>NW_028250124.1:0-1200000 GCF_964263255.1 Lissotriton vulgaris
GATCTAAATACTCAATTTTTGCAACATCCCTTATTCGCTTTCAAAAAGGATAAAAGTATCGCGAACTATATTGTCAGGGCAGCAATCCCTAAACCTAAACCAGTGACAGTAAGAGATTATGTTAACTTGCCACCCATTAAAGGTCACCATAAATGTGGCACATGCCTATGCTGTGCTTCCACTCAGGAGGGGGATCTATTCCAGCATACAGGAATATCCTGGAAGCATGAACAGTTTACTAATTGTAAATCAAAAAATGTGGTGTACGGGATCCTATGTCCATGCGGCAAGCTGTACATAGGGAAAACAAATCAGGAAATAAGACAAAGGTTGTCCCAACATAAATCACGGATAAAAGTGGTCACTGCCCCACTAGTCCAACATTGGATTGACCAGCTCCACGGCGAACACGATCTAAAATGGGACTGTTATTTCGAAAATTGATCCTGATCCGAGAGGCGGAGACGTAGAGGCCAAATTGCGACAACGTGAAGCCATGCTAATCTTGAAATTCAATACAACCACACAAGGCTTAAACGAAATGTCGGAATTGTATAGCTTATAAAAAGAGTTAGGACTAAAATGTACTCAGGAAAGTGCCACCACTGTTTTTTAACCATGGCCACCCTAATCTCGTGTCTCACATACGACCGCAACGAAGAGCCGGAGGGCTCTCCGGCAGACCCTAAACTACAAATCCCATGAGTCCCCCCTTTTTGCAAACCGGAAATGATCTGAAGTAAATAGAGGCATTTCCGCCCCATTGGTATCGCGTTTTCAAAGTTGACCGCGGACCCAGACTGGAGGAGAAAGACGCCAGCCTCAGGTAAACAGCGCCCCGCGATTTAGCTAGTTTCCCCGAGCGGAGTTGCACGCCATGCCGGTGCTCTCTGGCTCGCTTTGTAGGTCGCTCAAATCTTACAACGGAACAATCTCATCCGTTGTTTTTTTTTACCATACGTTGTTTTTTTTACCATAGATTGACTTCACGAGGCGAGTCCGCCCCTGCTTTGGAACCGGAAAAAGCTAACCATTTGGATACTTATTAAAAGGGGTTGATTCACCTTATTACTCTGTAAGTACTAATACGATCTCTACGGAGTCTCTAAGAAACGTTCAATTTGTGTGCCCAATATCTGAAACATATTGTCTCACTTCCTTTCAGTATTTCTCCACGCAAAAAAACACAGTCAAAAGAGTGACAGGTAATACACTGAGAGTGGATGGATGTAGAATGTGAGCTGAGAGTCTTTCTTTGGTTTCCACTGACAGAGCTTTTATTCATTTGTTTTTCACAGATTGAGTTTGTTTGGTCCTGAAGAGAATCCTACACATCAATGTAGGATTTGAAACGCGTCGACCTATGACCTATTGAGGTGGTAGTTGAATGTTGGCGCCACTATAGTGGCTGTTTTGTACAAAATTAAGGCCAATTGTAGGCGCTAAATGATCTGAATTTTGTCAAGCTTTATTACAATATGGCTCATTTCATTGAATGACAAAAAGATAGCTATAGTTTTTCGTTTGTTTTGACAAAAAACCCCCGAAATAACTTGTATTTAGGATTAAAAAAACACTGTTGCTTTGTTGTAAATAGCTGTAAATAACGCCAGCAACCTCTACCAACCCCAACTCATGTGTACTACCTAAGGTTTTTGTTGTCTAGTGTCTAATTGTACGTCTAGTGTCTAAATGTTGTCCAAAATGTTTCATTGACCTTCCCCTGGCCCATTCACTTGTTTCTCCTCCCAACTGATTGTATATTGTTGTATATATTGTATGATCTTTTGAACAAATATATTTGATAAAACAAAAAAACAAAAAAACAAAGTCTGAATAAATAGCCAAAATTGCAAGTTAAATTTAATAAACAACCATCTTTTGGAAGTCTTCTTGTTTCTAATTTTCATTGACTGAAAAAGTGGTCAGCTTGAGAGAGCAATTGAGAGCTCTTCAAATGTAATTTGTAGCCATTCGTTTCACAGTACTGGCAAATTGTTTTGTTTATTTCTTGATAAGGCGCAGCCTTACTGTGTTATACGCCAGACCCTACTTGTTTCTTAGTCATTCAGCCTAGGGCTGACCCAGCCAGCCTCCTGGGGCATCCCCAGCCCCTGTCACTCTCAAACCAAACAATCAATACACAAACAGGCAAAGGCACACAGAAGGGTCAGACAAGAGAACAGCAACTTTCTAAAAGTGCTGTTCTCAAACACAGGATTTAACAAGCATTTGCAATGCAATAGGTCTCGCATTAGAAAAGTTTGAGCTATTGGTATTGTAAATGATACATTTTTTATTTATGTGTTGGTTTTGAAAATAGCGAAATTAATAGCTTTGTCATTTACAATGCCAATAGTTTTAACTTTCGCAAATGTGACACCTATAGCATTTGTAATGCAATATGTGTTTTATTTACGTGACTTAGATGTATTGATATTACAAATAACAATGGCTTTTAATTTTTTTAAATAATTAATACTTAAATAAAAGCTATTGTAATTTATAATGGCAATAGCTTAAACTTTTCTAAATAACTTTTGCGAAGATTATGTTCAGTTTATTTTATTGTGACGAAAATCCAAGAACAGAAGTGAAATATCAACATCTTTTTGTGATATTTGTAATAAAGCTTGAAACATTGAAGAACATATTTGAACCAGTTGTTGTTGAATGGTTGCACAGATTGATGCTGTGGTGGCGCTGAGTGATGTGGTGGCGACGAGTGATGCTGTGGCATTCAGTGATGCTGTGGTAGAGCATAGTGATGTTGTGGTGCCCTTGAGTAATGCTGTGGTGGTGCTGAGTGATGCGATAGATAGAGTGAGTGCGATAGATAGATAGAGGGCGATAGATAGATAGAGTGAGGGCGATAGATAGATAGAGAGGGCGATAGATAGAGGGAGGGCGATAGATAGAGGGAGGGCGATAGATAGAGGGAGGGCGATAGATAGAGTGAGGGCGATAGATAGATAGAGGGAGGGCGATAGATAGAGGGAGGGCGATAGATAGATAGAGTGAGGGCGATAGATAGATAGCGTGAGGGCAATAGATAGATAGATAGAGTGATGGCGATCGATAGATAGATAGATAGAGTGAGGGCGATAGATAGAGTGAGGGCGATAGATAGAGTGAGGGCGATAGATAGAGTGAGGGCCCTGCCTACAGGTTTACCAATTTTTGTCAGGAGGGGTCCTTACGCCTCAAAATGTTGACAGGGGGGTCTCGGCATCCAAACGTTTGAAGACCTCTGCTTTAAGGACTCGTAAATTACCACCAACTTCAAGTTGGTGGTTATTTGCAATTTCCTAGAAAAATTCGCTTTTTGCATTTTTCAAAGTGCCATGTGGCTCACATACATGCCCTTAGGGCATGTATGTGGGCCACATGTGCACACATGCACATTTCAGGGGTGCAACAGGGTGTCCTTTTGGATACCTTGCATCCTTGAAATTGCATTCGCAATTTGCGAGTACCTATTGGGTACTCCAAAATTGTGCATGCAATTCCCATTCATTCCTGTGGGCTTCTTGGCCCACAGAAATGACTGGAAAGCTATTCCTTATTTGAGACTCACAATTTGCAACTTGCAAATAAGGAATGCATAGGAATCGCAAAATATCAGCGGATTCCTACATGCATTGCATTTTGCGAGTCTATAGTAGCAAATCGGGAAAATTTGCCATTATAGACTCATAAAATGTAATGTTGATACATCTGGCCCTTAGAATCTTGTTTCCTGGGACAACAGAAAACAACTTAGCCCATAGGCCTGCATGCCTTCTGTCAAACATGAATTGCATTTGCTATACATACTTTACGAGTAATATTGTTAATGCACTAGAATAACTATTTCATATTGGAGTTTTAAAGACAATCATGCTGCATTTATTTATTCCAAAGAAAGTGGGCAAAAAGAGAATTTAATTTAAAGAATTGGGGCAAAAGCCCATTATAACCTGCAAGTTATCCTGCTGATGTACAAGATAACAAAGGCTATTGATGTTGCTAAACTCCTTTCAACAAGAAAAAGATCGCCAATGGGGTAGAATTCTTAAAATATTAACTCAGGTTTTTGTTCTCAATTGAGTACCTCAAGAGAAGCATATGCATCTTGGAAAAGGGCAACGCGTTTACATGAGCTGAAATATCATTTCCCTTCACAATTTTAATTACATTATACAAAGTGCCCATGACCCGGCCAATCTTTTTATTTGCATGTCCAATGTGTGACTCGTACAGGAACAAAAATGACCACCCAGGGCCGTCAGGGGGATATGGGCAGAGGGGACATTATTGCCAGTTCCCCCATATTTTCAGCCCCGGTGCACTTGATGTAAAATCTCGTTATAGTTATTGAGGCAACCCTGCATGTTTGTTAATGTTAGCTAACGGTTTAATCCACCAGCCACATATCGATGGCAACCCAATATTTTTGTCCCAAACTTTACAAGTACTTCGAACATGCCTGTGACTAACTAGGGAACATACATGATGTCCCTTTTAAACAAATGTCTAATTTTATTCTTCTCATTTTGGATTTTATCCAAATTGTACAGATAATCGAGATTACTGGTTTCACTGCTTTACATGGCAACTCATAAAACTTCCACGATTTCATAAAACGTTGCAGGGAATGTGGACAAATTGTCTACTGAAAACAACATGTTGAGCTATCTATCTAAACTCTGTTGCTCTGTCCAACAAGCGCATGATAGGCCCTCTCTCCTATAGCGAGGGAACATTTTCCTTGCTGAACATCAATTTTAGGTATTTTTGGGTCTGTCATATTACCTTGATCTCTCCCACCAACACATCTTTGTCCAGGTCTATTCGTTAAACACAGGGAACACTGAAGTGACCAGATCTAAGGCCATAGACTGTACTGCTGGAATTATGCGATTGGGCAGCCACAACCTTTTTCGCATAATTATGTAATTTCCGCACTTAATCCATAACCTGCTGCATAATCTGTGGATTTTAAACTCACAAAAAATATTGCTAGCCCAAAAGGTTAAAAAATTACTAAAAACACAGCAACACATGTTGCTGCACAGAGGAAGGCCCTTTGAAAAGCTTGACTTGTCACCTTTCTGTGACTTACTTGTACAGTTGGGTGTTAAACTGGTGCTAATGAGATGCACTCAATGCCCAGAAAGCATTAACAAGAGTATTGCAATATAAATAATACTATCACAAAATGTTACTGCATAAATAGCCTTTTCATGCAGCATAGTTTACTAAACAATGCTGCATAATTTTCCCATTCCCTTCCGCATAATTTCAGTGGCCCAGGCAATAGATCTAGTGACAGCTAAGCAGGCACAAGTCTCATCTCTGTAGACAAGCAGAGTTATGTCAACATAAAAAATTACTAGTTTATACATTTTCAAATGCGTTATTTTTCGAAAATGAGAAATAGAACACTGAAGTTGAACAGTTTACTAATTCGCTAGATTGTTAAAAGATTACATTTTGCACTTTAAAAATGGGAGGCATATCCTGGCAAATCATGCAGATGACCAATAATCCGACAAATTCGATCCTTGGCCGGGCGGTGTCCAGCAGGCGAGGGCGACCTGTTCAACACTACCTAAAATGCAGGAAACTGAAACATAGGCTAAACTGGCACGGTTAACATGCATTTCTGACCAGGTTCACATCTGGTACTTGCAGTCCAGAGAGCAGGTGGCATGTACCTCTGATATTCCATGGCAGGAGAACGGGCTGATTGACCCACTTAGGCGATGTTAAGTTAACGCTCCTCTTTCTAGCAGAGTTCTAATTAATGTGTAGGTTTCTCACTAGAGTTTTAGTGTTTCTTAGTGACAAAACCGCTTAGTAAATGATGGGATTTCCCCCCCACACATTTTACATCACCAGATCCAGAAGGTTGTATGTACCGTGGCTTCATTTCAAGAGGTACACAGATCAGCGTCTCTTTTAAGTTACAAGCCTTGAGGTTTTTAATAAAAAGACCCTGTTCCGACCACATGAACAGTCCATTGGGGTTCCAAGATACACTCTTACCACTGAGCGTTTAAAAGTGGCCCTTCAGACTGAGTAATATGTAAGTTATAGTCTCAGCATGCGTATGGCACACGTCTGCCTCGTGTGGCACTGCAATGCTAACTATGAGTCACCGGGGTGGGAACATACTGTACACAGAAAGAAGTGCGCAGAATCATAAATTTTTCATCCATTAAAAGCCTCTGTATTTTTGCTATATGCATTCATGTTTGCTTTGTGTTCAGCACCGAGGGGAGACCTCAGCGTACCCCTTCTGTAGCTCCCAAGTACACGCCTCGGGTTCTTTCGCTACCGCTGACTGCAAACACGAGAAGCCTGCTGAAACCAGTTAAAGCGGGGCCAAGGCTTCAGGAAGGATCGCCTCACCTGCACAGCCAGGGCTGGATATCTTCAAGGCACGATAGAATGTTATCTTCACCCAAGGACACAAACGCTGATATCGCCCGGCAGGGTGAAAAAGACAAGATGTGCTAATGCTACCCGCTATGCGTCTGAGATGCCTCGGAGTGCTAGCGGAAGTCAGGCAGCCTTCGTTGGGACGTGGGCGGGGCCTGCAAAGAAACAGGAAGGAACTGCCGGGACAACGTCCTGGAACCCTGCACGCTGAATGCTGGCTGCTGAGGGACACGCGGAAAGAGCCCGGTGAGTGGGGGGGGATGGGGTGTACGCGCGTGTGTCTGTGTGAGTTCGAGTGTGTCTGTGCATGTTCGAGTGTGTCTAGGTGTGTGTCTGTCTGTGTGCGCGTGTGTCTGTTTAAGGGGGGGTGCCTGTGTGTATGCAGTGTGTGTGTACCTGTGTGTGCATGTGGCTGTGTATGTGCGCATGCGTGAGTGTGGCTGTGTGTGTGTGTTTGCGCACGGGAATCTGAGGCAGGAGATGGGCATGGCCCCGGCCTGGGCGTGCGAGCCACGAGGTGCAATCGACGCACGTGCCCGAACCCTGTCTCAGATTCCCAGGAGACTGACAACAATAGTTGTCGAGCTAGACGCATGCTTCGCATGCGCACTCTAACTCGACCTAAAAACAACCTTTCCTAAAAGATGTGTTATTAAATTCTGAGTTCAGGGATACTAGATACTTATGTCCTATCTTGTTCCTATGGGAAGAAATGCTGGAAGCCACTGTAGCCAGCATCCCCCATGTTAATCTATGGAGCAAGATAGCCTTACAATAGTGAAAAACGAAAATGGCTGTAATTCACTACCAGAGCATATCACCTGCACCAGTACATGCTCTACCTTTCACACACACTGCACTCTGCCCAAGGGGGTACCTTGGGCCTTCCATAGGGGTGTCTAATGTGCACAAAAAGGGAAGGGTTAGGCCTGATCAGTGGGGACACTGACCAGGAGGACATGGCAGTTCACAGACTGCACACAGGCACTGCAGTGGCAGGCCCGAGACACCATTTTGGTGCTACTCATGTGGGTGGCACAATCAGTGCTGCAGGCCCACTAGTAGCATTTGTCATTACCAGCCCTGGCACACCCAGTGCACTTTACTAGGGACTTCGGGTTGATATAAATATGCCAATCATGTATATCCAATCACAATAACAATTTACATAGGGAGCACTTACACTCTGGCACTTATCAGCAGTGGCAGAGTGTCCAAAGCATCTAAACCAGCAAAAACGAAATCCAGCACAGCATCAAAAATACAGCAGGTGAGGCAAAAAGTTAAGGGAAAACCACGCCAAAGATGCCAGGTCTAACAGTTTGAATCTTTCTTGCCTCTAAACTTGGATACTCTGCTAAAGTTCCAAACGCTGCCATCTTCCACACAAACCGCATTCTTGAATACTTCAATCACTTCCACAGGATCAGACCATTTAGACAATCCTTTATGCACAAAGGTACCATTTTTCAACCTTACTAACTCTCCAACATGAATTGAAGTATCACTTATACTTTTGGTCATCAACAAATCATCTTTCATTTTTATTTTGTAAGCTTCCACCTTCCTACGAATTCCTTTAAAACCAATTTCAGCAAAATCAGACCATGTCTTATCCTTTTTTGTTAACCACCATGGTACTAATTCTGTACTTGGCTTGCGCCCCTAAGTAACTCAAAAGGAGATAATTGTGTCACAGCATTAGGATTTGTTCTATATGAAAGCAACATCAATTGAAGAGCTTTATTCCAACACATTCCACCTCTAACAGCTAACTGAATGGCCTCCTTAACAACCCTGTTAAATCTCTCAATTTGACCATTTGCCTCCCGATGAAACACAGCAATTCTCCTATGAATTATACCACACCTTGCCAAGTAATTCTCCATTTGTTTACCAACAAATTGCAGCCCATTGTTTGTGACAATCTCTTGAGGAATCCCTTCTCTCCAAAAAATGTCATCCAAAAATTGTATTATGAAATCAGATGGAACTTCCTTAACCATCTTCATCTCTGGCCACTTCGAAAAATAATCTATGAGTACAATACGCTCCCAAACGACATCTCCGATCAGCCAGTCACGCCCTCGCCGCCGTCCCCCGCATCCGAAGAGCGACAACAGGAGGAAGGTCCTTCTCCTACCTGGCCGCCAAGACCTGGAACTCCCTCCCGACCGACCTGCGCCTGACCCAAGACCACCTCGCCTTCAGGAAGAAGCTCAAGACCTGGCTGTTCGAGCAGTAGCAGCACCCCCCCCCCCCAGCGCCTTGAGACCCTCCGGGTAAGTAGAGCGCTCTATAAATGTCTATGATTGATTGATTGATTGATTGAATATCAAATGAATATTGGTGTGGCAGAATGCTAAATGGACCGATAATATAAATTCCAAGTTTGTTCCACGGTGAGACAGGTAAATCCACAGGTTGTGGAGAGACTGACAAAGCTTTAGCTGACATATCACTATTATTGCACAATTTGCAAAGACATACTTGATGCTCTACATACGAATCAATCCCAGGCCACCAGAAGCTCTCTTTTAAGCGTCTCCTAGTAACGGAAACTTCAAAATGACCTTCATGTGCAAAATCAAGAAACGGTTTCCTAAATCCATAAGGTGGAACAAATTTGTCACCCCTTAAAATAATTCCATTCTCTATGGTTAACTCATCTTTGATTTTGTGATAACTCATCAAACTACCAATGTGTTCTTCCTCACTAGGCCATCCATGTGATATAAATTCTTTTACCTTTTTGAGTTCTAAATCTTTATCCATTTCATCTTTCCACAGATTTCTCCCCAAAAACCAAATTCACCTCACATACTTCATGTGCAACTTCACACTCATCAGTGTTGATTTTGTCTGAATCTTTACACGGTAATGGAAGTCTTGACATGCAATCAGCATGGACATTAGATTTCCCAGGAACATACTCTAATGTGTATTGAAAGTTCTGTAATCTTGATGAAAGTCTTGCTAATCTGGAGGATGGTGTCCGTCCTCCACCAGGCGATAAAATGTGTACAAGAGGTTTGTGGTCAGATTTTATTGTGAATTTTGTACCCCATAGAAACTGCCTAAAGTGCTCAGCAGCCCAAACACAGGCCAGAAGCTCTCTCTCAATCACAGAATAATGACGTTCAGATTTTCTTAATGTTCTTGAGGCATAAGATATAATCCATTCTTTACTCCATTCCTCTTGAATAAGTACTGCACCTAGTCCAAAATTACTTTCATCCACCATCACAACACAGTGTTTACCAATCACAAAAGGTTTAAGGCATGGAGCTTTGATAATCATCTCTTTGACATCTATACTTGTTGTCAAATCTGTGATAATTTTCATTCCTGTTGTCAGATCTGTAAAAGTTTTCACTTCTTTGGTTAGGAAACTTTTTCTGCCTATCAAAATCCATTTGCTTGGCATTTTCCTTATTGACACTATGCACATCAGACATATCACAAGACCATATCTCATCAACAAACTTCTCTGAGTGTTCGATAGATTTTGCTATTTCTATGGCTGCATTTAAAGAGATGTCAGATGTGTTCCATAGTCTTTGTTGTATCTTTTTGTTGTTTGTACGCATAAGGATCTGATCTCTCAAGACTTTGTCATAGTTATTATGTTAAAAATCACAGGTAACCCCAAGAGCTCTTAAAGCAGATACATAGTCATCAATAGATTCATCATCCTTTTTGTTTCCTTGAGTAAAATTTAAATCTCTCCATGACCATATTTATTTTCTTCCCATACCTTATGGAAAGTTGTTTTGAAGCAATTTGATACACATTCATGTTTGAACTATCACTTAAAGGTGGTAAATTCTTATACTCTTTAAGGGCTATGCCACCAAGGCAATGTTTAAGTAGAGCTAATTGTCTGTCTCGATCACATTCCTCTCCCTCAAATACTTCCACATATGCTAGAAACATTGCCTCCCATATGTCCCACTCAATCTGGGGTTTCCCTGGTAGAGAGAGAAAAGAAGGTGGTGGTTGAATGCCTGCCATTTGTGTAGTAATATTTATAAACTTGAAGGATCAACCAAATGTGTGCGTGTCACAGAAGATTAAAATAGTTGTACTGAATTTGTAACACGCAAAATGTATGTGTGCGTATCGGTATCACAGAAGTATATACACCACTTACTTGATCTGAAACGCTTGATTCCACTTGTTAACATCTCAATAAACACTTATAAACTTGTAAAATGCAGCCGATGTCATTCCACATTGTGAAATACTTCCTTAAGCACAACTGATTCCAACAGCCAATGTAGGAAGGTGGATACATGACTATGGTTACCCCAGATTTTTTTGCCTAGTGTTTAGCTGGTTTTCGACTTAGTTGGCCTGGGATCCTGCTAATCAGGGCCCCAGGCTATCTGCTTTCTCTGTAAAATGGACTCCATGTACCTTAGGTACATCCCCAATTGGGTATTGGGTCACCTTATCAGCCCCTGTACAGTGTACTATAGGTACCCAGGGCATAGGTGCATCCAAGGCCTACCAGGGGCTGCAGCATATCTTTTGCCACCCCTGGCTGGCCATCCAAACTGACACAACTGGCTGATCACTCAGCTGGGGCAAGGTGGTGTAATCACCCCTTGCTTAGATATAGTATACCTATGTCTAGACCTATATCTGGACACATATGCACCTATAAGTCACTCCTATGGCAGGCCTTAACAATCCTGGAGGCAGAGTGCTTGGTTTTATGTGAGATGGTGCTCTAGCATGAGCTGAGCTTGTCTGCAGCTTTCGGAACCATGTCCTTATAGCTGTTCTGGGATATTGCCATACCATATACTCTTAAGTGCATTATAATCCTCGCAGTTACTTGCTAACTATGGTTTGGCTTTATCAAAACATGTCGTGTAAGGTGTCATGCGCTTTGGAACACTACCCCCTCACCAGTCCTGGTGACGGAGTAGCATTCCACCCTTATAGAGGGAGAAGACATGTTACTTTCCTTAAACGCGGTTAAATCTAACCAGAGCCTCAGCATCACAAAATGGATGCTGCTGCCACAGACACAAGTCAGCCTCCTGCTGCTGACCGAAACACCTGCAGGGGAGGCCTGGACAAAATGTTTCCTGTCACAGGGAGGTGTTACACCACCCCAGACAGGAGATAGTGGATTGGGGCAGGGAGGGCTGAATGAAACTAGACACTGCCTGGGGGACACAAGGTCTCCCATGCAAAGTCCAGTTCAAACTGGTGCTGGGGTACTCCAGCCCCAGCTCTGGCGTGAAACTGGACAAAGGGAAAGGGGTGTAACCACCCCCTTCCTGGGTCCCACCCATAGGAGGGACCTAGCAGGAGATCCAGCCCCTTGATTTGAAATAAAGGTAGGGGCTGTGCCATGAAACAGTAGATCATCCTGACTGAAACTTTGATACGAAACTCTGGACCCTTCGACATCCTACTCGACGTAGAAGACTGAAGAATCTCCATTGTGGTCACAAGCAGAAACCATCAGCGCTCAAAGGTTTTCTTTGCTGTTGCTCCCGCCGGAGCTCGAACGACAGAGACCGACAAGACCTGGACTCCCAGACTTCCAACAGCCCGATCCACAGTCCTAGCAAAGCTGAGACCTGTGGAGGCAACGTGAGACGTGGGACCGGCCATCCTGGAAAGCCAGCGAAGTGCTTCCTGTGCAGCTCCCGAGGCACCCTCGAAGCTGTGAATTGGGAATTGAGAAGCCCCAGCCCCGAGCAGCTTTTGCACCAAAGATCACCTCTCCATTCTCATCGAGTGCTGCGTGGGGCCCTTTTGCACTTTATCTGCTCGACGCGTTGTCCGGTCACTTGCCCGTTGGCTAGTGGCCTCTGTCACGACGATCCTTCAAATTTACACTACTGGTCTGGTTGCTCCAGACTGGCCCTCGCTCCCCTGAAAAGGAGCAGCCGATCTGACCTTGCTGGTCCGATCCAGAAGCCATCTCTGATTCCTGCGTGGGTTGCATTTGCCAAGGCCTGTTGACTCCGATTTGAGAACGGACACTGCCGACAGCGAGAGCCTTCGTGGGGCAGTCCGTGTCCACCTCCTGGTCATCGTCGATCCATCCTGGTCCACGTGGCAGCAGAGACAAACTACTCAACATCACCTGATCGCAACCCGACATCGCCTGGTTCCTTCCTGGTTCCATCCTGGTCCCTGGCTAGTGACCCAGACTCTGTCCCCTCTGCTTTCAGGTACTCTACATCTTCGATCCACCCTTGGATCCAACCGGACTCTTCTCTCCTGGTCGCCTGCAGCATCTTTTCCTCCAGGCTCCATAGAACTCCACGACGAAACCTGACGCACTTTGACACCTATGCACCCGCTTCCTGTGGGTGAGGTAACGCGAGTACTCCGGTGCTCCTGTAGTGGTTTACACCTCTAGTGTCCTAGTTTTAAGTGGTTAAGTTCTAGTCCAGTCGGAAGTCTCCTGAAACAGTAACTTTCTATCTTTTACGCACCATTGACTTCTATTGGTGCAACGGTTGCCTATAGACACTGCACCCGTATCCTGTGGGCCTCCCCTGACCTAACCTTCGTTAGTCCAGTGTAGCCCCAGCGGTTCTCAAGGCCCTAGGCCTCACCATTGTTCGTGACGTGGTTCTTATACCACTATTTTAGTATATGGTTTGAGTGGCCACCCGGCCTATCCATATTTGTGCAACATTTGTATGTTATATGAAGTTCTTTGTTTAACGCTTGTGCTTCTGTGCTCATAAAGAGTACAGGGGATTATTCTAGTAATAAATACATATATTTTATAATATATAACTTGGGGGGTGTCCTTTCATTTGATGTTAAAAGGATTGCATATGGTAAAACAGTTGGCTTCACATGCCCTCTTGAGTTTAGCCTAAGACTGCTTTTGTCTATGCTACCAATAGGATAGCTGGTCTATAAGGTTGACTTACAACCAATCACCATAAGGGTCGTTTGGACTGGTGCAAGGTGCTCACTAGAATAGTGATCATCATATACCAGGCCAATTTCTCACAGCCAATCACAATTCTTCTTTGTGAAAAGCCTTTGTGAAACCAGTAATTTCAGCCAATAACAGCAAGATTCAATTTAATATATTATCCTGGAATGGATGTTGCTCGTCCAATGGTATTAATAGCTGCACAAGAAGAAGTTTCCTGAATCACAAACAGCCAATAGTCTTCAAGGAAACATATCCAAATGAAATAGGGAAAGAAATGATCCAAAACGATGTTTTCTTCCGTGAGGGTGCTTCCCCGATCGTCGCCAGTGTTGAAAAGATACTTCTTCTAATAAATATGCAGGAATGAAGAGGTAACAGCAGTTGATCCGAAGACACATTTATTTTACATCAACTCAGGACTACAGGTATCCAACGAATGCCTTAACTGTTCTCCCCCGCTCCATATATCTCTGCCTGTCCATTCAAATCCATACATCTCTCGCGGTTGCCAGCTCCCTCTCTACACACACACGCGGCACATTCAAATACATACAGCTCGCACGCTGCAAACACTCAACTCATACGCGACTCATTCAAGAACAAATACCACTCATATTATTCCAAGTTGACATGTGCGCGTGAGCGCCCATGCCAACTTCAAATAATAACATCATACCACACGGTTGTCAACAGCTAATTGCCTGAATGAAATGGATGTTTCCGAATGGGTTCATTCATGCAGTAACTCAGATGCTGAGCAGCTGCTAGTGAAGAGATTACGAAAATGTCAGAGCGCTTCCTGCCGTTTCTGGGTTAACGTGCACTCATCCTGAGGCTACAACGTTCACGCTGAACTGTGTCATGTAAATTGGCAATAAATCCACTTCCAAAATAGGCCATGGTGTTCAGTAAACTTCCAGTGGCAAACAACAGTATTTTAGATTTGGTTTCAGAACCAAAAATACTCAATTGTTTTTCAAATGTATAGGTTGTGTTTTGAGAAATATACATGATGCAAAGTGGTGTAAAGTGATATAAGCTATTTACTATCCAGCACAAAGTTGTTGTTTTGAACTGGAATTATGAACTTTGGGGACAATACTGTGGAGGATTGATGCAGACACGAATAGGTATCGACACAGAGCCGAAGCTACTAAATTAATCAGCCCGTACATCCAAGAAAGAACACCCTTGTGAAGCAAGCAGAAGCAAGGGGAGTATGTTCATTTTACAGCACACACCCAGTGCATGGGAACATTCTAACCTTCTGAGTTGGTCTATACATAGACTTTTGCACTGGAAGTAACAAGCATTGGCCGCGCGGAATGCATAGATGGGGCTACAGTGGGAGAGAGAGGCGGAGGGAGATGTGTGTGCGCGCTGTGCGCGAAAGCACATAATGAGCCATGACGGCTCATAACTGTAAAACAAGGCTTAATAAGATAAGAAAGGCAGATGGCGCTGCGCGCGTGCACGCGAGCGTGCACGCAAACTTGAGGCCAGGAAAAGCTTGTGGGTAGCACTTTTTAAAACCCCATTCCTAAAAGTCGAGCATGCAGCGCATTCGCTGCTCCAGGCTTGACCTAAAAAGGGACAACTTAAAGCCAGGGTTAGAATTTCGAACTACTACTGAGGCAAAACTTTAGGCAATGCGGTTTGGTCGGAATCAAGAGGTAAGAGACTGTGGGCCATGTTATATATGATGTTTATTGTCATTTGAAGTGGACACGAGCGCGGCGGCGTTCGTGCTGACTTCAAATGTCATCGCGTGCATGGTGGCATCTTTTAGATATGGTGGAATGAATATAGGCATGGTGGGTGGCGGTTTGTGATTCTGTACTGTACCTGACTCATCTGGAGAGGATCAAAAAAAGGCATGCTGCAATACTGAAGTCTCCATCTTCCTTTACTGGCTATAACTGGATACTTGGATGATTTTCCACACTGGCGACGATCTGGAAATGCTTCAGCGCGTAACCTCCAAGGAATTTCAATAATTTCTTCTGCTTTTGCCTGTTCCGTTTCAACGTCCCTGCTCAGCTCCCATATGCTGTTCTGCTATTGGCTACTTGGCGTTTTCAAGCGGAGCAACAGGGTTACTGCAAGCATCCATGACCAGTCCTGTACTCAGCTGTTCATATTCACAGGATTTACCCAACGGCGTATAATCGCTTGGGGAGCACCGTTTCAAGTTTGCCTTTCTCTTCTGTGACATGCACACATTTCTAAACGTGTGTCCAAAAGAGTTTTCAGTTTCAAACTGCTTTCTTCATAATTATTTTTATTCAAGTTATTCTTCTGTGATACGCACACATCAACTTCTACATGTTTTAGTGCATGAACTTCATTGTATAGATTTCCACTTAATTCATCCTGGTATAATCCTTCCTGTACACAATGACTGGCATATTACCTCCTCCTTCTTTCCTGGCATTTCCTGGTGAACCAAAAGTTGAATGGGATATCTGGGACGCAATGTTTCTAGCATATGTTAATGTTTTGGAGGGTGAAGAATGTGAAGCTGTCAGGAGGTTGGCGCTATTAAAACACTGTCTTGGAGGGATAGGCCTTAAGGATTTAAAGACTTTGCCTCCATTAGCAAACACAACTGATTTAGATGTTTACCAAATTGCATCCAAACAGCTTTCCATTCGTTATGGAAGAAAAAACAATGTTGTTATGGAAAGATTTACGTTTTATTCAAGAAAACAGAAACCGGATGAGTCTATTGAGAGTTATGGGTCAGTTTTGAGACCCTTAGCAGTTACATGCGATTTTGAACATATTAATTACGAACAGGTTCTGAGGGATCAAAAACGTATGCGCACTAACAACAAGAAAATACAAGAAAGGTTGTGGACGACTTCTAATATGTCTCTCAATGCTGCGATTGAAATAGCAAAAGCCATTGAGCATTCAGAGAAGTTTGTTCATGAAATCAGGTCCTGTGATAAGAGCGATGTCCATGTTGTTAACAGGGAAGTTTACAAGTCCAAGATACCCACCATTCAAATGAATAACACTTCTCAAAAGGTTGATACTAAGAGCAAATGGCAAAAGACTGACCCAAGGAAGTATAATGCATACTGTTTTAGATGTGGTAGTAGTTATCATCTAGGGAACTTTAAGTCATGTCCTTCTATAGATAAAGTGCGTCTCAGGTGCAGCAAAAAGGGGCATTTTTCTAAACTATGTAGATCAGCCCCCAGAAGGGTTAATGCTAAAAAAGAATGTGAGGAGTTAGATGATTATGACTACGATCAGGATGTGAATACGGTGCTTTGTGTGAACGAAGATATTGGAGTTACTAAATTTCCTTCTTGTGATGTTACCATCAATTGTGTAATTATTCAAGTACTCGTCGATTCACGCTCCTGGTACTCCATTCTACCCCATGCTTTAGTCTTCTCCAATTGGCCTGATATTGTACTTATTCCTCCTGTTATATATCTCTGGGTGGTTACACTGGACACAAATTACAACTACTAGGTTATTTCTGGGCTGACATCATTTTTCATGAATGCAACATGCATGGCACAATTTATGTCACAAAAGCTGGCCAATCGCTTTTAGGCTGGCCACACCAAGAAAAATTGGGAATTACATTAGATCTCAAAGCTGATCCTCCTGTTTACTCTGTTGATGCAATTCCCATTGGGTATGATTCTATCAAAAAGTTCAATGATTCTGAACTAGTTTCCAAAATAAAATGTGAATTTCCTACCTTATTTAGTGACAAGTTGGGGAGAATATCAAGATTTTAAACATTGCATAAAATTGCATGCAAATGCTATGCCTGTACGTCATAAATTAAGGAATGTTCCTTTGTCCTACAGGAACAAACTGAAAGCAATGCTCCAAGATATGTGTGTAAAGAAGATAATTGAACCTGTGGAGTCATCTCATTGGGTTTCTCCAGAAGTTACCTCAGTCAAATCGGGTGGGGATCTTCATTTATGCATAGACTTACCCAGTCTCAACAGTGCAATTTGGGTTGATGCTCACCCCGAAGGCCTAATTTGCATGAAATGGTATCCACGTTAGCTGGGGCACGTGTGTTTTCATGTCTTGACCTGGCTAGTGCATACCATCAAGTTGTCCTACATGAAGAATCCAAAGACTTAACTGCCTTTATGATACCAGAAGGTCTTTACAGGTTTTGCAGGATGCCTTTTGGCTTAGCCAGCGCAGCTTCCATTTTCCAAAGACTATGGATTAGCATTGCACCTGTAGCGTTCAATCAATCAATCAATCATCGCATTTGTATAGCGCACTACTCACCAAGAGGGTCACCAGGCGCTGGGGTGGGGGGGGGGGTCCGCTACTGCTCGAACAGCCAGGTCTTGAGTTGCTTCCTGAAGGCGAGGTGGTCCTGGGTCCGGCGGAGGTGGGTCGGGAGGGAGTTCCATGTCTTGGCGGCGAGGTAGGAGAAGGACCGTCCCCCTGTGGTGGCTCTTCGGATGCGGGGGATGGTCTTGCTGGGGCTAATGCCTTCCAAGATGACATTTTAGTCTTTGGTAAAGAGGAGGAAGAACATGGCCATAATTTAGTTAAAGTTCTTAATGCATTAGTAACCAAAGGTTTGACTCTTCATGCAGACAAGTGCAGATTTAAGAAACATGAAGTGAAATATTTAGGACACTGTATCAGTGGAGATGGTATCAAACCTAAATTGTCCCATTTGGAAAATATCAGTAAGGCTCCCACTCCTGAATCCAAAGAACAGTTGGTCGCTTTTTTAGGACTAGTCGAGTCCTACGCCAAAATCATTCCATTCCAGACTATGCAACTTTGATTGAACCTTTTAGAAATTTGTTAAAGAAAAATGTGAAATTTACTTGGACTGATGTTATGACTTCTACTTTCTCTACTGTCAAAAAAATGATTATTGAGGCTCCATGTCTCAAACCGTTCGTTGTTGGCAAGCATTGTATTATAATGGTAGATTCGAGCAATTGTGGTTTGGGTGCAGTGCTGATTCAAAAGGAATGGGGCAAAGAATGGATTGCAGCATATGCTTCAAGGACATTGCAAGAGTCTGAGCATCAATACTCTGTAATTGGAGGAGGAGCCAAGCTGGCGACCAAGATGGCCGCTTAGGCTCCCGGCTCCGTAGACCTCCTCATCCTGCTACAAGATCCTGCTAGATATCCTGTGCCTATGCAACGCTCCCGTGTAGACTAATCTAAATTACACCGCACCGTGAGCTCCCGAAAGTTCTGTCAACTTCGAGAACGGAGAAACATCGTCTTGAAGTTTGTGGCCTACATCAGCCCTGAAGCCGGGGCCTCGAGTAGAAATCTAGCCGGCACTTAGTTTGGGGGGGGGGCGATCCTCCGGAACGGAAGTGAAGTTTTTGTCCGACCTTCGCATTGAACATTCGAACAGATTGGTGCTGTGTAGGAACACCCCACAGACACTGCGGATGCAAGTTGGATATTAATTAACGGAGCCAGCGCCGTGAACGGCTTGGAAATAGTCGGGAAGGTGACCCGGCGGCTGCGGCCACATCCTGACAACGACCTCGAACTACCCTGTACGCGATTGGAGCGGGTGTCCTCATCTTTAATTCTAGTTGGTCTATCCCTACGGGCCCAAGGGACCGACAATGGTGGAAATGTATGACATGACACCCAATATCGACCTGCGTAGGATTCGAACCTAACCCTCCAAGGGGTCCAGGGAAAGTCATACGGATATCTTGGGACAACATATCCTACCCAAGGGGTTTCCGATATCAGACCAGTATGTCACCAACGAGGGGGAACCATTAGTGTCAACCAGGATTGAGCCCACGCTCACAGCTCTAATAGCGGCTGTCAGTGGTCTTCACCTTTCCCTGAACCGGAGAGCCCAAGCACTGTAACTTAAATTGGATGTCGTTATTTTCGAGATGGGGCATATGAAAGAGGCTTGTGTTCAATTTCATGACAGTGTAAAAGTGGCGGCGTCCACACCAACTGGTTTCATCGACGCTAACAACCCTGTGCAGCGAGAGGGGAGAGAGACTCTGATTCGCAAATCAGCTAATGGCTATGTGTCGGACGTCCTTGTTGTGTTGGCATGCTCAGTATTGACATTGACGGAGAGAAAATTGCGCCGTAAAATACATCTGAGAGCTCATGTAATGACTCAGGAGTGGTTTGACAAGGTACCCCTCTTGATTTTTTCGAACTCAGTTAAACGTGACTTGAAACAATGTCGGGAGTTCCTGACAGAGCGGATGGGACCCAGTGACAATGTGCTTGAACGTTCCGTGAGGTATCTGGCTCACTCCTGTGTTCAGCACTCTTCCAAGATGGCGACTGTTTGGGTGGAGAACACTTGTGTACCTGATCGAACTGGCCAGGGCTGAGACCGGCTTATCCTTCAAGAATTTTGTTCGAGTTGTGGCTGTGTGGGACTCACTATATAATGTTGATACCGGGAGGCGAAGTAGGCGAGTAATGAATCCCCCGATCTTAGCTTGATTGTGTAACCGTTGAATATCCTTACTCGGGGGAGGCTTTGAGTTAGCGGGAGGGGAGAGGCCGGGAGCCTGTACGAAGGCCCTCCTCCATTCCTTTTATGGGTTATAGTTTAGATGGGGCGACAGGCACACTGCTAGTTGGGGTTTGGCGTTGGCTGCATGCAGGGGTGCATGGTGGAGGGTGGGGTGTTACGCGCTTCGCGTTTTTTGTTTATTTTATTTGTCTTTTCTTATATTTTTAATTATCCTGACCCCTTTTTTCAGTATTATGGTGCTAATGCGAGCGTTATTGTTTGATCTGGTGTATCTTCTACATACAAGGGCTGCAATGTATCCTGTTCATGATCTAAGTATAAAGTGATTTTGTGACCGGCGGGACCGAGGGCCAGCACCCTTCGATAGAGCGAACCCTGTTAATTTCATAATCCTGATTGTTTAGGGGTGTTGAGTCCTGGTGTCCTGTGTCTTCTGTCGCTACTATCTTGACTTTTCCACGATATGATACTTGTATGTATATAATTGCATCACACCTGATACGATTTCATTGTTATTGCCTTTTTAAAATCAAGACTTATAAAAAAAATAAAATAAAAAAATACTCCGTAATTGAGAGGGAACTATTAGCATGCGTATGGGGTTCAGAACATTTTAGGCCATTTCTATGGGGAGCAAAATTCAGCATCAAAACTGATCACAAGCCTTTAGTTCACATATTATCACCTGGTGGTGGGCGCACTTTGTCTTCCAGGTTGGCCAGACTTTCATCCCAATTACTAAATTTCCAATACATTCTAGAGCAGTGTTCTTCAATCTGTGGGGCGCGCCCCCCAGGTGGGGCGTGCCACCATCCCAGGGGGGCGCGCACTCCACCCGAAAGTCTTGCCTTTGTTGTATTGTTTTTCCTCCTCCCACCTCGCAAGTTAGCCCCATTGCAAATGCAGGTTTATGATTGGATGCTGCTCTCGCTTTTCTCCAATCAGTATGTGTTAGAATTGGGGGTCTCTGGTTGGCGCAGGTATGCACTTGTGACAAGCAGGAACCCTCTCCTCTAAGTCAGGGCAAAGGACTTACTCCTAGAAATAACCCCTGCTCACCCTCTAGGCGGCATGGCGCGAGCAGACAAGGCTAAACTCCAGAGTACACAGGGTTAAGCATTTGTTATAACACACGCCTTCAACCATCAACCCAACACACAGGGACACAAGACTGTTGGTTCTGTAAAAATATACTCTGTTATATAAAACTCTCAAGCAGACTTGTATTACAGATTTGGTGCTTCAAACGATTCCAGTTACTCTTAAAAATGCCACAGTTCTTAAATGTAATGTTTCAGGCTTAACATGGGTTATAGGAGTCTCACAAACGGCTTCCCAGCACTGTATGCAATGTTTCAAGCTTTGTCACGCAGTTCGCGACTGCCTAAGCGCTTTGTAGCGCTCTTGTACGCCTAGTACGATCACCAATGGAAAGTCCTGCCAAAGCTCACGCGCCTCACGTTAGACGCATACGACGCGGCCAATGCAATACAAGGGGTACGAGTCGTACTATGCTTGTGCGAATCGTACCGCGGCTGTTGGGGCACAGCGGTTCACAATGGACAGTGGGACACAGCGCACAGTTCGAGGCGTACCAGGGGCCTCAGTTAAAACAGGTGGTGCGAGGCGAGACTCGCACAGCGCACAGTTCGAGGCTTACAAGGAGCCTTAATGCACACAGGCGGTGCGAGTTGTAGTGAGAGAGTGCGACTCATACCTCGCTCCAATTTACAGTACCTTTGGTCTCGGGGGTCGGGGCGGACAAAAGCAGGTGTAGAGGGGACGTCCCACGTCGCGGTGCGGTCTTCCTTCGTGGCGAGCTACAGCATGATGGCCCAGCAGGTTCCGCTTCTCTGAGGGCAGGGATGCGTTGTGGGGCGGCTCTTGACCTCGGCGTCCGTCCCGGTCTTGAAGAGGGAGGGGCCGGCGGCTTGATGTGAATCCAGCGGCAAGGCGCTGTCAGCAGGGCATCGTCCTGGAGAGGCGAGCTCAGGTGCAGTCAGTCTTCACGGTGTGCTCTACAGCTCGGGGACCATAGACTCAAGTTGTTTGGACCGGACGGTCCGTTCTTGCGGTGCGAGCTCCGGCTCGAGGTTGCAGCAGGTCACGGTGCTCAGGCCAGGCCTTCACAATGCTAGTTGCGGCGCAGTCGGTCAGAGGTCACTTTGCTCGGCGGGATGGGGCGCACAGGCTCTCAGAGTGCGGGACAGATTCCCAGTCGCACTCAGGTCTCCGGAGTCAGCGCTGAAGGAGGAAATAACACCAGCAGCAGCTTCCTTCTTCAAAGGAAGGGGTAGCGCCCACTGTTCCTGGGGCGCAGTTCAGGGGGAAAGTTCACAAGCAAGCCCTTGGAGATTGTTTAAGATGCACAAGTGAATAAAAAGTCTTTCAGTCTTTTCTTCCTCTCCCCTTCTTGCAGCAAGGCACCCACCACAGGCCAGTCTCTCAGGATTAGAGACAGTAGTCCTCCATGTAGCTTTCCCAAGTCCTTCTCTTCAGGCAGAGTTTCTTCTTGGCGTCAACAGGATCTGATTTGTTAGGAGCAGGGCTCCAACTTTTATAGGACATTTCTTTTGTTCTCGCAGGCCAGGGGGGGCTTTTCCTAATCCAGTCAGTCTCTGAGCACTTTGTTTTTCAGGCTCTGGTTTCTCCTATCAGTGTGCAGGGCAGGGACATCAGACGCTCCACAGGAGGTGGAGCCAGCATTGTGATGACAAGTACAGTCAGGAGCACTCTGTTGACAGTCTCCCCTCTTCCTGGACCAGGTGCAGGGCAGAGTCATCAGTTGCTACCCAGGGGGCGGAGCCAGCATTGTGGTGGCAGAGCACAGCCTGATTAAGAGTCCAGGGGCACTCCTACCTCACACTAAGGTGTCATCTCTCTATTCACCACCTGTCAACCCCAGCCTGTCCCCTGGAATTCCCCAGCCCTGTCGCACACAGCAACTAGACAGCAGATACACATCCTAGCAGAGGGGGGCTGAAATGGTTAGGCAAGCAAATACTAACTTTCTAAAAGTAGTATTTGCAAACACAGGATATTAAAATAAACTTTATTAAAATAAGTATTTTATTATTCTGAGTTCAGGCATACAAAACCTGACTTTCTACCATGCTCTCTGAGTCTGTTGGGATTATAGAGAGTAATAATTCCAGCAGCCCATCCTGGCCTATGGAGAGTAGGTAGCCTTACAATAGTGAAAAACGAAAATGGCTGTAATTCACTATTAGGACATGACACACACATCAGGGCATGTCCTACCTTATCCTACAATGCACCCTGCCCTTGGGCCTACCATAGGGGTGACTAATATGAAGTTAAGGGAAGGTTTAGGGACTGGCAAGTAGGTGCACTTGCGCAGTTAGCATGACAGTACCAGACTGCACACAGGTTCTGCAATGGCAGACCTTAGGCACATTTTACTAGGCCGCTTCTGTGGGTGGCACAACCAGTGCTGCAGGCCCACTAGCAGCATTTGAATTTACAAGCCCTGGCACTCCTGGTGCACTTTACTGAGGACTGACAGTATACCAAATAAGCAATCATGGAAACCAATCAATGTATACACTTTACAGTAGGGAGAGCATATGCACTTTAGCACTGGTCAGCAGTGGTAAAGTGCCCAGAGTCATTAAACCAACAAAAACAGGTCAGAGAGAATATTAGAGGAAGGCAAAAAGTTCAGGGATGACCCTGCAAAGAGGGCCAAGTCCAACAGTATGTAGGGACGTAACCAGGGACGTTCCACCAATGAGGGGGGCAGCAGCTGAGATTCAAGGAAGTGCCGCGAAATTTGTGAGCATAAAGCTCCTGTATTTCACGTTTGCTGCCTTTTCTCCCTGGTTTCCTGTGAAGGCTTTCGTTCGTTTTCCCGTCACCTTGAAGTGAAGGAATTTTGGAGGACTGCACAGGTAAGAGGGCTTTCTCGAAGGGGGGGGGGGGATGTTGGACAGAGATTCGGCCGTAACTGAGGTTTTTATCACATTGGCCACCTACAAGCATCCTCGCGCACATTGCTTTATCTGCGCATTGCTGCACTGCCAGTAAGGAATCTAGCTTCAAAATTTAAGTGCCTTAAGACGTGGCTCCGCAGGGCAGGTGGAGGGGGTGTTGTAAATAAAACAGCGATAATGTTAAGCATTCGCTGAAGACATGTTATTATGTCTTCGTTATAGTTTTCCCGCTTATGCTTGATACTGCGGCCGGACTCCATCTTGTTTTCTGGCAGCCATTTTAGATTTTACACTCCGCCATGTGCTCACCACAAGGCGAGTCCTACTTCACTGACCGTCACCCCTAGAGTTTGCCCAGCAACAGGCTATAAATAGTTCTGGCTAATCTAGCGCATGCCCAGTATGTGCAACATCTGTTTCTCCTTAAAGCTGGTGGAATGTGCATTCAAGGGGTCCGATGAACCATTAGCTCCACCCATGTATCGATCATGTTAAAGACATGACCAAATAAAGACACAAATTGTACTTTTAAACTGTAACCGCCCACTTATGAGCCCCTTCTTTGTGTATATAAGGGGACCGCATGTCTGAGTTCTTTGTACTACCTTGTACAATGCTTTAGGGTGTTGTGTGGGTTGTAGTACCACCTTTAAAGGTTTATTAAACTATGTGTTTGTATTTCCAGTTTCCGTGCCAATTTCTTATGTAGTCTGAGGACTTTGCGTACAGAAGGGCGAACCCCTTTCGCATTCGCAGTCCTGGCTGTAGCCTGAATTCATCAATTGGCGCCCGTCACGTGGGGCTCATCGATGACTCGGATGCTCGAAGGACTGGTCGTGACGAAGGATTGGAACCTTGCCGGGGACGGGATCACTGCCAGCGGCGCCTTTAGTCCTGGCATCCCGAGGTATTCTTCCTTCCCTTCCGATCTGACCATCTGGGTGGCGCCGGTCATCGACTGAGATCTCTTCTGTCGGTTTGCCGCGTAGTAGCCGTTTGGGCGAATTTGGAACTTGGCAGTTGGAATCTGGATGCTCTTGATTGGTAAGAATCGCTGTATGGTCCTTGCTCCGAGCTTTTGATAGTCTTGTTTGGCAAGGCAGTTTTATACGCTTGCTCCGACTACTTTGATTGTTTGATTGTTTATGACTAGTCATTTTATTAGTCCTATGCAAGTAATATATGAGTTGCAACCTATATAGGCGGGCAATGTGGGGATATTTCTCCTGACCTATGAATTTGAACGGCGCAATGTTTTAAGTGCCATTCATTTATAATATTGCATATTTTGCATTATTCTTTGACATACCTGTTTTTAGCGCACTTCGTAAGTGGTGCTGCTGTTTTGGAAATGACCGGTTGGTACTTGAGGAATCACAGCCGGCTCCTCCAGAGGGGACGCCGAATAGGGATATGTATGTGAAGTTTGGTCTTTCCCCCATAATGTACAGCACGTTGTGGAGGAAATATACCAAAAAGGATCCTGAGTGATAACTGATGCAAAAGAATTGCGTAAAGGTCTTTTTCCTTCTTCTCAGGTCCCTGCTGCGGTTCGACGGTTGTTTTCGTTGTGGGATGACATGTTTCGGTTTCGGGACGAAGCACGGAAACGGAAGGCTGGCGAGGACCAGTCGAATCCGAGTGGCGGCGTCAAGCAGTCACCCATCTTTTATTCAGATAAGATCGATGCAGTGCATGCTAAACCCATGAGGGAGGCGGCGCCTTTGTATGTTCCTCCTAAAGGAGCGGGTACTAGTCCAGATATAGGGTCAGCGGATGCTCAAGGGTATTTTATCTATAATTGGGTTTATAC
Organism: Lissotriton vulgaris; assembly: GCF_964263255.1. NCBI lineage: Eukaryota > Metazoa > Chordata > Amphibia > Caudata > Salamandridae > Lissotriton > Lissotriton vulgaris. Next base: position 25,625 of record NW_028250124.1, read on the forward strand.
TCCTTGGAATAGGGCTGATGTTATGGCTTTGAAGGCAGCACTACCTGATCCCCGAAAGAATCCAGCAGCCTTTCATGAGGAAGTTGAGGGAGCTTTGAATTCTTGTACTATGACTCTGGCAGATATTGACTTGTTTTTTGGGCTTATATTACCCCCAGATATATGGAGGTCAATCCGAAAGGTTGATGACCTCCAGGCATTCAAAGCTCGATGGAAAGACCTTGAGGATGAGGACAGGGAAAGAAAACCAGCTCAGAAACCGCCTCAAGCCATTCTAGATCTTCCTGCTGCTATTTTAGCTAAATTAAAAACGCTTATTCCCCCTAAAAAGATTGATCGGACTATGTTAGCATTGTGAAAGCAGAAAATAGATGAGTCCGTTTCAGATTTCTTCACACGATTTGAAGAAACGTTTCATGATTTTAGTGGCCAATCTCTTACGGACGACGTGGGTCGACATCTTTTCGTTGATAAATATGTTTCAAATTTATAACCAAGTATAGCAGCTCGACTTAAAGCGAGCGAAAGCTCTTGGACGACTTCGACACCTGCATCCCTCCTGACGATGGCTCAGTATTACGAGCGTCAGGAATTAGAAGCGAAGGGTGTGAGAAGTTGGCCTGATATGCAGTGCTCACTATTCTAGTGATCACTATGTATCATTCCAAACGACCCTTATTGATGATTGGTTGTAAGTGAACCTTATAGACCAGCTATCCTAGTAGCATGGACAAGAGCAGTCTTTAGGCTAAACTCTAGAGGGCGTGTTAAGCCAGCTGTTATCAGAATTGTGTATAAGGAAACCCGTGCACTGCTGATGATATAATTCTCCAAACAGTTTGTTTAAGGTAATAGGTGCTCTAAGGTGTCGCCCAACACCCAGGGCGATATTGGAACATTCGTGAGAAATGTGTAATCAAAAGAACTTTGATGACATCCCTTAGGCACTCATGTAGGTGTAATCCTCCAAAAGATTCAATGGGAAATAGGTATTTTCAACTGAGTTTATTTCTCATTTTTCAAGTTTTTGATAACTTTCAATTCAAAAGATATATCCACTGCCATAATGCATATTAATATTCACATTCCATATTAATATTCCTGCTCCAATGCATTTCGGGCTACCAGCCCTTCATCGGGGAGCCTATACAAACAAAAGACGAACATATCTGTCACATGTTGGCAACTGTTTGTCAAGTGTAATTAGAAAAAATGGTAAGAGAAAATAATAGACCCTTAGTTCAAAGTATTCACCAAGTAACGTGAAGAGTACAACGATTCCGTGTGCTTTACCACAGCTATTTCACCTACAAAGACGATTGGTTCTTGCAACTAGTGGCTGCCCCAGTATACGCGAACATCTTCATGGGAGAGTTTGAGAACAACAACATCTGGCAGAACCCGTTGTGGAAAAATCATTTAAAGATGTATGTACGCTACATAGACGATTTATTTATCTTGTGGAAAGGTTCACGCGCTAACTTGGAACTTGCATTAACCAACTTAAACGTAGCCAATCCACGCATTCAGTTTACCTGGACCATTGACTCAAAAACAATAACTTTTTTGGATGTTCGCATCACCATAAAAGACCACCAAATCATGACAGATATCTACAGAAAATCAACTGACCGTAACAATATGTTACATTATTCGAGTTTTCATCAGCCATCTCTAAAAAATCACCTACCCAAATCTCAACTGTTGAGAGTTAAAAGAATCACCTCGGACCCTACTGTTCTGGAAAGCAGAATGGATGAAATGATCAACCGCTTCAAAGAGAGAGAATACCCAGATGATTTACTAGAAAAAACCAAAAATGAAGTAAAAAATCTGCCCAGACAAGAACTTCTACTACCCTCAAGCAAGAAAAAAGAAAATGACCGGATGGTCGTTGTTTCTAAATATTCCAATGCCAGCTCAATGTACAAAAGGATTGTCCTAAGACATTGGCCAATGTTACAGTTAGAGACAGACTTTAACAACATGTTTGAAGCCAAACCCATATTTGCACACACAAGGGGTAAAAACCTGGGTGAAATTCTCAAACATCCTACAGAACAACCTGTGATCCATAAAGGTACCAGACCATGCAACAACTGCAATAATTGTCATAATGTAATCACAGGTAACAAACTATCACACCCCATGAAAGGCTACAACATTAACTTGAAAGTCACGGCTACATGTGACTCTACCAACTTAATTTACCTACTCAAATGCCCATGCGGGAAGGTGTACGTGGGCAAAACGGAGCGCAAGTTAAAAACCCGCGTCAATGAACACAAATCGAACATTCGAACAAAAAACCTTAAATCATCCATAGCTTCACATTTTTTGGATTCTAATCATACCATAGCCCAACTGAAATTCATGGCACTGGAAATTGTTCATAAATTGGAAGGAAGAGACAATAACAGGGTACTACTACAGAGAGAAAATTTCTGGATTTATAAATTAAACTCGATCAAGCCCCTTGGCTTAAATGAACGGATCGAATTTTCGTGTTACCTGTAGCATCATAAACTGTATAACTGCACCACGAGGGTGCATCTGTTCTGATCCCATCTCCATTGTGTGGTTTTTTTAATATGGACGTTTGTCAATTAACCTGTTTTACTACGCTAACATTTGTTATACATCCTTATTTTTACCATCTAGCCTCACTACGTACTTTATTGTTCCACACATTGACATATGTTTATTTTTCAGTCCTCTTTTCATTTTTCTCCACTCGCGATCACGTGTCCCAGAACTAACCATTCACGATCACTTATTAACCTCACCACCGCATTTCCGGATTACCATGCCGGTCTGCCGTCGGCGTTTTTCCGAAACGCTGTGAACCTCGCCATAAGTAAGTTCTTCATGCCGCTTTAGAACTTCATGCATTGCTTGCGTAGCACGCTTTCTATCTTCGGTGACTGGTTTCACTTTCACGTACTTTAAGACACCGGTGCACTACATTGATTTAACGCTCTGTTAAGCCCTCTCGGGTTAACCGACTTTACTATTCATTGGTAACTTTAAGGTTAAAGCATCGCGTATTTTCCCTCATTTTACACGGAATCGTTGTACTCTTCACGTTACTTGGTGAATACTTTGAACTAAGGGTCTATTATTTTCTCTTACCATTTTTTCTAATTACACTTGACAAACAGTTGCCAACATGTGACAGATATGTTCGTCTTTTGTTTGTATAGGCTCCCCGATGAAGGGCTGGTAGCCCGAAATGCATTGGAGCAGGAATATTAATATGGAATGTGAATATTAATATGCATTATGGCAGTGGATATATCTTTTGAATTGAAAGTTATCAAAAACTTGAAAAATGAGAAATAAACTCAGTTGAAAATACCTATTTCCCATTGAATCTTTTGGAGGATTACACCTACATGAGTGCCTAAGGGATGTCATCAAAGCCAGCTGTTATACCATCACATATACCCCTTGAACACCAAGTGAAAGGACACCACACAAGTTGTTATGAAAATAAAAGGATATTTATTTATAACAAGTCTACCCTGAACTCTTTATGAGTCAGGGAGCTAAGCACATAACAAAACTCTTAAGAAAATACTTTAAGTTGCACAATTTACACAAATGCCCGAGGGGCACGAAAAAACCATATACTACAAAAGTGGAATGCGAAATACTAGCAGGTAAGTAACAAGATCCAGAGGCTTCAGGATCGCTAGGACTACACTACAGAACCCTAAGGTTAGGAGCAGGAGGCCTAGGGAGATCGGGTGCAGAGTGTGCACTCTCACGCGGGATGCGGGACAAAGTCTATGGATGCTAGATTTCGTAAAGTTACAGTTATCGGACGAATCCGACTAGTTAGACTGAAAACGAAAAAGGATCTGGACACTTGGATAGTGAACCTACGTTGGAGCACCGAAATGCTCAGGTTACCTAGTCCAGGGGCCGCGGCTGCATAGGGTTCAAAAGATGTCGGGAATCCTCGTTACAGTCTATGGAGCCTGAAAGAAGAAGTTGCTGGCAGGCGACCAGTGATGAAGTTCGATGTGATCCAAGCCTGGATCGGTGATGGAGACAACCTGAAAGCAGAGGGGACTCAGTTCTTAATCACTAGCCAGTGATTAGGTGGGCACCAGGATGGCACCGTATGAAGTCACCTCGACTGGGTGAGTGGGCGACGCTGGGCTCTGCAGTCTCTCGGACCAGGAGGCGTTGTCGGCGACCAGGATGGAGGTTCGAGCTGTCCCACGAAGGTGTCTGCTGTCGGCGATGCTGGACCCAGGATTGGGGCAACAAACCTTGGCAAAGTCAAGCCCACGCGGTGGACTCAAAATGGCGTCTGGAGTTGACCAGGAGGGTCCGGGGTGCTCCTCTGTTGGAGGGGAGCAACGGCCAGTCTGGAGCAACCAGACCAGCGATGGAAGTGTCGTGGTTCGTCGTCAGGAGGGCTACAAGCCAGCAGGCAAGTGGCCGGACAATGCGGTGAGCAGCAAAGAGCAGAAGGGCCCCACGCAGATCTCGTGGATGCTGGGGGGCTGGACTTCGGTGCTGAAGCTGCTCAGGGTTAGGGCTTCTCAAACCCCAAAGCACTCACTCGAGGATCCCTCGGCGGTCGTGCTGGATAAGCGTCGTGCAGTCTTGAAGATAGCCGGTCCCTTCAGGTCTCGTCACACCCACGAATCTCAGCTGGGCTGATGATGTAGGTAGAGGTCAGAGGTGCCAGGGAATCCGGGTCTCATCGAGCTGGGCAGTCTTGATCCGGAGGATGGACTTACAGCAAACCGCATGCGCTTAGATGGTGCCCGCTGGTGCAGGGTGGCTACTCCTTAGCCACAAGGGAGAGTCTTCAGAAATGTTCAAGAGTTCTTTCGTGGAAAGTCGTCAGGATTCAGAATTATCTAATTTGGGAAGGGGGCCCGCACCTACCTTTATACTAAAGAAAGGGGCTGGCACGCGACTAGGTCCTGCCCATGGGTGGGACCAGGAGGGGGGTGGTTACACCCCTCTACCTTGTCCGGACTTTCCCCAGCTCAGGGGCTGGTGTGCCCCTGGAACTGGTTCAAGCCGGCATATGCACAGTGAGCACCGGGGTGCCACTTGCAGTCACCTTCCTCTCAGCCCTGCCTACCTGGGATACACAAAACCCTGTCTGGGATAGTGCTAGCTCCGCCCCTGACAGGTGTGGTAAATAAAATTTACCTATGCGGAATTTCTATGCGGTAAAGTTCAATAAGAATAACTCAATCAAAAATGAGAGGCAGAGTCTGTGGTATCTGAGTTTATAAGGGTTTTATTCCATAAAATGGAATTGGTTCGAACCAGGTATCATGTTCCATCACCACGAAGGTTCAGGAAGGGATAGACAAAGCTTTATTAACAGAGTACAATATATATAGTAAATGCATACAATGGTGATGGATACAGAAGGCGTAACAGCTGACAGAAAAGAGATAAGAACACATGTACGTAACAGAAGGCGTGCACGAGGGCGTACACGGAGGTGTGTGCTAGACAACGTCACATGAAAGTGTCACAGGTGGGTGGATCCATAGAGGAATCCTGCAGTGTCAGCAGAAATATATGGCAGAGATGCGCGCGCAGCAGCATGACGTGTGATTGACGTGGAACTGGAGGGTGAAGGGGACTTGACATTTAGCACCATACGTGGAGACAGAAGTCTGGCGTGTCAGAACAACCTAAACCCAAATCATATCTAATATCTTGTGTTTGAGGAACTGTATTATCTAGAAGGAAAGGTCTCTCGGGCAAAGGCTATTCTATACTGACTGCTAGTGCATGCATATGTGACTACGTGTTTACGTGTAATGCGAGGGGGCCATGGGCCTACCATGGTAATGGGAGCAATGAATTACTTGCACGGAGACAGAAAGGCCGGGCCCTGTGCTCTGCAGCTGGGGAGATGTTTTCCTAAATCACTAGACAGGAATGTATTTTCGGGGAGCGGAGCAGATAACTTGAAGGCAAAATACAGTCTTGGCAGGCAAGCAGGCCGAGCCGGGCACCGCTCGCCGCACAGGGAGTAGGGTAAGGGTCATGGATGCAGATCCAGGCTGCAGCTTTCAGAGGCAGAAGGCAGAAAGGACTCAATGGCAGAAATCAGGGCCTAGCTCGCCAGAGCCAGGAAAACGTGAAAGTGCACCATGTAAAGACGGTGGCAAGGCATACTTAGGAACTGAATATTCGACCCATTCATGGTGGATCTGAAAGAGGACATGTTAACGTTGGACGCAAATGTATTTGCGTCTTCATAGCTGGTTGTGGAGGGAACATACATGTACTTGAAGCACGTACATGGTGCCGTTGGGGTCTACGTTAGGGGACACAATTGACCATAAAAATTCATATTACCTCACAGGAAACCCTTTGTCCAAGCTCTCCTCGCTGAAAGGACTCCCAGCAGCAGGAGGTCAGACTTGTGTCTGCGGTGGCAGCATCCATTTTGTGATGCTGAGGCTCGAGTTAGCTTTAACCGGGGTTCACAGTTACATACATGTCGTGCCCCTCTAGAAGGGTGGAATGCTAACCCAGTCGCCAGAATTGGTGAGGGGTTAGTATTCCAATTCGTATGACACCTTACTCGACATGTTTTGATAAAGCGATACCAAAGTTGGCAAATAACCGCAAGGATTATAAGGCACTTAAGAGTATATGGTACGCGTTATCATGGAACAGCTATCAGGACTTGGTTCCGCAAGCTACAAACGGGCTCAGCTCATGCCAGAGCATCATCTCGCATAATTCAAACCACTCTGCCTTCAGGATTGTTAAGGCCTGCCATAGGAGTGACTGATAGGAATATATGTGTCCATTTTAGGGTTATATATAGGAATACTATATCTAAAGCAAAGTGTAATTACACCATCCTGCCCCAGCTGTCGTGCAGCCAGTTGTGTCAGATTTGGATGGCCAGCCAGGGGTGGCATAATACATGCTGCAGCCCCTGGTAGGCCCTGGGTACACCTATGCCCTGGGTACCTAAGGTACACTGTACAGGGACTGATAAGGTGACTCAGTATCCAATTAGATATGTACCTAGGGTACATGGAATCCATTTTACAGAGAGAGCAGTAGGCCTGGGGCCCTGAATAGCAGGGTCACAGGTCAACTAAGTCGGAAAACCAGCAAAACACCAGGCAAAAAGTAGGGGGCAACCATAGTCAGGTATCCACCTTCCTACATAACCCCCCCCCAAACGAAAGGAGATAAGGCTATCCTTGACCAGGTAAGCCTATATTGCCTGAGTGGCCATGTGAGGTGGTACATGCACTGGCATGGTTACCCCCTATCGCATGATCCACTAAGCAATCCCTCACCCTAAGGGTATCTGAGGGTCTCCACCATAGGGAATCTCTACCTGTGGTGTGTTTTGGCAAAGTAAGAGGCTGGTGTGGGAATGGAGTACTGAAGTGAGACTCCACTAATGTTGGGCTCAACTTCCTCCAATCACTATCCACCATATGTGCCTTTCTTTCCAGGACTGAGTTGCTGTGAGCTCTCAGGGTCAACCTCTGGCTTCCTAAAGCTGGAGGCTGAGTCCCTCTGTTTGGATTACTGGAGGGACAGGTCAGGTTTGGGGTTTTTAGGCCCCAGGTTTGGCTGTGCCCAACAGTGTCCACCTGTGGGAGGTCCCTAGCTAATTTTAAGGGGGATCCCTCAGGAGTTTCTTTTATTTTCACTGGGCTAGGATTACTAGCTTCAGTGCCCTTAATCTGCTGTTTGGAGAGGGGGCCCTTTGGGGTCCACCACTGGCCTCCCTGACCTTTACAGCCCTGGGCTGATTGAGGCAGGGTAGAGAGGGGCAGGTTACCTGCTCCAGACTGGGTCCCACCTTGGAAGGGTCCACTGACATCAGAGGCTCTGCCAGGCTGGGCCTGACTACCTCTGGGGCAGTTTCTTCACAAGGGGTCAGATCAGTTCTCTGAGGAGGCTGATCCTTTCCTAAAGTCTGGTGGGAGGGAGATTTCTCTTCCTCCTCAATGCTCTCTGTCTGAGTGGAGTGATCCATAGTTGCAGGCCTCACAACACTATTATCTGTCTGAGTTTGAGCTGTGGCCATCACAACTTCACCAACCTTTTCAGGAAGGGACTCAGTTTGGGTACGGGCTGTGACCATCACAGCCTTGCCAACCTGTTCAGGGACGGAAACTGTCTGAGATTGGGTTGTGACTGGCACAGCCCTCCTGACCTGTTCAGGGAGGACATCTTGGACTGGGGCTGTGGCTATCACTGCCCCACTAAGCTTACCATGGAGGTTTACCATTTTAAAATGGGTTTCTTGCTCTACCTCAGCCCAGGCTGAGATCTCTAAATCACTCCCCAGTAGGCAATCTACAGGCAAGTTTGGTGACACTGCCACCCTCTTGTGGCCAGTGACACCTCCCCAGCTGAGATTAACCACTGCTATGGGATGATCTCTCTGTACTCCATCAATGTTCGTTACCTGGTATGTGGCCCCAGGTATAAGTTGCCTTGAGGGGACTAGGCTCTCAGTCACCATGGTGATGCTAGCCCCTGTGTCTCTGTAGGCCTCAACTTTTGAACCATTGATGAGGGGCTCCTGTCTATACCTGCCCAAAGTGTTGGGACAAGTTGTGAAGTTGGCAAACCCCATGCCAGTATCACAGACAAGATTATCTAAGTTTGGGGACCTGGTTAGGCCAGAGTCCCCAGGAACTCCCAAAGTAAATGCACCCAGATTCTTGGGGGCACTCCCACCACCTGGAGGATTACTACTAGTAGTAACAGGAGGCTGGGAAGTTTTACCTGGGGGTATGTTCTCCTTATTGTTGTTGGCCCTTGGGCAACTGCTGTCACTTTTGTAATGGCCTACCTGTTTGCAGGTATGACAATAAGGTTTCTTTTGGGTATTGGAAGGATTTTGGGACCCACCGTTTTCAGAGGAGTTTTGGGGCCCTGGGGTTTGATCAGAAGATTTATTCCCACCCTTCTCTTGAGGCTTAGTTGATTCCTTCTTTTGGTCACCACCCTGGTTTTTAGGCCTGACCCTGGTTCTGACCCATTTGTCTGCCCTCTTACCCAATACTTGTGGAGAGGTCAGATCAGAATCTTCCAGGTGCTGGTGTAATAACTGGTTCTGACAATTATTTAAGACTTGCTCTCTCATAATAAGATTATACAATCCTGTGAAGACAGTAACGTTACTACCATATAGCCAGCCTTCTAGAGCCTTAGTGGCACAATCAACAAAGTCAGTCCAATCCTGAGACTGAGTTTTCTGGGTGTCTCTGAACATCAACCTTTACTGTTCAGGTGTTAAGCCAAACCCATCAATCAGTGTATTCTTCAGGACTTGGTAATTATTAGCATCCTCAGCTCTAGTAGTGAGGAGCTTATCTCTACCTTTGCCTTCAAAGGAGAGCCACAAGACAGCTGCCCACTGACTCTGGGGGACGCACTGGACAGTGCAGGCCCTCTCCAAAGCAGTCATCCATTTGTGGATGTCATCCCCTTGTTTAAAGGGGGGCACTATCTTACTCAGGTGTCTAGTGTCTAAACTCCTGTCCTTTTCTCTAGGTAAAATGCTGCCACCAGTGGGGTCTGCCCCACTCAATTTCTGCTCTCTAGCAAAGGCAAGTCTCTCTTTGGCCAGGGCAAGTTCTTCCCTTTCAACCTCAGATTGACTTCCCTCATCTTGACCTCATGCTCTCTCCTCTGAGGGGATGTCATCCCTCTGTGAGAAGAGGTATGAGAGCCATTGGTTCGAATGGATCTGTTAGAGCCTCTGGATAGAGACCTAACTCGTCCACTCCCAATGTTAAGCCTGCCTGAGAGTGGGCCTGGGGGTCCCCAGTTCCATTCTCATGCATGCTTAAGTTGGTCCTGGTGAGCCTTCTGACTACTATCTGACCTTTGTCTGCCTCATCCCCTGACAACTCCTGATCCTCTTCCTCTCCTTCACTTCCTGTTCCATTGAGGTGGTTTAGGTCAGGGTCCCCAAGGGTTCCATCTAAGGGGGGCATGCTCCCATCTGGATTAGAAGGGCCTGTGTTAGAAGCCCTCCTGGCATCATACGTCTCTAAGAGACCAATCAGAAATGGGATGGTAGGGTTAGAACCCTGTTTTAGCTTCCTGGAGGTACACACTTGTCTCATCTCCTGGAAGCTAAGAGCTGCATATCTTGATATGACCTGTGGAGGGTCAACTGACACAAGGGGGGGCCTCTGAGTTCCCTCCTTTGTCTGACATGCTTTTCTAGTGAGGTGTAAGTGGTGCACTTACCTACACTATTTGTTTGCCTACTGATCCCTTGCTAAGAGTTGTAGTCGGGGTGTGCTAAGCCCTGTTAAACTACAGCAGCTGATTCAGTAGAACTCAGAGTATTCTAAGCTAAGTTACATGTACCTTGGTACTTATGTGATCTTTCAAATGATATTCTTAGGATACGTGTGGTAAAACAACAGCAAGCTCAAATCCCACCGCTGCCACCAATGTGAGAAGTTGGCCTGATATGCAGTGCTCACTATTCTAGTGATCACTATGTATCATTCCAAACGACCCTTATTGATGATTGGTTGTAAGTCAACCTTATAGACCAGCTATCCTAGTAGCATGGACAAGAGCAGTCTTTAGGCTAAACTCTAGAGGGCGTGTTAAGCCAGCTGTTATACCATCACATATACCCCTTGAACACCAAGTGAAAGGACACCACACAAGTTGTTATGAAAATAAAAGGATATTTATTTATAACAAGTCTACCCTGAACTCTTTATGAGTAAGGGAGCTAAGCACATAACAAAACTCTTAAGAAAATACTTTAAGTTGCACAATTTACACAAATGCCCGAGGGGCACGAAAAACCATATACTACAGAAGTGGAATGCGAAATACTAGCAGGTAAGTAACAAGATCCAGAGGCTTCAGGATCGCTAGGACTACACTACAGAACCCTAAGGTTAGGAGCAGGAGGCCTAGGGATATCGGGTGTAGAGTGTGCACTCTCACGCGGGATGCGGGACAAAGTCTATGGATGCTAGATTTCGTAAAGTTACAGTTATCGGACGAATCCGACTAGTTAGACTGAAAACAAAAAAGGATCTGGACACTTGGATAGTGAACCTACGTTGGAGCACCGAAATGCTCAGGTTACCTAGCCCAGGGGCCGCGGCTGCATAGGGTTCAAAAGACGTCGGGAATCCTCGTTACAGTCTATGGAGCCTGAAAGAAGAAGTTGCTGGCAGGCGACCAGTGATGAAGTTCGATGTGATCCAAGCCTGGATCGGTGATGGAGACGACCTGAAAGCAGAGGGGACTCAGTTCTTAATCACTAGCCAGTGATTAGGTGGGCACCAGGATGGCACCGGATGAAGTCACCTCGACCAGGTGAGTGGGCGACGCTGGGCTCTGCAGTCTCTCGGACCAGGAGGCGTTGTCGGCGACCAGGATGGAGGTGCGAGCTGTCCCACGAAGGTGTCTGCTGTCGGCGATGCTGGACCCAGGATTGGGGCAACAAACCTTGGCAAAGTCAAGCCCACGCGGTGGACTCAAAATGGCGTCTGGAGTGGACCAGGAGGGTCCGGGGTGCTCCTCTGTTGGAGGGGAGCAAGGGCCAGTCTGGAGCAACCAGACCAGCGATGGAAGTGTCGTGGTTCGTCGTCAGGAGGGCTACAGGCCAGCAGGCAAGTGGCCGGACAACGCGGTGAGCAGCAAAGAGCAGAAGGGCCCCACGCAGATCTCGTGGATGCTGGGGGGCTGGACTTCGGTGCTGGAGCTGCTCAGGGTTAGGGCTTCTCAAACCCCAAAGCACTCACTGGAGGATCCATCGGCGGTCGTGCTGGATAAGCGTTGTGCAGTCTTGAAGATGGCCGGTCCCTTCAGGTCTCGTCTCACCCACGAATCTCAGCTGGGCTGATGATGTAGGTAGAGGTCAGAGGTGCCAGGGAATCCGGGTCTCGTCGAGCTGGGCAGTCTTGATCCGGAGGATGGACTTACAGCAAACCGCATGCGCTTAGAGGGTGCCCGCTGGTGCAGGGTGGCTACTCCTTAGCCACAAGGGAGAGTCTTCAGAAATGTTCAAGAGTTCTTTCGTGGAAAGTCGTCAGGATTCAGAATTATCTAATTTGGGAAGGGGGCCCGCTCCTCCCTTTATACTAAAGAAAGGGGCTGGCACGCGACTAGGTCCTGCCCATGGGTGGGACCAGTAGGGGGGTGGTTACACCCCTCTCCCTTGTCCGGACTTTCCCCAGCTCAGGGGCTGGTGTGCCCCTGGAACTGGTTCAAGCCGGCATATGCACAGTGAGCACCGGGGTGCCACTTGCAGTCACCTTCCTCTCAGCCCTGCCTACCTGGGATACACAAAACCCTGTCTGGGATGGTGCTAGCACCACCACTGATAGGAAACACTTTGTCCAAGCTCTCCTCGCTGGAAGGACTCCCAGCAGCAGGAGGTCAGACTTGTGTCTGCGGTGGCAGCATCCATTTTGTGATGCTGAGGCTCGAGTTAGCTTTAACCGGGGTTCACAGTTACATACATGTCGTGTCCCTCTAGAAGGGTGGAATGCTAACCCCGTCGCCAGAATTGGCGAGGGGTTAGTATTCCAATTCGTATGACACCTTACTCAACATGTTTTGATAAAGCGATACCAAAGTTGGCAAATAACCGTGAGGATTATAAGGCACTTAAGAGTATATGGTAGGTGTTATCATGGAACAGATATTAGGACTTGGTTCCGCAAGCTGTAAACGGGCTCAGCTCATGCCAGAGCACCATCTCACATAATTCCAAGCACTCTGCCTTCAGGATTGTTAAGGCCTGCCATAGGAGTGACTGATAGGAATATATGTGTCCATTTTATGGTTAGATATAGGAATACTATATCTAAAGCAAAGGGTGATTACACCACCCTGCCCCAGCTGTCGTGCAGCCAGTTGTGTCAGATTTGGATGGCCAGCCAGGGGTAGCATAATACATGCTGCAGCCCCTAGTAGGCCCTGGGTACACCTATGCCCTGGGTACCTAAGTTACACTGTACAGGGACTGGTAAGGTGACTCAGTATCCAATTAGATATGTACCTAAGGTACATGGAATCCATTTTACAGAGAGAGCAGTAGGCCTGGGACCCTGAATAGCAGGGTCCCAGGTCAACGAAGTCGGAAAACCAGCAAAACACCAGGCAAAACGTTGGGGGCAACCATAGTCAGGTATCCACCTTCCTACAAAGGGCAATGAGGAAAAGAAATCTAAAGATTTAAAAACGAAGGTTATGTTAGCACAAGTATATGGGCCACCTCGTAGGGGTAATGATCGGGGTGGCAGAAATGTTTCTAATCCTCCTTCGGGTCGTACCGATCTGGCCAGAGATCAATGCGCCTATTGTAGACAGAAAGGTCATTGGGCGAGTGAGTGTCCGGTGTTACGTGCACAACGTCAGGAGCGGGGACAGAGGTCTATGAGGGGTAGAGGAAAATTTTCAGGCCCTAGAAATAACACAAATGATCGAGCTAAATTTATTCCAATGTGCGACCCCGGGATGGGTCCAATGTTTTTGATTGGCGGAACCAATATCAAATGTCTGACTATGCACCTCCCTAACAGCATGATTCACAGTATGCATAGGATTGCGTAGGATGGGGTGAGGGACCAGTTGAAGTGCCAGTAGATCAGAGGGGTCCTTATGTTACAGCGCATGTTTTGGGCTCTACTGATCGGTTCCTGGTTGATACAGGAGCTACTCGTAGCGCTTTGTCTAAACAATTGGTTCCGAGGGCTCCCCTGTCTGGCTCAACAATTACGTCAATAGGGTTTGATGGAACGCCTTCTGTTAGCCCACTGTCACAACCTATTGCACTTTCTGTAGATCAGTTTACTGCACCATGTCCATTCCTACTCTCACCGAAAACTCCTGATAATATTGTGGGCCTGGACATGCTCAAATATTTTCGGGTCGCGATACGGTGCTCCCCTGAGGGAGTGCGTGTCATCTTGAATGATAATTATCCACCAATGGAGAGAGTGTACATGCTTACCATAGAGGCTGCCCTGGCCTCCTTGCCTAAATCTTTGTGGGCCACGTCCGATACAGATGTGGGACAGATGATTATCCCTTCGGTGCACATCAGTGTAAAGGAGGGAGCTGTGCTGCCGCGCCTGCCTCAGTATCGGATTTCACAGGAGGGGGAGGAGGCGCTCACACAGATAGTACAGGATTTGATTAAAGTAGGGGTGGTCGAAGAAGTTCCATACAATGTGTGTAACAGTCCTATTCTACCGATTTTGAAGAAAGATACTGACACCAGGGTTTATCGATTCATTATTGATTTGAGGGAGGTTAACAAGATAGTGATACTTCAATACCCAGTGGTTTCTGATATTACGACACTCCTCACTCTGGTCCCACCAACCGCGACAACGTTCTCTGTTATAGACTTGAAGAACGCCTTCTTTTCGATCCCTATTCATCCTGACAGCCGATACCTTTTTGGTTTCACGTTAAATAATAGATCGTATATATTTTGTAGAGTTCCTCAAGGCTATACTGAGAGTCCTAGCATTTACAGTCAGGCTTTGAAACAACAACTGGACTCCTTTGTTTTACCTGATGGTGTGGCGCTTATACAATATGTCGATGACATCTTGTTGGCCGCCGACACCCCTGAGCTATGTGAACAATGCACTTTGTGCTTACTTACCTTTTTGGCATCGCACAACCACAAAGTTTCAAAGAAGAAATTACAATATTGTAGACCAAAGGTAACCTATTTAGGTCACCTTTTGTCTAAGGAGGGGCGTGCACTTACATCAGATCGCATTCAAGCCATTTTAGACACACCAGCACCAATCACGCAGAAAGAGGTTCGAGCCTTTTTGGGTCTTACCTCCTTTTGTAGGCAGTGGATATTAGGGTTTTCATACATAGTTAAACCACTGTTAGCGCTTCTGACAAAAGATACTCCAGTTCCCCTTCCGTGGACGGATGAATGTGAGAATGCTTTTCACCAATTACGCCAGGCCCTTTGTTCAGCACCAGTATTAGGCACACCTGATTATACAAAGCTTTTTGCACTGTATGTGCATGAGAGAGATGGATGTGCGTTATCAGTGTTAGTGCAGATGCACGGCGATAAGCAACGCCCTTGTGCATACTTCTCTGCAGTACTTGATCCTGTTGCCCGAGCGGTGCCTGGGTGTTTTCGCTCAGTTGCGGCGACAGCTGTGTCAATACGCCAGAGTGAAGGGATAGTCTTATCTCATAAGCTGTTGGTGTTGGTCCCCCATGCTGTTGATGCCCTTTTGAATCAGACAAAGACGCAGCATTTAACTAGTGCTCGTCTGACAGGGTATGAGCTGACACTATTGGCTCCTCACATAACTTTGAAGAGATGTGCAACACTAAATCCAGCCACGTTGTTGCCTTTCCCAGCGACTCAGCCTGAGGCGCAAGAGACACATGACTGTGTCTTTGTGACCGAAGAACAGACAAAGGGTCGTATTGATTTACAAGATACGCCGTTCCCAGATGTGGATGGAGAGCTGTGGGTGGATGGGTCCTGTCTAAAGTTACCAGATGGAACTACGTCCGCAGCATACGCAATCACTACATTACACACGATAGTGGAGACAGCACGCATACCACAGAAATCAGCGCAGGCAGCGGAACTGATAGAGTTGATACGAGCTTGTGAGCTTAGTGCAGGGTTATGTGTGAATGTTTATACAGACAGCCGCTATGCTTTCGGAGTAGCGCACGATTTTGGCCTGCTCTGGAAGGAAAGGGGCTTTTTGACATCGCACGGAACACATATAATGTACAGAGAACTAGTGCAAAATCTTTTAACTGCACTGACGCTCCCTCAAAGAATAGCTATAGTAAAATGCAGTGCACATAAGAAGGTGACAGATGAAGTGGGACAAGGGAATGCCTTCGTAGATCGAGTGGCACGAGAAACTGCGACCCAGCCTGGTTCCACTTCTATGTATGTTGTGAAGTCACAAGCTGAACGGTGGCATGATGCTAGGGAGAAGGTATTAGAAATGCAAAAGACTGCTACTGAAAAGGAACGAGATCAATGGTCCAAAGATGGAGAGTTGGATGATGAGGGTTGTTGGAGGAACAAACAGATGGATAAATGGAAGTTACCCACAGCCTTTGTACAACCCATGGTTCAGATGGCACATGTTATGTTATGTTATGTTATGTTATGTTATCTTAGTTTTATATAGCGCACGGCTACTCAAAGAGTGTCCCGGCGCTTTGGTTGCACACCTATCTCACAACATAACAAGAAAAAGACAGAGAAAAGGAAAAATCCAGAATAACCACAGGGGTGACAACTAAGAGGTAAAAAGCCAAGTTTTGAGACCCTTCCTAAACGCCAATAAGTTTGACGTACTGCGCAGTGTCATTGGTAACGTGTTCCATAACTGCGGGGCCAGCAGTCTAAAAGAACGGCCTCCGATGCGTGCCCTTTTTATACGAGGGACCACGGCAAGAAACAGGGATCCGGACCTCAGGGACCTGGCAGGGTGGTAGAAGGCAAACCTTTTTGGTAGGTATTTTGCTCCTGAGGCATGAAGAGCTTTATGCGCCAGAGTCAAGGCCTTGAAAATTATCCGCTTCCGGACGGGAAGCCAGTGCAGTGACTGCAGGAGGCCCGAGGCTCTAGCACGGCGAGATAGTCCAAAGATGGCCCGTGCTGCCGAGTTCTGGACCACCTGCAGCCGTTGTAACAGATACTCTGGCAGGCCGAGATACAGGATGTTAGAATAATCAATTCTCGAGCCAATTAAAGCCTGCACTGTTATCTTCCCATGCTCCTCCGATAGTAAGGGGAGAAACTTGCGCAACATCCGGAGCAAGCCAAAACAGGTGCCAGTGAGACCGATTATCTGGGAGCGTAGTGTTAGGCCGTTATCGATCTTAATCCCCAGGTTTTTGGCCACCTGGGAGGAACCCGCTGGAGGAAACATGTTCCCTGGCCGCCACTCCTTCCAATCTGGATCAGAACTGCACCCAAAGAAGAGGACCTCCGATTTATCCGAGTTGCACTTGAGGCTGTTACGTTGGAACCAATTAAAAACAGCCCCAAGGCAACTCCGGATACTCTCTCCGTCGAAATCCACACCTTTCTCGCAGGTAAAGAGGAGCTGGGTGTCATCGGCGTAGGAAACGATCTGGGCCCCGAAAGACTCCGCCAGAGCCGCCAAAGGGGTCATGAAGATGTTAAATAGAGTCGGGCTCAACACTGAGCCCTGAGGGACTCCGACACCCAATGGCGACATCTCGGCGGAGCTAGCAGAGGCCCAGATCGTTTGTCGACGGCCCGCCAAGAAAGAACAAAACCAGCTGAGCACCGTCCCCCTCAGAACGATCTCAAAAAGTCTTGCGAGGAGACCCTCGTGGGGGACGGTGTCAAAGGCCGCCAACAGATCTAACATCACCAACATCGCCTTGCCACCTCCCTGATCGCCTCCGAAACTTCCAGAAGTGCTGTTTCGGTGCTTAGATTGGTGCGGAAACCAGATTGAGTGGGGTGCAGTAGATCATGTGACTCCAGATAATCGGCAAGCACCTTATGCACATGTTTTTCAAGGATTTTGGCAAAAGCGGGTAAAAGCGAAATAGGCCTGTAATTAGCCAGAATCTCCGCGTCCAGTCCAGGCTTTTTAAGCAGAGGAATAATCATCGCCTGCTTCCATATCTGGGGAACCACACCCTGACTGAGAGAGCAATTCAGCAGGGGGTTCACACAGGGGTTGATGATTTCGGCCATTTCCGCTAAAAATTTGGCGGGGCAAGCATCCCGGGGTGAGCCCGATTTAAGACAGGCCATCAAATCCAACGATGAGGCAGCGGAAAGAGGGGGAAAAACTGCCGAAATCGGGTCCACATTAGCTATCGAAACCGGAACTTCCTCCGCTCGGCAGGACACCTCCGGCCCCTGCAAGGGGAAGGAGTCCTGGATCAGCTTGATCTTGGAAGTAAAAAAATTAGCAAGGGCACTGACCCAAGACTCTGAAGGAGGAGCCTGATTCGACGAAGCACGTGAAGCCGTAAATTCCCGCACAATGGCAAACAACTCCTTACAGGAGTTTGAGGCAGTCTCAATTTTTCTCGCGAAATAACCTCTCTTCTCAGAGAGGATGTCGCGATGATAGGCTTTTACTGAGGACCTGTAGGCAAGTTTTGCCACCGGGTCGTATTTCGCACGCCACGCTCTTTCAGCCACCTTGCATTGCCGTCGAGAAGCCACCAGAGCTTCGGTAAACCAAGGGGCAGACGCCCGTTTTTCTATATTGCGGGGAGGCCTCACCGGAGCAAGATCATCAAGCCTCTCCGAGAGCCATAATTGCAACCGCTCTGCATCCCTATCTAAATCCCCTGTCAGAATACACGGATGAGCCAAACATGCCTGTGTCAGCAGTTCAGGTGTGACCCGATGGAGTGCCCTAGATCCTTGGGCAAGCTGCCGAGAGGCACAAGATGATTTTCTTACCTCCTCAATATAGTATTTGACCAACCTGTGATCCGACCACAGCACCTGAATGGGTGCTAGAATCTCTATGAGGGTCGTCGAGAAGATCAGATCCAGGATATGGCCCTTCTCATGTGTCGGTCCACGATGATAGGGCGACAGGCCGAGGGGGGCTGTTACGTCCATCATTTTTATCGTATCGGCGTCCGTTTCGTCATCCATATGGATATTGAAGTCGCCAGCAACTATACAATGCTCCGACTGGAGTGCCAGTGACGAAATTATCAACTGGAGCTCTTCAAAGAAAGTGCCAGTGGGCCCTGGAGGTCTATACACAAGGAGACCTTTAACAGATTGATGCGGCGATAGAACAATAGAAAAAGCGAGTGATTCACAGCCCCTAATTGCGTCAGAGAGAATGATGGTACAGGTGGCACTCTTATTTACTATGAGTGCCACACCGCCTCCTCGTCCTTTCAGTCTATCCTGCCTGAAGATATTATAATCCGGGGGGATAGCTGCGGCAATATCGGGGTTGGAGGACTCACCAAGCCACGTCTCGATTAACATCAGGCACAAAGGTTTTTCAGTGTCCAACAGATCGTAAATGTCCAAAGCATGGCGACTGAGAGATCTAGTATTTAGCAGTAGGCAGAGATGCTTAACACTAACTGCCTTCCTGTATGGTACGCGGGCCAGATGTTTCTGAGGCCGCCAGCCGCACTCAGGGCATTGACTCTTACCCTTGTGACGGGCCGGAAATACCGTACGACAGGAATCTCGCGTCGATTGCAGGGAGCGAAGCTCCTGCGCCGAGTATTGCAACATGATGGTAAAAATTAAAAGTAAGAGCCAACAGATCCTAGTCCGGCCCGTCGCGCCGGACACCTCCGGGACGCTGACGGGCGCAGACGGGCAGGACTCTGGCACGACTCCGGCTAAGCGAGGGCGCTCCCGCTGCGCGTCACCGCTGCGCTAGGCAGGGAGCTTTAAATAGGCGTCCCACCTATGCTACAGCGCACTAGAGCGCTCGCTAAAAGATGGCGCCCAAACTCCTACCCCACTCCAAGATGTCTGCCACAGAACGAGCCCACCCCGAGAACCGGACCCGCTCGAGCAGCGGTGGATGCCAATTAGAGTGCAAGGTAAGGGGCAATTTTAAAAACCCCGTGCAGTCAGCAGAAAACAAATATCAAATACGGAAACAAAGATTTTAAAACGCTGTTCAGTGAGAAAAGCGCAAAGCGCTAGGTAGCAATGATGTTCCTTGTCCTTATCAGGCCAAACTCTGAAGCAGGTCGCCTTAAATAGGCGTCCCACCTATGCTACAGCGCACTAGAGCGCTCGCTAAAAGATGGCGCCCAAACTCCTACCCCACTCCAAGATGTCTGCCACAGAACGAGCCCACCCCGAGAACCGCACCCGCTCGAGCAGCGGTGGATGCCAATTAGAGTGCAAGGTAAGGGGCAATTTTAAAAACCCCGTGCAGTCAGCAGAAAACAAATATCAAATACGGAAACAAAGATTTTAAAACGCTGTTCAGCAAGAAAAGCGCGAAGCGCTAGGTAGCAATGATGTTCCTTGTCCTTATCAAGCACATGTTGGAGCTTCGGCAATTGTGAAATTGCTTACGCAAGTTTGGGAGCATACAGAAATTGCTAGCACGGCTAAAAGAGTAGTGCAGACCTGCACGATTTGCCTTAAATATAATCCAGGAAAAGGGACACGAACTCCAGCCGGAGGATTTGCAACACCTACTGCACCATTTGAAGTATTGCAAATGGATTATATTCAGCTGGAACGCTGTAATAATCTCAAGTATGTCCTGGTTGTGGTTTGTGCATTCAGTAAATGGATTGAAGCATATCCTACTAAGGACAACACTGCAATGACTACTGCTAAGGTGCTTTCGAAGGAATTTTTCCCTCGATTTGGTGTTTGCAGATTGTTATGGAGTGATAACGGGCCACATTTTGTGGCGGACGTTATTAAATATGTCCTAAAGGGATTAGGCATCGTGCAGAAGTTCCACGCAGTGTTGCACCCTCAATCAGCAGGGTTGGTGGAGAGATATAATGGCACACTCAAATTAAAGCTCGCGAAAATACAGGCTTCTATTTCCCTGACTTGGCCAGATGCTCTGCCTTTGGCGTTGTTGTCTATCAGATCGGTATCACACTCTCGGACGGGCCTAACGCCCTGTGAGATAGTTTTTGGGCGCCCTATGAATATATGGGGGGTGCACAAACCGAGTTCAGTGTATGATGTACCTTGTGTTTTAATGAATGACTATTTGGCACAATTAACTGATAGCTTGGTTTCTATTCACCAACAGGTTCGAGAAGCACTCCCTGACCGGTCCACAGGAGAAGGCCACGCTCTCCGACCCGGCGATTTCGTCCTCATAAAGTCCTTTGAGAGGTCGAGAAGTCTGGAGCAGATATGGTGTGGCCCTGAACAGGTTCTTCTGGCCACGAGGACAGCAGTACGAGTGACAAATCGCAGGAACTGGATACACTCCATGCACTGCCGGAAAGTGCAATCCAATCTGGTGGAACCTGCTGTACTGACTGACCATCGAGATATCCTGACTACGGAGAGAGGCCGTGCTGTGGTACCTGACGATACTGAGGAGTTCTTCCCGGACCAAACAACGCCTTCATTGAGAAGATACAATCTGCGTCCAAGGAAAGAAGCTGCAAGTGTATGAGAAGTTGTCAGAACGGTCCCTAGGTTTGTGAAACGGAGAGCCAATGAGGCAAGCGGGGATCAGCCATGCATTAGAGTAGTGACCCCCGTCTTGGCCCGATGGTGAAGAAAACAGCGGCTACCTACGGGGTAAGAGTTCTGACAACACTTTAGTTTCAGGAAGATACTTTGTACATTTTCTGTTCGAGATGGATAAAAGGAAAACTTTTGGTTCTATAGGGTTCATATTCGTTATAGCAGTCATTGCTACAATCATGTGGTTTGTTGAGGAGAAAGCTCCTGCCCGTGAACTGTATGCTGTTACTACTCCAGTCCCTGATGAGCACTTTTTCTATACACTCCCATATCAAGAGCTGAAACACCGACAGTCATATTTGAACAATACTTTTATTCAGATGTTGCATCATACCCACGTTGCTACAAATGCTACAGATTGCTGGATATGTGGGATGATGCCAGCGCATCAAAAGAAAGGGGGAATGCCGTTCATACCGCTTCCCTTTTCTCACAATGGCTCTTGTAGAGCGTGGTACACTTTGCTTTTTGCTACAAGGAAGCCTACCATAGGACGACTGATTTTCAAATTGAACAAGGAATGTCATCAAGATAAAGATGGCTATCCACAAGCCAACGGAACTATATGGGAGTGGGAAGAATATCGACCGGACAATGAATCAACCCCTTATATCTTCACGAACACTAGAGACACTGTTGGACAAGAAATATTTGTAATTTCAGTGGCCCAAGCACAAGCCGATTTATGTGTACAAAGTGTAAGCCATATTCCTGTAGGTGTTAGTGACTGCATCGTTGTACTGAATATTGACGGTCTAAATAATAGTACTTTTCTTGCTTCACATAACACTTATTTTGTATGCGGGAATAAGGGTTATTACCGATTACCAGCTGGATGGTCTGGAGTATGTTATGTATCATTTTTATTGCCACCTGTATTTTTGGCACCTGCATCATTTCACAAAGACTTTAAGTTGTTAAATAATGTGACTGTAAATAGATTTAAACGAACTTTGACTATAGATGATGTGGATCAGACGGACACCAGTCTACAGCAGTATATAGACTTCAACTTAGGATTGTTTTTATTTGTGGGAGCTGCTCTGAATAGCAGAAAGATCCGACGATTAACCAGAGTGGTGGAAGCTGTTACTAATCAAACTGCTGCAGCTCTTGGGAATCTTACTGAAGAGCAACAAATTACTAGGATTGTTGCGTTGCAGAACCGAATGGTTCTCGACGTTATGTTAGCAGATAGGGGTGGAGCTTGTAGAATTATCGGAAGTAGCTGCTGTGTTTTCATACCAGACCATACTCCCTCTGTGTATAAAGCTATTAACAAGTTACACAAAATTGCAGCTGATATACATCAAGAAAATGGGTCTTGGACTTTCTCTGGGTGGTTCTGGACATTAATTTCTACATGGGGTTGGAAAGTCCTCACTGGACTATGTATAATTGTTGCCATAATATTCACTTGTTGCGTATGTATTCAATGCAGCCCTATGATATGTTCGTTATGTGTTTCACTTTGTATACCCAATAAACAAGCTGTTGCGGATGCCGCCCATAAGAAAACTATAACTAGAGAGATAGCGGACATGATGAGCATCGATATAAACGATGAGTATTTGGACTATCCTAGGAAACCCAATGTCTTCAGCAAATGCTGAAAGGGTCGTCTGTTGTAAATAAAACAGCGATAATGTTAAGCATTCGCTGAAGACATTGGAGAAGTGTGGCTCACCGGTTAGAGCAGGCAGACCCTGAAGCAGAGGTCAGACCCGGGACCAGGGTTCAATTCCCGACGCGGCAGGGTCTTGAGCTCAAATGTCCATGGACTCGACAATTCTCGCCTCGGTGCCTGACCTAATCATGGGTTCACACTCTGCAACTCTGGGCATTAAGCTTGCTTAATCTCCACAACGGCCCCCCGCGGCGGGATGCCTGGCTTTCACCTTGGGGATGCCCTGTAGGGGCTATCTCACAGGGAAAAGCCAGGACGGGTTCCCAAGGCAAGCGCAGAGATACCCCTTCGGGGGTCGATTCTGGCGCTATATAAGAAACATAATAATAATAATTATGTCTTCGTTATAGTTTTCCCGCTTATACTTGATACTGCGGCCGGACTCCATCTTGTTTTCTGGCAGCCATTTTAGATGTTACACTCCGCCATGTGCTCACCACGAGGCGAGTCCTACTTCACTGACCGTCACCCCTAGAGTTTGCCCAGCAACAGGCTATAAATAGTCCTGGCTAATCTAGCGCATGCCCAGTATGTGTAACATCTGTTTCTCCTTAAAGCTGGTGGAATGTGCATTCAAGGGGTCCGATGAACCATTAGCTCCACCCATGTATCGATCATGTTAAAGAAATGACCAAATAAGGACACAAATTGTACTTTTAAACTGTAACCGCTCACTTATGAGCCCCTTCTTTGTGTATATAAGGGGACCGCATGTCTGAGTTCTTTGTACTACCGTGTACAATGCTGTAGGGTGTTGTGTGGGTTGTAGTACCACCTTTAAAGGTTTATTAAACTATGTGTTTGTATTTCCAGTTTCTGTGCCTATTTCTTATGTAGTCTGAGGACTTTGCGTACAGAAGGGCGAACCCCTTTCACATTCGCAGACCTGGCTGTGGCCTGAATTCAACAGGGGGGGCAGGGCGGGGGGCACTTATTTCCTGGGTGTTACAGGGCCATCCTGCAATGTGCTTATCATTAATCCACGCTGGATCCATTCTGTGCGGGCGGCTTTCAGTGCTGGCCTGCACTTTTTCAATCCTATATAAATCACCTCGATTGTTACCATTGATGCGCCCAGTTTCCTCTGTTTCTGCTACCTTAACCCTTCTGCCGCTGCTGCAGATGATTCCCCCTTACGCTCACCACAGCCTTGAATTAGCATGTTGTGGTGTTGTGGATGATGTTCCCATCAAGGGCAAAGGGAGCATTCTTCCTGCTGATTGGCTGCACTGCTTTATACTGGACTCGGGAAGATGATCAGTCAGGCAGGAGACGCCGACATGACAGAGAAATTCGACAATCTTGAGGAGCTGTGGCGGAATCCTATGGAGCAGTGTTTGAGGCTTGTTTTAAAATGTGAGCACGTTATTGCTTGTATTTAGATTTTGTAAGTGTGCAAAGATCTTAACCGATATACTTCCTGATACGCTTACTATGAGTTTGGATTATCTCTTTGATAAAGTGCTCAACCATCTGTGCCTGCACATAGGCCTAATTAGCTCCAATTGCGTTTGATCTTTGACTCACGGCGCTCCACAGTTTTCATTTGCAGTGGTTCAGATTCATCCCGCAGCTTGCACAAGCCCCTTGCCTACTAAATATATCAGCGCCTGAGGCGGAGAGCACCTGAATGTTACAGAAGAGAAGCTTTCTAGCCAGAACGTGGTCCCTGCAATGGTACCCCATACATTGCTTATTTCTTCACTTACATATGTCATCATCCCACAGTGCAGCCTTTGCAAACCCAAGCCTGTATTTTTACTGTCAGCCATATAGCGCACGTCTGGCATGTGACAGCAGCCTATTATAGCGCTTACAATGCTCCTAGTCTTCTTCGATGTAGAGAGCAAGAAGGCTGAAGAACTTTTGAGATCAGTCCCATGTCCAGAGTGAGTACAGTGCTTGTGTGTTTCTCACAATCTGGTTTGTCTTTTCCAATGAAGTAGGAGGGACTACACATATCACTATGCAAACAATCATTATTTTTTTTTACCTGAGTGTTCAACATGCCACTGATTTTTTTATTTGAAAAATGTCCCAGGAATCCATGCTTTTAAATTGTTTTACAATGTATTTATGTTGGTGATTTCTCAGGTGAGACGCTTCGCATGAAACTGCTAGACCACTTCAGAGGGTGCGGCTGCAGACCTACTATCATCATCAATAAATCTTCATTTGATAATCCCCAGTGGTTGCTACTGGTAATGGAAAGCCAAAACCAACATCATTGCACGGTTTGAAAAGGGATGGTGTGGAGCTGGCGATGTGGCGAAAAACGGGCACACCCGTCTCATTAATGTTGGTGGTGTTATTATAAATCTGTCATGTGTAAAACAAAGTATCCTAGTAAAAACAATTTGCACACATTTTATCTTGGAAGTTTTTGTTTTGAGCTGTGCAATAAGCCTCTGTCATTACCACACCCACTCACAAACCTACATTTCACTAAACTCTTATTGCGTTGAACATTATTTGCCGGATATGGCCCGGGATATGCGGGTAGCGGTCAATTATGTAGTGTAATAGAATCCAGAAATTTCTGTCATGTGGTGGGGGGGCCCGACATTTCAAAAAATTCATTTGGGGGGTGGGGGGCTCAACCTACAAATGTTTGAAGACCTCTGCTCTAGAGTATGTGCCTGGGAAAACTAATGTCCATGCAGACTGCATGTAAAGATTACCCCTTCCATACCTCGAATCTGACCGTGTTGATGAGGATGAGCGCGAAGTTGCACATGTTGTACAGGATGTGACTTTATTGTCTACGGACAGTTCCATAATTCAGGAGCAGTTATGGGATAAAGAAATGGAAAAAGACCAAGAACTTAACGGGGTGAAAGAATTCCTACTAAAAGGATGGCCAGAAGAAAGGAAAGAGCCTGGGAGTCTTGTTGGTGATTTCAAAGTTCCTGATGAATTAGCAATAGAGAATGACATAGTTCTGAGGGGAGAAAAATGTATTCCACCTTTTGACCTCAGGAAATCGATTGTTAATATTGCCCATGAATGACATTGTGGTATTTCTATGACCAGGAGACGCTTAAAGGAAAGTTTTTGGTGGGCAGGCATTGATTCTTATGTTGAGCATCATGAAAGATCCTATGATTTGAGTGTTAATAGCGAAAAATCAGCCAAAGTTTTAACATCTAGTCCTCAGCCTGTGGATTTGCCTGTTTCATTTGGTGCAAATTAGGCATTGACATCCTTTGTCCATTTAGTGTATTACCTCATCATTCGCTTGGTATTGTATTAATGGACTATTTTTCAAAATGGCCTGAGATTAAAATGGTTAAGGAAGTTACTTCCGAGGCTTTTATACAATTTTTAGATGATGTTTTCTGCAGGGAAGGTTTTCATCAAGAATTAGTTACGGACAATGGGCCCCAGTTGGTTAGCAGGCAAATGGAGAATTATTTAACCAAATGTGTCATTACTCATAAAAGAATTTCAGTTTTTCATCCTGAAGCCAATGGTCAAATTGAGAGATTTAACCGTGTTGTTAAGGAGGCCATCTCCTGATTCTGTAACTTTGATTAGTCCATTTGAATTATTGAGAGGCCGTAAACCTAGTACCAAATTGGTTCCATGGTGGTTAAAGGGCAAGAATAAAGCACAGGGTGAAGTTGCTGAGATAGATTTCAAAGAAATTTGTCGCAAGGTAGACACTTACAAACACAGAATGAAAGAGAATTTGTTAAAAGGAGAATTGTTAGGAATTATTCTGTCCAAGTTGGAGATTTAGTGCGGCTAAAGAAAGATGGATTTCTTACGTAAGGGTTGTCTATCTGGTCAGATCCTGTACGTGTTGTGCAAGTGTTCAGGAATGCTGTACGGGTGGAGGATGGGAATGTCTGGAATTTTAATAGAGTCTCAATTTTTAAGAGGAAAGTTCCAATTAGTGATAGTGCTGCTTCTAGTGTATTTTTGGATGTGAAGGAAAACTCAGTGGACAACTCGTGCAGGGAATTATCTGCGGGAGAACAATGTGCAACTGTTCCACAATGTTCGTCTAGGAATTCAAGAGTTCGTAGATTACCTACAAAATTCAAAGACTTTGTACTTACTTAATCTATTGCTTAATAAAGGGGGGTGGTGTGTCATATACGTAGTTTGTTATCATTTGAAGTGGACACGAGCACGGCGGCGTTCGTGCCGACTTCAAATGTCATCGCGTGCATGGTGGCATCTTTTAGATGTGGTGGAAGGAATATAGGCATGGTGGGTGGCGGTTTGTGATGCTGTACTGTACCTGACTCGTCTGGAGAGGATCAATAAAAGGCACGCTGCAATACTAAAGTCTCCATCTTCCTTTACTGGCTATAACTGGATACTTGAATGATTTTCCACAGGCCATATAGGCTTTGGGGGTCATTGAGCAGGATTTAATGTTTAATAAATGGTGAAACACATTAAGTCCTATTGTTGCGCCTAGTTAAGCATATGATATCAGGGTGGGTGCGTTTCTGAAACCAATACTGGATCAGAGCTTTATTTAAGATGTGAGACAGAGGACTGGGGTACATATAATTGTACAAATAGTTAGGTACATTGATCCATGATTATACGGGGTAACATGGCGTCTTTTGTCATTACATGCAGCCACGAACGAGGTACCCTATGGTTAGGAGTTACGGGAAAACATTGATACCCGCTACTGGAACAGGAAACGCGACTGAGGGCGGTCGTTGTTCTAACAGACCTAATTATTTTGGATTATGGTCTCAATTGTATTTACTTGAGGTGAGGAGGGTCGACAAAAATCTTTTTGTAATATAGTGTTTTAATATGTTGAGACTGGAAGTAACTGTACTAAAAATCTTTCCTTAGGGGTCAACTATCTTAGAGGCATACTAAATCTCCTGAGTTAAAACTCTTTTTATAATGAATATCTGAGATTGAAAAAAACATAGAGGTAACAGATTACTTAAGAATACCTTTTTGACTGTAAGCATAAATAGGGAGCGAATAGTAAGGAGTAATGAATGTCCTTTAACATTATAGATATTATGAAAACCATTATTCAACCACAATCATCAGTTGTAGTGACCTGAAAACCCCAAAACCCCAAAACTGAGTGCAGTTGCGCCAGTGAGCTTCTCTTCATTTAAAAAAAAATGGCAATCACTGCGGTTGTGCACCTTGGTATATTTGGTTTTATATTTGAATCCCTTTGTGTGAATGGTTGAAGCACTTATAAACCGAGAGGTATATGCTAAAGCAATTTGGACTAAATATAAATGAAATGAGATCGTATTGTATAGGAATAGTATTAATCATGGAAGCTTAAAATTGTTGTATATCTAAAAGTTGATTAATGTCCATGCAGTAACACACATGCTTATTGTGCTTTCCATTTGTACTATAGGTTTGACAGAAAGTTGATATATTATCATTTTTAACATAAGAGGAGAAAAAAAGTTAATGTCCTGAAGAAGGTGGTCCTATTGTGAATGTGTCACTGAAATGCGTCGACACCCACAATATAAGTTGTGTTAAATTTAGAAGAGTCAGCATCAAGCCACAGACAGGGAACTTAGATCCATGCTCTATGCTGTTTATTATGTAGCCGAATTAACACACAAAAGACATAGTGGTTTGTCTCTTTGTATTTTCTTTTTTAGCTGTCTTTTTAGATTGTTGTATCTTTAATACATATGAATGTATGTGTTTTTTAATCTTGTGTGTCATATAAACTTGTACAAAAAGATTTTTTTTTTTACTAAATAAAACATCTTAATAATTTGAATAAAGTAAGCAGTCGACTTATAAATGCTTTAATCATTGATGAGTACGATATGTGTGAAATATAAGTTTGGTTGGAGTGTGATGTGTTGAATTCAGATCCCATCCAAAGGGAACATTTCTTTTAGTTACTGCGCGCTCTATACCTTTGGACTAAAGAGTCCCCTCTCCTTGATTTCAAGGTGTAACGCAATTTTGACAAAAGCGCACTGGATTCCTGCTAACCAGGCCCGAGTGCAGTGGCGGCTCCTCCACTATGGCGGAGGAGCGTTGCACCACTGCTTTCAAGCAGTGCGAGAAGAGAAAACATAAAATGATAACTTTCAGTTATTATTTTATGTTAGGGTCTGCTCTGCTCAGCTTTCGCAGCAGGGAAGGGAGGAGTGGTTTGCCCTCTCCTAAGTGCACAACTGTTAGGTCAGCCCTCTCAGGCCGCCCACACCAGTCATGATTATTTTCTCTGTTCTCCATTAGGAACATGCCCAGGCCCCTATTCCCTGGTTGAGCGACAAACCAGGACGCTCTAAACAAATCACAGTGCTTTATTGCATAGTTGAGATTGGTCAGGGGAGCCTGGGTGCTTACCAATCACTACGCTGCATTGCAGCATTGTGATTGGTCAGTAGGGCCTGGCTGTCGTTCCTGAATCCTGCGGCATGAGGCAGAAAAGGTGGACCCAGCGGGAAGGTAAGTTAATTTTTTGTTTTGTGCATCCTCGTGCTACACCCACGCCCTTCCGTCTGCCAACCGTGCCGGCCGCCACTGCCCCAGTGCTAGATTTCTTTCCCTAAGTCCTTTAGCACCCCTTTAAGTCCTTAGTAAATGGAACCCCAGGCATCTAGGCCATGAGTCCTAAAGAGGGCCCCTAGGGGCTGCAGCATGTCTTGTGACACCCTAAGTGATCCCCCACCACATTGCCATTGCAGGCTGTGTGACATATGCAAACAAAAACCTTAGAGATACCCTTGAAACGTACTAGTCCTGTAGTCCTCTAGTGTGCTGGCAGACTGATACAGCCCAGCCTGCACCACAGATGCACTTCTGACCCCCTAGGAGGTGAGAGCCCTCTTTCAGAGGTCAGGAACAATGCATGCTCTGGCAGGAGGTGTTTACACCTCCTCCAGCAGGATGGCTAGTAAATTAGCATACCAAGGCCAAAGGATTCAAAGCTTCTGCTGCCGTTGATACGTGACCCCAGCATCCCCCATGCCGGAAGGATGCCATCCCCTTCCCTGAGGCCCATTTGGCATCAAGACAGGTGGGCTAGTTTTGCTATGCTCGACAACACTACAACAAATAGAGCACCTTGGAATAGTTAAGGCAAGCACCTGTCCACTTATAAGGGATACCTGGACTCTTTGCACAGCATATCACTTTTTGGTATACTGAAGAAATAGCAGCAGCTAGGCTAAATGACTTACTGCACCACCCACTTTATTCACTTGTGAAGTTCTCTTATAACAGCGTTGCCCACCACAAATGGCCAGCTGCCACATGGCCACAAATCTTCTTATTCACATACTATGCAGCCAACGCGTTTCACCCTAACACAAGGGCTTGTTCAGGGCTGCAGGTGCATAACAAACACATACAAATATACATTTACCATTAACATAGCAAAAGGATAAAATACACAAAACCACACAAAATAAAACATGTACATTAAAACATCCAATCCCAATTTAGCATTTGACACAGCAGATAGAGACTACAGTGATCACATATGCCAAATGGCATTAGGGAGATTCAATTTATACATATTTAACAGAGCACTTATAGAACGGTCATGTTCAAAAGCATGTAACATAATGGGTAATATAACATTTGCGAAACCCTACCAAAGTAAAGCATTGGGACATAAACAGAAGACATGTTAGTTTACACATAAAATTGAGAAGTAAGTAAGTGCTGGTGAAGAAATGAGGGGGTGAACAACTTGACATTTTCAATGCAAAATCTCAGTCAGTTAAAGGTAAAAATGAAAGGCCATCACCTCAGTCAGTATCACCACCTAAAGCATGAAGGTCCCAGAATATGTCATAAGGTGTTCATCAATAATGCTTACTGTTAAAATGTAAAATCTAATTCTCTCATTTTTTGATTAAGCTATGACTCATCCATTTTTCACCCCTGCCCTGCTTCCAGCCCGGCTCTATCCTTGACACCGCATATGTTTAACATGAGTAAAGAATCTAGATTGGGGCATTGTAGGATGTGTATACATGCAGAGTCAGCGCAAAAGAATAGCAGGCGTCTGCTCAAGATTTTTCAGACAATGGTTAATCCTCAAGTAAAGTTTACTCAGATAGCATATCTTGTTGTTCAGCCTTAGGACGTAGCAATTGCACAAGATAGTGAGGCTGTCGATTCTTGCCGTTACCTCATTTGTGTGTCTTTCCCAAAGCTATATTTACATCTGGGCGTCGCTTGTTTGTTATTTTTTGCTATGAAAAACCCATGTAACCCATTGTTCAGTATGCTTCTAGAGTATCTCCATGGTGCTTGTGGGATGGGCCTCCATTCATGAATGCTAAATAAATGATTCTTGGTTTGTACTTCAATCCAGTGTTGATTCCTCCTTACTTGTTAAGAACCCGTGGACTAAAGGGTGACCCTGGACCAGTGGGTTTTTAATAATCCACTTCCACAAATTGGCGCCCAACCTGTGGGGCCCCATCAAAGGCTTGCAGTCGGACCGGGGGAGGAGATCGTGTCAGTAAGACGAACTTCGCTGAGGAGCGCACCACCTGAAGAGACTAGTTCTCGTGTCCAAGGTGATTTTTCAGCTCTCCGACTCTGATCTTCGTGGCGGCTGCTAACCTTGACTGGGGCCCTTGGATGGTCATTCTTTTGGATCAGGGAGTATCGACAGGTGAGAGTTGAAGACTACGAATAAGGTAGATTTATATTGAACCGGTTCTTTCGGTTATTTGGAATTTGTCTGGAATTTGTTTGGAATGTTTGGAATTTGTTTAGAACCTTCTTTGGAATTTGCTATTTGGTATTGATTAACATTTTTTCTTACAGGTAATGTGAGAATATTTTTGCATTTCTCTCTGTTTATAAGTTTTTTATATCTCATACAACATGCCTGCATTTAGCACACTTTGGAAGTTTTATTGTTGCTGCTGCGATAAGCAGAGCATTTTGAAAGCAAGTCAGTCGGCGCCACCAGAAGGTATGCCGAATTCTGAGATGTACATCAAATATGGTATTTGAAAATTGCTGCAGGTTTATTTGCATACCAAAATATGCCAACATGGTGGGTTAGCTTACGGGCGATCCAAGGGCAGGCAGCCCCTCTGCCGCCTGCCCACCTGAAGAGCCTAATTGCACTGTGGCCCTAGCCAATTTGTGCTTACCACTTTTGGGGGAGGGTTTATCCCCTCCCACCTGTGACCACCAGTCCACCCATCATCTCACGCCCCCTGAGGGAGGCAGAGCATTCCAGGCAGCCCCAGGTTGCTATGGTTTACAACCGCCCGTAGGACTAGTGGGACACTGTCGCTCCTCCAGCATCCACTGTGAGGTCTTCTTGAGGATATTTGGCATTTGCACCCTTCTTGTGTACCTTTCAGCCTCAGGATCACTCTGTAACTCCACCACAGCTCTTGGTGTGGCTACTGTCACAACCAAGGCCCCCCCACCTAGGCAGGCATTCTTCCCTACATCTTGCTGATTCCTGGGTCTCTCCCAGGTCCCATAAAACAAGTCCATGCCCACTGTAGACAGGTAGACCAGACTTTGCCCACTCTAGACAGGTGGTCCCTATCCCCTACCAAACACCCTGTGGACTTGGCATGCAGCAGACTGTGAGTAATAAAGCCAAACCCCTTTTGTTCAGTAAATGTGTCAGTGGCACTGTCAACTCTGCTGCATGAGGTTTCCACAGCATCCCCTGACAGGGCCCCTAGCCACAATAAAAGTGAGGTTGTCTCTGCCACCATAACTCACATGCCCCAAATGGTCCCTTAACTTACACATGGAGGACTGCATTTCTTACAGCAGAGCCTTCCTACCCAGGAAAGTCCAATCATTGCCTCCCAGGTCTATGACCAAAATGTTGAGATGGAAGACACCTCCCTTGGTCTGTGCCGCAGCTTCTTCAGCAAGCTGTTCCAGCACATGCTGGGACCTCCAACCAAATTAACTCAGTCGAGGAAAAACCCATGCCACCATTTCCTGAATTCCGCCCATCGCACTACTCTCAAGACACACGGAAGGCCCTTCACGCAGACCTTTGATCCTGGCAAAATAAAGAAGTTGCTAACACCCTTTATTGAGCACTGCACACCATTCTACACAACTACTCAAGCTTGAACATAATTTACACAATAACACAGCACCCCATCAAACCTCTGCTGCATCACATGAGTGCCTTTGGTATACTCAAAATTTGCGGGTACATAATACACTTAACCTGTCTTCTGGCCACTCCCTTGGGTGGCTACGGACGGATGTACCTTTTAAAACCTTGGGATTCCCATCATCCCACCTGCATGATGCGCTCCGCTGACCAGCTCACCCAGAACGCTGTTTTTGCTTTCCCTGCAAAAAAGAGTGTCTGCAATAGCTCCCGCCAGGTCTCACATTGCCTGACATATTTAATTATGCCTCCATTACCTGTTCAACCTGAAATTGGTAAGGGACCTGCTGTTAGCATGAACCAGAAAGTAACCCTCTCCAGAAGGGCGAAGGGCCAACTAGGAGGTGACCAGACCCACTGGGCCATACCACATATCCCCCCCAGTTTGATACAACCAGAATACCCTCCCTTGCCGAGCCTGGGCGGATTTGATCTTCTCACTACAGCCCTGTATGGGAGTACCACACCATCCAGAATTCCTGGGACAGAAATTGGGACAGTAGTCCCCTTGTTAGCTGATAACTCCACTGATTTTTTGCTTAACTGAAGCAACTGGTAACATGCACTGCTTTTGGATCTGGGTACATGGAGTAAACCTACAAGCAATGTACCTGTACCCTCTTAACTATGAATGCCAAATGTGCTTCGGGTAGTTGTCCGTATTTGTGATCCAACCTCTCTATTTCAGCACTATTGAGGTACCCGCACCCTTTTAGGAATGACACACTCACGCCCCAGCTGACTGAAAGTGCCTATTTGTGTGTAACCCATAACCCTACGTTTTTCACTGAAAGTAGACCAGGATATGCTGAATCCTAGCTTACTTCACTGCTGAGTGCGCCTCACACAATCACAGATATTTCTTTGCCTTTTCCGTTTCTGGCTGCACATTTTTTTTCTTCTTTTTTTTCCGAAAACAATTTTTATTTTTAAGAAAAGTGAACAATGGGCATTTTCAAGGTTTACATTGTACTTATCAATCGAGCCTAGTTAATAAGGCGATACATAGTGGACACAGCAAATTATCTCAAAGGAACGTCAATATTTCAATCATGGCATCTATACATCACAATCCCTCCCCTCCAGGAATAACCCATCCCCCCTCCCTATCATTCCGAATCAGTATCACTTTTCATCTGAGGTGGTTCACAAATATATCCTCTATATTCATTCCAGGCTCCCCAAATTTTTGCCCACTTTCGCCGACATTTCCGATTTAAATATACCGCCTTTTCGGCAACCATCGCTGAGTCCATATCCGTACTCCAGGCCCTAAGCGCTGGTAACAAGGGGGACCCCCAGGCCTTAGCCACATTTCGTTTAGCATACATAATACCCAGCGTTGCGCAATCCTGCAGGGGGTTGCTCAGATCATTCGGCTCCCAAATGTTCAACAGACAACGGCGCGGCTCAGGGAGCAGAGACAAAAAAATGATCAATACGTGAGAGACTATTGTGTACCCCGGAGTAGAAGGTGTAGCCTCGATCCCCGGGGTGTTTAAACCTCCACCCATCCGTAAGACCCATAGCCTCTACATAGGCCGTTAGCCGGGCTTTATGCAGCCCTGTCACCCTGCTGGGGTGACGGTCAATTCCTTCATCTAGAACAGCATTGAAATCACCGCCCAGTATGAGTTCGCCCTCCGACAGGGTCAGTAGAAATGCACTGAGGGTGGGGAGAGCAACCAAGTGCAGGGCGGGCGGGATATACACCGATACCACATTGAACCTCTTTCCCTCCCACAAGCAGGAGACTGCTGCAAGTTGTCCTTGTGCATCTTTCCACATCTGCTGTATTATCACAGGGAAGCGTTTATGCATTAGGATTCCCACCCCCCTGGAGCCAGAGGAAAACTCAGAATGCACTGCCATCGCATACCCCCACCGATCCAAAGCCTTGCATGTCGAACCCACCAGATGCGTCTCTTGAAGAAATACCAATGCTGGGGCTGCCCGGAGTACATATTGTAACACCAATCCCCTCTTGATTTTATCTCCCAGTCTGCGTACGTTCCAGGTGACCAGGGTTAAAGGGGACACCGGAGCCAGGACCGGGACGGGATCATCTACTATCTGCTCACCCAGAACCTCGTTTGCCATCCCATTCATAACATCCTTGAAAGCTCATTACCAACAGTTCTCACAGCTTGCTATGTTACCGGCAGATCGACAGGAGCAACAGTTCGCACTTTAGACAATCCACGGTGCTCCAAAGCTCAGCAACACGTTGCAGTAGCAGGTTTCACCTCAACATGTATCAGCGATATACATGCCGGGCGCATTCGTAAACTAGCCTCACTTGCGTCTCAGAGCAGGTCATGCGGTGTATGGCAGCAGGTGATCAGTTCAGTGCCACCGGCCATGTGGAAACAAGGCGTCCGCAATAAGCATCTCGTGTCCATGAAGGAGGGAGAGGTAGTTCCGTGCTCTAGACAACATCATCCCCCTGAAGATGGCTCCGGGATGGAAGCGCAGACCCAAAACGATCCCACTCCGCTCCACCTCGGTTCCGTCGGCGCACAAAGGCCTCAACAATCCCGGCCCCCGAACACCAAGAGTGTCGAAAGTCCCCCTCACCGCTGTGTCGCACATGCAGGATGGTGCTCCTCACATTACTAAATAGGGATACCTCATCAATAATACCTGAGAGCAGAAGAATGTCGCATCCGTTCACAGGGGGAGTGGGGGGGGGGAGAGCTGCATCCCTATCCCAGGGTCACCGCCACCAGTCACCCTCCGGTCCACGATGTCAATAGTCCAGGCCGAGTGCAATGCTCCCCGTTGCTGTGCTTCAAGCTTCGGCAGGCCGTGTTCCGGTCGTAGTCGGCGCTGCCACCTCAAGTCAGCAACCAAACGGTCCCTGCGCCAGCATTCATTGGGGGGAAGAGTTAGCGCACCTCACGTCCTTTGGCGCCCAAGATCTTCCTGCGCCGCCCCAAGTACCACCGCTCCCCTCCACACAGTCCTGTGAGGGAAACCCGCCGATTATGAGGGGGAGGGAAAGCCGGCACGCAGCAACCCGATCCCCAGTACTCTGAGCACTGTGTCCGGCACTCCGATGACAATAGGCCCCGAGACTCAGGCCTCGATTAGTAGCCGCCTCCGAGGCAAGCTGGTCCCCACCTCCACGATGTTGCAAAGCGCACCTCCAAGGGTGCGCAGCAGCTCTACACAATTATCCCTCCTCGCCGTCAGGCCGGCAAGGTCCGTAGGAGGCAAACGGCGAGAAGGCCCTTTGCGGCGTTGTGCACCTCTTACTTCCGGCTCTTCCGGTCACCGGGAGTCGGTCTCCCGATCTCGTCACACCATGTGGGGCATCTCCGTCCCACACCACACAGGTTTATTGTCCAAGATAGGAAGAGGGGAGGGAGGAATGGCCCGAAGCACTCCGGTCTCAGGCACCTTAAGCCTCGTGCCCTGTACTGGCCGGCAGTAGGCCCCAAAGCCGGGGCCTAAATTTGCAGCTGTTGCCGGGGCCGGCCCTACCTCACCACCGTATCGCTCCGCCGACAACTCCTGAGGGCTCTCAGCACCCCTTTGCCACGCGTCTCCCACGCAGACCTCAACCGGAGTCAGTATGAGCAGGCAGAAGGGCCATCCCGCACCAGGGCACAGGCAGCTCCCGTCGGAGCTTCAGCTCCGTCTCACTCCGGTGCCGCCATTTTGCTCGGGCCGGTCCTCTGCCCCGTCGGGGACCCAATCTCCTTCACTCGGGATCCCGGACTCAGCAGTCCCTCATCCGAGCCTCCCAGGGGCACCTGGCAGCACGGCACACCGTTTCCATCAAAATTTATGCCGATTCCGTGGGCTGCGTCATTCTTCAGTGCCACGGGTCTTTCGGAGCACATCTAGAGTGCGCCCATTGCACTCGGCTGCAAACCACCCCCCCTGGCTGCAAATTTTTAATGGCATTGCAAGCACCAATCCCGGGTGAATAAAAGGAAGGTATAAATTTAGAAGGGAATTGGCCTATTTTTCATCCTCTGTGTCGTGCTCTGGACTGCTATGACAAGCGTCAATAAGGTCTTACAATCACATGTATCAGTTCTCCTTGTGATACACATCCGCTGGGTAGCTGATATGCTCCCTATCTGAAGTACCTTGTAGTTAATCACTGATGACAACAGCGAGGCCTTTACTGGGCTGTAACCATGGATGCTTAAACCAGGACTTGGACCCACTTCAAAAGTTTGTCCTCGTAATGAATTTCCCTCCATCAGGAACAAAGGCCTGCCCATTCACTGGTTTGGTTCACTTGTAGCCTCCAGCTTGGTGATATGAAACATTCTATTCAGCAAGCTGACAGTCTGGCGTTTCCAATGCCCATTGTAGTCCCCTCCCTCCTCCTGCGCAATGATCATTTGGCTAGGCCATGGGTGTGGAAAAAGGTAGGGCTGATGGCCTTTTTCAAAGTTGCCCGGCGTTAACCGCCTCTATACCATTCTAGTTATCAAACAAAGAGGCAGGCGCTGGAGACTGGAAGGCAGGAAACAGAAGTTTTATTCCGACGGAGCAGAACACATCAGATTAGACAACAAGGTATCGTTTCGAGGTGCTCTAACAGCCTCTCTGAGGCCTGGCCTTTTATACTTTGGTTTATGACATGTGAGCATTCTTTATTGCAGAAAAAGACTCTTTGAAGTATGAGAAGACATCCCCGGAATCCTCGTTTCAAACCCACCCCCACATGTATCCACAATAGAGGTCCTCACCCCACATACAATAGGAGGGGGCTATCACGCAGCTGAGTGTTCCGCCGATTCTTAGGATGTGTGCGCCTGATCGTATCCCAGGGGGTGGGGAGGCCATGGTCAATAGTAGCTCCTTTGAAGAGGAGCGACTCCATACAATAGGGGGGGCAATAAACTGTATCCCCCGGCTAGGTGATGACCTGGGACCCGTGCGGACAATCGGACTCAGAGGAAGGGGTCATCAAAGGAGAGGTATTCATGAAAGGAATGGTCTGCACGGCGTAGAGGAAGAGTTTATCAAAAGAGGGGTATTCATGAAAGGAAAGGAAGTGTTGGTCAGGCGCGGGTGCAACTCCCAAGGACAGAGTCATGCGGAAGGAGAGGGTTTATGACTTGTGCATGTGAGAGCAGGGGCAGCCAGGGTGTGCAGGGGATGCTCGCAGGGTCAGGGGAGCGCGCTGGCGATCGATCGTGAACAGGGAGACCATGGTACCTAAAATAGCTGCCGTACATATTGTACATGGATGACAAGATGGCGCAGATGATGTTCAGTTCGCAAACTAAAATTCCACATGGGAACCCTGGAAAGCTCATTGAACCTTCTGTCCCCTGCCAGAATAGCAAGCACCACCCACTGTTTCCCCCAGTGCCTCCCGTTAGTAGAAGAGTGTGAAAATGTCTTGTTAGGTTGGCCACCACAGGCTAATATACATTTGTAACCATCCTCCCCAAAGTACGCACCTGCCCAGTTACTGGTGCTTCTAAACAAGAGGCCTTAGGGAATGCCTTTCACTGTTAAAACTATCAGTGGTGCAGAAACATTACGTTGGAATCGAACATGTGCAGTTTCAGGTCCTGGTGCAGTCCCCATGTATGTGATTCCACTGGACACCTCTGCATTAATGTGCATGACATAGGTACCTAGTCCAGATCGCTTGGCGGCCTGCCTGAGAGTCATTACCACAGCCCCAACTGGACGTACTGCTGCTGGCCGAGTCTAACGTCAAGTGCCGCATTGCCCCTACTGCGCCTGCCCCCTTGATAAGACGTTTACTTCATGTAGGTTAGAAGGGGACCGTTTACATGACAGGTCAATAAATTTGCTGCCGTCTGAATGTGCGGAATCTACTTATAGCGCCCTCTTTAGCCCCGAGCTGACGAGCTCCTGGAGACGCACCTGCACGCCGGAGAGGCATCAGGGCCTGTGACGGATACTTGGCGGCCTTCTCATCCACCCCAAATACTTCTCTACTGATGAGGGAAACTGTCCTGAAACCCGGGCCATGTCTCGGGTCTACAGATCTTGGGGACAACGAGTACCTACTTGCACCAACTTTGGTGTACCACTTACAAACTTTGTTTCTACTCTTCGAACTACACGCACTTCAAATACCAGAGTGCTTAGGGGCGATCCGGAGGAGAGGCTAGCGGTGTGCGATCCATTTTGGTATTCTGAATGTGCGAAATACTTTGGAGCAACCTGTGATCTTTCCTTGTACTGGTTGGTACCAAGTATTGCCTGACACATACCACTCTCTACTGAAGATCTATCAGGTACTTCTGGCTTACCTCCTGGCCTGTACCATGCATAAATCAATTGGTAGTGGAAGCATACCCCCGAAGGGGCGGTATCCTCTCACCCTGCATCCAAACACTGTCCCCGTCAGAAGGAAATCCTGTAAAGCGCTGTTCCTGGATCTTGTTAACTGCACCACTAACAATTACTGGCTGCTGGCATACTGCAAGCGTTTGCCATGTACGCTGGTGGCCAGCTCCCCTACGGGAAGAACATACCAGCTGTTCAATCCCTTCGTCTAGCTTAGGGGTGAATACGCAGGAGATCTACAGACTACCAGGAGTCAATAAATGGCTTCGGTTGACTGAGTCAAATTGCGCCTGACCGAAAGCTCTGTGCGCTGTAGCTGCACCAAAGGAATAGATTTAGATGACAAACGTAGTTGATGGCCCATCATGGAAAATTACAAATCATGAGCCTGGAAAGGGTGTCCCATAAGATCTTTCATAGGCTGAGCCAACAAATTGGGAACTGTACGCCCCTCTGCTATTTGGAAGGGGAGGGGAGGCTAGCCAAGTTAAATGAAGGTAGGTTCTGTGTCGACCTATGGGCTGTGTCTCTCCGCGCTGCTTCAGAATCCTGACTGCGGGAAACTAATTCCTCTGAGCAAACCCATGTCTCTGCAGCCTCCCCAAGATGGCAACTGCGTGTACTAAGATGCCAAGAACAGCTTTCTGCTAACCTAAAATTCTGGTTGCCTTACCAATACAACCGCTAGAATGCGTGCCCCGGTAGCCTTTCACCCGTGTATGCTGACACCTCCGTCTTCCTCCTAGCGCTCTCGCCATCCTTGGCACCGCTGCCGCCCCTACTCCATCTGGAATGTCTGGTCCATCTTTCTGCGAGCAAGATGCCACCATCATAGAACGGTTCAACTCCCAGTTAGCACAGACAGATACCATGCAAGATAAATAAAAACACAGATGAACAGTGCTCTCCCCAATTGGCAAAAAGAACGAGCTCACATGCCAGCTTAAATGATTGCTTCACGGGAACAAAAAAAAAAACAGTTTTCCCCCTAAGATCCCGCACCAAAACCAGCCTTATCCTACAAAGAAGGCCCGAACCCTAGGGAAAGGCAGCGCTCATCTTGTGGTGCAGCACCTAGGAGGGGTGGTGGCCACGCATTTTGAAACCCGGGCAGGAAAGGACACGCAACACCCCAAATATCGTTGCCCTAACAGCAGCTCAGCTGTGCCTACAGACCTCACAGATAGCAAATGATAAGTGCTTCAATTGGAGAGAAATAGATGCCAGGACGGCGTCCAGCGGCCCCTCAAGTTTGCACCACACATTGCTCCTCCTGTGCTGCTGATCATAGGAAAATCCCAACCACTGACCCTGACACATGTGCAAGTGAGACGATTCAGACTATTCCAGGCCCTCAAAGCTAAAAGAATGGCTTGGGCAGTAGGAATTAGAATTTTAATGTATATTGAATTAATCAATGCCTGTTGTTGTGGTCCTCTCTGAAATTGACAGACAGACAGACAGCGCCAACTTGAGGCAGGCTGTCACCAGCACCGGTGTTGATAATTAAGTAACAGTGTCGAGCACTGTTGGACTTGGCCCTTCTGGCAGGTTCACCCCTAAACTTTTTGCTTTGTGAATGTGAATTGGTGGTAGTGATTTTTGGTTTCTGCGCACTTTCACTGTGTCCCAGTGGAAAGTGCGTGCGCACTCTGAGTGCGTGGAGTAGGGTTGGCCTGCCCTCCCATAGGAATGCATGGGGAATGTCTGTGTCCCTGGTAGTTCCTGATGCATGAGGTGTGCAGGCTCGAGTTTGGTATCTGCGGACTCGTGTGATTGAATGCTGCGCAATGATATGTGCGGCGTGTATGTGTCTAGTGGGGAAGTGCCACTTCTTGACATAGGTGTGCGTGTGTAGTGAGTGTGCTGGCACGTGATTGGCTGGAGCTGGCTGGTGAGTCTGGCTCCAGGAGTCTGGATGGGTCTGCCCGGTGGTGAGTGTGGAGATTAGCATGCTGATGACTCGGGAGGAGTGCACCTGGGTCCTGAATAGGGCTGGGCTTTCCCCACACAATACTATCTCTGCCCCCTGTGGTGCGTCTAATGACCCTAGCCCTGCCAGTGAATAGAGTGAGGGGCTGAGCACATCAAGAGTGCTCACAAACCAGCTGCAACTGGTTTTTCCCCTCACCCTCAGCAAAGACAAAGGGAAAAGGTGTATAAAAGAGGGGCTGTGACCCCATGAAAATGTTCTCTTCCAGGATCCTATCTGAGGGGGGTTGCTGCTGTTGCTGGGTGCCAGGAGGACCGCCACTTGGACTGCCTCCCTGCCTGGAGGCCCAGTGAGCTGGCTCTGGGCCCAGTCTTGCCCCCCTGCCTGCTTAAAATAACTTTTGGCTGGACTTACTGTCCTCAAGCGCCTGGAATAGCTTTATCTGGGCCATAGCGCTGGGAGAGCTTTATTTTTGTTTATAGCGCTGGGGAGCGCTTTGTCCTGATCTTCCTGCCCCCCCCTAGCGCTTGGGAGCGATGTCTCTGCCTAAGCGCTTGGTAGCGCTTTTATTCTACTCTTGTGGCTTCCCACGCCGCGGATTGCTGTGTGCCTGGCCCCTGACGAGTGCCGACCCCGCCAGGGGCATTGCCGGCATTGTAAATTCCTTTTTCCTAATCGGGAGCCAACTCCGAGATTGTCCCCGTCGCCGCCCGGCCGAACTGGAAGTCAGGCAGACCCGGGGGCAGGACCGAGGGACAACCGGAAGCGGATGGGAGCCCACCCCGCGCTCCGGTGAGGAAAGGAGAGAAGAAGAGGGCCGCAGCTTGCGCCTTCCACGGGGCTCCCAGGAGTAAGGGAGAGCCCCGTGGTAACCGGCACCAGAGCGACCGCCGGAGGAGTCCTGCAGGGAGACCGGCCGCAGCACAGAGGGAGCACCTAAATCATATATGCGCCAGAACTCACATTAGTCACCACCTGTGACTGTCCCTAGGCCAACTGGCCTCTCTAGGGCTAGGACGCCCTGTGTCCCAGAGTCAGGGGCCTAAACGTGGCAGTTGCCCACAAAGTGCTGGGCAACTGGTGAAAATGGTGGGGACAACATTCGAGCCTTCCAGGCCCTGAACAAAGAAAATGTCCCCCTGAGCCTCTCAGGGCTCTACACAAATGACTGGCCCTCCTGAGCCTCTCAGGGCTCCTAAAACCACTGTGCCCCCTTGGGCCTCTGTGGCTCGCCAAACAGAGAAATGCTGCCTGGAGCCCTCTGGCTCTAAAAATAACTGGTGGCGCTCTGTAACCTCTCGGGGCTCGCCACCAAATCTGCCGCAGAGCCCTCGTGGGCTCGAAATCAACAGGCGCCTCCCGGGCTCGGCTCCAATCTGGCCCCAAGGACGCGCGAGTCCCGCTCGGGGAACTCGGAATCAGGGGAGGCCCCACGGGCCTCTGAACACCACCTGCCTCGCACTGGAGGGGAGGGGCGGGCACCGGCAATGTGCCCCGGCACCTCCCTCTCCTTCCACAGTCACTCACCGGCTGTTTGCTGTACTCGCTGGGCTCGGCTGCACCCCGGGGCTCTCCCTCGCTCTTGGGAGCCCCGGGGGAGGGACGTCGGCTTTTGGGCTTCTTCTGGTCTCCTGGCAGCAGTCTTTGCAGCGGGCCTACCCCTTCCTCACGGGAGCCCCGCAAGAACCGCAGCCCTGCTCCTCGTGCCTGGCTTCAAAGGCGGGACTTCCGTCGGGCCGCACGGGGATTGGCTGGCCGCCCAACCACGTCCGCGTCGTCGCAGGCAGCGCGGCGGCCCGTCCAGGCACTAGAGGCGGGGGCTAAATAACCCGAGGGTAGGCTCCCTTGAATTACATAATACACGGGGTCAGTTCCCTCCGACGGGGACAATGCCGGGTAGGCACCGGCCTTTACGAATAAAGCGCTCCCAGCGCTCGGGGTAGAAGTGAAGCGCTCTCAAGCGCTGACGGCACACAGAGCGCTCCCAGCGCGATGAACACAGGTAAAGCGCCCCCAGGCGCCTTGCAGGGCAAAAGTAAAGCGCTCACAGCGCTATGGGCCAAATAAAGCGCTCCCTCTGCACCACAGGGGAAATCAAGCGCTCCCAGGCGCTACAGGGTAAAAGTATAGCGCTCTCAGCGCTAAGGCAGGAGTAAACTCCAGCAGAGTCCTTCTAGGCAGGCAGGGGGGGCAAGGCTGCGCCCAGAGCCAGCTCACTGGGTCTCCAGGCAGGGAGACAGTCCAAGTGGCGGTCCTCTGGCCCAGCAACAGCAGCAGCCCCCTCAGGCAGGATCCTCGAAGAGAACAGTTTGTGTGTTGACACAGCCCCATTTTTATACACCACATTCCTTTGTTCTGGCACAGTGTGAG
Organism: Lissotriton vulgaris; assembly: GCF_964263255.1. Lineage (NCBI taxonomy): Eukaryota > Metazoa > Chordata > Amphibia > Caudata > Salamandridae > Lissotriton > Lissotriton vulgaris. The sequence continues at coordinate 69,237 of NW_028250124.1, forward strand.
GGGAGAAACCAGTCGCAGCTGGTTGGTGAGCACTCTTGATGTGCTCATCACCTCACTCTACTCACTGGCAGGGCTAGGGTCATCAGTCGCACCACAGGGGGCGGAGCCAGCATTGTCTGGGGAAAATCCAGCCTCATTCAGGACACAGGTGCACTCCTCCCCAGCCATCAGCATGCTAATCTCCCACTCACCACCGGGCAGACCCATACAGCCTTCCTGGAGCCAGGCTCACCAGCCAGCTCCAGCCAATCACACTCCAGGCATATTTTACACTAATATGCCAAGTCCTAGAAGTGGCATTTGTACACAAGACACACTCATGCCACATACATCATTGCGAAGCATTCACTCTCACGAGTTCGCACATACCAAATTCGAGCATGCACACCTCACGCATCAGGAACTACCAGGGACACAGTCATTCCCCATGCATTCCTATGGGAGGGCAGGCCAACCTCACTACACGCACTCAGAGTGCGCACGCACTTTCCACTGGGACACAGTGAAAGTGCGCACAACCCAAATATCACCATCACCAGGTCACCATTAAAAGCAAAAAGTTCAGGGGTGAACCTGCCCGAAGGGCCAAGTCCATCCCTCCCATACTGTAATGAAAAGAAACAAACAAAAGTCCAACCTGTAAGAAATCACATAAACAATAGACAGCACCAGATGAGTCTCTCCAGGCCGTCAGCCAGGCAGCGCTGGAGCTTTGGACCACAGGGTCAGGATGATTTTGTTTGCGATGTATTCCAGACCGGCCTGGTCTCGCGGTGTTGGAGTCTATTTACAAAGTTCAAGTATCGGTGCATCTGGAGCGGGGGTGGAGTCCACCTCGGAGATCTTGGAGGCGCTCAGGCTCCGGTGGACAACAAACCTACATCTGTTGGGAATGATCTCGGTGTGTGAGGTCTTTCCTTGGAAGCAACATGCTTGATGGTCTTTCTAGCTCCTGACGGCCGAGCAGCTTCAGACTTGCCTCTCTTGCCTGGACTCCTCTCTCACTGAAGTCTCCTGGAGCGCTTTCCTGCCGGGCTGCCATGTGACCCGTGGACTGTGCGGGCTTCGTGTAAGCCGCACAAAGGCGTCGCTGAGGAACTGCCAACAGGACCACAGCCAAGTCACTCATGTAGCCGCAGAGGGTGGTGTCTCAGTCTAGGTGTTCTCGCCGTCAGGACTCTGGTTCTATGCCTTCCTCTGATGATCTTTAGGTGACCAGTCTTCGGCTGTGACGTCCGTGCTTCCTGTGCCTGTCGTGGAGCTGCTGCCGACGCATCGCTCCCATTCGCATTCCCCTCTCACAAGAACTTCGTCAAGGCCCTTACCCCTGGATTGCCACGTGACCGCATGGCCTGTTCGGACCTTTTTGTAAGCCGCGCTGAGGGGTCGCTGTGGAACTCCCTACAGGGCCACGGCCAAGCCTCGTGTAACCCCAAGGGTGGATATTCCAATGGTCTGGTATGCTCTACTTCAGCAGGTTTCAGGTTGACAGGGGCACACAGAAGGTTCCTGGGTGGCTAGCCTCGTTGAACTCTGGTTGTCTGGAGTGTGGAGATCCACTTTGGTGGTGTGATGCTTCTTCGTGATGATGCACCTGGATGGCGATGACGAACACAGTAATTTTCCTTCAGTTGAGCAACAGGCGGCGATCTCTGGCTTTAGGTGACCTCGGGGAGTGAGGATGATTGGAGGGACTTCGCAGCCCATATCTACATCTTGCTGAGGCTGTTCTTCACCCGTGGCATCTGCGGTAAGAAGCAAATATGCCATCCGACTTGGACTGGCGATGTTTGGGACTGGACGGTCACGCTGGGAAGCGTTGGAGAGAGGCGCGGTTCATGCTGGCTGCGGCTTATATTTGGTTCTCCCATTGGGCTGTCTCCAGGGACGTCGGTCTGGCTTTGGGACTGGACGGTCGCGCTGGGAAGCGTTGGAGAGAGACGCAATTCACGCTGGCTGCGGCTTATATTTGGTTCTCCCATTGGGGTGTCTCCAGGGATGTCAGTCAGGCTTGATGACTGTCTGGTGTCTTTGGGTGCGCTCATCTTCTGGTGGCACGAGTCCTCTGCCCTGTTGCTCTGCTCCTTTTTCTCCTTCGCGCCTGTGGTGGTTGTCTGCCCTGTGGCGTTGTGCCACTGTTCTTTCTCCCTTTGCGGAGTCGCATCCTGCCACTCTCATTTCCTCTTTCCGACCAGGTCCTCACTTGGATGTGGCGTCCAGCCACATGTCTCATGTTTGCGCCACATGGACATCTAGTCTTGGGTAATCTGGTGACCCCATCTTGATGGAGGATACTCTGCTATCTTTGGTCCGCTGCGGGGCTTCGCGGATGTGGTGGAGATGTAGAGGATCTTCCTTCTGTCTCCAGCAGTGCTTCTCTGCGGAGATGTCTCTATCTCCTGGGCACCTGCCTGTGTTGTCAGCATCTGGGTGTCGGCGTCGGTCCACCTCGCAACTCCACGCTCTTGGTCCTTCTTTGAGGCGGCGTCTTCTGGCCCTTGGCATGCTTGCTCTTCTTTCTTGTTCGAGGTTTCCTTTGTGAATGAAGTTAAACGTCTCTTGACCTGCCAAAGGGTAGGCAACTCGCTGGAGTGTGGATGGCAGTGTTTTGGTCAGTCTGTCTCATGGCTCCGCTGGGGCAGAGAATGGTCAGGGTGTTGTGACGCACATTTTTTGTCAGTCCTGCAGTGACAGTATTGTTTTCCTTTTGTTAGTGTGTCATGTCTTTTGGTTGTGCGGTCAGCACCTGCCTGCTAGGGTGTGCTGCAGCCACCTTTCCTCTCAGGCTAGGGCAGGTTTCCTCAGGCTGCAGGCATGGCGCCAGCTGTGTTGGGGCGTGGTAACTGCAGGTGATTCAGGGCAGTTCTCTGTGTAGCTGTCGGCTGGGGTGAGTGTTAGCCATTGGTGATTGCACCGCGGGGCCTCTGCCAGGCGTTTACAGGGACGTGTGTGCCGTCCTGGCCAGGTGGCTCTCACTGTTGGTGACAGCTCGTCCCTCTGCGCACCTCACTGTGGTAAGCTGCATGGTGCAGCACTGGTCATGTCACCTCCCTCGCGACAGCAGGGAAGTTTTAAGGATTTTGGGGTCCCTGGGTCAAATGTATTTTGGGGGCCCTGTTCGGAGCAGCTCTGATTTTGTGACCCAGTTTCAGCTCTTTCGTGCCCTCTTTGGTCAAATACTAAATGAGTGTACATCTGATATTCAGGGACAGTGAGGTGTGTTTTCAGTATGTAACACAGCAGCAGCTCACTAATGTTACAACAAATGTTCTGTCACACCCCCCCCATTTCTCATGCGTGAGGTCCTGTATTCATCTAAGGTAAACTTTTTATATGGATGTTGCATAAAACATAAGGACATTTTGTCTGTAAAATGTCTGTAATAGACTCTCATACATTAAAAATAAATGACATTTATAACGCGTTTTACAACAATCTGTTTAAAAATTAGTCACGGTCATCAGGGCAAGACCCTCTGCAGAACATAGCGGGCTCCAGCAGCCAGAGCCCTCTTTGCCCATCTCAGGCATCTCGTGGCTGGCAGCCGGGTGCAGGCATTGTAGTGTCCTAGCTTCGAGCCTAGATACACAAGACACAGGACACATGTGGTTTGGTTGGTGGCGGCAAACTAACCTGACCACGCCCGGAGCCCCGGGCTTTTTATTGCATAACCTGCGTACGCACGTACACGGTTGGAACAAACCAACGCCCCTTTACGCTCCAGGGGTATAACATTTAGTAACAGTGGGAAGGGGCGTGTGCGGCAGTGGTACACCCCAGCTGCCCGCAACACTACATTCCTCCTTTACCTAGGGATGAAACAAAATGGCAGAAGCAAAATACACACATGTCTCTGAATGGTGGGGCAACTGTTCACACCAGCTGTAAAGTTCACCAAAGTTGCTAGACAGTCTAGGGTGCAGTCTCTGAAATCACTTTGACAAACCCAAAATATCAAACGTAAAATTTAACAGTCTTACTTCGGTCTCGGCGGGGTCCATCGTCTGGATCAGCTCAACGCAAGCACTGGGCCACAAAGTCTCGGTACCTCTGCGAGGGTTTGGGGCAGGGACGTAGACTGTACTTCGATTGGCTGCGGCCTTCGGTTGTGGCTTGGGAAGGTTCTTCCGCTTCACTGGTGCCAGCGCTGCCGAGGTTTTCTGCTAGTCCCGCCGGCTCTCCTTTGCTCGGGGTGGTGTCTTCGGACCGTCGTGCTGGGGTGCTTGTCTCAGGGGTTCCGCTGGCCTGTGCGGTGGGCTTTGGTGTCCAGCCTCTGGTTCCGGGCGGTTTATGTGCCAGTCGTCCGGTTCCAGGTCTTCTCCTCTTTCACGTACTTGTTTGAAAAACGAAACATTTCTCGTGACTACTTCTCCGTTCCTGACGGCTGTGACCATTGTTCCTTGCACTTCGGTGACCCTCCAGGAGTCTAGTTCGAACGGCAGGCGGAATTTCCCGCCGGGATGGCGGTCTTTCACCAAAACTGCGTCACCCACTTGAATGGGGCTGTTTGCAGCCCTTCGCCTCCGGGAGGCTTCTTGGTTGTTTTTGGAGCGTTGTTCCATGGACCGGTTGCTGGGATTTGGGGCCGTCTCCCACTTGGGATGGTGCGGGATGGTGTCCACAATGGCCCGGTTAAAGGATAGGCGGTTTGGGGCGACTCCGGTGGTGCAGTGTGGGGTCTGGCGATATTCCCGGAGAAACTGGTAGATCGCTAGTTCTAGGCAGTGACCGTCGGCGACTGCAATTTGGATGACTTTGTTTAAAGTTCTCATTAGCCTTTCGACTTCCCCGTTCGCCTGCGGCCACCTTGGTGTTATCCGTTTGTGTTTGACGCTGTGGCTCTGCAGGTATTCTGTGAACTCGCCGCCATTGAACGGGGGTCCATTGTCTGTGCGGACTTCTTTCATGATCCCATGGGTGGCGATGATTTTTTCGAACTTCGGGATCACCTCCGCTGCTGCTGTCGATGTTACAATTTCCACTTCGGGGTAGCGGGAGAAGTCGTCCACCACGACAAGCATGTACTTGCCTCCCGGGAGGCTACCGAAGTCTGCGCTTACTCGGGCCCACGGGGAGGTTGGTCCCTCTTCGGTGATTACCGGTGCCGGAGGGTTTGGTAGGCTGGTCGCCAGGCATACTGGACAGCTGTGGACGACTTCCTCGATGGCCCTGTCGAGTCCGGGGAACCACAACTTGCTTCGGAGTCTGCTTTTTGACTTGATGATCCCCTGGTGTGACCCATGTGCCAACAGGGCGGCTTGCTGGGTGAGGCTGCTGGGCAACACGAGGCGTGGGCCTCTCAGGAGACACCCTTCGGTAGACACTGATAGTTCGTCCTTGACTTGGTATAGGGCCTTAAGGACTGCTTGGGCGGCTTGAGTGCGGAAGGACGCCGGGCTTTGCAGAGCCTTCCAGTCGCCGGACTTCAGGGCATGGATTGCGATCTGGAGGCAGTCGTCGTCTTTGGTGGCCCTCGCTACCTCCTCCAGGGACATTGGACGTGGTTTCGACCGCTCGACAATGAGCCGGACGTACTCTTCCGTGGCTGCAGCTTCTGCCGCTTCTGCGTCTGTGACCGGATGGGCGTGTCTCGAAAGATAGTCCGCTGGGTTTCGGGTGCCCGGCCGGTACTCCACTGTGAACTGGAACTCCTGCAACTGAAGTACCCATTTTTCGATTCTTGGTGGTGGTCGAGATGACGATCCTTGGAAAAGAGGTACCAGGGGCTTGTGATCGGTGATCACGGAGAAAGGGTGTCCATAGAGGTAGATATGGAAGTGGCGGCACCCCCATAAAATAGCGATAGCCTCTCGTTCAATTTGTGAGTAGCGCTGTTCGGTGGGTGTCAGCGTGCGGCTGGCGTATGCTACTGGGGCCCACTCCCCGCATGACTGACGCTGCGACAGGACCGCTCCAAGGCCAGTGGGGCTGGCATCCACTATCAGTTGGGACTCGTGTTGTGGATTGAAATAGGCTAGCGTTGTGTCTGCTGACAGGGCTGCTTTGGTGTTGATGAACGACTCTTGCTGCTCCAGGCCCCACTTCCAGGTGGCATTTGACTTGGTGAGGTCGCGGAGGGGCCCGGTGAGATCTGACAGGTCTTTGATGAAGCGCCCGCAGTACGTCACCATGCCTAGGAAGCTGCGGACGGTTGTTACCGATGTGGGGGCCGGAGCATTGTGTATGTCTTTGACTTTCTCAGGGTCGGGGCCTACTCCTTGGTCGGAGAATTTGTATCCAAAAAAACTGATGTCTCTGTGCAGGAATTCGCACTTGTCTTTGTGGAGTGTCAGTCCTTTCTCTTGTAGTCGGCTGAACACCGCTTGGACCCATCTGATGTGCTCTTCCAGGGTTGGGGCGTGTACTAGGATATCGTCACTCACGTTGAGCACGCAGTCAAGGCCTTGGAGGACGTTGTGTACGATATTCTGAAAAACTTCTGCCGCACTTGAGATGCCGAAGTTTAACCTGGTATATCTCCACAGACCCGCATGGGTGGAGAAGGTTGTGATTGCGCGCGAGTCTGGGTGGAGAGGGATCTGATGGTATCCCGACCGCAGGTCCATTTTGGAGAACCACTTGGACCCTGCGAGCTCCCCGATGATGTCATCAATGGTCGGTGTACGGTGGCGCTCCCTTTTGATGGCTAGGTTGGGGATGCGCATATCTACGCATATTCTCACTGCGTCGGGTTGCTTCGGCTTTTTGGCCACAACTATGGGTGATACCCACGGTGTGGGTCCTGTGACCCGTTCGATGATGCCTGCTTGTTCCAGCATTTTTAATTCAGCCTCGACCTTGGGCCGGAGGTGGAAAGCGATCCGCCTGTGCCGGAGGGCTACTGGGGCGACCGACCGGTCGATGTGAAGTCGGACAGGGGGTCCACGTAGGCACCCGATGCCCTCGAACAGCGAGGAATGTTCTGCAACTAGATGGTCTAGTCCTTGGGCTTGTACAGTTAGGGCAAAGTGTATGAGTCCCAGCTCCCGCGCGGTCCTGCAGCCAAGAAGGAATCCTGACCCCTCTTGGGACACGTAGATCTTCGTTTGTAGAAGGGTCGAGTCGTGGGACACGGTTGTCCGAAACACTCCGCACAGGCGCAGTGGGCGCCGGGTTCCATAGGCAAACACTTGCACTCTGGTGGGGTGGAGTGGGGGGGCGTCTTCGAGGCTTTGGTACACGCTGGCGGCCATGAGGTTTATCATGGCACCTGTGTCGATGAGGGCTTGGATCGCCTGGCCATGCACTTGGATGGAGCACATTGGTTCGGTCGAAGACGCTGCTGCCAGGGTGTTGAGCATGCGCACCACGTGGACGGACGCTGCGTCATCTCCGTCGTCGTCCATGTCGCTGCTGGTCGACGTGTCCTGCTGCGGCGCCACCTGCCGCACTCTCCTGGGTGGGCCACTCTGCTTTTTCCTTTGGGACGTTAAACAGACGCTTGCAAAATGATTTGCTTTTCCACACGCGCTGCAGATTTTGCCTTGCGCCGGGCAGGCACCCTTGTGGGGGGTGGGGCCTCCGCACCAGATGCAGGACTGGTCTTGGGTGGAATGTCCTTGTTTCGGGCGCCCTTTCCTGGGTGTCCTCGCCCTGTTGTCCGTTGGGTGAGACTTGATGGCACACACGGGCTCTGTCTTGACCGTGACTGGTGATTTCGGCTCCATATGGGCGGCGCGGGCTTTCGAAAGTTCTTTGGACTGCCCCAGGGCCAGGATGTCGCACATGGACATGGCGTCTGTTTCGAGAACTCTCTCTCGTAGCTTAAGCGAGGCGCACCCCTGTATGAATTGGGCGTGAATTTCATCCTCCGCATCGGGGAGGGTGCATGTGCTGGCTAATTTCTTGAGCCGAGCCTAGAAAACGTTGACGGACTCCTCCGGGAGTTGGCGCGCTTGGCGCAGCAGGAAGCGTTCATAGTCTGCACTGGCAAACGGCTCAAAGTACCTGGTGATGGCGTCGCGAAGGGTGGCGTAGGTGTGTGGCGGGTCGCCTTCCGTGATGTCTTTGGAGATGTCGTGGATGGCCGCACCTCCCAGATGCAACAGCATAGCGCGGCGTCGCCCCACCGCAATGTCAGCTGCAATGAAGTAGTTCTCTAGCCGCTCTACCCATTTTTGTCCAACGGGTGGCCTGTGAGGGGGGGGGGGGCCTGAGACCGCAAACGGCTCGAGGTGTGGCACGGTGGCCATGAGGGCCGGGACGTCGTCGATTGGGAGGCAGGAGGCGGGCTGTGGACGTCACGGGGCACCAGGGAGTGGTGCGAAACAGGCCACAGCAGGCTGTCGGCGCTCAGGAACGCCGGGCAGAGTGCCGCGAACAGGACGCGGTGTCGTGGTGCAGCAGGGCTGGTGGAGTGGTGGGTCGTGGACCACCTCGTCGCCAGTGTAGTGTCCTAGCTTCGGGCCTAGATACACAAGACACAGGACACATGTGGTTTGGTTGGTGGCGGCAAACTAACAAACCAACGCCCCTTTACGCTCCAGGGGTATAACACTTAGTAACAGTGGGAGGGGCCGTGTGCGGCAGTGGTACACCCCAGCTGCCCGCGACACTACAGGCATCAGCAGTGGGGGTCCCTGTCCTCCGCCAGAACTCGTGCCCCCTGGTCCCGGCTGGGAGCAGGAAGGGGTTGGAGTCACGAGGGTGAGACGTCAGAGCAGCGAAGCCTGACAGTCATCTTACACATTTATATTTACAAACTCTGCTGCAAAGAAATTGGAAGCAAAGACAAACGTGGCAGCGAATTTGTTCTGGCTGAATAATTGTTCACACATAGTCCTTTAAAATGCCTTAAGGGATAAGGCACCTGCTGCAGAGATGTTCGTGTAGGCAGTAAGTTACAGAATATGACATGGGTGAAGTGAATTGTGGTGGTTAGTGTATTGTTTGAGAGAGCTGTGTGTGGTCCAGGTGCAAAACACAGAGAGTTAATGCGCCTGTTGCAAAGCACAAGATTAACTTGTAAGTCACTGATTTGTGTTTAATGTAAACAGCTTTGTGGGTTACTGCTCCGTGACAAAAGAGCCTTAGCATCTAAATGCAGAAAGAGTCCCGGGGTTGACAGATGGCACGCCTTGAATGAATAAACCAGTGTGTCCTGGTGTCTTCAGACCGCTACAGAGTCAACGCTGGTTGCCCTTTTCTCTTTCTCAGCTGAGCAACCGGCAGCTTATGTATTACATCAGAGTTTTTTGTTCATATTCTTCGAAATTACTTAACAAGCATTTTCAATGCAACGGTCTCGCCTTTGCAAAAGTTGGAGCTATTGGCATTGTAAATGACAATTGTTTTATTTATGTGATGGTTTTGAAAACAGATCAATAAATGGCATTGCCATTTACAATGCCAATAGCTTAATCTCTCACAAATGCCAGACCTATTGCATTTGCAACCCCCCCCACACACACACAAAGACACACACACACACAGAGCCACACACACACACACACCCACCCACACACACACACACACACACACAGAGACACACACAGACACACACACAGAGCCACACACACAGAGCCACACACACAGAGCCACACACACACACACACACATGGTGGTGGTGGATGTGGAGGTGGATGTGGTGGTGGTGGATGTGGAGGTGGATGTGGTGGTGGTGGATGTGGTGGTGGATGTGGTGGTGGTGGTGGTGGATGTGGAGGTGGATGATGTGGTGGATGATGTGATGGATATGGTGGTGGTGGATGTTGTGATGAATGTGTTGGTGGATGTGGTGATGGAGGTGGATGTGGTGGTGGTGGATGTGGTGATGATGGATGTCTTGCTGGTGGAGGTGGATGTGGTGGTGGTGGATGTGGTGGTGGATGTGGTGGTGGAGGATGTGGTGGTGGAGGATGTGGTGGATCTGGTGGTGGATGTGGTGGGTGAGGTGGTGGTGGATGTGGTGGTGGTGGATGTGGTGGTGGTGGTGGTGGATGAGGTGGATGTGGTGGTAGTGGATGTGGTGGTGGGGGATGTGGTGGATGTGGTGGTGGAGGATGTGGTGGATCTGGTGGTGGATGAGGTGGTGGTGAAAGTGGTGGATGTGGTGGTGGTGGATGTGGTGGTGGTGGTGGTGGTGGATGTGGTTGTGGATGTGGTGGTGGTGGTGGAGGATGTGGTGGATGTGGTGGTGGTGGATGAGGTGGTGGTGGATGTAAATGTAAATGTATTTGAGCTTGTAAAGCGCACTGCTACCCGTAGGTTTCCTGGCGCTGTATAACGCTGGGGAACCCGTCCTGGCTTTCCCTGTGAGATGGTCCCTACTGGGCAGCCCCAAGGTGAAGCCAGGCATCCCTGGCGCGTTGATGGGGCCGTTTATGGAGATTAAGCAAGCTATTGCCCAGAGTTGCTGAGTGGGACCCATGGTTAGAGCGGCACCGAGGCGAGGTTTATCGAGCCCGCTGACATTTGGCCCAACACCCTGCCACTTCAGGAATTGAACCCTGGTCCCGGGCCGTCCTCTGCTTCTGGGTCTGCCGCCTCTAACCAGTGATGAGGTGGATGTGGTAGTGGATGTGGTGGATGTGGTGCTGGTGGATGACCGCCGGTCTGTTAATGCTGGAAGGGGGTTGGTGAAGCTGCGCCATACAGGGGTGCCCGTCACTCATGAGTGTGGTGTGACTCGAGGTCTGGTATTTGAGAACCCATGCGAGTCGTAGAGAGTGAGTAGTAGAGAGTAGAGAGTGAGTAGTAGAGAGGAAGTAGTAGAACATAGTAGAGAGTAGTAGGCAGTAGTAGAGAGTAGTAGAGAGTAGTAGAGTAGAGTACTGGAGGTTGGAGTATAGGATGAGGGTAGAGTTTTATGGTGAGGGTGGAGTTGGAGGGTGGAGTTGGAGGGTGGATTTGGTGGGTGGAGTTGGAGTTGGAGGGTGGAGTTGGAGGGTGGAGTTGGAGGGTGGAGTTGGGGGTGGAGCTGGGGGTGGAGTTGGAGGGTGGAGTTGGGGTGGAGTTGGGTGGAGTTGGGGGTGGAGTTGGAGGGTGGAGTTGGAGGGTGGTGGGTGGAGTTGGAGGGTGGAGTTGGAGGGTGGAGTTGGTGGGTGGAGTTGGAGTTGGAGGGTGGAGTTGGAGGGTGGAGTTGGGGGTGGAGTTGGGGGTGGAGCTGGGGGTGGAGTTGGAGGGTGGAGTTGGAGGGTGGAGTTGGTGGTGGAGTTGGAGGGTGGAGTTGGGGGTGGAGTTGGGGTGGAGTTGGGGGTGGAGCTGGGGGTGGAGCTGGGGGTGGAGTTGGAGGGTGGAGTTGGAGGGTGGAATTGGGGGTGGAGTTGGGGGTGGAGTTGGAGGGTCGCACCTGCTGGTCATACAAGAACCTTCCGAACTTCCAGTGGGTATTTAAAAATATTGTGCCTAGTTCAATCTGGGTGAGCCCGATTATGAATTACGAAAGATTAATGGCTGCCATAAGAAATCTGGGTAGAAAGAAGCAAGTCATACGAACCGCCCCTAAAGTAATATTCCCTACTGAAATTAAATAGCTTAATAATAAGATTAATGGGTTGATTAGATCCCAATTTATGGATCCTAGACCAGTAAGACAAAAAGAGATATATAGATTAAAACAGGTCCGGAAAAGAAAACTAGCAGCAGTCCGTAGGGCCTCTGAAGATGAAAAATGGGTTAAGCTTAGGGAAGTGGCACGCTCGGGGAATACTAGAAAGTACTGGGCCTTAATAGCTAAATTCTGTAATAGCAGAGAAAGGTCTCAACCCATGATAATTTCAGAAACAGAGTGGTCTATTTATATTTCCTTACTGTATGCCCCAAATCTATTAGATGAGGAGGTTGAGGGGTCTGTTAATACTATAGCATTGGTGGGTGATGTAGAAGCGCCATCAGAGAGGGAAATTGAAGGATATATTTATTTATTTATTATTTATTATTATTTATTATTATTTATATATTAAGGGGTCGAGATACTCGGGTGCAATGGGTCCGGATGATGTCCCTGTTGCCATAATAAAAAAGGACTGCGGCGATTCGGCAAAAGCACTACAACCTTTATTTGTCCATTGCTACAATTTTGGGGACATCCCTTACTCCTGGAAAGGAAGCATAATAGTCCCGCTTTATAAGAAGGGCCCTAAAAACTCCCCGGCAAGTTTTAGGCAAATCTCCCTGTTAGATGCGACGGGAAAACTGTTTGCGAAAAGTATCCTGGTTCATCTACAAGAGTGGGTATTTGGAAATAATTTAATTCCCCTTGAACAAACAGGGTTTAGGAAAAATAGTGGTACTTTAGATAACATCTCTGCTCTGCAAACTTTAATTGATAAATATCCCGTTGGTCGGAAGACACCATTGTATGCAGCATTTATTGATTTCTCCACAGCGTTCGACAGGGTGGATCGGGGGACGCTGTCAATCAATCAATCAATCAATGACACTTGTAGAGCGCGCTACATACCCGTAGGGTCTCAAGGCGCTGAGGAGGAAATTGATCACTATGGGGATCCCGGGGAACCTGCTAAGAGTAATAATTGCTCTCCACTCTTCAACATGGACGCAAGTTTTGTTAGGGGGGACTCAAGGTCTCTCAAAGAAAATTTCAACTAACAATGGTTTGAAGCAGGGGTGTCTATTGGCTCCTTTACTTTTCTCAATCTACATAAATGATTTACCGAGACGGATCGGGGAAAGCAAAGGGGACCCTCCTCAATTGGGTGACCTAAAAATAAGTTGCTTGCTGTATGCAGATGACGCTATACTAATGGATTTAACCCCAATTAGACTGCAGAGACGTCTGATGGAACTGGTTAGGTACACTAAGGAATACTTTTTAAAAATAAATGTCTCAAAGAGTAAAGTGATGATTTTTAGTTATAATGGCTGTAAGATTAGAGCAAAGTTAAAATGGTTTTTAGGAAATTAAATAATGGAAATAGTAAAATTTTACCCTTATTTAGGAAACTTTTTCACTAATAGGTGTTCTGCTAACAGACATATGGACCACTGCAAAAGTAAAGCTATTTCACAAGCCTCTGCAATTAATCGCTTGTACCTGCAATGTGGTAAAAGACCTTTTTCGCATACTATTGCAGTGTATAAAATAAAGATTCCCCCCACTTTGAATTATGCAAATGAAACAATAGATGAATGCGATTGGGTAAAGTTCGAAAAAGTGGAAGGTAATATTTGGCGAAAATTATGTAATCCGAGTCATGCTGCCTCAATCGCCGCCCTTAAGCTTAACAATGGCAGCTTGTTTAAGGTGGGGAAATGCATTGATAAATTGTCAGGAGAACCTATTAAGGTTGGCATTGCATAAGGAAATTTCCACTAATATGCATTCGAAAAGTGTAATTTTTAGGAATTATTTGATGTCTTTATGCAGTTTCGGTTTAGACTCTGAAGGGGCAGCAGGTTTGGACAAAATCGCATTAAAGCATTTAATTAAAAGAAGTATGTATGTTATTTCACGGGAAAGAGACTTGAAAATATGCCGTACGAATGGAAGGTTGGACTGTATCGTGGAGAGCTCTATAGTTAAAAATCCTCAGCCGTATGTTGTTTGGAACTTGAATCATGGAGTTTGCAGAGTGATTTTATTATTAAGACTGAACCAGTTGCCTTTAAGGGTTGTAACAGGTGCTTGGGAGGGTATCCCCAAAAACGAAAGATACTGTGATCTATGCAATGGTGGCATACAAGATCTCAATCATGTTCTGATTGTGTGCCCAGCGCTTCTTTCAAAATGCCGCAAATACTTAAGGCATGGTTTTTTACAGTATAAAATTTCCACAGCAGAACAAGCTCGTAACTTTCTCCTGATCCCCCCATCTGAATTGATTTGTTTTAACATTTTTCGTTTTTTTAAAGAATTTTTGAATGTCTATTAGAAAAATTAGTGGGTGAGGGTGATCCTTAGGTTTCTATAGTATTGTATGATGTGATTTGATGCTCTAGCTTTTTAAGTACTGTACGCATTTTAATCAGTTACTAAACATGATATTCAATACCGGATTTTTAATTGTGGAATAGTATTCCTGTAAGAAAGTATTTTTTCCAAACGCATCTTCTTAGAAGTATAGCTACTGAGCAATTAATTGTGAGAAATGCTCTAGAATAGGGTATTCAATGCGCTAGCACTTTATGTAACGCATTAGCACTTTATTTAGCAGTTTAAAAAAAAAAATATTTGCTGCTATCGTGATTCTATGTTATTCTCCTAAATTGTTATGTGTATATAGGATGATAACTGTATTCTTTTTAGAATATGTGCCAACTAAACGTAGATTATTTTATAAAATTAGGGAGATAGTTAAGACCTTAGCTGCTTTGGAACGTCCAGCTCAGTGCTGAACGTTCCATTGCGCAGGTGCAGTTGGAACGTCCAACGGCCGACGGCAGCACTCCCGAGGTAGTAATGCTGTCGGCCGCTGGTATAGGCGCAGCGCTTAAGGGGTTAAAAGTTTTACCCACCTGAAATGATCGTTATTAGCCGGAAGTGTACTCTATTAGAACATTGATGCCCATTGGAAGTGATGAATGTTTTCCATTCCTTGAAGGATGCAATTAAGAAACTGAACTTGTAACTTTCTGTATTTTGGACATTGACCTCCGTTGCTCTCAATAGTACAGAGTCTAAATGAAGAAAAATGATTATGTTTCCTTGGGCGTAATCCAGGAAAATCGAATTTATACCCTTTTTGTATTTTAAATATTGTGATCTGTATTAAATGTTGTTTTTGGATATTTTATGTGGAATTCCTCGGAATTCCAAATCATAATAAAATAATTGAATTGAATTGGGGTGGAGTTGGGGGTGGAGGGTGCTGGAGCCCACCTGGAAAGTGGAGACAGGCTCTGTACTTCCATTAAAGCCCCTTCTATACCCTGACACTCGGGTCAAAGTTGACTGAAGTACTCCCTGCCTCCCACGCCTGCCACCCGGCTTCTTTCTCACAGAGTGCGCAGTGCTAGCTATATATGTTCAATATGTCATGTATCCATCCCCGTCAGCCCCCCCATCCTTCTCTCAGCTCTGCCCATCTGTGTCCCACTCTCTCCTCCCCAGCCATGGCCCCTGTGGCGTCCCCGGTGCCACGTGCGCTGCAAGCGGCAGACCTGCTCTCAAACTCTGCTCAAGTGTCCCCCACCCACCCCCTCCGGGGACACTCACATGTCAGATGCGGGCGTCTGGTACTGCTGGCTCTGGTACAGGATTTAGTGTCCGCACGCCTGGCCCATCTCCCCTCATCCTCCCGCCGCCCTAGCAGCGGATGAGGGCTGGGGGTGCCGCCCCGGTGAGAGGAGACCCTCGGGGAGGTGCGAGGGTGGGGGGCTCTCCCGCTGCCCTCCTGCCTTACTCCGGTGCAGCGCCGCCTGGTAATGGAGCTAGCTGTTAGGAGCTGTCTCTCTGCCTCCCCCTAGCCCACCCAGCGCCGGGAGAGGGTGTCTGAGGATGCTGCGGTAAAGAATGGAGCCTGGCGAAGTGTTCATGGGAGGGGGGGTGGGGGGGGGGGACGAGAGGCAAGCAGCATGTGTGCCTGCGAGGGAGAGAGAGAGAGGTAGAGAAGGGAGAGAGAGGCCCGGGCAGCAGCCGGGGGCTACCCTGAGCCCTGCTCGTGACGTGCACCCCTGGCAGGTGCCGCCGCTGTCCACGGTCCTGCAAGTCTCACCCAGTGACATTGAGGGCCGTTCACCTTGTCTCGCTGTGTCAGGGAGAGGCCCACGTCCAACCCTGAGGATCTCTCTGGGTTCTGGCACACGTAGCCCCTAGAAGATGCTAGACTGAGCAAAACTACAATAAACACCACAGTGTATTGAAAACATTAACGAACATTGACAAAGGACAACTTCACATCCCTCGTTCACTCTCACACACGCGCCTTTATAGCACCTTCCCCCTTCCAAGGCACCAAGTAAAGAAGATAAGGAACTGTGAGCCCCGTCCTTTTCAGACTGGGGGGTGTTTAAAGAATGGAGAAAGAAAGTCAACAACACGCCCCCCAATCCGAAAAGGACGGGGCTTAGATCCAAAGAAGAACGTCACTGGGACCTCTTCTCCAATGGCTGGCCGCCGTTTAGGAGGCCAGCCAAAGGAGAAGAGGGGCGGGGTTAACCTTGCTACTCAAAGACATTAAATCTCGCAAGGTCGAGTGCGCATGTGCGCACCCGACGCCACGCAAGATCTAAAAACAGCCAGAGGGGCGATGCGGGGGCTCTATGAAGGGATAAAAACACAACTAAGCCTCTTTAGCAAGTAAATGGTCTTTTAAAGACCTGTGAAGTGCTTGGGTGCAGCTGTGTGTACCAAGGAAGGCTGTCTCAGCCCAGACTGACACACACGAGGGGGGGGGCGGGGGGGGGGGGGGGCTGATGTCCTTTCAGCCCAATGGGCGTTGCGCGCCTGAGAACAGCGCATAGCTGCGCCTTGTGCAAAGGTACACTTTCATGACACGGACGTACACAGGGTTCTCTGCATCTGTTCAGTAATCACATTTTGTTCTCTGCAGCGCTAATTTGCTACCTCTGTAGTATCTTTTCTAACTCAAGGAGTTTACGAATCAGCGTGGCACTTCAGAAAACACAATCCCGTTGTTGAAGTGCATACACTCTTGACTCAAGCGCGGAGAGGCCAATATATGTGCAAGACTCAGTGTATGGGGACACGGCCTAGATGGGAAGGGTAGCTTTAGTTTCTACCTAAGAATTTTTTAGCGTAAAGAGGATTTTCGATCCAAAACCACGTCACCTTTCTAGTGGTGTGGCGTAGTGGCCAGAGCGTCTGACTCCTGACTACGGGGTTCGCGGTTCGATTCCCCGCTCCAGCAGCAGCTCAGCTCAGCACCATGTGACTCTGGGCAATAGTTCGCTTAATCTCCCCACTAGCCCCCAGCACCTTGAGACCCTTAGGGATGATTAGTTCACGCTTTACAAATGTTATTTATTTATAATTATGAAAGTAAATATACGAGAGAGGCCTGACCCAGCCTTGCCAACACACATGGTGCCGTCACGAGATATTGGCTCTCTTCTCATGGTGACCAATTTAGGGGTCAATGTCACACTGTGACCACAGGGTGAGCTAGAAACCCCTAAATGGAGTAAAACACCAGATCGCATGTTAGAGGCTTTGCATGGTTAATACCTAATATGCATTTTAAAAGCCGGCTGATATGGTCTCATAGGATGGAGAGAGCCTTCTTAGGCCAAGTTATAGTTTTAACGGTACAAAAGGGGGTGGTGTTGGACGGAGCATCTGAACCAATCAAACACTCACACCCAGTCAAGAGATCTAGGTTTAATCCATCACCATTCTTTAGCCCACTCTGCCACCCCAGTTCAGACATGGCTATATGCAAATCAGTCTGACCCTGTGCCTCATGGGAACAGTCCAGCCCGAACTGCCAAGCCATGTCTTCCCTGGTTTGGAAACAAGCTTCCGAGGACCGGTTTCTGGCATTCCAGCCATCTTCAGCCCGGCTTGCTTGAATCCAGTGGCAAAGTGAGCAAAGGACTCACGTCTGAGCATACCCTGTTACACTTATGGCGGCCAAAAGCGGTACAAAAGGGGGTGGTGATGGACGGAGCATCTGAATCAATCAAACACTCACACCCAGTCAAAAGATCTGGGTTTAATCCATCACCGTTCTTTAGCCCACTCTGCCACCCCAGTTCAGACATGGCTATATGCAAATCAGTCTGACCCTGTGCCTCATGGGTACAGTCCAGCCCAAACTGCCAAGCCATGCCTTCCCTTGACCGGAAACAATCTTCCGAGGACCGGTTTCTGGCATTCCAGCCGTCTTCAGCCCGGCTTGCTTGAATCCAGTGGCAAAGTGAGCAAGGGACTCACGTCTGAGCATACCCTGCTACACTTATGGCGGCCAAAAGCGGTACAAAAGGGTACAAAAGGGGGTGGTGATGGACGGAGCATCTGAACCAATCAAACACTCACACCCAGTCAAGAGATCTGGGTATAATCCATCACCGTTCTTTAGCCCACTCTACCACCCCAGTTCAGACATGGCTATATGCAAATCAGTCTGACCCTGTGCCTCATGGGTACAGTCCAGCCCGAACTGCCAAGCCATGTCTTCCCTGGACCGGAAACAAGCTTCCGAGGACCGGTTTCTGGCATTCCAGCTGTCTTCAGCCCGGCTTGCTTGAATCCAGTGGCAAAGTGAGCATGGGACTCAAGTCTGAGCATACCCGGCCACACTTATGGCGGCCAAAAGCGGTACAAAAGGGGGTGGTGGTGGACGGAGCATCTGAATCAATAAAACACTCACACCCAGTCAAAAGATCTGGGTTTAATCCATCACCGTTCTTTAGTCCAGTCCGCCACCCCAGTTCAGACAAGGCTATATGCAAATCAGTCTGACCCTGTGCCTCATGGGAACAGTCCAGCCCGAACTGCCAAGCCATGTCTTCCCTGGACCGGAAACAAGCTTCCGAGGAAGGGTTTCTGGCATTCCAGTTGTCTTCAGCCCGGCTTGCTTGAATCCAGTGGCAAAGTGAGCAAGGGACTCACGTCTGAGCATACCCTGCCACACTTATGGCGGCCAAACGCGGTACAAAAGGGGGTGGTGATGGACGGAGCATCTGAACCAATCAAACACTCACACCCAGTCAAAAGATCTGGGTCCTCGGAAGCTTGTTTCCGGTCCAGGGAAGACATGGCTTGGCAGTTCGGGAAGCATGTCTGTCTCTGCTGTGTCTGAATAATTGAGTAACAATAAGGTCTGTTATGTGAGGAGTCATATTGCAATGCTGCTGGGTATTTGAGCTTCGGTCCTGCATTGGAGTCTGTTGCACCCGACCTCAGCAGCATCAGAGTCAAGAAGGGAGGTGGGTGGAAGCTGTGCCCGCTTAAAACTACGGACAAATAGCGTCTGTTAAAGAATCCTTTACAGACAACAGACACACGGCAGAAATGACGGACTGTCTGTGAAATTTATGGAAGATCGGTCACCCTAGCCGCAGCGGCATGCCAGCCGGGCCACCCGCCTCCTTAGACTCCCACCGTGCCCTTTGGACATGCACTCGCCCCAGAATGCCCGGAAGAGACGCGGGCATGTGGACCCTCGAGAGTCCCAAAACACTGTTAAAGGAGGTATTGTTAGCTTTTATCTGCACATACTTTAAAGCCAAATATAAATTGCAAGCAGTTAAACGTTTTGTAGGGCTGCGTCAATGCCCCTGACTAATAATTAAAGTAAACAAAGGCAGGGAAATCGTTAATCTCATCTGTTTCTACCTCTTATTAGAAATTGTTATAATCTGTCACTGGCTTTTATATTTTCATATAATGCATTAGCATACACTTGGTACGGTCCTTCCTCCCCTCTCCCTTCCCTTACCCTTGGTTTGCGCTACCTTAGAATGATGATACTGAGCTGTTGGTGCTTGAGGACAGGACTGAGTAAAACTGCCTTCTTCTTTACTTCAAATGGTTGCAGTTTATTTATCAAATTGGCGCCGCTGCTGCGCTGGGGGCAGCTCCTGATCCTCCCCCTGTTTCTCCGGCACCAGCCTGTCTTCTGTCTCCTCTGGACCCTGCTTATGTGTGGTAAAGACCCCGACTGTGCCTGGAGGCAGCACATGGAGAGCTGCTCCTTCCAAGGGTTCCATCGGAATTCAGTGACATCAGAGTGTGGCGCACATCGTTAGTTGGTACCTGGCGCCCTCCTGTGGCATAGTTTCATAACGCATGCCAGTGTGGAGAATCTCTATAGCTCTGACTTTCTACGTTGCTGAACAATTCTTTTTCTGTTCATGTCCACCTGTGGAATTGTGAGATATATAAACACTGGTCAGAATTCGAATCCCACTCCTATTCTGCTGGAAGTGTTCCACAACCATCACTCTATTTTACTCAGTGTAGATACCAAAGAAGTGCTTCCCCACATTTCTTTATTCCTTGTTTTCAAAAACGGTTTACTGTTTTATCCATTGACCACGTTCAACGGCCGACAGGCACAGCTTCTTAACTGATCCCTCCAGTACTGCCTGTCCATCACACCGCTGACAGGCACAGGTTCTTAACTGATCCTCCAGTACTGCCTGTCCATCACACCGCTGACAGGCACAGCTTCTTAACTGATCCCTCCAGTACTGCCTGTCCATCACACCGCTGACAGGCACAGCTTCTTAACTGATCCCTCCAGTACTGCCTGTCCATCACACCGCTGACAGGCACAGGTTCTTAACTGATCCTCCAGTACTGCCTGTCCATCACACCGCTGACAGGCACAGGTTCTTAACTGATCCTCCAATACTGCCTGTCCATCACACCGCTGACAGGCACAGGTTCTTAACTGATCCTCCAGTACTGCCTGTCCATCACACCGCTGACAGGCACAGGTTCTTAACTGATCCCTCCAGTACTGCCTGTCCATCACACCGCTGACAGGCACAGGTTCTTAACTGATCCTCCAGTACTGCCTGTCCATCACACCGCTGACAGGCACAGGTTCTTAACTGATCCCTCCAGTACTGCCTGTCCATCACACCGCTGACAGGCACAGGTTCTTAACTGATCCTCCAGTACTGCCTGTCCATCACACCACTGACAGGCACAGCTCTTCATGTACTGTAATATGATTCATGTACTCTACTTTCCTTCCCTGGAAAAATCAAGTAAACATTTTCGAATCTTATTTGACTGCTATTGGTGGGGATAGATTCTCATCAGTATGCAAACAACACATTTTATTGCATAATTTAGGGAAACATGCTAGAGAAATTTATGATAATCTACCTGATACTTTAATTGATGTGTATCAAATCACTCTGAAACAATTAGAGGCCCAATTTGGGAAACATTCTTCTCTAGGTCACAAGAAAAAAGGGAGAGAATAGCAAATTACATAGCTGTGTTGCATGGTTTATCATACAATTGTGACTTTGGCACACCAACTGACTCCCTGATCAGAGATCAGGTAGTGGGGTGCACATCAGAAAAGAAAATCCAAGTGAAGGTGTTAGATGATGCTCCAAATTTAAAACAGGCAATTGACATAGCCAAGAGCATAGAGCACACAGCTTTCTGTATGAATGAGATGAAAGACACTTTTGATGTGAAACAAATAAATGATAAGGAGGTAATCAAAGTATCCACAAAGGAAGACAAAAGTAAGACTTCATCTTTGGAAAACGTAAAACAAAAGTCTGATGTATCAAAATGTAAATGTTTTCGCTGTGGTAACCCAAATCATTTAGCGAATTACATACAATGGCCTGCTAGGAATGTGGTATGTAGAAAGTGCAACAAGCATGGTCATTTTTCTAAAGTGTATCATGATATGAGAAAAGAAGTAACTCATGTAATTCATAATGAAGATGTGCCTAATGAAGACATAGTATTCCAGGTGGAAGAACTTCATAATGTATCTAATAGTAATTACCCTAATTGTAAAATGTGTCTTGCTAATGTACCTCAGGAGGCTTGGGTAGAATTTTTTAGCTCACAGTATACTCTTAATACTCAGATTACAGGTGAGGACAGTATTATTATGTCCTTTTCTCACGGTAATCTTTTTAATGACAAAGAGATTATGACTGCTATAAATGCTGTGAATAGAGGGCGTGCCCCTGGTGCGGATGGCATCCCTGCAGATATCTTTTTAAATGATAAAGAGCGGTGCTGTAAATATATTCATCTACTTATCAATTTCATTGCCAAGGGTGCTGAGGTCCCGGCCTCATGGAGAGGAGCTGTGATTATCCCTGTGCTCAAAAAGGGAGACCGCGCACAGCCGGGTAATTATAGGCCAATAAGCCTTATTGACACTGTACAAAAAATAATTGGCCGGGTTGTTGTAAACAGGCTCCTTGGCTGGGCAGAGGACAATAATATCTTATCACCCTATCAAGCGGGATTTCGTAGGGCAACAAGCACGGTGGACCAAGTATTCCGCTTTCAACTGATTCAATGGAAGACTGTGGTGCTGGGAGGAGGCAGCCTATATGCGGCATTTGTTGATTTGAGGGCTGCCTTCGACCTGGTGCCACGGGCAAAATTGTGGCAAATTTTACAGAGTCTGGGGGTCCCTGAGGAATTATTGACCTTGGTAATGTGATTGCACGAGTTTACCTTTGCTAAAATACAGTGGGGAGGCCATGATATGGTCACAGATGAATTTCCAGTAGAAAGAGGGGTTTGACAAGGGTGTTCAATGGCTCCAACCTTGTTCACTTTGTACATAAATGGTGTTGTCCCCCGGATGGTAACAGCTCCAGTAGATGCTCCATCTCTTTCAGGGTTAAAAATCCCTATACTAATGTTTGCGGACGATACGCTTATTCTGTCATGCTCTGTCCATTTTTGAGAATTTCTGTGGGGAACACGGGTTGGAGGTGAACGCCACTAAAACTAAACTCATGACTTTTAAACCACACCGTAGCTTTAAGTCTGAAATTGTTATGAGTGGGCGGCCTCTTGAGGTGGTAAACTCCTTCACATACCTGGGAATTCTCATTGCAGACAATAATAGGTGGAGCCAGTATATAAATATTGCTACCCTGCGACATAAGCAATTATCGGGTGCCATTAATTCGGAACATAGGAAGTCTTTGACCAAACCTGTTAAGCCAGCTTTGCCGGTTTATGAAGCAAAGGCTATAGGGTCCGCACTTTATGGTGGGGAGATGTGGGGCTTTGAAAATTTGAACTCTCTACAAGGGTCAGAGAACAAATTTTAAGGCTACTCACGGGCACCCCAAAAAGTACTCCACTCCTGCCTCTAAGATATGAGCTTGGTAGGAAACAAATCAAGGACCTAGCCAGACTACGACCAATCTTATATTGGGGAAGACTCTGGACTACTCCCGAGCTTGCGCATTATGCGGAAGGTTTTATTGATGTCATAATGGCGGACTGTTTTCATAAAATTAGTTGGCTCAATTCACTGAAGGCAATACTGTTCGAGCTTGGGTTAAGTCCTATATGGCTTGATCCAGCAGGTGCGTCATTCCCCACCAAGTCTGCCCTAAAAAATATATTCTGGGAACATGTTGCTAGCAGGAGTCTGAGTAATTCCAGTAATGGGTCCATGTCTGCGGGTTTCCTGGAGGTAAAACTGTACCCGGCTCTGGAGTCGTACTGGGATATCATCTCAAAGCCGGGTGACAGGAAGCTCCTATTCCAATTGAGAGCTGGAGCCCTCCCCATAGGATCATTGACAGCCAAATGGGGCTCAGGGGGGTGTGACATTTGCCCAGCCTGTGGAACGGGGAAGGAAACTCTTGGTCATTTTTTGTTCTCTTGTAAAGCATATTGTGCCCCAAGGCGCGCCTGGTTAGCACCTATGTGTAGGAACCTTGGGACCACTTGTAGTTCTGTTGCCCTGCGCATTATATGCTCAAACCCACTTACATGGATATTAATAGCCACATCTAAATATATTGGCTGGGCTTGGGCGATCAGACAGAGACTGCTAGTTAATTAACTATTCTCTGTCTGTAAAACCTGTCTCTATGAACTTATTTCTATTGCTTTTTAGATTAATAATGAACTTGGTAGCTATACAGACACTGCTAGTTAATTGACTATTCTCTGTATGTAAAACTTGTTCCCATGAAATTGACATTATCGCTTTTTAAACTATAAATGTTTTCATAATAATGTATTAATCAAATCTCTTTTTAATCTTTGTAATTATTTAGCAAATACTGTGAGACTCCTTTTTTAATTAATTGTATTTTATGGATCCAATAGTGCTTTGTGAATGTGTTTGACTGTAAATTTAATCCTATTTTAATATTGACAATATTTTGTGTGTGTTTTGCTTTTATGAGTAATAACTCGAATAAAGCACTTTTTGGATTGAATTGAATTGACATAGTATTCCAGGTGGAAGAACTTCATAATGTATCTAATAGTAATTACCCTGATTGTAAAATTTGTCTTGCTAATGTACCATACAATGTTTATGCAGACTCTTGTTGCCCTTATACTCTTATCAATGAAGCCACAGTCAAAACCAATTCAGGGGACAAAGAATATGTGTTGTTGTTACCTCCTGATGTTAACCCAGGTGGGTATAACCATGACACCATACCCCTGGTAGGAATGCGTATTATACAAATTACCTTCAAAGATATAGTTACGGTGGGAAAGGTCTACATTACCAAACAGGGGTCAAATTTATTGGGATGGAAACACCAGAAAGATTTAGGCATAAAATTAGATCCCGATGCCCCTGAACCTTTGTATCTGGTAGAGAGACCTAGTGTAGGAATGTCACAAACACACACAGACAGACAAACACAGACACACACACACACAGACAAACACACACGCACAGACAGACAGACACACACAGACACCCACATACACAGACACATACACAGACAAACACACACACACACCCAGAGCCACGCACACACACAGACACACACAGACAAACACACACACACAGACACACACACACACACACAGACAAACACAGACAGACAGACAGACACACACAGACACACAGACACAGACACACACAGACACACCAGACAGACAGACACACACACACACAGACACACACACAGACACACACACACACACAGACACACACACACACAGACAAACACACACAGACAGACACACACACACAGAGACAAACACACACAGACAGACAGACACACAAAGAGACAAACACACACAGACAGATAGACAGACACACACATACACACACACACAGACACACACACACAGACAAACACACACAGACAGACACACACAGACACACACAGAGACAAACACAGACAGACAGAAACACACAGACAGACACACACAGACACACACAGAGACAAACACACACACAGACAGACACACAGACAGACAAACACAGACACACACACACACAGACAAACACACACGCACAGACAGACAGACACACACAGACACCCACATACACAGACACATACACAGACAAACACACACACACACCCAGAGCCACGCACACACACAGACACACACAGACAAACACACACACACAGACACACACACACACACACAGACAAACACAGACAGACAGACAGACACACACAGACACACAGACACAGACACACACAGACACACCAGACAGACAGACACACACACACACAGACACACACACAGACACACACACACACACAGACACACACACACACAGACAAACACACACAGACAGACACACACACACAGAGACAAACACACACAGACAGACAGACACACAAAGAGACAAACACACACAGACAGATAGACAGACACACACATACACACACACACAGACACACACACACAGACAAACACACACAGACAGACACACACAGACACACACAGAGACAAACACAGACAGACAGAAACACACAGACAGACACACACAGACACACACAGAGACAAACACACACACAGACAGACACACACACAGACAAACACACATAGAGCCACACACACACACACAGACACACACACACACAGACACCCACACACACACACACACACACACACACACACACACACACACACACACACACACACACACGCAGAGACAAACACAGACAGACAAGCAGACACACACAGACACACACATACACAGACACACACACACACACAGACAAACACACACACACACACAGAGCCACACACACACACACAGACACACACAGACAAACACAGACAGTAATGTAATGTAATGTAAACAGATATTTGCAACGCGCAACTATCGCTCCAGGGAGCATCTAGGTGTCACTACTGACCAGGGAGATATAAACACTGGTCAGGCTGCTATTAGTAGTTCCGCCAGTTCTTCATACTAGTACTCTTGCATAGGTGTCAGGAAGCTTAAAGATCCAGGTTTTCAGTGCCTTTCGAAATTCCAGTTCCCGCTCTATGGAACGGAGATGAGGGGGGAGTTTATTCCAAGCCTTTGACCCTAGAACTGGCAAAGATTTACCCCCCTTGAACTCAGTCTGAAAACAGGGACAGACAACAGGTTGGCATTGGAGGAACGCAAGTTACGCACAGGGTGGTAACGAGAGAACCTCCCTTTTAGGTCCTTTGGTCCCTGAGAGTGGAAGGCTCTAAATGTAATAACTAGGATCTTGAAAAGGACCCGTTTGATAATTGGTAGCCAGTGCAAGGTATTTAATGCAGCAGTTGCAGAGGATTTCTCAGCGCTTAGAGGCCCCGGTGGTTATAACGCGCTATACAAATTAAATAAATAAATAAATAAATACATTTCAACACCAGCCTAGTGGCTGCAAGCGGCACCATCTGAAGTTTGTGCGTGACCACTTTATTGGTCCCTGTATATAGGCTGTTCCAATAATCTAACCTCTGTGTCACAAGAGCAACCGCTACCATTTTCCTAGCTGACAGAAAATTTTTCTTAGTCCCTTGATGACGTTGAAACAGGTCCCTGCTACTGCCAGTGCCTGTTGTTTGAAAGACAGAGCGGTGTCAAACTTGATGCCTAAATTACGTGCCGCATTGGTGGTATGAGGCGGTACCTCTGCGTTCACCGGCCACCAGAGTTTAGGGACAAAGTCATTATGAGGGCCCATTGGCATGATTTCTGTTTTGCCCGTATTACATTTCAAATGGTTTTTCCCCATCCAGTCGAATGTGGCCGTCAGGCAACCTTTCAGATTTTCTTCCCAGTCCTGGGTGTCTTTATCAAGGACTAGGATCAGTTGAGTATCGTCCGCATATACAACCACATCAATACCAAAGGATGATATCAACCTAATCAGAGGGGTGGTGTACACATTGAAAAGTGTCAGACTTAGACTAGACCCTTGCGGTACTCCTGTCGTAAGTGGTTTTTCCTTCAAGCAGAAATCACCCAGGGTGACCACTTGTCTCCTGCCACTTAAGAAGTTCTTAATCCAGTCCAGGACCTTTCCAGTTATGCTATATGTTGCTAGCCGGTCAATCAAGAGGGTATGTGAGACCGTGTCGAAGGCTGCCGACAGATCTAAAAGGATCAGGACAGCCTTCTTACCCTGGTCCAAAGCCATACGGATGGTATCGGTGGTGAACAGGAGAGCTGACTCAGTAGAGTGTTGTGCTCTGAAACCTGATTGGTTAAGGTGCCAGGCCTGGTTGTCTTCAAGGAACTTAGTGATTTGTTTATTTACAAATGACTCTGTAATTTTACATAATACAGGGAGCAGTGAAATTGGTCGAAGGTTGGATAGTGTGGTGGGGTCAGGTAGATGTTTTTTCTGCAGCGGTTTGACCGCCGCCAGTTTCCACTCTGAGGGGATGATGGCCGTGGCCAGTGATGCATTTATGATGTTATTAATTACAGGATTGACAGTATCCACGAATGTATGTAGAAGCATTGGGGAGCATGGATTAAATGGCGACCCTGTTTTGGTTGCCAGTATTGCCCCGTGAGTCTCTTCCTGGCTTATAGGCTGAAACATCGCCAGAGAGTACGGAGGGCAGTCCACCCTACTGCTAACTTCCCCTAATTCTTCGACAGGAACTGCAAAGTCCTTAGTGAGGCCCTGTACGTTTTGTACAAAAACGTCCGCATTTATATTAAAGAGATTTTCAGAAGGTGGGATTTCCTGCACTAGTATTTTGGGGTTGTTGAAGCCATTTACTATCTTAAAGATAGCTTTTTGTTTGTTATTAGCCGTTTCTATTGCTGTCGTGTAACATTTTATTTCTGCTTTTTTAATCAGCGCATTGTATACGCTTCTGGCTGTTTTATATTTACAGCGATCTTCCTCATGATGCTCTTTCCGCCACATACGTTCAGCCCTATGTACCTCTCCTTGTTTTTCTTTAAGTAACTGGTCAAACCATGGGGCCGATAATCTCTTATGGGCAGACCTATTCCTAACCTTGGCGGGACCCGCTTTGTCTTTGAGCCGAGTCATCCACTCCCTAAAGTTATTATTATCAGTTTCCGGGTTTAATGTCATAGGGGGCCTACAGTCACTGGCCATCGCAGTCAATGCTGGATGGCCAACTATTGCTTTCCATCCCTCATTTCTGGCCTGATAGCTCTTTCCAGGCTGCTTGCTCTTCCAGTCCCCTTCCAATAGGAGGTTGAAAGGGACCAGCGCATGATCTGACCATGTCTGGATCATGGGGGGTTGACTTTAAGTGTGGTGAGATTAGAATAGATGCAGTCTAGTATGTGTCCTGCCCTGTGAGTGGTAAGACCAAGAACATCCATAGTTTCTTTAAATGAGGCCGCTGCCGGGTCACTGGGGGAATCCAAATGGATGTTTATGTCCTCGAGTACCGTGAAATTAGAAAATCTGAGTGCCAGGTTGCTAAGTGCATCCCCAATAGTCTCCAGGAATTCCTTGTATGAACCTGGGGGGCGATAGACCAGGGCGCCTGCGAATGTGAAGGTGTCCTTGACCTTAATGTGGAAACCCATGCCTTCGGCCCCTTTCAGTTCTTGCAGTTCAATCATAGAGCAGTTCAAATATTCCTTATAGACAATAGCCACGCCTCCTCCCCGTTGTTCCTCTCTATCCAGCCTTTGTATACGGTAGCCTGGCGGTATGGCATGTACTATGTCAGGGATACTCCATGCTTTGAGACACGTTTCCGTGATAAAGAGACAATCCAGGTCATTTTCAGTTATTAGGTTATAGATGTGGAAAGCGTGCTTAGACATAGACCTTGCATTGATTAATTCCCCCCTAAGTTTGTTACTGCCAGCTGTGAGTGCAGAGATGTGTGAGAAAGGGAAGGCTTTTTTACATTCCCGACAACTGACAGGGCCCTTCCATAAAGATAGGTCCAGTAAGTGCTGACAGGCATGGGAGCTAGTGTGTAGTGATAATAGCTCCTCTTTGCTATATTTCACCGTATTGACCGGATGGACAGCGTTTCGTGCCCTGCGTCCGGCCAGAGCGCGGACGGGCGCAGACGGGCTTACCTTTGGTGCACCTTCGGCGCGCCATTGGTGCGCCCGCTGCGCGCGTCCGCTGCGCGTCGTCGCCATAGGCGCTTTAAGTAGGAGGTTGGGCGCGGTCCTATCCAACAACTAGACCGTAAGCCTCAGCCAAGATGGCCGCGTGTGGTGTGCCCCAGGAAGTGAGGACGCTCGCTCCCTCTGTGCCGTGCTGTCTCCCTCCACACAATCAGCACTCGCTGCGGTGGAACGGGGAGCAATGTGGCGGTGAACGGTGAAAGTAAAACAGGTATGCGCAATCTAATTATGGTTAAAAATTTCACATTACAATTTTTAGAACTTCAGATTACAATTTTTAAAAAACAATGTGCTAGCTGCCAATAATCTAACTCATTCATGCAGCGCGCTTCACGCAGTGTCTACCACACCCGTGGTTCCGACCTGGCAATATTGGTCTAACTCCTGGGTAGAGACTCGTATTCAGTCAGGCTCTTACCAAGCAGTATCAATTCTGCTCGCGTCTTCCCCAAACACACACAGACAGACAGACACACACAGGGCACAAGTCCTAAAAAAAGAAGTGGGGGGACGCTGACGTCACAACAGGAAGTGACGTCACGAAAAGAGGCCAAAGAGTGAATGTGTGGCTCCATTTGCTCCAGTTATCGAGCTCCTGGTAAACTAAGTGGGGGGACGCCGTCCACCCGCGTGGTACCCGGACTCGAGCCCTGGACACACACACAGACGCAGACAAACACACACACACAGACAGACAGACAGACAGACACACACACACACACAGAGACAAACACACACACACACAAACAAACACAGACAGACAGACAGACACAGACAGACAGATTGAGCACCCTCTCATGCCAGGGTAAGTTGAGGATCCGGCTGGTCACAGTCACGTGCACACATCGAGTCCAGCCGGGTCTCTGGCATGAGAGCTGCGCCTGCACCTGCCTCTCTCAGCACCACCAGGGTTCAAGACTGCCCCAACTCTCTGATTCAAAGCTCGTGACAGTGAAGGTGGAAGTGGGAACCTCAATACTGTGAAATAATGTCACCAACCTCTGTAACTCAGTGAACTCACCACAATCAAAGAGATGCATCCTCGCCACTAAGGGTTAATGGACATGTTTCTGCAATTACAAGCTGCTTCTTTTATGGTTTGGGGCCACTAGCACCTCCCCCCCATTCCCCCACCCACCATAGGCACTAAAAGAAAATCACCTGCCTGGTCATACTGGATACATCTGGGTGAGGGTGATGTGCTGCACAGGACACAATATCCCAGTTAAACATCCCTTCTGAAAAAGGTCTGGGAGCAGGATATTGTTCTTACAATATTTTCTGATATAAATATTGTACTCTAAATGCTATCTAAAAATGTGAGTTAAACAGCTATTCTACTCTCAAGGGGACAATATATTTGTAAATGATATTTACAACGCATTATAATGTGCAACCATCTTATACAACAGATGTTCTGCTAGACAACCTCGAGATGACACAAGCACACACAAACAGACAGACAGACACACAGACACACAGACACACACACACTCAGAGACAAACACACACAGCCCTTTCATCATTGTCAGGCTTAACTTTGCCTCTTATCTCGCCCTGCATGACCCCCTCAAGGTCCTGAAAGGGTGTCCTGCCAAGGAAAACTCTTGTTGGTCTTTTACAAAGTTTCATCTAAAGAACCAACAGCTTTCATTGTAATCAAATCCCTGTAAAGAAGTCAGCAGGCCTGACCTGTGTTAGAGTGTGTGTGAAATATGTCTGTCAAAGTTGAGCAAATAACTTATTTTCATGAAATGTGGCGCCATGTCTTCACATTTGTATTTTTGGCAGTGTTGTGGTGCCAGCTAATAGACTTTTTGCCCTTCTGCAGATATTTATAATTTAATAAGTTAACTTGCATTGTGTTTACCTCTTAGAAATTCCTTGACATAAAATACAACGTTTATTTAATACCGATAATCAATAACCCCGTGCGTGAGTCTGCGATTGTTGATGCTCTTCATTAACCATCATTAACTCTTGCGACTGGCTAACTTAGCGCACACGGCACTCAATACTCAAAACTAACATGACAATGTCCGAGCACTGCTACTGATAATGAGATTGTGTATAATGCGTGAACAGCAAAACAGCGGCCCCTTTCTTATAAATGTTGGCATGGGCAGAGGGCACTCTTGTGCTAAAAGAGGGCTTAACATTGCTTAAAAAAATGTGATTGTTGGGTACATTGAGGGTGGAACGAAAAACAGCCCAGTGTAATCTATACAACTATAATAAAGTAAGAACTTTCAAGCTTTGAGGCAAGTAAACTCGGGAACCACAGCGCCAATCTACACACCCAATACACCGTTGAAATCGTCAGGGTGTCTAGATGGTTATAGGCTATATAAATGACAAAATAAAACGTTATTTACAATATTTATATTTTTTTAAAAAGTAGTCCCCCCCAAAGCAGCGCCGGCCGCGACGTGCGTGCTCCCGTCAGCATGGGGAGGAGAGGCGCCTGAGGGGCGGCGGACATGGGCGGGGGAGGAGCAGCGGCGGAGCGGAGAAGTGAGTACCGGTGGCTCAGGTAATGCTCCGGGAACAATGTCGGGGCAGGCGGGTGTCGGGAAACATGCTATAACATCGCATGGACCTTTAAGGCGCTAGCGATTGCATAGCATCTACACCGGGTGGCTGTTTGGAGGCTGATTTGGATGGCGCTGTTGAAATAAATACCGGCAAATACCACGCTGAGGCACCTGAAGATAAACACATGAAGGCACATGAAGATACATAAATAATTTATGATAGCGTAAAGAGATAAAAGATTCGTTTATGAAGGGGAAGGTCGTGAGTTCGAATCCCCAACTTGCAACAAATGCTACAAATAATTTATGCAAAATGGACATTTTTGAGGATGTTGTATGCTGTATAATTTTTCTGTTACGTGTACATGAAAAGCTGTTTCATCATGTACATCGGTGGATGGACGGATGGATGAAGGGTGTATGGTTGGACGAGTGAAATGATGGGAGGTTGATTGGACGGGAGAAAGGCTGGGTGGATGAATAAATGGATGAAAGGGTGGATGGAAGATGGTTCCATGATGAATGATGTATGGATGATGAGCTGGTGGATGAATGATAGGTGGATGGATGGGTGAGAAAGTGAGTGACTGTCGCTTGTAATGCACAAAAATGAATATTTGGCCGAACAATATATTACAGTGCTGACTGTCCAAATAACCATTCACAGAAGACAAGTTGGGTCTCTAAATACCAGCTTCCCATTAAAAATGTATGATAGCATAAAGAGCTAAACGGGAACGTTTATGAAGGGGAATGTCAGCAGTTCGAATCCCGAACTTGCAACAACTGCTACAAAGAATTAATTCCACATGCACATTTTTGAGAAATAACGTAAAGAAAAAAAATTATGCGATGTTCAGGATGTTAGGGCATTAATACTGTCAAGATTGTATGCTGTATCATTATTCATGCTGTTTCGTCATGTACATCAATGGATGCATGGATGAAGGGTGTATGGTTGGACGGGTGAAACGCTGGGTGGTTGGATGGACGGGAGAAAGGCTGGGTGGATGAATGGATGGATGAAAGGGTGGATGGAAGATGGTTGCATGGATGAATGATGTATGGATGATGGGCTGGTGGATGGATGGGTGAGAGGGTGGGTGAACAGACGAAGGGTGTGTGGCCTGACAAGTGAAAGGGGGAAGGCAAGATGGATGCATGGATGGATGGATTGATGGATGGATGGGCGGATGAAGAATGGGTGGGTGTACGGATGGATGGATGTGGGGCTAGAAGGGTGCGGATGGATGAAGGATGGGTCAATGGATGGATGAATGGATGGATGGATGGAAGGGTGGATGGCCCAGTGGGGTGTCTCAGGTAATTAGTATTATGCCGATGTTCCCAAAATTACAATTATTGTTATTTGAACTCCAGTGGGCCTCTAAATGTCAATGCCAGTTTTTAGAATTATCTGCTGCCATCCGCTGCACCAAAGAGAGGCTCGGAAACAATTGGATGGCTCGGAAAGAATTGGACGGCCGCATTAATATATTCAAACCCCAATGCCCCAAACCCCAATGCCCATAGAGATCCCCTTTCAAGTGAACCTCCTTTTCCCGCTTTCCCTCACCACGCATGGTCTAACCCCATATGCGTGATGCTTGGCAAAGCTGATGGTCCAACTGTTACACAGCTTTTCTCACAAATGCCAACATTTCAGGAAAATTGGTAAACTCCTTATCACTTGAAAACTAATGTGATGCAGAGATTACCCGAATCGTCCCAACAATTTACCAAGGACTCAAAAATTTGAATTGCCACTTACTGAGAATTGTAGAGATTCTTTGACAAATGTAGAGAGATAATGTGCAAAGTCTAATACCCCCATTACATACGTCTGGTAAATGGTATGGCATTTATCACACTTTATAACGTCTGCAGCGTCAACGTTTATTGAGGTCAATAAATAACACCCAATTCATTTTTGGGGGGGGGGGCGTAACATGTACGTTTTCTTTGCTTTCCGCACCAAAATTGTTTGCATGTCTTACTAAATACTGAGCGTTTCCCCCCAATAATTATCGACACGTTGGAGCTGATGATATTTATTACAAAACAAATAATTGTGATACTTGCTGTAAGAGGAGTTGCCACACATATGGCAAATAAACGTGCTGCTCGTAATGAGGCAGATCAGCTCAGCATCATGTGACTCTGGGCAATAGCTCACGTAATCTCCCCCACGGCCCCCAAAGTCTAGAGACCCTTATGGTGGCACTGTACAAATACCGGGTTTTTGCAAAATGTGTATTAACAGGAAGTCACAAAAACTCCTTCATCACTAAAGACAGGAAGTATTTTGTGAGCCATTAAGAGTAACCGCAAATGCATGGATTGGGAGAAATCTTGAGAAGAAGTCGAGAGTTCCTTTCGTAGAAAGTAGTATCTTGATTCAAAGATGATCTAATTTGGAAGGGTCCCCGCTCCTGCCTTTATCCTAAAGAAAGGGGTGGGTACATGACTAGGTCCTGCCCTAGGGGTGGGACCAGGAAGGGGGGTGGTTACACCCCTCTCCCATGCTGGACTTTCCCCAGCTCAGGGGCTGGTGTGCCCCTGGAACTGGTTCTAGCCGGCAGATGCGTAGTGAGCACCGGGGTGCCACTCAGCAGTCACCTTCCTGTAAAGCCCTGCCTACCCAGGATACACAAAACCCTGTCTGGGACGGTGCTAGCACCGCCCCTGACAGGAAACCCTTTGTCCAGGCTCCCCTCGCTGGAAGGACTCCCAGCAGCAGGAGGTCAGACTTGTGTCTGTGGTGGCAGCATCCATTTTGTGATGCTGAGGCTTGAGTTAACTTTAACCGGGGTTCACAATTACATACATGTCGTGTCCCTCTAGAAGGGTGGAATGCTAACCCCGTTGCCAGAATTGGCGAGGGGTTAGTATTCCAATTCGTATGACACCTTACTCGACATGTTTTGATAAAGCAATACCAAAGATAGCATTTAACCGCGAGGATTATAATGCACTTAAGAGTATATGGTATGCGATATCATGGAACAGCTATTAGGACTTGGTTCCGCAAGCTGCAGACAGGCTCAGCTCATGCCAGAGCACCATCTCACACGATTCCAAGCACTCTGCCTTCAGGATTGTCAAGGCCTGCCATAGGAGTGACTGATAGGAATCTATGTGTCCATTTTAGGGTTAGATATAGGTATACTATATCTACAGCAAAGGGTGATTACACAACTTTGCCCCAGCTGTCATGCAGCAGTTGTGTCAAATTTAGGAGGCCAGCCAGGGGTGGCATAATACATGCTGCAGCCCCTGGTAGGCCCTGGGTACACCCATGCCCTGAGTTACAGGGTCGGATAAGGTGGCCCAGTACCAATTGGTAAATGCACCTAAGGTACACACATCAATTTAGCGAGAGAACAGCTAGGCTGTGGGTCTGATTGGCAGGCCCACAGCCCGAGAAAGTCGTAAACCAGTGAAACTAAAGCAAAAAATCTGGGTGATCATAGGATTGCAGACCCTACTCTCCTACAATGTGCATGTTAAATGACATTGAGTTTTGGTCCAGATACGGTGCCACAATAAGATCGGCTGGCATCTAATATATTCTGACAAATAGTTGATACCCACCTCAATGTGGCAACCGTATATTGGGGCACTTTGGGGTAGTGCCAGTAAATATTTTAAAAACCCGTTCTGAACCGTCTGCAAGATATCCGAGGGAGCATAACCCCATTCCCCTGCGCCGTATGTTGCTACGCTGTGGCATTTTGCATGATATATTTTTGGCAACTCTACTGGGGCAGGTTTGCCTAGTCTTCTTGAAAAGGAAACTAGAGCAGAGGTTGCTCTCTGGAAGAGTAGCTTTTTACTTGTCATGGCTTGTTTCCAAGATAATTTGTCATCCACTAAAATTCCTAAATAGGGATATTCCCTGGTGCGTTCCAACCTAACGTGGTCAATAAATAGTGGTTTGGGGTTCTTAACCCTGGGGCCAATGTGCATAACAAAGGTTTTATTTTTATTCACTTTTAATCCTAAAGAGAGCATAAAATGGCAATATTTGTTGAGCTGTCTTTGTAGCTGGTTCAGCGTTCTGGCTAAAATTACGGAGTCGTCCGCGTATAACAGGGCGGGAATAGGGTGTTGATTGATGGATGGAAGATCCTGACTCCCTTCGAGCATGGCCGCTTCCAGACCATTGGTGTATAGATTGAATAGGAAGGGAGCCAGGACACAGCCCTACCTGACGCCCTTATTCACGGGAAATGATGGAGATAATTCACTGTCAATCCCATATCTAACGCACGCAGTGGCGTCCGAATAGAGTTCACTGAGAAATTTAATAAGAGGAGGATCTACCCCCAGTTCAACGAGAATGGACCACATCCTAGAGTGGATGACACAGTCAAATGCTGCGGTAAGATCAACATAGACTAAGTACAGGTTACCACCTTTGGCCCCCGCATATTTACTAATCAGAAGGGCTAGGTTCAATGCCTGCTCAACAGTACCAGGTCCCTCCTGGAAACCGTGCTGGAGATCAGTCAGAATGTTATTTGTGGACGCCCAATCCTGGAGACGTTCCAGGATCAGCCGGCCAGCGACTTTCCCCAAGGAGTCCAGGAGGGAGAGGGGCCTGTAACATGCTGGATTGTTGCGTTCGACCTTCTTGAAAATTGGAAGCAAAATAGAGGTGGACCAAGAGTCTATTAGGCCTATTTTGGTGACTGCTGCCATGACCTGGGTGACTAGGGGTGACCAGAGTTCCCGATTGTGTACAAAGATATCTAGTGGGACCCCGCCCGGGCCAGGGGCCTTGCCAGTTTTGGAAGATGACAGTGCGTGAATGACCTCCTTGTGGTCGAAGTGGAGGTCAATGGGAAGTATCTGGTCCCTGTTATGATCACCTGCCACCTGAATCTCATTTGTGTTATCCTCTGGGGGACCGCCAAATATCTTAGAGAAGTGGGCTACCCACTCATCGGCTGTCACCGCCACATCGAGGTGTTGGGATGATGAGGTGTCTGCCAGAAATGGTGATTTTACCGTGCGCCAGAACAGAGAACTGTCTTTGCGTAGACAGCTCTTGTGTAACTGGGCCCACAAGTTCTTCTTAATTTCGTTTCTGCGCTTTTGCTGTGCTAATTTATAATCCTGCCTAAGTTTAGTGATTTCAGCACAATCTCTAACCTGTTTATGGACTGCTCTTTTTAAATTAGTTAGAGCCTTACGGCAGGTTGAGTCAAACCAACCTTTGGTTTTTTATTTACTGGATTTTTGGTTACGGAACAGTTCATCCCGTATAATTCTGGTTATTTCCAGGAAGCTGGCTATAATCAGTTGGGGGGAGGAGTCTAGTGCTAAACAGTTATTTATCAAAGGAAGAGCTCTGGATACCACTGTACTGGTCGTTGCGACTGGGTAGATTTTGGACCATTTTACAGAAAATCCATTTAGTTTATCCATGGACAGCGCTTGTTGATTCAGCAAACTAGCTCTGGTTAAGTGAGCTAAAGCATTTTTAATTGACAGGCTGACACTAATAGGAAAATGGTCACTACTGATATCTGAGCCTGTATTAAAAGATTCAAGTTGACCCTTTAATGACTGGGAGCATAGTATGTAGTCGATGACACTTGAAAGACCCCTACCGTGGAATGTGGGCGAAAAATCAACGGGTGGATCCACAAGGTCATTCGCGTAATCTAGGTCTAGAGAAAATAGACACTCATTTAGACAATTACCTAAGTTCGTATGCGTAAAGTGTGTTAGGGGCATCCATTTTCATCCTGAAGACCACAGGTACCGTTTTTATAATAGTTACATAGTGAAGCATTAAGGTCTCCCCCCCAGATCACATAGGGTGTTTTGGCAATGTGTTTGTTCCGCTGATCAATTAAAAAAGATGTAATCTGTGTTAGACTAACTTGTCCTGCTCCCTGGATGATAGGCGGATCTTTGTTGTGAGTGTGTTTCTTGTGATGTTTGGCTTTGAGCGATTTCTTTTGGTTCTTCTGTTTAGGTATAGCGCCCTCCCTCAATCCCTTGATTGGAGCTTCAATAGGGTCCTCCCGGTTCGGACTTGCAAAGAGTACGGGCGTTTTTCCAACAGCATAGATGATTGTGATTCCGAGAACTCTAGGGATGCCGATAGGTCAACCATGCTTGGCACAGTGTGTGTTTCTACACGTACTTCTAATAGTGACCTGGCTTCCCTTAGTAGTATTGGTGTTTTGGCTGCGGCTAGGGAACCCAACGAGGATCGCTTGGCCAGGGCCAAATCCTGCGATACCCTTCGTTCAAGCAGAATTATGCCCTGATCAATCGCCTCGTTAGCCCTAGTTATGTAGTGATCAATGGGACTAATCTTCCGTGCAGCACCCTGTGCCGTCTTACTCCTGCTACCTCTAGTAGTCATGATAGTGGATGTGTCCAGAAATGGGGGGGAGGAGAGTGTCGTTGAGCAAGCGAAAATAGGGTGGCCCAGTCCAGTCTTTCCCAGTCTTTAACGGGCTTAAACGGGCCCGCCCTTGGCCTGGGCTTCTCCCGCGCGCGTCGCGCTACGCGGGTAATGACGCTCTGCTTTAAGCGCCACCAGGCGCAATTTCCCCGGAAACGGCTTCCTGCCGCTTAGACCTCTGGGAGTTGTAGTCCCTCTGCGCCTCGAGCTCTCCCCCACACAGCGGCCGCACAGGTGTTCCTGTGGTGCAACAGCGGGAGGAGAGCGAGTACAGCAGGCAGGACGGCGATGCCGGCAAAGGAGGTGGCGGGCACTGATTCGGTAAGGTCCAAGTGATTATGCAGAGAGAACACGCTTGAAACACCACAGGTAGGAAATACAATCAAGATGTATCAGTGGTTTCCTCATTTTTCTTTGGGAAGATCTTGATATATTGTTGTTGTTTTGACATTTGTGGATAATAAATAAGTTTCATCTACACAAAATGTACATGCTTGAGTGCTGAGCACCCTCTGCTTAATTCACTAATACATGTACTAATATACCTCGTCATCCCCCACAGTGCAGAAATGGGGAGCTACATTTTGAGTTTGACCGTGTTCAGCATCGATCTGCGAGGCGAGGCCGTGAGATGTTGGGAGTCTGCAGAGATGGGAATATTGTTCAATTCGTGGAATCCCTGCCTTCTATACCATAGCATTAAAAATTCAAGGTAGAAATCAGTATACAGAACAATTTCTTGAAGGTAGCTGGAGGTTCACTCTATTGCTGTCCAGGCACAAATATTCAGTTTGAAGAAATAACCAATGGGGTTAAAATTCTTACAATTTTAGGAGATACACGTGCTGGTGAAATTGCCAATATAAATGCAACCACATTTTTTATTTTCATATGATCTAGAGGTTCGACAAGATAGTTGGTGAAAATGTAACAATAGGTATTTGAGGGTTTTTAAATGTTCTACTCATTTGCAAATAAAGAAAATGGTGAGGGGGGGTGGTATCATCAGAGGGAGGGGTGGTCATTGCTATTTTGTATTTATTGCTTGTTGAGCGCGGCTGTCACCCAAAGGGTATCCTGGCGCTGAGACCTATCCAAACATCTGTTACATAAGCTACATTACTCTGGGGAAAAGGTAAGTCTTAAGGTCCTTTTTAAAAGTAGGCAGATCATGGCAGCTCCTCAATGCCAGAGGTAGAGTATTCCACAACATGGCGTCCGTAAAACTAAAGGCACGACCACCCATTCTCACTCTATTTATTTTAGGGACTTTTACCAGGAACGCCGAAGAGGATCTCAGAGGTCTGGCTGCCTGATACCAGGAGAAGAGATTCTGAAGAGGTATTGGTCCCAGTCCATGCAGGGCCCTAAAAACAAGACATAGAGCTTTAAATGCGATTCTCTGCTGGACTGGGAGCCAATGCAAATCGGCTAGAGCTGCCAATGAAGAGGCAGACCGCGGTCGGGACAAGGCCAATTTGGCGGCCATATTCTGGATCCTTTGGAGCTTTAGGACCAGAGTCTTTGGGGCACCCAGAAGTAGTGCGTTGCAGTAGTCTAACCTACTGAGGATGGAACTACGCACTACCTCGGCTCTGGAGCCACGAGGAAGAAGTGGCAAGATTTTCCGTAAAGCACGGAGCAAACCCATACACGTCGCTGCCGTCTTGTTTACGGAAGCATCAAGCTGCAAATTGGGTTCAAATAGAACTCCCAAATTGCGAGCTGATTCTGCCGCCTCCACCGAACCCGGGATGGACGCTGGCCAACAATCGTCCGGTAGTGTACGGGGAGTTCGGTCCAAGGAGCAGTAAAGTACCTCTGTTTTTGACCCATTAAATTGCAACGCATTGGCTCGCAGCCATGCTGCTGTTGCTGCCATACAACGTGAAAGGCATCCCTTGAGATAGTCTCCGATCCCTCAAATGAAAAAATCAACTGAGTGTCATCGGCATAATTGATGACTGATATGCCGAATGACTTTATCAGTGCTACCAAGGGACGGAGATATATATTGAATAGGATCGGACTAATCGCCGATCCTTGAGGGACTCCCTGTTTCACCTGCCGAGTGGCTGATCGAAATGGTGGTAATGCCACGGCTTGTTGTCTGTTGTCCAAATAAGAAGTGAGCCAGTCTAGGGCCAGACCACTCACTCCCGCGTTCCGAAGACGGCCAAGTAATACTTCATGGTCCACCGTGTCGAACGCGGCCGACATGTCAAGTAGCACCAGAAATGCAGACTTGCCCTTGTCGACTCGCGTTCGCAGATCATCCAACACGGTGACCAAGGCCGTCTCGGTGCCGTGAGCTGGCCTAAAGCCAAATTGTGCAGCATCCAGACACAGATTTGTTTCCAGGAAGTTGGATAAAGCTCTTGTGACCCATCTCTCGAGAATTTTTATCGCAAATGGTAGTAGCGAAATCGGCCTGTAATTAGCCGAACAGAGAGGGTCCAAAGAAGCCTTTTTCAACAGAGGTGTTACAATTGCCATCTTCCAGCTGTCTGGGACTGTCGCTGTGGTCAATGATTGACAGCAGATGGAGTGCAACGGAGGGAAAAGCTCACCCTGAAAGGCCTTCCAGATCTTATGAGGCATTGGATCAAGCGGTGATCCTGACGATACACTACTTGCCAGGATAACAAACTCCTCTAACGAGGGAACAGGGAAACTGGACAACTGAGGCAGACCTTCCTTGCTAGACGCCCATTAGGATCCCAGATTGTCAGGGGAATCCGAAAGAGAGACTGCGGGTGTTACAGACTGTTCAGATCTTTTGAGTCCAGTCAGGATAGTCCTGATTTTCTCCTCAAATGCAAGGGCCAGCGAGTCGCACAATGCCTGCGAGGCCGGTATAGTAGACGCCGTGCATGGCGGGTCAGACAAAGTCTTAACCAGTCTGAACAGGGTCTGAAATTTGTTAGGGGCCTTCGCCAGAGTGTCTTCCAAGAACTTAGCTTTGGCGATTCTTAACTGGGCCTTGTATTAATGCAGGGCTGCTTTATAAGCCGCCTTATCCTGCTCCCTGTATCCTCTCCTCCATGTACGCTCCGCCTGTTTACAGCGAAGTTTAAACTGTCCAAGCTCTTCACTGAACCAGGCGTTTAGGCCTCTAGGCCTGTCTCTCACCTTACGCAAAGGGGCCAGATCATCAAGAGATGATACAATATGCCGACAGAGAGATGTATAGCTCTTGTCCACGCTCTCCTCCACCTGAAAAATTCCCGGTAGCGGTGCGGGTCGAATCGGCTCCCTAAGGAGGCGGTTCCATTGCCGATTCAGCTTCCTGCTGGCCGGTTTGTTAGGTCTCCACGGGGCAGGCAAGAGAAGGGACATAACAATCAATGAATGATCAGTCCAACCCTGATCCACGACCTTTTCTACCACAACTAAGTTTTTATCAGCAAATACCAAATCTAGTGTATGTCCCCTATCATGGGTGGGTACCCGGACCAATTGAGCAAGTTGGATATTGCTGCAGGCTTTACACAGTTCTCGAAAAGCCAGGTCATGAGGACCAGAAGGCCACAGGTTAAAGTCACCCAGTACTAGGAAATTGGTATGAGAGTTAGAAAGGTCGTAGACCAAGTCGATCAGGGACTGAAGGGCTGTCGTGGGCAGAGAGGGCGGTCTGTAGCATAAGAGGCCTGCTACCAGAGTGCCTCCCTGAGCCACGATGGAAAAGCCCATAAGCTCAAACCCTGCTACCTCTTTAACCACCAATTCGGTCAAGGAGATAGAGTCTCTGAAAATGTAACCTACCCCACCACCCCTACCCGAGGTACGGGGGGTGTGCCTTATCAGATAGCCTGGCGGGCAAGCCCAGCCCAGTTCCATGCCACAGTCCTTCGTGGCCCACGTTTCAGTCACGAACAGTATATCCAGCTGTGACGATTCTATTAATAGTGCAATCTCAGCATGGTGCTTTATGAGAGAGCGAGCATTCAACAGGCCGCAAA
Organism: Lissotriton vulgaris; assembly: GCF_964263255.1. Taxonomy (NCBI): domain Eukaryota; kingdom Metazoa; phylum Chordata; class Amphibia; order Caudata; family Salamandridae; genus Lissotriton; species Lissotriton vulgaris. The sequence goes on from NW_028250124.1 coordinate 111,046, forward strand.
ACAAAGTCTTGTGCGGGGTGGGGATGGGCAAACAGTTCTCCCCACCAGCCTCAGGCTCCAAGTCCTCAGTGGAGGCGGGGCAGGAATCAGCCGGGTAAGGAGAGGCAGGTGCGCCAGAGGCGCCCGGGACGCGAACGGTCGCAAACGGGCTTACCTCTGGCGCACCTCCGGCGCATCTACGGCGCTTCCGCTGCGCGCACCCGCTGCGCGTCTGCCTACACATCTCAATTATACTATTACACCGCGCGGGCTTCCGGCTGCTAGAGCCTCTGACCCCAACCAATATGGCGCCTGAGAAAATCCCAGAGCGTCAGCACCTACCCAAGATGGCGGACGGATCACCAGGACCAGGGACCCAACTAACTAAGTCCCACAAAGAGCGGCTTGTGAGGGCACAATTTATATGCAGGTAAGCCTGTCTAAGCCCCGAGTGACAGCAGTAGCAAGCGCCCAGCAAAAACCACAACAGAAGCAGCAGCGCAAATACGGCGACGCAAATTTAAAAACTAACGAACTGAGTGCAGGTAAAATCTATAGTAGTCTATAGTAATGCGCGTGATGGCAGGAAAAGGTCTATGTTATCCATTGATGTTGCCACATATTTTATTTAATTAAATATGTAATTACGCTGGGACTTGACAGCCTAAATTGATTTCCATCGTGTTTCTTACCGGATTCCCTTTGCGGTGTTTCTTACCAGATTCCCTTTGCCACGAGGATTGCCAGAGACTCCTGTGCAGCCTGTTTTTCTTCCTGCTCGGACTGTGCAGCCTGTTTTTCTTCCTGCTCGGACTTAACCTTTCGCGCCACCCGCTTCGCGGGTGCCGCTCATCCGCTCCCTAAGGCTGTCCCTCGCTGGTGTGAGCGGCTCTGCAGTCGGCAGAGAGTACACGCGCTCCCAGTGGAGGACGGGCCAGGTGAGAGCAACAGTGGGCGAGTCAGCGCATTGAGCCTACCAGGGGGACTGCGAGGACCAGCAGCCTCAGCTCTACACAGCTGGTGCCTCTTCCCCCGGAGGCCACGCCCCCAACCTCCTCGTATATCATTGCCTTGTCCACCACCGCACCGCGGGACGCGCGCGGGGCGTAGCTCGGGGCAAAGACCGGGCAAAGAGCGGGCCGTTTGAGGCCGTTCGAGTACGTGAGAGTCCGGTCCGGGCCCCCCCTCTTTGCCTGCCACACCGAGGACATTGAAACACCAGTGAAATGTGTACCAGGGAAACCAGGAGTAAAACATCCTCCCTTGCCGCGGCCGGAGCCGTCAAAGGCCCCATTGACACTTACTTTGCCAAAGCTGGCTCTCTTCTGATTGAGGAAATCGAGGTCCTGGAGTGCAGAATTTCCCAAGAAATAGACTGGGTAAGGAGATCTTCAATGGGCCCTATGGCCCAAGCTAGAACCCCAGAAGACAGATCTGGTTTACCAACTAGCCACAGCACAGACCAGGCATCATGTCCACTCCCAGGCACCACAACTACTAACCCAGAGCTCACCATTGAGGTCCCGAGTGACTTTGAGGACATGAGCCTCATGGCCTTACCCAACACCCAAATCCCACAACTCACATCAACAGAGAACACTGAGACAGCCAAAGTTATAGAACCCAACAAAGATAGCAATAGGGGAACCAGAGAAGGGGCTATTCAAAAAAAGAAGCAGGAGCCACAAAACAAAGAAGATTATAGGACCAAAACTCCGAAATCCAAACAAGCTAGAGGCAAAGGGGGGAAAGGAGCTACCTCTGCCCCCATGTTGGAGAGGCCGGGATCGCCAACCCTCCCCAGAACGACCAACCCAACCTCTCTACCACAATTCATTAACAAGGCGCCAGTAGACATTACCTCAGATGACATTACACTGGAGGACATAGGTACACTTTTTAGGTCCCTACTGAGTCCCCTTGAGGCTAGATTGATCAAGATCGAAGCTAGACTAGTTAGCATCGAAAAGGCAACAGTGCAACTCGCCGACTCAAGGAAAATCGATAACAGCGGGACTAAAATAGCAAAAGAAGGATCAGGACTAAAAACCCACTAAAAGCAATGGACCTCCTACAGCAACAAATAACAAGCTCCCACTCACAAACCCCAAACCCTCACAGTCCTTACCAAATAACGCTCCGCGACCATCAGATGCAAATAAGGCTCCTATCCCTACACAGCAAATAGCAACTGCCACCCCAAAAATAACCCCTCCATTGAAAGATAATGTTTTGCCCTCGACTAACGCTAAGGGTGATCGTCCACTTACTGGAGAGAAATCAAACACTAATCGCAGACCAAAGCCTATAAACCTCCCCCCAGAAGCAGCACCCTACGCGGGGCGTTCCGGAACTAAACTCTCTTACATTTGAATCCACTACTTCACTCAAGAGTAAAGTTATTAACTGGCTCTCTGTAAATAGACCACTCCCGAGAGGAACAGCCAGCGATATATCCATGGCTAGGAGGGCAACGTGGGTGGGCTACACCAGGAAATCCATCAGAGGAGACTGTATTCTGGTCACCTTCAGAGACCCGAACACAGCTGCATACATCTGCACCTAGGCTTCTGATGAGGATTTTGGCAGCACTATCCAACCACTTCCCCTTTCATTTTTTTACCCCTCAAATCTGTATAATTTAGAGGACCATAGGTGGGGGCATCACCAAGAGCTGCTGGAGGGTTGGGAAAACTGCCCTAGGGAGAGTAATAACCACCCGCTATACAGGGGAAGACCAACAGAGCAGTTCCCTGCATACGGGGATGAGGCTGGCTGGGAAACTGTCACAAGAAGGAGGGGGGGGGGGTGCTGGGTATAGGAGGGGAATTCCAGGACCACACAGAACACACTACCCTGCCCATCTATCTACCCACAACCGATACAGCAGTCTAGAAATGGTAGACTGACAGGCGGCTGAAGAGGGGAGCGTCCCACAAACAACCCCCACAACTGAGATTAATACACCCCCAGCTACCGACACATATTCTATGGCATCCAGCATAGCCGAATTTAGCCAGGTCCCAAGCACGACGTATCCTACTCCACCCCCTGTCAACAGACCCACGGGCACGAACCACTTCCCCATAAACCAACCGGCGCCCTCTGAGTGTACCCCCAACAACTCTGTTTCTACGGGCCTAGCCACTACCCAATCGTTAGACATAACAGTGATCTCCTGGAATGTGGCTGGCCTGGCCAGCAAAATAGACTGCACAGAGTGGGGTTCTTACATCAGATCCAAAAATATAATTCTCTTTCAAGAAACTTGGGCGCGTGAGGAAATAGTATTCCCGGGCTTCGCCTCTTTCTTCAAAGCTGCTAAATGGGGGGGAAGGGGTAGGCCATCAGGGGGACTCACGACATGGGTAGCCACGGATTTAGGCTGTCAAGCTACCTACTTAGAGACCGCTTCTGATGACTTATTGGCTGTTTTACTTGAGTGGCCAGACTCCACGAAGTTTCTAGTCATCAACATCTACTCAAGGCCGGTACCAATGCACAAAGAATCTGGCACCGTGGATGAGTTAGCTAGGCTCCCAGAAGGCACTCCATGCAAACTCGCATGCCTGATCGGAGGTGATTTTAATTCTCATTACGAACCACTGCCTGGACTACGTGATGGTCCTTTCCATGAGGAAGATACTTGTTGGTTCATTCCAGAGACGGTGGCACCGCCCCCAAGGGCTTGGACTCCTTTAGCCCTGCAGATAACTGCCCTCACCCTTAACCTTGGTCTAAGGGCGTGCAACGGCCGTTGCAGATCAGATATACCTAGTAACCATACCTATAACAAACCCGGTAGCGAATCCAGACTGGATTACATCATGGTCAAACTGTTTATGTGGCCAGCAATAGTCGATTTCAAAGTCACCCCAAGAACGGATAGTGACCATAATTCCTTGGAATTGACTTATTCCCTGCCTGGGAATGAGGCCATATCCCTCGGATCGGATAAAGATAAGGCGGGCCTCCTACTTGAAAACAATCGTAGGAAAGTGAAGTGGGAGAAATTGGCCAACAGTCTAGATAGAATACCTCGGCTATACGAAAGGATCATCCCATTTCTGGAGAATGCCTTTCAGTTAGGAACTAAGGTCCAAGATGATGCTACCAGAGGAGAGCTTGCACAAATACATGCAGGCATCATCACCACCTGTGAGCAGGATCTGTTCTCATCCTCAGGGAAAAGGAATGGCCTTAAGCCGAAGACATCTTGGTACAACGCCGCTTGTAGGGAAGCCAAGGCCCACTTGTTAATTGCTATAAAGGGACGCCTCAATAAGGAAGAAATCCGTGCCAGAAGAAGATCGTATAAAATCCTCCTGGAGAACACGAGGGCGGAATGGGACCATGATTATTGGGAAAATCTCGCTAAAGCACTAACAACCAGAGATTCCCGTAAATTCTGGCGCGTAGTCGCTAATGGCACGGAGGACCTATCCTCCGCAATAGAGCCTAACATAGCCCCCATGGTATGGCAGAGCCACTTTGAGGCGTTGTATGCGGAGGGTGGGGGGACCAGAACAGCGATGGCCTCATAAATACATCTAGTCTCATAAATACATCTAGTCCCACAGGGGATGCTTTTACTGAAAAAGAGGTGAGGGAGGCCATTAAAGGCCTAGCTGCTGGAAAAGCCCCGGGACTTGACGGGGTGCCAGGGGACATGTTTAAGCAGGAACCTGGGATATGGGCACCTTATCTTACATTAATATTCAATGCCATTTTGGGGGGGATGGAGGTGCCTGATACTTGGAGGGGAGCAGAGGTGGTCCCGATTTACAAAAAGGGATCCCCCCTGCTTCCTTCCAACTATCGTCCCATCAGTCTGATCGACATATCCCAAAAACTCTTCAGTAGACTGATTCTGAATCGACTACAGGCCTGGACTGAAGAGATGGACATCCTGTCCCCCTATCAGGCAGGATTTAGGCAGGGTGTATCGACCATAGATCAAATTTTCAGGTTAAATCTCCTCTACTGGAGAACAGCTGTAATCGAGGGCGGCACTCTATATACCATCTTTGTAGACCTACGTGCCGTCTTCGACTTGGTACAGAGAGCCAGGCTGTGGAGAGTCATGGAAGAGCTGAACGTCCCTGCTGACATCTTGGCAATCCTGATGAGACTCCACCACAACTACGCTCGCGTAAGGTGTGGTAAAGGTGACAAATTAACCGAAAGGTTCCCCTTTCGCAGAGGTGTGAGACAGGGTTGCGTGCTCGCACCGACCCTGTTTTGCATCTTTGTGAACGGGGTTGTTGCCCACCGAAACAGGATTGCCAACTCTGATGCCCCAAAGCTGACAGGCAGCAGGGTGCCTGCAATTATGTTTTCAGATGACACTCTGCTGCTGTCTAAATCCCCTATGGGGATTCAACACATCTTGGATGGCTTTTTAGACTTCTGCTCCGATCGAGGATTGGAAATCAACCCCCAAAAAACTAAATTTATGATTCTGAACCCCAACCCCCAGAATCGAGCCCCACCCAGGCTAGGCTCAGTCCAACTAGAACGAGTGCACACTATTGAATATTTGGGGATCACTTTAAACGAACATCTAACGTGGACGTCGCACCAGGCTAAAGTGACCATCAAACTGGCTCAGTTGGCGGGTGGCACTATGCGTCTGGCGAATAAATCCTTCTATCGCCCACTAACCCCAATCATTCACATTTACAAAACTCAAGCCCGGGCGGGTGTCACGTACGGGGGAGAGCTGTGGGGTCATTCTCAACTTCCTAAATTACAGTCCACCGAAAACAAATTCCTGAGACAGGTCGTTGCCCTCCCCCAGAGCACTCCACTACTTCCCCTCAGATTAGATCTGGGAATTAGACCAATAACAGAGGAGTTAGGACTCAAACCCCTAACCTTTTGGAGGCGCTTGTGGTGTAGCCCAGATCTCATAAACTACAGAGAGGAGCTACAGGAATTCCTAGAGCTACGGAATGCCAAGAGGATCCCGTGGTTGACCTACGTCAAGGGAAGGCTCGAGGAGATGGGCTACCCGGAATTATGGACAGATCCTTCAAACTCTTGTATAAAGACTCCAAAAAAGGTACTCGTGAAAGCATACCATGAACTGATGCTCACAAGAGCTATCGACGACATTCGAGAAGGATCCCTGACACACCTATTCCTGAAAGTGAAAGACTCTTACTGCCTCGAAAGTACTCTAGATGCGATCTCCCCTGTATTAACGAGGAAACTATTTTTACAATGGAGATATGGATGCCTCCCCCTAGCATCATTCACAGCGTCCTGGTCACCTCGCTCCACCGTAGCAACTTGCCCAGTGTGTGCCCATCCGAAGGAGGATGATGTTCATGCTGTTTTCTTTTGCAAGGGTTATGAGAGGAGCAGGAAATTCTGGTTAGTCCCGAGTCTGCGTCAAATTCCAGTAAAGAAATCTTCACCATTGTTAAAGAGTTTATCTCTCCCAAATCCAGCATAGCTCAGCATAAGTTCTCAGAACCTTGGGTAAAGGAGCTGGCCATCTTCTTCAATACAAAAATCAAATTGATTCAAGAATCTTTTCCTCCAGCTACCCCTAATGCATCATTGCATGATTCCAATCTGACGTCTTTATCTCCTGATTCTAGCCCCATTCTATCGGAGTTTCCTCCTTTATTGGAATCTAATTCTCTGGATCTTTTACTCAGGATTAAATCGGGCTCCCCGCTTGACCCGTGTCCGGCGAGCTTTTTAGCTAGGAACGACAACATTTTGAATTCCTTAATTTCCCCTATCCTGAATCTTTCTTTGTCCTGTGGCATGGTTCCACCAGCCTGGAAGAAGGCTATGGTTGTCCCCCTTCTAAAAAAAACAGGCCTCGATCCAGAGATACATGCCAACTACAGGCCCATATCTCTCCTGCTCAGTCTGGCTAAGATCGTCGAGAAGCACGTTCATTCTGTGCTTTCTTCCTTTCTTGAAGACCATGGGTTACTCCATTCTACCCAATCTGGCTTCCGCTCCAACTTGAGCACTGAGACTGCTCTTTTGGAAGTTAACGAAGCCATTAAGGAAGTTCTCGACGCAGGTGGAAGAGCAATGCTGGTGTTGTTGGATTTGTCGGCGGCCTTCGACACCGTCCCGCATGAGGCCCTCTTGAGAAGACTTCACGAGATCGGTCTCAGAGGGACGGTGTTGAGCTGGCTGAGATCTTACCTAGCGGGTCGTCGACAAGTGGTCTGGGCCCCCCCGTACTCCGCCGAGGTGCCGCCTATGGATGTCGGAGTCCCACAAGGGTCGGTGCTGAGCCCGACCCTTTTTAACATCTTCATGACTCCTTTGGCGGTACTGGCGGAGTCAATGGGTGCCCAGATCATATCATACACTGACGACACCCAGCTCCTCTTCACTTGCAAGAAGGGCATGGAGTTCGACGGGGAGAGCATCCGTGGCTGCCTTGGGGCTGTCTTCAACTGGTTTCAGGGAGGCAGCCTCAAGTGCAACCCAGATAAATCTGAGGTGCTCTTCTTCGGCTGTCAGGTAGAACCACCTTGGCAGGAATGGTGGCCGGTTTGCATGTCCCCCCCTTCCTCCTCATCTTTGGTCGCTAAAAACCTCGGGGTTAAAATTGATAACACCCTTGCCTTGAAAACACAGATCACAGGCCTCACGGGCACCTGTTTTGGTCTATTAAAAATGATGCGTAAATTCCTTCCTATGCTCCCTTTGGCCCACAGGAAGCTGACAGTTCAAGCTTTGATCTGTTCCAGGCTTGACTATTCAAATATCCTCTACTTGGGATTGCCAGACTATCTCTTGCACAAACTCCAGGTTGTCCAAAATTCTGCGGCAAGAGCCATCTTCGGCCTACCCCGGCACGCCAGATCATCTGAGTTGCTTTCCTCCCTGCACTGGCTTCCTATTAAGAAGCGTATCATATTCAAAGCACTTACTCTGACCCATAAGGCACTCCATCGGGTAGGGGCCTCATACATTCAGAAACGGATTTCTTTCTACAAGCCCACCAGATCTCTCCGGTCGGAAAATCTTGGCCTGGCAATTGTACCTCCCATTAAGAAAGTCAGAATAGGTGGTCGTTCTTTTAAATATCTCGCCCCCACATTATGGAACTCCCTTCCCGTTGATCTCCGCCACACTCCCAATTTGTTTGCCTTCAGAAAGGCCTTGAAAACCTGGCTTTTTCATTAGTAACTCTGCTTTGTTTCTGTTGTCCTTCTCCTTTCTTCAGTAATGGGTCAGAAAGCGCCGGGACACTCCTTGGAGTAGCCGTGCGCTATATAAGTCACCCATTAACATTAACATTAACATTAACATTAACTCAGGAACTTGGGCTTCAGATCTTTCCAACCTGCTTATAGAGTTTTAAAGACAGACCTCTCTCCCACTGTAGTTTTTGCCCTTTCGAAATTTTTAACCTCCTTGTGGTTCACCCGAAGCCGAGTGATGAAAAGACTTGTATAAAAGACCCCGTGAAAGTTTATAGCGCATTCATCGTACCCCTTGTTTTTTTAAAAATGTTTTAACTACTGGATCACATCATGTTTAATAAGTTTTTTTAACTGTGTATATATTGTTACGTATCTTTTATGATCTGTGATCGAAATAAAGATTTTTGAAATGAAATGATTTCCATCGAGATGTGGACATTGGAAAGCAACATTTAAATGTGAATCTGTCAGAACTTTGTAAAGCTTTGCCTGGTACAGTGCTGTGTCTGGGAGGTGACCTCGTTATGATAATAGGTTTAATGTAAAGGTTTTAATTAATCAACAATGAATGTCTATTAATGTCTTGAGATTTGTATTAAGTTTGATGAAACGAACCCGAAGGTACGGTATACTTTATAAAAAAAGTTGGGAACAATTGCATGACAATGAATGTCTGAAAACAAGTTCTAAGATATGAATTTGCTGGGGTTGAATTCTTTCTTGCATTCATGTTTATGATTCCAGAGAATAAACAGACAGCTTATTTTCTAGCTCTATGATGGCCTCAAAGTCCTCAGGTCATCTTACCTTCAGATCCATCCTTCAAAGAGAAGGCTGCCACTTTGTTGGAAAGCGCTGACGGTGGGCTTTAGGGGGCCCCAAAACCAAGCCTCATCAATGAGCAGGGCTGCTAATGGAGCCGAAGTATGGAGTCACTACAAATATAAATAGTACCCGAGACTAGGATATACCCAGTGCTTGCCATACAATATTGGGGACACTCTAAAGCAAACACAGAGAAACCCCCCACAAGGAAGGGACATAGATGGTGGAGAGGGGTCATGGATGAAGGAAACACATCTATGCGAGATCACGGGAGGGTCCCAGTCAGGGGGACTGTATGGGAAGGTGTCTTTGTGAGGCCCAGGGCCTGGGAAGGCTCAATAGAGATCGACCTCATGAAAGCTCCTAAACTCCCTCTCAGGAGCTTTGAAAACCAGGGGCCGCTCAAGAACAAGCTCATCCATTGGCTGACGTCCACCTGACCATGTTACCCAATCATTAGGGACGATATACAGTCGGTTAGGAGACTCCCCATGCAGAGGCCTATGCGGGTTCTGATTTAGGGCAGCTGACTTCAGAGCACAGGGCTCACGGTTCGATCCCCGGCTCCAGCGGCAGCTCAGCTCAGCACCGTGTGACTCTGGGCAACAGCTCACTTAATTTCCACGACGGCCCCCTTAGCGTTATCCTGTTCAGTTCTGAAGAATTCTTTTTTAGAGTTGATGATATTTTTGTTATAGGCATTTCTGGCCTGACGGAGAAGTTTAAGGGTGCTTTTTCCAGGTCCGTTCTGTTTGCAGGAGGGATCTCCTCTCATTGTAAAGGGATTCGTTCGGGATTTCGTATCAGGTTCCTGTCCTTGATCTGTGTTCTTTTCAGTTTTAGCGGAGCAAGGTCATCAATTGGAGATCGTTGTGGAATAGTGTTCAGTGAGGTTGTCGACAGTGGTGATATGGGGGGGAGGTCAGATGCACAGCGGGCAGCCAGTTTCTCGTGGTCAAGGTTCTTGGTGTCACGGATCCATCTTTTGGGGATCACCGGTTGCGGAGTCCATGTCTTATGAGTGCCAGGCAGACCGAAGGTGATAACGTGGTATACGGACCAGTCGCAAGGATCTATGGAGGTAAGATTGACAGCAGATTCCTTGGAGATGATCCAGTCCAGAATGGCACCTTTCGAGTGAGTAGGGAGGGAGCAGGCTTGGGTAAGGGATTGTTCGGCCAAGAAACCTCTGATGGCGTTGACCTGTGAGTCCTTGGGGTCGTCCCAGTGCAAGTTGAAGTCACCAAGAAAAATGTCATTTGTGTTATGGGAGGCTTTGGATGTGATGATTTCCATGAGGTAGTCTGTGAAGATATCATTCTTGCCTGGAGGGTGGTAAAAGATGTGCAGTCTGCACTGAAGGGAGGTGCCGTTGCAGACGGAGAGGGCAAGGTATTCGTAGGAGTCCGTAGGTTCTGCTAGAAGTTCAGTGATAAGGAGGTTGGAGCGGTAGATGCAGGCTATGCCACCCCCTTTTTTTTGTGATTGCCTGTCCGGCCTTTAGATGTGATAGTTGGGCGGAACTAGAACGTCTAGGCAGGGCGAAGAGGATTCGTTAAGCCAGGATTACATCAGGTTTGCTACGTCTGTGTTTAGATTGAGGATGAGATTGGCTACATCAGCGGCGTGCTTTACCGCAGAGTGGCAGTTGATGAGGAGACCAGATAAAGAGGGGGCGGTATGCGTGTCGTGACTAGGGGCGGAGGTTGGGACTACAGCGAGGTTACTGTTGACTATCCCTCTGTAGCAGAGAGTGGGTGGTCTAAATGGATTAGTTGCAACCGTGCGCATAGACTGTTCTGTCTTCGTGACAGAGGAGCAGGAGGGTTCATAGCAAGCGAGGAGGTGAGGTTAAGGAAGCTAAATGCGTTTGATGCATATTGTGCATCTAAGAGCCTCACAGTTAACAAGGATAAAACAAAAATGTGTTTTGGGAAGAGAGATAAAAAATGCACTTGGTTCTTGGGGAAACAAAATTAGAAGTTGTCAATGAGTATAAATACCTGGGAATATGGTTTGACAAGTGACCTGTTTTCAGGACACCCCCGCGCCGCACGGCCACCAGCTGTGTGTGTGCCCCGCACCCCTCGCTGCTGCTTGCAGCCTCGTTGTGCCATCTGCCTTGCCACCCTAGCTGCCTGCCTCGCTGTTCGTAGCCCCCGCAGTTCCGCCGTATTTTCGTAGAATTTTGTTGAATTGTTGTTTTTTTATTGCCTTCTGTTTAAACTGTGTCGTTTTCCCCCTGTGCCTTCCCCGCCTCGCTCCCCGCTTCCCGCCGCCGCTCACGCGGCCACGCCCCCTTTTGTTCTGTGTCCTCCCCGCTCCCGCCTCCCAGCTGCTTCTCCCTCCCACTTACCCTTAAATGGCGACTGAGCGGACGCGCAGCGGATACGCCGATTGTGCGCCGAAGGCGCGCCAAAGGCAAGCCCGTCTGCGCCCGTCCGCGCCTGGACCGCGCCCAGCGCCAGGACCCCTGGCCCCCGCCGATGCAAGACTACCTGACGGACCTATGACGCCGCCACTCTCAACGCACTCAACGCCAGCTGGAACCCTGCCTGCTACCGAGCCACCCCGAAACGCACCCACGGACCCTTCGCCTGCCAATTCACCTGCCTCCAAACCTGCGCCACCCCCGCCAAGTCGAGCACCAGCAGCAACCACCTGAAGTGCATCCTGCTGAACACCCGCTCCGTCCACAGGCACGCCGTAGAACTCTGGGACCTGCACGACGCGACAGCACCGGACGTCGCCTTACTCACCGAAACCTGGATGAACGCCTCCTCAGCGCCCGACATCGCCATCGCTATCCCGGACGGATACAAGATCACCCAGAGGGACAGCGTCAACCAGACGGGAGGAGGCATCGCCATCGTACACAAGAACACCATCCGCATCTCGACTAACGCCGACGAAACCTTCACCGCCGCCGAACACCTACACTTCCAGATACACATTGACCCCAAGACCACCCTCCGAGGCACCCTCATCTACAGACTACCGGGACCACGCACACAATTCAGCGAAGACATCACAGACTTCATCAGCCCGCACGCCCTGCCCTCCGCCAACTACATCCTCCTAGGGGACCTCAACTTCCACCTGGAAAATAACAACAACAGAAACACCACCGCCCTGCTGGACAACCTCCCCAACCTCAGACTCAAGCAACTGGTGAACACTCCCACCCACTATGCCGGCCACACGCTTGACCCCATCTTCTCATCCAGCAAGCACATCTCCTTCAACCACGCCACCGGACTCCACTGGACCGACCACAGCTGCGTCCACTTCAGCTTCAGGAAAACTGTGACCCACCACCACCCGCAACAGGTTCCCCGCCGGAGCTGGAGCAAGATCACCGCTGAGCAGCTCACCGCCTCCCTCAGCCAGAACACACCCACCAACACAGAGGACCCAAACGAAGCAGCCATCAACCTCACCAAGTGGCTGACCACCTGCGCCGACGACCTCGCACCACTCAAGAACCCTCCCAGCAGAACTGGTAGCAAGAAAACACCCTGGTTCACCAACGAACTCAAGGAATCCAAGAAGAACTGCCGCACCCTTGAGAAAGCCTGGCGGCTCGACCAGACCACAGACAACAGGACCGCCCTCAAGCACGCCACCCGCAAACACCACCAGCTGATCCGCGCCACCAAGAAGTCGGCACTCAAAGAACGACTGGACAACAACGCCCACGACTACAAGGTACTCTTCAGCATCGTCAAAGAGTTTCCAACCCCAGCGCCGGAAACAATGACATCACTCCCTCGCAAGACCTCTGCGACTCACTCGCCTCGTTCTTCCACAGCAAGATCGCAGACATACACAACAGCTTCGATGCACAGAACACGCACCCTACTTCCGAACCAACGCCCGCCACCACCACCCTCTGCAACTGGACCCCGATCAACACCGAAGACACCACCCGCACGATGAACTCCATCCACTCCGGATCACCAACCGACCCTGCCCACACCACGTCTTCAACAAAGCCAACGCCATCATCGCACCCCATCTCCGGGACATCATCAACTCCTCCTTCCAAACTGCCACCTTCCCAGAGAGCTAGAAGCAGGCTGAGCTTACCACCCTCCTGAAGAAACCAACGGCGGACCCCACCGACCTCAAGAACTACCGCCCCACCTCGCTTCTTCCCTTTACAGCCAAAGTCATCGAGAAGACCGTCAACAGACAGCTGGCTGCCTTCCTCGAGACAAATGGATCCCTCGACCCCTCGCAGTCCGGGTTTCGGCCAAGCACAGCACCGAGACCGCCCTAATCGCAGCCACTGATGACATCAGAACCCTGATCGACAACGGGGAAAGAGCGGCCCTCATCCTCTTGGACCTCTCTGCGGCGTTGGTCACAGTCTGCCACCGCACCCTAGTGAAGCGCCTCAGCAACATCGGAATCCGAGAGAAAGCACTGGAGTGGATCAGCTCGTTCCTCGCTGGAAGAACCCAGAGAGTCCGCCTCCCCCCGTTCAGATCCGAGGCCACCGAAGTCATCTGCGGCGTTCCACAAGGATCTTCACTCAGTCCAACCCTCTTCAACGTCTACATGAGCCCCCTCACAGCCATCGCACGCCAACATGGCCTCAACATCATCTCCTACGCCGACGACACCCAGCTGATCCTCTCCCTCACCAACGACCCCACCACCGCCAGAGCCAACCTACACGAAGGGATGAAAGACGTTGCCGACTGGATGAGGAGCAGCCGCCTTAAACTGAACTCAGACAAGACGGAAGTCCTCATCCTGGGTTCATCACCCTCCGCCTGGGACGACTCCTGGTGGCCCCCGGCCCTGGGCACAGCTCCCAAGCCAACGGACCACACGCGCAACCTGGGCTTCATCCTGGACTCCTCCCTGTCGATGACCAGACAAGTCAACGCCGTCTCATCTTCATGCTTCAACACCCTGCGCATGCTCCGCAAGATCTTCAGATGGATCCCCACCGAAACCAGGAAGACCATCACCCAGGCACTCGTCACCAGCCGACTGGACTACGGAAACACCCTCTACACCGGAACTACAGCCAAACTTCAAAAAAGACTCCAGCGCATCCAGAACGTCTCCGCACGACTCATCCTGGACATCCCACGACACAGCCACATCACCGGACACCTGAGAGACCTGCACTGACTCCCGGTCAGCAAGAGAATCACGTTCAGACTCCTGACCCACGCACACAAGGCTCTCCACGACCTGGGCCTCAAGTACCTCAACGACCGCATGACCTTCTACACGCCCATCCGCCAGCTATGATCAACCAGCCACGCCCTCGCCACCGCACCACGCATCCGCAGAGCCACCGCCGGAGGAAGATCCTTCTAATACCTGGCAGCCAAGACCAGGAACTTCCTCCCCACCCACCTTCGGCGAACCCAGGACCATATCTCCTTCAGGAAACAGCTCAAGACCTGGCTGTTTGTAACATACCCCCCCCAGTGCCCGGAGACCCTCCTGGGTGAGTAGCGCGTTTTATAAATGCCGTGATTGATTGATTGCTTGATTGACAAGTCTATAAAATGGGGCACGCACCCAGAGAGAGCCAATGCCCTAGCCTCTGTTTGTGGGCTGAAAAAATTCAACCGTAATTATAGCGCTCTGTCTCATGGACCCTGCTAAAGGCCTACAATGCATTGATCCCCTGCAACTGTAGTATGGAGCAGAATTTCTATTTCTAGGAGGGAAAAGCACTTGGGACAATGAGGAAGGGAAATGCTTACAAGCTTTGATGTCACTGCCTAGCTCATCAATGATACAGGCAATTAGACGTGAGCTAGACGTGACATCATGGAATGTCCTGGTCCAAGTGAGTTTACTTAGATTTTGGCAACGGCTGAGGTCAGGGGAAGATGTGAAAGCATCACGATGGTGGATGAAGGAGATTCAGCTGAGTGAACTAAAGTGGGTGAAAGTAATAAGAAAAACTCTACTCCATCTGTGACAATCTGAAGGTGAAAATCGATCCCCAGTCCCTGTACATTGAAGAACCTAGTCTCCAAGGAAAAGTCTAGACTAATTGACATGGAGAACCTGAGACAAAAAGAGTCCGTGCAATTTATGATAAATAGCTGGAGGAATGGAAATTGGTGTCCTTACCTAGACACCTTATCCAATCAATGGCTCAGAATGGAATTATTAAGGGTGGGGGTAGGCATTAATCCCGCTCGATCAAACGATAAAATAAAAAGGATACCGATGGAGCCTGAGGGTAGATGTAGATGGGGAATGGGCATGAAATGCAATTGTTTACACATCTTAATAGATTGCCAAAAATTGCTAGCCCTGCGAAAACTGTTCCTATGTCCAGTTGTTTTAAAGTATGGGATTAGGTCACGGACGCAAGCAATTGAACTCCTTATGGACATGCGTAACTCGATACTGCAATACCAGTGACAAAGTTAATCCAGGCTGTTAAAAGGTTATTTATGGAATAGGGAATGAAGGAGTGGATTGTGTTTGATAAGTAAAGATTTTAAACTGGGTAACTTTAAATGTTTTACACTCTAAATTTAAAATGTTTGGATTACATATGCGTTATTAGATCACGTTCATAAATTGTGTATGGAATTGTTTTAACAAAATTAAGGTTGATGTTAGGAAAATTCTTTTTTTATGATGTAAGGAGATAATGCATTTGTAATAATTTCCTTTTTGATGTTTCTTTTTTTGAATTTTACAGAAAGTGTAGTGTTTATTGTGTTTTATGTAGTTTAAAGACCAATGGTCTAAATAAACTTACTTTTGGAACTTGAACTACTGACACACTGTGTCATCTAACACAAGTCAATGTCCCACCCAGAGACCCCAGCACTGCAGAGAGAAGAGAGAGAGTTAATGACACATTGTGTGACCTCAGACAAGCCACTGTCCCATCCAGGGACCCCAGCACTGCAGAGAGAGGAGAGAGAGTTAATGACACACTGTGTGACCTTCGACAAGTCACTGTTCCACCCAGAGACCCCAGCACTGCAGAGAGAGGAGAGTTAATGACACACTATGCGACCTCAGACACGTCACTGTCCTACCCAGAGACCCCAGCACTGCAGAGTGAGGAGAGTTAATGACACACTATGCGACCTCAGACACGTCACTGTCCTACCCAGAGACCCCAGCACTGCAGACAGAGGAGAGAGAGTTAATGACACACTGTGTGACCTCAGACAAGCCACTGTCCCACCCAGAGACCCCAGCACTGCAGAGAGAGGAGAGAGAGTTAATGACACACTGTGTGACCTCAGACAAGTCACTGTCCGACCAGAGACCCTAGCACTGCAGAGAGAGGAGAGAGTTAATGACACACTGTGTGACCTCAGACAAGCCACTGTCCCACCCAGGGACCACAGCACTGCAGAGAGAGGAGAGAGAGTTACTGACACACCTGTGAGAAGGTGGCCTGGTATATGCTGTCCACTAATTAAAGTGGGCACCTTGTAACAGTCCACACGACCTTATGATGCATGAGGTCAAAGATAACCTTATCGAAAGCTATCCTAGTGGTAGCTGTGGAGCGCAGCCTTCAGGCTTAATCTTGAAGGAATGTAAAGCAGCTTGTTTTACCAGAATATCAGCTCCTAAATGACTAAATGAAAGGAGAACCACATAGTAGTTATATACAAATATGTATTAATTAATATAACACTCTCCACTAGTCTCTATATGAGACTAGGGCACAAAGTACACACTATTGAATCAATAGAACATTCGTAAATAGCGGAATAGACAGCGGGCTCCAGGGGGAGACCGAACTATATACTGAAAAAATGGTATAACAAGAATGACTTGACTAGACACAGTGCCTAGAGCATGTAGAATCATTGGGACCCCAAGGAACCACCCAAGATAGTGACACGGGGAGCCCACGGAGGATGGGTGCAGTGTGGAAAGACAGACGCATGCTTTGTACAACTTTATGGGAATTCGTGGTTGCAAAGTTACACTTCACGTACACTTCCAAGACGACTTCGAGCAAACCCTTTGAAACATAGAATGTTCTAAGGCCAGCACTCTTGAGAGTACCAAGGTACCCGTGTTTCCTATCCCAGAGGAGCCGGATGCATAGGGGTCAAGTGGTGTCAGAATCCCTTGTCGTTTTCAGTGGCGTGATGCAAAGAAGTACTGCTGCCGGGAAGATGAAAAGTGTCTGGTGGAATCCAAGCCGGGATCTGAGGTGAGAAGAACCTGAAAGCAGAACAGACAGAGTCTGAGTCACTGCAGGTGACCAGGGGCTCAGTAGTCGAATGCCCACCGATGTCGGATTTTTCAGGGATGAAGATTGGATGCTTGCCTCTGCAGCCACGGGGACCAGAAGATGTCAAGGATGACCAGAGTCCAGAGGTGAGCTGTCCCACAAACATGTCAACAGCTGAGGGGTCGATGTCCGGCTGGAGCACCAACAAGAATTGGCAAATGCAATCCATGCAGGAGGACAAACAGGTGACCAGCAAGGTCCAGGGGACTCTCCAAGCACTAGAGAGTCAGGGCACATCTGGGGCAACCAGGTAAGCCCAAGAATTAACAAGGTGATCCTCACCAGGACCCTTAGGTCAACTGACCAGAGATCGCGAGGAGACCTCAAGCAAGTTTGAGGAGTGGAGGCTGGAAATCTTCAGTGCAAATACTGCTTGGGTTCAGGACTACACGGAGTCCAATGCACAAGCTATGGAATCGTCAACAAGCATATGCTGCAAATGTACGCGGTGCACAGGGGTTCAGGTTGCACGGTCCCCACAGGAGATACTGGTCTCTGAATGGTGGAGAGGTCAGATCGACCTCAGGGATGCTCAGAAACCTACCTTCTGTGTTGCTGAAGTCTTCAGAGTCCTCGGGAGCTTGGGAGAAGCAAACAGGTCAGACGCATTTAGGTGCCTGCTCCGACGGGGGAGCAACTCCTTTACTCCAAGGGAGATTCTTCTGTCGTTCAACGTTGTGCATGTGGTCGAAGTACTTGGTTTCTGTTGCAGAGTTTAGTCCAGGTAAAATCTAAAGTCCTGTAGTCAGGTAACCCACTTTATACCCAGGGGAAGGGGTTAGCAAATTCTGTGGCCCCTCCTAGGGGAGGGGCAGGACAGAGGGGTGGCTACACACATGTCCTTTGTCCAGTTTCGTGCCAGAGCAGGAGCCAGCGGCACCCAGAACTAGTTTGAACTTGTCTATGCACAGGGTTACCAAATGTGCCCCAAGTGCAGACTTTCTGGCACTCTCAGAGTGCACCAACTCAGCCCCAATACACTAACGCCTTTTTGGGAGGTGTTTACACCTCCCTGTGACAGGATGCCTATTATGCTGCCTTCCTCTGCGCGAGCTTGGCTCAGTAGCAGGAGGGCAGACTCGTGTCTGTGGCTGGCAGCGTCCATTTTGTGCTGCCCGTGTTGAGAAAGCTGGCACCGGGTATACTAGTTTGTCACATAAGTCCCTCTAGAAGGGTGGAATCATACCTCCCCCACCAGTTACTGGCGAGGAGGTATGATTCCAAGGTGTTTGACATCAAAAACAACATGTTTCTAAGCAGCCATTTTAAAGTTAGCATTTTTCACGAGGTTATAATGCACTTAGACATATATGTCTGGCTGCATCACAGATAACCCTGAAGAATGGTCTCCAAAGGCTGCAGAGGGGCTCTGCTCATGCATGGGCACCCTCTCACGTATAACCCAACACCCTGCCTTCAGTATGGTTAAGGCCTGCCAGAGGGGTGACTATTAGGTATTTAAGTGTAGATATAGTGAACCTATATCTTAATTAAGTGGTGCAAGCCCCAGCTTACAGAGTCGGCAGTAGCAGACTGGTCTTGTCAATTTGAATGGCCTCGCCTCTCAGGGGTGGCATAATACATGCTTCAGCCCATGAGAGGCCTCTGGGGTACCTATGCCCTGGGTACATGGTGTACCATATACTGGGGATTGATAAGGGTACCACAGAATCCAATCTGGAGTGCACTTAAAGTGCATGCATAGCAATTTAAGGGAGTAAGCAGCTAGACTGGGGTCCTGAATAGCAGGATCCCAACCAGACTGTGTCCAAAAACAGTGTGACATCAACAAACAGTGGGGGTAACCATAAGAACCAGATACTACCTTCCTACATGAGGTCACCCAGTGTGTCAGAAACTCTCTGACCTCTCTCTGCACCACTGTGGTCTCTGGGCTGGACAGTGATGTGTCTGAGGTCACACAGTGTGTCAATTCTGTCACCTCTGCAGAGCAGCAGTCTCTGGGTGTGACTGCGGTGTGTTTGTCTGAGATCACACAGTGTGTCATTAACTCTCTCTCCTCTCTCTGCGGTGCTGGGGTCTCTGGGTGGGACAGTGATTTATCTGAGGTAATACAGTGTGTCAGTCACTCTCTCCTCTCTCTAGAGCGCTGGGTTCTGAGTGTGAATAGTGACTTGTCTGAGGTCACACAGTGTGTCAATAACTCTCTATTCTCTGTGCAGTGCTGGGGTCTCTGGGTGGGACAGTGACTTGTCTGAGGTCACACAGTGTGTCATTAACTCTCTCTCCTTTCTCTTGCAGGTCTGGGGTCTCTGGGATAGACAGTGACTTGTCTGAGGTCACACAGTGTGTCAGTAACATTCTCTCCTTTCTCTGTAGCGCTGGGGTCTCTGGGTGGGACAGTGACTGGTCTGAGGTCACACATTGTGTAATTAACTCTCACCCCTCAGCAGTGCGGGGTCTCCGGGGGGGCGGGACAGTGACTGGTCTGAGGTCACACAGTGTGTCAGTAACGCTCTCACCTCTCTCTGCAGCGCTGATATCTGGGTAGGACAGTGACTTGTCTGAGGTCACACAGTGTGTCTTAACTCTCTCTCCTCTCTCTGCACCGCTGGGTTCTCTGGTGGGACAGTGACTTTTCTGAGGTCACACAGTGTGTCATTAACTCTCTCTCCTCTCTCTGCAGTGCTGGGGACTCTGGGTGGGACAGTGACTTGCCTGAGATCACACAGTGTGTCATTAACTCCCTCTCCTCTCCCTGTATAGCTAGGGTTTGTGGGCTGGACTGTGGCTTGTCTGAGGTCACACAATGTGTCAGTAACTCTCTCCCCTCGCTGCAGTGCTGGGGTCTCTGGGTGGGACAGTGACTTGTCTGAGGTCACACAGTGTGTCATTAACTCTTTTACCTCTGCAGTGCTGTTGTCTCTGGGTAGAACGGTGACATGTCTGAGGTCACACAGTGTGTCAGTAACTCTCTCTCATCTCTCTGCACCACCGGGGTCTCTGAGTCAGACAGTGAATTGTCTAAGGTCACACAGTGTGTCAGTAACTCTCTCTCCTCTTTCTGTAGTGCAAGTGTCTCTGGGTGGGACAGTGACTTGTCTGAGGTCACACAGTGTGTCATTAACTCTCTCTCCTCTCTCTGCAGTGGTGGGATCTCTAGGTGGGACAGTGGCTTGTCTGAGGTCACGCAGTTTGTCATTAACTCTCTCTCTGCAGCGCTGGGGTCTCTGGGTGGGACAGTGACTTGTCTGAGGTCACACAGTGTGTCATTAACTCTCTCTCCTCTCTCTGCACCGCTGGGGTCTCTGGGTGGGAGTGTGATTTGTCTGAGGTCACATAATGTGCCAGTAACTCTCTCTCCTCTCTATGCAGTGCTGGGATCTCTGGGTGCGACAGTGGCTTGTCTGAGGTCACACAGTGTGTCATTAACTCTTACTCCTCTCTCTGCAGCACTGGGGTCTCTGGGTGGGAAGTGACTTGTCTGAGGTCACACAGTGTCATTAACTCTCTCTCCTCTCTCTGCAGTGCTGAGGTTTCTGGGCGGGACAGTGACTTGTCTAAGGTCACACAGTGTGTCATTAACTTTCTCATCTCCCTGCAGTGCTGGGGTCTCTGCTCTGGGTAGGACAGTGGCTTGTCTGAGGTCACACAGTGTGTCAGTAACTCTCTCTCATCTCTCTGCAGTCCTGGAGTCTCTGGGTGGGACAGTGACTTGTCTGAAGTCACACAGTGTGTCATTAAATCTCTAGTCTCTCTGCAGGTCTGGGGTCTCTGGGTGGGACAGTGACTTGTCTGAGGTCACACAGTGCGTCATTAGCTCTCTCTCCTTTCTCTGCAGTACTGTGGTCTCTGGGAGAGACAGTGTGTTACATTTTCATTTATGTTAAACATGTACCTTTAAGAGTATTGTATTTGGTAGCATGCCAGTGCATGCAACATGTTTTTATTTCAACTGTGTTCCATGTTCTGTTTGCACTGGAGTTATGCTGAGGTTCACTGGCTGAGGGCAGTTGTTGCTGGACCTTGCAGTGGGCTGAAGATGTTTACCGTGCTGCTAATAAAGGAGTATAATTCTTTTGAATATGAACCATTATTTTAACAAATTTGTTGACGAGCAAAACCACTATACTGCAGCACAAGTTTGGAGTTGTTTCTGAACCCCAATATTTTCACTATTTTCAAGTTTTTGACGACATTGACATGGTATGTAGAATTTTTAAAGAAAGTACTTTGATCGTACCTGCTGCTGTTACTGTCTAAACCAGTGTTTTGATTGCACCCGCGGCAGTTTTGTGCTAATTTCATAAATTTTAAGTGAAAGCTGTTCGTCATATGTGAATATAATTATCGTCCATACAATATTTTTTATAAATCTGCATTATACTGTTATACCCTACGAAGACATCGGATTAAAAAAGCGAAAAGAGCCACCATTTGGGAGAAGTTTGTATTTGCATATTTTGAAAGTAAATGCCTTACCCAGCCCAACGTTCTTCTCAGACTTTACTTGGCCAGCGCTCTGACGTATTTCTTTTGGAGTGTTAATCTCGCCTTACTCACGTCATCAATGTGCCACCTCACACGCACCACGGCCATTTTGGTTGTTAATGTTACCATAGTTAGAAGAGAACTTAATTGACTTTAAGTTTATCTAAGTACTTTGGTTGCCGACTCATTATACGTGGGAACATTAAGTAAGTACTTTTCGTTTCTCAACATTTTGTGCAGTATTCTTCAGAGGATTTAGTTATCGTATTTAATTTCCTACAACGTTTGGTGAATAATCTCTATATCCATGTGGCAAGGCACACGCTTTCCAATATTTCTGAAAACATTTGCTATTTAATTGTTTGGAATACAGAAGAAGTCAAATAAGACACCCACCTATACATATATTAATACAAAAATATTATACTATTCAAAATGTGTTCACTTTACATTCATTGAATTTTATTTCACATAAAAAGAAAAAGTGAACCACAAATGTATTTTATCTACAAAAAACCTTATTTAAAAAAAAAAATATTCAATTTGATCCACCAGCAAAATTTCTTCAGGTCAAAGGTGATCCACCCATGCCATGGACAAGGTGGAAAGAGGAATTTTTAACTTACATGAAAATAATTGACGGGGAAAGGATGGGTTCTGAAAGAAAAAAGAACATTCTTCTTCACTGTCTGGGATCAGAAGGTCAAGTTATTTTCAGATCTCTGCCCCAAATCACTTTACAAAATGAAGGAGGAGGAGATATCATGAATGTATACACAGAAGCCTTAGCGAGACTGGAAAAAAGGT
This sequence comes from Lissotriton vulgaris, assembly GCF_964263255.1. Taxonomy (NCBI): domain Eukaryota; kingdom Metazoa; phylum Chordata; class Amphibia; order Caudata; family Salamandridae; genus Lissotriton; species Lissotriton vulgaris. The sequence continues at coordinate 133,561 of NW_028250124.1, forward strand.
TCAAACCTAACGTTAGCATTGCGCTTAATTGTTTCAAATTTTAGACAAGGAAACAAAAGGATGATGAATCTTTTGATGACTTTTTAACATCTTTAAGGTCGTTAAGTATTCACTGCAGTTTTGGTACCATGACTGACGAAATAATACGTGACCAAATCATTGTTCATGTAAAATGTAAAAAAAAATCAGGATAAACTGTGGGTCATGGGGGATCCAAATCTAAGTGAAACTATTGCTACAGCTAAGGCGCAAGAACAGTCAGATCTGTGGATGAACACAATCAGGAGTAACAGAGAAAAGAAAAATTCTGGGGAAGAAATTTGTGCTATCAGACACAAACAAGATGCAAGACAAGATACTGCACAATCAGCAGGGAAAACTAACTTTAATAGATCGAAACAATTCCCACTTCAGAAAGGAAATGATACATTCATTTCTCAGGGCATGTGTTACAGATGTGGCAACAAGCCTCATTATGCTTCATTTTCAGGTTGTCCAGCATTGAAAAGAGAATGTAATATTTGTAAGAGAATTGGCCATTTTAGCAACATGTGTAGAGCTAGACGTCCTCAATTGATTAGGAGGGGTGCTGTGTCTTTGTTAGCTGAAGAAAACATAAGCACAATTAGAGATGTTGAATGTGTTAGAAAAAAAGGTTTCGTGGTGTCTATAGTAGATAAAAACACTAAATTACATTTTAAATCTCCAAAATCCACGTTTAAGGTATGTGAGATTGAATTATCACTTATGGTTGACTCGGGCTCCCCATGGACCATCATATCTCATGATTATTTTGTTAACACTTTAGCTAATTGTAAACTGCTAGACAAAATGGAAGAACCTGATATTATTGCTGAAAGTTTTTGTGGTACGAGAATTGGTGTGATTGTTTTTTTTCATGTTGAAATACATTTTAAATATAGAAAGACCAATATTAAGCTTTACATTTCTCACAAGGTTGGTATTACCAATGGCAATAATTCCAAAAAACTCATATCCTTATGTGATGATAGTGTAATAGATACTGTTTCTGTTGTGGAGCCTTCCATGAGTGAAAATCTTACGGATGCTGAAAAAGGATGTAAGCTCATTAAAGCTTTTGATTAAGTTTTCATGTGACAAGTTAGGTAAGCTTAACAATTTCTCACATAGTATTGTCTTAAAAAAAATCATAAACCTGTTGTACAAAAGCTCAGAGTTGTCCGAATCAATGTCGGGGAAGAGCTTAAGATAATGTTAGATGAGTTACTTAATGAGGGCATTATTGAACCCATAGAATCATCAGAATGGGTATCCCCCGTAGTTTTAGTAAAAAAAAACGAACCAAAAATTGAGGGTTTGCGTAGATTTAAGAGCTTTGAATGCTAACATCATTATTGACTGTCACCCTTTGCCCAATATTAATGAGCTAGTCTCACTTTTAGATGGAGCGCAGATTCTTTCCACCTTGGACCTCAGATCTGCCTACCATCAAATTGAATGAACTGAGGATTCAAGGCAGCTCACAGCATTTATAATACCTCAAGGTTTATTCCAATACACACGCATGCCGTTTGGACTAGCGTCCGCAGCGTCAGTGTTTCAGAGAATAATGTTTCACATATTTAGAGATGTTGACACCTATGTGAAATGCTTTCAGGATGATATTTTGTTTTTTTCAAAAAATACAGTAGAGCCTGAAAGGCATTTACAAGAGGTGTGTGGAAAATTTGAAATTAGCTGTTTAACCCCTTCACTGCTAGGCCTTTTCCCTCCTGTGCTAAGCCTTTTTTTCGCAATTTGGGGTAGTGCGCGCTTAGGCCCCTGTAACTTTTTGACCACATAAGGTATCCACGCCAAATTTGCGTCCTTTTCTTCCAACATCATGTGGATTCCAAAGGTGCCCAGGGTTTGTGGATTCCCTTGGAGGGGTCCCAGAAATTAACCAAAATATAGTGACATTTTTGTTTTTTTCAGAAAAATGGGAAAACGGGCTGCAAATGAAAGCCTCTGGGTTTTTCCCTGAAAATGTTATCAAAGAAGGGTTTGTGGGGCTGAAATCTCCATGTTCTCAGCTTTTAGGGAATGACAGTCTTTTGTCTGAGAACCAACATTTTTCACACAGTTTTGGCATTTTTCTGGGACATAGCTTATTTTTGCTATTTTCAGAGCTTTCCACCTCCTTCCAGTTAATGGTAGAAATGAGTTTGAAAGCAATAATGGATACTAAAAAACTGTACATGTACGAAAAGTAGACAAAATTCTGAATTCAGAAAGGGGTCATTTGTCTAAATCCATGAAGGTTTCTTTATAGAAACTAACAATTAAATATTGGAATAATTGAACATTTGTTGAAAAAAACAGCCTTTTTTCTCAACGTTTTCACCTATAACTTTTTCTAATCTTGATAGCTCTTGGAAAGCAATATATCGTTACATTCGTTAGACTTTCCTGGTTGTGGGGATATATAGGACTTGTAGTTTCACCAAGAACCCGACAAACCCAGATCCAAAAATGCAGCAGCAACTTGCATTGGTATTTTTTCATTTACTGGGTATAGAGCATTTTGTCTTAGAAAATGTATACATGGAAAAATCTGTATGAAAGACACCTATGTATTTCTGAATTGGGTACAAAATATAGAGTTCAGAAACAGTATATAATTGCACATTTTCAAAATTGGGAATACTCATACTAGCATGAGAAATATTGATCATTTTTCAACACAATGTCTTTCATTGAAAGGGAGACATGCATGCAAGCTCAATTGGTAATAACAGTTGATTTACAAATTTGAATTACCCGAAGTCTCCCGATAAAAACGGTACCTCACTTGTGTGGGTCAGCCTTGTGCCTGCGACAGGAAACGGAGCAAAATGCAACGTGGTCTCACCTCAATTTTGCAGTTACAAATTGACCCTTTAATGGCAAAGTGCCTAGCTGTAGTTTTTGCACCCTAGCTCTGCCGGCACCTAGGGAAACCTAGCAAACCTATACATTTTTGAAAAGTAGACACCCAGGGGAATTCAATATGGGGTGACTAGACTGCCTACCACCAGGCTTTGTTACCCAGAATCCCTTGCAAAGCTAACAATTTGTAAAAAAAAACACATTTTCCTCACATTTCTGTTGTGGAAAGTTCTGGAATCTGCGCGGATCAACAAATTTCCACACACCCAGCGTTCCCCCGGGTCTCCCGAAAAAAATGGTACCTCACTTGCGTGGGTAGGCATAGTGGCTGCGACATGAAACAGCGCAAAACGCAACGTGGTCGCACCTCATTTTCCCAGTGATATCTTGCGCTTTTTGGACAAAGAGACTACCTTTTGTTTTTGAGCTCTAGCTCTGCCAGCACCTAGGGAAACCTAGCAAACCTATACATTTATGAAAACTAGACACCCAGAGGAATTCAGGTTGGGGGAGTCATCCGCCTACCCCCAGGTTTTGTTACCCAGAATCTCTTGCAAACCTAAAAATGTGACAAAAAAACAAATTTTCCTCACATTTCTGTGGTGGTAAGTTCTGGAATCTGCGTGCATCAACAAATTTCCACCCACGCAGCGTTCCCCCAGGTCTCAGATAAAAATGGTACCTCACTTGCATGGGTAGGCATAGTGGCTGCGACATCAAACAGCGCAAAACGCAACATGGTCGCACCTCAATTTCCCAGTGAAATCTTGCCCTTTTTGGACAAAAAGACTACCTTTTGTTTTTGAGCCCTAGCTCTGCCAGCACCTAGGGAAACCTAGCAAACCTATACATTTTTGAAAACTAGATACCCTGTGAAATTCAGGATGGGGTGACTCGTCTGCCTACCCCCTGGTTTTTGTTACCCAGAATCCCTTGCAAACCTACAAATTTGGTAAAAAACAACACATCTTCCTCACATTTCTGTGGTCGAAAGTTCTGGAATCTGCGTGGATCAACAAATTTCCACACACCCAGCGTTCCCCCGGGTCTCCCCAAAAAAATGCTACCTCACTTGCCTGGGTCTGCCTAGTGCCTGCAACAGGAAACAGCGCAAAATGCATCGTGGTCGCACCTCAATTTTGCAGTGAAATCGTGCCCTTTTTGGGCAAAGAGACTACATTTTGTTTTTGAACCCTAGCTCTGCCGGCACCTAGGGAAACCTAGAAAACCTATATATTTTTGAAAACTAGACACCCAGGGGAATTCAAGATGGGGTGACTGGGCTGCCTACTCCCAGGTTCTGTTACGCAGAATCCCTTGCAAATCTAAGAAAGTGGAAAAAAACACATTTTCCTCACATTTCTGTGGTGGAAAGTTCTGGAATCTGCGTGTATCAACAAATTTCCACCCACCCAGCGTTCCCCCAGGTCTCCCGAAAAAAATGCTACCTCACTTGCCTGGGTCTCTCTAGTGCCTGCGACAGGAAACAGCGCAAAACGCAACGTGGTCACAACTCAATTTTGCAGTGAAATTGTGCCCTTTTTGGGCAAAGAGACTACCTTTTGTTTTTAAACCCTAGCTCTGCCGGCACCTAGGGAAACCTAGCAAACCTATATATTTTTGAAAAGTAGACACCCCGGGGAATTCAGGATAGGGTGACTCGACTGCCTACCCCCAGGTTCTGTTACCCAGAATCCCTTGCAAAGCTAAGAAAGTGGAGAAAAAACACATTTTCCTCACATTTCTGTGGTGGAAAGTTCTGGAATCTGTGTGTATCAACAAATTTCCACCCACACAGTGTTCCCCAGGGTCTCCCGAAAAAAATTCTACCTCACTTGCCTGGGTCTGCCTAGTGCCTGCGAGAGGAAACAGCGCAAAACGCAACGTGGTCACAACTCAATTTTGCAGGGAAATCGTGCCCTTTTTGGGCAAAGAGACTACCTTTTGTTTTTTAAGCCTAGCTCTGCCGGCACCTAGGGAAACCTAGCAAAACTATACATTTTTGAAAACTAGACATCCAGGGGAATTCAGGATGGGGTGACTCGACTGCCTACCCCCAGATTCTGTTACCCAGAATCCCTTGCAAAGCTAAGAAATTAGAAAAAAACGCATTTTCCTCACATTTCTGTGGTGGAAAGATCCGGAATCTGCGTGGATCAACAAATTTCCACCCACCGAGCGTTCCCCCGGGTCTCCCAAAACAAATGCTACCTCACTTGCCTGGGTCTGCCTAGTGCCTGTGACAGGAAACAGCGCAAAACGCAACGTGGTCACAACTCAATTTTGCAGTGTAATCATGCCCTTTTTGGGCAAAGAGACTACCTTTTGTTTTTGAACCCTAGCTCTGCTGGCACCTAGGGAAACCTAGAAAAACTATACATTTTTGAAAACTAGACACCCAGGGAAATTCAGGATGGGGTGACTCGACTGCTTACCCCCAGGTTCTGTTACCCAGAATCCCTTGCAAAGTTAAGAAATTGGAAAAAAAACCACATTTTCCTCACATTTCTGTGGTGGAAAGTTCTGGAATCTGCGTGGATCCACACATTTACACCCACCCAGCATTTCCCCAGGTCTCCCAATAAAAATGGTAACTCACTTGCGTGTGTAGGCATAGTGGCTGCAACAGGAAAAGGTCCAAATCGTACGGTGGAGAAATTTAAGTAACCAATAGCATCATTACCTTCTTTTGGGGGGGTCTGAGTTTTTAGACCGGGGCTCGGCGAGCATCTTTGGAAACTACCAAACTCAAACAGTTCTGAAAACTAGACACCCGGGGGAGTCCAGGGAAGTATGGCATGCGTGGGTCCCCCAACGTTTTCTACCCGGAACACCTTGCAAACCTTAAAATTATGTAAAAAAATCACTTTTCAAAACTTTTTTGCGTGGGATCTCCGTGCCGGCAAAAATGCCCTAGCACCCAGCGTTCCCCTTGTTCTCCCGAGTAAAATGAAACCTCACTTGTGTGGGTGCCCCAAAGCAGAACAGGCTAAAAATGAATTTTTAAAAATGTACTAATTAGGTTTGTCAAATTAAGCATCCCACCCCAGTCACAGGCTTTTGGCCCACCCACACAAGTGAGGTATCATTTTACTCGGGAGATCAAGGGGAACGCTGAAACTCCCGAGCCCTGCTGAGTGACTCGCGGCTCCCTTGCAACTTTGAAACACCTGAGCCCTGCTGAGTGACTCGCGGCTCCCCTGAAGATCGTAGACCTCCACCATCTTGCTTGAGCCCTGCTGAGTGACTCGCGGCTCCGTGACTCTCCTGGTCCGGCTGGACCCAAAAGATCGCATCGTATCCTCCGGCTCGAGGACTGAGAGCTGTGCGCCGGATACGCACCGATATTGACACTGATCCCGAAGGACTGTCCCGCTACCCCTACCCTACCCAATACTCTTTGAACCTTACTCTCTTTGTAACCACTCTTTGTAACCACCTGCCTTGGCCGATCATAAAGATCCCTTGAATCACAAGATAAAGAAACGTTCTTAAGAAGCTACGGTGTGGTGTCTCTTTGTCGTGTGGGGCTTGTGCAGTGTGTACGATCCTAGGTTCTCCCCTGAGAAGTCTCCCACCAGCGCTCGTCTTGGTAACCAGGGAGGTGGATCCCAGGGTGGTTAGGTACTCCTCCTGCCCTCCCCTGAGGTCGCCTTCTAACACTATATGCCTGGCAACATATGCATTTGTTATCATAGAAATATCTGCGCCATCATTCCCATATCTGATATCGAATCATATGCTATTCAGAAACCATCTGTGCTCATCATTTCCTGTCCCTCATCCTCATCCTTATGGGTGTGCTGTATTGAATTACCTTTCCTGGAAATGCAGCGGGCACAGGAGCTGGAAATTACTGCACAACAAGCTGGGCATATTTTGATCAGGAGGCATAGTGTCAAAAAGGCTGCTACCACTATTATAATTGCCTTTAGTATACAAGAACCCCAGTCAGTGAACCAGTTCATCATGTCTTCCCATAGGCCTCCTGTGTGTATACCGTGGGCCTCATCTCTAATGTCTTTGATCTTTTTTATAGCACTGTTATCCGGAATGAATACACAGCATTGGCTCTGGCCCAGGGAAGATACTTGATGAAGGATGGAACAGACTCCTCCTTCTTTGGCCAGAATTTATATCGAGAACAATCCTGTTTTGGACCACAACTGCCCTCATGGAGGTGAGTTCCTCTGTTATATTTCCTAAGGCATCAGTGGTAGAGTCCGCTAAATCCTCAATCATCCTGGATAACTGGTGTATCCTTTCTGAGGTATATATATTGCCTACTACTGGGATCATTGCCCCAAAAACTGTTAACATGTGGTCCACCCATGTGGCTGTTCTCTTGACCCTAACTAGTGTCAACTCTTTCTTTTCTGCTGGCACTAATTTTGTGAAGTGGGTCATCTGTGGGGTGATGGATGCTAGGTAGCAACTTCCATACCATCCTGGGGGCAGGTAGAAGTATGCCCATGGACCACAGACAAAGAAAAGGCCCTTGTAACCTACCAGACCTGGTGACGGCTCGTCACGACTCCTAACTCGAGTTAGTCAGCTACTGGTGCCCATGTATATCTGGGGAACTCTCTTGGTGGGTAGTATGCCTTTTATCCTGTTTAACCTGTTTTCAGAGTCAAACCATCCCTGCTCTCCTTTAGCAACTTCCTTGATGGTGCATCTAAATGAAATGCATTCTTTCCAGTTGTCTCTGGACAGCAGTTCTGAAAAACCGCATGTTCTGGCAGCTCCTTTTGGCAAAACCAGTACTCATTTTGGTGTTATCATTTCATCTTCGAGAAGGCAGAAGGGGGCTGAAACTTCCCCTACACTGAACCTTGGCACTTTCATGAGGCCAGTCTCTATGTCATCCCAGCCTGCTCGGCCCTTCCACTCCTCGTTCCTAGAAGCCCTGTCAAATCCTTTTAACATCTCTAGGTCTCCCTTACTTGGCTGTATATTCATGCAAGGGATCCTCTTAGGTCTGAGAGGAGGGCCTGTTGTCTGTCTGCTATAGCTATAGCCATTGCTACCGCCTGGATCAGCAGCCAGTACTTTAGATGAAGTCACACCTATTGATACTGACACAGACATGCTGTGTTGACTTAGTAACATGTCACACATCAGAACACAGCCTACATATTTGGATACCGGCAGCACATGGTACTTCAAACTATGTGTGTCATCTGTGGGCAGGTGTGTGCAAACATAGCAGTCTGATATATTCAAAATTGTTACATATAGTTTCAGAATTTCTATATATTGGTTTCCTTCGTATGTATCCCACAACCTTCCTTGGTCCCCTTTATTCACATCCACCCCCATTTCAGTAATATTCATGGTCATATTCTGTTCATAGTCTTTTGGGGATTTTGTTGGCTCAGCTCCATCACTCCCATCCCCCACTCTTCCATTAAGATGCGGTATTTCAAGCTCAGCAGAATACACTATTATTCTGCTTCTCCGGTCTTGTCCACCGGAGAAGCGTTGGCTTTAGTTTTGGAACTTGTGAATTAATACAAGGATTGTGACACGAGGACTTTTGGAGCCTGGAGCCATACGCCCACAGTACACCGCCGCCGCCAGTCGCGCCGCCGCTCCGGGACTACCTTTCCCGGCAGCCTTTGCGGCGGTGCGTTCCCTGACGCGTAACACGCGACAGGAGGGGCTTGAAAGGAAGAGAGCCCTCGGTGGAGCGGGGGGTCTTGTCCACCGGAGAAGCGTTGGCTTTAGTTTTGGAACTTGTGAATTAATACAAGGATTGTGACACGAGGACTTTTGGAGCCTGGAACCATACACCCACAGTACACCGCCGCCGCCAGTCGCGCTGCCGCTCCGGGACTACCTTTCCCGGCAGCCTTTGCGGCGGCGCGTTCCCTGACGTGTTACACGCGACAGGAGGGGCTTGAAAGGAAGAGAGCCCTCGGTGGAGCGGGGGGTCTTGTCCACCGGAGAAGCGTTGGCTTTAGTTTTGGAACTTGTGAATTAATACAAGGATTGTGACACAAGGACTTTTGGAGCCTGGAGCCATACGCCCACAGTACACCGCCGCCGCCAGTCGCGCCGCCACTCCGGGACTTCCTTTCCCGGCAGCCTTTGCGGCGGCGCGTTCCCTGACGCGTTACACGCGACAGGAGGGGCTTGAAAGTAAGAGAGCCCTCGGTGGATCGGGGGGTCTTGTCCACCGGAGAAGCGTTGGCTTTAGTTTTGGAACTTGTGAATTAATACAAGGATTGTGACACAAGGACTTTTGGAGCCTGGAGCCATACGCCCACAGTACACCGCCGCCGCCAGTCGCACCGCTCCGGGACTACCTTTCCCGGCAGCCTTTGCGGCGGCGCGTTCCCTGACGCGTTACACGCGACAGGAGGGGCTTGAAAGGAAGAGAGCCCTCCGCGTCACGGGACGCAAGCGGGACGCCCGGGGCGAAGCCCGGGCAAAGGGCGGGCCCTCTACGGCCCTCCAAGGCCACACAAGGCACGGCTCGGCCACTCCCTTAACGTGAGTAGCTCCGATTGTGACTGTCTATAATTTTGTCTTTTTCCCTGCTTCGGTGTGTGAAATCTACGGCGATGTCAGTCATAGAGGGACATACTCCTTTAACTGGAACTCCTATTATGGGTCCCCTAGATAAATTCTTCTTCAGAACAACTGCCGAACTGGATCGAGATTTGGCCATGGCAGAGCGCCGTATTGCCCGACGTCAATCAATTGAGTTACTGAAAAACACCATCCTAGAACCTACTGCGACAGTGATTTCTGAGGTTCAATCCTTAAATACTACCCAGCCTAACACAGATGCAGATCTGTTCAATACGGACAATCTTCCTTTAATTTTCCAATCTAGTCCATCGGCTTCCCTTCAACCAGAGCAACTTTCCTCCTCTAATAATAATAGTATCATCAATCTCATCGACCTTGTCACTCCCAACTTGCCAAAGACTTCTGAGGTCGTAAACTTAACCACTACGCCTGTTACCTTAAATATTTCGGAATTTGAATTTGAATTTAAAATTATTTATAAAGCGCTCGTTCGCCAACGGCTTCATGGCGCTACAACTTACAGAAAACAAGGCAGAGGGCAAATGTAAATTAAAAAAATTCAAACTACAGGAGGACAATTAATCGAAGGCTTTGGTAAACAAGTAAGTTTTAAGTTGTTTTCTGAACTGGGGATATAAAGTCAAGGCTCTGAGCTCAGGAGGCAGGGAGTTCCAGAGGAGTGGAGCAAGGGTCGCAAATTTCGAGGCTCCCCATTTCTTCCTCCGGAATCGCGGGACAGTGAGGAGGGATTGGGTAGAAGAACGAAGTTCTCTGGTAGGGACATAAGGAATAATCTCAGAAGAGATAAAGGCCGGTGCCGTGCCCAGTCTCGCTTGGAAAGTGATGGAGGCCAGCTTGAACTGGACACGTTCACGAACTGGGAGCCAATGCAAAGATTTAAGAAGGGGGGTGACATGATGGGATTTTGGTAGTTTGAACACCAGACGCGCCGCCTGGTTCTGAATCTGTTGCAACCGCCTAAGGCTATATGCCGGTATACTAGCATATAGGGCGTTGCTGTAATCCAGGCGGGAGATGACCATTGCCAAGGTGATCATTTTCAAAGCGTGAAAAGAAAAAAAACGGGACATCTTGCGTATAGTACGCAGTGAAAGAAAAGAAGAGGACACCACAGAACTGACCTGGGAGTGAAGAGTGAGCTGGGGGTTGAGCTTGATACCTAGGGTTTTTACTGAGGAAGAGGGGACAGGTGGGGAGCCAAGGGAAGGGGGCCAAAACAGAGGAGACCAGGGACTGGATGAACCACCCGTCAACACCAGCTCGGTCTTGTCTGGGTTGAGTTTTAAGTGGTTGTGGTTCATCCAGTCTCGGATGTGAATCATGGTAGATTGAAAGTTGGAAATAGAAGATGGGGAAGAGGACAGGTTGAAAACAAGTTGGAGGTCGTCAGCATAGTTGTATACTGCGACCTCCTTTTTCTGTAGTGAGAAAATAAGAGGGTCGATGTAAAGGTTAAACAAAAGGGGTGAAAGAGAGGAGCCTTGGGGGACCCCGCACTGAACTTTCCGGAAGTCTGCAGTAAAGTCACCCAGGCGAACTGCCTGGGTGTGGTCCCTCAGGAAGGAGGACAACCATACCAGTGTGGTACCTCCGATCCCAGCCGCCTTGACACGGGAGAGTAAGATGGTATGATCAACCGTGTCAAAGGCAGCTGAGAGATCAAGGAGGACCAAGGCCTGGGTCTTGTTGGTGTCCATTCCCTCCCTGAGGTTGTCAAGGACCGAGAGTACTACGGACTCCGTGGAGTGTGCGGGGCGGAAACCGGCCTGGCGGGGGGCTAAAACCCCATGCATCTCCACAAAAGTGCTCAAGGTGCGGGTGACGTGGCGCTCAAGCACTTTTGCCAAAAATGGCAAGAGGGAGATGGGACGATAGTTGGCGGGGACCGAAGGGTCCGCACCTGGTTTCTTGAGAATGGGGACGATGATTGCTGTTTTCAATGGGGCGAGTACCACGCCCTAAGAGAGTGAACTGTTAAGAAGGTGAAGGGGGGGATCAGAACAGGAAGACAAAATGTGACGGAGAATGTGGGAAGGGCAAGGGTCTAGGGGGGAACCAGATTTGACTAAGGGAATTATTGAGGTCAGAGTTTCCTTAGTCAGGAGGGGGAGGGCATCACGTTGTCCCTTGGGGGGAGGGCACTGAGGATCCACAAACGTAGGAGAAGGGGGAGGGATATTGGCCTTGATGGTGGCAATTTTTTGGATAAAGAAATTGTTAAGAGAGTGGCAGAGTTCTGAAGAAGGAGTGGGTTTCAAGGTGGTTCTGTCAGAGAATGCCAAGTTGTGCACAATCGAGAAAATTTCCCTCGATTGGTTCTCTGCAGCGAGGACTCTGGAGGAGAAATAAGCTGTTTCCGCCGCCAGGATAGCCTGCTTATATTGGGACAGGATGTTGATGAACTCCAATCATAGTAGGGGGCAGTAATTTCTCCTCCAGGCATGCTCCGCTCTGCGTACCGCTAGTTTAGTGGTCTTGAGGTCCTCATTAAACCACAGGTTAGCGTCTTTCTCCCGCTTTGAAGTAACCCGCTTGAGGGGGGCAATGGAGTCGCAACCCGAGGTGAGCCACTGATTGATGGGCGCGACTTGGGAGAGAGTGGACGTACCTTGTAATAGAGGATAGGAAGCGGTGAGTAGGTCAGATAAATTGTCTGGGTCTACTCGTCCCCAGGCCCAGACCCAAACGTTTTTAGGAAGTGGGGGCTTGACCGGGGAGTAAATGGGGAGGGCAAATGAAATCAGGTGATGGTCCGACCAGGTGCAGGGTGAAATAGAGACGGCATTTACAGGGCAGTCCAGAGACCAAATCTGGTCTAGAACATGTCCTTTAACGTGAGTGGGGGAGTGAATGTGGGGTATGAAATTAAGAGATCGGAGGGTTTCTGAAAATTCCTTAGAGGAAGGGCATTCTGCGGGGTCGGACGGCCAGAAATTAAAGTCACCCAAAAGCAAAATGGAAGTGTTGTTGATCGTAATCGTGGCTAGTACTTCCAAAAAGGTAGGGAGAAACAGTAAGGGCGATTGAGGAGGGCGGTAGATAAGTAAGCAAGTAAGGGGAGGGGTGATGGAGGTAGTGCGGATGGCCAGGTACTCAGTGGTGGCAATATCAAGCAGAGAGAGAATTTGAAAGGGGAAGTCCGCTCGGGCAATGAGCGCTACACCTCCCCCGACCCTGCCATTGAGGCGATCTGAGCGTAAGGCGTAGTATGGAGCTGGTAGAGTGGCCAATAGGGCGGGGAGGGAGTCGTCGCAAAACCAGGTTTCTGTGAGGAACAGAATATCTGGAGCATGAAGGTCCAGCAGCACCGATAGCTCATGCGAGTGGGCTACGGCGGACCGGTATTAAGGTAGTAGGCTGAGAGGGTTTTAGTGGGTCCAGGATTGACAGTACCCCCAGAAGAATTAGTAGGAATATTATGTGGGGGAGGGGAAACGTGAGCGGGGGACAGGCCAAGGGAGGTAATACGGGAACAAGTGGTGGCAGCTAAAGGCCAAGGGCCCTGGAGGCTGAGAAGTTCTGCCGGGGAGTAGGTGGTATATTGGGCAGAGTGACGTGCCCCTGGCCCCGGCAGGCCGCGGACGGGCGCAGACGGGCTTGACTTGTGCGCGACTTCGGCGCGAAGTCGGCGCTCGTTTGCTGCGCTTGCTCCAGTTCACCATTTATATCTGGTTGCCGCGAGCCACTAGACCGCTGACCTGCACGGTGGAGAGGCAGGGCGGAAGTGGAGCAGGACCAGGCAGGAAGTGTCGCTCGTGGGCTGACCCTCCGCTCAAACGGCACACAGCCGGGGCGGACCAGGGTCAAGAGCGAGGGAGATGGAGGTGGGTTACAGAAAACCAAATGAGAATGCAGGCACAATGCTATCAATCAGCATGGAGACAGTTTAAAAATCACACAAAGTGCGCGAGGGTTTTTAATCATAGTGCAACATTTTAAAACACGCAAGCGCGCGAAGCTTTTTATCAGCAAGGAGATATTAAAAGTACACCGAGTGCGCAACACAGCTATCAGTCAGCTGGGTTGTGCAATTTTAAATGAAATGCAATCAGCGTAGCGTAGGAGCGCGCAAGTAGCCTGCCCACCGCTGTGATCTGTCGTAGTTGTCGTAGTTGTTCGGAAGTATTATTACCTCCTGATGGTAAACAGCCTACACTTCCTGTGCTTCCAAATTCTGTTTCCAATAAAAATCAAACTCCATGCAATCAAACTAAAAGGAAACAGTCTATTATTAGATCACCCCCAAAGAAGCGCAGGAAACGAGGCTCGGCCAAAACGGACGCTCCCACTACAACACATAAACAACCTCTCCAAAGGACTTACTTAGACAAGAACTTCTTCAAATAGTGGAAGGGGTTCCCATTGCTACAAGAAAGACTCTGACTTCAAACGTACCACCATCCATTAAGGATTTTGTGGATGCAATGGAACATCTCCTAAACCCTTGCTGCCAGCCAAAGACTTCCAAACTGCAGTACAAGCTCTAGTAATCCCTCGAATTGAATACGGCAGCACCGCCCTTTGCGGTCTCCCGTTAACCAGCACTGCACCCCTAAGAGCCTCTCTAAACGCTGCAGCCAGACTCATCACTGGATCAAAAAAACACTTGCACATCACCCCTGATCTGAAAACACTGGACTGGCTGCCTTTTGAAGCCAGAATACATCTGAAAATCGCCTGCATGACACACAAGGCTCTACACCTGAGCTCTCCCAGATACCTCACTCAGAAGCTGTCAATCTCTGGCGGTTCTAGAATCACTAGAGGCACAGACAATCTTCTGCTAAAACCTCGAAGATTCCGGAAGGTAAAAACATATAAACGCTCTTTCTCAGGAATGGCACCCAGGATCTGGAACTCACTCCCCCCTGAAACCAGGCTCATCTCCTCCTTCACTCTTTTTAAGAAAGAAGTAAAAGCCATTTTTATGGCCAAATACACTTGACCGATTAGCGTGGTTTTGGAAAGACCCTACTCCGACCTGTATTACTTTGCTCGAACTCTATGCATGTATGAACATGTATGATTATGTACTTCACCTGAATTATTGTTGCTACTACCATCTAACAACACATTTAAATCGCTGTTCGAACTTTATGACTATGTATCTCACCTGTATTATCGATGCTACTGACTATCTATGCACACATTTAACTGTTATATTTGTATTATTGATGTGTTGTTCTACCTATGTGTAACCCCAATCTCTTGCTGGCATTCCCAGCCGTGTAAAGCGCTCTGATATCTGCAAAGATCCTGTTCGCGCTATATAAAACTTTCAAAATAAATAAATAAAATAAAAATAAATAAAAGCTCTACTCATTCCAATAGTAGAAAGAGTAAAGAGAATTGGAATACAATCGGAAAACCTTACAGCAGGTTCTACTCATAATACTACAACCAAAAAGGAAATACCAAACACCGTGAACGCAAAAGATGGCGAAAGAAACTTTAGCTTGGGAAAAACAACTGTAGAAAATAAAATCACGAAGGAAACAAAATCCTCAATTAAACAAACTCCTGTAATTATACCTAAACCAGTAACTAAGGCCCCTATTGTCCAATTGACACAAAATACAAGATCACAATCTGCGCAAATAAACTCCCTTATAAATTCTGCAAGAATGGGGAACGCAAAAAATAACTCAAACATCCATAAGAGAGACTCTTACAACAGTAGACCAACTCGGAAAAGAAACGCAGATTTACCCCCTGCAGCCTCACAAAATGTCATTGTTTTAACTGGGGTTCCTCCACTACCAACTGCAGGAGTGTATGAAAATCACGCCAGTCTAAAAAACAAGGTGATATATTGGCTCAAAAATAATAGGCCTCTTCCACCCCATCTCAATGGCGATATTATTATGGTGAGAAGAACAAACTGGGTGGGTATACGCCCTAAAGATATAGAAGGCGACGTCATTATTATCACATTCAAAGATCCCAGAGTTACGTCACACATCAGGGATTGGTACTCAGATTTCGATAATGGCCCGATTACACCTAAACCCCTTTCTTATTTCTACCCTGAAGCTTTAATGCGTCCGAAATCCCACCAGCCCAAGCCCTATTTTGGAAACTTTACCTTCCAAGAGCATAGAAGACCATCTTATCATAACTGTCCACCAAGATATGGAATTAGGGAAAATATTTTCCCATCTCAAAGCCCCTATCATAACTTAGGTAAACCATGGGATACTAAATATCCCTCGACGCCTGGTTACGCTCCAGTGGGATATGGACAATTAGTTCCACCTCAAATTCCTATATGGAATCTCCCCTGTTATAACCAATATGAGCCACTCTATGGTCTGGATGACATAGAATGACTTACTCCTAAGAAAGTGGACTATCAACTTAGGGAGAACTTACCTGCCATTTTATCCAAAGAAATTTTGACAAAGCCCTCTTTGACTAATAGTACCCCAGACTTACAAATAGAAAACATGATAGAAAAAGGTAATACACTAAAAATACCAACGAGACAGATAGACCGGGATAGAACATCAATAATGCGGTCTATCAGTGGGGGGTATAGTAAACCTACTGACACATTAGAGATTCTATCCTGGAATCTCGCAGGTATCAATTCAAAAATTATACTACCTTCTTGGTTGGATGTGGTAAATCGATACCCTGTTTTGTGTTTTCAAGAGACCTGGGCACTGACCCCTGCACATTTATTGGGCTACCAGACTTTTCATTCACCTGCAATAGCTAGTAATCAGGGTAGACATAGTGGGGGTCTCTGTACGTATATAAGTGTCACAATAGGCCACAAGGTTGTAAAAAAGATATTAAGGACATCCTATCAAATAATTGCCATGGATGTTGGCTCCTCCATGACACTGTTGATAATTAACTTTTATAATAATATGCCCCCAGAGCCATTGGAAAAGGTATTGGAAGAGTTACACCGCTCAATGGTCACACTTAAAGAATTACGTGGCGGCGAGTGTGTGACAATCTTTATGGGTGATTTTAACTGCTACATATGCCCAAATGCCATGAAGGGCACGTGTGACATCTCTATAGAAATGGATACTAGTATTATTAATGATACTCCTAACCATCATTTTATACACTCAAACACAGGGGATTTACTAAATAATTTTTTAGCTTCTTTTAATTTAGATTTTGCTAACAATTTAACCCTCCCACGTAGACCTTTTGAACCCAGTTTCCTTGGTAGAGGTATAAATTCGACTATTGATTTCATACTTTTTTCACAGATGTATGCCCCTTTAATATCCTCCTGGAACACTTTGGACCACTTATATGGGGATCATTATCCCCTAGCCTTATCTATCGTGTTGCCCTCTCCAGTCTTCATGCATAACAACAATCCCAAAACCAATTATGAGCTACCAATTGTTTTGGGGGCTCACAATGGATATACCATCAAATGGGATAAAATCAACCCTGCTAGACTGTTGAAGGACTTACTGGCGATGAGGTGGGAGGAGATACATACTTGCCTCTCCTTAAATGAACAGCCCCACTCCGTCCGAGAAGCCTTCTTGAAAATACAGATCAGTCTCAGAAAACTGCTTACACAACAGTTTAAGGCAGGGCTCATCACCCCTAAAGTGTGGTTTGACAAACATTGTTCTATAGCTTTGAAGACATTAAAGAATCTCTTGCATAAAACCCCAAAATCAACTACGGAGATTCGACAAGCCAGACTTAGCTATCGTATGGCTATTAAAAATAGAAAAAAAGTATTGAAGGAGGAAGCATGGCAAAAATTGGTGTCAATAAGTGAAAATCGAGATCTCTCGGCCTTCTGAAATTTATAAATACACCACTCCCATGGGTAAAGATGCCGGAGAGAAATATTGACCTTGCAATTGATGGTGAAATGTGGGCTGTTTATTTTCAAAATCTTTATAGTCAACCCACACCGACGCTACCAGAACCAAAGACTTCATCATCCATAGACCTGCTTGAGGTAACTCATTCTAATATTGTCTTCAGGTGGGAAGAGGTGGAGATGGCGATAAGGGACAGTCCAGCTGGTAAGGCACCAGGGCCGGACGCCATCCCCACTGATGTTTTCAAAGCAGAAATATCCTTTTGGGCACCAATATTGACATCTGTCTTAAACGCTGCAACTACTTCGGGCCACTTCCCATCCTCGGACGAGGCTGTAGTGATACCCATCTTCAAAAAGGGTGATAGGCATTCTCCATCCTGCTACAGGCCTATCTCCCTGCTTGATTCCCTAATGAAGATTGCAGGTCGCATTATCCTGAAACGTCTTGAACTATGGGTAGTGGAGAAGAACATACTTTCAACACTCCAGTATGGCTTCAGATCAGGGAGAGGGACAGTTGAACAAACTCTGAACCTACATCTTATTATGTCCAAATACGTTGACACAAAAAATGGAAACCTGTATGTTACTTATGTAGACTTAAGCTCTGCTTTTGACTGTGTAAACCATGAACAACTTTGGGATATTCTGGAATGTTTAGGAGTAGATTCATCAATACTCATCTTTATAAAGAATTTGTATAGAAACGCTTGAGCTAGAGTCAGATATGGCCCAAAAGGAGAGTGCTCGCCAAGATTCTCCGTAAATAGAGGGGTTAGGCAGGGGTGCATACTGGCCCCCATGCTCTTCTCCCTCTATATTAATGCAATAGGAGATCATTTAAAAAACTTAGAATGCGATTATCCCAAGGTGGCAGGGCAATCAATCCCTATCTTGCTCTATGCCGATGACGCGACTATACTTTCACAAACTAGAGTGGGGCTACAAAGGGCAGTCACGGCATTCAGAGACTTCATGCACGATAAAGGCCTGAGAGTCAACATCAGGAAAACCTACTCAATGGTCTGCAATAAAAAGATAAATAAAAGATCATGCCCCATCCATATTGCGGAGCAAAGACTTGAGACAGTGGACAATTTCACGTATTTGGGCATTTCGGTAAACCGACACGCCTCTTGGAAGTCGGCAGTTAAAATGAGGAAACTTGCCCTTGTGAGAGCTGTTGGTGGGCTCAGAGACTTTGCTGGAAGAGTAGGTGGGAGGCCTGTTAAACAGTTAATTATTCTTTATAAAACAAAATGTATTTCAACAGCCATTTATGGGGCTGGCCTCTGGGGCATTGAAAAAGACATTACCTCAATTCAAATAGAGGAAAATAATTTCCTAAGGTACTTATTGGCAACACCAAATCCACTTCCGTATACATGAAGCATATTGAGTTAGATCTATCATTTATTTCAGACTTAATTAAAGTGGAGCCCCCACTTTTGTGGCATAAAATCTGGACCACTACTGAAACAGATCTGAATCGCGAAGTGATACTGGACATTCTCAAACAGGAGGGGGCAAGACACACGAAATGGCTGGCTTACATAAAAAACTTTTTTGTGGAAATTGGTCACCCAGAGTACTTTTCTGATCCTTTGACCTTGGATTCTATATCAAGAAAAACTCTATTGGATCACTTGGAGACTAAAAGATGGAATCATCAAAAATTAAATACTACTCTCCAGGTGTATCAAAGGGTGACGCAGCACAAGGGGCTTCAAGCATATCTGTCCACTGACTTTTCTTGCTATGCTAGAAGGCTCCTTGCCAGATTTAGACTGAGGTCATTTTTTCGTCTTATAACTTTCCCTGTAGGAAATGATTGGTCGCGAAATCTGAGTTTTTGTCCATGCGATGATACCTCTGTGCAATCAAATATTCATACCATCTTATTTTGTACTTATTATGCGATCCCCAGGAAAACATTATTGAAACCTCTACTACAGAGATGGGGCCTGAGGTCCTGCAAGGACGCATATGAGCGCTTACAGATGCTAGAGGATAAAGAAGTTATATGTATCATGGAACAGTACTTGAAGCTGTTGATTAAATTTAGGAAATCTCTGCAAGGCCCTACTTAACCACATCGCTGCTGTGCATTTTCCCCTCCTGTGCTGGAAAGTGTGATTTTGGTTCTTTCATGACGAGCTCAGCTCGTCATCAGCACAGCTCCACTGTGCCTCATGACGAGCTGAGCTCGTCATGAGCATGGAAGGGGTTAAATATACTGTTTTTTAGATCTTTTTATAATAATTCTTAATCATGATAAGATTGGTTCTCCTGATCTTTCTTTTTAAATGGTAATATTTTCTTCTTCGATACACTTTTCCATTCCTATCTATTTTAATGAATTGATTAATTGAATTGTTTTATATGTTTTCTGTAATTGTATGCTTGTATGATATTCTTTGAAATATCAAATAAAGCTCTTGATCCTGATCCACTATTATTATCGCTGTTACTAGTATTGCTGGTGCCGGTAACAATATTGCAAGGACCACTGCTTTCCAGTTACATGTGTTTCTTCCAGTGGACTGCATGACTCTGAACAAACTTGACCCTTCCCTATGCTATGCAATCTTCTTGTAAATAGACCCTAAGTTTATTCTTGGTCCACTCGGGCTTGTGAATAGGCCCTAATTTTATTCTTCTTCCTCTTGGCGCTATGCTAGCTGACCCTTAGAGCCAAGTATTTAACCACTGCTATTCTCTTCTATTTAATGTCTCGAATAAGTCTAGGACCAGTGACATCTGTTGCAAATATGGCACAATGGAGAATGTTCAAGGTTTTGAATAATGCTAGAACCAGTGCTTTCTATCGCAAAAATGGCACCATTGAGAATGTCAAACCGTAGATCTGTTAATTCTTGCTCAGTGACTTGCTCTGGGCCCGTGGGAAAGGCAATCTCATAAAAAATTCATCTTATTAGCTCACTGAGCAATAGTGGCCTTGGGATAAGTAATGTTAATGTTGCACTTATGTCTCTCCCTGGGCACAAAATGGTTAATTGTATCCTGGACCGTTGTCCGCAGGCTTATATTGACACAGATCGAAGTCTATCAGTTCTGAGCCCTTGCATTTAGGCAGCAGTCTATTAACCCCTTCCCTGCTCATGACGAGCTCAGCTCGTCATGAGGCACAGTTGAGCTGTGCTGATGACGAGCTGAGCTCGTCATAAAACTATGATGATCAAGGATTTTAAGCACAGGAGGAAAATATCAATAGCAGCCAAGGTGTTAATGATTAATCGATGCTTTCAGCTTTCTGTTTGTTGGAGCGCAGGTTATATTCTCGACGAGGCCCTGCTGTTGGTAACTGCGTTGGTGGGATCCGTCCTTCGTTCTCAGGGGTCGCTTTTTTTCGTATGCGTCGCGTGGATCCACGAAGTTAGACCATCACATTTCACTGCTGTAGCCGTTGTGAGAAGGACCTGCCTGGGCCCCCTCCATCTGGGCTGCAAGCAATTTCTCTGTGTGTGGACCTTCACCCAAATCCAATCCCCTGGTAGTAGATCGTGGGCTGATGGAGTTGCGGCCTCTCGAAGGGACTTCAGCACCTGACAATGGAGGTAATGTAAAATGTCTGTTAACTTCTTACAGTAACACAATAATAAGTCGTCAGTTACTGACAGTGGGGCTGTTGACATGTGTCCTGGAATGTGCATGGGTCTACCAAACACAATGTCGTGTGGACTCAGCTTCGTTACTCTGTCTGGTGTACATCTCATTGCTAGTAGTGCTAACGGCAGTGCATCTACCCAGGAGGGGTCTGTTGACGCACAAATTTTAGCTATCTTGTTTTTCAACACCCCATTTTTCCTCTCAACAGCGCCTGCTGCTGGTGGATGGTAAGCACAGTGCAATTTCTGTGTTATGGCAAGCCCCTTACATAGTCCCTTTATGACATGAGAGATAAATGCAGGCCCATTGTCGGACGCAAGGAGAGAGGGTACCCCAAACCTTGGCAGTAGTTCCTTCAGTAGGCACTTGGCCACGCTCTGTGCATCACAATATTTGGTGGGGTAGGACTCTGTCCATTTGCTAAACATACAGACAATGACCAAAATATAGCGGTATGTCTGAGTGGGGGGCGTGTCTATAAAATCAAGCTGAAGGCTTTCAAATGGCCTGTGAGGAGGTGGGAAGTGGCCAGGGGCAGTTGGGGTACCTTTTCCGGTGTTATATTGGGCACAGACAGAACATTGCTTGCAGAGCCTTTCTGCTGTCTGGTGACATTTTGAGTTATACCAACACTGGGAAAACAATCTGATCATACCATCATGTCCCACATGTGAGGGCCCATGGAACAGCCTGCCCATTGAAGGGAGCATGGTGGAAGGCAAGCATATCCTGCCGTTAGGCCCTACCCATAGCCCATCCTTTGTTGCTGTGCAATCCTGTTGCGCCCAC
The DNA here is from genome assembly GCF_964263255.1 of Lissotriton vulgaris. Lineage (NCBI taxonomy): Eukaryota > Metazoa > Chordata > Amphibia > Caudata > Salamandridae > Lissotriton > Lissotriton vulgaris. The sequence goes on from NW_028250124.1 coordinate 155,246, forward strand.
TCCTCCTTTTCCTGGTCGGCTGCACTCATCTGAATATGTATTGGGTCAAAATGTAATGAACCATTATCCTCTCTGGTTTCTATTCTGCTGCCCACTAATTGTACCATTGTTCGCTGGCAGCCTGTAAGTGCTATTCTCTTCGCTTCTTGGTCAATGAAAGCATTGCCTCTGGAAACGGGGTCTTTTGATGAGGTGTGGGCAGCACATTTTATGATAGCCACTTTGAGAGGTAGTAGCAGAGCTTGGAGAAGGTCACAAATCAATTCTGCGTGCTGTATCTGCTGGCCTGCTGATGTAAGGAACCCCCTCATTGCCCATAAATGGCCAAAGTCATGGACCACCCCAAAGGCATACTGGCTGTCCGTGTATATATTCACTTTCTTCCTTCAGCCCACGCACATGCCCTCGTAAGTGCCACGAGTTCTGCTGCCTGTGCACTCTTTGCTGCTGTCAGCCTTCCCCCTTCCAATAATTTAGTAGCTGTGCCCACCGCATAAGATGCTTGTAGTACTCCTATGTCATCCCTTAGGCATGACCCATCTACAAACAAATCTCCTTGAGCATCTGGGAGTGGTGTATCTTTAAGGTCTTGGCGTATCTTGATGTTCTTATCTATGGCCAAGGCCAAACCTCTTTCTGAGTGCGGGGTCTGGGAAAATGGGTTATTGTCGAAATTCTGTCTGGCAGCAATTTTCTTGTTCCTTCTGTTAACTCATGGCCTAGGTACTTCACAGAGGTGAGGCAAAACTGTAACTTGTTTGGGGAGACTTTGTATCCCTATAGTGCTAAGTGGCATAGGACAGCGATGGTGTCTTTTACGCAAGCTTCCCTCGAAGGTGAGGCCAATAGTAAATCGTCAATATATTGGATGAGCATGGACCCCTCCTTTAGTACCAGGGAGTCTAAATCTGTTTTTAAGGCATGTGTGAAGATGGAATGTGACTCTGTATAGCCCTGCATGAGCCTTGTCCAACAAAATCTCTTCTGTCTAAAACTAAAGGAGAAAAAATGTTGTCTGTCCGGGTGCAAGGGGATGGTAAAGAAGGCGGAGCTAAGATCCATCACTGTGAAGGTGGTGGCTGTCACTGGTATGTTAGATAATATTGTTGCTGGGTTTGGGACCACTGGGAAAGAGGGTAATACTATTTTGTTCAATTCTCTCAGGTCTTGCGTGAATCTGTAGACAGGGGCCCCGTTCGGGCCCTTGGTTGCCTTCTTCACCGGGAGTATCGGGGTGTTACATTGACTGTATTGAATCTCTCTTAAAATTCCTTGCTTCAGGAGGTCCTGTATGACTGGTGCGATGCCTTCCCCCCCCCTCTATGGAGATTTTGTATTGTGGCACTCTTGGGAGAATTGCCCCTGGCTTTAGTTTTATCTGTACCGGTGGGTAGTTCAATACCCGCCCTACGTCATTGGCACTTGTTGCCCAGACTTCAGGCGGCACACAGTGGCAAAGTTCTGGTGGTATTGTGGGGTCTGTGCATGTCATGAAGGCTTGTAACATTAGGCCATTTGCCTTGCTCTCTAGAAAGACCCCTGTTGGTGAGCAGTGTATGGTGCATTGCAATTTGCATAACAAATCTCTCCCCAGCAAATTCACAGGACAAAATCTGCTAAGAATAAACTGGTGGTGCACTGTTATCGCGCCTACTACAAACTGTAGTGGCTCAGTAAGGTATTCTGTAATAGGTTGGCCAGTCATGCCCACTGCGGTTTTCGTAGTCCTAGAAAGTGGAGACTCGGGCGTGGTTAGTGCCTTCAGCACTGATCTTTGAGCCCCTGTGTCAATTAGAAATGGAACAACCCTGCCCAATATTTCTCCCTCTACATAAGGTCCGGATTGATCTACTGCTATTGCTGGTGCTATTACGCAGTTTCCCACTTTCAGGCATCCCTAGAATGATGTTGGGGGCGGGGGTCGAGGCCAGTCATTGGTTACTGGTGTTCACCCTTCCCCCCCCTGTCCATTGCTGCTGGGACTCATTTTCCTGCTGCGGATTGTCTCGGTACCCTGTGTGCCGAGTGTAGTTGGTGTGCTGGTGTCTGCCCTCCTTCTTGCTGTTCTGTTTGTACCTACTGTCCTCATTTCTTTTCTTTAATATTGGGCAATCTGCTTTCCAATGGTTGGGGTCCTTACAATAGAAACATGTTGTTCCTTGTGGATTCAGGGAGGCTGATCTGCGGGGTAAGAAAAGGTGTCCTACCGGTCTGTTGTTTTCCTGCGCCTCGTGCCCCTCCTCTGCTCCTCTCTCTTCCCCTGTTATTGCTGTAAAACCGTTCTTGTGCTACCATTAACCTCACTTTTTCTTTCTTTAATTTTTCTGTCTCCATCGCCTCTGCACTAGACTGGAAATCTGAGCAGTATTTAGCCGCTGACAGCACTTTTTCTATAAGTTCCTGCTGCCAGCAGACTAAAGAAGTTTGCAAGTGTGTTCTGATAGGTGGTGTGAGACCTTGTACAAATGTAGTTACCAGGGCCGGCATCGCATCCCCCATAGAGTTTTTCAATCCACTGTTCTGCCTATATACTTGCAGGAGGCGGTCAAAGTATGTATTCACACTTTCATCTTTCTCCTGTTTAGTACTCATAATTTTGCTCCAATCAACCCTATCTTCAGGTACCTTCTCCTTCAAGTGTTCCACCACCTTCTTATATAACTCATCTATTTCTGGACCTGGCATCCCTCCCTTGCCCCTCTTTGGCTCCACATCTGGCCACCCCACCTTCCCTTTACAGTCTTACCAGAGGTCCTTTGGGATAATGATATTGAACAACAAGTCAAGTCAAGTTAAAATTTGTATAGCGCACTACTCACCCAGAGGGTCCCAAGGCGCTTGAGGGGGGGGGGGGGTCAAACAGCCAGGTTTTGGGTTGTTTTCTGAAGGAGAGGTGGTTCTGTGTAAGGCGGAGGTGGGTGGGGAGAGAATTCTAGGTTTTGGCCACTAAGAAGGAGAAAGATCTTCCACCCATGGTAGCTCTTCGTATGCGTGGAATCGCAGCGAGGGCTTGATTGGACGATCGTAGTTGGCGGGTGGGGGTGTAAAAGGTCAGGCGCGTGTTGAGGTATTTAGGTCCTAGGTCGTAAAGAGTTTTGTGTGCGTGGGTGAGGAGACCGAACGCTATTCTCTTGTTCACGGGGAGCCAGTGGAGGTCTCTCAGGTGACTGGATATGTGATTGTGGCGGGGTATGTTTAGGATGAGTCGGGCAGAGGCGTTCTGAATGCGTTGGAGTTTTTTCTGTAATTTGACTGTGGTTCCGGCGTAGAGGGTGAATCCGTAGTCCAGTCGGCTTGTGACAAGTGCTTGGGTGACTGTCTTTCTTGTTTCGGTGGGGATCCAACGGAAGATCTTTTTGAGCATACGTAGTATGTTAAAGCATGATGATGAGACGGCGTTGACTTGTCTGGTCATCGAGAGGGAGGAGTCTAGGATGAATCCCAAGTTGCGAGCATGATCCGTTGGTTTGGGTGACTGCCCAGTGCCGGTGGCCACCATGAGTCGTCCCATGCGGAGGGGGATGATCCTAGGATGAGGACTTCCGTCTTGTCAGAATTCAGTTTTAATCGGCTGTTCTTCATCCATTCGGCTACGTCTTTCATCCCTTCGTGTAGGTTGGTTTTGGCAGTGTTTGGGTCTTTGGTGAGGGAAAGGATCAGCTGTGTGTCGTCAGAGTAGGAGATGATGTTGAGGTTCTGTTGGCGTGCGATGGATGCGAGGGGGCTCATGTAGACGTTGAAGAGGGTGGGGCTGAGCGATGATCCTTGTGGTACGCCGCAGATGACTTCGGTGGCCTCTGACCTGAAAGGGGGGAGGCGGACTCTCTGGGTTCTTCCAGCGAGGAACGAGGGTGCTATGACAGACCGTATCAAACGCTGCAGAGAGGTCCAGGAGGATGAGGGCAGCTGTTTCCCCGTTGTCGAGAAGTGTTCTGATGTCATCTGTGGCTGCGATAAGGGCGGTCTCGGTGCTGTGTTTGGTTCGGAAGCCAGACTGTGAGGGGTCGAGGGAGCCGTTGGACTCGAGGAAGGCGGCGAGCTGACTGTTGACGGTCTTCTCTATGACTTTGGCAGGGAAAGGGAGGAGCGAGATGGGGCGGTAGTTCTTAAGTTCAGTGGGGTCTGCTGTAGGTTTCTTTAGTAGGGCACTGAGTTCGGCATGTTTCCAGCTTTCCGGGAAGGTGGCGGTGTTGAGGGAGCAGTTGATGATATCCCGGAGATGGGGTGCTATGATGGAGTCAGCCTTGTTGAAGATGTGGTGGGGGCATGGGTCGGTCGGTGATCCGGAGTGAATGGAGTTCATCAGGCAGATGGTGTCTTCGGTGCTGATCGGGTTCCAGGCGCAAAGGGTGGTGGCGGGGGGCTTCAGTTCGGTAGTAAGGGGGGTGGACTGGTCGCCGAAGCTGTTATGTATGTCAGCAATTTTGCTGTGGAAGAATGAAGCCAGAGAGTCGCAGATGTCTTGAGAGGGAGTGATGTCGTTGGAGACGGCACTGGGATTGGTAACCTTGACGATGCTGAAGAGTCCCATGCTGTTGTGGGCGTTGCTGTCGATTTGATCCTTAAATGCTGATTTCTTGGAGGATGAGATCAGCTGGTGGTGTTTGCGGATGGCGTCCTTGAGGGCGGTCATGTTGTCTGTGGTTGGGTTTTTTCGCCAGGTTTTCTCGAGGGTGCAGCAGTTCTTTTTGGAGTTCTTGAGGTCGTCATTGAACCAGGAGGCTTTTTTGTTACCTTTGTTGTTGTGATGATTTTTCAGGGGTGCTAAATCATCAGCGCAGTGGGTGATCCATTGTGCGAGATTGATGGCTGCTTTATTTGGGTCCGATGATATTACGGGGGGGGTTTGGTTTAGCGATGTGGTGAGCTGGTCGGTGGTGATTTTGTTCCAGTTTCTGCGGGGGACTTGTTGTGGGTGGTGGTGAGTCGTGGTCTTTCTAAAGTTGAAGTGGACGCAGCTGTGGTCTGTCCAGTTGAGTCCTGTGGCGTGGTTGAAGGAAAGGTATTGTATTGTATTGTAGCAGTTTTTATTGAGCGCGATTGCTGCCCGCAGGCGTCCAAGCGCTGGGTACAGGGAAAGTGACTGAAGGTGCTTGCTGGAGGAGAAGATTGGGTCGAGCGTGTGTCCGGTGGGTGGGGGTGTTTACGAGTTGTTTGAGTCCGAGATTAGCGAGGTAGTCCAGGAGGGTGGTGGTGTTGCAGTCGTTGGTCTTCTCCAGGTGGAAGTTGAGGTCCCCTAGGAGAATGTAGTCCTCGGAGGGGAGGGCGTGTGAGCTGATAAAGTTGGTGATGTTGTCGCTGAATTGTGTGCGGGGTCCTGGTGGTCTGTAGATGAGAGTACCTATAAGTGTGGTCTTGGGATCGGTGTGTATCTGGAAGTGAAGATGTTCGGCGGCTGTGGGGGTGTCGTCAGAGCTGGTCGAGATGCGGATGGTGTTCCTGTGGACGATGTCGATGCCTCCTCCTGTTTGGTTGATGCGGTCCTTTCGGATTATCTTGTATCCGTCCGGGATGGCTATGGCGATGTCGGGCGATGATGAGGCGTTCATCCAGGTTTCTGTAAGAAAGGTGACGTCCGGTGATGTGGTGTCGAGTAGGTTCCATAGTTCAATGGCGTGTTTGTGGACCGATCGCGTGTTGAGCATGATGCACTTTAGGTGGTTGTTGTTAGGGTTCTGTTTGGTGGTAGTGGTTGCAGTGTGGGACCTGATGCAGCAGAACTTGCAGGATTGGCAGGTGAAGTGTCCATGGGTGCGTCCTGGGGCGGCTTGGTGGCAGTCGGTGAGTCGGCCGGTGTTAAGTGCAGAGAGGGTTGCGGCGTTGTACGTTAGGCGGGTGGAGTTGATTTTGCGGGTGCCAGGGGGTTTGGCGCTGGGCGCGGTCCAGGCGTGGACGGGCGTAGACGGGCTTACCTTTGGCGTGCCTTCGGCGCGCATAGGGCGCGACCGCTGCGCGTGACCGCTGCGCGTGAGTTGCTGTGCCATAAATGGAGAGTGGAGGGGGGCGGGGCGAGGGAGGAGCAGCTGGGAGGCGGGAGCGGGGTAACGAGTGGGGATGGTAGCGGTGAAGCTGGGGGGAGCAGGGGTGGGGCCGGAGCAGCGGCAGGAAGCGTGGCCGAGGAGGGATGAAAAGAAATGGAGGCACGCTAAACACAGGGTCACAGAGGATGATATGGGGCAGTAAACGCAGGCACAATACTACAGGAGCACGAAAAAGATGCAATAGTATGTTATAGGGGTACGATTTAAAATACAGCTGAAGGCACAATATACTTATCGGAGTCGGAGGTAGGCAGGCAGCTGCGAAGGGGCAAGAGTTCACTCGGCGATGGGGCACGATTATGAGCACAGATTCAGCAGCAGCGATGGGGCACGACTTCCTAACGCAGATGCAGGAGGAAGGAGCGACCGGCTCTGACCGAGTCAGAATGGCTCACAGCTCCTTGCTTAGAGGATCTCTGCTTTTGGTCTCTGTGGGAGGGAGGAGCAGTTGGGAGGCGGGAGCAGGGTGGCGAGTGGGGATGGTAGCGGTGAAGCTGGGGGGAGCGGGGTGGGGCCGGAGCAGCGGCAGGAAGCGTGGCCAAGGAGGGATGAAAACAAATGGAGGTACGCTAAACACAGGGTCACGGAGGATGATATGGGGCAGCAAACGCAGGCAAAATACTACAGGAGCACGAAAAAGATGCAATAGTATGTTATAGGGGTACGATTTAAAATACAGCAGAAGGCACAATATACTTATCGGAGTTGGAGGCAGGCAGGCAGCTGCAAAGGGGCACGAGTTCACTCGGCGATGGGGCACGGTTATGAGCACAGATTCAGCTGCAGCGATGGGGCACGACTTCCTAACGCAGATGCAGGAGGAAGGAGCGACCAGCTCTGACCGAGTCAGAATGGGTCACAGCTCCTTGCTTGGAGGATCTCTGCTTTTGGTCTCTGTGGGAGGGAGGAGCAGCTGGGAGGCGGGAGCGGGGTGTCGAGTGGGTATGGTAGCTGTGAAGCTGGGGGGAGCAGGGGTGGGGCCGGAGCAGCGGCAGGAAGCGTGGCCGAGGAGGGATGAAAACAAATGGAGGCACGCTAAACACAGGGTCACGGAGGATGATATGGGGCAGTAAACGCAGGCACAATACTACAGGAGCACAAAAAAGATGCAATAGTATGTTATAGGGGTACGATTCCAAATACAGCTGAAGGCACAATATACTTATCGGAGTCGGAGGTAGGCAGGCAGCTGCGAAGGGGCACGAGTTCACTCGGCGATGGGGCACGATTATGAGCACAGATTCAGCAGCAGCGATGGGGCACGACTTCCTAACGCAGATGCAGGAGGAAGGAGCGACCGGCTCTGACCATAGTAACTCTCTCTCCATAGTAACCCTCCTAACGCTGCCATTCTATTGAGCTCTTCATACCATTTTCGTGGTTCGTCTCTTAGTCTGGGGAAGTCTTTCGAAAAACAATTAATGTCCTGCCTGGACCATGGGACATAAACATATGCTAAATCATTTGGCGCACTTCCAGGTGGTGGCGGTATCTCCCGTAGGGGCATGATAAGAGATGGGACTTCTATTGTGGTGGAGGAGTCTGTTGTGTTGGCTATGGTGATGGAGTGGGCAAGAGAGTGGACTACGTCAATTACTGCACATGTGTGTATTAGCTGCTTCCATTGTTGTAATTTGTCTATAGCATAGCTAAGCGTATCCTGCAACTTAGACTCCTCCCATGCTATTAAATCTGAGTCTGTGAATCAGAACTTCCCCACTTCCCAATCATATTGTGCTGGTAGTTGGGCACGACTACCTGTGGTTGTCTGGGTGTCGGCTTGTTTAGCATATGCCAAATGGGCCTGGGGTGCTTTGCTCATTAACTCTGCTTGTGCTAGGGACAGTGTTTTCTCTAAGTACCTCCTATTCTGTGATTCTATAAAGGAGTCCACTGTTCGTGAGTCCTCCATGAGCCGCTGTAGTAGTGCTTGACAATTTAAAGAATCACTCTTTCGCATCAATTTTGGTGAGTTTGGATTGGACGCAGAAGTTCCTCCCACCATTCCCCCCAAGCTGCCTCGTCTTTTGCTCTCTGGAGTCGACTCTGTTTCTGCCAAACATTTCTCTAAGATCGAAATGTCGTGTTCAGTGTGGTGGACGTACGTAAATGCATCCCATATTAGCGAATGCCACTGTGACTGTCTAAATGAATCATCCTGTGATTGATCCTCAAATAATTGCTGCCACTGTCTGTCTATTAATTTAGGCATTTTAACCTGTTTCTTTAACGCATTCTTTTAGAATGTTGTATTTCTTATCGTTGCAGTCTGAAGCGGCTTGGGCCGCTGTGTCTCTCATTAACTTCAGAGAACCCAGGTCTTGGACAGCGTCCAATTCCGGTCTCGCAACCTTATCTTTCGATGCTCTGCATACAAAGGTTATGGCTGCCTCTCGTTCTCCGGGAGTTAGCTCAGTGTGTTCTGGCTCAGGTGCATGCAGCAGTGAATCACCACCTAGGCATCCCAAGAGAATACAAGGAAAAGCACTTGAATGGATCACCTCGTTCCTCACCGGAAGAACCCAGAGAGTCCGCCTTCCACCATTCAAGTCCGAGGCCACTGAAGTCATCTGTGGAGTACCACAAGGATCCTCACTCAGCCCCACCCTCTTCAACGTATACATGAGCCCCCTCGCGGCCATCGCCCGCCAACACAACCTCAACATCATATCTTACGCGGATGACACTCAACTAATCCTTTCTCTCACCAATGACCCCAGCACCGCCAAAACTAACCTACACGAAGGAATGAAAGAAGTTGCCGAATGGATGAAACAAAGCCGTCTGAAACTGAACTCAGACAAAACAGAAGTCCTCATCTTAGGTACATCCCCCTCTGCATGGGACGACTCTTGGTGGCCGGAAGCCCTTGGAAAAGCACCCATCCCGACAGACCACGCACGGAACCCAGGCGTCATCCTGGACTCTTCACTCTCAATGAACAGACAAGTCAACGCCGTATCCTCATCCTGCTTCAACATTCTCCGCATGCTCAAAAAAACATTTCGCTGGATCCCCACCGAAACCAGGAAAACAGTCACCCATGCTCTGGTCACGAGCCGACTGGACTACGGAAACACCCTCTACGCAGGTACTACCGCTAAACTCCAGAAGAAACTCCAACGAATCCAAAACGCCTCAGCCAGGATCATATTAGACATCCCGCGCAACAAACATATCTCTGGTCACCTGAAAGACCTCCACTGGCTACCCGTCAATAAGAGAATCACTTTCCGACTGCTAACCCACGCACACAAATCACTCTACGACATCGGACCAGAATGCCTCAACTCACGACTGTCCTTCTACACCCCCCCCCCCCGCCAACTACGCTCTTCCAGCCAAGCCCTCGCCACTGTACCTCGCATCAATAAGACCACCATGGGAGGCAGATCCTTCTCATACCTGGCTGCCAAAACATGGAACTCACTCCCCCCTGACCTTCGCCTTACCCAGAACCACCTAGCATTCAGAAAGCAACTTAAAACGTGGATATTCGACAAGTAATCCTCCTCCCCTCCCTAAGCGCCTTGAGACCCTCTGGGTATGTACTGCGCTATATAAATTTTCTGACTTGACTTGACTTGAATATCTTCTAGGAGTTGGTCCTCCACCCCTGCCCCACCTTCTACCTTCTTTTCTTCTTTAACTTAAACGCATGGGAATGCGTCTACTACGCCTAGCTGATGTTTTCTCCATCTGCCCTCCAGTTTTGCCTGTACGACTTTCTTTTTAATTTCCATAAGTTCACTGTGGACCTTTGATTAGACTGCGCTGGTTGAACGCATCTCACTTAACACACAGTCCCAACTGTAGTAAGCCTCCCATTCCAGACTTCTAACCTTCTTTCCCTTTAAATTCAACATCTGGTGCAAATATGATAGTTTTGCCATGTCATATGTGCCATTACATGGGAACTGTAGATCCGGGTTTTTAGATGTGAGATCGTGCCACTTGTATGTGTACATAATTGATCTTAAGCCTCTTTTTATACCCACTATATATGCAGGTGAGTTCTTGGGTGGAGCTGGCTGAGCCGTATCTAAATTCTATTTATTATTGCTGTTTCCCATGGTTGAGTTGTGTGTAGCAGCTAGTCCTAAACGCCTTGCAAATAACTGTTCAAGTATACCAGACAGATGGGTTGCAGGGTGGACTTTAACACAGTAACATGTGACACAATAGGTTGACAGAAGTGTTTCATATATATTTCAGCCGCACAGTATCTGCAAGAGGGCAACAAGAAAGCCATACATCAATCACCCCAACAGGTCATGTAGTGCCAATTCACCAAAGCTGTTTCACAAGGAAGAAAGAAGCCAGATCCTGGTTGTTTGTTGAGCCTTGACGGCCTGTGAAATGAGTAAGGTAGGGAACCAGACCCTGTCTGTGGCTGTGCCACAGGGTGCTGACATTCAACAATGGAGCCAGAGTGGTGAATTGCTTCGTGCAGTTCAGACAATCACATAAAACATCTAGGACAGATACTGGGGATCCTACGCGGCAGCGCTGTAGAAAAAGCCCTCTCTGCAGAGAATGTGTGTGGGTCTGCTGTACTTAACCCCAAAAGAGTGAGGGGAATAACAGAAATTCTTTTACGTTTTGGAAATTTAGAGAGGTGCACATTAATCGGTCTTTCTAGCCAGTCCCTTCCCGAGCCCAGAGAGTATTATGGACGGGAGTACTTATTTGGCAACGTTGGTAAATGGGTGTGTGAGGTGAAGGTCTTTTATCAGATCTCCGTCAAGTAACGTTCTAATACCCAGATTAAATGAATAAGCTGGCAATGGAAACCCAGAACCAAGCACCAGGCGAAAACACTCCTCATACCTAGCAATATTTGGCCAAGCACATAACAAGTACACAATAAAAAAATGCAATGAAATCTATAATGATTGAGAAAAGAAACACTGGTGTACCAAGCGTCACACCCCCCTCTTCGTGCCGAGGAGAATCCCGAGGCACGAACCTAGAACCACTCTGGCGCCTAGATGGACGTCTCCAGGGGGAGGGTGGAGGCGGAACCCAGGCAGGGTGACGGGCGTCAGCCAAAGAGCCAGGAGCGTCCGGGGTGTTCCTCATAAATGCCCAAATATTAGGCCAGTGGCGCGTGGGCGATAGTGCTGGATCCAGATCAGAGCTCATGAGAATGAACAAAAGTACAATCGACAAATACACAGCAGACAATAAACCCTGGGCGCTAATCCGGCCACCCGTATCGCGATACCTAACAGGCACACACACTAGGTGACAATCGGGCTAGCAAAATTGCCGCGTCCTAAAAAGGCGTGCTACCTGCTACCACCCACAGGGGAGCAAAAACTGCCACAGCTCAACAACGAGGGGCCAACTGCTACAACCCAATACCGGAGGATGAAAATCCTCCCCCAAGTGTACTCACCGGGCTCCGTCCAGTCTGTTAGAGCATACCGACGTCCGCTGCAGCCAATGGGAACAGTCTTGCGAGGGCGTCCCGCAGTCCCAGTGGCCGGTGACTCTCTGCGGTGGGGAAGGGGTGCAGAACTTCGCCCTCAATGGCAGGTCAAGGGCCTACTGAAACCAAAATCACCAAAGAGTTACTGCCGGCCAGGAATCCTGCAGAAATTTACCGTTACCAGCCAGGGAACGCAGGAGACCAAGGCCAGACCCTATAGGACCAAAAAAAAAATGTTCGTGAGAAAAGGCAGCGGACTTCAGGTAGCAATGACAGAGGCGAACACACGCCCGTGGCACAGAAACGAAGACAGGTCAATAGCGCAGAGAGTGAGAGAGAGAGAGAGCTAGACAGGAGTTACCTCCTGGGCAGCGGGATGACAAAAACAAAAGTAAACCACCAGAGCCAATAACAGTAGAATGAAGAAAGCGATCAAAAAAGGGATCACGAAAGACATGGAGTATGGACAGGCAGTGTAAATATCCCCAGGACACAGGCACACTGGTCCGGACATAGAGAGCCAATCCCCGCCTCAGAAGGGTGCCAAAGGGTCCGATCACCAGTGTCCGCTCCGTCGATGTAGCCAGTCAGTTGTAATGGGTCCGCATTCTTTCACCAAATGTCGAAGCTCACTGTGAAACTGTGAAAATAAAAGATAAATGACAACATTGAAATAAACAATTCGCTCTCAGCACATTTGTTTGCAAGGTTTATTGGGAATCCAACCAGAATGCAAAATATACGTGCACGCAGAGACCTCAGCAAAGCTTACTGAGTGCCCAATTGGTATGACAGTGCAGAGACATTTTATAGGTACAAGCCATACAGGATGGGCATCATAGCATACATAACCTAGATCAGACTATGTCCTGCTGGACCAATCAATGAAAGGCAATTGTGGTGTGATACCCTTTTAAGGCTCGAAATATGTCTATACCCTGGTGTTGCTGCCCACGTGCCATCTACAAGAGCAGATTTGGGCTTTCCCCTAAAGGTGAAATCTGTGTCTCTGGTATACGTGTACTTGGCACGGACGTGACCGGCCAAGTCATGTCGACATGATTACTGAAATGTGAGGTTTTGCAACAGCTAGCTGGAAGCTGGCGTGATTGTTCTCGGAAAGCCTTGCATTGCTTTGCACGTTGCGCTGACTGATACACAAAATGGAGCGTGCGACCATTTTGTGAATTCCTGCTGGAGTCAATTCTTTAGTAGCTCAAAGAAGACTATAGGCCTGGCAACATATGCATTTGGTATCATAGAAATATCTGCTTCATCAACCTCAAGGCTATTGTGAAAGTCCCTCCATTTATAGTCAGGCTTTGAAAACTCAGCTCGATGCTTTCACTTTACCTCCAGGTGCCACCCTTATTCAGTACGTAGATGATCTGTTGGTTGCTGCTGATTCTGAGGACGTTTGTAAACAAGTTACTGTTTCACTGTTGCATCACTTGTCTGACCTTCATCATAACGTTTCGCCCTCTAAATTACAATATTCTTGCCAAGAGATTACCTACTTAGGTCATCTCTTGTCGAAGGAGGGACGGCGATTGACCCCAAAAAGAATCCAAGCAATTGCACAAATGTCTGTACCATGTACACAGAGATAGGTTCGTGCCTTTTTGGGCATTACCTTTTATTGCAGACAGTGGATTCCAAATTTTTCTTTGTTAGCAAAACCTTTGTTAGCACTTACTCTTAAAGATACACCCCAACCTCTCCCTTGGACACAGGAATGCCAGAAAAGTTTTACTGATTTGCGCACTTCCTTATTTTCTGCTCCCGTGTTGGGTACTCCGGATTACAGTAAACCTTTCACACTTTATGTGCACAAGAGAGAAGGTTGCACGTTGTCAGTTTTGACACAACAATTTGGGGACAAGCAACGTCCATGTGCTTATTTTTCGGCTACGTTAGATCCCGTGGCTAAAGCATTACCTAGTTGTCTGAAAGCTACAGCAGCAGCAGCAGTTTCTGTTCGCCAATCTGCTGGATTGGTGCTAGACAATACGCTTATTGTCATGGTACCACATGCAGTGGATACTCTCCTAAACAGGACAAAAACTCAGCACCTTATGAGCGCCCGCTTATCTGGGTATGAGCTGACGCTCTTGGCTAGTCACCTACACATCAAATGGTGTACTACCCTAAATCCAGCTACACTGTTACCGATCCCAGTAGAGAAAGGCATTCAAGAGCAACATGATTGTTTTCTCCGTACAGAGGAAGAGACGAAAGGTAGAATCGATTTGAAGAATACGCTGCTCTTGGACCTGGATGGGATCCTATGGGTGGATGGTTCGTGTTTTAATCTCCCCAATGGTGAAACGACTGCAGCCTATGCTGTTACCACTTTGCATACAATTGTGGAGACAGCACGCATTAGGCAGAAATCAGCCCAAGCAGCTGAATTGATAGCTCTTACTAGAGCTTGTGTATTGGCTAAAGGGAAGAGAGTGAATGTGTTCACCGACAGCCAATATGCATTCGGGGTGGCCCATAGTTTTGGCCGCCTTTGGAGAGAAAGAGGATTCTTTACCTCACATGGTACTAAAATACAGCATGGTCAGTTAGTGAATGACTTCTTGGAATCACTTGCTTTACCCACTCAGATAGCAATTGTGAAGTGTAGTGCGCATAAGAGGATCACTGATGATGTGGGTGAAGGAAAAGCTTTTGCGGATCAGATAGCAAAAGAGACAGCAAGAGATGTAACGAGTCATATGTATGTTGCTGGACCTGCTAGATGGGTCAGTCAAGGAGGAATGTGTGAGGACACAATAGAAAGTGTGAAAACAATTCAGGAAGAGGCTACAGAAAAATAATTGAGTAAGTGGAGAGATGGTACGGGAATGTTGGATGCGACGGGGTGTTGGATAGAATTGTCGGAACACCCAACATTGTCTGGTAACAGCCAACACATTGTTGGCTGGTACCAGATGCCTATGTACTTCCAGTAGTAACTATGGCGCATGGTCCAGCCCACATCAGTGCGAAAGGAATATGCAAGCTTTTGGCTCCGGTGTGGCAGAATGCAGGGATTCCTAAATGTGCAGACAATCTTGTTAAACATTGCATTGTTTGTTTGATGAACAACCCAGGGAGAGGGACACCAACCCCAGCAGGCCATTTTGCTCCCCCAACGTATCCTTTTGAGGTATTACAGATAAACTACATTCATATGGAGAGATGCAATAACCTAAAGTATGTCCTTGTGGTGGTGTGTGCCTTTTCTAGATGGATAGAGGCCTACCCCCTAAAGGATAATACTGCCTTGTCTACAGCCAAGGTCCTTCTGAAAGAATACTTCCCGAGGTTTGGTTTACCTCGAATTGTCTGGAGTGACAACGGAAGTGAATTTGTGGGTCAAATCATGCAGAAAGTATGTGCCGGTCTTGGTATTAAGCAGAAATTCCATTCGGCAAACCACCCTCAGTCAGCGGGTTTGGTAGAGTGCTATAATGGCACTCTCAAGCTTAAACTTGCGAAGATACAAGCCAGCCCAGGTCTTGCCTGGCCCGATGCTATACCTTTAGCCCTCTTGTCAACTCGAACAGCTGTTCATTCTCGCGTGGGACTTAGCCCATATGAGATTGTGTTCGGATGCCCGGCTAATGTCTGGGGTGTCCCTAGACCGAAGAAGTACTCTGACATAGAATACCCAATGTTAATTGACTATCTGCATGACCTCACCACTAAATTGCGTGTTCTCCATCAACAGGTACAATCAATCAATCAATCAATCAGTGACACTTATAGAGCGCGCTACATACCCGTAGGGTCTCAAGGCGCTGGGGGGGGGGGTGCCGCTACGCCGAGTGGTCGCTCACCAGCGTCTTGACGACACCTGGTATCGTGTGCAGCGCCTCTTTGCCTTTTCCTGCATTCTGCCTCATTCAGCGCTTTGTCATTGTAATATCTTGCATTGCCGCTTTTAATCTGCATTGTTTATAACTTTGGCTGTGCTCGCGCGTATCCACCAGCGCTCCGCTGCCATTTTGTTGTTTGTTGTGGTCGAAGGACACCCGCCCCGCCTCCCAGCTGAGCAGCCCTCCCACAGTGTATTTACAGCGCTCCGCTCCCTCGCTTCCCTGTGACTCACTCTACTCTCCCGAGCCGAGTGGTCGCTCACCAGCGTCTTGACGACACCTGGTATCGTGTGCAGCGCCTCTTTGCCTTTTCCTGCATTCTGCCTCATTCCGCGCTTTGTCATTGTAATATCTTGCATTGCCGCTTTTAATCTGCATTGTTTATAACTTTGGCTGTGCTCGCGCGTATCCACCAGCGCTCCGCTGCCATTTTGTTGTTTGTTGTGGTCGAAGGACACCCGCCCCGCCTCCCAACTGAGCAGCCCTCCCACAGTGTATTTACAGCGCTCCGCTCCCTCGCTTCCCTGTGACTCACTCTACTCTCCCGAGCCGAGTGGTCGCTCACCAGCGTCTTGACGACACCTGGTATCGTGTGCAGCGCCTCTTTGCCTTTTCCTGCATTCTGCCTCATTCAGCGCTTTGTCATTGTAATATCTTGCATTGCCGCTTTTAATCTGCATTGTTTATAACTTTGGCTGTGCTCGCGCGTATCCACCAGCGCTCCGCTGCCATTTTGTTGTTTGTTGTGGTCGAAGGACACCCGCCCCGCCTCCCAGCTGAGCAGCCCTCCCACAGTGTATTTACAGCGCTCCGCTCCCTCGCTTCCCTGTGACTCACTCTACTCTCCCGAGCCGAGTGGTCGCTCACCAGCGTCTTGACGACACATGGTATCGTGTGCAGCGCCTCTTTGCCTTTTCCTGCATTCTGCCTCATTCAGCGCTTTGTCATTGTAATATCTTGCATTGCCGCTTTTAATCTGCATTGTTTATAACTTTGGCTGTGCTCGCGCGTATCCACCAGCGCTCCGCTGCCATTTTGTTGTTTGTTGTGGTCGAAGGACACCCGCCCCGCCTCCCAGCTGAGCAGCCCTCCCACAGTGTATTTACAGCGCTCCGCTCCCTCGCTTCCCTGTGACTCACTCTACTCTCCCGAGCCGAGTGGTCGCTCACCAGCGTCTTGACGACACCTGGTATCGTGTGCAGCGCCTCTTTGCCTTTTCCTGCATTCTGCCTCATTCAGCGCTTTGTCATTGTAATATCTTGCATTGCCGCTTTTAATCTGCATTGTTTATAACTTTGGCTGTGCTCGCGCGTATCCACCAGCGCTCTGCTGCCATTTTGTTGTTTGTTGTGGTCGAAGGACACCCGCCCCGCCTCCCAGCTGAGCAGCCCTCCCACAGTGTATTTACAGCGCTCCGCTCCCTCGCTTCCCTGTGACTCACTCTACTCTCCCGAGCCGAGTGGTCGCTCACCAGCGTCTTGACGACACCTGGTATCGTGTGCAGCGCCTCTTTGCCTTTTCCTGCATTCTGCCTCATTCAGCGCTTTGTCATTGTAATATCTTGCATTGCCGCTTTTAATCTGCATTGTTTATAACTTTGGCTGTGCTCGCGCGTATCCACCAGCGCTCCGCTGCCATTTTGTTGTTTGTTGTGGTCGAAGGACACCCGCCCCGCCTCCCAGCTGAGCAGCCCTCCCACAGTGTATTTACAGCGCTCCGCTCCCTCGCTTCCCTGTGACTCACTCTACTCTCCCGAGCCGAGTGGTCGCTCACCAGCGTCTTGACGACACCTGGTATCGTGTGCAGCGCCTCTTTGCCTTTTCCTGCATTCTGCCTCATTCAGCGCTTTGTCATTGTAATATCTTGCATTGCCGCTTTTAATCTGCATTGTTTATAACTTTGGCTGTGCTCGCGCGTATCCACCAGCGCTCCGCTGCCATTTTGTTGTTTGTTGTGGTCGAAGGACACCCGCCCCGCCTCCCAGCTGAGCAGCCCTCGCCCCTCCCCCTCCACTCTCCATATATGACAGTAGCTCCCGCGCGCAACGTTCACGCGCAGCGACCGCGCCCAACCCGCGCCGAAGGTGCGCCAAAGGTAAGCGCGTCTACGCCCGTCCGCGCCTGGACCGCGCCCAGCGCCAGACCCCCTGGCCCCCGTCCCTCCCAGCCCCCCCGCATTACCTACGATGCCGCCACCCTCCTAGCCCTAAACCCCGGCCGCGCTCCCAACTGCGTCCAAGCCGCTCCTGGACACACCCATGGACCTTTCTCCTGCTTCTCCTGCAAATTCAGCGGCACCGACAACATCTCCGCTACAACCACGCCACAGATTCCCGACCCCAACCACCTACAATGCATCCTTCTCAACACCCGATCGGTCCACAGACACGCCATTGACCTATGGAATCTACTAGACACCATTTCTCCGGACATCGCCTTCCTAACGGAAACATGGATGAATGCTTCCTCCGCACCAGACATCACCATTGTCATCCCTGAAGACTATAAGATCACTCGCAAAGACCGTACCAGCCACACAGGAGGAGGAATCGCTATCGTCCATAAGAAATCAATCCGCATATCAACCAGCTCTGACGCCAACCTCGCCAACTCCGAACACCTTCACTTCCAGATCCACATCGACCCCAAAACCACACTCAGAGGCACCCTCCTCTACAGACCACCAGGACCCCGCGCAAAATTCAGCGAAGACATCACGGACTTCATCACCCCACACGCGCTCCCCTCGAAAGACTACATCCTTCTGGGAGACCTCAACTTTCACCTCGAAAAGATCAACGACCGCAGCACCGCCATCCTCGTGGACAACCTCGCCAACCTCGGACTTAAACAACTAGTCACTTCCCCCACTCACATCGCAGGTCACACACTCGACCCCATCTTCACATCCAGCAACCATGTCTCCTTCAGCCACACTACGGACCTCCTCTGGACTGACCACAGATGCGTTCACTTCACCTACAACAAACCAAAACCCAGCACCCACCTCCAACCTACCCTGCAAAGAAACTGGAACAAAATCAACACGAACCAAATCTCCGCATCGCTCCTTCAAAACACCCCAGCACTCTCTTCTAACGCTAACGAAGCCGCCACCAACCTCACCCTATGGTTATCCAACACCGCTGACACCTTAGCACCACTGAAAAAACGTCAAAACAAACCTGGCAGCAAGAAGGCCTCATGGTTCAACGATGATCTCAAGAAGTCCAAGAAACTCTGCCGTTCCCTTGAAAAGGCCTGGAAAAAAGACCCAACCACCAGCACCAAGGACGCCTTCAAAAACGCCACCCGCTCTCACCACCAACTAATCCGAAAAGCCAAGAAAACAGCATTCAAGGATCGACTTGACAACAACGCTCACAACAGCAAGGAACTTTTCAACATCATCAAGGAATTTTCCAATCCCTCGGCCAACTCCAACGACATCACCCCCTCTCAAACCCTCTGCGACTCCCTAGCCTCATTTTTCCACAACAAGATTGCAGACATCCACAACAGCTTTGACAACCAACCCGGAAACCAACCCACCCTACCATTTGCTGATCATCTTCCCCCCGTGAACACCCTCAACGACTGGAACCCAATCTCCACTGAGGACACCATCCGCCTGATAAATTCCATCCACTCAGGATCCCCCACAGACCCATGTCCTCACCACATCTTCAACAAAGCAGACTCCGTCATAGCACCGCACCTCCGAGACGTCATCAACTGCTCCTTCAACTCCGCCACCTTCCCGGAAGACTGGAAACACGCTGAACTCACCGCCCTTCTGAAAAAACCCACAGCGGACCCCACCGAACTCAAAAATTACCGCCCCATCTCGCTGCTTCCATTCCCGGCCAAAGTCATCGAGAAAGCAGTCAACAACCAGCTCGCCGCCTTCCTCGAAGCCAACAAATCCCTCGACCCCTCACAATCTGGCTTCCGAGCAAAACACAGCACTGAGACCGCCCTCATCGCAGCAACAGACGACATTCGTACTCTACTGGACAATGGAGACACAGTCGCCCTCATCCTCCTTGACCTCTCTGCAGCATTCGACACAGTCTGCCACAGCACCCTTCTACAACGCCTCAATAACATCGGAATTCAAGGAAAAGCACTTGATTGGATCACCTCGTTCCTCACCGGAAGAACCCAGAGAGTCCGCCTTCCACCATTCAAGTCCGAGGCCTCTGAAGTCATCTGCGGCGTACCACAAGGATCCTCTCTCAGTCCCAACCTCTTCAACGTATACATGAGCCCCCTCGCGGCCATCGCACGCCAACACAACCTCAACATCATCTCTTACGCGGATGACACTCAACTGATCCTTTCTCTCACCAATGACCCCAGCACCGCCAAAACTAACCTACACGAAGGAATGAAAGAAGTCGCCGAATGGATGAAACAAAGCCGTCTGAAACTGAACTCAGACAAATCAGAAGTCCTCATCTTAGGTACATCCCCCTCCGCATGGGACGACTCCTGGTGGCCGGAAGCCCTCGGAAAAGCACCCATCCCGACAGACCACGCACGGAACCTAGGCGTCATCCTGGACTCTTCACTCTCAATGAACAGACAAGTCAGCGCCGTATCCTCTTCCTGCTTCAACATTCTTCGCATGCTCAGAAAAACATTTGGCGGGATCCCCTCCGAAACAAGGAAAACAGTCACCCACGCTCTGGTCACGAGCCGACTGGACTACGGAAACACCCTCTACGCAGGTACTACCGCAAAACTCCAGAAGAAACTCCAACGAATCCAAAACGCCTCAGCCAGACTCATATTAGACATCCCACGCAGCGAACACATCTCTGGTCACCTTAAAGACCTCCACTGGCTACCCGTCAATAAGAGGATCACTTTCCGACTGCTTACCCACGCACACAAATCACTCTACGACATCGGTCCAGAATGCCTCAACTCACGACTGTCCTTCTACACCCCCTCCCGCCAACTACGTTCTTCCAGCCAAGCCCTCGCCACTGTACCTCGCATCAACAAGACCACCATGGGAGGCAGATCCTTTTCATACCTGGCTGCTAAAACATGGAACTCACTCCCCGCTTACCTTCGCCTTACCCAGAACCACTTAGCATTCAGAAAGCAACTTAAAACGTGGATATTTGACAAGTAATCCTCCTCCCCTTCCTAAGCGCCTTGAAACCCTCTGGGTATGTAGTGCGCTATATAAATTCTTTGACTTGACTTGACTACTGCTCGAACAGCCAGGTCTTCAGCTTCTTCCTGAAGGAGAGGTGGTCTTGGGTCAGGCGCAGGTCGGTGGGAGGGAGTTCCAGGTCTTGGCGGCCCGGTAGGAGAAGGACCTTCCTCCTGTAGTTGCTCTTCGGATGCGGGGGACGGCGGCGAGGGCGTGGTTGGCTGATCGGAGGTGGCGTTTGGGGGCGTAGAAGTTGATCCGGCTGTTGAGGTAGCTCGGGCCTTGGTCGTGTAGGGCTTTGTGTGCATGGGTGAGGAGGCGGAAGGTGATTCTTTTGTTGACGGGGAGCCAGTGAAGGTCTCTCAGAGGCAAGACGCTTTGCCTCAGGCTTCTACGGATCCTGGTCACACCATACAACCCGGTTACTGGGTTTGTACTAAAAATGCTCAGAGATCAAAGAACTTGGAACCACGCTGGAGAGAGCCACGTCAGGTGTTTTTGACAACACGCACAGCAGTGAAGGTGGTCGGAAAGAAAAACTGGATTCATGGTGTGCACTGCAAAAAGGTACCCTGGCCTTTGCCTTTTGACCAGTGGGTCCGCGAAGGTATAGGTGATTGTGAAGGAGAGAGGGTCCCCCGGTTTGTACCTTTTGGTGATGCACACCTAGAATGGACTCAGTCTGAGAAAGAAGATGATGACGTTTTGCAAGAAGCTATCCCACCACATCTGAGATTGAACACAACTAATCCAGAGACACTTTTCCAGGATCAGACTGTACCGAACAAAATTAGATATAATTTGAGATCTAGAGCAACTAAGGACAATTAGGGAACTTTTTGTTGTGTGCTTTTTGCGACTTTGACCATCTAATTAGGTTGCAGGGTTGTGGTAAGAGCCTTAGTTAGTGACCCGAATTGTGGCAATAGGTCTGCGGGACTTGCAGTGTCATAGGACAGCTAATAATCACGGCTAAGTGAAGAAGGAAGACTGCCATGAGCAACATCTAGAAGATGGATTCTGCTAAATATTGTAAATTATTATTTAATAGATGTGGCGTACTACTATGTGTTTTAACTTTGCTATGTGTTTTATTAGCTTGTGTGGGTTGGGTTATTCACACTTTGCAGCCAACATCTGTACCTATATCTACCTCCCAGCCCATATTTTTTCGCACTACTGTTTTCCCACACCAATTTCATACGCTAGCAGAGCATGAGCAAATTAGGAGAATGGAGTATTTCAACAATTCCTTCATTCAATTGTTACACCAGCATCAATTGGTGATCAATACCACCGATTGCTGGGTTTGTGGACTTTTACCCCATAATACAGATAGAGGAATGCCATATTTAGTTCTACCCTTCTCACTAAAAGGATCTGCTTGGGCTTACACCTCTATGTTTGCCAATGCCTATGAGAACCAACATCGACATCCTGTTGATCCGTATAGAGATGGAATTGACGTTAGTCATGACGCACTGATAAAAGGAATAGTGGCTATGTCAAAACATTATAAGAAATGTAATGAATTCCCCACTGACGAACGACAAGCATACATTGACTGAAATGTGACACATTACGTCACTAGTCTTACAGACAGAGCCAAAAGGAAAAGATCCCCACCTATATATACTGTGCCTCACCAAGGTCACCTATGTCTCCAAGCAAATGGTCAAAGTCCTAAGGCTCAATTAGGAAAGAGCACTCGTAACACTACAAATATCTATACATCCTGAACGTCTCCACCACTGGCAGCGTCTCAAGGAACATATTTTGTTTGCCATGACAGAGCCTATACATGGCTACCAGCCGATTTCTCGCGAACTTGTTATATGGCTTTTCTCCTCGCTCCAACATATACAGCTCCTTCGGGACATCACAAGACAAGGTACGGTAGAGGGGTTATTGCTTTGGAAGACACAGTAGGACAAGAAGGAAGTGACTTCCTTAAAGGATTCCTCCCATTTTGGGGCCCTATGGCCAATAGTAGAAATATCAGGCATCTCATTCGAGTAGTTGAAGCAACAATAAATGAAACTGTCGGAGCACTGGGTAATATCACTGCTGAGCTTCAGGCAGATTGCCTTATGACATTACAAAACAGAATGGGGTTAGACATCATTCTTGCAGATCGTGGTGGAGTCTGTAAATTGATCGTATCCAGTTGTTGCATTTACATACCTGACAACAGTATACCAGGCCATCTCTAAATTACACCACATTGCTGAGTCCATCCACCAGGACGAAGGAAATTGGTCTCTGATGGGATGGTTTTGGGGACTACTGTCCACATGGGGATGGAGGGTATTGACTTTTGTTGGAGTAGTTTTGGCCATCATCTTTTCGTGCTGCCTTTGTTTGCAATGTGGCCCCGAAATCTGTGGTCTTTGTGCTACTATGTGTGTCCCAAGACCCATGTCACAGAAAACAGAGAATATGAAGATGATGTTGCAGCAACAGCTTGACGACCTCATGACCATCGACATTGATTCAGACTAGCGTGAGTCTTTGTGTATTGCCTGCGTAATGGCAATAGGAGGGTCTGAGGTTCTTTAATTTCGACTCCATTTTACATTTGCCGCCATTTTGTGCTGCCTTTACACAGGCTGCTCGGTTCACAAAGTGTCTCTGCCCATTGGACTGCAACGTCTCAAAAACCCCCTCCGTCCTTGTCTTGAAGCCCATCTCAGACACCAGCCGGCCTAACTAATCCTTGTCTGGACTACCTAATCTGTATATCAACTATCTGTTAGCCTTTAGTATTCTTCTCTTGCCGTATCTTATCTTTTGGCCTTCGCTATTCTCTCCCTGTGTTTTCCTATTCCAGAACCTTTCTTTTGAAGCATACTGACATGCCCTGCCATTACAACCCTGAACCATGAGTACCAGTATTGATTAACTTTGGGGGATGGATAACACACAACATGTAAGCAGAGACCATTCTGGTAGCACAACACCTTGTTTTCAAACTCTTCTGATTGGCTAAAACATTGTGTATAGGATGTATGTTTGCACAGATGTATTTTGCCTGTAAAAAGCTTATGAGCCACGGAGTAAAGTGGCAGTCTCCTGAGAACCTAGTTGGTGTACTTCTTGGACAACTGTTCTTAGCTGCAGCTAATAAACTTGGTTTTCTATGCCAACAGAGTATTCCGTGTCTCTGTGCAACAAGGCAGGTGTACTCGAAGATTTCAGGTGTGCCCTGCACCACCAGGCCCAAAGGCCCAGTTCTTCGATTGCGTGGCGGGTGATAACCATGACATCACAGTGCTTACATCACATCTGAATTTAAAGGCAGGAAGAAACATCACACTTGCAAATGTGAAGTAACAGAACAGAAAGTGGATGCTAAATGCTCTACAATAGGCAGATAATTGAGGCACAGTTTAAAAATTGCACTGAAAACAGAGACTCAAAATGTGGAAAAATGATTAAACATCTCCAAGAACCATGATCAGAAGTGTTTTATGACATTCACGCTATTGTTCTTAAAGCACGCATTATTATAAACCACACTAAACACACAAAGTACCAAGAAAAAAGAATGCCCAGGAGACAAGAATGCCCAGTAGAGCTCTTTTATTGAAAGTGTGCAGTCTAAAAAATACACAGAACCATTATATTTGTCAAACTGGACAGTGTCGTGTCGAAATGCTACCAAGATCATAGCGCCGTATGTTGCTCAAGATCACGGCGCCATAATCAGGGAGGTTTCTTCTGCAAACATCACTAACTTCCAAATGCTGTCACACTTTTCTGTGCAAAATGCAAACCAAGACTTTCAAAACACTATAGGTTGGAAATGAAGGTGTGGACGGATGTTTTTTTGAAAGATGACAACATGTTTTTAACAGGTAAAATATGTTGCATTTTTCATACCATGTGTTAATTATATGTTCTTTAGTTTCTGCTGGTATCCAGCAATTTGATTCCTTTTATTTTTAGGTCGCGCCTAGAGTCAGCGCGCATGCGCTACTCTGCGAGGCATGCTATGTGCCTCTATGTGTGGTATGGCCACACCCACCACTTTTAATTGGTTTCTTCCTGTGCTTTGCCAGCTGCATTTGTTTTGTGTTGTGAATTGGTACCATTTGTCTCCTCTTTGGGTGTAGTTGGCCTTGTTCCAAGGGTCATTTTGCTTCAGGGCATTTCGTACTTGCAGCGTACTTTTTAAACTTTTGGCCACACTCACCAGCCCTCATATAACAACATACAGGTAACATAAATCAGCAGACAACTTTTTGGTGGAGAAAATTGCTGCAGGTTTATTAGCATACCAAATATGCCAACATGGTGGATTATCTTACAGGCAATCCAAAGGCTAGCCGCCCCATGCGGCCTACTACCTGATGGGCCAACTTGCATCGTGGCCTTAGCCAATCGGTGCTTAGCGGTTGTGATGAGAGGATAGCCCCTCTCACTTCCGGTGAACCGTCGGTCCACTCCCTTACTCATGTCCCCCCCTACGAGGGGTGGAGCATTCAAGCGACCCCCGGTTGTACAGGTTTCCAACCACCCGTAGGACAGACGGGGCGCCATCGCACCTCAGGGTCCACCTCAAAGACTTACGGGGGATATTAGGCCTCAGCACCCTTTGTGCTCTTGCAGAGGGTACCCCTGAGTACCCTTCCGCCTCTGGATCGCCCTGTAACTCCGCTTGCAACACAAATATATACATTAGAAAATCCTTCCCCCCACCCTGATTACGCCAAGTAAGCGGTAGGGAGGGAAACAGCATCAGGGTGAGGGACAAAGAGGCCGCTAGATGGGCGGGGGAGGAACTTATACCTCTCCCCTCCACCACCTCGGCCGGAAGTGATGAGCGGGACCCGAAAGGGGTCTCCGGACACTAGGCTGCCCAGATGCCATCCTGTGGCACTAAAGGGGCCGCCCTCTTATGAGGGTCCCCTGTGGGGACTTCGTCGGTCAGACCACATAGTGCCAATATCGGCCACACTCACCAGCCCTCATGCAACAACATACAGGTAACATAAATAAGCAGACAAGACAACTTTTTGGTGGAGAAAATTGCTGCAGGTTTATTAGCATACCAAATATGCCAACATGGTGGGTTATCTTACAGACGATCCAAAGGCAAGCCGCCCCTCGCGGCCTACCACCTGATGGGCCAACTTGCATTGTGGCCTTAGCCAATCGGTGCTTAGCGGTTGTGATGAGGGGATAGCCCCTCCCACTTCCGGTGAACTGTCGGTCCACCACCTTACTCACGCCCCCTTCCTACGAGGGGCGGAACGTTCAAGCGACCCCCGGTTGTACAGGTTTCCAACCACCCGTAGGACAGACGGGGCGCCGTCGTACCTCAGAGTCCACGACAAAGACTTCCTGGGGATATTAGGCCTCAGCACCCTTTGTGCTCCTGAAGAGGGTACCCCTGAGTACCTTCCCGCCTCTGGATCGCCCTGTATCTCCGCCACAGTCCTGGGTGTGGCAACCGTTGCAGCCAGGGCCCCCCACCAAGGCTGACATTCCTACTTACATCCTGCTATTTCTAGGGCCTCTCCCCTAACCAGCAAGAACAGGTCCATGCTTATACTGGACAGATGTACCCCATCGTCCTCAAAGCACCCTGTGAATTTGGCGTGTAGCACCATGTCTAATGAAGCCAAATCCCCTCTGATCTGTAAATTTACGTCTAACGCAGATGAACCTCTTGTGCGCAGGCTCCATGACCTCCCCCGACCGAGCTCTATGCCACGGGAGCTGGGGGGTGAATTCAGACCACTAAAGTTCCCCTGTCCCCAACCTTGTGGTCTTATTGTAGGGTGCATTACTTTGCCACATTGACCAGACCATTTCATAGTTCTTTTCGATTGATCCTTGGTGAACATAGTAATGGTGTCACAACAGGTTTGAGGGAATAAGTGTATGGTGCCCGTCGTTGGACACTGCACCCTTTTGTGAAGTGACAACTTACGCAGCCTACTCTGCTTGCTGAACCTTCGACTGGTGACAGATGTCCGGTCACTGCTATCCACCTGTGACCCTTGATACTTACACCAGTAATGGTGTCGGACTACCAGATTCTGTGTCACATGTTTAGCTGTAGTCCCTTAGATGGATCCCCTGGGACCCTTCTGTATCCCTGCAAATTGAAGTACTGGGTTTTTAGGAACGCAGCGGTGCCAGGAAACACACCCAAAGACTTCGAGTCCTTCCTGTTTCAGACTACAGAAACACAGAGTCTTCTGGGTGAAGTCAAAGATCGTATTTATTGGCTGCAGCCAGTAACAGGTATCCTAGAAGTACAACACGGTGTATATTCTCAGGAGAATGCTCAATCTTACAAAGCCAGCCTTCTCTTTTTATACAAATAAATATGCTTTAGGGAAACATTCCTTATTTTACAGTTGACCATTCACATATTTTCACTACAAAGAAAAAGCAGCGTCATGATGACAAGCCCATATTTCAGTTTGTCTAGCTCACAATCAATTACCCGGCAAGGCCCAGTATTTTCATCAGATATCGACAGACCCCCAATAAAAACGGGCACCTCCTCCTCGTAAAGCAAGTCATAAAGAAAGAAACAGGGACAGGTGTGTGTAAGATTAGGCATGGTTTGCGTGCGATGAAAGGTTTATGATATGTTGCGCCTTGATACTAATCTCATTCGGCCACTGCGAAAGGAACTGGCCGAACAGGTTTGGCTTAAGGAAGTGGAGTCAGCTTGCCGAGGTCACAGAGGAGTCAGCAAAGGTGTACGTGTCCTTCAGACTCGTTTTTGGCCTTAGTCATTGGGCCTATGTGAGGGCAATCACAAAATGGCTGCCGTTCACAAAATGGAACCCGAGGGTTCAGGACGGAAATTCTGATTTTAGGGTGATTTCGTCACCCGAATATGACGAAAATGCTTGTGCATAATATTCTAATCATTCTCGGTCTGCTGATACCAAAATCGTCATGATACGACAATGTTTATAACACAGGTCCAGAATTTTTCAGTACCACAAAATGCTGTGTCACGACCCTCTGCCCTTTAAGGCTCTTGCCGGTCCCTCAAAGACACTTGACAGCCTGATGCCCCCCGCAGCTTTGGTGGGGGTTTTTTGGCCCAGCACACCCCAGTCTGTGTTTCTAACATTTATCTCCCCTATGGGCTCCAGTTAGTGTGAGTGGCTATCCCTGTCCTGGCAAGGCATGTCAATGGCCATTCCCCCCCCTTTTGGAGATTAACCTGCCATGGGATATGTGACATAAGCACGGGTGTCCTCGTGTACCTTCCGTGTACGAGGGGGAACAACATAAACAAATATTTGCCCCTTCTTGAGCAGTGGGAATGCCAAAACAATCTTTCTTCAATCATTGTAGCCAAATTATGCTCTGACCCCATGTTCCCCTCAGCTTATTGCACCGCCACCCACAAAATAGCTGACAGCTTCCGCAAATGCCTGGCTCCCTGTCTTTAGGGCGGGTCTTTTTGTCTGTCCTAGATTATCTCGGGGATCCATCTCTTGGTGCATGCTTGCAACCCATAACATATTACATTAGTTGGACAGGACCACTGCCTGGCCGCAAGGTTAGCTAACGTTGCCATCATAGGCGTTATGCCGTCTATGGTGTTTTGCTTCCCTTTGCTCCCGGGGAGAGCAGTCCCGTCTGAGGTGTGTGTACTGAAGGAGATGTGTCCTGGAAGTACCATTGATATGAGTTCAAATGTCACTACTTCGTGGTACTTGGTGTGTTTAATAAAACTAATAACCGGTCCAACCCATCACTCGGGCATTCCTCGCTTACTTAGGCATTTTGAATTGATGTAATTCTGTGAATTATGAATTATGAAATATGTAAGCTATCTCCCTTGGCATACCGTCCCTTCAACACAGGTTTTTCCTCTTTAGGCATGTCACTAATTGTCTCCATCATGCGTTTAAGGCCAGTTTGAGTTCTATTAGGCAACATCTCTTCTAACACATTGTGCTGAGTAACTACTCATGTTTATCTCTTGTACAAGTCATCCCCGTTTGCCTGGCACTCGTTGGCCTCAAGGAAGCTTTTAACTAGCACCCCATAAAAATGTATATACATGTTGCGCAACTAGGAGAACCATTACTTCCTCACTACGTACTTCCAGGCATGTGAATACTGCAAAGGAATCCCTACTTTAGTTACTGAATAACCAGTCCCAATACTAGATGCCATGTATCCAACTTATCAATATCGTCCCACTTAGTAAGGGTACTACAAGGTCTCGTGGGACGGATTAGAGGTCTAAAGCAATAGTGCCAATCAAGGATGTGCCATTGTAGGCAGAAGTCTAGATATCTCCAAACCCACCTTGCTATCACTCTTACCGTTTTCGGAGCATTGCACTTGTTGGAGCATAACATAATTGACTATTGGTGAAGCGCGCGTAGCGAGCAGGACTTCCCACCCTTGCGGCGCTCAATCCCACCTGGATTATATTAGTTTGCACGGTCCAGGTTAGCCTAGGTGAATGTCCCCTGTAAGCCCTGTATGGGGCCAATTTCACCCCTTAAGAAATGCCTATTCTCTTGAATCTTTAGTGATGCAAGATTGAACTGGCGGCTACCATTAGTACTCACACCTGCCTATATACGAGGCTTGGATCGCGAGCCTGGCATTCCTTATGCAGCTATACCAATCGATAATGGCTCTACTTGATCATAATTACCTGAAAGTCACATCAACCCCGCAGAGACACGGGTTACCTGCCCCAAAATCTACAGAAACAACAGCATGCGCAAGCAGCAATATAATCCATACCTGCCCTTTCTTGGATACTGGGAATGCCAAATGCTGTTTAATACACAGTAGCCCATTTGTGCTTTAACTTTAACTTACTGGTCCAACCCTGTTTGACCCCAAACATTTAGCCACACTTTAGTAGTAACCTTGTCCTTAATGGTATGTGACATTCTGCAAGCACTGCGCAGAAAACCCCATTTGACCTGTTCGAGCATGTGGCCATACCGCTGAACGCGGTGTGGCCTGGGGGAGAGAGTGCTGTAACCCTCAAGTCCCAGGCACTCAGGAGCATCCCTCGCAGCGGAGGGTATATTGTCTCGCCCTCCAGGCAACACTTCCCTCGCATCCTTGATTGGTGCGACGTGGTCTTCACTTTGTGTGAAGTGCACATTATTCCCGATAAAAAGTCTCAAACAGGTAATGCGTTGTAGCTCATGAACGCCTGTGAAGTGTCTTCTCAAATTGAATCTGAACCATGTTCATCTTCCAAAGTATTTCTGCACAATGAAGACCACCGCACTGTCCCCATTCGCAGACCCTACCCGTAAAAACCAGCCGACCCAATCGCAGGCCCTCCTGCTAAAACACAAACACTACATGCCAATAT
The DNA here is from genome assembly GCF_964263255.1 of Lissotriton vulgaris. NCBI lineage: Eukaryota > Metazoa > Chordata > Amphibia > Caudata > Salamandridae > Lissotriton > Lissotriton vulgaris. The sequence continues at coordinate 185,096 of NW_028250124.1, forward strand.
GTGTCCCAATGAGGTTACACAAGCAAAAGGCTTTACTGTATCAGCCAGACCACAGTAGGAGTGAGAGCAGAGTGGTCTGAGTGAGGCCAGAATGGAGGGATATATGATTGGCTAATGCTGGCCCAATGTTCGGTGACAATTGCAAGAAGATCAGTAATGAACCTCACAACGTTAAACCATTTCAGGGACAAGAAACCGGAGATGCGGATTATACCTTTACATTCCTATGAATATGGGGCTCTACTATGTTTATACTTCACTACACTCGTTTGTACGGACCTCCACCTGGGTGAGAAGCTCTGGATTTAGGACAACCCCACCTGTTGACCAAAATCTTATCACAATTTGGCTTATTCAGTGTAAAAGGATTCTTAATGTTGCCCGCATGATAGCGCAGACTAAGCTGGGGTTATGTACGGACCGCATGGAACCGCCCCGCAGGAAAGGAGACACGCCCGGCCAATTATCTTAGGCCTGACAGCAGCCCTGCTGTGCCCACAACCTCAGGTATCACATAGTTACATCATGGCAACAGGACCCCCCCCCCCGCCCCACAACATACCACAAACCCACATATAACACACAAGACACAAGGGTTATGTTGGGAAAAAGTTGCTGCAGGTTATTACATACAACATTATGTAATCATGATGGGTTAGCTGACGGGCGATCCAAGGGCAGGCCGCATTCTCACCACCTGCCCGCCTGATGAGCCAAGCAGCACCGTGGCAAACCACCTGAGTGCTGCCCCTTATGGTAATTATTGTACTCGCGCCCCTAGTGGGACGGAGCGCAGTTAGGCAAGCCCCCGGTTGCACAGGCCCACAACCGCCCGAGGACTACTGGGGCGCCGACACGGGTTCCTGGACCTCCCCTGAGGTCCAGGTCTTAGGCTCTGGCACCCCTATGTGCCTGCTGAGGTACAGTGCTGCACCTCTCTGCTTCCGGATCGCCCTGTAACTCCGCCACAGCCCGGCCGGTGGCAACCGCCGCCGCCCGGGGCCCCCACCACCTACTTCCTCTACTATCTGCAGCCTTTACCCTGCAGGGCTTCCTGTAAGTCCAATAGAAAAAGGTCCATACCGACCGGAGAAAGGTGGACGCCGTCAGGTTCAAAGTAACCTTTTATCTTGTCCTGAATCATTTCATGCCTGATGAAACCAATGCCCCTCTGCAAGGTGAATTTACGCATGTCACTGTTTATTCTCCTCCTCGACTTCTTTATTGCTTCGCCTGACTTAGCGCCCTGCCATACCCTGCGTGGTACCAATTCGGTCCACCATACCTCACAGCTTCCCAATAATCTGCATACTTCTCCCAGGTCGACTTTCATTTTATGCAAAAGGGCTGACCGTCCCAGGTTGGTGATGTCATTGCCCCCAAGGTGGATGACCAGATGATTGGGACGTGCCCCCCTTGAAGCTAGGGAGTCCTTGAGCCTAGGCAAAAAGTTGTTCCAGCGCATGCCAGGTAAACGCATCCACACGCACTTAGTGTTGGTGAAACCGCGCATCCAATTCCTTATGGCCGCCCATCGGCCTAACCTTGCGACGGTTGAATGCGCCAAAACCCACACTCTTGAACCTGTTGAAACAAAGGACACAATTTCACTTTTTGTTCTTTTATTCACACAAATGGTACAACACAGCAAACACTGCACACACAATTATCAATTAGACCATCACTGCAAACTTAACATCAACCCATAACTCAGGGGCGGATGTACCGCTTATAACAAACGGATTCCCAGCGCCCAACTCTTTGTATGCTTGCCGCTGGCATGCCAGCGCAGGAAGCCGCCGTGGCCACCCCTATTCTAAAAGAATGGCTGGAAAACCTCATTCCCTTATTCGAAAAACCTGCTCTGGAGAGACATGCCATCATAATTTTGTCCATCTGGTACCTGGTGAGCGGGCTTTGATCCTCATGCATGAGGAGGTAACCTGATACTGTTGGTCGAAGGGCGAGGTAGGCACGGACCGCTGAGACTGGACAACCTATCTGGTCCTCTAATGGAGCTAGCACAATGACCACCCCTTTCCTAGCCTGGTCCTTCTTTGACTTCCTGAGCGTGATGGTCAGATTCGTGTCTACACTGATGTCATCCCTGTCCAGAGCATCCCCTGAAATGTCACTCTTGGAGCGTGCAACCAACTCGCTACTACAAAAAGCTCCGAAGAAAGCTAGGCAGAAAACTGCCGCAAACAAAGGGGATTCGAAATGATTGTGTGCCACGGCTTGCAACGCCACCAGCATAAACTGCAGAGTGCGGAAATCAATGGGGGCTCTATTGTCCGGTGTCCTAGGTTCGTCCCTTGCCCAACCCTTCAGGGCCGCCCTGATGACAAAGGACTGGGCAGGATCCCTCAAACCTTTCAGCTTTGCATCATTGCTAACAGCGGCTAAATGGCTACAAATCCAGGAGTGAGACTTGCCCTGCTTCTTTGCCCAAACAGTGAAAGCCTGTACTCTGTCTTCCAGGGGGATTCCCGCCAATCCCATGCCTATGATTGCCTCGTTGAAATTCGACAGGTGCCTCCCATAACGCTTCCTGGTACCTGGCGCCAATGCTCTCTCCCCCATTGCTCTCAGTTCTTGCTCCACTCCAAGATGCGCCAGAGTGCCGGTGGGACGGGGGTCATCTCCTTTCTCGCTTGCGGGCAGGCCGCGCGGAAACGGTCCTACTGGAAATGAAAAAGAGCATCAGCTGCAACGTTAATGACCCCAGGAATGTGTCGCGCCCTGAACTCCATGTTGCAGCGCAGGTTCCTCCTCGCTAACTCCCTAAGCAGGGAGAGGACCAACGGGCAACTGGCAGTCTGCCCATTGATGGCTTGGGCAACCGCCATGTTGTCCGACCAAAAGAGTACCTTTCTGTCGGACAAATTGCCGGGCCAGAGATGCAGAGCAATGACAATAGGGAAAAGCTCCAACACTGTGATGTTGGCAGTGATGCCTCGCTTGCGCCAGGCGTTGGGCCATTCTTGTGTACACCATTGTTCACCCATAATTGCACCAAAGCCCTCCCTTCCTGAAGCATCCGTGAACATGCTGAGTTCCGGACTGTCAGCCCAAGGTGCCCTCCAGATGACTGTGCCGTTAAAGTCATCCAGGAAGTCCTCTAACATTATCAAGTCCTGCTTCAAGCCCGCTGACAATTTCACAAAGTGGTGGCGTTTGACTACTTTCGCAGTTGCCCTAGCTAATCGCCTAGCAAAAACCCGGCCCGCAGGGATGACACGTGCCGCGAAGCTGAGTTTGCCAAGGAGGCTCTGGATGACGCCTAGCGGTGCCTTGTCCCTCCCCAGCAGATCGCGGATGTCCCGTTGCAGGTCCTGCACCTTCCCGGCAGGGAGTCTTGACACTCAATTAACTGTGTCTAGCTCGATGCCCGGTCTTGCCTGGGGCCAAAGGCACCCCAAGGTGTCCTGCCAGATCCATGAAGCATGAAAGCCCATTGCTGCATTCGTCAGTACCTTCCCTCCCAATGAATAAGAAGTCGTCCAGGTAGTGAGTCACCGCCCTGACATCATATCTTACCGAGAGTGACCACTGCAAGAAAGAGCTGAATGCCTCGAAGAATGCGCAAGATAATGAACATCCCATGGGCATGCACTTGTCAAAGAAATACTGGCCTCCCCACTTGAAACCCAGCAGGTGATGGCGCTCAGGGTGAACAGGCAAGAGTCTGAATGCTGCCTCAATGTCGGCCTTTGCCAACCAAGCCCCCCTCCCTGCTCTCCTGATGATGTCTATGGCCACGTCTAGTGAAGAATAAGATACAGAACATGCACCCTCCGCCAACCAGGAGTTAACAGAGTCCCCCTCCGGGAAGGATAGGTGATGGATGAGCCTGAACGCACCCTGTTCCTTCTTAGGGACCACTCCTAAGGGGTATACCACGAAATCCGGAAGGGGGGGGCGGTCGAACGGGCCTGCAACCCTCCCCAAAGCCAGTTCTTTTCGGATCTTATCAGACACTACTTCCGGGAGGTCCCTAGCAGATTTCAGGTTCTCCGCGTCCCTACTGACTCTCGGCCCCAAATAAGGGATTTTGAAACCTTCTAAAAACCCTTCTGACAATGTAGCCCTGTCTTTCGCATTGGGATATGACCTCAGCAGGGGCAGGAGGTTGGGAACAACAATTGGGGAAGGGCCTTTCGACTGAAGGGAATAAACAGTTGTGGTAGCTCAAACAGCTGTGGTGGCTGCCCTGTCGGGTTGTGACCAAGGGGCAAGTGGAGGTGCAGGAGACGGGTCAGTTGGCAGTGGAGGGTGGGCTGCAAAGGATATGTCGGGCTGCTACTTATCTTGTTTCTGCTGGACCCCAGCTGTATCCCGTTTGTCGCATGACGAGGCAGGGTGGGCGCCGCTGCACTTGCTGCATGTGTGAGCGAATCTACAAGCCTTGCCCCACGTGCAGTTCCCCGCATTAAACAACCTGCAAGTTCCAAAGAAGGATCTTTTGCTACCCCTGTTGTAACCACCTCCTCCTTGCCCCCCCAAAAGGAATGTTTGTAAGGACCTTTTTTGTCTTGGCTCTGGCCTTTCCCTGCCTCCACTTTCTTCTCAACAGAGCTGGCTTTAGCCGTGGCTTCCGCCTTACCCATGCCCATGTACTGCACCCATAGCCTAACCTCCATTTGGTCCCAGTCCAGTTCGGGACACACCAACATCTTTTTTCTGAATTTGCAATCGTAATTGTACCAACCCATGCCCCCGCTTGATTCCGCCTCATTGGTGATTACGCTTGCATACTGGAACAGGCCCTGCGCCTGCTCTGGGAAACGCTCTGTGATGACAGCGGCTAAGATAGAGAAAGCCTGCCTCCAATTCTTGATAGTTTTCTCAGGCCAGGCCTGGTTACGTACCTTCTTCTCCTCATCCTTAGCCCCCATCCTCCTGATGTCCACCCCATCAGCCCGATCATGAGGAGGGAGAAAATATCAATAAATTCCCTCCGCCAGATGCCTTCCCTTGCCGCCTGGGGCACCTGCCAAGCTAAAGAGCACTTTCCTGAAAGCATGGGAGCCATGGACATTTGCGGTGTTGCTGGCACGCTGGGTGATGATGTGCTTGCCACAGGGGTGGGTGCTGCAGTTGGCGCGGGGGGCACCTGAGCAGCGGGGGCCGGATGAGATATTGCTGAGTTAAGGGGCGCTAGCGCTACGCTTTGCTGCTCGGCAAGGGGTGGAGGGGCCGGTAAGACTGCTGGCTGGGGAACTGCGACGCTGTTTCTGCTGGTTCCTAATAGTGAGATTTCGCTTCCCAACACTTGTGTAAAATTTGCCTCTGCTGCTGGCAAGAGAGCAGATGCTGGTGCCCCTGTCTCGCCGCCCGCAACCACATGTTCGCCGCCTGCTGGCTGCCCAGCTGTCTTTAGTCCTGCTCTGATTTCAGCCATAAAGTCTGTGAAGGTGGTGGTGCGCTTACCCAAATCATCCTGTGTAGCAAAGTTCGTGGGTGGGGCCACCGCTGCCACGGGGGGGGGGGCCCTGACCATGGGTGGAGGGGATGCCGCAGCATGGACTATGACATTCCTGGCTTGCTCTGTTATGCGGCTTTTGGCTGGAGCCGGTTCCGCAGGAAAGTCTTTGCATGTGGGCCTCTTCAATCTCTTGGACCTTGTGGTCCCAGTGTCCTCTGTTATCTCAGGTTTCGCCACTGGTGGCGACAAGACAACCCCAGAGTCCCCGGGACCGTTGGCACCCAAACGCTCGCTGGCTAAAGCCACCCCTCTGGCCTTTATCAGGTCCATGAGTGCCTTCATTTGTGCATCCTGAGAAGGTCCTGCTTGAGACTCGTCAACTTGGGACATCTGGGAGAAGAGCGGGGGGATCCCTGGCTATCCATTTTGTCTCTTCAAGCTCGGATCCTGAAAAAGAAAGGCTCCATGAGCTTGACACAGGGATAACGGTGTATGGCCGCAAGCAAGGACTACCCTAGTTGGTGATACAAGCCACAGGCCTACTCCCCTATTCCATGAGCATCACCCCCACCCTACCTTGTTCCTGGCGTCTTGAGCTGACCCCGTGAGCAATGATACATACTTCTACAAATGTCTCACGAGAAGCAGTGCGGATGCGTATGCGAATGATTCGGTACAACAGGTGTGGTGTCTGAAAGGAAAAGGAATCCATGAATATGACGTAGAGAGCTTGTGTGCCAATGTATAACAGCCAAGGCCTGCTTGATGAACACTATAACACACATCTTCACATGGTCAGTGACTGTGCGCTACCTGAGGGACATGGTCGGTAAGTGTGCGCCACCTGAGGGTCCCCTGGCACTGACACTCTAGGCCCAACTTCACCAGCATTACCTGTACTTTTGTTAATGACTGTGTCCCTGCACGCCCAGCACGTCACCACCTTCTACACCTGAAACAGAAGAGACCATGAGCACACGCAATGACAATTCTATGCTGAAAATAACAATGGATGTACCGAACAGACTGTCCCTTTCCGCCCTGTACTTTGGCGTGCCGCCCATTCCTTGGCATTGCCTGCACTACCGGTACTTTCTATACCATGTTGCTGACCATACCATGTGGGAAAAAGGGGAAAAGTCCTCAAACACTGCGCTTCCCATGATCCCAGTTTGACTCGTGGCCCCCATTGAGGCAATGAATGGGGCGGGGGGCACCCATCCAGACCCCAGGTGCCCACCGGAAACGCCGCAGACACGGGCCACACAATCATGCCCCACGAGCCGGTATAAGAGGCCGCCCCTCCCACAAGCGAGATGCGGCGACGGGGCCCTGTGATATGAACTTCTGGCCCGCCGCAGAGGAGAGCTATAATTTAGCGACGCATTATCTGCTGCGCACCCGGCATCCGTGCCGGAGATGTCCTCCCACCCGATGCCGTCCGAAACAAAAAGGGGGGGGGCCGAGGGCCCAGCAGCGCAGCTGCCCGGGAGCCCCCTGCACCTAACCTGCTCACGAAAGTTGAGGCCCATACGGGGACAGAACCTGTGACCGCGGCGTTGTGAGCACCACGCTCAACCAAATCAGCTGACAGGCTCTGCGACTGAAGCAAAATGGTTGGGTGGGAGAGCGGGGGGGGGGTTGAGGGAGGCTGTGTATGCGCACGGCATAGTGCGGCCCGTGCTGAAATTAAACCCCCCCCCAGCGCATGAGGGCAGCAGCGCGATGGGAACGGGATGGGGCGGCCTGGAAGGTGTACAGTCGACAAGGTCCAGACCGAGGCACGAGGCCCGCCCCAGCCCCCAAGCGACAATGAGCTATACAAGTGTACCACACAGGTTGCCCGGCCCGGGGCCGCTACGGGGTGCACAACGACAAAGCCCCGACCTAGGAACGAGGTCCGCCACAGCCCCCAGCGCTAAACCAGAATTGTGGCGCGGCTGCCAACAAAGCTCGCACCCACCTATTCCCTGAACACCGCGTGTACCCACGCGGCATGGCGCCCCCCGCGACACAAGGAACAGTGGCGATACATGGAGAAATGGCAACATGGCCACTAATGTGGGTTGCCATGATAGCAGTCGCCATATTGAATTTCCAGCGCTGCTGGCCATGAGGGGCTATGAGGCGAACAAGACCTCCCTAATATCTGCGCACGCCCAGGCATGCCGGCTGGCACGCTGCCGAGAACCGTGCCCCGCACTCTAGGGTCCCTAGGTGCCGCTACCGGAAATTAAATAAATGGCTCAGAATTGGGAGGGGGAGGGGTGGGGGCTGTGATCGGTGTGTGAACGGCCTATCCCTCCCACCGCCATAGACTCGGGACCCCGGAAAATTTAGAGCCTCGGTCAATGATAGGTACACATCCACAAGCCCTCGGCTCACGCGCACACCCAGGTTAAAGCGCGACAGCCATACTGCCTGAGAGCATATTGACGAGTGTGCATGGACGGGATAAGGGGTGCCATTGGACCAACCACCCGACCCCCCAGCCATATGCAAACCCCCAGGGGAGCGCAGGGCACACTTGGGGGTAATTATCCACCTCTATCGTGCTCCCCCCGATGGCTCCCCCGCTGCCACCCAGCGAGGCGCACAGGAGAAGGGGGTGGGGAAGCGCTCGTCCTACCCCGTCTGCCGAAACGGTCTCCAGGGACCCCTCATCATACACGGTGAGGTTTGGCACCCCCACCTCCACAGCCGCCCGCTAACTAAGCAGGCCGCCTAGCCCCGCTCAACCTCCACAAAGAGGGAGTAGGTGGAGGGGGGGTACCGGCCAGCTAGGCCTTCACTCACCGGGAATAACTTGTTCAAAGGAGTGTCCACGTAGCGACAGGAGGCGTCCGGGGCGGCAAAGAGGCATCTAAAATGGCAAGGGGAACTTAAATACCCCTCGCCCTGCCTACCGCCCCGATCGCACGACACTAGCCCAGCCCTCTCCCTGTAGAGACTCCTCCTACATCAGAGGAGTGAGTGGCCAAGCGAACAGAGGGCGGGGGGGGGAGGCCCTCTGTAACTAGGGTGCCGCCCTCCTAATGGCCACCGGGTGGCCTCGGGCAGCCGCATGTACAGGGTTTCAATTCTAGAAAACTCTTCCAGGGTTGACTTCAGGCGGCCCCTGCACCTTGTACCACCCCTGCTCCTGCCGTGCTGCCAACTGCTTAACCTCTCGACTCCTGACCAAGACTCGTGCCAACTAAATGCCAAACAGGCGGCCACTGTAGGCAGCACCACATGTAGCTCCTGCCATGCTGCTGCTCCTAGCAACATCATAACTACTAACCATGGCACTTGGCAAGTGTAACAATGCAGACTAATCCAAGGCCACAGAGCTATGTTGGATGGCGTCGGCAGCAGGCAATAGTAATCCCGATGATAGCCAGAGCTGTCTCTCAAAGAGCTGCTGGGCACAAACCAAGGAGCCGTCGCCTCTGTATGTTGTAGGATGTGACAATGATGTGTTCCCCATGCACCCTTAAAATGGTACGAGCTTCAGAATGGAGTTGTCTTACTCCTACACAGCACAGAGAGTATCACACCCGTGGACTCTGCCCGGCGACATACGATTCTCACTTTGCTGCCCCGATCGTGGCAGGCAATGTAACTAACTGATGCAATCGGGGTCCCGAGTTCTTTTACAGTTGACGTAGTTACATCATGGCAACAGGACCCCCCCGCCCCACAACATACCACATACCCGCAAATAACACACAAGACACAAGTGTTATGTTGGGATGTAGTGTAGTTCCTAATTTCCCAATAGGCCCTGCGCATTGGAATAACATAAACAGTAGTATCGACGTAGAAGTGCGGATCTTCCAGGCCTCTACTGACTATGCTAAACTTAATTGGGTTTGTTACCAACTCGCTCGGAGGTCACTGGAAACTTTCTTCTCTGAATAGGAAGTGATCAGCTTCCCTGGTACAGACAAGAAGGGATTCAGTTTTCCAACAACCGTGCAACATGACAACTTTGCTCCTCAGATAAGAGACTCTAGGGTCGTGTGAAACAATAGACAGTTATTTTACTCAGTTAGTTGTAGTGCAGATTACTTTCCCAATATGTAGAGAATAGAGAGACGGGCGTTTTCAATAAAAGGTAACATTTATTGAACAGTATTTCTTCTCGTACAAGAGAAATGAATTGCCACAATTGCAAGACTTGTTATTATAAAAAGTACGTACAGTAAGATGAGTATTGCAAAATAATACTGTAAAAGCATTGATATGGTTTCTTAGCCATACAATTGTTTAAAATGAATAAAACATATATACATTCATATATATTTTAGGCTAAAATACTCCACTGGTGCTTCTAACTACGCCTACCCCAGTGTACCTGACCTAAGCCTAATACTTGGGAGGGGAGTAAGTAAGTAGCTTTAAGTTAAGTTGGTTTTGCCAAGGTTTGCTTCAAGAATTCTCTCTAAGGGTTTAGTCAACACCATACCTCTGGAATAGAATGATGGAGGTCTGGTATCTCCTTCAGGGAACTCGATATCCCAGTCACTCGCAAGAGTGGGCTGGAAACGCCGGAGCTGGATTTCTCTGCAGGAGAAAAGACAGCGTCTCTCTCAGCGCGCCGAGGAGGAGGAGGAGGGGCAGCGTCCGCGGGCAGCTTGCATCTGCTGGGCTCTTGCAGGGGACGGCTGTTCAGCTCCTAAATTCACCACACCATCGTTCGCTCGTTAGCAGAGATAGCAGTAGCGATAGCAGCTACGGTATCATCATACCAGCAGCAACTTCAGCGAGACAGCTTCAGCTTCAGCGAAAACAGCATTTGCTTAAGGCAACGTTGGTAATATTTATACCTGAAAGGTGCCTTGTTTGACGTAAGTTTTTGGACATAAGACGTCAATAAAGATGTCACTAGGAAGTGATCGTCTATCAGTGCTCATTAGAGTTCTATTACTTATCAAAACATAGCAAGCGGGGCTTTCCCAGGTTGCTGAGTTTTTATCTTGTTGAAGAACTCGGAGTGTTAATCTAGGAATCTTAGATAGTAACTTCTGCTATGTCATTGCACTAATTAGCTGCAAAGGAAGTGGCAGAGGAAGCGATTCTGAAATGTGGCTCTGTTTGTGTGAGGCCAGAGACGAGTTTCTGAATATTGCATTTGATCGGTTATGCCAATATAGGGGCACAAGGGGGTTATAGCCGTATAGGGGCATAAGGTCACACTATCGATCAGGGTCCTAGATTAGAACGCAACACCCACTCCACGAATTCATGTCCATCAAATTACTAAAACTAGAGCAATAAGATGCACGTGTAACATTGCCCACCCCAAAATACATATATGCATTTGAAACAGGCGTATTTGTAATACGTGAAAATGTAGCTACTGTACGTTTTTGAAGCATAGAAATCATTCAAAATTATAGCATATGAAATCAATGAACGATTTTGCAAAAAGAATTACACATGAAATATCTCTGAATACAGAAAAGAAGGGCGAGATAATTTCATCACAAAAAAATGCATTGCAGTAAAATGTGCTAGAGGCTGGTGCAAAGTTATTATGTCTCTAGATGTATCTAGAAATAGAAGTAGAAGTAGAAGTTCCAATGCTTTTAGCAGTTTTTGTTGTTCAAAACTGAAGGCCGAATTCAGAGTTCATGGGAACGCTATGTTTCGGAATGCTTCTCTAAAGTTATTGTTTCTGTTCGGGTGAGAACATCATATCAGACAGGCTCTCAAAGAATTGGTCTACAAAATCAGGTGACAGTTCGACCAAATTCGATAGTGCTGTAACTTGGCGGGTGTGAGAATGATTGCTGTCATCAAAGGCTGGATCAGCAATGCTCACAGAAGGTCGTACCTGGGTGATGTTGCTTTTGTCACTCGCTCCACTGTTACCACCTGGTCGTAGTACAGGAGTCTCAACGAATGCCGTCATCAGGATTGGTAGCCGCTGGGGACAACACAATGCGTGAGCCGTTATCGGACTTAGCAAAGTATCGATATCCATTGGTACTGCTGATGGAAGTGCAAGACAGGTGTCCAACACGCACTCATCTCCGCATAGCATACATCGTAGTACAGGTAAGATGCAGTTTTGCCATATTGGTCTGAATGAAAGGAACCAGGTCATGTTTAGATCTCTCAGCCTGGCCAATCCAAGGACTCTAGTTATTCTGTCCCGGTAGCGCACTGCTAGGATTGTTTCTTCCATTCCCATAGGAGTCATGTCTGAGCTGTGGCTTGCCATATCGGAGCAGGAGGGTCAAAAATAAAATCACTGCTACAAGTCCCAAAAATAGGGGTATGCCGCCAAAGACTGAATGGACAAAATTGGGAACGATTTCCAGAATTGCTTGAAATGGTGTTAGCAGTCCCGTAAAAATCGTCTTAAATATGCCTGGGATGCCTGTGGCACTAGACATGTTAAGGAGTTGGCTCAACATTTCTACGAAATGCACGGGGCAATTTGTTGATAAAAGGTCATGAACCTCCGTAGCTGTCCTTGCAACTAGGAGATCATACGTCTCTTTTGATGACGTGATGGGCACTGTTGTCTGCAAAAGTACAGACTTCATTTTGCTTAAAGTATCAATTCGTATAGAAGAGAAATGCAGACGAGGCCAGCTGGGAGTCTCTATGTCTCCAGGGCCGCTCGGGAACAATGCTTGCATACAGCATTTGACCATGGAAGTTACCCTTACGAGATATGCTTTCCCTGGCAAAAGGCCACAACATCTGTGATCCGTTCTTAGAATGTAACTCCCATTCGTGAGTTGCATAAAGAAAGGCTCTATCTGCATTGCAGGTGTGACAAGCTGGTGGCATGAAAGGTTGTTAGTATTACCTTCACAGGCTCCATATAAATTAATACCCTGGCACAAAAGTATACCGCTTAGTGAACGTTTACAGTTTTCACCACTAAGAAATAAATTTTTGTCGCTGTCACTATAGCATGAATGTGTGTATGGTAATTTCCATGCTAACTTAACATAACCTTTACCTAATCGTTAATACTGGCCAGTAGGTATGTATTCAAGGCACTTTTTAAATCGGAAAGTTGTTATCGGAATTGTGATAATCCCGTGTATTATCCATTCAATGACAGGACTTTCTGACATTGTCAATGGTAACCTCTCAAGTTTTTCGATGCTCAGGATTGTATAGTCTGCTCCTTTCTGTGCCAAGCTGATTTGTTTATCAGTAAGGTTAAAAATGGAAAACAATGACGTTGTGTTCATTAAACGCCAAGGCACATAGCCTGAATGAAGATTTTGCAGCGTCCAGCCTAACTGTACAATAGAACGTAATTGTGACTGGCCATGCTGTAACATTAGCAAGTCTCTGTCTATTATATCAAAGGCAGAGGATACAATATTTTCCAACGAATATATTCTGGAGGACAGAGTCATTAACCCATTGTCCACTACAGAAAGTGATTTTTCCAAATTAATACGATCAATTTCTCGTATTTTTTCTGCTGTTTCAATTTGTGTGACTTTCAAAGCCTCGTTGTATGCAGCATAGATAGTGGTCGCTATGAAACGCTTTTGACGCTGTTTGCATGGTCCCATAATAAAATTGCGCAAATCAGCACCATCTTTAAGTAAAGACAAGTGTTGCTTAATTTCAGCCAGTGTGGATGATCCTAGCCATTCGAGGCAGAGTTTCCCTACACTGTATGTTATTACTATCCCTGGATGTTGTCTCTGGGAGTATCTAGGGTCTTGTCTGGTCATTTTTAACCCCTGTGTTTTGTTCAGGAATTTATCTTGACAGTTGTTTGTGTCAGTAGGCCAGATTAACCACTTTTTCCAATCAGGATGTGTTCTGTTTAAATGTAAAATTTTTGTTACGTCTATCTCAATATCTGTCGTTGCATTTTCAGGTATTGGCTTCGGAATAGACAGTTTGTTTAGGTCTTTGATCTTAGCTAGGCCAAGACAGGATGTTTGATGAATTGTGTAATTTAAAAACATCATTTGTTCTGGTATCATGCAGGTTCTGAATAGTGCTTCTAGGCCTAGTACCTGCCACTCTTTCGTACCCCAGATGGTTTTTGTTTCAATGTTATTTTTCCAATAATCAAAACCAAATGTCATGATTTTTTCATAAAATGCTTCTGAATATATTAATTTAGTGTTTGTCAGCATTGTTTTCAATCCTGTTTTGTCTAACAGTTTGTAATAAAACATTTCTGCATCACTGGTGTTAAACCCTGAGAAGTACTTGAATTTCTCAAAGAATGTTTTAGAACTGCTTTTAGGTGGTGTAGCACAATGTTCCCATTGATTATACTTAAAAACATTTCTAAGCTGTGCAGATTTATGCAGATAAGATCGCCATAATGTGTATAACAGAACAACTGTTCATAACTAGACGAACCTTGTAAATAATCATGTTCTGTGAATCTAGCTGACATTACTAAATCAGACATCATGTCATTAATACTGTTAAAGTCCCAATCATCAGAGAATGTACTAGGTTTTACAAAATCACTTAAGGAAACCTTCAGTTGATGAGGATACTTCAGGATCTCGACAGGACCATAGATCTCATAGTCAGTTTTCTCCCATACTACCCCACCGGGTATTGGAATGGCTGTGACATTTACTGTTGACAGTTCTCTTTTCTTCACGTGGGATGATCTGTGTGGTTTGAGGACTAAGTTGATGTTCTGACTTGCTGTTTCCATTGTACTATATTTTCCTTCAATGAATTTTCCCAAACAAAGTACCATGATGAGCCAAAGCAGGAGGAAAAATACACCTAGACCGAACCAGAACTCTAACCAAGGGGAAATAAGGTAGATTTCCTTCAGTTGATGAAAAAGTTCCGTTGCTTTTTCTTTAAAAGTCATTTTTGTTTCTGGCATCACTTCGGGGTTACTTTGATCCTCGGAAAAGTTATCGAAGTCGATGACATAACCAGAGGCAGTTCTGTCAATTGTTGGGATTGTTCTTTCAATTCGTCTTTCGGTAGCACTTTCTGATGCCACATCATTGTAGACTGCTGTTTCTTGACGAACTGTTTCAATCTGTGTCTCAAGAGGCACGAGTTCCATGGCATTATTGCATAGTCCTTCTCTGTGCACTGCAGGCTGATCGAATGTGATTAGTCTTTCAGTTTGAACCTCTTGGATTATTGCAAGTTTGGGTATTCTGTTGTTTCTCGGGAGTCCACTGGGCCTACTGTTGATTATAGACCACATGCTTGTGGTTTTACCAGGTCGATTGATACAACTCTGCTCTCCTTTTTACCAGCAAGGGGCGGTAGTACAACTGATCTTGTTCCGGTGACTGCCAAGACAGGTACTGCTTTTCTGTAAGAAGGCCCAAATTCCTTCTTCACCGCTATTTTTTCTCTGACTAGATCCCCAATCTTTGGAATCCAGACAGGCCTTGCTGGGGCTGTTGCTTGTGGTGCCTCGTCAGGGGTATCTGGCTGTTGTTTTAACTTTATGTTGCTTAAGGATTTTCTTGTTTCATTCCTGTAAAACAGCCAAACGATCTTTTATATCAAAGTCTGTTGTTTTCTTATCTTGTACCACTGATATCTCAAGTCAAGTCAAAAAGCTTTATTTCGATAAAAATTCATTATCATAAAAGCAGAACTATATATGTATATAAAAAAAAAAAAATACAATTTGAGTATACTTTTAAAAAAGAGAAATTCTGCATCTCTGGTCCAAGCAATAGTTTGAGGAATTATTTGCTCAGAATTGTGTAGCCAGTTAGTTTTAAGAAGGTGAACAATTAAGACATTACCAGAGTATTTATTCTAAAAAAGAATTAAACAGATTGTTTTAGCTTTTTGGCTCGGATAGCCCAAGCCCAAGACAAAAATTTGGCTAGGGCACAAGCATAGGGTACAAAACTGTCCGAAACAAGTATCCTGATTGCCACATCATGGCTCCTGGTTCCCAGCTGACGGCATAGGTTTTTCAGCCACACCCTTCTTGGATTAGCGTATTCGTCACAGACAAACAAAAAATGCGCTAATGTCTCTGGTTTGACAAGGCACGATGGACATAAATCGGATTTGCCTATACAGGATTTCCATCTTTTGGTGAAGGTGTTCAGTGGTAAAGTACCCGTTCTAAATCTAAAATACAAGGCCCGAGCAAAGGGTTTCCCAATTATGTCCAGATAAGGTTCCCGCCTGGGACAGTCTTTAAACATCAGGAAGTCCTCTGTTAGCTTGCCAAGAGACGTGCTGTAATGTCTTTGGGAGCAAATCCAGTCCCGATAGAGCTTTTTAAGTAATTGCTTTGGGGGTGAGGTTCTACTTAACCAAGATTCAAGTAGGCCCAACTTGGTCAGTAGGGTTTTCATATCTTTTAACCATTTGATTTTGACCCAGTTCGATGATGACATAATTTCTTTAAGGCCTCTGGCATATCCGCTGAGTTCTTCTACCCGCCAAATACGGGCCCATAATAGTAACGGACGAAATTTCGCGATTTCGCCAATCTGGGTACAGCCAAGGTCCATAAATAAAGGAAGTATTGGGGTGCTTTGTGGAAGGGACATTATTTGTCTGCAGAATTTGTTCTCAGATCTTTGCAGAGCGTCGGTAGATGAAAAGCCCCAAAGTTCCGCTCCATAGAGGGCAGAGCTGACTCCTTTAGCTGCATAGATCTCCAGGACTGTTCCTATTGGTTTTGTTGAGCTGGAGCGTTGCTCCCTCAAAAGGGCACCTGTGATCCTTTTATGGTTCAGCAGCATTTTATCTAGATGGGGCGTCCAATCCATTTTGTCTGAAAGGCGTATCCCGAGGTAATCAAAAACTTTTACCCTTTCCAGGAGCTCAGTGTTTAGGGTGGGGGAACGCACATGCTGTTTTGGAGGATTGAGGACAAGGTACTTCGTTTTATTGGTGTTTATTACCAGGCCTCGATCAGTGTAAAATGATTGAAAATTGTCCAAGAGCCTCTGGAGACCTTCTTGTTCCTGTTTCATTCCTGTAAAACAGCCAAACGATCTTTTATATCAAAGTCTGTTGTTTTCTTATCTTGTACCACTGATATCTGACTATCGAGGTCCTGAACTCTCATTCTAATTCCGAACAATAGTTCGTATGGGCTGAAACCTTTTAGAGAATTTCTTGGCAAGTTATTAAGACTCGTTTGGCACTTATTAAATGTTTGACCCACCCAGCACCCGAACCTAATACCTTCGCTGTTATAGATCGCTTTATGTCTCGGTTTTTTCTTTCTACCACACTATTCCCTTCGGGGTGTGACGGACAAGAATACTGCAATTCAATACCCATGCTGGCCATGGCCTCCTTATAAGCCCGAGAGCTGAAAGCAGGACCCTGGTCAGAATGGAACATGGGAATTGCGTATGTGCCGATAAAGACTCGCAGATCTTTTATAACCGTTCTGGCGTCAGCCGAGCGCTGGAGGCCACATTATTTAAGTGTGTTTAGCCTTAATGACGTACAATGGGACGCGTTTCTCTTTTTTGATAGCGCGGATAGATTGCCTGAGGCTTTCTATTAGGGCTTCTGACACTACACTGGCCGGTTCTCCACTGCGATCTCTATTGCAGTCTTCACAGTTTTTTGCAAACTCATGAATACCTTCACTCATTTCCGGCCACCAGTACTCTGATTCTAATTCTATCAGAGAGTCCCTGATTGTTTGGTGTCTCAGACCCAACCCCATATGTGCTTCCTGTGTGAGGAAGCCCCTCCGGTCCCTGTTTGGAATTACCCTATCCCCCACTCCAGGGATTCGAGCAAAAGGAACGGAGTTATTATCGATTACGTATGCATAATTGAGTGGATAGTTCACGGGTAGTGCTGCACAGTCGCCTTTTATGGTCGTTTTTACTGCCAGCATGGTTTCCCCGTCTATGTATTTTTCTGTACGCTTTTTTGTGGCTACTGAAGCCGGTTTAGTTGCTTCTGCTGTGGCTGTGTTAGCCAATGAATTTCCTGCAACGTGAACGCCATCACGTTGAAGACTCTGTGCGTGTATCACATGAGTCTTTTGTAGTTCTTTCTGTAAAAGAGCTGCCTGTTTCCAGAGCAATTTATGCTTTATTGTGGCAACTGTCATCTTTGTAATCGTTTTCAATCCAGTTCTGCAACTTATTATTGTAAGAGTTGACGCAAAAATGAGAATCGCACACGATTAGTGTCGGGAATTCACGTTCTGCATTTTCGAGCGCCATCTTTAAAGATCTGATTTCAGCTCTCTGAGCCGAACAGTTTCTTACTGATTCAGTTTTTGTTACTTTCGGTCTGAATTTACCGCTCAGCCAGTGACCTTTAACAATCGCACAGGCTGCATCGTAGGATTTGCTCTCTACGTTAAAATGCTGTACAAATCTATCTGTATAGATTATACAGGAGTATTGTGGGAGAGGCAGAAGTTCGATTGGCAGAGGATATTCTTCTTCATATTCTAAATCATTCAGTTCTACGAATTGCGTGGCGAAATAGTATTTCACATCTTCCGCTCCTAGAGAATCTATACACTGTATCCATTTCGGATCCAGTGACACTGTAGGCAGGTTTACTGGGCTGAATAGTGCCTCAAAGGCGGATTCCGCTGTGAGGATATTAATCCTTTTGCCGTGTGCTAGTTCTCGTTCATTTGCTAATGCAATTTGCACCGCTTTCACAGTTCTTTCTGTGTGACTGAATGTTTTTTCTACTTGTGTGTACAAGTGAGATTAAATTGAAATTGGTACATTTTCTCCCTCATTAGAGGTTAGGTATGTGAATCTGCATCCTCCTGGGATGACTCAGATTACAAGATCGCGTGTGTTGTCACGTGTATCTAATTTTGTTTTTGCTAACATGTCTGTTTGCAGTGATCTCAAAATTTCTGTGTGTTTTTGAGTCCAATTGATTTGTTTAAAATCAGGTTTAATTAGTTCGTAGAGAGGTTTACCCTCTCTGCGTAATTTAGAATGTATGTTCTTCCGAAATTCAGAAAACCTAGTATGGATTGTAAATTCTTCAGCGTTTTTGGAGCTTGGAGTACAGCGCACTTCTCTAAGAAATTGTCCGCTAGGCTTTTTCCTTCACTTGATAATTCGTATCCTAAAAATAATAGTGTCAGATGGGCAATTCGAGACTTTTTAAAGTTGAATTTGTAACCCTCTGCTGCGAACCCAAGTATAATGGTGTTCACTCTTTTCAAGTGAGTATCCAAGTCGTCGTCTGTGAGATAGATATCATCTACGTAAGATAATGCCTCATCATCATATATTAGTAGTAACTCTGTTACTCTAGCTGAGAATAGTCCTGGGCTGTTCTTGAACCCCTGTGGGAGCCTACAGAAATTTTCTGAGACCCCATTACGGAGAAAGCGGTCAAATACCTGCTTTCTGGTGCAATGTTTTGACAAAAGAAACCATTAGATATGTCTAATGTCGTTTTATATTTTTTCCTAACTATGTTATTCATTAGGGCTGCACTATGCGAATTTTGTACTGCAAATGTTTTGCAACATGCATTAAGGTGTCTGTAATCCAAAACTAGACGATATGAATCGTCTGGTTTGGAGACAGGAAACAAAGGATTGTTCATTTGAGAGGTGCATGTTTCAATCACCCCCTGGTATTCAAGTTGATCTAAGATCTCCCTGACTTGTTTTTTAGCTTCTTGCTTAATGGGATACTGCCTTTGGGCAGTTGGTTCACTTTTTAACTGGATTTTGTGAGGAGGTGAGTCCTCATCCCATCCTACATGATTTTCATATAATGCCGGAGCCTGGGCCACTGCCCATTTCCTTGCATAAGTATATTTTTTGTGAATCGGAATGTGATTTGAGAAGGCAGGCATAATCATTTCTTCGCCACGAGGGCAGTCCCTGAAAAACTCTGGGGGCCAATCATTTTCAGCTAACAGAATATCATAGCCTTTTGAAAGTTTATCCCAAAATAGACCCTTTATTTTCCTAGTCTTATCACCCTCTATACGCAATGTATTTCGTATATCTTATGGGGCTCGCTAAGTCTGGTGTCGGCAGTTTCAACCTGAATGTATTCATTCGTGTCCACTGTCTCCAGATGACTCATCAAGATCTTGCGGGCTATACTGATTTCTGGTGCACTGTCTAACATTGTCTGTGCCCACTCCCCGTTTTTCAACTGTGTCCTCAGTATTCTCGGCATGTTCGATTACTCTAATACTGGCTACCTTCTTTTTTGGAAATTGAGATTTTTTACTCTGAGCAGGTTCCTTGTCTTTGGACTTGGTGTGCTCTCCTGGGTCTGGCCGTCCTCTTTCCGATTTCTGCGAAAAAGATCGAGAGGGACGTGTATCAATACTTTGATATCAATCAGGTTTTTTCAAATTATCCCTATTTCTAAAGTTATATCTTTTCTCTGAGGGCTCCCTCTGGGGAGACTGGGGTTCTCGAGTCGGAGTTCTTTCCCTCCGTCGAGGAGACCTTCCTCTGGACTGGAAAACTTTTTCCTTGGGAGTGGATTGTTTATTTCCATCCCAGCTCTTTTTAGGAGTGTTTGAATTATTTTTAATAAATAATTTTACTAACTCTCTATATGCTTTTGTTAATTCTCTTTATGTTAACTAAGAGTTCTTCTTTTGACATTTTTGCAATGTCCGGATGTGGTGTGTAGCTGGCTAGAACCGGCCACGTTGCTCCTGGTCTACCTAGTGGACCGAGCCTGGTAATATGATCATTATGTTTTAGGGCGCCATTAAACCAGAGCAGGTGCACTTGGAATTTTAGTGGGATTTCAGTCTCCTCGAAAGTAGCGTACTCTTCCGGTGGTTTCTCTATTTTGTAATAGTGGATCTCATGTGTTGCGGCGTTTGCCGCTGGAAAGTTTATCCATGAATAGAATACCTCTGTCTGCCGATATTCGTGTGCCTCTATCACGAAGACGACTGTGCCACCTTGTGGTGTCAGTCCGTTTTCTATAAGTTTTAAAGTTATAGATTTTCTTAAATGTGCCGGGATGATTATTGCACCCGGTACCTTGTCGTCGGGACCCTGCTGAGTCGCATCTGCTGCGGCCCCAGTGGTTCCGTTTTCTAAGTCTGACATTTTATAAATGCAGGGTTTGCAGAGCAGGTCTCCAAGGAGACAAAGATTAGGTGCACAATATTTTGGAACACTGTATCCTTCAACGTTGAATAAAACAGAGCTTTACATAGGAATCTCTTCCTACTGAGTTCGGGCAGGTTTTAACCTTTCACCCACTCCAGACGTCTATTGGAATATTTACGGGAGAAAGGGGTCTGTGTGAAAAATGCACAACTGAGTTACTCTAACGTCTTGCATTAGTTTATCGCCTTACCAAACGTTTGGGCGCCGTGTAGTTCCTATTTTCCCAATAGGCCCTGCGCATTGGAATAACATAAACAGTAGTATCGACGTAGAAGTGCGGATCTTCCAGGCCTCCACTGACTATGCTAAACTTAATTGGGTTTGTTACCAACTAGCTCAGAGGTCACTGGAAACTTTCTTGACTGAATAGGAAGTGATCAGCTTCCCTGGCACAGCCAAGAAGGGATTCAGTTTTCCAACAACCGTGCAACATGACAACTTTGCTCCTCAGATCAAGAGTCAATCTCTAGGGTCGTGTGAAACAATAGACAGTTATTTTACTCAGTCAGTGGTTGTGCAGTTTACTTTCACAATATGTAGAGAATAGAGAGACGGGCGTTGTCAATAAAGGGTAATATTTATTGAGCAGTCTTTCTTCTCGTACAAGAGAAATGAATTGCCACAATTGCAAGACTTGTTATTATAAAAAGTACGTACAGTAAGATGAGTATTGCGAAATAATACTGTAAAAGCATTGATATGGTTTCTTAGCCATACAATGGTTTAAAATGAATAAAACATATATACATTCATATAGACATTAGGCTAAAATACTCAACTGGTGCTTCTAACTACGCCTACCCCAGTGTACCTGACCTAAGCCTAATATGCGGGAGGGGAGTAAGTAAGTAGCTTTAACTTAAGTTGGTTTTGCCAAGGTTTGCTTCAAGGATTCTCTCTAAGGGTTTAGTCAACACCATACCTCTGGAATAGAATGATGGAGGTCTGGTATCTCCTTCACGGGGTCGATATCCCAGTCACCCGCAAGGGTAGACTAGAAACGCCGGAGCTGAATTTCTCTGCAGGAGAAAAGACAGCGTCTCTCTCAGCGCAACGAGGAGGAGGAGGGGCAGCGTCCGCGGGCAGCTTGCATCTGCTGGGCTCTTGCAGGGGATGGCTGTTCAGCTCCTAAGTTCACCACACCATCGTTCGCTAGTTAGCAGCGATAGCAGTAGCGATAGCAGCTATGGTATCATCAGCATAACAGCAGCTTCGTCAGCAGCGATGGCATTGAGGCAGCTAGCGTTTGCTTAAGGCAACGTTGGTAATATTTATACCTGAAAGGTGCCTTGTTTGACGTAAGTTTTTGGACATAAGACGTCAATAAAAATGTCACTAGGAAGTGATCGTCTATCAGTGCTCATTAGAGTTCTATTACTAATCAAAACATAGCAAGCGGGGATTTCCAGGTTGCTGAGTTTTTATCTTGTTGAAGAACTTGGAGTGTTAATCTAGGAATCTTAGATAGTAACTTCTGCTATGTCATTGCACTAATTGGTTGCAAAGGAAGTGGCAGAGGAAGCGATTCTGAAATGTAGCTCTGTTCGTGTGAGGCCAGAGACGAGTTTCTGAATATTGCACTTGAACGGTTATGCCAATATAGGGAATACATGGATTTATAGCCGAATAGGGGCATAAGGTCGTAGTACTGATCAGGGTCCTAGATTAGAACGCTACACCGCCACTGGTGGCGACAAGACAACCCCAGAGTCCCCGGGACCGTTGGCACCCAAACGCTCGCTGGCCCAAGCCACCCCTCTGGCCTTTATCAGGTCCATGAGTGCCTTCATTTGATCATCCTGAGAAGGTCCTGCTTGAGACTCGTCAACTTGGGACATCTGGGAGAAGAGCGGGGGGGATCCCTGGCTATCCATTTCGTCTCTTCAAGCTTGGATCTTGAAAAAGAAAGGCTCCATGAGCTTGACACAGGGATAACGGTGTATGGCCTCGAGCAAGGACTACCCTCGAAGGTGATACAAGCTACAGGCCTACTCCTCTATACCAGGGCATCACCCCCACCCTTCCTAATTCCTGGCGTCTTGAGCTGACCCCGTGAGCAATGATACATACCTCTAAAATATCTCACGAGAAGCAGTGCGGATGCGTATGCGAATGTTTCGGTACGTCAGTCATCTGAAAGGAAAAGGAATCCATGAATATGACGTTGAGACCTTGTTTGCCAATGTATAACAGCCATGGCCGGCTTGGTGAACACTATAACACACATCTTCACATGGTCGGTGACTGTGCGCTGCCTGAGGGACATGGTCGGTAAATGTGCGCCACCTGAGGGTCCCCTTGCACTGACACTCTAGGCCCAACTTCGCCAGCATTACCTTTACTATTGTAAATGGCTGTGTGTCCCTGCACGCCCAACACGTCACCTCCTTCTACACCTGAAACAGAAGAGACCATGAGCACACACAACGACAATTCTCTGCTGCAATTACAAAGCATGTGCTTAACAGACTGTCCCTTTCCGCCCTGTGCGTTGGCGTGCCGCCCACTCCTTGGCTGCCGATAGCTTCTATACCATGTTGATAACAAAACTTGTGAAAGAAATAGGGAAATTGTCCGCAAGGTCTGCGCTTCCCCTGATCCCAGTAGCCCATGGCCCCAATAAAGCAAAGTGTGTGTGGGGGAGGGGGGGGTTGGTTTTGCCCCCAACTGGGCCCCAGATGCTCGCAAGACACCGCAGGCACGGACCACAACATCCAGCCCCTCGAGCCGGTATAGGAGGCCGCCCCTCCCTCATGCAAGATGCGATGGCGGGGCCCTGTAATAAAAAACATGCGGCCCGCCGCAGAGGATTAATGAAATGGCATCTCCCCCCCCTGCACATGTGGACAGCAACCCGACGTAACCGGATGGGGCCCCGGGGAGGTGCACACGACAAAGTCCAGACCGAGGCACGAGGCCCGCCAGAGCCCCCAAGCGCCAAAGGGCTGTGGGAGTGCACCATGCAGGAAGCCCGGCCCAAGGCCGCTGCGGGCAACACCACTACAACGCCCAGAACGAGGACCGCCACAGGCCCCCAGCGCTGAAGCAGAAATGCCGCGCGGCAGCACCAGGCTCGCACCCACCTATTCCCTGATCACCGCATGTACCATCGCTGATGCTGATGCTGATGCCCCCCCGCGACACAAGGGGCAGTGGCATACCTGGGCAGTGGCGACATGGTCACTAGTCTCGACAGCCAAGGCAGTAGACGCCATATTGAATTTACAGCGCTGCTGGCCATGAGGGGAAAAGGGGGCGAACAAAACGACGTTAATGGCTTTGTAATACAGTGCAGGAAAAATCGGCAGTAATAGCCCCCACCCGTTCCCAGACATCGAGGATAACATCGCGGTACGGCGCCCCGTGTCCACCTCGGCACAAGGAGCAGAGGCGGCACATGGAGCAAGGGCGACGAGGCATTCGAGATGGGCCGCCATATTGGCGTCCGCCATTTTGTATTATTTCTGTGATGGCCACGATTGGAATTGTGCTCGCACGCTGAGCCTGGTAGAGGGAGGTACGGTTGCTGCCAGTGGTATTGCCCTTCCCGGGATACGGGCCGCGGCGGACCGAGCCTCATACTCGATGAGTCCCTCACAAACACAGCAAAATGCGACTCTGCTCAGATAGAGGGGGGGGGGCCGGGGGTGCTGGAATATCTGCCGCCTGTCCCACCCACCGCCATACACTGTGAACACCCGAGTAATTAAGCATAACCCTTCCAATATAAAACAAAAACATTAGGCCGACTCCAAACCCGCGGATCGGCACTATAGTCCTTTCTGTCTATTGCCTGAAACACTCAGCCAGTACTGCGGTTGCCGAGAAGGCGCTCCCATACGACGTTTCCAGGTGCCCACATAAATAAAAACGCGACGGCCAGGATGCTGAGAGGCGCAATGGCATGGTAGCACGGTGAGGTAAACGGGTGCCATGGACCAACCACCCGACCCCGAGCTAAATGCCATTACCCACAGGGACGCAGATAACACGTGGGGTAGCGATTGTACACAAGCCGAGCCCACCACGATGACCCCTTTGCTGACGAGCACAAGGAGCACAAAGGGGGGGTGGGCGCCCGTACAACCCCGTCCCCCCGCAACAGACTCTAAAGACCCATTATGCGGGCTCAGTGAAGTTTGGCACCCCCGCCTCCACAGTGGCCTGCTAACTAAGCAGGCCACCTAGCCCCGCTCAACCTCCGAAAGGAGGGAGTAGCGGAGGGGGGGTACCAGCCAGCTAGGCCCTCACTTACCGGGGGAAAAAAGTGTCCACTTAGCGACTGGAGGCATCCGGGGCGGCAAAGAGGCCTCTAAAATGGCGAGGGGGACCTAAATACCCCTCGCCATGCCCCCGCCCCGAATGCACGTCACTGGCCCAGCCTTCTCCCTGCCTGTCGAGACTCCTCCTTTACCAGAGGAGTGATTGGCAAGCGAAACAGAGGGCGGGGTGGGGAGGCCCTCTGTAACTACGTTGCCGCTCTCTTGATGGCCACCGGGTGGCCTCGGGCAGCCGCAATTTGGTGGCTGCCAGGAGTGTTGCGTGCTTATCTAGGATCCTGATCGATGCTGTGACCTTATGCCCCTATTCGGCTATAAATCCATTTATTCCCTATATTGGCATAACCGTTCAAGTGTGATATTCAGAAAGTCATCTCTGGCCTCACACGAACAGAGCCACATTCCAGAATAGTTTTCTCTGCCACTTCCTTTGCAACCAATTAGTGCAATGACAGAGCAGAAGTCACTATCTGAGATTCCTAGATTAACACTCTGAGTTCTTCAACAAGATAAAAACTCAGCAAACCTGGAAATCCCCGCTTGCTGTGTTTTGATTAGTAATGGAACTCTAATGAGCAACTGATAGCTATCACTTCCTAGTGACATCTTTAATTGACGTCTTATGTCCAGCAAACTTACGTCAAACCAGGCACCTGTCAGGTATAAATATTACCAACGTTGCCTTAAGCAATTGCTGTTGTGTTCGCTGTTGTGTTCGCTGCTGCCTGAAGCTGCTGATACCATTATCGCTGCTAAAGCGCGAACGATGGTGTGGTGAAACTAGGAGCTGAACAGCCGTCCCTCTGCGAAGAGCCCAGCAGATGCCAGCTGCCCGCGGACGCTGTCCCCCCTCTTTCTCCTCGACGCGCTGAAGAGAGACGCTGTCTTTCTCCTGCTGAAAAATCCAGCTCCAGCGTTTCTGGTCTACCCTCGCGGATGACTGGGATACCGAGTTCCCCCTGAAGGAGATACCAGACCTCCATCATTCTATTCAGAGGTATGGTGTTGACTAAACCCTTAGTGAGAATTCTTGAAGCAAACCTTGGCAAAACCAACTTAACTTAAAGATACTTACTTACTCCCCTCCCAAGTATTAGGCTTAGGTCAGGTACACTGGGGTAGGCGTAGTTAGAAGCACCAGTTGAGTATTTTAGCCTAATGTATATATGAATGTATATATGTTTTATTACTTTTAAACCATTGTATGGCTAAGAAACCATATCAATGCTTTTACAGTATTATCTTGCAATACTTATCTTACTGTACGTACTTTTTATCATAACAAGTCTTGCAATTGTGGCAATACATTTCTCTTATACGAGAAGAAAGACTGTTCAATAAATGTTAACCCTTTATTGACAAACGCCCGTCTCTCTATTATCTACATATTGTGAAAGTAATCTGCACTAACCTTACTGAGTAAAATACCTGTCTATTGTTTCACACGACCCTAGATATTGACTCTTGATCTGAGGAGCAAAGTTGTCATGTTGCACGGTTGTTGGAAAACTGAATCCCTTCTTGTCTGTGCCAGGGAAACTGATCACTTCCTATTCAGTCAAGAAAGTTTCCAGTGACCTCTGAGCTAGTTGGTTACAAACCCAATTAAGTTTAGCATAGTCAGTAGAGGCTTGGAAGATCCGCACTTCTACGTTGATACTACTGTTTATGTTATTCCAATACGCAGGGCCTAGTGGGAAACTAGGAACTACACTACATGGCGCCCAAACGTTTGGTAAGGCGATAAACTAACGCAAGACGTTAGAGTAACTCAGTCGTGCATATTTCACACTGTTGGACAGGCCTCGTGAAAGGCCCGCTCCCTCCCCGCATGATAAGGCCCGGACGCCGGCTCTCCCTGTGTCCCCAGAAGAACCACCCCGGCAACCCACCGAAGCAACCCGCAACCCGTCCCCAACGGGACGCCTGCTCCCGAACATCCCAGCATCGGCTGTCCCGGGCCCCCGTCAGCACCATTGCCCCGGCCCAGCCGCCATCTTTGGACACTGCATCACGAGGCCGCGTGGCCTCGACGCGACCCCAACCCTGGGCCAGACCAGGCCCCGACATCGAGGGACCACCATCCACCCAGGAGGTGAAGAGACCACTTGGCAGGTCAATGGGAGAAAGGAGTGTCGATGGCTCTCCCCGCCAGGTGCCGATCGCCCCCGGTCTCCCCGGGCGCTGGCTCCACCCCCCTGCTGGGTGTCTGGACTCCCTCATCCCGGACCTCCCGACCTCCAAGCGCGAGGGTCCGGACATCAAAGGAGGCCAGACCTATAACTGGGGCAGCTCCAGAGCAGGAAGGCAGTTGTATCCTGGAGTCGAGAGACACCTTGAAGAACTCATCCCTGACGGACTGCTGGCGCTGCCGCAGCCTTGCCTTGTGAACCATCTCCGAAGCCTGCTGGCGCTGCCGCGGCCCTCTGCAACGTGCATCTTCGTCTGGACCTGCTGGCGCTGCCGCGGCCCATCCTTGTGAACCATCGCTCTTGCCTGCTGGCGCTGCCGCGGCCCCTCTGCAAAGAAATCATCATCATAGCCTGCTGGCGCTGACGCGGCCCTCCTTACCGAGAACTATCATCCTAGCCTGCTGGCGCTGCCGCGGCCCTCCTTGCCGAGAACTATCATCCTAGCCTGCTGGCGCTGCCGCGGCCCGACCTTTCAGACCCCTGAGCTCGAGGACTGTGAGCTCCTTCTGGCCGCCCTTGTACCGGACCGGTACCAAGACTGTCCCGCTACCCCTTACCCTACAGAGACTAGAATTGGGAGGATCCTCGTGTCCTGCCCCCACTGTATCGTTGATAACATTGCCTGAAGAATCCTATATCAAGTGTGCAGATCACATCCTTGTGTGGTGTCCATTTGTGGGGGGGAAGTTACTTGTCTGTACGATCGCTGGAGACGGCCCTCACCGGAGGCCTCTCCCCCTGTACTCGGCCGACCCTCCGGGTCCCCGTCTAACACACACAGACCCCTTTCTCCCGTAAATAGTCCAATAGATGTCTGGAGTGGGTGAAAGGTTAAAATCCGCCCGAACTCAGTAGGAAGAGATTCCTATGTAAAGCTCTGGCTTATTCAACGTTGAAGGATACAGTGTTCCAAAATATTGTGCACCTAATCTTTGTCTCCTTGGAGACCTACTCTGCAAAATCTGCATTTATATAATGTTAAACAGTGAAGAAGAAAGGGAAGCAGTTAGACTGGCAACCCTACTAAAAGAGGAAGACACGAGTCTCCTACAGACTGACCCGGATGCAATTATCATCCCAGTCCACTTAAGAAAATCTGTAACTTTAAAACTTATAGAAAATGGACTGACACCACAAGGTGGTACAGTAATTTTCGTGATAGAGGCTCACGAATATCGGCAGACAGAGGTATTCTATTCATGGATAAACTTTCCAGCGGCAAACGCTACAACAAAAGAGTTTCACTATTACAAAATAGAGGAACCTCCGGAAGAGTACGCTCCTTTCGAGGAGAGTGAAATCCCACTAAAATTCCAAGAGCACCTGCTCTGGTTTAATGGCACCCTAAAACATACTGATCACATTACCAGGCTCGGTCCACTAGGTAGACCAGGAGCAACGTGGCCGGTTCTAGCCGGCTACACACCACATCCTGACATTGCAAAAATGTCTAAAGAAGAACTCTTAGTTAACGTAGGAGAATTAACAAAAGCATATAGAGAGTTAGTAAAATTATTTATTAAAAATAATTTAAACACTCCTAAAAAGAGCTGGGATGGAAATAAACAATCCACTCCCAAGGAAAAAGCTTTCCAGTCCAGAGGAAGGTCTCCTCGACGGAGGGAAAGAACTCCGACTCGAGAACACCAGTCTCCCCAGAGGGAGCCCTCTGAGAAAAGATATAACCTTAGAAATAGGGATAATCTGAAAAAACCTGATAGATATCAAAGTATTGATACACGTCCCTCTCGATCTTTTTCGCAGAAATCGGAAAGAAGAGGACTGTCAGAGCCAGGAGAGCACACCAAGTCCAAAGACAAGGAACCTGCTCAGAGTAAAAAATCTCAATTTACAAAAAAGAAGGTAGCCAGTATTAGAGTAATCAACCATGCCGAGAATACTGAGGACACAGTTGAAAAACGGGGAGTGGGCATTGACAATGTTGGACAGTGCAGCAGAAATCAGTATAGCGCGCAAGATCTTGATGAGTCATCTGGAGACAGTGGACACGAATGAATACATTCAGGTTGAAACTGCCGACACCAGACTTAGCGAGCCCCATAAAATATACGAAATAACATTGCGTATAGAGGGTGATAAGACTAGGAAAATAAGAGGTCTATTTTGGGATAAGCTCTCAAAAGGCTACGATATTCTGTTAGCTGAAAAAGATTGGCCCCCAGAGTTTGTCAGGGAGTGCCCTCGTGGCGAAGAAATGATTATGCCTGCCTTCTCGAATCACATTCCGATTCACAAAAAATATACTTATGCAAGGAAATGGGCAGTAGCCCAGGCACCGGCATTATATAAAAATCATGTAGAATGGGATGAGGACTCTCCTCCTCACAAAATCCAACTAAAAAGTGAACAAACTGCCCAACGGCAGTATCCCATTAAGCAAGAAGCTAAAAAACAAGTCAGGGAGATTTTAGATCAACTTGAATACCAGGGGGTGATTGAAACATGCACCTCTCAAATGAACAATCCTTTGTTTCCTGTCTCCAAACCAGACAATTCATATCGTCTAGTTTTGGACTACAGACATCTTAATACATGTTGCAAAACCTTTGCAGTACAAAACTCGCATAGTGCAGCCCTAATGAATAACATAGTTAGGAAAAAATATAAAACGACATTAGACATATCTAATGGTTTCTTTTGTCAAAACATTGCACCAGAAAGCAGATATTTGACCGCTTTCTCAGCATTTGGGTCTCAGAAAAAAATTCTGTCGACTCCCACAGGGGTTCAAGAACAGCCCAGGACTATTCTCAGCTAGGGTAACAGAGTTACTACAAATATATGATGATGAGGCATTATCTTACGTAGATGATATTTATCTCACAGACGACGACTTGGATACTCACTTTAAAAGAGTGAACACCATTATACTTGGGTTCGCAGCAGAGGGTTACAAATTCAACTTTAAAAAGTCTCGAATTGCCCATCTGACAGTACTATTTTTAGGATACGAATTATCAAGTGAAGGGAAAAGTCTAGCGGACAACTTCTTAGAGAAGTGCGATGTACTCCAAGCTCCAAAAACGCTGAAGAATTTACAATCCATACTAGGTTTTCTGAATTTCGGAAGAACTTACATTCTAAATTACGCAGAGAGGGTTAAACCTCTCTACGAACTAATTAAACCTGATTTTAAACAAACCAATTGGACTCAAAAACACACAGAAATTTTGAGATCACTGCAAACAGACATGTTATCTAAAACAAAATTAGATACACATGACAACACACGCGATCTTGTAATCCGAGTCATCCCAGGAAGATGCGGATTCACGTACCTAACCTCTAATGAGGGAGAAAAGGTACCAATTTCAATTAAATCTCACTTGTACACACAAGCAGAAAAAGCATTCAGTCACACAGAAAGAACTGTGAAAGCAGTGCAAATCGCATTAGCAAATGAACGAGAACTAGCACACGGCAAAAGGATTAATATCCTCACAGCGGAATCCGCCTTCGAGGCGCTATTCAGCCCAGTAAACCTGCCTACAGTGTCACTGGATCCGAAATGGATACAGTGTGTAGATTCTCTAGGAGCGGAAGATGTGAAATACTATTTCGCCCCGCAATTCGAAGAACTGAATGATTTAGAATATGAAGAAGAATATCCTCTGCCAATCGAACTTCTGCCTCTCCCAGAATACGCCTGTATAATCTATACAGATCGATTTGTACAGCATTTCAAAGTAGAGAGCAAATCCTACGATGCAGCCTGTGCGATTATTAAAGGTCGTTGGCTGTGCGGTAAATTCCGACCGAAAGTAACAAAAACTGAATCATTGAGAAACTGT
Source organism: Lissotriton vulgaris (assembly GCF_964263255.1). Lineage (NCBI taxonomy): Eukaryota > Metazoa > Chordata > Amphibia > Caudata > Salamandridae > Lissotriton > Lissotriton vulgaris. The sequence continues at coordinate 215,866 of NW_028250124.1, forward strand.
TCGGCTCCGAGAGCTGAAATCAGATGTTTAAAGTTGGCGCTCGAAAATGCAGAACGTGAATTCCCGACACTTATCGTGTGCGATTCTCATTTTTGCGTCAACTCTTACAATAATAAACTGCAGAGGTGGATTGAAAACGACTACAAAGATGACACAGGTGCCACAATAAAGCATAAATTGCTCTGGAAACAGGTAGCTCTTTTACACAAAGAACTACAAAAGACTCACGTGATTCACGCACAGAGTCTTCAACATGATGGCGTTCACGTTGCAGGGAATTCATTGGCTAATACAGCCAGAGCAGAAGCAACTAACCCGGCTTCCGTAGCCACAAAAAAGCGTACAGAAAAATACATAGACGGGGAAACCATGCTGGCAGTAAAAACGACCGTAAAAGACGACTGTGCAGCACTGCCTGTGAACTATCCACTCAATTATGCATACGTAATAGATGCAAACTCCGTTCCTTTTGCTCGAATCCCTGGAGTGGGGGACAGAGTAATTCCAAACAGGAGCAGGAGGGGCTTCCTCTTACTGGAAGCAAACATGGGGTTGGGTCTGAGACATCAAACAATTAAGGAGTCTCTGAAAGAATTACAATCAGAGTACTGGTGGCCAGGAATGAGCATAGATATCCAATTTTTTGCTCAAAATTGTGAGGACTGCAACAGAGATCGCAGTAATGAACAGGCCAGTGTAGTTTCAGGTACCCTGCTAGACAGCATAAGGCGGTCTATCTGCGCAATCAAAGAAGAGAAGCGCGTCCCACAGTTAAGGCTAAACACACTTAAAAAATGAGACCTCCAGCGCTCGGCTGACGCTAGAACGGTTATAAGAGAGATCTGCGAGTCTATATCGGCACACACGCAATTACAACGTTCCATTCTGACCAGGGTCCTGCTTTTAGCTCTCGAGCTTATAGGGAGGCCATGGCCAGCATGGGAATTGGGTTGCGGAATTCTTGTCTGTCGCACCCCGAAGGGAATAGTGTGGTAGAAAGAAAAAACCGGGACATAAAGCGATCTATAACAGCGAAGGTATTCGGTTCAGGCGCTGGGTGGGTCAAACATCTAATAAGTGTCCAGACCAGTCATAATAACTTGCCAAGAAATTCTCTAAAAGGTTTCAGCCCATACGAACTATTGTTCGGAATTAGAATGAACATTCAGGACCTCGATAGTCAGATGTCAGTGGTACAAGAAAAAACAACAGACTTTGACATCAAAGGTCGTTTGGCTGTTTTACAGGAACTGAATGAAACAAGAAAATCCTTAAGCAACATAAAGTTAAAACAACAGCCATCTACCACTGACGAGGCACCACAAGCAATAGCCCCAGCAAGGCCTGTCTGGATTCCAAAGATTGGGGATCTAGTCAGAGAAAAAATCGCGGTGAAGAAGGAATTTGGGCCTTCTTACAGAAAAGCAGTACCTGTCTTGGCAGTCACCGGAACAAGATCAGTAGTACTACCGCCCCTTGCTGGTAAAAAGGAGAACAGGGTCGTGTCTATCGACCTGGTAAAACCACAAGCATGTGGCCTATAATCAACAGTAGGCCCAGTGGACTCCCAAGAAACAACAGAATACCCAAACTTGCAACAATCCAAGAGGTTCAAACTGAAAGACTCATCACATTCGATCAGCCTGCAGTGCACAGTGAAGGACTATGCAATAATGCCATGGAACTCGTGCCTCTTGAAACACAGATTGAAACGGTTCGTCAAGAAAGACCGGTCTACAATAATGTGGCATTAGAAAATGCTACCGAGAGACAGATTGAAAGAACAATCCCAACAATTGACAGAACTGCCTCTGGTTATTTCATCAACTTCGACAACTTCTCTGAAGATCAAAACGACCCCGAAGTGATGCCAGAAACAAAAAAGACTTTTAAAGAAAAAGCAACGGAACTCTTTCATCAACTGAAGGAAATCTACCTTATTTCACCTTGGTTAGAGTTCTGGTTCGGTCTAGGTGTATTTTTCCTCCTGCTTTGGCTCATCATGGTACTTTGTTCGGGAAAATTCATTGAGGGAAAATATAGCACAATGGACACAGCAAGTCAGAACATCAACCTAGTCCTAAAACCACACAGATCATCCCACGTGAAGAAAAGAGAACTGTCAACAGTAAATGTCACAGCAATTCCAATACCTGGTGGGGTAGTATGGGAGAAAACAGACTATGAAATATATGGTCCGGTCGAAATCCTGAAGTATCCTCATCAACTGAAGGTTTCCTTAAGTGACTTTGTAAAACCTAGTACATTCTCTGATGATTGGGACTTTGACAGTATTAATGACATGATGTCTGATTTAATAATGTCAGCTAGATTCACAGAACATGATTATTTACAAGGTTCATCTAGTTATGAGCAGCTATTCTGTTACACCCACTATGGGGATCATTATTTGCATAAATCTGCACAGCCTAGAAATGTTTTTATGTATAATCAATGGAAACATTGTGCTACACCACCTAAAAGCAGTTCTAAAGCATTTTTTGAGAAATTCAAATACTTCTCAGGGTTTAACACCAGTGATGCAGAAACGTTTTATTATAAACTGTTAGATAAAACAGGAATGAAAACAATGCTGACAAATTTCTGTGATGGCCACGATTGGAATTGTGCTCGAACGCTGAGCCTGGTAGAGGGAGGTACGGTTGCTGCCAGTGGTATTGCCCTTCCCGGGATACGGGCCGCGGCGGACCGAGCCTCATACTCGATGAGTCCCTCACAAACACAGCGAAATGCGACTCTGCTCAGATAGAGAGGGGGGGGGGGTGCTGGAATATCTGCCGCCTGTCCCGCCCGCCGCCATACACTGTGAACACCCGAGTAATTAAGCATAACCCTTCCAATATAAAACAAAAACATTAGGCCGACTCCAAACCCGCGGATCGGCACTATAGTCCTTTCTGTCTATTGCCTGAAACACTCGGCCAGTACGGCAGTTGCCGAGAAGGCGCTCCCATACGACGTTTCCAGGTGCCCACATAAATAAAAACACGATGGCCAGGATGCCGAGAGGCGCAATGGGGTGGTAGCACGGTGGGGTAAACGGTTGCCATGGACCAACCACCCGACCCCGAGCTAAATGCCATTACCCACAGGGACGCAGATAACACGTGGGGTAGCGATTGTACACAAGCCGAGCCCACCCCGATGTCCCCTTTGTTGACAAGCACAAAGCGCACAAAGGGGGGGTGGACGCCCGTGCAACCCCGTCCACCCGCAACAGACTCTAAAGACCCATTATGCGGGCTCAGTGAAGTTTGGCACCCCCGCCTCCACAGTGGCCCGCTAACTAAGCAGGCCACCTAGCCCCGCTCAACCTCCGAAAAGAGGGAGTAGGTGGAGGGGGGGTACCGGCCAGCTAGGCCCTCACTCACCGGGGGAAAACAGTGTCCACGTAGCGACTGGAGGCGTCCGGGGCGGCAAAGAGGCCTCTAAAATGGCAAGGGGGACTTAAATACCCCTCGTCATGCCCCCGCCCCGAATGCACGTCACTGGCCCAGCCTTCTCCCTGCCTGTCGAGACTCCTCCTATACCAGAGGAGTGATTGGCAAGCGAAACAGAGGGCGGGGGGGGGAGGCACTCTGTAACTATGTTGCCGCCCTCTTGATGGCCACCGGGTGGCCTCGGGCCGCCGCAATTTGGTAGCTGTCAGGAGTGTGTTCCGGCACTGTGACTAGCCAGGGCCCCACAGGGCCCCTTTATATAGGTGTTGCATGGTCACAGAACCACAGAGCGCCAAGCCAGACATCAGCCCTGAAAATGCCTGCCACTGTAACCCGGGCCGATTTGTGAGGCATGACAGCCTTTAAGGCAGCCCATAAGGCAACCCCGATGTCTCCGGTACATACATGCACTGCCTCAACATATTACCAAGGGCTGACCCCTAAAATGTGCCCCTGGTTCCACAACATAGCGGTACCAAGTTGCCTGAATAATGTGAGTGACCACAGCACCCTGATGTCACCGCCAAAACATGTCGGTCTGTCCACCTGCAGTGTGCGCCAGTCTGTCCTGTTGCCCCGGGCCTCGTCTCCCATCTCTTTGCTCCAGACAGTATCCTAACATGAGGAGCCCCCCGGACCCGTTGGCGACTTGGCTCGCAATAACTTGTGGGTTGTACCCAGACTCAATGGGACTTTTATTGTAGACCTCAAATGGAAGAAAGGCTGAGGGTATCGACCAGGATTGAAACCTGGGCCAGTGGGAGGAGTGGTCGAAACTGATGGCTGCATCTCCTCCTCTTAAAGCGGGAATCTAAGAGCCAGGCCAGAGGGGCCCTCACCAGCCCAAAGGAAGCATCCACACACCGAAATGACAGAAGGAAACACCTCCCAACATCCGAGAGCCTGGCCGGAATCATTAAATAAAACATTATTGGTCAACAGTGCAGGGACATCTTAAGGGTTTTGTGGGCCCTGGGCCAAACATATTTTGTGTGCCCCTTTTCTGAAAAGGTTTGAATTAATTATCCTATTGCAGCTCATTCATGCCCTCTTTGGCCAGGTCACTGAGTGCACAGGAACATTTCTCCAAATTCTAAAGTAGTTACATCCAATATTTAGGGATAGTGACATGTGTTTCTAATATTGCAACACAGCAGCAGCTCACCAATATTTCTGTAAATATTATCTGTGACAGCATCTCATTTCTCATATGTGAGGTCCTGTTTTGATCTAAAAGAAATTCTTTATGGATGCTGCATGCAACATAAACACAACAATTCTCTGCAAAATGTCTATAATAGACACTCCCACAACACTGACATTAAAAATAAATTGAAGGGAAACAGTGTTCCAGAATTATTCAAGGCCTTCAGGGCAAGACTCTGTGCAGAACAGAGCTTGCTCTCTCAGGGGCCCCCTGAAATGTCTCTGCAACAGTGAACATCGTGAGCTCCATTCACAAGAGGTACAGGGGGGCAGTTGGCAAGTGAGACACGTCAATACCTTCTTAGTGCTCTCAACTAGGAAACTTTAGACCTTTTAAAACATCCCAATAAAAGCCAGCCTCGAAGCACTATATGACCCACGTGGGGATCGAACCGAGAACTTTGTTATTCCAAGTGCCACACTGTGACCGCAGGAGTTATTCGTATGTGGAATAAAACCAATCTCGGTTTAAATGGACATGTAAACAAACATTATAATGCTTAAAATAGAGAGGTCACAACCAGCTGTGTGCGCCTCTTCGTCACTGTACATTTTGTTCAGCCTCTTTATAATTACAAATGACCAGCATAGTACATTTTCACAGCATTGTCAGGATTTGAACCCTTGTCCTGGGCCACCAGAGGCACAGAATATATTATTGTGGTGTAATCTGTCTTTACTAATCCGACCGTCTTTACCAGCCGTGGAAAGCAAACTAAATCCCCGGGCACAAATCACACATTTCCACCCGATATACTTTCAAGGCGCTTTCCCAAAGTCCTGGAGCCGGCACAGACCCACCGAAATTCCCAGCGCATCACAGCCACGGCCAGGCTTCCACAACACGACAAGTGAAGTAGTGTGGCTCACTGGTTAGAGGCGGCAGACCCGAGAGCAGAGGACGGCCCGGGACCAGGGTTCGATTCCCGGCGCGGCAGGTTTCTGGACCAGGGTCAGCAGACTTGATAATTCTCTCGCCTCGGTGCCCACTCTGATCAGCGATCACACTTGGCAACTCTGGGCATTAGCTTGCCTCATCTTCACTAACGGCCCCACCAGACCGCTGGGGATGCCTGGTCTCACCCTGGAGATACCCATTAAGGGACCATCTCTCAGGGAAGCCAGGAAGGGTTTCGCAGTGGTTGAAGCGCCTTGGGACCCTACGGGTAAGTAGTGCGCTATATAAATGCCTATACATTTACATTTACCCCACAGGGGGTCATTCCGGTATGTTACAGCTCTCCAAAATAGTCTCTCCATACTTCCCTCCTAAGATGAGGGTCTGGATGGGCCCCGTTGGGATCCATAGGCTCGGCGGTGATTGATGTCACTCAGCTGCCTAAACATCAACTGAGGTTGCAGCGGTCCCTCCAGACACACAGCAGGAGCCTCCCCCTGGTGAGCTCCAGTAAAGTCCCTTCCTGAGTGAAGAAAACAGCCCATAGCACTCCCAGTCCTGGAGGGCGAAGCGCCCCAACCCAGCGCCCCTCCCCCGGCACAGTACGACACTCAACATGGCGCCAGGCCAGAAAGCAGGGCTTTAAGTGGGATGAAAAAACTGAGGGGTCTCTCAAAGGGACGTGGCCAGTGTGATTAGGGGCGTGGCTTTATATAATTTACGCAAAAAATCTGTGCTTAGCATAGTGTGCCGCCCGACTTGTGTTTTGCTGTTTCCGTCATTGCGTTCATATATTGATACAAGTAACATCATACCTACAATAAGTAAGGAATATTGGCTTTGTCAATGGTTATTACTTGCAGAAGATAAATAAGCTGCAACTATAACTTGTATATAATATTGACAAATCTTCCAATTAAATCCTTGGTGACCCCACCACAATGTTGATGCTCCTGAGTTTCAGAAAGAGAAGGGTAATCCAGAAAGAAAATGACTCTTAAAGGATTTCCCTTCCCCCACAACGCTCCCCTGGCATGACGTCATGCTGTAACTTCTCTACTACTGAGAAGTGAGCAGTGTGGGCAGAGCACATCCATGTGCCTGCTGCTGTCTCGAAACGGGTCTCTATCAGGCTTTGTTTTGAGCCATGGCACTTTTTCCGGACTGCAGTGACCGCAAACAGCGCTCATTGCAGTCCGGGGGAAAAAAAACGGGCTGCCTGTGTCAGGGCTCAAAACAGAGCCAGATAGAGACCCGTTTCGAGGCCCCCTGAAAAAAACTGCCAGTGCTCAGACCCCTTGAGACCCGGCCCACTTAAAGCCCTGCCAGAAAGTACCCAAAACCATTGCTGCCCCCGCAACACAGAGCCTGGAGACCCCTGGGCCAGGGACGCCGCGCTCTGCCCACCAATCAGGCAAGGCAGGGGGAACGCAGGCCCCCCTGCGACTCCCTTGTCCAGAAGACTTGCCCGGAGACACAGGGGGCTGAACCTACACCCCCTGCGACTGCCGAGAACAAAGGCCCCTTAAGCCAGAAACCATGTGATCTGCCCAGGATCACAGGAGCCGCACGGAGGCTGAACCTAAAAAGACGTGCCGTTACCCAGCCAGCTTAACCTGCGGGCAGACGGGACAGCCTACGGGGACTTTGGACACTAGGCTGCCCAGTGTGCCATCCTGTGGCACTAAAGGGGCCGCCCTCTTATGATGGTCCCTTGCGGGCAGACGGGACAGCCTCCGGGGTCTTTGGACACTAGGCTGGCCAGTGTGCCATCCTGTGGCACTAAAGGGGCCGCCCTCTTATGATGGTCCCTTGCGGGCAGACAGGACAGCGTACTCTACCCGCAGCAAGGGAAACAGTAAAAACTTAAACAAAGTGCTTTCTCACTGCTCTACCGGGGAGGCAAGCATACAAGGCAAACGGGACAACCCTGCTCTCCATGGTGAGAAAACCACCTGCGCCTGGTACCCCCGGGCAGTGCCCCCTTTCATTCGTAACCCGCCCTGCAGGAAAAGTGAGGTCAAGACCCCCTACCAAGTCAGCACAGTGCTGGCCCTGAAGGGAGGGTTGCCGCTGCCATAGCCCTCCAGGTGCGGTCCCTCCCCCCCTCACTGACGGGCTGCTGTCACAGCCGAAGCCGGGTCAAGCAACCCAGCCTCGGGAGAGGTGGGGGGGATTAACCCTCACCGCGATAGGAGCTAGCTCCTGGGGACATGACCGAAATGCCGTCAGGGTGAGGGACAAAGAGGCCGCTAGGTGGGCGGAGGAGGAACTTATACCTCTCCCCACCCCTCGGCTGGAAGTGACGAGCGGGACCCCAAAGGGGTCTCCGGACACTAGGCTGCCCAGTGTGTCATCCTGCCCGGTTACTCACCGGTAATTTCCATTACTCCGAGTCCTGGTCTCCCCGTCCCATTCCTTACAAGTGAGCAGCTAGTCTGCTCCCCAGAGACCTAAAACCTAGCAGAGCTTTTCAGCACTTCCCCAAATATGGCGCCACCAATCCGGTGAGGATAAAGGGGGAAGTGCGTCATAGAACATCCTGAGAATACCAAAGAAACCAGAACGAAACAGACAATCACCCAAAGAAAACCCAAACCAGGGAGGGAGGGAAGAGCTCAGGAATGGGACGGGGAGACCAGGACTTGGAGTAATGGATATTACCGGTGAGTAACTGGGCATTACCTCCTCGTCCTGTCTCCCCTTCCCATTCCTTACAAGTGAGCCCATACTCAAGCACACGGTGATTGTAAGAAAAAAACAGACCAAAACGTGCGAGGAAAACAGGTCCATTTTAATCAAACAGAAAACAGTACATACCACAAATCATGTACTGCAGACAGGACAAGAGCCCCAAAGGCAGCAGAGGCCGCTAACCCCAACTGAAGTCGACAATGGGAAACAAAAGAACGGGGAGAATCCAACGGGGCAGCAACGCAAAGGACCCTCAAGGAGGCCCCTTCGAACATAAGAAGGCAGAAGACAGTGGGCAGAATCGCAAGCAGAAACCACAGCGCCCCGGACCCAACGAGACAAGGTGGACAAAGAAGGCCGAAGCCCCAGCCCGAGAGGCCATAGGTGACAAACAGGGAATCAACCATACAGAAACCAGCAGGACGCCCCAAGGAGAAGCGGAGAGCCCTCAGCACAACCAAGGAAAGGAGGAGCACCTTCCCAGGAGAGGCAGGAGCTGGAAAAAACACCGGGAGAAAAAATCCCCCTGATAGAGAAAGGAAGACAACACCGTAGGAAGAAATAACTGACTCGGACAGAGAATGACCTTATCATTGCAAAAACGCAAGAAGGGGGGGGAGCCAGGAGCGCCCCAATCACACCAACCCTCCGCCCAGAAGTAATGGCCACCAGGAAAATAACCTTAGCAGAAAGGAATGTCAGGGCCACGGAGTCCAAAGGCCCGAAAGGAGGACCCGTCAAAGCTCGGAGAACCAAGGGAAGATCCCAAGGAGGTACAGGAGAACGGGAGACAGGACGCTGAAGCAAGAAACTCAGCAGAAGGCGAGCCACCAACGGGGAGACAGAGGAACCCCAAAATGCAAGAAAGGCAGCCCACTGCGCCCGCAGGGAAGAAACCGCAAGCCCCAAGACGAAACCATCCCGCAAGAAGTCCAACACCGTCACGGTCTCACAGGAGGCAGAAGAGAGAATCCTCCCAAGACACCAAGTGGAGAAACTCCCCCATCGATTGGCACACGACTTCAAGGTGGAAGGACGCAGGGAAAGCCGAAGACAATGGGCAACCTCAACCGAGCAACCCAGATCCAGCAAACATAACCTCTCAAGAGCCAAACCCCCAGCCGGAGGCGTCGCAGAGAGGCAAGCTCGAGAAGGGGAGCCAGCAGGGGGGAGGGAGACAGGGGAAACCTCCAACAAGGGCAAACAGAAAAGGCCAGTAGAAGGGGGAACCAAGACTGCCGAGACCACTCCGGAACCACCAGGAGAACCCCGCCCGACTGAACCGAATCATCCGGAGGACCCGCGGAAATAAGGCAAACCGAGAGAAGGAAAACAGCAGACCCTCTGACCACGGAATCGAGAAAGCAACGGTGGCCCACGCCAACGGAGAGGGAACGACGCTGCAAAACAGAGGAAGAAGGGCGGAAACCTCCGAGGGAAAAAGATACAGCCAAGGAAGGCGGAACCTGAGGACAAACAGATCAAACAGATCCGGGGACAAACAGAGGGACGCCGAGGAGGGGAACACACTGCTCAAAGAATCCGTAGGCCCATTCTCCTACCCCGGAAGATAGACCGCTGTCAGAGACAAGAGAGTCGACTCGGCCCAAAGGCCGAACTTCCGGGACAGGAGAAACAGAGCACGACACAAGTCCCCCTGGCGATTCTCATAAGAATGAACCACCTGATTGTCGGACTGCACAGAGACCGCCCGACCCCGAAGGAGAGGAGCGAACCAAAGAAGAGCCAACCAAACCACCCACAACTCATATCAGTTCGAGGACTGGAGGGATCCGAAACCGGACCACTGCCCTTGAGCCTTGGAGGCACCCAGAACGGCACCTCACCCCAAAGCACTGGCATCCGTGGACAACACGACCACAGACTGAGGAGGAAGGAGACCAAACCCCAGGGACAGAGACAGAGGGTACAACCACCACCGGAGAACCGCACGAATCCCTGGAGAGACAGGGATGAGAGTCTCGCAGTCCAAGGAGGCAGGATCCCATTGCGACAGGACCTGAAGTAACAGGGGGTACAGACGCAGCCCGGCCCAAGGAAGGAGATGCAAAAGCGGACGCCATCTCCCCCTGACTCCGCAACCAGAGTCAGGCGGACGACAGGGACAGAAGCCAGGAAAGGCGACGATACAAAGCCAACCGGCGCACCTGGGAGAGGAACACAAAGCCCAGGTCCATGCGGAAGAGAGCCCCCAGGAAATACAGGGACCAGGAGGGCACCAGGGAGGACTCTTGGGGGTCGAGAAGGAACCCAAAGGAACCCAGCAGAAGACACACCTGCACCACATCCGACAGAGCCGGAGAAAAAGAAGGAGATAAAAACAACCAGTCAACCAGATAGGGAAACACCCGCAGCCCTCAGGAATGAAGAACACCCACCAGAGGGGCCAAGAGCCCAGCGAAAACCCAGAGCGCCGAGGAAAGGCCGAACAGGAGCACCCGGAAATGGTAGCGAATGACCCCCACAGCAAACGGAGAAAACCGCTGGACAGTCAGGAACGAGCAGACACGCAACCAGCAGAACCAGGGACGCCAGGCAGCCACTCAGAAGCACCAGAGGCAGGATGGACAGCAAAGCCACCAACATGAACGCAAGTCCGGGAAAGAAAGAATCAACCCCTCGAGACACAAACAGGGCACAGAATAGGAAGCACCCATCACTGAGGCCAGGAAGAGGAACGAACAACAACCCTCGCCCCCACACCTGAAATGAACCACCACGGCAGCCAGCTATAACAGAAGGCACACACCCCCAAGCAAGGCCGCCCCCGTAGAGGTTGACGGAGCAGGGGGGGGGGTTCACAAAGAAGATCGGGGGGGGGGGGGAGAACCCGAACCGAAAACCCATGGACACAGGCCGCAAGGACCAGGCAACCGGAACCGGCAACCACCGGGGCATGCAAAAAACAAAAGGCGCAGCCGGCGTCCGACCAACCAGGAACCCAGAAAGGGCCACTGAAACAGGACCGACGTTCGAGAGGACGCAGCCAACCAAGAACGCATCCAAACACCACACCAGTAAAAAAAGTGCCGGGCCCGGAACCAGCACCAGGGACTGGACCAGGTAGACGGAAAAGGACACAGCCCGAACTCAAAGAGGCAGTGTAGGAATGACCAACCACCCCCTCCACTCGCCGACAGCAGCAGAGGAAGGGCAAACTGGAGAATGCAGCTACAGCATGGGCAGGCAGTGAAACAGGCCCGCGAGGGTGGACACCACCAAAGGCACAAGACCTACCCCAGAGCAACAGCTCCTCGGACCAAGAGGGGAATAAAATCCCACAGCAACAGGCACACCCAGGCAGACCCCCAACCAGGGACCAACCAGGCAAAACATGACCACAGAAGCACCAAGAATGAAACACATGACAACATGCGTCGCAAGAAAGCGCACGTTCACCCACAGGACACGTGGAGCACAAAAAACAGATGTAGCATCGCCACCAAACACAAAGGTAGCACCACATCGACCTCAGAGGGATGAAAGGCTGAGTGGACCCGCCGGAACCTGAACCCAAGACTATGAGGCCGAGAACACAGGCCGCAGCAGCGGATGCAACAGGCCACTGAGCCACCAGACCCAGCATCCACAAAGCAAGAGGTCCGAACCACTAGGCCACCGCGATGAAACCAAACGAAAACAGGCCACATCAGGGAGGCATGGCCGCAGCCCAGCGACCATGACGAACTCAGGTCGTAGTAATGGATGAAGCACACCACGCGCACAGCGCGCCGCAAGTGCCCCACAAACACCCCTTACAGGCCCCACCACAGCAGAAGAAGGGGCAGGCCAAACAAGAGGGCCACCAGGCATCATGGCCGGACAGCACACGCCCCACCAATGAGGAGGAGCAGGGCAGCCAAAGAAGGAGCCATCGAGGCACCCACCACGCAAGCCAGGCGGTAAGGGGGCGGACGCATAAAAAAAGCGATGGCCTCCCAACAAACACCAAGGGGAGGCAGCAATCCCAAGGACGCTCCGCGCCGCAGGGAAAGAACAGATGGCCCCCGCCCACTAAAACAGGGCGAGATGGGACCCCCGTGAGAGGAGCGGCCGCCAAAGCAGGCCGGGTACCAGAGGGCGTGGGGCAGGGAAAAGAATAGGCACAAATGGCTGCTAAAGCAGGCCGTGAGAAGGCACAAAATATAAACGCACATTGCCCAGCACCAACCCCAAACACAAGAAAAAAAGCGGCCGCTACAGCAGGCCTCTAAAACAAACAAACGAAAAAGCAGAAGGGACACTTACCCGACCCGCAGCTCCGCTAGGCATGAAGGCATCTGACAAAGTCAGAAAAAAAAGAACAGGATGTTCTATGACGCACTTCCCCCTTTATCATCACCGGATTGGTTACGCCATATTAGGGGAAGTGCTGAAAAGCTCTGCTAGGTTTTAGGTTTCTGGGGAGCAGACTAGCTGCTCACTTGTAAGGAATGGGACGGGGAGACAGGACGAGGAGGTAATGTGGCACTAAAGGGGCCTCCTCTTATGAGGGGCCCCTGCGGGGACGAGTCGGTCGGCCCACAAAGGGAGAGCCTGCAGGAAAGAAAACACCTATTAGCACAGAGGTATTCAAACTTTTCCAGGTTGAGCCCCCCCAAGCTGAATTCCCCCAGATGTTGGGCCCCCCCCACCACCCGACCGAAACCTCGGGAATCCGGCACACCACATGATCGACTGCAACGCGCACACCACGGGCCATATCCGGCAAACAATGCTCAACACAACAAGAGTGCCTAGCAAACTGCAGGCCTGTGAGTGGGTGTGGCGAAACGACAGAGGCGTACCACACAGCTCAAAACAAAATCCTCCAAGGCAAAGGAAGTCATCACAACCCTCCCCATCCATCATATACACCTTGTCATCCACCAACTCCCCCACCATTCATTCTGTGTCTCCATCTGTGCCCCATCCCCATCCAAACCCCTTCAACCACTTGCAAACCCAACCACCAACTATACCTCCATCCATCATCTCACCCATCCATCCCTCCATCCACCCCCTCACCCATCCATCCATCCATCCATCCATCATCCATCCCTTCACCCAATCCATCCACTCTTCCACCCATCCATCCACCCACTCATCCATCCAACCACCCACCCTCTCACCCATCCAGCGATCCCCCCACCCACTCATCCATCCACCCAGTCACTCATCCGTCCACCCACTCAATCCCCCACTCATCCATCCACCCACCCATCCATCCCTCCCGCTCTCTACCCTCCCCCCACTCATGCATGCACTCTCTGACCCATCCATCTCCATGCTCCTCTCCTCACCCATCCATGCACACACCTGCCCATCCACTCTGCCAATAATTCACCCATGTCCTCACTCATCTATCCATCCTCCCCCTCTCTCTCCATTCCCCCCTCACCCATCCACCCATCCCTCCATCCACCCTTCACCAATCCACCTGCTCATCCATCCACGCATCCACTCAAAAATCCATCCATTGACCTCTCACCCACCCCTTCACTCCTCCATCCATCCCCCCGTCCATTCACACTCCTCAATCACCCATCCATCCCCACATCCACCCCTTCACTCATCCATCCATCCATTCATTCATTCACCCATCAATACATCAATCCATCCATCACCTCTCTCATGCCATGGACACTAAGGACCCGACCAGCGGTATCAGCTCAATCCTGGATGGCCCGTTGCGGCTGGAGTTGTCCCTCAGCAGCCCAGCACACCAGCCCCTCCTGTACAGCTGCTCCTGGGCCACACACGGAGCGGCGGCCTGTACAATTGCCGCACATCCAGTCACCTTGCTAAGTAAGTTGTGCCTTACTGAGGTATCGCTCTCTTCTTAAACAATTAGCTTTAAATGTGATTAATCGCGCTAGCGCGCCGCCATTACTGCCGTTCTAATTACTTGTGTTATTTCACGTTAAGAAAGCCTCATCAGTGGACATACAATACAGAAATCGCCAAAAGGGATCCGTCTAGTTAGGGGCCGACAGTTCAATATAACAGCAACTGAGCCCAGTGGGGAGAGGGCAGTGCAGGGCGTAGTCGGAGTCATGACCCTCCACACTAAAGGTCAGGGCCATCCGATTCATTGCAGCGGCTGCCTGGAGAGGACTCGGGACACGATGCCTGAACTAACTGAGTACTGGCGGCATTAAACCAAGAATGATTGCTGTGGAGGGTGGTTCAAGGCATCCTAAGTGCAGAGTCACGCGCAGCCCTGCGGCTGCCTGGCCGAAGATCTGAATACCAAAATATTTTGAAAGTAAACTAGTTACCAGTTGCCAGCCCCACCCGAGTAGTGTACCAGGTTAGTGGTGTACTTTCATTTCCAGTGCTGTGCAGTTATTTGAAGACCCTTTTAAAGTTTCTCGTTGTCGAAATGAGTGTATATTCTGATTAATTATATGCTTAATCTTTAATGCTTTATTTTACTGTTGAGAAAGTGTCACTCCTAATGGCTCAAATGTCACTCATAATTGCACTAATATTGTGAAAATGTCACACGCACTAATCTGAAACCTTGGCAGCTATGGAGGGGGCCAATTCACGGAGTCGACAGCTTCAGCTGCAGTGGGAGGCAAGGGGTCTCCTCTGCTAAAGCTAAAAGCTTGTCTGTTTGTTTGCTTTCGTTTCTAGCAGAGGAAACTCCTTGCCTGCACTGCAGCCAAGCTGTCGACTCCATGAATTGGCCCCCTCCTGGGAGAATCACCCAGACAAAGGAACGGGCATAAAGGGAAGATCGGAGTGGAGCCCGCGCCCCCCCTGGGATGGTGCCGCGCCCCCCCAGGGGGGCGCGCCACACAGTTTGAAGAACCCTGTATTAGCAGAACTACGCGCTCTTCGGTGGTTCTGGCGATCGGAAAGTTATGTTTTTTTGTGTTTGGGGACAGTTTTTGAACATTATTTATAGTCGTCGTAGGACAGCGTTAGTTTCAGAAATGTGTTATGTGTTTCTCACATGAACAGGCTCCTTCTTCTGATGGTAGCAAAAAGTTTGTGCCCATGCCAATTTTTTATCTAAATTCAATTCTGCTCTGTAGGGTCTAGAATAGATTGTCCACCCTGGTCTTTTACAAGGGCTCTAATTTATCCCAATGTTAGTTTATTTGAGCTCCAAAATAGCGGTGGCGTCATAACCTTTTCATTTTCTTCACTTTAATGACCCGTTATAATCTCTTCATTTGTTTATTTCTTTTTTTTACTGAAGCTGATTTTTGTGAAGTGGCCAAGAAAGGTGAATGCGTTTGTTATTTTCAAAACACCGGCCTCCCTCTAAACGTTGCAGAACACGTCGCTACGCTCAACGGCCCGCTTCATTTCAAAGGCTTTTTGATTTTTGGAAGATGAACATGATCCTGCAGCTTGCCTTCCTAGACGTTCGACTGGCATGGGAAGGCTTTACCGGCTGAATATTGTCCTTTATGGCCCGCCCCCTTATTGGTTTTTCTCGGTCTCTACGCTCAAAATTTATATTAGGCTGGATACAATTCGACCACCGAGGAGACGTGCTACACACCAGCACAGTTCTCGCATCATGAGGGACGGACCCGTCCTTCACTTTCTTTTACCTGATACGTCTGTGATGTTTATCTTTATATCACGCAATATATACCAAGACCGCCATTTATCCTACTATTGATTACGGTCACCCAGACCCTTGCCTATTCTCTACATACAGCCCTGAAGAGTCACAATTGTAACACGTTGTGACGAAACTCGTGCCGGCTGGTAGAATATACTCTGTACTGATCTGGATTGACTTACAAATCCACATACTGAAACTTTCAAGGTCTCAACTTGTATATTTCGGACAAGTTCAAGTGTTGAAAATTGGTTTTGACTCCAAAACCCATTACATAGAAACGTGTGCAAAGGACTTTTGTTTCATTTGTACGTGTGGACTAGCATCCACACAAGTGCAGGGGCTGTTTTATTTGGGGTTGTTCTCCCCTGACCTGTTTGCACCGTACACCCTTCCATCACAAGTATAGTTTACACACGCATTAGCAAGAGCGCCATCACTTCCTGTATATAAATCTAAACCCATCACCAACATATTATTTGATATAAAACAGTCCCAGTTATCTGGGTTGTACACAAACCAGTGAATACTCCGTTTCCTAACAAACTCGGCAATAACCATTGTTTTTAATGTGAAGATAGGTGTGGCAACACTGTCAAAATTACTGGGGGAGTCGGAGAATGGATTCCTTTTTTTCCCTGGGAAAAAGTGGAAAAAGTGTTTGCAAGTGCAAATACACATTTTATAGCTATTTAGACAAGTGTAGCTGTTCCCCACTTACGTGTCCATGTTTGTAAATACCTGCAAACGCGAATCCACTCGCAAAGCTATAATTATCAGAGCACTTTAGATCTCTTTGAGTGCACTCAGCATCAGCACAGCACCACCTCAGCATAACACCATCTCATCATCAGCACAGCATAACCTCATCAGCACAGCACCACCTCAGCATCAGCACAGCACCATCTCTTCATCAGAACAGCACCACCTCCTCAGTGCACCACCACCAGTGCAGCACCAACTCAGCAACACTGCAGTACCATCTCAACATCAGCACAGCAACACCTCCGCATCAGTGCACCACCACCACTGCAGCACCACCTCAGCACCAGCACAGCACCATCTCAGCATCAGTGCAGCACCACCTCAGCATAGCACCATCTCATCCTAAACACAGCACCACCTCATCAGTGCACCACCATTAGTGCAGCACCAATTCCGTACTACTGCAGCACCACCTCAACATCAGCACATCACCATCTCAGTATCAGCACAGCATCACCTCCACATCAGTACACTGCCACCCGTGCAGCTCCATCTCATCAGCAGCTCAGAACAATGCAGCACCACTTCAGCATCAGCGCAGCACCACCTCTACACAGCGCCTCTTGAACACCACCTCACCAGCACCACCTCAGGATCACTCTGCACCATCTCAGGATCAGTCTGCAGCACCTAAGGATCACTCTGCACCACCTCAGGATCAGTCTGCACCACCTCAGGATCACTCTGCACCATCTCAGGATCACTCTGCACCATCTCAGGATCACTCTGCACCATCTCAGGATCACTCTGCACCATCTCAGGATCACTCTGCACCATCTCAGGATCACTCTGCACCATCTCAGGATCACTATGCTCCACCTCAGGATCACTCTGCACCATCTCAGGATCAGTCTGCAGCACCTAAGGATCACTCTGCACCACCTCAGGATCACTCTGCACCACCTCAGGATCACTCTGCACCATCTCAGCATCACTCTGCACCACCTCAGGATCACTCTGCACCATCTCAGCATCACTCTGCACCATCTCAGGATCACTCTGCACCATCTCAGGATCACTCTGCACCATCTCAGGATCACTCTGCACCATCTCAGGATCACTCTGCACCACCTCAGGATCACTCTGCACCATCTCAGGATCAGTCTGCACCATCTCAGGATCACTCTGCGGCACCTCAGCATCACTCTGCACCATCTCAGGATCACTCTGCACCATCTCAGGATCACTCTGCACCATCTCAGGATCACTCTGCACCACCTCAGGATCACTCTGCACCATCTCAGGATCACGCTGCACCATCTCAGGATCACTCTGCACCACCCCAGGATCACTCTGCGCTATCTCAGGATCACTCTGCACCATTTCGGGATCACTCTGCACCATCTCAGGATCACTCTGCACCATCTCAGGATCACTCTGCACCATCTCAGGATCACTCTGCACCACCTCAGGATCACTCTGCACCATCTCAGGATCAGTCTGCACCATCTCAGGATCACTCTGCGGCACCTCAGCATCACTCTGCACCATCTCAGGATCACTCTGCACCACCTCAGGATCACTCTGCATCATCTCAGGATCACTCTGCACCACCTCAGGATCACTCTGCACCATCTCAGGATCACGCTGCACCATCTCAGGATCACTCTGCACCACCCCAGGATCACTCTGCACTATCTCAGGATCACTCTGCACCATTTCGGGATCACTCTGCACCATCTCAGGATCACTCTGCATCATCTCAGGATCACTCTGCACCACCTCAGGATCACTCTGCACCATCTCATGATCACTCTGCACCATTTCGGGATCACTCTGCACCATCTCATGATCACTCTGCACCACCCCAGGATCACTCTGCACTATCTCAGGATCACTCTGCTACATCTCAGGATCACTCTGCACCATCTCATGATCACTCTGCACCATCTCAGGATCACTCTGCACCATCTCAGGATCACTCTGCGGCACCTCAGCATCACTCTGCACCACCTCAGGATCACTCTGCACCATCTCATGATCACTCTGCACCATTTCGGGATCACTCTGCACCATCTCATGATCACTCTGCACCACCCCAGGATCACTCTGCACTATCTCAGGATCACTCTGCTACATCTCAGGATCACTCTGCACCATCTCAGGATCACTCTGCACCATCTCAGGATCACTCTGCACCACCTCAGGATCACTCTGCACCATCTCAGGGTCAGTCTGCACCATCTCAGGATCACTCTGCGGCACCTCAGCATCACTCTGCACCATCTCAGGATCACTCTGCACCATCTCAGGATCACTTTGCACCATCTCAGGATCACTCTGCACCATCTCAGGATCACTCTGCACCACCTCAGGATCACTCTGCACCATCTCAGGATCAGTCTGCACCATCTCAGGATCACTCTGCGGCACCTCAGCATCACTCTGCACCACCTCAGGATCACTCTGTATCACCTCAGGATCACTCTGCGGCACCTCAGCATCACTCTGCACCATCTCAGGATCAGTCTGCACCATCTCAGGATCACTCTGCACAACCTCAGGATCACTCTGCACCACCTCAGGATCACTCTGCAGAACCTCAGGATCACTCTGCACCATCTCAGGATCACTCTGCATCACCTGAGCACCACCTCACCAGCATCACCTCAGCATCACTCTGCACCATCTCAGGATCAGTCTGCACCATCTCAGGATCACTCTGCACAACCTCAGGATCACTCTGCACCACCTCAGGATCACTCTGCACCACCTCAGGATCACTCTGCACTATCTCATGATCACTCTGCAATACCTCATGATCACTCTGCACAACCTCAGGATCACTCTGCACCACCTCAGGATCACTCTGCACCACCTCAGGATCACTCTGCAATACCTCATGATCACTCTGCACAACCTCAGGATCACTCTGCACCACCTCAGGATCACTCTGCAGAACCTCAGCATCATTATTATTATTATTATTATGTTTCTTATATAGCGCCTGAATCGACCCCCGAAGGGGTTTCTCCGCGCTTGCCTTGGGAACCCGTCCTGGCTTTTCCCTGTGAGATAGCCCCTACAGGGCATCCCCAATGTGAAATCCAGGCATCCCGCCGCGGGGGGGCTGTTGTGGAGATTAAGCAAGCTTAATGCCCAGAGTTGCAGAGTGTGAACCCATGATTAGGTCAGGCACCGAAGCGAGAATTATCGAGTCCATGGACATTTGAGCTCAAGACCCTGCCGCGTCGGGAATTGAACCCTGGTCCCGGGTCTGACCTCTGCTTCAGGGTCTGCCTGCTCTAACCAGTGAGCCACACTTCTCCATCACTCTGCACCACCTCAGTATCAGTCTGCGGCACCTCAGGATCACTCTGCAGCACCTAAGGATCACGCTGCGCCCACTCAGGATCACTCTGCACCACCACAGTATCACTCTGCACCACCACAGCATCACTCTGCAGCACCTCAGGATCACTCTGCACCATCTCAGGATCACGCTGCGCCCACTCAGTATCACTCTGCACCACCACAGCATCACTCTGCAGCACCTCAGGATCACTCTGCACCACCTCAGGATCACTCTACACCACCTCAGGATCACTCTGCACTACCTCAGCATAACTCTGCAGCACCTCAGCATCACTCTGCACCACCTCAGTATCACTCTGCACTACCTCAGGATCACTCTACATCACCTCAGGATCACTCTGCACTACCTCAGCATAACTCTGCAGCACCTCAGCATCACTCTGCACCACCTCAGTATCACTCTGCACTACCTCAGGATCACTCTACATCACCTCAGGATCACTCTGCACTACCTCAGCATAACTCTGCAGCACCTCAGGATCACTCTGCACCACCACAGCATCACTCTGCAGCACCTAAGGATCACTCTGCACCACCTCAGGATCACTCTGCACCACCTCAGTATCACTCCGCACAACCCCAGGATCACTCTGCACCATCTCAGGATCACTCTACACCACCTCAGCATAACTCTGCACCACCTCAGGATCACTCTGCGGCACCTCAGCATCACTCTGCACCATCTCAGGATCACTCTGCACTACCTCAGGATCACTCTGCACCACCTCAGTATCACTCCGCACAACCTCAGGATCACTCTGCACCATCTCAGGATCACTCTGCGGCACCTCAGGATCACTCTGCGGCACCTCAGCATCACTCTGCGGCACCTCAGCATCACTCTGCACCACCTCAGTATCACTCTGCACCACCTCAGTATCACTCTGCACCACCTCAGGATCACTCTGCATCACCTCAGGATCACTCTGCACCATCTCAGGATCACTCTGCACCATCTCAGGATCACTCTGCGGCACCTCAGGATCACTCTGCGGCACCTCAGCATCACTCTGCACCACCTCAGTATCACTCTGCATCACCTCAGGATCACTCTGCGGCACCTCAGGATCACTCTGCACCATCTCAGGATCACTCTGCACCATCTCAGGATCACTCTGCGGCACCTCAGGATCACTCTGCGGCACCTCAGCATCACTCTGCACCACCTCAGCATCACTCTGCACCACCACAGAATCACTCTGCATCACCTCAGGATCACTTTGCGGCACCTCAGGATCACTCTGCACCATCTCAGGATCACTCTGCACCATCTCAGGATCACTCTGCGGCACCTCAGGATCACTCTGCGGCACCTCAGCATCACTCTGCACCACCTCAGTATCACTCTGCATCACCTCAGGATCAGTCTGCACCATCTCAGGATCACTCTGCACCATCTCAGGATCACTCTGCACCATCTCAGGATCACTCTGCGGCACCTCAGGATCACTCTGCGGCACCTCAGGATCACTCTGCACCATCTCATGATCACTCTGCACCACCTCAGGATCACTCTGCACCATCTCAGGATCACTCTGCACCACCTCAGGATCACTCTGCACCATCTCAGGATCACTCTGCACTATCTCATGATCACTCTGCACCACCTCAGGATCACTCTGCATCATCTCAGGATCACTCTGCGCAACCTCAGGATCACTCTGCACCACCTCAGGATCACTCTGCACCATCTCAGGATCACTCTGCACTATCTCATGATCACTCTGCACCACCTCAGGATCACTCTGCATCATCTCAGGATCACTCTGCACTATCTCATGATCACTCTGCACCACCTCAGGATCACTCTGCATCATCTCAGGATCACTCTGCACCACCTCAGGATCACTCTGCACCATCTCAGGATCACTCTGCATCATCTCAGGATCA
Organism: Lissotriton vulgaris; assembly: GCF_964263255.1. Lineage (NCBI taxonomy): Eukaryota > Metazoa > Chordata > Amphibia > Caudata > Salamandridae > Lissotriton > Lissotriton vulgaris. Next base: position 237,683 of record NW_028250124.1, read on the forward strand.
CTCTGCACCATCTCAGGATCACTCTGCACCACCTCAGGATCACTCTGCATCATCTCAGGATCACTCTGCACCACCTCAGGATCACTCTGCACTACCTCATGATCACTCTGCACCACCTCAGGATCACTCTGCATCATCTCAGGATCACTCTGCACCACCTCAGGATCACTCTGCACCATCTCAGGATCACTCTGCACCATCTCAGGATCACTCTGCACCACCTCAGGATCACTCTGCACCACCTCAGCATCACTCTGCAGCACCTCAGGATCACTCTGCACCATCTCAGGATCACTCTGCATCAAAAGTCACCATGTGCTAAGGTTTCAGGTCCAGCTGTGGAAAACTGGCTAGGTGCCTAGAAGCCTCAATGAGCGAGTGTGGCAGACTAGTGCATTTTACACTTTAAGAGTTCGTGTCCTCTCTGCAGCCTTTTCGTGTTTCACATTGTATTCTAATGGCTGTAATAATTAAAGTTGTAATTAATGTGTTAACTTTACAAGCCCCAGATCATGTGATGCAGTCGAGCTGCACCCCCCACCCATCCAGCACGACCACCGCCCAAGCAAACCCACTCCACCGCCCACCCACCCCTCCATGCCTAACATCCCCCCCTCCATGCCAAAAACAGGTAATTGTCTCCATGATGCTGAAGTAAAGGGGTGCAGCCTGGTATGGGGGGGCTGGGGCTGCAGCTTCCACCTGTAGAATGCACGTGAGGCAGCAATGAAGAGACGACACAGAGAATTCAATGAATAATTCAGCTTCATGATGTCTTCATTCATAGACTGACGCCCCCGGGACATCTCCCTCCTTTCATCCCTCCTCGGGGACATCTCCTGCTCCCCTCCCTTGGGACCAGTGGTCGAAGTGGGGAAAAAACAGTAGGATAACTGTGGGCAGAGACTCCGAGGGCAGGGATAACCCAAGGATTGGATCAGTGGGCGGAGTCAGAGGTGTGGCCAGAATGTGCCAAACATCCCAATTTTTAGGATTTGTTTGGCATTTCACTGACCAGTTACAGCGTATTGTGTTATTTAATTCAACCAAAGGATACCCTTGATTATTTAAGGTTTAATAGGAGTTATTGGCATTTAAATACATTCACAAAGTGGGATATACTTCCAATCACACAATGTCCCAGATACGCTTAAAAGTGGAATCACAAGCCATTTGTCTCCGAGCCATGCAGTTTCTCTCATTAGCACTTCTCCCTTCTTCCACTTCCACAAGAGCAGTTCAAACATGAATGGCAAAATATCCTAGTTTGCAAATGTTTTCTATATAATTACGGCTCTGCCATATTTGCCACATAATACATCACCCACTGCATAATTTTACAGTTTTAACTAATCATTTTTGTAGCTCAAATGGATAACAAGTTACTAAAAAACGTTACTTGAATTGCTGCAAAGTGGACGGCCCTTTGCAAAGGTTGACTATCACCTTTCTCACTGCTACATTTGTATGTTACACTGATACTAATGAGGCAGAATCTTTGCAGACTTAACATGTGTAAAAATATCTAAAGAAAATATATTGCATTACGCTGCAGCCTTTTTTTTGTTGCATAATTTAATCAACACTGCAGCATAATTTTGTCCCCCATTGCTGCAAAATTCCAGTGGCTCCAGAGCAGGTAGCACTTGTGGTACTGAAAATTCTGGACCCTGCTATTGTATGGTACCGAGCTCTACACTCGTGTCAGAAAATATCATCGTACCATGACGAATTTGGTATTGGCAGACCGGTAATGATTGAGACATTATACCTGTGCATTTGCGTCATGATTGAGTGACGAAATCACCTTTAAATCGTAATTTTCGTCTTGAACCCTCGGGTTCCATTTTGTGAGGGGCATCCATTTTGTGATTGCCCTTACATAGTCAAAATGACCAAGGCCGAATTCGATCTGAAAAGGACACGCACACCTTTGCTGACTCCTCTGTGACCTGGGCGAGCTGACTCCACAGCCACAAGCCAAACCTGTTCGGGCAGTTCTCATCCCAATGGCCGAGCGAGATTAGCATCAAGGCACAACATGTCCTAAACCGTTCATCGCATACAAGCTACGCTAATCTCACACACACCTGTCCCTGTTTCTTCTTTATGACTAGTTTTACAAGTAGAAGGTGCCCGATTTTATTGAGGGTTCATCGATATCTGATGAAAGTTCTGGGCCTTGCTGGGTAATCCATCACAATCTGGACAAACGAAAATATGGGCTTGCCATCATGACTCTGCTTTTTCTTTATTGTGAAAATATGTATATGGCCAGACTGTAAAACTAGGAATTCTTGCCTGAAGCTGATATTTGTGTATAAAAAGAGAAGGCTGGTTCTGTAAAAACGAACAGTCTCCTGAGAATATACACACCGTGCTGTTGTACTTCTAGGACGCTTGTTACTTGGTTGCAGCCAATAAAACTCGATCCTTGACATCACCTAGAAGACTCTGTGTTTCTGTGGTCCAAAACAGGAAGAACTCAAGAGGTCTCTGGGTGTTTCCCCTGGCACAGCCGGGTCCCTAAAAACCCGGTACCTCACACTTGTTAAAAATGCTTGTGCATGAAGCAGAGAGACTGTGAAGTTTGCAACCTTAGTTTGGTGTGCGTGCAAATCCTGCATTGCTGATCCACGGTGAGTTGCAGCTACTACTGCTGGATAAAAGCCAATGGAGGTACCAATGGGTGATGCGGACTGGCCTCGATGGCAGGTCCGGCTTTAGTACTGGTGGCGCCCTGTGCAACAATGTTTGTTGGTGTCCCCAATGACCACCTACGCCTCGGACTTCCTCACTACAATGCTTTAAAAGCCCCCCTCAAGTCTCCATAACCACACTCTTGCATTTAATTTGATTTACAACGCCACTCATACCAGTGTACGGTGTCAGAGCACTTTACATCACACACTACACAGAGGTAATCATTTATATGTCTGTAAATCACTGTATAGGAAATGTTACATAAGACAAAGGACTACAAGGTGTAGAAGCCCCATGACAGCCATACTAGTACGCAGTATAGCTTAATAGCTCACTGTTCTATGTTAGGATTTTAACTTATAGACTGCAAGTAACAAAAGGATCTCTCTGACAAAAGCAGTAACCTACTAACCTAGATAACATGATGTGCACTTTGTGATCTGCGTGGTACATGTTCTTTGCAGCAGGCACCTTTCCAGGAGTCAACCCTTCCACTAGACACAACTCTGATCTCTCTCTAGAAAGAAAATGAATCACCAAAGTTATCATGACATTTTTATTGTTGCTGAACATTGCTGGAGGCCAGAAAGGAGGCAGCAAGTTTTAAAAAATCCATAATATACTTGCAAACACTAAGCACCCACTCAAAATATGTACCCAGTGCGGTCACATGGTTCGCACCGCCCTAACTTGCTCAAGGTTCATGTGACCTCAGTGACAGAGTCACAGTGACTGGATCCCTGTTGCTCTAGGGTGTGCTGCTTCGTAGGCCTGCCCACAAGACAGGAGATGAACTTCAGTATGGATTGTGGTGGACAGGCCTTCAAGGTTAACCCACAATTGACACCACTAGGGTTCACCTGCTTGTGCTAAGACATCAGGCATTCTAAGTTCTAGCGGGGCCTTCTAAGGTCTAGCATGGGAATATGCTCCCTCAGGAGAGTGGTCTGGTGGACTAGTCATGAAGGCTGAACCCGGTTCCCCAGTTCCAAATTCGACAGCTCTGGCCATAGTGCCACATCCTCTCCCCCACTGAACACCATACTGCCCCACTGAGAGAAACCCGCACTGCCTTCAGCCACAACCTAATTGTGCCCCGCGGTAAACACTTGGATGTGGCTCAATTCGAATTATGCACTTTATAAGAGTCACATGCTGCCTAAAAAAAGGACAAGCAAACACTCAGAGGGAATGCAAGATTAAGTAAAGCATGTGAAATGCAAGCAGAAACAACTTTAATGATTTCTCACTCAATATTTAGAAATCAGTGAATGCTTTTATCTGAAAAGTTAAGGACATAACTTCAGGGCCCTGAGGGAACCGTTTCAATGTCTAATGCTTATATCCTGCAAAACGTAAGCAGTATGGTTTTAAACAAACACTTCTATAAACACAGAGCCATGGTACACATTTTGTTTTCCAATCCACCCATCAACCAGGAATTGCAATGCACCCAGGAATGGTGCACTTCCCCACCTGGGGACAACAATGCTGCTCCAAGAAAGACGAGAAAACAAAAGTTGGCTTCACTGCAAAGTCTGTAAAGTGAGGCTGATGTGTTTGGATGTGAATAAAACCAATTTGGTCACTTTGCTACCACTCTGTCTTCCTTTAATTTGTTATGTATTTATTTTTCATTTTTAAAACCATTTATTTATCTCCATCCTGAGGCTGCACTTTGGAATAGAAAAATGTCAGAAAAAGGGCATTTTCCGCAGGAGTGTTTTTCTTTTTTGGATCCATTTCGCAGGGAAGCAACTAAATGAAAGAAGGAAAGAAAGAGAGGTTGTGAACCGTTTCTTCAAGTCACGGTTTTAGGTAAGTGAGAAGCAAAACAGAAAGAGAGGGAGGGAGACATCTCCCACTCCCCCCCTCCCTCTGGGACATCTCCCGCTACCCCCTCCCCCTGGGACATCTCCCGCTACCCCCTCCCCCCGGACATCTCCCACTCCCTCCCTCTGGGACATCTCCCGCTACCCCCTCCCCCTGAGACATCTTCCGCTACCCCCACCCACTGGGACATCTCCCGCTACTCCCTTCCCCTGGACATCTCCCGCTACCCCCTCCCTCAGAGACATCTCCAGTAACTGCCTCCCCCGGGGACATCTCCCTCCCTCTCTCTTCCTCAGGGACATCTCCCGCTCCCCCCTTGAGGACATGTCCTGCTCCCCCCTCCCTCTGGGACATCTCCTGCTCCCTTTTCCCCTCGAGGACATTTCCCAGCCCCCCTTCTCCCTCGGGAGTTCACAGGGCACTGACGAATCACAGGTCAGCACTGCACCCCCCAAGGTGGACTCTATCAGTGAATGAAAGGTCTCTCTCTGCCCCGTTATTGACCTGGTGGGGGACGCCGGGGGGGGGGCTCTGTTACAACAGGCTCAGGTCTGCCCCTGGCCCGACCACGAAGAGTGGGTGCAGCCCCCCGGTGAAGGTGCCATTGGAGGTGTGGAGATGCTTCAAGGTTTTTGTGTGGTCTGCGTTGTAAAAGGACAGCCACCCCCCTTCATAGTCCAGGTACACCCCGATCTTCAGGCGGAGTGGACGGGGGGAGGTGAATGAGAAGGAGAAGGAGAGAGCCTCGTACAGACCACCACCACTCCGAAACAAACCCCAGACCTCGCTCACAGTTCAAGTTCAAGTTCAGGAATTTGTATAGCGCACTACTCACCCAGAGGGTCTCAAGGCGCTTGGGGGAGGGGGTGCATTATTTATCGAATAGCCAGGTTTTAAGTTCCTTTCTGAAGGAAATGTGGTTCTGTGTAAGGCGGAGGTGAGTGTGGAGAGAATTCCAGGTTTTGGCCGCCAAGTAGGAGAAGGATCTTCCTCCCATGGTGGATCTGTGGATGCGCGGAACTGCGGCGAGGGCTTGATTGGAGGATCTTAGTTGGCGGGTGGGTGTGTAGAAGGACAGTCGTGTGTTGAGGCATTCGGGTCCTAGTTTGTAAAGGGCCTGGTGTGCGTGGGTGAGGAGAAGGAACGTTAGTCTCTTGTTGACGGGAAGCCAGTGGAGGTCTTTCAGGTGACCGGTAATGTGAGCTTGGCGAGGGATGTACAATATGAGTCTGGCTGATGCGTTTTGGATGCGTTGGAGTTTTTTCTGTAATTTGGCTGTGGTTCCGGCATAGAGGGTGTTTCCATAGTCCAGTCAGCTAGTGACCAGTGCGTGGGTGACAGTCTTTCTTGTTTCGGTGGGGATCCAACGAAAGATTTTCTTGAGCATACGAAGTACGTTGAAGCAAGAGGATGAGACGGCGTTGACTTGTCTGGTCATCAAGAAGGAGGAGTCTAGGATGAAGCCTTGGTTACGTGCGCGGTCTGTGGGTATGGGTGCCGTGCCCAGGGCCGATGGCCACCATGAGTCGTCCCAGGCAGAGGGGGATGATCCTAGGATGAGGACTTCCGTTTTGTCCGAGTTCAGTTTTAAATGGCTGTTCTTCATCCATTCGGCTACTTCTTTCATTCCTTCGTGTAAATTGGTTTTGGCAGTGTTTGGGTCTTTGGTGAGGGAAAGGATCAGCTGGGTGTCGTCAGCGTAAGAGATGATGTTAAGGTTGTGTTGTCGTGCGATGGATGCGAGGGGACTCATGTAAACGTTGAAGAGGGTGGGACTGAGTGATGATCCTTGTGGTACTCCGCAGATGACTTCGGTGGCCTCTGATTTGAATGGGGGGAGTCGGACTCTCTGTGTTCTCCCTGCGAGGAACGAGATGATCCAGTCCAAGGCTTTTCCTTGTATGCCGATGTTGCTGAGGCGTTGTATGAGGGTGCTATGGCAGACTGTGTCGAAGGCGGCGGAGAGGTCGAGTAGGATGAGGGCAACTGTTTCTCCATTGTCCAGAAGCGTTCGGATGTCGTCTGTCGCTGCCATGAGGGCAGTTTTGGTGCTGTGCTTGGCTCGGAAGCCGGACTGTGAGGTGTCGAGGGAATTGTTGGATTCAAGGAAGGCGGCGAGCTGGCTATTGACGGCTTTCTCAATGACTTTGGCAGGGAATGGGAGGAGGGAGATGGGGCGGTAGTTCTTAAGTTCAGAGGGGTCTGCTGTGGGTTTCTTCAGGAGGGCGCTGAGTTCGGCGTGTTTCCAGCTTTCTGGGAAGGTAGTGGAGTTGAAGGAGCAGTTGATGACATCACGGAGATGGGGTGCGATGATGGAGTCTGCTTTGTTGAAGATGTGGTGGGGACAGGGGTCGGTTGGCGAACATGAATGGATGGAGTTCATTAGGCGGATGGTGTCTTCAGTGGTGATTGGGTTCCAGGCGCTAAGGTTGTTAGAGGGCGGTTTGGGTTCGGAGGTGGGTGGAGTGGACTGTTCATTGGAAATGTTCTCAAAGCTGTTATGTATGTCGGCTATTTTGTTGTAGAAGAAAGAGGATAACGAATCGCAGAGGTCTTGGGAGGGAGTAATGTCGTTTGAGGCTGCGGTGGGGTTGGTAAATTCTTTGACGATGTTGAATAGTTCCTTGCTGTTATGGGCGTTGTTGTCGAGTCGATCCTTGAATGCTGATTTCTTGGTGGATCGGATCAATTGGTGGTGTTTGCGGGTGGCTGTCTTGAAGGTGGTCAGGTTGTCAGTGGTTGGGTTTTTTCTCCATGTTTTCTCGAGAGTACGGCATAGTTTCTTGGATTTCTTAAGGTCATCATTGAACCAGGGGGCCTTTTTGCTACCCTGTTGTGGTTCTGAAAATTCCGGACCCCGCCATAATGGTGTACCAAGGCCTAAACACTTGTGCAGAAAATATCATCATACCACAACGAATTTGGTATCAATAGACCGGTAATGATCAGGACATTATGCCTGTGTATTTGCATCACGATCGAGTGATGCTATCACCCTTAAATCACTGTTTTTGTCCTGAGCCCACGGCATCCATCTTGTGTCTTGCCCTCATATAGTCAATTGATTAAAGGCTAAATTTGATCCAAAGGACACGTCCACCTTTCTCTGACTTCTCCATGACCTGAACAGGCTGAATCTGCCTACGTGATGTTGGCCTCACCAAACCAGTCCATGCCCTCTAGTCAATCTATATTAAAGATCTGAGCAACTTGTTGTGTACATTGGCCTGAGCAAGATTAGAAGGCCGAATACAGTAGCCATGCTTGTTTATGACCCACAAGCATCCCTTATCCTACATTTCTATCTTCCACACCTGGCTCTGTTTCTCTGCTTCTGGGCTTTTACAATGGGGAGGTGACTGTTTATATGATGGGGAGGAAACCAGTCTATTGTGAGCTTCTCCGGCCTGCACAGGAAAATATGTGAAGTTTGACATATGTTCATGATGGAAGATGGGTTGGTCAGTTTGGGCAAGTAGAATGGAATTCATAATTATAGCCTGCTTTGTTATGGTACCATGGGAGCGACCTACAATGATGTGTTTCACAGCAAGAATGTGAGCCTAGGGCCAAACTTTTTGTATAAAAGGCCTGTCTGAGAAAGCTCAGGCAGGCTCCCTCTTTCAATTGTAAAACTACGGTTGGACGACGAAGCCTCATAATTAATTATAATAAAGATGTCTTTTGATTTTACAGATTGGCTGTCAATTCCTATTCTGCTTTATTATGCAAACTGCTGGATAGATCCCTGGTGGGGAGAGTGAGTCATTTTCCACTTTTCTTAAGTTGGCTGCCCAACTCGGGGCCTTATCATGGAGTGGTTATCTGCAGGAGTGTTTTGTCAAAGGATGGAAAAACTGCTGGGGAAGACAAGACAGAATTCTACCATAAAGAGGTACTCTGGGCACAGGGTTTTCTGGGGGATTATCTGTCTCTGTGGCCCAGTATGTTTTTTGATTTTTCTGACTTAAAACTCTCCTAAAGATGTCACTCCTGACTAAGGAACCCATTCTTTTTTTGCTGTAAGTATTTTTAACAGACTGTTAGTGCAGTGGGGAATTGACAGTTATAATCTGGACAAATATTTGTGTATATGCAAATTGCAATTTGTATAGGCAGTTGAAGAGATATTTTCTCCATCTGTTTTAGTTGAAGAATAAAAATGGGTCGCTCCCAGTCCTTGGTTATTTATTGGTCGCAGAAATGTGACGCAGTCCTTGGTTATTTATTGGTCGCAGAAATGTGACGTTTTGGTTTGGGTACCGGTACATTTGGTTCAGTTTGTAGGCCTTTTGGTTGCTGTGGTTCAGATTATCGTTGGATAATCTTCCTCAGTATTGGTTCCTTGGTTTTATTTGAACACTGCAGTATTCAAAAACCGTGGGTCACGTACATTTGCGTGTATATCGTTGGAGATAGCCCCATGAAGTTTGAAACCCGACTAGTGAGCGCAGATGCCTGGTCGCGGTATTTTGTTTTGTATTAGTATTTACTAGGTTGCAACAAAGGATTCCCGGTTGGAGGATTCGCGTCTGATACCTCCGGTTGGAACTCCAATTTATGAGCTCTCTCTAAAGGTCTGTGAGGCTGTCTCTTTTGCAGCCTTCTGGAAATCTGTTGAAGAATTTTAAAAAAACAAAACAAAAAAAATAGGAACTAAAACGTTTTTGTTGTAAATATGGTTTACAACTAGTTTTGGCAGGTTATTTTTGAACACAATCTGTAGGCTGTTCCTTGTTCCTGTCCTAAGTGTTGACCTATGGGTTAAAATGTGTGTTTAAATGTCTATGTTGTTTGTGGGTTTTGTTGTAAATTGCGACGGCGCGATTTACAAGAAATGTTTAGAGCGCGCTGTTTTGTGTGTCCTGAGTGTTTGACCCCCCTTCTGTTTTGTGTCTGGAATGAGCTCAATGTATGTATGTGTATGGGTCACGTTCAATAGATGTAAATAAGGCTCCAAAGAAAAAAAAAATGAAAAAACGAAATTGCCTGTTCAGTAATCTCACGCAGTCCCAGTTAGGCAGCTGCGCCTAGGCTTGTGTGTTAATATGTATCAATAATAGGCAAGGGATGTAGTGAGCATTTTATATGTAGAATAGTCACAAATAGCAATAATTAGGCTTCATTAGGAAAAAATAATTATTAATTATGAAATATAATTATTAAAAACAAAGTGCTACAAAAATCGTTTTTTAATATTTGTGAAGCTTAACACTCATACTATGACCCCCTAGCATTAAAATGTTTGATTTAAGTTATGTTGTACCACGAAAATGACCAAACACGTCTGCGCGCAATTTCCCTTACCCTAGGCGCAAACAAGCTCATTTCTATAAGGTATAACTTAGTATTTTCAAAAGTATGGCTCATAAATTAGGTATTAGACATTCTAGTAATACCCATTAAGCAATAAAATTATAGAATATTTATTTCTTAGTATCCAGAATGCAAAAGTCGATTTTCAGACAAATAGACTGTTTTAAATGGTTTCAGGGCCCCTGTTTAAAGTGTCTCTTTAGTAAATACATACATTTAGACCTTAATATATATGTTTGCAGGTTGTGCCTTCTTATGATTCAGCGAGTCAATGTGTCATAGAAGTGCAAGAAAAAAGAGAGAAATTATTGTTTTAAATATAGTGAAATATTGCAGGTTATGTGGAAGTGGTTAAACCTACTGGCCTTGTCAGCTTCAGTTACCAGGAGCAGGGGACTGGCAGAACCTGTATAACGTGTTTCCAGCAGTAGCGGCTGAGATGTTATCTTGTAAGGCTGTCTTGTTGACATTTGTGACCTTTTAATTAGGGCCTCGCCTGTGGAATGCAGCATGCTTTGTATTTAAATCCCTGCCCCTGCCACGGTCCTGACCTGAGGTCACTTGAATAGCCTGACTTGCTCCATAAATGTAATTCCTGCTCATGTTCACAATTTAAAAGTATCTTCTTAGAGAGTTAAAAATATGACATTAGCTGGGATGAGGTTTTTGTTTTTGAACTAAAATGAGCAGAGGATGCAGGGCACATGTACAGCAAATGATGATTGCATTTTAGCCAAAGAATAAATAATAGCTCCAGCATGTTCCCACAAAATGCTTGTTGTTCTGTAAATTATGTCATCAACACATTTATCTCAAATTAGAAATACGGCAGGGCTGACACAGCATTGCATCCCGCTAATAATAATAAAAGGAACACTATTTAATTTGTAAAACTGCAGCCTTATTTTTCAATACCCTGAAGGATTGTAGAGCCCACACGTGGTGTGCATAGCTCCCAGTTGCTTTCAAAATGCTGCACACAAGCGCTTTATATGAGATGTAGTTGATTGTATATGATTTAAATCTGTAACCTTCATTCATTGCAGGCTGGCTTGTTCTCATTTGCCGCATTCACATTACATCTGCGTTAAAATGCGCACATCTGAGATAATAAACAAATAGGAAAGGTATTCCTCATGCAAAATTGTAGCACCTGCACTTCATGTCTTACAAATTAAGCACTGTGTAAAATGAGGAAACATGATTTCAAAAGGGCAAATGCAAAAGTGATTTCTTTGAAAAAAAATATCAAACATTCTGCTAAATGATCTGTAGAACTGGTATATGTGTGTCTCCATGCTAGGAACTAATTTTTTTAGTAAAGTTTATTTGACAAAAAGAAAAATGAAGTGTTACATTAAGTTTTAGATAGGCAATAAGTAGAAGCCCTTCCCCAAAATTCTGCAACTTAAAGGCCTTAGGCCTGAGTGAGAATGGGCGTTTTTGCAAGGTACATGGACAAAAAGTTACAGGTAAATAATGAGAAGTTTTTTTATGTCACGTTGTGCCATGTTTTGTAGTCTGATAAAAAGGGTTAAAATTTATGTTGTATTATGAGAAATGTGTGTGTTGTGTATCTTTTCTGCTTCTTCCTACAGATAATTCATGGATTAATTCACAAGACACGTGAGTTGGCTGGTTGAAGAGAAATATTTTTTTTTGCGTAATTTCTTTAAGAAAAAATGTGTGTGTTTATGTTTCATTTGTACATTTGGTCCACTGAAACGCGTATTTTACAGCAGAGTATCAATTACCTGATACTCTTCTGTCAAAAGCAGGGTATAGGATTTTAGACTTGACAATTGAGATTGGGCTGCAGGTTTATAGCGTAAAGTACATATGCCATAATATTATGGAGGGCTGTTTTTCCTTGTGCTTGATATACAGCAAGTATATCTTATGGCTTGAAATGGCTTGATATGTGTATTTATTTTTTTAAAAATGTTTGTGTGTATGTTCTGTTCTATGGTGCTACTTTGAATTACAAGTTCCCCTGTGTTGTGAAGGAACGCACAGATATGTGTTGTTTCACAATAAATTGGATGAATATTGTATTAAGATAAATTTCACAGATATGGACCTCATACTGTGAGCAGCAAGGCAGCTGTGTTTTTCCAGTGCATGCCTAATTTGGCTGTAATGATGTTTTTAAGAAAACTAAAATGATATACTGGATTAAAGTATGCCATCCGTTGTTAGTCACTTAACTGCCCTTTTTCCTTAAGAACAGGCAGCTCTGCATTTATGTATCCTTGATTGGGCCTAAGGATGGAATTATAGATCCGTGACTAAAGATGGCCTAATTTCGATATCGCATTTTTTTGATCGCATTTTTTTGATTCCTGAATAAGCCTATGGATTCATTTTTTTTCGCTGAAGAGACAACTGAACATTAGTTAGAATTATCGTGTAGGGTATAGATTGTCAGCGGTAGAGTTAAAATTCTGTAACATTGGTCCTTTCATGTATCCCCGTGCTCTTGGTGCTGTGTCACATGCCTTAGGCCACCCAAGCAAACTCTTGTCCTTCCTATAGATTTTTCTTTTTGCTTTTTCCCTGACCAATGTTGCATCATGTTTAGTTATTGAAGATTTTAGTTGTGTCCTACTTCCATTTTTTTCCCTTCTCCATCTTCCTTTCACCTGTCAGCCCATTTATTATTATGGGTATATTGTTCATGTTCACACTTTTAGGCAGTGATGTATTAGGAACCCCCTTATGCTACACACCATTCCCCTTTGTGTGACCAGACTGCTTCTCAAGAATTTTCTTTAGGCCCACTTCAAATGCCTTTTCAGACTAACTGTCAGGATAGTGATAGCCTGGTTAAATGACCCAATACAAGTTTTCCATCTCAATAGGAGATATCTCAAGTTTACATTCTTTTTAGTACGGCATATTTTTATGTCTATTTTTAATTTTTCAGTTCCCTTCTGTTTCTGCTGTTTCAATTTTTTTAATAAGATGTGTTCTAATCATGCAGATACCAGGACTCTCTAGTTCTTGTCCTCTTGTCTGCACAGTTGATCATTAGCCTTTGTATTACATAGCGCACTTGATGCACATTGTTTTAAAAAGGGACTTTTCTTCATGTCCTTGATAATGTGTATTATGCCATTGCTCTATTTGAGATGTTCTAGATAAGGAGTTTAGGAACACCTAGGCTTCATCATTAAGGAGAATATGTATTTACCCCATTAAATAATGTATCCTATTAGATAATGCCACTGTATGAGGGCATCCATTTAGGTTGCCATGACGAATTGCCACTCCTTTGCAGATTGCAGGCCACTTGCTTGCAGCTCTCTTGTCAAAAAGCCAACCCATGAACTGTTTTTATATCTGACTTGAAGGAAACTAACAATTGTGTTACACTTCCTATACCACTAGGTTCTGCGGGAATCTTCCAGAGTCAAAAAGGAAGAATGTTACCCTGCAGACCGGTAATCAAAAAAGCCTGGTCCCCATCAGTAAACATGGCAGACGACTACAGACTTCTTGGCCTTGCAATTCCTGACAGCAATCAGCAGCATGACCAGCAATCAGCAGCGTGACAGCAATCAGCAGCGTGAACAGCAATCAGCAGCGTGAACAGCAATCAGCAGCGTGGGCAGCGGTCATCAGCATGGACAGCGATCATCAGCGTGCCTCCAGTGGTACCTCCTAAGTAAGCCATTTGTTTCATCAGAAGGCGTTGTGAAAAGAAAAGAAAAAAGGAGCTGATTTTCTGTTTTGCCTCAGAAGTTCAGTGCAAAGATGCGAAGGATCCCTGCTTTTGATGGCAGGACTGTCATCCACTTTGTTCAACTTGTTCAAACTGTCATGTGCTTGAACCTCTGGCAGCGCGCGGTCCCCTGACCCCCTTGGCCTGAGTTTTTGGCCTTTCCCCACACACACCTCTTTTCCCTTTGCTCCAGCAGAAAGGCAGTGCACCTGAGAATCCAAGTTTGGAAAAGGCACTACATTCCGGTGCCCATGAAAAGAGCAGCTTGATCGTCCTCTGACACTAAATGATGAGTGTTGGAGTCTGAAAGGAGCTACTGATCTTGAGAGGTTGATTCTCAGTGGTGCTTGTTTCTGCACAAGATGTTTTGTGCCTTTGATCAATGAAGAGCACATTTCCTGAGGTGTCACAGAGAAGAGACACTGGTGCATTTGTTTTAAGACATTGAGACTTTGAATGAACTGTGGGTGTTCCAGGAGGGCACTCCTACTGAGCATGAAAAGGCCTGGATCAAGAGGCCCAACGCGAAGAAGACACTGGAAGCGGATTTGATGGATAATAGAAGCCTGCCAGGAGAGGCTTTGACGGACTCTGGGTATTTTCTGTGAGCTTGCATAGAATTGGAGTTTGGAAACTAATTTTTGCTGCTTTGCTGGCATTTGTTTTAAAGTACTATTCTGTTTAGTAAAAGCAGAATGAAGTCTCTCTGTGGAAGTGTATCCCTTTTTCATCTGAGAGCATTGATCAGGAACGCCACTGTTTCACTTGAACATATAATAGATTACTGAAATGCATAGGAAGCTATATAGAATGTTATTAGATAATTCTAGGATTTGCCTTCTGTTTAGGATTGTGGAAAATTATGATTTCATTCGTAATAATGGTCACTACATCCTCCCGTGGTCTATATGTTCTCAACAACCTGTTTCCTAGTGTTATTCTAAAATGACATTGTCTTTTATGGGTGGGATTGTTTTGTTGCTACCCAAATTGACATCTGTACCCACCTTCCAACCTATGTCTCTTCCTACTATTACTTCTTTGCATTTGACTTTTGCTTTTCCTTTTCTCTTGCTTTTTCTGAAATTGTATTATGGTTTTTTGTTAAATTTTTGATTGGTTACCATTTGCCAGTTGCAGGGTCACGTAGGAGTACCAACGGTTCAGTTTGTGACCTGAGTAGTGGCAGTAGGCCTGCAGGACTTGCAGTGTCCCTATGACCTGCTAATAATCACAGCTGAAGTACTCTTTCAAGATCGCGTGAGCGACATTAGAAAATGGAGATTGTATTGAGGAATGACGATAAAAAAGCAAGAGATGAAAAACCGAAATTATAGAATATTGTTCTCTAAGTGTGGTATAACTTTATCTATTTTAATACTTTTATGTATTCTATTAGTTATTATATTACGTCTGCACCAACTTCTCAACCTACTCTTTCTTTACTGTTTCTTCACATGACTTTCATATTTTACCTGAACATACATTGGTTAGGCCAGAGTTTACTGATAGACCCTTCTGTACAGCTTCTACATCAACACTAGAACATCACTAATTGTTGGGTGGGTGATCTTATACCACATACTACAGATAGAGGTGTTCACTATTTGGTCCTGCCATATATGGCCTTTGTACCACTACGTGTGTAAGAAGACTTGTCCTGAGAGAGTTGCTAAGTAGTAAGATAATACTACAGCAACCCCTTGATGATCTGATAAGTATAGACCTAGATTCAGACTGACATGGGTTTAGGTTATTGCCTATATAAGGGCAAAAGGAGCGTCTGTGGTTCTGAAAATTCAGGACCCCGCCATAATGGTGTACCAAGGCCTAAACACTTGTGCAGAAAATATCATCATACCACAACGAATTTGGTATCAATAGACCGTTAATGATCAGGACATTATGCCTGTGTATTTGCATCACGATCGAGTGATGCTATCACCCTTAAATCACTGTTTTTGTCCTGAGCCCACGGCATCCATCTTGTGTCTTGCCCTCATATAGTCAATTGATTAAAGGCTAAATTTGATCCAAAGGACACGTCCACCTTTCTCTGACTTCTCCATGACCTGAACAGGCTGAATCTGCCTACGTGATGTTGGCCTCACCAAACCAGTCCATGCCCTCTAGTCAATCTATATTAAAGATCTGAGCAACTTGTTGTGTACATTGGCCTGAGCAAGATTAGAAGGCCGAATACAGTAGCCATGCTTGTTTATGACCCACAAGCATCCCTTATCCTACATTTCTATCTTCCACACCTGGCTCTGTTTCTCTGCTTCTGGGCTTTTACAATGGGGAGGTGACTGTTTATATGATGGGGAGGAAACCAGTCTATTGTGAGCTTCTCTGGCCTGCACAGGAAAATATGTGAAGTTTGACATATGTTCATGATGGAAGATGGGTTGGTCAGTTTGGGCAAGTAGAATGGAATTCATAATTATAGCCTGCTTTGTTATGGTACCATGGGAGCGACCTACAATGATGTGTTTCACAGCAAGAATGTGAGCCTAGGGCCAAACTTTTTGTATAAAAGGCCTGTCTGAGAAAGCTCAGGCAGGCTCCCTCTTTCAATTGTAAAACTACGGTTGGACGACGAAGCCTCATAATTAATTATAATAAAGATGTCTTTTGATTTTACAGATTGGCTGTCAATTCCTATTCTGCTTTATTATGCAAACTGCTGGATAGATCCCTGGTGGGGAGAGTGAGTCATTTTCCACTTTTCTTCACTGTTTGGTTTGGTGGTTTTTCAAGGGTGCTAATTCGTCAACGCTGTGAGTGATCCATTGTTTGAGTTTGGTGGCAGCTTGGTTTGGGTCCGATGAGAGGGCAGGAGGGTTTTGTTTGAGCGTGGTGAGGAGTTGGTTGGTGGTGATTTTGTTCCAGTTTCTTCGCGGAATAGGTTGTGGGGGGTTGTGGGTCGAGCTAGTTTTGTAGCTGAAGTGAACACAGCTGTGGTCCGTCCACTGGAGAGCTGTGGTGTGATCGAAGGAGATGTGCTTGATGGAGGTGAAGATTGGGTCGAGCGTATGTCCGGCTACATGGGTGGGGGTGTCAACAAGTTGTTTGAGTCCGAGATTGGCCAGGTTGTCCAGAAGGGTGGTGGTGTTGCTGTCGTTTTTCTTTTCCAGGTGGAAGTTGAGGTCTCCCAGTAGAATGTAGTTCTCGAAGGTGAGGGCGTGTGGGCTGATGAAGTCAGTGATGTCTTCGCTGAATTGTTTACGGGTTCCTGGTGGTCTGTAGATGAGGGTGCCTCTAAGTGTGGTCCTGGGGTCGGTGTGGATCTGGAAGTGGAGGTGTTCAGCGGTTGCAAGGTTATCATCGAAGCTGGTTGTGATTCTGATGGTGTTCTTATGGACGATGGCGATGCCTCCTCCTATTTGATTGGTGCGGTCTTTCCCTCCTGCACCACCTGCACCTCCCAGTAATGCCTCTCGGATGTGAACCCGTCCCACCCCAAAACAGCGGGATGGTAAGTGTCAATGATTCTCTTGGGATTGTCCAGTCGGGGCTGCGGTCTGTCTGTCCATGACACATGTCTCCCGTCTTCAGACAGGATCAGGTCTTGATGAGCCGTGTCAGGATCCAGGGTCACCAGCGCTGCAGAGAGAGGAGAGAGAGTTAATGACACACTGTGTGACCTTAGACAAGTCATTGTCCCACCCAGAGACCCCAGCACTGCAGAGAGAGAGTTTTTTTTTTTTCTATTCGTTCACAAAGCATTATAGCATGGTAACGGTCCTCTCATCCAGCACATGGCGACCACCCTCCTGGCTAATATTGGGCCATATCTACCAGTCGTCGCTGCGCTACCGGTAATGGTTTGGAGTATCCCAGTAGCGCCAGTTCCTGGTTGGCAGGTATCTCTGAATCCAATATTGAACTAATTTCCGAAAAAACTTCATTCCAAAACTTGTTAACGCCAGGGCAGTCCCATGCCATATGGATAAAGTCTGCAACCTGCACATGACAGCGTTCACACTCCGCTGTTTGTCTAAGCCCGTACCGGTGTAATCTCTCTGGTGTATAGTAAACACGTTGCAGGAATTTGAAATGTACCAATCTGTGCCTTCCGTTAAGAGACAGTTTCCTAGTGTTAGTGCACCAATACTTCCACATCCCGTCATCTATTTGCATTTGCAGGTCACGCTGCCATTCTGTCCTAGCCTTGCAGTACTGGTACTGTTTGTGTTTGACACCTAATTTATTGAGATTGGTGACCAGTTTGCGTGATGACGCCGTTTTAATTACGAGGGTCTCCGTGTATTCATGCGTGCAGATGAGCTGCTTGTGCCACTCTGTAGTATCTCTCCATGTCTGGAGCACCCAAACCCCCCATTTCGTAAGGAAGCATTAAGACCTTCCACTGAACTGTGGGTTGTTTGCCCCCCCAAGCCAGCTTAATAAGCACCTGCGTCAGCTGTTTGAAAAAAGCCTTAGATAGAACCACCGGGATGTTATTAAACAGGAACAAGAATCTTGGTAGGACCACCATCTTCATAATGGCTATCCTGCCCATTAAGGACAATGGGAGCTTGCACCATGCTTCAACATCCTCCACCAGTTTTGTGTATGCGACCCCATAGTTTTCCCTAACCAGTATATCTGGGTCAGTGTGGAGTTGTATCCCCAAGTACCTGACCGAGTCAGTAGTCCACTGCAATGGGTATTCCATATCAAACGGCAAAGTTACAGGTGTTAATGGAAACGCGACTGATTTGGTCTGTAGGAAGGGGGAGGCTCTAGTTGGTGCAGTGCAACACTAGCGACAAGCAGGGACTCTCCCTTCCTCGTCAGGGCTGAGGGTTACCTTCCAGACAACCTCTGCTTACCCTCTAGGGAGTGTGGCTTAAGCAGTCGTAGGCTAATCTTTGGGGCACATAGGGTTAAACATTTGCAATATTACACCCTCACAACCAACCCACCACACAATGAGACCAAACTGTATTCTGTAAAAATATATATCTTTATATAAATTTCAAGCAGGCTTGTGAATACAGTTATCAAACTTTCAAATAGCGGTTCCAAGTTACTTAGATCAAGTTGCCACAGTTCTTTCCAGCAATAAGCGTTCTTTAGGGCCTTCTGCCCAGTTCAACAAAGTTCTTGTGGAGCAGGCGGCTTCCAGGGGAGCTGTCCCACGTCGCGTTGCCTTCCCGGGGTCGCTGTTCGTTGCGGCTCTCAGCCGAGCAGTTCACGGGTCATCCGGGGCAGCGGTGTTCTGTGGCAGGGTCCTTCCTTCGGCGTTCTCTCCAACCCTGGAGGCGGCGGCGGTGTGGTGACGGCAAGTGGCAGTACGGTCCCCAAGTGCAGGACGTACCCAGCCAAAGTACCGGTTGCAGCTGTGCGCTCACAGCTGAGCTGTCGGGCAGGCTACCGACCAGAGGGGGTTGTCACAAGTCAGCTGTCCGTCTTCGCAGGTGGATTGACGGCTCGAAGCGCAGTCAATTCGGGAGCTTGGACCGGACGGGTCCTCCTTTACTTTGCTCTCGGGCTCCCGGTGCGGTTGCGGTCACGGTGTTCGGGCCAGCGGCGGCTGGACCTCACGTTGCTCTCGCTGTTGCTTTGGGCCCCGGTCACAGTGCTCAGGGGGATGTCGATGCCTTGGTTACGGGGAGCGTGGCAGGCTTGCCCAACGCTCCCAGACCCCTCTGTCAGTACTGCAGCGATAAGCAGCACACACAGTCGCTTTCTTCAGGGTGTAGCGCCCACTGGTCCTGGGGTGCTGGTCAGGGGGCAAGTTCAGCAGCAAGCCCTTGGAGATCGTTTCAGCAGAGTTTGGCACAAAGTCTTGTCAAGCAAAAGTCTTCTCGCAGTCTTTCCTTTTTCCTCTCCTTCGGCAGCAAGGCACCGGACACAGGCAAGAGACAGCACTCTTCCTTGTCCTTCACGGTCCTTCTCGTCGGGCAGAGTTCCTTCTGTAGCCCAAACCGGATCTAACTTTCAAGGAGCAGGGCTCCTTCTTTTATACGGTATTTCTTTTGTTCTCGCAGGCCAGGGGGGCCTTTGCATAGCCACTTTCAGTCCTTGAGTACCCTGGTGGGTGTACTCCGGCTTCTGCTTTCGGTGTGAGGGGCAGGCGCATCAGACGCCCCACAGGAGGTGGAGCCAGCATTGTGCGGACAGGGGCAGCCAGAGTACCTTGTTGATGGGGCTTCGCCCTTCCTGGGCCAGGTGTCGGCTGAGTCATCAGTCGCTCCCCAGGAGGGTGGAGCCAGCATTGTGGTGGCAGAGCACTGCAAGATCCAGAGTCAAGAGCCACTCCTACCTCCCACTAAGGTGTAATCTGCGCATTCACCACCTGTCATCCCCCAGCCCTGTCACTCACACATCCCAGACAGTCAGATACACATACCAGCAGAGGCGGGCTGAAATGGTTAGGCAAGCAAATGCTAACTTTCTAAAAGTAGCTTTTGCAAACACAGGATACTAAAATAAACTTGACTACAAGAAATATTTTATCATCCTGAGTTCAGGCATACTAAACACGACTCGCTACCATGCTCCTTGAGCCTGCTGGGATTATAGGGTGTAATAATTCCAGCAGCTCAGTCTGGCCTAATGGAAGCAGGTAGCCTTCAATAGTGAAATACGATTTTGGTGGTAAGTCACTACTAGGACATGCCACACACATCAGGGCCTGTCCTACCTTACACCTACAACGCACCCTGCTCGTAGGCCTACCATAGGGGTGACTAATATGTAGTCAAGGGAAGGTTCAGGGGCTGGCAATTGGGTGCACTTGCCCAGCTAGCGTGACAGTACGAGACCGCACGCGGGTTCTGCGGTCGCAGTCCCCAGACACATCTTTATGGCTGCTTCGGTGGGTGGCGCAACCAGCGCTGCAAGCCCACTAGCAGTATTGGCATCTACAAGCCCCGGCACTCCTAGTGCACTTTACTAGGGACTAACAGTAAATCCAATGAACCAATCATGGATACCAATCGCATGTACAATTTACAGTAGGGAGCACTTGCACTGCGGCACGGGTCGGCCGTGGCGCAGTGCCCTGAGTATCGGAAAACCAGCAAAACATCGGAGGCACATCAGCAAAAAGTGTAAGGGAAACTCACGCCAAGGTGCCAGGTCTAACATGTGTCCCCTCCAGCTGAAATGTGGGGGGAACTACCCTTCCCCAGGGAGTTCCACATCACTAAGGCGGAAAAATCTGGACAGACCATCAGCATTGGCGTGATCCGTGCCAGGGCGGTGTTCCACCGTAAAGTCCATACTCTGTAGAGAAATGGACAACCTCAACAGTTTCGGGTTCTCACCCCTCATTTGCATCAACCATCTGAGGGGCATGTGGTCCGTCTGAACTCGGAAGTGAGACCCAAACAAGTAGGGCCTTAGCTTCTTCAGCGCCCAGACCACAGCGAATGCTTCACGCTCTATTGCACTCCACCTACTTTCCCGTGGAAGTAACCTCCTACTTATGAAGGCTACGGGTTGGTCAAAGCCCTCCTCAGTCATCTGTGAAAGAACAGCCCCTACACCATGCTCTGAAGCGTCTGTTTGCACTATGAATTCCTTGGAGAAATCAGGAGCCAGGAGCACGGGCGCCGTGCACATGGCAGTCTTCAGGGTGTCAAAAGCCTTCTGACAGGTGTCAGTCCAAATCACATTCCTGGGCTGCTTCTTCGAAGTCAGCTCTGTCAAGGGGGTCACAATCGTGCCATAGCCCTTGACAAACCTCCTGTAATACCCAGTGAGCCCCAGGAAGGCTCTCACTGCAGTCTGGGTCTTGGGGGGTTCCCAAGCCAGGATGGTCTCAATTTTGGGTTGCAAGGGTGCTACCTTGCCACTCCCCACTTGGTGTCCCAAGTACACCACCGAACCCTGCCCAATCTGGCACTTGCTTGCCTTGATTGTGAGGCCTGCTCTGCGCAGGGCCATCAACACTTCCCAGAGGTGTCGCAGGTGTTCTGGCCATGTGCCACTGAACACCGCGATGTCATCCAGGTAGGCGGCACTGAACTCGTCCAGCCCAGCCAACACCTGGTTGACCAATCTCTGAAAGGTGGCAGGGGCATTCTTCATTCCAAATGGCATAACCCGGAACTGGAAATGCCCATCTGGTGTAGGGAATGCCGACCTCTCCTTTGCCCCATCGGTCAAGGCGATCTGCCAGTACCCAGACGTCAAATCAAACGTACTGAGGAACCGGGCAGCCCCCAGCCGATCAATGAGCTCATCAGCTCTGGGGATGGGGTGCGCGTCAGTCTTCGTGACTGAATTGAGTCCTCTGGAGTCCA
Organism: Lissotriton vulgaris; assembly: GCF_964263255.1. NCBI lineage: Eukaryota > Metazoa > Chordata > Amphibia > Caudata > Salamandridae > Lissotriton > Lissotriton vulgaris. The sequence goes on from NW_028250124.1 coordinate 259,520, forward strand.
CACAGAACCGTAGTTCGGGTGTGGCTCCCGGCACAGCAGCCTTTGGGACCAAGACCACGGGGCTGGACCAAGGACTGCTGGAAGACTCAACCACCCCAAGGGCAAGCATCTTGGAGACCTCCTCTTTGATGCAGGCCCGGACCCTGTCAGTCACTCTGTAACTACCTTATGCTTCACAGGTAAGCTGTCTCCAGTGTCCACATCATGGATGCACCAATCTGTGACACTTGGAACCAGGGAGAACAGATCTGGAAACTGCCCCAGCAACTGGCGGCAGTCTTCCTGTTGTTCGGGGGTCAGGGTGGGTGAGAGGTTAACTCCATCCACTGACCCGTCCTTCTCACAGGCCACTAAGAGGTCAGGGAGAGGTTCCGACTCCTCCTCCATTCCGTCATCAGTTGCCAACAACATGCCCACTTCGGACCTTCGCAAGTGGGGCTTGAGGCGGTTGACATGTAGGACCCTCAAAGGGTTCCTGGGCGTCTTCATGTCCACCAAGTATGTCACTGGGCTCTTGCGCTCCACAACCTCAAATGGGCCTGTCCACTTATCCTGAAGGGCACAGGGCTCCACTGGGGCCAGGACATACACCTCTTGTCCAGGCTGAAGCTCGACCAGAGTGGCATTCTGGTCGTACCACCGCTTCATCTCCTCCTGGCTCGCTTCCAGATTTGCCTCGGCAAGTTGTCTGAAGCGTCTGGTCTGGTTTCTGAAGGCCAGCATGTAGCTATATACATTCTGGGGAGGTTTCCTGGGAGATTTCTCCCAGCCTTCCTTTACCAAACTCAGAGGTCCTCTCACGGGGTGACCGTACAGCAGTTCAAAGGGGCTGAACCCTAGGGACTTCTGTGGTACCTCGCGATATGCAAAGAGCAGGCATGGTAAGAGGACGTCCCACTTACGCCTCATCGGACCTTCTAGGCCCATGATCATGCCTTTCAGGGTTCGGTTGAATCTCTCAACCAACCCGTTACCTTGGGGATGGTAAGGTGTGGTGAACTTGCACGTTACGCCACACTCTTGCCAAAGGGACTTCATATACTTGGATATAAAGTTGGTCCCCCTGTCGCTCACCACCTCTAGAGGGAATCCTACTCGTGAGAAAATTCCCATCAGTGCACGTCCCACCACGGGGGCCGTCACTGTCCTCAGAGGGATGGCTTCAGGGTACCGGGTGGCATGATCCACCAAGACCAGGATGAACCTGTTGCCCATGGCTGTCTTGGGGTCCAGAGGCCCAACGATGTCAATACCCACTCGCTGGAATGGCGTACCGACCACAGGGAAGGGTTGGAGGGGAGCCTTGTTCTTCCCTCCGGTCTTCCCACTTGCCTGGCAAGTCGGACAGGTTCTACAATGAGCGTCTGATCTCTTGTGCATTTGGGGCCAGTAAAAGTGGGTGACAAGCCTGTCATAGGTCTTGTCCATCCCCAAATGTCCTGCTAAAGGCACATCGTGAGCCAGACCCAGTAGGAAGGCTCTGAACTTCTGGGGTACCACCAGCACACGGGCTGACCCAGGTTCAGCAGCCTTAGGCTCTGAATACAGGAGGTCGTTCTCCCAGTACACATAATGTGTTTTGGCCTGAACACCATTGGCCTGGTCTGCAGCCTGCTGCCGCATACCCACGAGAGAAGGGCATTCTTTCTGCTCCTTGCAGAATTCCTCCCTGGAGGGTCCTCCTTCTTGCTGCCAATGGGTCAGCTCAGGCAGGTCCCCCAGTTCAGCGATCTGTTCCCCTGTAGGCTCCAGGGCATCCCCCTCAAGGTCTGCTTCCTCCTGGACCGTGGGAACTTCAGGGACCGGTTTCCCGCGCCCCCTGCGCCTTCTCCCTAAGGCCGGTTCCTGGGCCTCTCCTTCAGGCCCCAGGACCTCTTGATCACCCCTACTGGCTGCCATTGACCGAATGGTCACGCACGCCCAGTCAGGCAGACCCACCATCCGCCGGTGAGTCGTCTTCTCCACCTTTTCCCAAGGGGAGTGCTCCAAGTCATTCCCTAGCAAACAGTCAACAGGCATGGTTTTCCTTACACAGACCTGCAGAGTACCAGAGACCCCCCCCACTCGAAGGGAACTTGAGCCATCGGACACTGACTCTCTGAATTATCAGCGTTGATAACCCTACAGTAGGCATGGGGTACAACCTGCTCTTGAGACACCAGGTGCTGCCTCACTGCAGTCACACTGGCTCCTGTGTCTCTAAGAGCCTCAGCTTCCTTACCATTGATGATCACCACCTGCCCATATTTCTTAGTGTTAGAGGGCAGGTAGTTCGTAGGGATCATCTCACTGTCTCCTAGCGAGACTAGGGTCATGTGAACGGGATCTCCACCCCCCGAGACCATCACTTCTTCTCCTAAGTGAACACTAGCCACTTGATGGGGCGGAGCACCAGTGGGTGCGGGTTTTCCAAACAGGCGACACTTGGGGTCACTGGATATGTGCCCAGGCTCTCCACATTTGTAACAATTGAAGGGCCCCTTCGGAACAGGTTTACCTGTCGGGGCCCCATTCTGCTTCGGGGGTGGGGGAGGCTGAGACCCTTGCTGCTGGTTCCCCTGGGAACTACTTTGGGGGCCTTTTTGGAACCCTTTCTGTTTTCCCCCCTTGTCCCCCCCACTCTTCTGCTGGGGACCCTGCCCACTCTTGGCGGAGTCTCCCACGGGACCCTAGTGGACCCTGGTGCTGATCCAGCGGTCCGCCTCCTCAGCAAGCTTCCTCGGGTTGGACAGCTTGCTATCGATCAGGTGTTGGCGTAACTCAGGAAAACAGTGATCAGACAAGTGCTCCCATGCAATTAAATCAAAGAGACCTTGAAAATCATTCACCTTGCTACCCTTCACCCAACCATCCAGTGCTCTGCAAAAATAAGTCACATACTCCACATACGTATTCCCAGGCCGCTTAGTACATCCCCTAAACTTCTGTCTATACATTTCAGGGGTAAGCCCGTACCTGTTCATTAAAGCTTCTTTCATGTGGGAATAGGATCTCTGATTTTCAACGGGCAAATCTAGCAAGGTGTCTCGCCCTTCGCTAAGGAACCTTCCCCACAACCCCGCTCCCCAATCCTTGTCAGGGACCCGGTGGGAGGACATGGCTACCTCGTATGCCCTAAACCACTGTCCTATGTCATCCCCCTTAAAGAACTCTTTAACTACGTCCTTAGGGATGTGCACTCTTGACTCTACCTGCACTGGCGATGTGCTGCCACCAGAGGGAGGATGATCCAAGTTTCTCTCCTTTAGACTCATCTCCCTCATTTTCAATTCGTAATCCATTCGGTGCTTTCGCTCTTCTAGCGCCATTCTTTTGGTTTCAAGCTCCAGTTGGATTTTTAATTCTGCCAGCTTTCTTTCGTGATCCCTCGTTTCCTTCCTGTCCGCCAGCTCCTCTGGCGACAGGCCTTTACCAAAGCTGTGCACGCTGTCTTGCCTTTCGAGATCCACCAGATCCATAGGTGTATTCTGCTCTTCAGTCGCATCTTGCTCCGCGAGGGCATCTTGATCCTCCGGGGCCTTTCTGGACTCTATCCAGGCTTTCAGGGCCTTGTAGAACTCTGGCTTGTTCTTGCAACCGGCGTGCGGAACCTTGAGTTTCTTACAGAAAAACTTCAGTTCAGTCTTTGAGTATTTGTCCAGCTTTGCGGCGTCCCACTCCACCTCCAACATCTCGGAGGTCGTGGACTCCGCTCCATCCAGGCTATTCGTGCCCGGCATGGCTCTTACACTCGGAATCTTCTTTCGGCAAAATTCAAAAGCAAAGTCTATGGCTAAGTAACTGGACTGTAATCACTGTGCAATGGTCAGAAGCTCAGGTATAGATACTGCAAATGTAGATTCGAAAATCCTCACCGCTGCGTCCAATGTAGGAAGGGGGAGGCTCTAGTTGGCGCAGTGCAACACTAGCGACAAGCAGGGACTCTCCCTTCCTCGTCAGGGCTGAGGGTTACCTTCCAGACAACCTCTGCTTACCCTCTAGGTAGTGTGGCTTAAGCAGTCATAGGCTAATCTTTGGGGCACATAGGGTTAAACATTTGCAATATTACACCCTCACAACCAACCCACCACACAATGAGACCAAACTGTATTCTGTAAAAATATATATCTTTAATATAAATTTCAAGCAGGCTTGTGAATACAGTTATCAAACTTTCAAATAGCGGTTCCAAGTTACTTAGATCAAGTTGCCACAGTTCTTTCCAGCAATAAGCGTTCTTTAGGGCCTTCTGCCCAGTTCAACAAAGTTCTTGTGGAGCAGGCGGCTTCCAGGGGAGCTGTCCCACGTCGCGTTGCCTTCCCGGGGTCGCTGTTCATTGCGGCTCTCAGCCGAGCAGGTCACGGGTCATCCGGGGCAGCGGTGTTCTGTGGCAGGGTCCTTCCTTCGGCGTTCTCTCCAACCCTGGAGGCGGCGGCGGTGTGGTGACGGCAAGTGGCAGTACGGTCCCCAAGTGCAGGACATACCCAGCCAAAGTACCGGTTGCAGCTGTGCGCTCACAGCTGAGCTGTCGGGCAGGCTACCGACCAGAGGGGGTTGTCACAAGGCAGCTGTCCGTCTTCGCAGGTGGATTGACGGCTCGAAGCGCAGTCAATTCGGGAGCTTGGACCGGACGGGTCCTCCTTTACTTTGCTCTCGGGCTCCCGGTGCGGTTGCGGTCACGGTTTTCGGGCCAGCGGCGGCTGGACCTCACGTTGCTCTCGCTGTTGCTTTGGGCCCCGGTCACGGTGCTCAGGGGGATGTCGATGCCTTGGTTACGGGGAGCGTGGCAGGCTTGCCCAGCGCTCCCAGACCCCTCTGTCAGTACTGCAGCGATAAGCAGCACACACAGTCGCTTTCTTCAGGGTGTAGCGCCCACTGGTCCTGGGGCGCTGGTCAGGGGGCAAGTTCAGCAGCAAGCCCTTGGAGATCGTTTCAGCAGAGTTTGGCACAAAGTCTTGTCAAGCAAAAGTCTTCTCGCAGTCTTTTCTTTTTCCTCTCCTTCGGCAGCAAGGCACCGGACACAGGCAAGAGACAGCACTCTTCCTTGTCCTTCACGGTCCTTCTCGTCGGGCAGAGTTCCTTCTGTAGCCCAAACCGGATCTAACTTTCAAGGAGCAGGGCTCCTTCTTTTATACGGTATTTCTTTTGTTCTCGCAGGCCAGGGGGGCCTTTGCATAGCCACTTTCAGTCCTTGAGTACCCTGGTGGGTGTACTCCGGCTTCTGCTTTCAGTGTGAGGGGCAGGCGCATCAGACGCCCCACAGGAGGTGGAGCCAGCATTGTGCGGACAGGGGCAGCCAGAGTACCTTGTTGATGGGGCTTCGCCCTTCCTGGGCCAGGTGTCGGCTGAGTCATCAGTCGCTCCCCAGGAGGGTGGAGCCAGCATTGTGGTGGCAGAGCACAGCAAGATCCAGAGTCAAGAGCCACTCCTACCTCCCACTAAGGTGTAATCTGCGCATTCACCACCTGTCATCCCCCAGCCCTGTCACTCACACATCCCAGACAGTCAGATACACATACCAGCAGAAGCGGGCTGAAATGGTTAGGCAAGCAAATGCTAACTTTCTAAAAGTAGCTTTTGCAAACACAGGATACTAAAATAAACTTGACTACAAGAAATATTTTATCATCCTGAGTTCAGGCATACTAAACACGACTCGCTACCATGCTCCTTGAGCCTGCTGGGATTATAGGGTGTAATAATTCCAGCAGCTCAGTCTGGCCTAATGGAAGCAGGTAGCCTTCAATAGTGAAATACGATTTTGATGGTAAGTCACTACTAGGACATGCCACACACATCAGGGCCTGTCCTACCTTACACCTACAACGCACCCTGCCCGTAGGCCTACCATAGGGGTGACTAATATGTAGTCAAGGGAAGGTTCAGGGGCTGGCAAGTGGGTGCACTTGCCCAGCTAGCGTGACAGTACGAGACCGCACGCGGGTTCTGCGGTCGCAGTCCCCAGACACATCTTTACGGCTGCTTCGGTGGGTGGCGCAACCAGCGCTGCAAGACCACTAGCAGTATTGGCATCTACAAGCCCCGGCACTCCTAGTGCACTTTACTAGGGACTAACAGTAAATCCAATGAACCAATCATGGATACCAATCGCATGTACAATTTACAGTAGGGAGCACTTGCACTGCGGCACGGGTCGGCCGTGGCGCAGTGCCCTGAGTATCGGAAAACCAGCAAAACATCGGAGGCACATCAGCAAAAAGTGGAAGGGAAACTCACGCCAAGGTGCCAGGTCTAACATGGTCCAATTCACTTTCAGCCCTGAAAGGGCACCAAATTGAACAACTTCTCGCAGTAACGATAAGAGGTTCGTTTCCGGGTCACGGACATATAGTAGTGTGTCGTCAGCATACGTAGAGATACCAATTTTATATGTTGGAAAGCTAATACCCTCCAGACTGTGGTATTCCCTGATCGCACATGCCAGAGGTTCCGCCACTAGTGCGTATAGGAGGGTTGAGAGTGGGCACCCTTTTCTAGTTCCCCTACTTATGTCAAAGGCGTCTCTGACTTTGTCCCCTATCCTTAGTCTCGCTGTGGGTTTGTTGTACAATGCCCCCAGCATCTGGAGAAAGGGTTCCCCTAGCCCCAGCTTCCTTAGGACCCTGAGCATGAATGGCCACTCCACAGAGTCGAAGGCCTTCTCCATGTCGAGAAAGATTGCTAATGTGGTATTTTCCTGGCACACATGCTGCATGGTCCCCAGAACCGTACGAATATTGTACGTTAGGTTTCTATTGGGGACAAATCCAGCCTGTTCCAGCGCCACCAGTTCCGGCACAAGCAGCGCCAGGCGCGTAGCCAGGACCGTAGCAAATATTTTGGCATTAACATTTATCAAGGAGAGGGGTCTATAAGAGCTACATGCATTAGGGGGTTTCCCAGGTTTTAAGATGGTAATAAGTAGCGCCTCCCTCATAGAAGCAGGCATACTACCCACCTCACAAATGTCATAAAATAAAGTTATCAGGTGTGGGACAAGTTTGTCTTTAAATGCTTTATAGAAGCCCACAGTCAGTCCGTCTGCCCCAGGTGCACTACCAGCTCGCATCCCCTCCAACGCCTCTAAAATCTCATCTTCCTGTATGGGCGTCATCAGAAATTCCCTCCGTGAGTTGGGCAAGAAGGGCATTTTGATGTAGCTGAGGTAATCATCTATTTCCTACTCAACCTGTAATGATCTAGATTTGTAGAGATCAGCAGAGTACTCTCTAAACTCTTGGAGGATCTCCGCCTCGTCAGTAATAACCTCCCCTGCAGGTGTAGTCAGCTCTTCGATCACCAGTGGTCGCCTATCGCTACGCATCATTCTTGCCAAAAGAGAGCCAGGCCTCTCCCCCTCACCGTACGTTCGCGCCGTGGCGTACTTACCCATATGTTGCACTTCCCTATCCGCCTCCTCGTGATATTCAGCAAGTAATGTTTTGATTTGCGATGCAGTGTCAGCATCAGGGTTGTTCTGCAAGCGTCCAACCATGTCCGACAGTTGGGCCTCTAGTTACTTCAGTATTTTTCGTATAGTTTTAAGTACACTCGAATGTTTGGACATTGCCATACCCCTGATATAGACCTTAAATGTGTCCCATACTGTCTGAATACTATCTACAGACCCCAACTTCGTCTCAAAGAAAGTGTCTATATCCTCTGCTAGATCTCCCCTGAACACATCATCTAATAGAGAGTAAGGAGGAAACCGCCAGGTGAATGGGGGAATTGTTTTCCCGGGGACTGCTAGTACCAGGAGTATAGGGGAGTGGTCCAAGAGAGTGCGTGGTAGTATCATGCACCTCTTTATACTATTAAGCATTGCCTGAGATGCCAGCCAGTAGTCTATTCTCGTGTGTACATTATGATAGGCCGAGTAATGTGTGTATCCACCTTTTGTGGGGTGCTTATATCTCCATACGTCCTCTAGATCTAACTTAACCAGTTCCGCCTGCATATGCAAAGCCGCGGCCGCTGGTCGTCGGGACAGTCCTGCCGACCTATCCAGGTCCGGGTCAAATACAAAATTGAAATCACCCCCCCACAGCATTCTGGAACTAACATGTGTTCTGCAATGCGCTGCCAGTGCAGCATTAAACTCAGGGTTATCATAGTTAGGCCCATAAACATTCACCACAATAAGATCGCGCCCCTTGCCGACACACCTGGCAAAAAGTAACGTCCTGCCGGGTCCGCCATGAGGAGTGTTAATTTTAGTTTGGATTTAGGATTGACCCATGTGACCACCCCTCTGGAGTGTGTAGTGAATCCCGCCGCCATACTATGTCCCCCGAACCCCTTAGCCGACAGCATCCTACTGTGAAGTGGAAGATGGGTTTCTTGGAGAAGAGCGAGATCGACTTGATGTCTGTGTAAATAATTTAACACTTTCCTGAGCTTACGATAATCATTTAGCCCTCTTACATTCCACGATAGCGCATTCAATGACTCCAGATCACCCTTTGTATTCACTTCACTCGCATCAGTCATCCCAGCAAAGATATTGATAGGTGGCAGACGGGGTTTTATCACCCCTGCAAATTATTCCCAGCAACTCCGAATCTATCACGGCAAGCTTACAGTAGGTAAAACTAGGCAACACATTACATGGCATTCCCTTAAATCCCCCCCCCCAGAACCTGCCCCTACCCCAGAACACACTCCCCCCCCACCCACAGCCGACCACCCCCAACCTGGCCAGAGAGTCCTTGTGCACACCCCCTATCCCTCCCCCCACAATTCCCATGAACAAACCCTGAACCTGTCCCTTTTGGGACTATTTGAGCCAAAAGCACAAGGGCAGAGGTAACCAGGAAGAGCAAATATACATGCAACCTCATTGTACTTTACAAAGCCGCCCCTGCGCCATTACCCTATTAGTGTCCATTAGCCTGCGTCAACACCCTTCCTTCAAAATTCTTCAGTGGGCAACTCCTTCTCGATACTACATTCCACCCATAAGTATTAAAGTTTACCCAGTATCAGCAATACAATACACTCCGTATCCAAGTCTTCCACCAGAGATCAGGTTAACATGTCTTTTGGGGAACCCATATGTAATGGAAAGATCTCACCAGGCCTCAGCAGCACAGTTTCCATGAAGGCGCCCTTAGGGTCCGCAACTCAACGCCAATCTGGTCCAAGGTGCAAAGCGAATGGGGGGGTCTGTGAACTCCTCTACAGCCCGCATCAGTAGACTAACAAAGAGAGGGCATGAGCCATCCCAGCGTTACTCGTCCTGCTCATCCAGTTGAGTGTCTTCGCTTTGCTCCCCATCTTTACTCCTCGAATTGTTTCTCTGTTCTTTTGACCATTCCTTTAAGGATTTCTGAAGTTCCCTGGGGTCCGTAAAGTAATGCGAGTGACCCTGTCTATTGATCCGCAGTTTAGTCGGGTACATCATCGCGTAGTCCAGGCCTAGTTCTCGGAGTGGTTTCTTGTACGAGGCAAAGTGCCGTCTTTCCTCTTGTACTTTCGCAGTGAAGACAGGGTACAGGGAAATGTCCATGCCTTCAAACTGCAGTTTCCCATTGTCTCTGGCCACTCGCAATGCAGCATCCCTGTCCCTGTATTTCAATAGTTTTGCTATTATCGGCCTTGGAGGTGCCCCTGGACGCGGACGAGGGCCCAGCGTGCGGTGTGCTCTTTCCACAATGAACATCGGCGAGAAAACACCTTCTCCCAAAAGAGCGATGAGGAGTTTTTCCACGAAGAGTTCCATTTTTTCGGTTTGTGTCGTCTACACAACCCCTGTTATGCGAATGTTCGATCGCCTTGAGCGGGCTTCCAAGTCCTCCGACTTGTCCTGGATAACCTGGAGGAGTCTGCCAAACTGTTTGCGGTCTTTGTCCCATTCTGTCTGGGCTTCCTCGACTTCAGTTATACGCCTTTCGGACATATCGAGACGTTCCGCGTGTTTGTCTACCCGCTCAGACATACGATCCATACGGTACGTGAGGGCATCAATTTTGGAGCCGATGGACGCCATGCTGTCCTGTTAGCCCTTCTCCATGGACACCAGCATTTCTCTAATTTCCGCACACAGCGAGGTCTCAGGGGTGCCACCCCGGGGCGATGCCTCAGGTACCTGGGTCTCCGGACCCTTTGCCCTTCGGTGATCAAATGTCAGCTTGGACTGGGTCTTGTCGTTCTTGCCCATGTTGTGCAGGCAGGTCGTCCAAGTTAGAGGGACACCCTTGACCACGCCGCACCTGACTAAGGCAAATTCAGGAGAACCACTCCAGCAAACCTCACCGAAGCACTCCACTCTTGTTGACCAGTATGCAGGGTACAGCTTCACAAGATGGCGGCGAGGGGGAAGGGGCACAGTACCGATAGACACGAGGATCGCTTACTTTGCTCAGACCCTTCCCTCGCGCCCTTACTATTTGGGCACCAGTGCCCGCTCCGTCACCTGTGCACCTGGGCTCCCGCCTAATATGGAAGTTATGGAAGCTGGAGGCCGAGAGAGCCTTCCCGGGAGCGTCCCCGCTTCTCAGCAGTCGCCACGTGCAGTTTCCAATAGCCCATGTCGTCGCTGTGTAGGAACTCCGTTGCGAGCAGGGCGAGCCGGGGCAAACACCGGGGCGGATCCCGCCCGTGGCACCGCGGCCTCGGGGAGCCTCGAGGCGAGCAAGTAGTGTTATCACGAACCAGCTTGCCGCCGACAGCTAGGCCTTCGCCAATTCTCCTTCGGTGAGTGGGGGTCAGGATAGCATATGTGTCCAGGTTTGCTCCGCACAGCGATTGTTCTTACCCCCTTCAGCTAGGACCCTCGACACCCGGCTGTAGTTTCCTCCTCGATGTAAGTGTCCCAGTAAGGCCGGGTCCGCCACCGCTCAACAGGCCGCACGCACTGTTACGTCAGCCGGGCTGCTCTTCAGGAGAGATCGGGGATCGCGGCTTAGTCCGCTGTGATACCGAGTCGGGCCAAAACCTCGTCTCAGGATGCCGTAGGGCGCCGGGAAGAACCACAGTCGTTATCAACAAGGTCCCACAGGTCGAAACCTCCTTCGGGCTCCGGGTGACTCCGTCAATAGAGGATATTAAACAGGATTAATATGGGTAATGGCGCGGAGCTCTGCTCCTAGACGTCCACCATCAACGCCGGTTAGCTCCGCCCACTGCACAGAGAGAGTTAAGGACACACTGTGTGACCTCAGACAAGTCACTGTCCCACCCAGAGAACCCAGCACTGCAGCGAGGAGAGAGTTAATGACACACTGCGTGACCTCAGACAAGTCACTGTGTTGTAACGTATCTAGGGCTCTAGTGTAATTTTCCCAATTCATGCCCTTATATAGATATAACTTATCATATCCTTATATAGGCATAAGAATCATAACCTTATTTAGACACAGCCAATGCAGTCCAAATACGGCATGGCTACTTCCACTAAGCTCCCAGAGAACAACGAGTTCTTGAAGACAACCAGCCTTCAGCAGTACGGGAAGTCCCCCTGCTTCAGTATTGATTTGTCCCAGAACTCCTGGAGTGTATAAAGAACTTCGAGTTCTTAGTGATGTTATTATGTCCACCCTTACGTCAAACTCGGCACCTTCCAGGTATAAATATGCCCACATCTGCCCTAGCAAAACACACAGTGGTTTTGGAGCAGATCGACTAACTACTTGCCCGACGCCCTGCTGTATGCGAGTGCCGAAGGAAGCGGACCCTCCCTGCTGAATGCACTGAGAGAGACGCTGTCTTTTCTCCTGCCGAGAAATCCAGCTCCAGTGTTTCCCTGATAACCTTGGGGGCTACTGGGAGATCGAGTCCTGAGAGAGAGATACAAGACCTCCTTCATTCTATAACCAAGGTACGGAGCTGATTAGACCCTTAGAGAATTCTTGGATAGATTCTTGGCAGAAACTATTTAACTCAAGCTACACCTCACTCGGAAGCATATTACCAAGCAATAGCGATAATTATCGCTATTGCTTGGTTAGCGGGAAAAAAATATCGCCGAGCACCGAGGATTTTTACCGCTGAGATACCTTGATATTATCAAGGTTTATCTCAAAAGCGGTAAAAATCCTGCGAAATGCATGAATATCGCTGACAAATCTGCGATATTCATGCATTATCGTGACAATGCTCTTAGCCATGTTATCCACCTTCCATTGGATAACATGGCTAAGAACTGCTTTTAGCAGGCATTCGCTTTTGGAGATATTCGCGCTTAGCGCGAATATTTCCAAAAGTTGTTGATAGGAGATAGAGATGTTAGCGACTGTTTTCAGTCGCTAACATCTTGGCACGCCCACTTTGCATGTCATTAGCGATAATTATCGCTGACATGCAAAGTGGGCCCCTAAATATCCGCGGCAGCTTGGTAAAAGGGCGATAAAATTATCGCTGCATTAGCGGGAAAAAGTCCCACTAGTGCGGCGATAATGGCCCTTGGTAATATGCCCCTCACTTCTTCCCTTTTACTAGGCTTAGGTTAGGTACACCGGGGTAGGTGTATTTTAGAAGCACCAGTTGAGTACTTTTAGTCATTATTTATCATTGTATGTATTTTATCTTTTTTATGTATCTTATGGCTTAGAAACCATATAAATGCTTTTACAGTATTATTTCATAATACTCTTTTTACTGTACACACTTTACTTCATAGCAAGTATTAAGATTGTAGCAATTTACTTCTCTTGCATTAGAAAGAAGACTGCTCAATAAATAACCTTTTTATTGAAAATGCAGTCTCTCTATTTCTCTGCACTTCTGGTGAAACTAAGCATGCACGATTGACTGAGTGAAATTGCCATCTATTGTTTCCGCGACTCTGGAGATATATTCCTTATTCTTGGGGAACAAAGTTGTCATGTGATATGGTTGTCAGAAACGAATCCCTTCTTGTGAATTCGAGAAAGTTTCTAGTGACCTCTGAGCTAGCTGGCACACACAATTAAGCCTAACATATTAAATAGAGACCTAGTAGACTTCAGTCCTACGTCTAAGCTATCGTTTATGTTATTCCAATGCACAGAGCCTATTTGGAATATAGGAACTACACTACAACTGTACCTCCCAGAGACCCCAGCACTGCAGAGAGAGGAGAGAGAGTTAATGACACACTGTGTGACCTCAGACAAGTCACTGTCCCACCCAGCACTGCAGAGAGAGAAGAGAGTTAATGACACAATGTGTGACCTCAGACAAGTCACTGTCCCACCCAGCACTGCAGAGAGAGGAGAGAGTTACTGACAGACTGTGTGACCTCATACAAGTCACTGTCCCACCCAGAGACCCCAGCACTGCAGAGAGAGGAGAGAGAGTTCATGACACACTGTGTGACCTCAAACAAGTTACTGTCCAGCCCAAATACCCCAGCACTATTATAGGCAACACTCCCCACCCACTGTCAGAGCATGCATGATGACGTAAATAAATACACAACACAACTTATGTTTGGGAAAATATTGCTGCAGGTTTATTCCATATAACAGTATGCAATCTGGTGGGTTAACTTACGGGAGATCCAAGGGCAGGCAGCGGTAACCGACCTATGCTGCCCTGCCCGCCGGATGAGCCAACTTGCAATGTGGCGAAGCCAATCAGTGCTACCGCTTATGGGGTGATTCTCTTTGCTGGATCACGTGACACATTGGTCCCTTATTACTCACGCCCCTCTCGGGGCAGAGCGTAGCAAGGCAAGCCCCCGGTTGTTCAAGCCCACAACTGCCTAAAGGACTAGCGGGGCGCCGACGGACTTCTTCCAGGAACCTGCCATGAGGGCTCCTGGGATTTGGCTCTGGCACCCCTGTTATGCTCATGCAGAGGTAGCCTTCTGTACCCATCTGCTTCTAGATGGCCCTTTAACTCCCCCCGGCTCTGGAGGCGGCCCCCATCGCCTAAAGAGCCCCCACCATTATAGCAAATTTTTGTTCCTGCTATTTCCCGGGCCACCTTTATGTCCAGTAGGAACAGGTCCCTTCCCACGTGTGACAAGTGCACCCCAAATTTCCACAATCACCTTTGGTGTTTGCCTGGATTAGCCCGTGCCTGATGAAGCAAAGCCCCATGGCTCTGCGAACCTGCGCAAGGCTCTGTTCATCCTTCTTCGGGATGGCTCGAAGGCCTCACATGACCTGTAGGAATGTGATGGCCACCCAGGAGGGAGCTCTATTCTCAGCCATCGCTATGTTACCCTTCAAGCTAATGTAGGCTCCCACCTCCTGTAACCTGTTGTTGCTATCCCTGTAGCACTTTATGTGCCTAGCACCTGTTCCCCCAATTTATGGAACAGCAGCATACTTGTTTAGATGACCGCTTCCACAACCAGCCTGTATACGCTGGCTATGAAGGCGGGGAATTTTATGCATAACTGAAGCAACCCGTAACCTGCCCAGGGAGTAGGGTGCACATACTTCGTTGAAGTTGACCAGACATTTGTACAGGTATTTTCAATTGCTCAACCATGGCGACCAAGAATACGCGTATTGTGCCCTTTAGTGCAGCCACAGCACCCTGGGTGGAGTGACAACTTCTTCCATCTACCAGGCTTGCTTAACTAACGTTTGATCACGTGTCCCTTGGAGCTCGATCCAGCTATAGGCCTAATTCACTTTGTTATCCCTGGAATGATTGCCCTTCCCTAAATCCAAAGCAGCATTCAGCTTACCTTTTGGTCACCTTAAAATTCAGTTTGGGACATACATACGCCACATGGCCAGGGAGTAGTGCGTATATTAACAATGATACTGTTAGAATCTAATATTCCCAGTTGCTAGTATTGCCTCAGCCCCCTTTTGCAGGCAGCTGGGGCCACACTGCCTCACCGTGCGTTACCTCCTACCTCATGCAACTCCATTACTTCGTTGAAGTTGAGCGGACATTTGTACAGGCATTTTTGATTGCTCGACCATGGCGACCAACATTGCTCATATTGTGTCCTTTAGTGCAGCCACAGCACCCTGGGTAGAGTGACAACTTCCTCTGTCTACCAGGCTTGCTTAACTAACGTTTGATCATGTGTCCCTTGGAGCTCGATACAGCTACACATTCTGGCATAACCAACTGACTCAACCCACCTGGCTGAATTGCTGCTGCGAGATTTTGAACTTATCACTATGCTCCCGTGGTTACCGGTGCGCATCTTGTATAGGTCTTTCCCCCACTTTATTGATGCTGATTCCTGCAATGTACCCTTCGACCCCTGTATGAGCGAGTAAAATACCTGTAACATTGCAAATCCCACAGCCCTCACATTCTCGGGCACTCCAGTGGTGGGAGAGGGGTCTTAGCGTTAGGTTCTGCTACATACATGGCCTCCTAGCCTGCAAGCCCACTCGTCTGACAGCAGTCTATCTGTTGTTTTGCCCGTTCAATGTCCACACCCTGGCGCAAGACGTCCGGTCCTATACTTCTGTTAAAGGATCACCTTGGGTGAGGCTGGAGTGAACGATTGTCTGTTGTGCATCTGACAGTAATCACCTTGGTGTGCTGTGGCTGGGATAGAGTTGTTGCTTCAGTCACTCTCCTAATTGTGGCAATGAGCAGCTCTTTTGCATTCTTCACTGCAGACCGTGCCTAGTCCGATCCTAGATACACACTGCGTGCAAACCAGCAGTGACCCAAGATGCATAAGCACTAGACCTGGTACACTTGGTAATCCCGGAAAGAATTCCCCTCCTCCGAAATTCATGTGTAAGGGCAGCTGGTCCCTGATTTAATTCCTAGTAGTCTATGTGTTATGCCACACTCCTTTTATGCCAGCTAAATGTCTGCACCCTGTCGCAAGACGTCCCCTGTTCCATACTCCTGTTAAAGGATTACCATAATGCAGCCCTGCAGGAAAAGCTTGAGGGCTGATAGCTGGCGGAGAACACTACATAAAGATACATGCACTTTCTTGGAAATGGGCATGCACAATGTGTTAGCTAGCTGTGACCCTATGTGATCTAAGTCAGTCTTACCCAGCTAAGAAACCACATGCATGTTGATTAACAAACTTACGCAACCCGTCTGGTTGCAAGGGCGATAATGCGAGTGAAAATAGCTTAACCGAAGCACCACTAACACGCGCTGGTCTATGGGGTCACAATTTCTGCTAGGAGAGCAGACCTTTGCCCAGTCAGGGATACTGATGAACTATGTCGAACACTTGCTTGTGTCAAGACTGATAAAGTGAGGCTGGACCGAACGCTTGTATGTTGTGCATCTGACGGTAAGTATCTTGATTGTGGCAATGTGCAGCTTTTCCACGAGTTTCATTGCGGAGTGTGCCTGGTCCGGTCCTAGATACACACTGCGTACTAACCAGCTGTGACCCATGAAGCACTAGACCTGTTCACTTGGTTTACCCGGGAATTGATTGTCCACCACCAAAACATGTGTAGTGTTGCTGGCCCCGGATATACTGCATAGTAATCTTCTGTTGAGCCATGCTCCTTTTATGCCTTTTCCAATGGCAGTGAACCCGCTCACACAAGTGACCCGCTGTTAGCAAGCCCAGTGTGACCTGTAGCATGGTATTGTAACTCTCCTAACAACTGCACTGAGGGCACTGAGGGCAAGCCACTCTCACTGCTACTGGAGCCTGACTAATGGCCTTGAAGGCCTAAGCAATACAGCCCGGTCAGCAAGTCACGCCCACTGTACAGTTGCAATTTAGTAATTCATGGCGCGGTACTCGCTGGGGCCTACTACCGCGCTGTGTATGTGCGGCCCAGGATGAACTTGACGATGGTGTGGATGGGTTGGTAACGTTGCCTGGCTGGAGTGCAATGCCCTTGACAAACAACTCTTGACAAGATGTGCCAACGCAGGTAGAAGTAGGAGTTCTATCCCGCCCGCCTTACCTTCATACCACCCAGTGCTGTGTATAGCGCTTGTGGTACAAAAGGGGGTGGTGATGGACGGAGCATCTGAACCAATCAAACACTCACACCCAGTCAAAAGATCTGGGTTTAATCCATCACCGTTCTTTAGCCCACTCTGCCACCCCAGTTCAGACATGGCTATATGCAAATCAGTCTGACCCTGTGCCTCATGGGAACAGTCCGGCCCGAACTGCCAAGCCATGTCTTCCCTGGACCGGAAACAAGCTTCCGAGGACCGGTTTCTGGCATTCCTGCCGTCTTCAGCCCGGCTTGCCTGAATCCAGTGGCAAAGTGAGCAAGGGACTCACGTCTGAGCATACCCTGCCACACTTAAGGTGGCCAAAAGCGGTACAAAAGGGGATGGACGGAGCGTCAGATGCTCCATCCATCACCACCCCCTTTTGTACCGTGTATAGCGCTTGTTGCATAGCATGATGCTTGTATACTTGTGAAGTGCCAGTAGTCATGCTGCCGCTGAATAAGTGATAATTGTTGCCCAGCTCCCTGATATTCATTTTAACAACTGCAAAAGGATGAAAGGTTGGTTGAACCCAACGGGGGTAAGATCCTCACACTCAAAATACCAGTTGGTCCAGGTATCCTTTGCCATGACCCCTCATGTGACCTTTGAACTCACTTTTTAACGAGCAAGAGTCTAACAGGCAGATACCCAAGCCTGTACCCTAACAACATAGCAACACTCACCGCTGCAAATGCCTTCAAACAATCAATCAATCAATCAGGGGTTTATAAAGCGCACTACTCACCCGTGACGGTCTCACTCTGCACCCCCTCTGCATCCCTCAGTTCCACCTGAGCTCCACCTCACCAGCAACACCTCAGTATCACTCTGCAACACCTCAGGAGCAACCTGCACAACCCCAGGATCACTCTGCATCACCTGAGCACCACCTTACCAGCACCACCTCAGGATCACTCTGCACCACCTCAGCATCACTCTGCACCACCTCAGGATCAGTCTGCACCACCTCAGCATCACTCTGCAAAACCTGAGCATCACTCTGCGGCACCTCAGTATCACTCTGCACCACCTCAGGATCAGTCTGCGGCACCTGAGCACCACCTTACCAGCACCACCTCAGGATCACTCTGCACCACCTCAGGATCACTCTGCACCACCTCAGCATCACTCTGCACCACCTCAGGATCACTCTGCACCACCTCAGTATCACTCTGCACCACCTCAGCATCACTCTGTACCACCTGAGGACCACCTCACCAGAACCACCACAGGATCACTCTGCGGCACCTCAGCATCACTCTGCACCACCACAGGATCACTCTGCGGCACCTCAGCATCACTCTGCACCACCTCAGTATCACTCTGCACCACCTCAGTATCACTCTGCACCACCTCAGGATCAGTCTGCGGCACCTCAGCATCACTCTGCACAACCTCAGGATCACTCTACACCACCTCAGCATCAGTCTGCACCACCTCAGCATCACTCTGCACCACCTCAGTATCACTCTGCACCACCTCAGGATCACTCTGCATCACCTCAGCATCACTCTGCTACATCTCAGGATCACTCTGCACCACCTCAGGATCCCTCTGCACCATCTCAGGATCACTCTGCACCATCTCATGATCGGTCTGCACCACCTCAGCATCACTCTGCACCACCTCAGGATCAGTCTGCGGCACCTCAGCATCACTCTGCACAACCTCAGGATCACTCTGCACCACCTCAGCATCACTCTGCACCACCTCAGGATCACTCTGCACTACCTCAGGATCAGTCTGCGGCACCTCAGCATCACTCTGCACCACCTCAGGATCACTCTGCACCACCACAGTATCACTCTACACCACCTCAGCATCACTCTGCACCACCTCAGTATCACTCTGCACTACCTCAGGATCAGTCTGCGGCACCTCAGCATCACTCTGCACAACCTCAGGATCACTCTGCAATACCTCAGCATCACTCTGCACCACCTCAGTATCACTCTGCACTACCTCAGGATCAGTCTGCGGCACCTCAGCATCACTCTGCACCACCTCAGCATCACTCTGCACCACCTCAGGATCAGTCTGCGGCACCTCAGCATCACTCTGCACAACCTCAGGATCACTCTGCACCACCTCAGCATCACTCTGCACCACCTCAGGATCAGTCTGCGGCACCTCAGCATCACTCTGCACAACCTCAGGATCACTCTGCAATACCTCAGGATCACTCTGCACCATCTCAGGATCACTCTGCACCATCTAAGGATCACTCTGCACCACCTCAGCATCACTCTGCACCACCTCAGGATCACTCTGCACCACCTCAGGATCACTCTGCACCATCTCAGGATCACTCTGCACCATCTCATGATCAGTCTGCACCACCTCAGCATCACTCTGCACAACCTCAGGATCACTCTGCACCACCTCAGCATCACTCTGCACAACCTCAGGATCACTCTGCACTACCTCAGCATCACTCTGCACAACCTCAGGATCACTCTGCACCACCTCAGGATCACTCTGCACCACCTCAGGATCACTCTGCACCATCTCAGGATCACTCTGCACCACCTCAGGATCAGTCTGCGGCACCTCAGCATCACTCTGCACAACCTCAGGATCACTCTGCACCACCTCAGGATCAGTCTGCGGCACCTCAGCATCACTCTGCACCACCTCAGCATCACTCTGCACCACCTCAGTATCACTCTGCACTACCTCAGGATCAGTCTGCGGCACCTCAGCATCACTCTGCACCACCTCAGGATCACTCTGCATCACCTCAGCATCACTCTGCTACATCTCAGGATCACTCTGCACCACCTCAGGATCACTCTGCACTACCTCAGGATCACTCTGCACCACCTCAGGATCACTCTGCACCATCTCATGATCAGTCTGCACCACCCCAGGATCACTCTGCACCACCTCAGTATCACTCTGCACCACCTCAGGATCACTCTGCACCACCTCAGGATCACTCTGCACCATCTCAGGATCACTCTGCACCACCTCAGGATCACTCTGCACCATCTCAGGATCACTCTGCACCACCTCAGTATCACTCTGCACCACCTCAGTATCACTCTGCACCATTTTAGGATCACTCTGCACCACCTCAGGATCACTCTATACCACCTCAGGATCACTCTGTACCACCTCAGGATCACTCTGCACCATCTCAGGATCACTCTGCACCACCTCAGTATCACTCTGCACTACCTCAGGATCAGTCTGCGGCACCTCAGCATCACTCTGCACCACCTCAGGATCACTCTGCAAAACCTCAGCATCACTCTGCGGCACCTCAGCATCACTCTGCACCACCTCAGTATCACTCTGCACTACCTCAGGATCAGTCTGCGGCACCTCAGCATCACTCTGCACCACCTCAGCATCACTCTGCACCACCTCAGTATCACTCTGCACTACCTCAGGATCAGTCTGCGGCACCTCAGCATCACTCTGCACCACCTCAGGATCACTCTGCAATACCTCAGTATCACTCTGCACTACCTCAGGATCAGTCTGCGGCACCTCAGCATCACTCTGCACCACCTCAGGATCACTCTGCAATACCTCAGTATCACTCTGCACTACCTCAGGATCAGTCTGCGGCACCTCAGCATCACTCTGCACCACCTCAGGATCACTCTGCAAAACCTCAGCATCACTCTG
The DNA here is from genome assembly GCF_964263255.1 of Lissotriton vulgaris. Taxonomy (NCBI): domain Eukaryota; kingdom Metazoa; phylum Chordata; class Amphibia; order Caudata; family Salamandridae; genus Lissotriton; species Lissotriton vulgaris. The sequence continues at coordinate 279,983 of NW_028250124.1, forward strand.
CGGCACCTCAGCATCACTCTGCACCACCTCAGCATCACTCTGCACCACCTCAGTATCACTCTGCACTACCTCAGGATCAGTCTGCGGCACCTCAGCATCACTCTGCACCACCTCAGCATCACTCTGCACCACCTCAGTATCACTCTGCACTACCTCAGGATCAGTCTGCGGCACCTCAGCATCACTCTGCACCACTTCAGGATCACTCTGCAATACCTCAGGATCACTCTGCACCACCTCAGGATCACTCTGCAATACCTCAGGATCACTCTGCATCACCTCAGCATCACTCTGCTACATCTCAGGATCACTCTGCACCATTTCAGGATCACTCTGCACTACCTCAGCATCACTCTGCACCACCTCAGGATCACTCTGCAATACCTCAGTATCACTCTGCACCACCTCAGGATCACTCTTCACCACCTCAGGATCACTCTGCAATACCTCAGGATCACTCTGCACCACCTCAGGATCACTCTGCACCACCTCAGCATCACTCTGCACCACCTCAGGATCACTCTGCACCATCTCAGGATCACTCTGCACCACCTCAGGATCACTCTGCACCACCTCAGGATCACTCTGCACCACCTCAGTATCACTCTGCGTCACCTGAGCACTACCTCACACGCTCCACCTCAGGTTCACTCTGCACCACCTCTGCATCACTCTGCACCACCTGAGCACAACCTCACCAGCAACACATTCAGATCACTCTGCACCATCTCTGCATCACTCTGCACCACCTGAGCACAATCTCAACTGCACCACCTCCGGATCACTCTGCACCATTTCTGCATCACTCTGCACCACCTAAGCACCACCTCACCAGCACCACCTCAGGATCACTCTGCACCACCTCAGCATCACTCTGCACCACCTCAGGATCACTCTGCACCATCTCAGGATCACTCTGCACCACCTCAGGATCACTCTGCACCACCTCAGGATCACTCTGCACCACCTCAGGATCACTCTGCACCACCTCAGGATCACTCTGCACCACCTCAGGATCACTCTGCACCACCTCTGCATCAAAGTCACCATTTGCTAACTTTACAGCTCCAGCTGTAGAAACCTGGCTAGGCGCCTTGAAGCCTCGATGAATGCTTTAAGAGTACTCGTGTTTTCTACATCCCTCTCCATGTTTCGCATCGTATTCTAATGGCTGAAATAATTAAAATGTTAATTGATTGGTCCGTCACTCTGTCCCCATGTGGGTCTGTCCTGGGCTGTACCTGGGGGCCAACAGGGGGCACAGCTCAGTGTGAAAAACTTTACTTTATTCACCTGTGACCAGAAGGAGAGGGCAGCAGACGTCACTGTTTCAAGGACATGAGGCCACCAATGAGGAGGCTGGAGCTGGCCACATGTCACAAACCCATCTGCAACAGAGTACAGCGCTATGAAGGTGAGACGCACTTACACAGCGCTATGAAGGTGAGGCGCACCAACACAGCGCTAAGAAGGGGAGGCGCAGCACTATGAAGGGGAGGCGCAGCACTATGAAGGGGAGGCGCAGCAGCACAGCGCTATGAAGGTGAGACGCAGCAACACAGCGCTATGAAGGTGAGGCACAGCAACACAGCGCTAAGAAGGTGAGGCGCAGAAAAAACAGCGCTATGAATGTGAAGCACAGGAACACAGCGCTAAGAAGGTGAGGCACAGCAACACAGCGCTAAGAAGGTGAGGCGCAGCAACACAGCGTTATTAATGAGAGGCACAGGAACACAGCGCTAAGAAGGTGAGGCTCAGCAACACAGCGCTATGAAGGTGAGGCACAGCAACACAGATCTAAGAAGGTGAGATGCAGCAACACAGCGCTAAGAAGGTGAGGCACAGCAACACAGCGCTAAGAAGGTGAGACACAGCAACACAGCGCTAAGAAGGTGAGGCACAGGAACACAGCGCTAAGAAGGTGAGACGCAGCAATACAGCGTTAAGAAGGTGAGGAGCAGCAACACAGAGCTATAAAGGTGAGGCACAGGAACACAGCGCTAAGAAGGTGAGGCACAGCAATACAGCGCTATGAAGGAGAGGCGCTGCAACACAGCGCTATGAAGGTGAGGCACAGCAACACAGCGCTAAGAAGGTGAGGCTCAGCAACACAGCGCTATGAAGGAGAGGCGCAGCAACACAGCGCTATGAAGGTGAGGCACAGCAACACAGCGCTAAGAAGGTGAGGCTCAGCAACACAGCGCTAAGAAGGTGAGGCGCAGCAACACAGCGCTATGAATGTGAGGCACAGGAACACAGCACTAAGAAGGTGAGGCACAGCAACACAGCGCTAAGAAGGTGAGGTGCAGCAACACAGCGCTAAGAAGGTGAGGTGCAGCAACACAGCGTTAAGAAGGTGAAGCGCTGCAACACAGCACTAAGGAGGTGAGTCGCAGCAACACAGAGCTAAGAAAGGTGAGTCACAGCAACACATCATTAAGATGGTGAGGCGCAGCAACACAGCACTATGAAGGTGAGGCACAGCAACACAGCACTATGAAGGTGAGGCTCAGCAACACAGCACTATGAAGGTGAGGCGCAGCAACACAGCGCTAAGAAGGTGAGGCACAGCAACACAGCGCTAAGAAGGTGAAGCACAGCAACACAGCACTAAGAAGATGAGGCTCAGCAACACAGCACTATGAAGGTGAGGTGCAGCAACACAGCGCTAAGAAGGTGAAGCACAGCAACACAGCACTATGGAGGTGAGGCTCAGCAACACAGCACTATGAAGGTGAGGTGCAGCAACAAAGCGCTAAGAAGATGAGGCACAGCAACACATCGTTTAGAAGGTGAGGCGCAGCAACACAGCGCTATGAAGGTGAGGCGCAGCAACACAGCGCTAAGAAAGGTGAGGCGCAGCAACACAGCGCTAATAAGGTGAGACGCAGCAACACAGCGCTAAGAAGGTGAGACGCAGCAACACAGCGCTAAGAAGGTGAGGCACAGCAACACAGCACTAGGAAGGTGAGGCACAGCAACACAGCGCTAAGAAGGTGAGGCACAGCAACACAGCGCTTTGAAGGTGAGGCACAGCAACACAGCGCTAAGAAGGTGAGGCACAGCAACACAGCGCTAAGAAGGTGAGGCACAGCAACACAGCGCTATGAAGGTGAGGCACAGGAACACAGCGCTAAGAAGGTGAGACGCAGCAACACAGCGCTTTGAAGGTGAGGCACAGCAACACAGCGCTAAGAAGGTGAGGCACAGCAACACAGCGCTATGAAGGTGAGGCACAGGAACACAGCGTTAAGAAGGTGAGGAGCAGCAACACAGCGCTAAGAAGGTGAGGAGCAGCAACACAGCGCTAAGAAGGTGAGGCACAGCAACACAGCACTAAGAAAGGTGAGGCACAGCAACACAGCGCTAAGAAGGTGAGGAGCAGCAACACAGCGCTAAGCAAAATATCAGCAAGACTCACTACGTTGGCTTGAGCTGAGCCTGTATTATTGGTGAAACGCACAACAGCATCATTGGCCTCTTGGCGCTAGACACACACACACACACACATGCATGTACACAAAGCCACATACAGTTAGAGGAGACATCACATTTATTTCTTTTCTGGCCTCTGCTTGGTTTCCCGCTGCCCCCACCCCATTTCATCAGTTCACAGCAACTTTCATAAAGGAAAGGGTTAACTTTACAAGCCCGAGACCACGTGATGCAGCCGAGCTGCGCCCCAACCCATCCAGCATGCCCCTCGCCCACCCACCCATCCATGCCAAAACAGGTCATTGTCTCGCTGGTGCTGAAGTAAGGGGGTGCAGCCTGGTATGGGGGGGCTGGGGCTGCAGCTTCCACCTGTAGAATGAACGTGAGGCGGCAATGAAGAGACGACACAGAGAATTCAATGCATAATTCAGCTTCATGATGTCTTTATTCATAGACTGACGCCCCCTGGACATCTCCTTCCTTTCATCCCTCCTCGGGGACATCTCCTGCTCCCCTCCCTTGGGACCAGTGGTCGAAGTGGGGAAAAACAGTAGGGTAACTGTGGGCGGAGACTCCGAGGGCAGGGATAACCCAAGGATAACCAGGTCAACACTGCCCACTCCAAGGTGGAGTCTATCAGTGTGTGTGGGGGGGGGGGGTAATAGATGCCCTGTTATTGACCTGGTGGGGGCCGGGGGGGGGGGGGGGCTCTGTTACAACAGGCTCAGGTCTGCCCCTGGCTGGACCATAAAGAGGGGGTGCAGGACCCCGGTGAACGTGCCATTTAAGGTGCGGCGATGCTGCAAGGTTTTTGTGTGGCCTGCGTTGTAGAAGGACAGCCGCCCCCCCTCGTAGTCCAGGTACACCCCCAGATTCAGGGTGATCGGACGGGTGTAGGAGAAGGTGATGGAGAAATGGAGAACCCCGTAGCTACCACCACCACTCCGACCCAAAAGAGAGACCGCGCTCACAGGGGGCTCGTCGTCAAACCCCCCATGCAGAGTCTCTCCTGCGACCCCCACAAACCCCCACTCCTGCCCCTCATGCACCACCTGCACCTCCCAGTAATGCCTCCCCGTGGTGAACCCCTCCCGCCCCAGCACACAGGGACACTGAGTGATTCTCTTGGGATTGTCCGGTCGGGGCTGCGGTCTGTCTGTCCATGTCACGTGTCTCCCCTCCTTAGACAGGATCACGCCTCGATGAGCCGTGTCTGGATCCAGAGTCACCAGCGCTGGAGAGAGAGGAGAGAGAGTTAATGACACACTGTGTGACCTCAGACAAGTCACTGTCTGACCCAGAGACCCCTGCCCAGCAGAGAGAGGGGAGAGAGGTAATGACACACTGTGTGACCTCAGACAAGTCACTGTCTGACCCAGAGACCCCTGCCCAGCAGAGAGAGGGGAGAGAGGTAATGACACACTGTGTGACCCCAGACAAGTCACTGTCCCACCAGAGACCCCAGCACTGCAGAGAGAGAGGAGAGAGAGTTAATGACACTGTGTGACCTCAGACAAGTCACTGTCTCACCCAGAGACCCCAGCACTGCAGAGAGAGGAGAGAGAGTTAATGACACTGTGTGACCTCAGACAAGTCACTGTCTCACCCAGAGACCCCAGCACTGCAGAGAGAGGAGAGAGTTAATGACACACTGTGCGACCTCAGACAAGTCACTGCCTCACCCAAAGACCCCAGCACTGCAGAGAGAAGGGAGAGAGAGGTAATGACACACTGTGTGACCTTAGGCAAGTCACCGTCTCACCCAGAGACCCCTGCCCTGCAGAGAGAGGGGAGAGAGTTAATGACACACTGTGTGACCTCAGACAAGTCACTGTCCCACCCAGAGACCCCAGCACTGCAGAGAGAGGAGAGAGAGTTAATGACAAACTGTGTTACCTCAGACAAGTCACTGTCCCACCCAGAGACTCCAGGACTGCAGAGAGAGGAGAGAGTGTTAATGACACAATGTGTAACCTCAGATATGTCACTGTCCCACCCGAGACCCCAGGGCTGCAGAGAGAGAAGTTAATGACACACTGTGTGACCTCAGACAAGTCACTGTCCCACCAGAGACCCCAGCGCTGCAGAGAGAGGAGAAAGAGTGAATGACAGACTGTGTGACCTCAGACACGTCACTGTCCCACCCAGGGACCCCAGCACTGCAGAGAGAGGAGAGAGAGATGTAGTATCCTGTGTTTCCCCTTTAAATGTCTCGTTCTTGTAGGCATGCATTTCTTGTGTATCCTTTTAAATGCTAGTGTCCTGTGTTCTACAGAGCACTGTTAGAATGCTGTGTTGTACCTAGATTGATTATACCCTTTGACACTGAAGTACATGGATGTGCTTTTCTTCTTGGATTAAACCTACCACTTAAACATTCTTCTTGGCAATATTATTGAATGAAAGAGATTACTACAAACTGGCGACGAGGATGGGATACTTTCGAGAACCAATAACTATTTTTGAGATTATTTTTTTTTCTCTTCTTTCTTCGTTATTTGTACTCTGATTTTGAGTAGGATTCTTCAATTTCTTCAAGGATTCATCGATCTCCTCTTCAAATCTACTTCTACTACTTACTAAAAAAAATTTTTTAACTGTTTTCTGCTCTTCGTGTTAAAGGTTGATTGTTATTCAACTACAATTGCTGGTAACTTTGTATTTCTAAGGAAATTGTGAGTACATTTACTGCTTCATGTTCGATCTGTTCTTCATTCATATTCAATATCTTCAACCTGAAATATTAACTTTGTCTACATGTTTACCTTTCAACGTGCCTTTCCGTTACTGCGCTTTTCTTCAATTTACTGCCTAGCAACGCGTGCATGCATGAAACAAGCGCTCGCATCTCCACGGCTTGTCGTTGCTTGGTAACGTGTGACGCATTGAAGCGCTTTGATTGGCACAGCACAAGAAGCGCATTGATTGGCACATTAGAGGTCACGTCGCGTAACCCCGCATTTTGTACGTGCCTCCATCTTGGATTTATACGAACCAAATTACGAGGTTATTTAACCATTGAAGCACACCAGTACTTTTTTTTTGTCTTCAAATTACACGTATTTATCCAGCATTTTCTACAATTTCGACCAGCATTGTAAGTTTATTCATTTTTCTTTATTGTTCTTACATTATCTTAATTTTCTTCGAACAACATGAGTATCACCAATTCTGCCTCCACAAGTAATTCTTCAAACAGTTCTGCAACTACTTCATGCATCAATATAAATATTAGCGTGCCTAAAGAGTTTTTAACTTCACCTGGTGAACCAAGTATAAAGTGGTCTGAGTGGAAGGAATATTTTCTCAATTATATAGCCACTTTAGAAGACAATGTTGGAACTTTGTTACCTGAACGTAAATTGTGAATGCTTCTACATAGTCTTGGTCCAGAAGGTTTAAAAGTCTATAATCAGATGCAAAAACCAGAAAGAGCAAATGATATTGATATTTTAAAAGCTGCAATTTCTGATTTGACTGAGCATTATTCACCGATAGTATGTATTGGTGTTACCAGACGTGCATTTTTCAAAAGGAAACAGTTGGAGAATGAGTCAGTAGAAGAATATGTTTCCCAATTGAAATTGCTTGCCATGCACTGCAAATTTGGAGTATTACACGATAAACTCATTCGTGATCAAGTTGTTGCGTGTTCCAGGAATAAGAGAATTCAAGATATGGATTGAGGGAGAGTCTAGTATGAAGTTATCGGATAGAAGCTCCAAAGCTTTAGCTGATCAGTCTGGAACTACTACTTCTATGGTTAACAAAATTTCTGTAAAATCTAATAAGGAGTCTTTCGATAAGAAGTTTCAATCCGATGGGAGTTCTCAGAGAAAGTTTCATAACTCAAAATCTTTCACTAGAAAAATGTATAATAATAATAACTGTGATTCTTTTTCCTTTGCGTGCTATCGTTGTGGAGATAAAAATGACAATGGTTTTGAGAAATGTCCCGCTAGGTATGCTAAATGTTCTAATTGTGGGGTTGTAGGGCATTATGCTAAGGTCTGCAATAGAAGTTCTTCACAGTCATCTAAAATTGTCCATGTTGATAATACTGATTCTTCTGATTATGATTCTGATAGCGAATCTAAGGGGTGGGGCCGTTCAACCTCGCTCCATGAGCATAATAAGCCTTGGGCCAAAAACAATTAAAAAGGGAAGGGGAACATGTGGCCTCCCTCTTCGAGCCCTAGCAAGCCCCGGGGACCCCATCCCTGGTACCAAATATAACAAAGGGGAGGGGATATGGTATCCCCTTTCTGAGCCATAGTAGGCCCAGGGGGGCCGTCCCCTGAGGCCAGCCTTTTTATTTACAAGAACAGGGGGCTGCTTCAGCCCCCATCCAAAGCCTATTTTTATCCCAGGGACCCCATCCCTGGGGCCTGCATTACAAATAGGAAGGTGTCCATGTTCCCACCAAGGGCACCCCCCAAGCAAATGCTAGGGGCTATGTGCGGAGACCCCACAGCCGCTGCTAGCCCCCTGAATGGTGTGGGAGCCGGCTTGCTCCCGCCCAGGGGAGCAGCTGCTTTTTACATGTTCTCTCTGGACGGGAGCAGTATGAGTTTTGTTTCCCTGCCCGCAACAATGTAGGCCGGAAACAGAACACAAGTCTGCTCCCAGCGACGGGAGCATTTTAAAATCTGTCGCCGGCTGGGAGCAGTACATAAGGACAGTGGTCCCAGAAAGTAACAGTACAATTTGGGAAATCAAAGCAAATATTCACAACAAATCATAAAACACAAGTAATTGGTTAAACTCAGTGTTTTAATTCACACTGGGCAACACTCTCTTAATGTAAATATTCATATTACAAATAGCAATGTCCTTAGAAAGGAACATGGTGAGGGAGAGGAGGGGAAGGCGGGTATTGGTGTTCCGTGATGAAAGGGCAGTGATTGGAAGATGCAGTGTCAATCAAAAAAAATACATTAATTCGAACACATGAGACTCGTCCATCAAGCCTATACATCTCAATTTAACAGAAAACGTTTACAGCCATGGTTACACCAGTAACACAACATGAAATATCTGTTGTCTATGTATGCTATGCAGTAACGTTTCGAGGTTTCGACCCCTAAGAAACTGTTGACAGTGTTATCCCTAACGCCAGGGTCTTCATCAGGACAGGGTGCGGGGTGAGGAAGGGCGCGATTAAAGGGCCTCTGCACGATGGCCTCCGTTTGAGTAAAGCGAGCTGGGAGCAGACATAGTCACATAGTGTTTGCTCCAGTTTGGCGGAAAATTTTAAAATGATTCCGCCAGACAGCAGCAATAGTGGCGGCTCACAGAGGGAGTGCTGCGGGGTGGTGGGCGGGGGAGGGGCAGGGTGGGGGGGATAGTGGAGTCGGACATCAGATGGCAAAGGTGAATGTAAATAAATAAATGAATACCTGCTGTTGTATGTCCGACTCCACTACCCCCATCCCGCCCACAGCTCTCCCTCTGTGAGCCACCACTGAGCAGCAAACAGAGTAGTGTAGGCAGGGAAACTACTGTGCCCTAGGGGTGGGGTCCCCGAGAACAGTAAGTGAGCCAGCATCCGGAGATGGCCCCCCAGGTCCATTAAAGGCTCAGGGAGGTGGGCCGCGAAGCCTCCCTCTCTTTTCTGTGAAGTGACAGCCCTGGGGGATGGGGTCCCCTGGGCTTTTTACGGGTTCAGGGAGTGGGGTCATGCATCCCCTCTTCACTTCATGTTTGAATATGGCCTTGAGATGGGGTCCCCAGGGGCCTCATTGGGCTCTTTTGGAGCAATGGGCCTCCTCCCCTTGATTAAAACATTGGGCCTGCCACTGGCAGGGAAACAGAACACAAATCTGCTCACAGTCTGCAGGAGTATTTTAAAATCTGCTGCCGACTGGCAGCAGACATCGTTTTTGCTCCCGTTTGGCAGGAGATTTGAAAATTATTCTGCCAGACGGGAGTAAAGACAGTAGTGCAGGCAAGGAAACTACTATTGTTAGGGTAGGTCATTTGCTACGTGTATAATGCCATGTATAAGTTAGCATTCGGTACACCATTTGCTTTTCTGTCGTTCATTTTGTGAGCTGATCGAAACCGGCCCTTGCTTATTCCGAGAAATGTCTATTGCTAAGTTTTGTTTCTGCAATAATGAGCAGTTAGTGCCAGCACATAGCTTTCTAACTAGATAGAGGCCCTCTCCCACTTGTCTGATACTTTGAAAGTAGCACAGGGCGCAACGTCCTTGGACTGGGCCGGCTTGGGTACGATAATGGAGTAGAAACCTTTTTTTGTGTTCTCCTTTGTTTAGCTGCAGCTGCCTGGAAAATTCCATAATGGCCGTGTTCTTTGCTGAACGTGTTATGTATGATGAATCCATACATGTGATTCCTCAGTTCCCTCTGTACCACTCCTAGAGACTGTGCAGACGGGGCCCGCTCCGACTGTATATGAATAAACAATTATTGGCATATATTGTCCACTGACTCTCCGACTCTTCATTTGGTAAGGAAGGCTGAGAGGGGTCAGTGGGGACCCCTTCACTGTGCCCCAGGGGTGGGCTGCCTGGGACACAGTATATCAGCTGGCCCCGGGGGTTGAGGTTCCTGGGGCCATTAAAGGCTCAGCGAGGCCTCTCTTTTCTTTGAAGTGACTGACCCGGAGGATGGGGTCCTGAGGAACGTTTTACGGCTCAGGGAGTGGGTCCATGAAGCCCCCTTTCACTTTATTTTTGAGTATGGTCCTGGGGGTCTCCTTAGGCTCAGGGAGTGGCGTGTGCCCCCTCCACTGTGATTAAAACATTGTTCCTAGGGGATGGGGTTCCCAGTGGTCGAAAATGGGTCAAGGAGGGGGGGCATACTGCCCTCTCCGCTTCAGTAATATACTTGCCCTGGGCGATTAGCTCTCTGAGGGTCCAAAAATCGGCTCAAGGAGAGGAGCCCTACGTATGCCCCCCTCCCTTTTTAGACATATATATAAAAATAATTTAGTCTCTATTTTGTTAGCTTTTTTTGTTGCAATCCCACGGCACTCCCATGGGTGCGCAGCAAATATTCCTGAATTGTGTTGTATTTTGGGCAGGGAGGGGATCCCTCTCGGTCCTCTTCACAGGGCCTAGGAAGGCAGGGTATCCCTACACGCTCCCCTTATGTTATATATTTTTTATCTTTAGGACAGGAGACTAAGTCTCTGCGTCCTATCACGGCTGCCAGCAACATTTGTCTCATGTTGCAGGCAGCCACCGAAAGAGCACACCCCTGCGGGAGTCTGTCTCCGGTAGAACCGAGGTGGCCCTGAGACAATCAGAATGCAATTCTTTTTTTAAGTGTGTCCAAGGGACTCTCGTAAGAGCCATTTGTTTTAACCTTAATTTTAAAAAAACGACCAACAGATTTACACCAAATCACATAATGCACAATCTGCAAACCAACATCTCGCTTCCTGCTGAATTTGGTGTAATCCAGTTCAGAAGTTTTTGCCGTAGCCCTGCCTAAAGAAGTCTATGGAAAATGTATGGGGACATTCTCTTTTTTGACCCTATCTTTTTTCTTGGCCCCCGCTTGACTGATCGCTCCTGCAACTTTCCAGGAAGGAGCTGAAGTGAATTTGTTTTTCCTATGAAAATTTGAGGAAGATTTGTCAAACTGTACCAAAGTTATTAGCAAACCAAAAGCGAGCATGTTTATGGAAACAAAGAGAGACGGACGCCTTAAATCCTCTCTGCTACTGCCGGCCGCAGTAACATATTTATTTAGCCATGTACAGCTTGCAAAATGTCGGACAAATATATATATAAATATATATTCACTATAATAAACAAAGGTTATAGGGGTGTTAAAATTAGGAAATAGAACTTTAAAACATTTTGAAATTCACTGGAAAAAAAGGTTACAGGGGCATTACAATTAGGCTCAGATCTTACACACACAAAACCATGGACATTCTGCAATGCACTTCTTATGACCTCACATATTACATGACTCATGAAATGGTCAGTGACATCACTGATGACCTGTCAAATTACATCACTGATGACATCACTGATGTCATCATCCAGTGAGTGTTAGCATTTTGTAAAAGATTTTGAGACTTAAAGATACTTACCAAACTACTGCACATGTCGTAATTTGACGGTGATCGGGTTAGCGTTAAGCTTTGCTACACACATTTCCTGTTAACTTGACTATGGTTTTCGGAAGCCATTTTGAACACACTGGTGGCCATTTTATATGAATGCGTCGCCTCGTGGTCAGCATACCCTTTGTCCTTTCTTTATATCATTGACCACTCGAATTTGCCCAGCAACAGGCTATTATTAGTACTGGTCAAGCACGCGCATGCGCAGTTAACCCCTCTGTAGTAGTGGACAGTCATCGCTTAGGAATGTCCCTCCAAACTGACCAGTGATGTTGTAACTCCTCCCATGAGTTGGCTGTGTTCCAAAAATGACCATATATGTACCTAAAACTGAGCAATTGTGTTCCGCCTACTCTTTTATTGCTGTAAAACTGTATAAAAGATGTCTCGCACCGATGTTCGGTGTGATACTTCTTGCATTACCGAAGGGTGCTATAGGAATGTACCACCACCCCATGGGGTCTTAATAAACTTGTTTTTTGAATTTTCCAGTTTCCGTGCCAACATTCGTTCTATGGTGTAGGGGGTTTTGCGGAATATGTAGGCCTGGAGAACCCAATACCACAAATTGGCGACCACGAAGGGACTCATCGGCGACTCGGATGCCCGAAGGAGAGGTCGTGACGAAGGATTGGAAACTCGCCATGGACGCGTACGAAGCCACTGAGTGACCCGAGTCTTGGCACCCACGGTGTTTTCCTCCTGATCTGACCTTCCAGGTGGCGCCGGTCCTCGACTGTGATCCTGATCGTTCAAGTTGTCGTAGAATGCCGGTTTGGCTGATTCAATTAAAGAACTTGGCAGTTGGAATCTGGATATCTGAAAATTTGGTAAGCTTGTGATTGGTAAGATAGTCTGCTGACACTTACTGTGGCTCTTTGAATATGTTTTGAGTTAGCTACCGTTTGGTTCTATGATTTGAATTATATGTGCAGTGCACTTCACATAGGCGGGCGTGTAGAGATATTTCTCTAAATTTGTTTTGTTTGAACGGTACACCTTGTGTGAAGTATATTAAGTGCCATTTTTGTGATATCGCGTTTCCGTGATATTTTGACATGCCCGTTTTAAGCACACTCCGAGGAATGTGTTGTCTTGGAAAAGGTACCAATTATCGATTAAATGAATCTCAGCCGGCTCCCCCAGAGGGGACCCCTAATCGCGAAATGTATATAAAATTTGGTATTCCCCCTATTCTATATAGCACATTGTGGCATAAGTACACAAAAACTGATCCCGAATTGCAATGGACCCTACATGGGTCGTTTGATTTACGAAAGGTTCAGTATGTGGAGCAATGTTTGTTTCAGCGTAGGTCTAAGCAAGATATGTTTGATTGTGTATGTATGTGGGAGAAAGCGGTGCGTGAACGAATGAAGCGTGAAATAGCCTTGGCGGACAAAGAGCAGCGGAAGGCTGCTCGGGATAAGGCTTTACAGCTGGAGGAGAAGGAGTTGCAGGAAAAGAAAGAGAGGGAGGCACTGGAACGTAATTTGCAAATGAATGGTCAATTCCCTATTCGACGTCCTCTTTATCCTGTCCTTACTAATGAAGTTGATGATTTTTCATTATTAGATCGTTGCCCGCCTCCGTACGTTCTACCTACGGCCCCAGATGCGGATTCGGATGGAGACGATCAAGGGGGTAGTCGTGTGAGGTTAAATGCCGGTGAAGCCGCGGAACTACGTAGTTTTGCCCGTAAACTTAACTTGAACAAAATAACTATGTCAGAGATTAACGACCGAATGAGTAGGTGGTCTGAACGAGAACGGTTGTATTTTTTGAGTCAGTTTGGAGATGAAGTTGTAGAACGATTCAGGAAAAATTCAACTGATCTAGAGCCTAAGGATATATCAGTTAATCGTGAGAATATGCGTAAAGGTCTATTTGTTATTTCAGATGCGGATGGGTTTTTCCAACGGTTGATCCAACTACGGGATGAGGCGTCAAGGTTACGGGAAGCGAGGAAAGAATCAGAGACGCCTACGCCGGGATTGACGGAGCAATCCAAAGAGTGTTCTATCTTTGGAGCAGATAAGAGTTCTACGATTCATGTTATGCCTATGCGTGAAGCTGCACCTTTGTATGTCCCTCCTAAAGGGCAAGGTACAAGTGATGATAAATTGTGCGGGGATGCAAAGGGTTATTTCGTATATAATTGGGTTTATACACTTTGGAATAGAGCAGATGTTATGGCACTGAAAAATGCTTTGCCTGACCCCCGTAAGAATCCGGCAGCTTTCTATGAAGGAGTGGAAGGGGCTATTTCTTCGTGTGTTATGACGTTAGTTGATATTGACCTTTTCTTTGGGTTAATATTGCCCCCTGATATGTGGAGGGCAATTCGTAAATTTGATGATGTAGCGATCCTGGGGGCGGATTGGAAAGCTTTATCCCAAGCTGATTTAGAGACGGAGCCTGCATGTAAGCCATGTCAATTAATTCTAGATCTCCCGACGGCTATTTTGAATAAATTAAAAACGCTCGTCCCCCCTAAAAAGATTGATTGGACTATGCTAGCATCTTGCAAACAGAAAGCGGATGAGTCGGTGTCTGACTTCTTCTCCCGTTTTGAAGAAGCATTTCATGATTACAGTGGGCAATTATTAACAGATGATACGGGTAGGCATTTGTTCACTGATAAGTATGTAGCGAATCTCCTACCGGAGATTGCAAAATGATTAAAGACTAGTGAAAGTTCTTGGACCACGGCGACCCCTGCTTCTTTACTGACTATGGCTCAGTATTATGAACAACAGGAAATAAAGGCTAAAGAAAGTACTGATAAGAAAGCAAAGGAATTGAAGACGAAAGTGATGTTGGCTCAGGTTTATGCTACACAGCCGAGTGGGAATGATAGAGGTAGACGTTGTTTGTACGGTACGTCTTCCGGCCGTACCGACATTGCTTAGGATCAATGTGCATATTGTAAAGAGTTTGGACATTGGGCCTCAGATTGTCCGGTGCTTCGTGAACAACGTAATCAGCGTGGTCGAGGAGGTGGAAGGACACAGAATAGTTATTCAGGAGCGAGGGGTGGAGCAAGTGATCGCGGCAGGTTTGAAGCGAGGGGTCGTGGTCGGGCTGATGATAATGCTTTTGATCGGCGAAATCGGTATCAGATATCGGAAGGTGAGAATGTGGAGTCTCAGGACTATGTGCATGCATAGGATTGCGTAGGATGGGGTGTGGAATCGGTTGAAGTACCTGTAGATCAAAGAGGTCCATACGTATCAGCGGGCTTTTTGGGTTTTATTGATCAGTTCCTGGTTGATACAGGAGCTACTCGTAGTGCTCCGTCTAAAAACTTGGTTCCAAGGGCTCCCCTGTCTGGCGAAACGATTACATCCATAGTGTTCGATGGAACACCCTCTCTTAGCCCATTGTCACAACCCCTTACATTTTACATTGACAGATTCTTTGGTCCGTGCCCGTTTTTATTGTCACCAAATACTCCAGACAATATTATGGGAATAGATTTGCTCAAATACTTCCGAGCAACAATACGCTGCGCTCCTGAAGGAGTGCGGGTTATTTTGAATGACAATTACCCAGCTGTAGAGAGATTGTATACTATGCAAGAAATTGAAGCGCTGGCCTCTCTCCCACAAACGCTATGGGCCACTTCAGACACGGATGTGGGACAGATGCTTATTCCCCCAATTCGAATACCTGTCAAGGAGGGAGTGCCTCTGCCTCGTGTACCACAGTACAGAATTTCCAGAGAAGGTGAAGTTGCCTTAACTCATATTGTACACGATTTGATTATTGCAGGTGTTGTGGAAGAAGTTCCCTATAATGTCTGTAATAGCCCTATTCTTCCGATCTTAAAGAAAGATACTGATGACAAAGTCTATCGATTTATTATTGATTTGAGGGAAATTAATAAGATTGTAGTGCCCCAGTACCACCTTACTTACTCTGATTCCGCCCACTGCTACCACATTCACTGGATTGACCTCAAAAATGCCTTCTTTTCCATTCCCATCCATCCCGATAGCAGATATCTATTTGGTTTCACTTTAAATAATAAATCGTATAGATTTTGTCGAGTTCCTCAAGGTTATACAGAAAGTCCTAGCATTTATAGCCAGGCTCTAAAAAGACAGCTCGATTCTTTTGATTTGCAGCCTGGAGTGGCCCTCATTCAGTATGTCGACGACATTCTACTTGCAGCAGATACGCAAGAACAGTGTGAGGAGAGTACTCTTGCTTTGCTCTCCTTTCTTGCCCAGAATAATCATAAGGTATCTAGGAAAAAACTTCAATATTGTAGACCAAAGGTGACCTACCTCGGTCATCTTTTGTCTAAGGAGGGGCGTGCATTAACATCTGATCGAATTCAAGCGTTTTAGATACACCAGTCCCCCGTACCCAGAGAGATGTGCGTGCTTTTATAGGCCTAACGTCTTTTTGTAGGCAGTGGATAATGGGGTTTTCACATATTATAAAACCTTTGTTAGCACTATTGTCCAAAACTACACTGATGCCCGTTGAATGGACAAATGAATGCCAGAATGCGTTTGAGCAATTGAGACAAGCCCTTTGTTCTGCACCCGTGTTAGGTACACCAGACTACACAAAGATTTTCACATTATATGTACACGAGAAGGATGGGTGTGCATTGTCAGTCCTAGTGCAGACACACGGGGATAAACAGAGGCCCTGCGCATATTTCTCAGCAATACTGGACCCCGTAGCACGAGGATTACCTGGGTGTTTTCGAGCAGTTGCAGCAACAGCAGTGGCCATACGGCAGAGTGAGGGAATAGTTTTGTCACATAAATTGCTGGTGTTAGTTCCCCATGCGGTAGATGCTCTGTTAAATCAAACAAAGACCCAGTATCTCACGAGTGCACGTTTAACAGGATATGAGCTCACACTGTTGGCACCACACATCACGCTAAAGAGATGTGCTACCCTGAACCCTGCTACTTTATTGCTGTATCCAGTTGCTGAGGGCCAGCAGGAAGAACACCATGATTGTGTTTTCCTGACTGAAGAACAAACAAAGGGTCGTGTCGACTTACAGGATACGCCACTTCCAGATGTGGATGGGGAACTGTGGGTTGATGGATCGTGTTTAAGGCTGCCAGATGGTACAACTTCCGCAGCATATGCGATCACGACACTAAAGACAGTGGTAGAAGCAGCATGAATACCACAGAAATCGGCCCAGGCAGCGAAACTGATAGCCTTAACAAGAGCATGTGAATTGAGTGCTGGCTTGTGTGTGAACATTTACACTGATAGTCGGTACGCCTTTGGAGTAGCGCATGATTTTGGCCTACTCTGGAGAGAGCGAGGGTTTCTGACTTCACATGGAGTGCACATCATGCACGGAGATCCAGTGCGTGACCTTCTGAATGCGCTACTTTGTCCAAAAAAAAGTGGCGATAATCAAATGTAGTGTACATAAGAAAGTGACAGACAAAGTAGGACAAGGAAACGCCTTTGCAGATTGCATAGCGAGGGAAACTGCTATGTTACGAAATGCCTCACCAATGTATGTAGTGAAATCGCAGGCTGAGCGATGGCATGATGCTAGAGAGGAGATACTAGACATTCAGAAATCAGCGTCTGAAGCAGAACTCGCAACCTGGGCAACGGAGGGAGTGTTGTACGATGAGGGTTGTTGGAGAAGCAAAGATATGGAGAGATGGAAATTGCGTGCAGCTTACTTGCAGACAATGGTCCAAATGACACATGGATTGGCACATGTTGGAGCTCTCGCAATTACTAGATTGCTTACGCGAGTCTGGGAACATCCTGAGATTGCCAATACGGCCAAAAGAGTAGTGCAGACCTGTCTGATATGCTTGCAACATAATCCTGCTAAAGGGATGTATACACCGAAAGGAGGGATTGTTCCACCTACAGCACTGTTTGAAGTGCTACAAATGGATTACATCTAGCTTGAGCGTTGTAATAACCCTTAAGTATGTTCTAGTGGTGGTGTGTGCCTTCAGTAAATGGATTGAGGCCTTCCCCACGAAGGATAATACAGCTCTGACAACAGCTAAGGTTTTGCTCAAGGAGTACTTCCCACGCTATGGTGTTAGCAAATTTTTGTGGAGCGATAATGGTCCTCATTTTGTCTGGAAAATTGTGGAATATGTGATGAAGGGATTGGGAATTCAGCAGAAATTCCATGCTGTATTCCAGCCGCAGTCAGCAGGTCTTGTGGAGAAGTATAATGCTACTCTGAAATTGAAGTTAGTAAAGATCGTGGCATCCACGTCTTTGAAGTGGCCGGATGCTCTGCCTCTGGCATTGCTATCTATCAGATCAGTGCCCCATTCCCGAACTGGCCTCACACCCTATGAAGTGGTGTTTGGAAGGCCTATGAATATATGGGGAGTTCCTAAGCCTCGATTGTTACATGATGTGCCTTGTATAATGATGAACGATTATTTGGCACGATTAACAAATGATTTACTTTCCATTCATCAACAGGTTCGAGAAGCGCTCCCCGACAATTCCATTGGAGAGGCTCACAATCTTCGTCCTGGCGACCATGTGATGGTCAGGTCCTTTGAGAGAGAGCAAGCAGCTTGGAGCCGATGTGGCGTGGGCCCGAGCAAGCGCTACTTGCAACACAAACGGCTGTGCGAGTTACTAACAGGAAAAGATGGGTCCATTCGACTCATTGTCGTCGAGTCTCTCCGGACCTGGTGAGCCCAACTGTGCTGTCTGATTATCGAGACATCTTGGACGAGGAGAAGAGCCCAGCTGTCACGTCTACTGAATCGGAGGGAGCCTTCCCGGACCACACCGTTTTTGGAAAAGAAAGATACAATTTGCGACCAAGAAAAGCAGTTGTTTTGTGCGAGACTGGTTGAGTTACCGCTACAGGTTTGTGAAACGGAAGCCGGGAATATCAAGGGGGGGATCTGTTCTGCCAAGTGTAGCGACACCCGTCTTGAATCTCGGAGAAGAAACCAACGGCTACCTCGGAGCTCAGCACTCATATTTTTATTTTTAGTTATTTTTTGAGACATTCTGAACTTTGAACTATGGCATCTTCTGCAATGCGAAATAAGAGAATCCTTGGTTCAGTACTCTTTGATATGACAATTGTGGTGATAGCTGTGATAGCTTGGGTAGTAGAACTCCTGGTGCCGGCAAGAGAACACTTATTGCCAACTACCCCAATTCCATCTGAACATTTTCATTTTACTCTGCCTTATCACGAAGAACGACACAGACAGACTTATCTGAACAATAGCTTCATCCAGATTCTGCATCACACTCATAACATGACGAACACTTCGAACTGTTGGGTATGTGGGATGTTGCCTGGACATCAAAAGAAAGGAGGCACTCCGCTTATCCCACTTCCTTTTTCCCATAATGGTTCTTGCAATGCTTGGTATACTCTTTTGTTTACTTTGCGATGGCCGACAAAAGGTGGACTACTTTTCCGACTCAATAAGGTCTGTTTTAATGATCGAGATGGTTATCCACAAGCTGAAGGAACTAAATTTGAATGGGAAGAATACCGGCCCGACAATGTATCCTCGCCACGAATCTATAGTAACCAACGAAATGTAAATGTGTCTAATCTACATGTAATTACTGTTATTGATACAAAAGCCGACTTGTGTGTCCGAAATAAAGGTACAATCCCAGTAGGAAGAAGTGAATGTAACACTACTCTCACCTTTGACACTCCGAATGGTATCACCTTTGTGGCTTTACGAAACACGTACTTTATCTGTGGAAATAAAGGTTATCACCGTTTCCCTATAGGTTGGTTAGGAACATGTTATATATCTTTTGTATTACCCCGGTGTTTATTGCCCCACCTATGTATCATAATGATTTCATCCTGTATCACGATTTTATACTGAACAGAGTGAAGAGAACATTAGCTCTCGATGACGTTGATCAAACTGACACTTTAATTTAGGCCTCTTCTCATTTGTTGGGGCTGCTTTGAACAGCCGAAAAATAAGACGACTGACACGTGTTGTAGAAGCTGTTGCTAATGAGACAGTTTTTGCTTTAGGGAACTTAACTGAGGAACTTCAGATTACCAGAATTGTGACGCTCCAGAACCGAATGGTTATAGACGTAGTATTAGCTGACCGTGAGGGTGCATGTCACATTATCGGAAGTAGCTGCTGTGTATACGTGCCAGATAATTCACCTTCTGTATATGATGCAATATCTAAGTTACACAAGATAGCTGCTGAGATACATCCTGATAATGGTACTTGGACACTTTCGGGGTGGTTTTGGACGTTACTTAGTACTTGGGGTTGGAAGTTGTTGACAATCTTGTGTGTAATAATTGGGATATTATTTTTCCTATGTCTTTGTATTCAATGTGGCCCTATGTTGTGTTCCATGTGCCTTTCTGCTTGTATCCCATCCAGACGAGCTATTACCAAGAATGAACAAATGATTCATAAAGAAGTAGCAAAAATTATGTCCATTGATATTGAGGATGAATACCCTGATTATGTCCACTATGAGGTAGCTTCAGCTGAATGCTAAAAGGGTCATCTGTCGTAATTTGACGGTGATCGGGTTAGCGTAAAGCTTTGCTACACGCATTTCCTGTTAACTTGATTATGGTTTTCGGAAGCCATTTTGAACACACTGGCGGCCATTTTATATGAATGCGTCGCCTCGTGGTCAGCATACCCTTTGTCCTTTCTTTATATCATTGACCACTCAAATTTGCCCAGCAACAGGCTATTATTAGTACTGGTCAAGCATGCGCATGCGCAGTTAACCCCTCTGTACTAGTGGACAGTCATCGCTTAGGAGTGTCCCTCCAAACTGACCAGTGATGTTGTAACTCCTCCCATGAGTTGGCTGTGTTCCAAAAATGACCATATATGTACCTAAAACTGAGCAATTGTGTTCCGCCTACTCTTTTATTGCTGTAAAACTGTATAAAAGATGTCTCGCACCGATGTTCGGTGTGATACTTCTTGCATTACCGAAGGGTGCTGTAGGAATGTACCACCACCCCATGGGGTCTTAATAAACTTGTTTTTTGCATTTTCCAGTTTCCGTGCCAACATTCGTTCTATGGTGTAGGGGGTTTTGCGGAATATGTAGGCCTGGAGAACCCAATACCACACACATGTTAAATTACTATTCTTTCTGTACTACTAATTAGTGATACTATTTGTAACATGTCATCTCATCTATAATCCTTTAATTAAAGCAGGTGTAATATTTCTCAGTGAACTAGGCTCTACACGGACACAGGTCTCCTGCAGATGTATGTGTATGGGAGTGCTTTGGAACGGTCTAAGCTGTTCATTGAGGCGTCACTCCACGGTAATGGCCGAGTATAGTTCTGTTTTGAAACATATTGACCAGTTTCCGTAGACCCCTGTCCTTCACCATGAATGACTGTAGTATACGTTACAATAACTTCATCTGTTCACTAAGACCTTTCTCCTGGGTGTCGTAGACATCTACAACACACCGACCTCCCTGCTCACACCTTTCTCCAGGATGAAGAATGATTTTACTAGTGGCTTGTGACATGGGCCTGTTGTATGGGTTCGGGCCACCTTATGAGTGTATGTTGTATTAGCGGCTTTTCTGATTTTAAACGCCATCTTTTTCCTTCGGAAAAACTATGTGCCAGAAAGTAATTGGCCGCAGTCCAAAAGTTCCAATTTCCGAGGACGCCATGTGCACATGCGCAGGCCATAAACCCTACACCAGAACAATCTATTTCATGAGTAGCTAAGGGACTGATGAGTAGATTAAAATCCAGTTCAGGAGACGCCATGTTGCAGAGGCAAGCAAAGGAAAAAGATGGCGTTTAAAATCAGAAAAGCCATGCTAATACAACATACACTCATAAGGTGGCCCGAACCCATACAACAGGACCCTATGCAGCAGCACATTTCCCCATAGACACAGAATGGGTAATATCTTTTGATACATCCGGCCCATAGTGCTTTGCCCACTGAGACGTCTGTTCTGGTTGTGTGCTGTGTTATGTGCAAATCTGACGTATCCAATAAAACCTCTTTCCATGTTGACCAATGATGGTGTTCTGGTTTCTGATAGAGTTACCTGTATGGTTTGATTTCTTACTTTGTTGATTAGTCTTTAGAGCAATGACTTTCAAGAGGCATGGTTTATCCACAAACAACTCTCTCCTGAGTAATTGCTGAGTGTAGTAGTTGTTGGGCCCCAATCTTAAGAGAGTAACTATGGGTGCAACTTAACGTTTGGAGGAGGTCTGCGGGGTACAGAGTAAACAGCAGGGGCGCTAGGACACTCCCCTGCCGTAAGCCACTCTCTACCTGGATATTACTTGACAGGCTGCCTAGCCCATCCAGGTCCACTCGGACCCAATTGTCACTATAACTCTTCATCACACGGCCTAACTGGCTCCGGATATATTCCACTGCTGGAGTTTTCGCCAAAGTGTCCCTCTGTCCATCCTTTCGAATGCCCCTCGGAAGTCAGCGTAGCAGCAGCAAAGGCCACCTACGCACTCCAGGGACTTCCCTGAGACTCCCCACAGCATGAGACAGTGGTCTATCGTTGAGTGCTTTGGGGTGAAACTTCCTTTCTCAACGGGGATCAGCCCAGTGTCAAAAGCCCAGGCAGCTAGGTATTTTAATAATGTTTGAGCAAAGAGTTTAGAGGGAATATCAAGGAGGGAAATCAGACGATAGTTAGCAGGCTGATGGATTTTGCCTTTTTCATGAATGGGTCTGAGAGTGGGTGTTTGGGTGATTTTGTGGGTGTGTGAAAGATTTTGTGGGTGTTTGAGTAGGTGTGAGAGTCGCTGTATGGGTCTGTAAGTGAACGTCAAGTCAAGTCAAGTCAAAGAATTTATATAGCGCACTACATACCCAGAGGGTCTCAAGGCGCTTAGGGAGGGGAGGAGGATTACTTGTCAAATATCCACGTTTTAAGTTGCTTTCTGAATGCTAGGTGGTTCTGGGTAAGGCAAAGGTAAGTGGGGAGTGAGTTCCATGTTTTAGCTGCCAGGTATGAGAAGGATCTGCCTCCCATGGAGGTCTTGTTGATGCGAGGTACAGTGGCGAGGGCTTGGCTGGAAGAACGTAGTTGGCGGGAGGGGATGTAGAAGGAAAGTCGTGAGTTGAGGCATTCTGGTCCGATGTCGTAGAGTGATTTGTGTGCGTGGGTAAGCAGTCGGAAAGTGATCCTCTTATTGACGGGTAGCCAGTGGAGGTCTTTCAGGTGACCAGAGATGTGTTCGTTACGCGGGATGTCTAATATGATCCTGGCTGAGGCGTTTTGGATTCGTTGGAGTTTCTTCTGGAGTTTAGCGGTAGTACCTGCGTAGAGGGTGTTTCTGTAGTCCAGTCGGCTCGTGACCAGAGCATGGGTGACTGTTTTTCTGGTTTCGGTGGGGATCCAGCGAAATGTTTTTTTGAGCATGCGAAGAATGTTGAAGCAGGATGAGGATACGGCGTTGACTTGTCTGTTCATTGAAAGTGAAGAATCCAGGATAACGCCTAGGTTCCATGCGTGGTCTGTCGGGATGGGTGCTTTTCCAAGGGCTTCCGGCCACCAAGAGTCGTCCCATGCAGAATGGGATGTACCTAAGATGAGGACTTCTGTTTTATCTGAGTTCAGTTTCAGACGGCTGTGTTTCATCCATTCGGCAACTTCTTTCATTCCTTCGTGTAGGTTAGTTTTGGCGGTGCTGGGGTCATTGGTGAGAGAAAGGACCAGTTGAGTGTCATCCGCGTAAGAGATGATGTTGAGGTTGTGTTGGCGGGCGATGGCCGCGAGGGGGCTCATGTATACGTTGAAGAGGGTGGGACTGAGTGAGGATCCTTGTGGTACGCCACAGATGACTTCAGTGGCCTCGGACTTGAATGGTGGAAGGCGGACTCTCTGTGTTCTTCCGGTGAGGAACGAGGTGATCCATTCAAGTGCTTTTCCTTGTATTCCGATGTTTCTAAGGCGTTTTAAAAGGGTGCTGTGGCAGACTGTGTCGAAGGCTGCAGAGAGGTCGAGGAGGATGAGGGCGAAAATAAAGAAACAATCCAGTATAAAGCCCTAAATCCGTACCCCTGTCCCAGGCCCAATCCCCCTCACCTCTACAGGACAACAAGGTAGCTCTTCTGAGGCGAGGGGTGGCACAGGTCGTCAAGAGGAAGCGCAAGGGTAGCTCCATTGCTTCTTACAATGCCGAAAGCCTTGACCTCACCGACACCTTTACCACTGTTACCAGCATATTCCCTTTCCACCAGTGCAATGGATATGCCTTTCCCATTCATACCTTTACAATGTTAACTTGTGGTAAAGGCATATGCGTTGTAATACAATGCGTGGTAATGGCTACGCGTGGTTACAGTGCATGCGCTGTAACGCTTGCATGGTAAAGGCATATGCGTTGTAATACAATGCGTGGTAATGGCTACGCGTGGTTACAGTGCATGCGCTGTAACGCTTGCGTGGTAAAGGCATATGCGTTGTAAAACAATGCGTGGTAATGGCTACGCGTGGTTACAGTGCATGCGCTGTAACGCTTGCGTGATAAAGGCATATGCGTTGTAATACAATGCGTGGTAATGGCTACGCGTGGTTACAGTGCATGCGCTGTAACGCATGCGCGGTAAAGGTACTGCATGGTTACAGCCACGTTGCAATGGCTGTTTCCCATAAAGAAGGCCTATAGAGCCCCAAGGCAGGGAGCTGTAGTTTGTTAAGTAGGACATATATTTTCCAAATTGTCGTTTTGCTGTGGATAAAGTTAGTAGCCCCTTTGGCTAACACAGGGTTACCGGTGGCACCCTAATGTGGCTACCTGCTGAATGGGACTACGTAACTGGGTCATGTAAGGTATCATATTAATCATCGCATTAAATTGACCTGAGGCCCGGATAACATTTATTACCACAATCAAAGTTAAGCAACTTTCACTCCAGCTGGAGCAGGAGCCTCTCTGGCACAAGGACAGATTTCTGACCACCTGGGGAGACATGTGAACGACCCCCCGGTCCAGGAATAAAGGCAGTTACCACAGCGTGAGGTGTCACCTCCTCTCCCAGGATGGCCACTCAGGTTTGTAGCCCAAAAAGAGAGCTTCAAAGGTGAGGCCGCCTTTGTGAGGGAAGTAGCACCAACACCCCTGAGCAGGATTCAGGAAACAGGTTCAAGGAGGGAAAACTCAACCTCAAACTGGTTTTACTCCGGGCGTGTAGTCCTCTGGCAGCAACATCTCTAGGGTGGGCTGCCAAGCAACTGAAGCCTGTGCAAGGGTTGTGGTATCTTGAAAGGGGCAAGGATATCGCACTCTGGGATAGCCAGATGGCAAACATCACAGTAACTTTGTCACTAGGTAGGAAGGGACCCAGTAGTCCACTTGCAAGTGACCGTATGATCCCCTTAGGGCACTTTCCTGGGATAAATAAGGCACCCCGTCACTCTGACCATCAGATCACTCTGGAATCAGAGAGAGGACCAAAGAAGGACTGCCCAGCTGCCCTTGGAACCGCACAAAGAGAGGCTGCACTGTCGGAAGAACTGCACCTGCTGAACTTTGGGGTAGCAAAGTTTCAACTGTTGACTCTCAGCCCCAACCTACAGCATTGACTCCAAAGATCAGTCGGCTAATCTCCCGGACCCAGCTCTAGGGACACAAGAGCTGAAGAAGCCAAAATCCACAAGTTGGTAGCCACCGCAGACGTTTTGCCGCAACCATTCTCAGGGTACCTAAGAGGATAAATCTTAGATTGCCAAAAGTTGCACCTGAGTCTGCCTGGCCCAGGAGTCCTATCCAAGTCTGGATTATTTGTACCCAAGGGACACTGGCCCCCACCTAATGTGTTCGTCCCAACCGCGGTGCAAACTGACCAGTAGCCCATCATCGGTTGGCCTGCTACTGCAATGTCCTTTGAGTGACCCTGATCTCTGTGGCCAAGTTTGCCTCACTTTACCCGTTGGCGGAGAAGTACCCACAAAGACACCCCCATCGACCGCAACACAATGGAGCATTCTTTTCCTTTTCCTGCATCAGTCGGCATCTGTACCACTCAGTTGATTTCTATAGTAGTTGACTAGTAAAATGTGGATCTTGCTTTAAAAACATTCCGGTGCCCGGGTAACTGTCTAAAGTGTTGTGTCTGGCCCCCTAGATCTCTGTCCTGCCAGAAGTGGTCACCCAAACCAGGCCGTAGTAGCCGAACAAACTGTTTCAAACTTTTCAAAAGTCTCTGGATCTAATAAGGCTTGGGGAGTAAGGGCCACACACCCACCTCCCCTTTAGTTATAAAGTAATGGCCCTGGGGAATGGGGCCCTCATGGCCTTATAAGGCTCAGTGATGTGGGCAACACAGCCCCCCCCTCCACCTTTAATTAAAAAAAACAGCCCTTGGTATGAAGTGCCCAAGGCCTATTAAAACTCTGAGAGGGGGAACCATGTGGTCCCCCATCCCCTTTCATAGAAAAAAGGCCACTTAGTACGGGGTCCCAGGGGCTGACAAGGCTCAGGGAGAGTGGTCACTTGCCCCCTCCCCCCAACACTTTTAAAAACAAGACTTAGGGGATGTGGTTCCCAGGGCCTGATAAGCCTCATGGGTGGGGGCCACTTGAGGGATGGGGTCCCCAGTGCTTAGTAAAGCCCGGGGAGGGGCCAGATGGATGACTCCTCTTTAAAACGCATAAGGTCCCTTGGCCAACCCACCTGCCGGGTTGGCCTTACATATGGTAATAAAATATTACTTTACATTTAAAAAATAGAAATTCACGGAAAAAACAAAAGTTAAAGTAACGTTATAGTTTGGTGAATTTGCCAGTGACAGCCTTGTTTTGAACGAAAATAAATCACAGAAATGCACCAGTTACCTTGAGCCCCCGCCATGCACTGCTTATGACCTCACATATGACATCACTCATGACATGTTCTATGGCATCATTTATGACATCACTGATGACATCATCCAAGCGTCCTTTTTACACATTGATTTGTAAACGAGTGCAGCATTAGAGCTATGAAAGTAAATGTAGAATAACCTGAAGTATCTTCACTGCTGTCAATCAAACAACCCCAGAGGTGAAGCCAGCTTGTGTTATGTGCAACATTGACCCAGTGCCAAACCCAAACACCAAGTGTGTCCAGTGTGCTGAGTGCAGCTGACCCCTGGGGTCAAAGGACAGGTTGCATCTGTCCTCTCTCCACCTCCTCTCTCAGCCCCTCCCCTGCTCTGCCTCCATCTTACTTTGAACCACAGGTTCACGTGTCCCACAGGCGGTGCAGGCCCTGGCAAACCTGAACTACTTTCAGAGTTTGTTCTGGTCTGTCCAAGAGCAAATGTGTATTTGAAAATAAGAAAGATGGGACCTGCAAAAAACACATTCAAAACAAGCACTGCTCTGTGCAAGTCTTGTAATTCAATGTAAACGTTCAGAACAATATGTATTTTCATTAACAAATCAAATGTGTGTTTTGAAAGTTAAAAGGTAAATTTCTCTCACCTCTGTGGAGACACAGAGTCTCTCTCAGATGAGGCTGCAAATTTCTCCATGGAGAGGAATCTTCTGTTCCAGGCTCATTCCTCACCCTGGGGCAGCTCTGTCCAGGGAGACGTCCTTGTCTGTCATGAAGGTTGTGCTGGGAAACTGGTACAGAGGAGGGAAAGACAGGTACAGAGAGACAGAGAGAGGGGCAGAGAGAAAGAGAGACAGGTACAGAGAGACAGAGAGAGGGGGGAGAGACATGTACAGGGATATGGAGGGGGGAGGAAGAGAGAGACAGGTCAGAGAGGTACCAGGGAGGACGGATAGACAGGTACAGAAAGACAGAGAGAGGGGGAGGGAGAGACAAATAAAGGGAGGGAGAGAGAGACAGTTACAGAGAGATGGAGGGAGAGACAGGTACATAGAGATGGAGGTAGAGACAGGTACAGAGAGACAGAGAGAGGGAGGAGGAGGGAGAGACGAATACAAAGAGATGTAGGGAGGGAGGTTGGAGAGACAGGTAGAGAGAGATGGACAGAGAAGTGATAGACAGGTACAGAGAGATGGAGGGATAGAGAAGATAGAGAGAGATACAAAGAGATAGATAAAGGGAGGGAGGAGGGAGAGACAGGCACAGCAAGATAGAGAGAGGGAGCGACAGGTACAGCAAGATAGCGAGAGGGAGAGACAGGTACCAAGAGATCAAGGAAGGAAGGAGAAAGAGAAATAGAAAGAGGGAGAGAAACAGTAATATAGAAAGAGGGAGGTAGAGAAAGGAAAAAAGAGGATGAGAGTTGGCAGAGAGACCGTGGAAGTGAGAGAGAAGGGGAGTCAGAGAAGAAGAGAAAGAGATAACGAGAGGAGTCCAGATCAGCCATGTAAAGTGGTTCATGCAACAAAGTGTTGAAATGTTTGATGGATCTGAGAGTGACTCCTCTTTGTGGGTCCGGGAGCAGAATATTGAGGAATAAATATTGTCTGACAAAGATATTGTGCCATAAGTATCCAGTGGTGGTGGGGAGGGGTGGTGAGCGCTCCCTAAGTGCGCAGGACTGCTTGGCCGGCCAAACATTCCTGGCACTTTGGGGGTTATTAGGATTGCGGATTTTCCGCATCCTCTGGGCCGGCGGAAGCCCCCGCCGGCCCGGAGGATGCGGAAAATCCGCAGCGGACCCACCAAAGACCCAACCCCACATTAGGATGGCTGGTGGGTCCTGGTTTCCATCCGCAGCTTTTCCGCAACGGCTGGCTTACAACCACGGTGGAAAAGCTCTAATATGGTAACGGTGTCTGTCAGACACCGTCCGCCATATTAGGATGGACTGTTTCAGATGCTTTTCCGCGGCGGGTTTTCCGCCGTGGAAAAGCATGTGTAATTTCACTGCGGGGGCCCGTTGCGGGCCCCCTAGGTGAAGGGGGGTGGGGAGTGCAAATGGGGGGTACCTATGGTACCCCCCTGCATTTGTATGCGGAAATCGGCAGGCACCGCGCGGTGCCTGCCTCTTTCTGCATACAAATGCAACACCTGCATTTTTAACATTACCGCGGGTGCAGCTTGAAGCCGCACCCACCTTAATGTTAAAAATAGAGGATGTGACCGCCAGGGTGGCGGTCACATCCTAATCGCACAGGAGGGAACTCCGCATGCCATGCGGAGGTTCCCTCCTGCTCTGGGGTCGCGGACGGACGCAAGTCCGTCCTCGATCCTAATGAGGCCCTTTGTATATTCCCCACCAGGATGATTACACAGCCTGGTCAGGAGCATGCAAAGGCTCCCTGTTCCCGGCGCTCCGACCAGTCACAACCCTACATTGCAGCCAAAGGTGCTTCCCTCTGATTTCCGCTGCCGGACCAGAGACAGGAAGAAGAGGAGAGACGGCGGCCGGCCATCACAGGAAAGTGTTTTTTCTTTTTTCATTCCCCCTACCATACCCTGCCCCACCACCCGGGTCCGGTAGCAGCCGCTACTGTTGTATCACACATAGAGTTAGAAATTAACAGTCAAAGAGATTCACTTTTTGTAAATGATATTTTAGACACTATATTAAAGTCAGACATTATTTTAGTCAATGGCACTGACACACAACCCTCCTTGTGTTTCTGTGTCTTTGCACAGCTGGAGATAGAAGTGCTGTCCACAGTAACACAAGAGCATCAGCAGTGCTGGAGGGACCACAGACCAGGGATGAAGGACTGTGAGGGATGTGAGCTTGAACAGACTAGTACATACAACATGACATGCTAGGAACATATTTACCAGTGAGAGTGTGAGGTGGAAGGGTGAGAGGCAGGGGCGTACCTACCAAGTGTGCGGCAGGTGCAGTGGCACCGGGCCCAGGGCTGTGAGTGATGTGAGGCAGAACAGTTTATTACACTACAACATGACGTATTAGGAACATATTTACTAGTCACAGGGTGAGGTGGAAGGGTGTGAGGGAGCGGAGTACTTACCAAGTGTGCAGCAGGTGTAGTTGCACTGGGCCCCAGGGCTGTGAGGGGCCCCAGGGATGTGAGGGGCCCCAGGCTGTGAGGTGCCACAGGCTGTGAGGGGCCCCAGGGCTGTGAGGGGCCCCAGGGCTGTGAGGTACCCAGGGCTATAAAGGTCCCCAGGGCTGTGAGGGTGTAGTGTAGTTCCTATATTCCCTATAGGCTCTGTACATTGGAATAATATATCCTATAGATTTGGCGTAGGACTTGGGTCGACTAGGTCTCTATCGAATATATTAGACTTAATTGTGAGTGCCAGCTAGCTCAGAGGTCACTTAGAAACTTTCTCGAATAAACAAGAAGGGTTTAGTTTCTGACAACCGCATAAACATGACAACTTTGTTAACCAAAGAATAAACGTATCTTCAGAGTCATAGAAACAATCGATAGATATTTTACTCAGTCAATCGTGCATGCTCCGTTTCATCAGAGGTGAAGAGAAAATAGATAGACGGGCGTTTTCAATAAAAGGATTTATTGAACAGTCTTCTTTCTCATGCAAGTAAAGTGAACTGCTACAATCGTAATACTGGCTGCAAAGTATAATGCATACAACGAGAAGAGTATTATAAAATAATACTGTAAAAGCATTGTATGGTTTCTAAACCTTAGATAAATGCACACATAAATAACAAAGGTTAAAAGTACTCAACTGTTGCTTCTAAAATACGCCTACCCCAATGTACCTAACCTAAGTCTAGTACGAGGGAAGAAGTAAGTATGGTGTAGCATAGTTTTTAGCATTTTGCCAAGAATCTATCCAAGATTTCTCTTAGGGTCTAATCAGCTCTGGACCTAGGTTTTAGAATGAAGGAGGTCTGGTATCTATGTCTAAGGACTCGATTTCCCAACACCCCGCGAGGGGAGCTTGGAAACACTGGAGCTGGATTCTCGCCGGGAGAAATGCAGCCTCTCGATCAGTGCGTCAGCTGGAGGGTCGGCTTCCTTCGGCACTTGCTGTAGCGAGCTTCGTCGGGCAAGTAGATAGTCGAGCTGCTCCGAACCACCGTGTGTTTGCTAGGGCAAGTGTAGGCATATTGTTCTCCCTCTTTATCAATGGGGTGGTAGACCATTTGAGGGAGGAACCTGCCGATGCCCCAGTCCTGGCCGGGGAAAAAACACCTACCCTACTCTTTGCGGACGACACCCTCCTGATGTCTAAAACCCCATCGGGTTT
Source organism: Lissotriton vulgaris (assembly GCF_964263255.1). Lineage (NCBI taxonomy): Eukaryota > Metazoa > Chordata > Amphibia > Caudata > Salamandridae > Lissotriton > Lissotriton vulgaris. The sequence continues at coordinate 310,611 of NW_028250124.1, forward strand.
GCAGAAACTCCTCGACTGCTTTAGTTCATTTTGCCATGAACGAGGGCTAACTGTAAATACTGCAAAAACAAAACTGATGGTGTTATCCTCTAAAAAAAAAGCCAGGAAGATTAATCTTACCCTAAACGGGTCAGTATTTATTGTGGTGGAAGAGTTTGACTACCTGGGAGTCAGGTTGAGTAATAATATGAAATGGGACTCCCACGTAGCAAAAATGCTTTTAAACCTAAAAAGGGTCTCAGGAATTATCCTGAGGAACCAACGGTTGTCCATCAGTAGGCCAATAGCTGCAACCCTTGCGGTCTACGAAGGAAAGGCACTGGCCTCTGCGGTCTATGGCTCAGAACTGTGGGGGTGTGAGAATGTAAGGGATTTGATAATGGCCGAGAATAAGTTTGTGAGAGATTTGGTCTCACTTCCTCTATCAACCCCATTGAAACCCCTGTTTATCGACATGGGCAAGCGATCAATTGCAGACAAAGTACGCCTCCGCCCTTTACTGTTTTGGGTGCGACTGAGAAGGACACCTGAATTATCAAAATATGCCTTGGTAGTGGATGAGCTGATTGCCCTGAATGTCTCAAATAAGATAAAATGGCTGAACAATCTGAGACAGTTGGTCGTGAGCTTAGGAATGGTTGAATTCTGGAACTCCCAGTCCCCGCCCAATAAACAAATTGTTAGGAAAATATATTGGGAGTGGGTTGACTCAGAGGAATTAAAAAGCACAAAGTGGGGGCAGTTGACGAACCAATTCCTTGAGCATAAGCCAATGAGGAGGTTAGAGCCCTTTTTGGACTACATACAAATCCCAAGAGACAGATCCCTCTTCTTGAAGATGAGATACGTACACTCCCCCTTAAAATGTTCACAGAGAGGTGGAAAGGAGTGAGGGACTACGATCTCACTTGCCCTGGCTGCCCATGTAAGAAAGAATCCCTGCCACATTTCCTGTTTGCTTGTAAGGCCTATAAGCTTCCTAGAGCAAGATGGTTCAAACCTGTGTGCAGGGAAATGGGCGTCAGAGATTTTAGGGTTGTGCTGCGTATTTTTTTATCTGATACTACATCACTGTATATTGTTTGTGGGATTGCAAAGTACTTGGCCAGTGCTTGGTTCATACGGTCTAAATTGTTATGTAATATCCAAAACTAAATGCCCACCCTTTGAGATGGTTGAATTTTATAGGAATGCACCTTCTCTGTAATAATTTTTAATTGTAAATAGTTTTTAAAGTCTTTTTAAGAGATGACGAATGTTATACTTGTAAATTGGTTTTATGTATATCGATGTTCGTACTTTTATGATTTGAAACATATCGAATAAAGTATAACAACAACATATTTATATCTTGAAGGTGCCTAGTTTGATGTAAAGTCAGGCATAATAACGTTATCAAAGAACCTCAAGGGAATGGTAGTTCTTTGAAAACTCCATGAATTCTTGGGCAAATCAATATTCAAGCAAGGGGATGTCCCTGACTGCTTAAGCCGAGTGTTCCAAGAAATCGGTGTGGCTTTTTGGAACGAGTGGAAGTAGCCATGCCTGTATTTGGACAGCAAGGGCTATATCTAAATATGGTTATGATTTCTATGCCTATATAAGGGCAATGTGAATTGTACCTATATAAGGGCATGAATCGGTAAATTTTGCTCGGACCCTAAAATGCCATACAACAAAGGGAACCAGGGCTGTAAGGGGCCCTAGGGCTGTGAGGGGCCCCAGGGCTGTGAGGGGCCACAGGGCTGTGAGTGGCTATGGGCTGTAAGGGGCCCCAGGGCTGTGAAGAGCCCCAGGGCTGTGAGGAGCCCCAGGGCTGTGAGGGGCCCTCTGCACTACAATTGTAGCTGCTTCAGAGCTCTTGGCACCCTTGCCTTGTGAGGCAGATATGTTCATCGAGCTGCCCTCTGTAGTAGTAAGAAGCCTGTATTTACCCCTACTACCCCAGACTGCGTCATCCCTGCGTCATCAAACCCCGCCCTCACTTTCAGCATCTACTGTCCCAGAGTGACGTCACTAACATGGCTGAACCCTAACACACATGGACATGTCATGTACCACAACATGCAGAAACAAGAGGTGAAAGGGTGTTTACCTGGATGGAGGCAGAGAGAGGTTTTCAGAAGAGAGCGCGGAGGATTCTGGGAAGACCCTGGACCATCCCCAGCCTCGTCTCGGAGACCAGCACAGCTCTGCACCCTGGGGCTGTAGAAGACTGCTCTCTCCACTGCAGGGGGGGACCAGGAGAGAGGGGAGGGGGAGGGAGAGAGAGAGAGAGAGAGAGAGAGAGAGGGGGGAGAGGGAAGGAGAGAGAGGGAGGGAGAGAGAGAGGGAGAGAGGAAGAGAGAAAGAGGGTGAGAGAGGGAGAGAGAGAGAGGGAGAGAGAGGGGGAGAGAGGGAGGGAGAGAGGAAGAGGGAGAGAGGAGAGGGGGAGGGAGAGAGAGAGAGAGAGAGAGAGAGAGAGGGGGGAGAGGGAAGGAGAGAGAGGGAGGGAGAGAGAGAGGGAGAGAGGAAGAGAGAAAGAGGGTGAGAGAGGGAGAGAGAGAGAGGGAGAGAGAGGGGGAGAGAGGGAGGGAGAGAGGAAGAGGGAGAGAGGAGAGGGAGAGGGAGAGAGAGAGAGAGAGAGGAGAGGGAGAGAGAGAGAGAGCGAGGAGAGGGAGAGGGAGAGGGAGAGAGCGGAGAGGGAGATGTAGCGGGTAGGGAGAGGGAGAGAAAACAAAGAGGAGAGATTAATTGAGGAAGGAAGGGTGAATTTCTCTTACGATCCAAACTTTACTTTTCTTCCAGTTACAATAACGAATCGCTTCTTCAGCACTTTCCACCCTGGAGTGGAGCAGTAGCAGAGTCTTAAACATGTGTAACTTCAATGTGCTATTATAACTATGGGGCATATTCACAATGCCCCTGCAGCACTTTTACACCACCAGAGGGTCACTTTTGTGACACTCCTGAAGCACAGTGTGCCAGCCCATATCTACAAGGCCACGCAAAGCCACCCTGCATGGCTTCACATCACCTTGTAAATATGGAGGAAGGCAATGCCTTACTCTGCATGGAGAGGCATCCCATGTTGCTGTGGGTGTTCTCATACAACATATATGCTTTTTGACACAGCCTCAAATTTACACATAGCATAACTCTGTGGTAGCGCCAAAACTAACACCTTCCCAACGCAGGCGTAACGAGGAGAAAGTTTTACACCTCTCCTCGTTTTTTTCTCTTTCCAGCACACATAGAACGAGGAAAACACCTCCGTTGATTGTTTTGGCACCATGGTGCAAGGGCGCCTGCGTTGAAGCTCGGCTGCAGGTTATATGCCGGCAATGGCAGAAAAGACAGGAATGCACCATATTGTGTAGATATGGTACGTTCCTGCTCGTTTCTTTGGACGTAGGGCAGCACAGCTAGAAGGCTTGCCGTGCTGCGCCAAAGTATTGTAAATATTCCCCTATGTGTCTGTCCTGTGCATCCCAAGATGGTAAATTAGTATTTCAGAATTTAGCTGCCATTCTCTGCTTTTAAATCAAATGTGAAACATTTGTTGGTGATGATCACAGTAAAATCAGTCAGGCAGCAACAGAACACTTGATCAAATATATACACATGGCCTCTATCGTTGGCCAAATTCTCCTTCCGCGCGCTAAATTTAGAGATGTGCGGACCATGGGTTATCTGTGGATATAGCCTCCTTTTGCATAGTTGACAGAAAATTTCCTATGATGGCCCTACAGTGTAGGGAGCATCAGAGGGAGGGCATTCGGCTGTTTGCACTGTTGAGGGTGGAGAACGTAATGTCCTGTTTAGGTCGAGCCTATAGTGGCAGCGCGCATGCGCTGCTCGCTTTGCGCGGCATGCAGTATTCAGTATGGTTCGGAAGCACTGTAGAAGCTCCGCCCACTCTCTGGCCATCATTTTCATTGGCTTGTGTCTTAGATTCTGCCTTCCAATTGGTTTTAGGCTTGTTATTCACTCCCTATGACAGCTATGTTGTCATTTCTATCCTTCCATGGCTACTGGCCCTTTTACTTCGAGTGTTGCACAGTAGTATTGTGAGCACTACTTTCTTCTCGTGCCTCCACTCCGCCCCCACAGTCCGTGCTTTCTCACTGCCCCCCATTTATCGTGCCATCTCGCCCGCCCTGTTTGCAATAGGTCTCGTGTAAATGAGAGTCCTATTGCATTGCAAGTTTTCTACCAGGAAACTGAGCTGCCTCAGCGACTGCTGTGCTTATTGTAGCCAGAGACTGAGCTGCCTCATTCTGTTAGACATGCTCTATGGGTATTCATTCACCTTGATCCATCCCGGAGAGGAAAGTTAACATTGCTTCACGGATATTCATTCACCTTGATACATCCCTGAGATGAAAGTTGACATTGTTCCATGGGTATTCATTCACCTTGATCCATCCCTGAGATGAAAGTTAACATTGCTCCACAGGTATTCATTCACCTTGATCCATGCCTGGGATGAAAGTTAACATTCCTCCACTGGTATTCGTTCACCTTGATCCATCCTGAGATGAAAATTAACATTCCTCCACAGGTATTCATTCACCTTGATCCATTCCTGAGATGAAAGTTAACATTGCTCCACGGGTATTCATTCACCTTGATCCATCCTGAGATGAAAGTTAACATTGCTCGACGGGTATTCATTCACCTTGATCCATCCTGAGATGAAAGTTAACATTGCTCGACGGGTATTCATTCACCTTGATCCATCCTGAGATGAAAGTTAACATTGCTCGACGGGTATTCATTCACCTTGATCCATCCTGAGATGAAAGTTAAAATTTCTCCACAGGTATTCATTCACCTTGATCCATCCTGAGATGAAAGTTGACATTGAAGTGCTGAAAAGTAATTTGTCAATGGCCAATGCTGCTGTAGGGGGTGCTCTTGTAGCCAGCCAGCAGACACCACTGACGTTTATTGTCGCCACCGTCTGTATGTTTCAAAAAGTTGCCAGCAAGCAGAGCCTGTGACCATTATAGGGTCTTGAGCGCTTGCACCCCACCTGCTAGGTCTTTAATCACAGAAATGTACATCTATCTCCTTACAGATTACACTACGCAGCATGGCTCTAGGCGCGGCTTGGGCGGGGGGGGGGGGGGTGCAGTTCTCTGCAGACTGCTGTTCTGATGACAGGTTGAAGCTGGTGATTGACTTGGAGGCAGATGTTGGTATTTTCCACAGTTACAACAGTAGTTGTGTGATTGAGTTAATAGATTTTCTTTTTTTTCAGCAGGTCTAAGTGAAGTTCTTGTGACTGTTGGGCATCTACCAGATGTCACGTATGGTGTATTTAATGGCATCAGGGGGTCAATCCTGTGTAGTTTTGCGCTTGGGTGGCGATGGAGGTGTCATTACAGGTCTCTGCGGAGCCGTGCTGTATGGAAAGATCTCTTCTCTCGCTTTTATTGGCTGCAGGGTTTGTTGCTGTTTTCATCGAAAGCTTCTCCTCGCCTTTCCTTGCTCTCGCAAGCTTTTTACTCCTGCAATTACCGACCGCGTTGGCTGGTGCATCCAATAACACGAGGTACGTCCTCTCACTTGTTCCCACTGTAGCTGCCCCAGGTGTGCCCTGACCCTATAAAAGGTGCCCCCCCCAAATACAAGGAGGTGTGAAGGCTGACTCTGCCCGGTGCGCTCACCCACTCTTGATTGCTCTTTAATAGGAGTTCTCTCCTTGAGTGAGACTGAAGCTCTTTTTTTTTTAGACTGACTGTTATCGATCTTATTGCAGTGACCTCCCGTGACTAGCAGCTGCTGGGTTTGTTCTGTTATTACCATCTGAGACTGAGCTGCCTCCAGCCCCTGCTGAAGTTTATTGTACCTGAGAGTGTGCTACCTCCACCTTCTGCGCTGGTTATTGTACCTGAGAGTGAGCGGCCTCCAGTGGCTGCCGGGTTTGCTGTAAAAATGACATGTGAGACTTCCCTTCCTCTAGCAGCTGCCGTGTTTTTTTAGGTCGATCCTAGCAGCACCGCATTCGCTGCTCGCTCTTGGAGACTGGTGTAGTAGAGTATGGGAGATAAGCGCACCCATTGGCTTGTGTCATTGTCTTTTGTAAATGCTGCCTTCTTATTAGTTAATAGGCTTGATTTGTACCCTCCCATGGCTACGGGCCATTTTACTTCGTCAGCTTCACTGGGCCTTTTATTTAGTCTGTAAGCACTATTTACTTTATTGAGTTTCTCTTGCTGCAGGCTGGACATGCTCTGCTTCATCTGAAACCGCTTGTGTTTTATTAAGCAGAACGGCTGCCCCCGTAACAGGGGCACCTGCTTTCAGTCACTTTAATCCGGCATTATCTTGTCTGTTTCAACACCCCAAGTAAAATGAATTTAGCAATGATTAGCGAATTAAGTCATGACAATTCCAGGTAGCACATAATCCTGTGCTAATGGGCTGAAGCTGACAACAGCACATCTCTGTTAAATGTCATCTGCACTAAAGCCATCTGACAGGTTGTTTTTTCAAAAACCTGTTTTGTTAACAACAACACCACCAGCACCAATGCCACCACCACCAATACCAATACAACTCCCACAACCAATACCACCACCACCAACACCACCACGAATACAACTCCCACAACCAATATCACCACCACCAACACCAACACCACCACTACCACCAATGCCACCGCCAATACCACCAATAGCACCATCAATATCACCACCAATACCAATATCACCACCAGTATCACCACCAATACCACCACCAATACCACCAACAATACCACCACCAATATCACCACCATCAATACCACCACCACCAATACCACTATCAATACCACCACCACCAATACCCCCACAACTACTGCAACTCCCACAACCAATACCACCACCACCATCAACATCACCACCACCAATATCACCACCAATACCACCATCAATACCACCACCAACAATATCACCACCAATACCACCATCAATACCACCACCAATACCACCAATACCACCACCAAACCACCACCACCAATACCTCAACCACAGCGAATTCCGCCACCATGAAAATAACACACCCACAACCAATACCATGACCACCAGCACCAATACCAGCACCAATACCACCATCAATACCACCATCAATACCAACACCACCAATACCACCATCAATACCACCACCAATACCACTACCACCACAACCAATACCACCACCAATACCACCACCTCCACCGTAACAGGGGCACCTGCTTTCAGTCACTTTAATCCGGCATTATCTTGTCAGTTTCAACACCCCAAGTAAAATGAATTTAGCAATGATTAGAGAATTAAGCCATGACAATTCCAGGTAGCACATAATCCTGTGCTAATGGGCTGAAGCTGACAACAGCACATCTCTGATAAATGTCATCTGCACTAAAGCCATCTGACAGGTTGTTTTTTCAAAAACCTGTTTTGTTAAGAACAACACCACCACCACCAATGCCACCACCACCAATACCAATACAACTCCCACAACCAATACCACCACCACCAACACCACCACCAATACAACTCCCACAACCAATATCACCACCACCAACACCAACACCACCACTACCACCAATGCCACCGCCAATACCACCAATAGCACCATCAATATCACCACCAATACCAATATCACCACCAGTATCACCACCAATACCACCACCAATACCACCACCAATATCACCACCATCAATACCACCACCACCAATACTACTATCAATACCACCACCACCAATACCCCCACAACTACTGCAACTCCCACAACCAATACCACCACCACCATCAACATCACCACCACCAATATCACCACCAATACCACCATCAATACCTCCACCAACAATATCACCACCAATACCACCATCAATACCACCACCAATACCACCACCAAAACCACCACCACCAATACCTCAACCACAGCGAATTCCGCCACCATGCAAATAACACACCCACAACCAATACCATCACCACCAGCACCAATACCAGCACCAATACCACCATCAATACCACCATCAATACCAACACCACCAATACCACCATCAATACCACCACCAATACCACTACCACCACAACCAATACCACCACCAATACCACCACCTCCACCACCACCAATGCAACTCACACAACGAATACCACCACCACCACCAATATCACCACCAATACCACCATCAATACCACCACCAATACCACCACCACCAACAATATCACCACCAATACCACCAACAATACCACCATCAATACCACCAATACCACCATCAATACCACCACCACCAATACCTCGACCACGGCTAATTTGACCACAATCACCAATACCACCACCACAACTACCACCACCAATACCACCACCACCACCAATACCACCACCACCACAACCAATACCACCACCAATACCACCACTATTACCACCATCAATACCACTGCCACCAATACCACCACAACCAACACCACCACTAATACCACCACCACCACCAATACCATCACCACCAATACCACCACCAATACCACCAATGCCACCACAACCAATACCACCACCACGACCAGTACCAGCACCACCACCAATACCACCATCAACAATAACACCACCAATACCACCACCCCCAATACCAATACCACCACATCAGCGCTTCTCGCTCACTAGTTATAACAGGGGCACTGTACGATGACGGAGCTGCAGCTGAGACTATCCCTCCCTACAATCCTGGCATAAAGCACAGCCCGCCCAGCACCAGGAGGTAAAGACAGGGCCCTAATACAGCTGGAGTGTTTTATTTTATGCCACAGATTGCAATGACATTACGCAATGCCACACTGCACACTCAAATCACGGAGAAGGAAGGAAATATCCCTCTCTCCCCGTTGTTACTCCTGAGCTGCAACAGTGTAATCACAGAGCGAAAGGTGTTGGAGCACTTTGTTAGTGTTTATAGCTCAGATCATATGCCACTCTCACTTTACACCTTGTGTCTGTGTAATTTACAACACTTACACATCTTCTTCACTGCACTGTTTATCACTACTTTGAAGAGGTCACTGGCCTGTCTCTTCCTATGATATTTACAATCTAACAAGCGGCCGAGAAGGCCCTTTATTGCAATGCAACAGGTCTCGCATTTGTGAGAGTTTAAGCTATTAGTACTATAAATGACAAGGGCTTTTATTTATGTTTTAAACCCAAAACATAAATAAAATGCGTTGTCATTTACAATGCCAATAGCTTAACCATGTGTGAATGCGAGACCTATTGCATTGAAAATGCTTGTTCCAGTGTGTCGCCACCAGGAACAACCTGGCAGTGGGGAATGGAAAAAACCAACAGTGTTCCCCACACTCTAGGAGAAAACTTCCAAGGTGTGGGGGTCCTTCGTTTCTTGTGTTTTCAAATACAAACTTCCAGTGTGGAACTTTCTTTTTGAAATACAAAATAATGTTAAAACGTTTGTGGATGGCAGTTCAATCTAACAGCTGCTGTCCACAAGACCTTTTGCCCTTGAATGGAAAGGCTGTGATGCTCGACTGCTGGGCCGGTGGCCATCTCTAAATTTGTCAGACAGTGCTCTATCAGGATGGTTGATGTATTGTCCTCCGCCACCCTGACAGACAGAATACCATCCGTCAAACATTACATTTGCCCCATGGTACAGACAGGAGTAAATCCATTTTCTGCACAGTAACGGAAGGGAAAGCATCCAAAATTGATGGGGTGAAGGGGCTTTTCCAAGGGGAAAAAATCCTTTAAAGGAAAATAAAGAGAGACCAAATGGTCTCATGCCAGGGCATATTTCTATGCAGGATTGTATGCTATGTACAATTGCGCATGCTGAAATGCCTTTCCATGGTCGTAATTCAAAAACCTTTCCAGTAGTACCTTTGGAAAAAATTGAGAATTTGTGAAACATGTAAATCCACACCAATAAAGTGTGTAGACACTGTGTAACTTTCCTTCTCGAAGATCGTAAGTGTCTGAAAAGCAACTTGAACCAATGACATTCTGGACCAATATTAAATAAAGGGCATACTGTGCTGTGTGTGTTCTATCACTGAAAAGGTGCTGTCCCATGGCAGTCCTTTCTAGAAGCCGCTGGTCCACCTTTCACTGTGCAGGGAATGCCTAGAGGCCCCTGGATTCCTTTTCCCCATTCAAGGGTCACTCTTATTGGCACACTGACTGTGTAAAATAGACGCGGTAGCAACAGATCCCAGCTACTGAGAGACGATCATCGGAAACTCTCCAACAGGATTCACTTAACCTAAAAATTGCTGGCAACTATCCAACCGCAGACACAAGACATGCAGGCCCTCCTGCATACACTACATGAGCAGGTTGGCACCTTTGAGGAGCATGCAGAGGATGCAGAGGGCAGGTCACGGCGAAATAACATAAGATTGATGGGCCTGCCTGAGTATGTGGAGGGCCGAGAAGTAGAGTCATATCTGGAAACCTGAATTCTCAGCTTTGTTCCTTTTGAGGCACTTTCATTATTTTTCTCAGGTGAGTGGGTTCATAGGGTCCTTTCGAGGAGACCCCTTACGGGCATCCTGCCTAGACCACTGGTGGCGCCTCTTATCCACTATAAAGACCATGTCCGGCTAATGTCAGTCTCATGTGTTCATCATGTCAGCCTCACAGGAGGATCATGTCAGCCTTGTGATTTCTGTTTAAGTGTTAATCTGTGAGTCCACAGGAGGTATCATCATGACTTATCTCTCAATTATCAGCCATAAATATGCCTCCTTCACTTCATCTCACTTTAGCTCACACACCTCATGTCACGGAGGCAGCATCGATCTCTCACTTTTCCTCTGCTGCATAATGGCCTTTTCAGTCCTCTGCCTCCAGCAGTATTGCTTGATCTGCCCCATAGAGAACACTATCAAGAATGTGTACTTACTTCTGCCCAGGGCTTAATTTGAGACAGGAGTTTTTTTGGTGCTCAGCTCTGGCATTTAATTGTCCACACAGGCACTTATGACATGCTGCCACAAGGTGGCGCTGTTTGTCTAAGTCAGAGATGAGAACAGCAGTTATTTATTAATTCAACATACATTATAAATGACTAATTCCTGCTGCCCCAGCCGCTCTGATAGCTTTGGGGGCTTGGAATAGTCTGAATGGTCACACTTGCAGTAGTGTGCTGCTTAATAGCTGGGTTAGATCTGTCATTGGCAGAGTTTCCAGGGGCAATGAGTGGAGCAATCTGCATGACGAAGCCCCTGACACGTATTTGTTTTGCAAATTAAGAGCTGCCCCTTGCTGTTCCCTCCTGACCACAGATCGACCTTTCTCCACAGGTGCTCAGATCTCCCAGAGGTTTGCTACACAAAAAACCATCATCTTGCTCAGTTCTTCTTGCAAATCCGCCCATTGAAGGTCAGGCGTGGGGCGCTCAGGAACTGAAGCCAGTGTGGGCCACTGCCCCTTCTGTCCTCTACCCCAGTGGGCTTGCCATTGCTCCTTGGTGCCAGAGAACACTTGCTGCTAAGACTGTTATTTCATGACATGTGGAGGCATCTCAGCATCATTTTAAGGCATTTGTGCTGAACATTCTCTGCATTGTCACACTTTCCTCACTGTTTTATTGGGTTTGGTGAACCCCAAACACCCTTGGAGATGGCTTATTGGACACTCAACAAATGTATTGTTCGATTTAATAAGTGTCACTCCAGAATCTGTGGCTGGTTCGCCAGTTTAGTTTATCAAGTACATTCTAAGATGAATTATTTGTGCCCGGCCTCGCTGAATGTGGGAGCTCCTATTTCAGTCAATCGGAGTCAGTGCAGGTATTTACAGCACTTTCACATTCCATGCAAACCTTTCTATCCCACGTGTGACAGTCATCAAACATCAGTGACCGGGGCGCCCCCTTCAGGAGCCATCAACAATTGTCACCGCTCAGAACACTAACTACTAATAATCATCATAACCATCATCATCATTTTCACCATTGTCACACTCATTCTCACCATCTTCAGCATCCTCATTACCATCATCATCATCACTGAACACGGCGCTCCCTTCAGAAACCTTCCGCAACATATTAAACAATGTTTAAGACATTCCTGCTGCGGCCCACGACCACCTCCTCACTTGTAATTCTGTGGTTACAATGTAGAGTCTGGAATGTCTATTTCTTTTCTTGTAGCTTTTCTAATCAAGTCTGAGGCAAAGAGGCTCTTTCATGTGCCACGGGGGGTAGGGGGTCTTACAGTGTCTGAAAGTCAACTCCACTCTTCTTACCCAGACGGTAGAGCACGATGTTTATGAATATGTTGACTGCAATCATCACTCCCAGGGTTATCGCCTGCGTCCTTAAACGAGGAATCTCACGGCCACCTGGAGAAGAAATCACAGAATCCTTCATTTAACTTTACATGTGGTAGTATATATTTATTTATTCTGAAAGTTTTATCTAGCGCGAACATGACCAGCGAGGGTATCAGAACTCTTTAAAGATTATGCATCACAAGGTAATAAGGATACAAAACCGAGCAACCAAAACGACAAATTCAAAGTCAAAATTGTCCAGCAATCTTGTGAAGGCACAGCAAAACACATCATAAACAACAGAGGGAACAGAAAGATCACAGTCTGGAATTGTCTGACCAACTCATGAACAAGGTGGCTGGGGAAAGTCAACGGGTAACGCCCCAGAATCAGAGGAAGGTGCCAGGCTAAGGCAGAAATTTCTTCATCAGGAGCCCTTTGACTTCTTTCTTGAAGAAGACAGTAGACAGGTTCACCCTGACTTCAGGGGGAAGGGAGTTCCAGATCCTCGGAGCCTTCCCTGAGAACGCTCAGTTATAGTCCTTTTTGGCATGAATGTTTGAGGTTTAAGCAAAAGGGGGCAGTCACTTCAGGAGGCTCTAGAACCACAGGAGAGTTCCAGTTTCTGCGCATGGTACAACAGCGTCTTGAAGTGGACAGCTTAGTGAGCCATTCATGCAATTTTTAGCTGTATCCAAGCTTCATATGGCAGCCAATTCAGTTCCTTCAAGTCCGGGAGATGTGGTGGTATTTTTTGTGCCAGTTAAAAGCCTCGCAATGGAGTTGAGGGTAACCCTAAGAGGAACCTTCCTAACTCTGGGCAGGCCCCAAAGTGTTGAACTACCATAATCCAGCTCTGAGATCACTAATGCTTGAAAAGCAACCTATAGGTCATGAGCAGGAAGGAAGGGTTTGAGCTTCCTAAGTAAGCTGAGTTGGAAGTTCGCTCCTTTGGTGAGGGAACTGATGTGCTTCTGCATGTTGAGGCTTTTGTCTAGATGATGCCCAGAGAGGATGCTGAATCTACAAGGTGCGGTCTGCAGTTAAGGGCTGTCAGCTGATTCAACCATTGCTCCATGATGAGGGATTGGTTGTGGGGTGAGATCAGTTATAGTTGGGTATCGTCCGCATACATACAATAGCGAATACTGGATGATTTTAAGTTTTCTGTCAGAGGCTCCATAAACAGGTTAAAGAGCGTTGGGGACAATGCTGACCCTTGTGGCATCCCCAAGGTGACTGGTTCAGAGTGGGACAAGGATTGGTTCACCTTGAAGCTTTGGTATCTGTTCTGAAGGAAGGACGAGAACTAGCTTAATACCAGCTCTGACAGCCCCATCCTGTGTTCTAGGAGGTCAATTAGGAGATCATGTTTGACAGTATCAAATGCTGACAAAAGGTCCTGAAGGATCAGTAAGCATGCCTCATTGTGATCCAGCATTCTAAGCGCATCATCCACGATGTGCGTTAGCGCCGACTCTGTACTATGACCTGGGCGGAAACCAGATTAGCATTGATCAAGGAGTTGGAAATGGTCAATGTGATGGCAAAGTTGGGCAAGCAAACATTTCTCCAAGAGCTTTTGCCAAGGTGGGGATGGGCGAAAGTTAAGAAGGTCCGTGGGATATGCATTTGGTTCCGTTAGGATCGGAGTAGGTAGTAAATCACCTGTTGGAGTACAATGTCATAGGACGCCTTGTAATAATATCCTCAATTATTGTGTGCCAAGTCACTTCAAGATTGGTCACTGAGTCTCTGTGTGTGTCAAGACTGGTCACTGAGTCTCAGTGTATGCCAAGACTGAACAATAATTCTCAATATGTGCCAAGACTGGTCACTAAGTTGCGATTTGTGCCAAGACTAGCCACTGAGTCTCAGTGTGTGTCAAGACTGGTCACTGAGTCTCAATGTGTGTCAAGACTGGTCACTGAGTCTCAGTGTGTGTCAAGACTGGTCACTGAGTCTCAGTGTGTGTCAAGACTGATCACTAAGTCTCAAAGTGTGCCAAGACTGGTCACTAAGTTGCGATTTGTACCAAGTCAGGTCACTGAGTCTCGGTGTGTGCCAAGGTGGGTCACAGAGTCTCAATGTGTGCCACGATTGGCCCTTGACTCTCTGTGTTTGCCAAGACTGGTCACTGTGTTTCAGTTTATGCCAAGATTGGTCACTGAGATTCAGTTTATGCCAAGACTGGTCACTGAGTTTCAGTGTGTTCCAAGATGGTAAGTGGCTCTACTTATTTGCCAAGATGGACCAGTGGCTCTCAGGATATGCCAAGATTAAACAATGAATCTGAGTGTGCACCAAGACTGATCAGCGTGTACTGGCTCCAGCCAACAATCTGTGCAGAAAGGAGAGTGACCCTCAGTATGTGTGCCAAGGCTGGAAGTAAGTCTCAGTTTGATGCAAGACATGGCAGTGACTCTGTGTGGCTGCAGAGACTGGCTAGTAACCCTCAGTGCGTGCCACATCTGGACTGAAACTTCCTGCCTGTACCATGTCTGCATTGTGCCTCAGTGCATGAGTCTTATCCAGCTGCCATATATAAGGCTGGACTGTGACTCACTCTAGGTGCCATTTTTGGACTGTGGCTCTCTCTAAGTACCATTTGTGGGCGGTGGCTCATTGTGCGTGCAAAATCTGAATTGTTTGTCAATGTGTGTAAACTGTTACCACGGAAACACTCGGTTAATGTCAAGGATGACCAGAGAGATTTGGTGTTTTTCACAGCTGGACAATCTGTGCTGGTGTGCATGTCTGGACACCAATGCTGAGTTTAGCCTCTGAGTGTGTGCTAATGCTGGCCATCGACACTCAGTTTATGCCACTGTTCACCCTGCCCTCTCAGTGTGTGTTAATGCTGACCATCGCTTCTCAGTGTATTCCAGTGTCCACCTTAGCCTCTCAGTGTGTGCCTGTGTTCACCATTCCCTCACCAATGCTGACCATTTCCTCATTGTGTGGCATTGTTAACCACTGATTGTCCGTGTGTGCCAAGAATGAGTTTATGTCTCGTGTGTCAAGACTAGTCACTGATTGTCAGTGGATGCTTTTTAAAATATCAAATTTAGGAATATTGACCTGCACAAAATATCCACTACCGACATACAAGGTAAACATACACAGGGAAGTATATATTTACTACTCTAACCCCACATCCATTTACTCTGACAAGATTTTGCTAGACATTATTGTGGGGTTGATATATGCGCAGATTCATATTTTAAAAAGCTATATATTTTGGTACCATGTCAGTATCAGTCAGCGCCATGACAAGTCAGTGACTCTCAGTGTGTACAAAAACTATTCAGTCACTCCCTGTGTGTGTCACAGTAACTCAGTAACCATCAGTGGGTGCCGGCTCTGGACTATGACTCACTCTGTGCACCAAAGGTGATACCATGCCACTGTCAGTTGGTGCCAAGAGAGGGTAATAACAGTCAGGCCTAGATTTTCTAGCACTTTGCTCCATTATATAGTGGCACAAAGTGGTGCAAAGTGATAGATTGGTACTCACTTTCCATTGGAAAAGGCATTTTGTGCTTGAAAGATGCCCTTTTCCCAAAACAAAAAAAAACTCTTGTGCTGCGATTAGGTGTGATTCCTTCAGTGCCCTGCACAGACCACTGTCTATAATTCACTGAGTATAATTCATTTACTCTGAACAGACTGCATCAGACACACTACTAGATAAAAGAGGTGGGTCCTTCAGCTCCCCTGTCCAGACTGCATATCACTCACCATTGTCTTCAGATGATGTTTAATCCTCTCTGTTTGGCTTTCGGCCTGACATGGCACTGAGTCGGCCTTGGTGGCCGTGATGGATGAGCTTCGGATGCGGGCAGACAGGGGTCAGGCAGCTGTTCTTATTTTGCTTGACCTGTCTGCCGCCTTTGATACGGTCAACCATGGGATCCTGCTGAGAACGCTGAGGGAGGTGGGAGTGACGGGCTGTGCTCTGAGCTGGTTCCAGTCATTTCTCTCTGATAAGAGGCAAGCAGTGTCTCTCCCCCCTTACCAAATCTGACTTTACCAACATCACGCATATCGTGCCACAGGTCTTGGCAATCAGCCCAATTCTATATGAAACCTCTGAATGCGGTCATTAAAGAGCATAATATCAATATCGCAAATTATGCAGATGACACGCAGCTGATTCTCTCCTTGGAGGGTGATCAGTCAACATCATTGGAGGTGTTTCATGGCTGCCTGCGTGCTATGGCTCATTGGTTGAAGAAAAAGTCTTTGCAGTTTAATGCAGCAAAGACCGAGGTGCTCTACTGCTCAGTGGGTAAGGTTCCTTCTGTGCTGCCTAGCAATTTCTGGCCCACAGATAAATCGACCGCAGTGAGGTCGGTAGAGAGGGTCTGTAACCTGGGCGTTATATTTAACAACAAACTTACAATGGAGGCTCAGGTTAATAAAACAGTGGGAGGCTGTTTTGCTATTATTAGATCTCTACAGAAAATCTTCCCCCTGCTGCCTCCTCATGCGCGTGCGTCAGTGGCACAAAATACCATTCTAAGCAGATTAGAATACTGCAACGCATTATTGTTAAAGTCTCCGAAATATCTTCAGGATAGACTTCAGAGGATTCAGTCAACGGCAGCCAAGCTAGCCCTAGGATGGCCCAGAAGTTCCTCTTCCTCATTGGCCTTGGCAGAGTTGCATTGACTCCCGCTTAGACAGAAAATTCAGTTTAAGCCCCTCTGTCTAGAGTGTAAAGCTCTATGTGGGTCTGGACCTGCTTCCCTGCGGATAAAGTTTGAATGGTACGTTCCAGCAAGAAGCCTCCGTTCCTCATCGGCTAGATTGGTTAAACTATCGAGAGTTAGGAAAGCAAAATCGGGTGGCAGGACTTTTGGTGTAGCAGCTGCCAGACTGAGACTAGTCATGATTTCTTTCTGTTTAGAAAGAGACTAAAAACCTGGCTGTTCCCCAAAGTCTAATCTGGCTTCAGCCCTCAGGAACCCTTATACACTGTACTCTGAGTATGCTAGCGCCAAGATGCCTGCTAGGTGATAGAGCACTCTATACATGAAATAAATAAATAAATATTACAAGACTGCATCAGAATTACCTGTAGAAGAGGTCTGATTCATTCTCTGATTCCTTCTCTGATTCCTTCTCAGAGCCCTCCTCGATGCCATCGGATCCCTCACTGATGCTTGGGATACTCAGAGGAGCAGGAAGCAGTGAGAGGTACTCGGGTATGAGCTGCGTCTCTTGAGTCGCTAGGGAGGGATCTATATAACAGATACAGAGACAGGAAAGGCCACTTAGAAAGGGCTGACAGCAGCATTCTGCAATCTGTGTGTGAGGGTAGATTAATGATGAGGTTGCAGATCCACGTGTGACTGTGCACCGTATGTATGTATGTATGTTTGTGCTTCTGTGTCTTCTGCTGGGTTTCTGTGTCTTCTTGGTCGCTTGTGTTCTATATTCGAGGTTGGTTGTGTAATGAATAATGGTTGGGTTCCTATGAGAGTCCAGCACAAAGTCTCCAGAAATTTCTCAAGGTCTTCTTAACTCACGTACCTTATGTCTTGCTGTCTCTTGTGATCAACATTACTGGGGGCTCCAGGAGACCGTATTTATTGTACCCTTGCTTAAGTTGTGTGAATTCGAGAAATAAAGCACCTTCTAAGGACATTTGTTTCAAACGAAGAATCAGCTAAACATAAATCAGGAGATTGTCATGTATGAATGGCCTATTTTGTTTTCTTTGCTGCTTGTTGTATGGCTCTTGCTTGCTGGTATTGCAAGATTAAGGCAAGTATTGGTCGGGTGAGTTTGCAGTAGATGCATTTTGCTGCTGAAGTCTGTGTGCTCTCAGGAACTCTTGCAGTTCATTGAAAACAGCTGTCAGGAGTTTGGGCATCATGTTCTGCAGATTCAAGAAGAGCCTCCCCCTCTAACTTCTCCGCTACACCTTAAAACCAGACATTTCACCAGCAGGACCTATCTTCCAGGGCAGCAATCTTGCTTCTCATTGCCCATATGTTTGTCTCCCTTTCAGGAAGACCAGCCAGTTGTTTCCACATCTGTTATTCCATTTTCTGTAGTTTCAAGACAGTGGTGAAAGGAGGTCAGCTCTGTCTACCTTTATTTTACCTCGTCTGAGACTTCTGCAAGTTTAGTGTCTACTTTCTCTACGCATGTGCCAATATTGAATAGTTCTGCCGTTACAGTATCAAGGGTAAGACTAGAGGTAGGGGCCATTGCTTCAGTTGATGAAAACTGATTGCTTTCAATTTCACTGTCACGGGTCCTTGAGGTTGTCCTTTAAAAAAGTAACTGTTCACTGTATTAGATGAAGACATGCGAGGTAGACTGCTTTTATATACAGATCATCCAGTATGTAGCCTGATGCTGTTCTGTGGTATGGGTTCTGTTACAATCTGATATTGTTGTTGCTGGTCTCTGACAGTTTCTGATTAATGTAATCCGTGCAGTGTGCGAGTGACACATCATTCAGAGTCTAGGTTGGAGGTGGGCTTAGGGCCGTCCCTTGTAGTTTGGGTGTTCTTTATCAAGTTTAGGGTGATTCCTCATTTATAACTCCCACTGTTATCCCCACTCCATTAGTGACTCCATGAGGGCAGGTGGGTGTAAATCAATCTTCATTTTCTTTCTGCATGGGTTATGTACAGAGTCTTAACCCGTTAAGGTGAATAGAAGTTGCAGGTCTAGCTGAGTCCTGATAATCTCCCTATTTAGATGTAACTAGGACAGGCCAGAGTTTGTGGAGTTCTGCTATACCGGACTCTGTGAAGTCACCAAGATGCTCTGCCGCAGTACATAAGTTTTTCAAGCGGTAGAGTGCACTAGGTTGCACAGTTCACGCACATTTTTAACACCAGGTGTTTGACCCGCATTAGATAATTAGCGCAAACCACACCATGCACAACGCAAGAGGGTGCAGCATCTTTCTGCCGCTGGAGTAGATGTTTTACTCGAGTGGAAGCTTCCTCAACGCGAACCGAAGAATTCTCGCCTTGAGCGGTAGCAGCCATCCGTCACATCCCACATTGAAAAATTTCGCTGGAAGGTGGTCTGGAGAAAGATTTTCCTTGCTCACACTTGCCAACTTAACATGACCACATCATTTGGGACACTATGACACATGTTTTTGTGCAATTGTTCACCCTGCCACTTTCTGAGTTTTCATTTTAATGTTCACGAGTGCAAGGGAGGAAAAAACTCTGCTCCCCTACATGGAGTGGAGTTTTTGGAGCTCCGCAGGCTACATGGAGTGGCAAAACCCCCTGAGTGAAGTGCAATTTCATGCCCTTGCCAAGTTATAATTAGCTCTGTTTGATATCAGGATTGGGTGAGGAGATAAATACTGAACTGGAGGAGTAGTGAATACAGTAATTAGATGCTATGAAAGGCAGATTGCCAAGTTCAAGTTCAAGTTCAAAGATTTGTATAGCGCACTACTCACCCCGAGGGTCTCAAGGCGATTGGGGGGGGGTGCTTTACTTATCAAATAACCAGGTTTTTAGCTGCTTTCTGAAGGAGAGGTGGTTCTGTGTAAAGCGGAGGTGGGTGGGGAGAGAATTCCAGGTTTTGGCTGCTAAGTAGGAGAAGGATCTTCCCCCCATGGTGGATCTATGGATGCGCGGAATTGCGGCGCGGGCTTGATTGGACGATCGTAATTGGCGGGTGGGGGTGTAGAAGGATAATCGTGTGTTGAGGCATCCGGGTCCTAGGTCGTAGAGGGCCTTGTGTGCGTGGGTGAGGAGACGGAATGTTATTCTCTTGTTGACGGGGAGCCAGTGGAGGTCTTCAGGTGACTGGAAATGTGAGCTTGACGGGGGTTGTCCAGTATGAGTCTGGCTGAGGCGTTTTGGATGCGTTGGAGTTTTTTCTGTAGTTTGGCTGTGGTGCCGGCGTAAAGGGTATTTCCGTAATCCAGTCGGCTTGTGACCAGTGCGTGGGTGACCGTCTTTCTTGTTTCGGTGGGGATCCAACGGAGGATTTCTTTGAGCATGCGTAGGATGTTGAAGCATGATGATGAGACGGCGTTGACTTGTCTGGCCATCGAGAGGGAGGAGTCCAGGATGAAGCCCAGGTTGCGTGAATGATCTGTAGGTATGGGTGCTGTACCCAGGGCCGGTGGCCACCATGAGTCGTCCCAGGCAGAGGGGGATGATCCTAAGATGAGGACTTCCGTTTTGTCCGAGTTCAGTTTTAAACGGCTGTTCTTCATCCATTCGGCTACTTCTTTCATTCCTTCGAGTAGATTGGTTTTGGCGGTGTTTGGGTCTTTAGTGAGGGAGAGAATCAGATGGGTGTCGTCTGCGTAGGAGATGATGTTGAGGTTGTGTTGTCGCGCGATGGATGCGAGGGGACTCATGTAAACGTTGAAGAGGGTGGGACTGAGTGTTGATCCTTGCGGTACGCCGCAGATGACTTCCGTGGCCTTTGATTTGAATGGGGGGAGGTGGACTCTCTGGGTTCTTCCGGCGAGGAATGAGATGATCCAGTCCAAGGCTTTTCCTTGTATTCCGACGTTGCTTAGGCGTTGTATAAGGGTGTTATGACAGACAGTGTCGAAGGTGGCGGAGAGGTCAAGTAGGATGAGGGCAGCTGTTTCTCCGTTGTCCAGAAGCGTTCGGATGTCATCTGTAGCTGCGATGAGGGCGGTTTCGGTGCTGTGTTTGGCTCGGAAGCTGGACTGTGAGGGGTCGAGGGATTTGTTGCATTCAAGGAAGGAGGCGAACTGATTGTTGACGGCTTTCTCGATGACTTTGGCAGGGAATGGGAGGAGCGAGATGGTGCGGTAGTTCTTGAGTTCAGAGGGGTCCGCTGTGGGTTTCTTCAGAAGGGCGCTGAGTTCGGCATGTTTCCAGATTTCCGGGAAGGTAGCGGAGTTGAAGGAACAGTTGATGACATCGCGGAGATGGGGTGCGATGATGGAGTCTGCTTTGTTGAAGATGTGGTGGGGGCACGGGTCGGTTGGCGATCCTGACTGGATGGAGTTCATCAGGTGGATGGTGTCTTCAGTAGTGATTGGGTTCCAATCGCAAATGATGTTAGAGGGCGGTTTAGGTTCGGGGGTGGGTGGAGTTGGCTGGTCTTCTGACTGGTTTTCTAAGCTGTTATGTATGTAGGCGATTTTGTTGTGGAAGAATGAGGATAATGAGTCGCAGAGTTCTTGGGAGGGAGTGATGTCGTTGGTGCTGGCGGTGGGGTTGGTAAAATCTTTAACGATGTTGAATAGTTCCTTGCTGTTTTGGGCTGTTGTCAAGTCGATCTTTGAGTGCTGATTTCTTGGTGGATCGGATCAGTTGGTGGTGATTGCGGGTGGCGTTCTTGAAGATGGTTAGGTTGTCAGTGGTTGGGTTTTTTCTCCAGGATTTCTCGAGGGTGCGACAGAGCTTCTTGGATTTCTTAAGGTCATCGTTGAACTAGGGGGATTTTTTGCTGCCTTGCTTGATTTGATGGTTTTTCAAGGGTGCTAGTTCGTCGGCGCTGAGGGTGATCCATTGTGTGAGGTTGGTGGCTGCTTGGTTTGGGTCCGATGATTTGGCAGGAGGGTTTAGGTGAAGCGAAGAGGAGAGCTGGGCGGTGGTGATTTTGTTCCAATTTTTTAGGGGGATAGGTTGTGGGGGGTTGTGGGTCGTGGTCTTTTTGTAGTTGAAGTGTACGCAGCTGTGGTCCGTCCAATGGAGAGCTGTGGTGTGGTCAAAGGAGATGTGTTTGCTGGAGGTGAAGATTGGGTCGAGTGTGTGCCCGGCAATGTGGGTGGGGGTGTCCACAAGTTGTTTGAGTCCGAGATTGGCCAGGTTGTCTAGAAGGGTGGTGGTGTTGTTGTCGTTATTCTTTTCCAGGTGGAAGTTGAGGTCTCCCAGTAGTATGTAGTTCTCGGAGGGGAGGGCATGTGGGCTGATGAAGTCAGTGATGTCTTCGCTGAATTGTGTGCGGGGTCCTGGAGGTCTGTAGATGAGGGTGCCTCTGAGTGTAGTCTTGGGGTCGGTGTGGATCTGGAAGTGAAGGTGTTCGGCAGTAGTGAGGTTATCGTCGGAGCTGGTCGTGATGCGGATGGTGTTCCTATGGACGATGGCTATGCCTCCTCCCATTCGGTTGATGCAGTCCTTTCGAATGATCTTGTAGCCGTCCGGGATGGCTATGGCGATGTCGGGCGCTGATGAGGCTTTCATCCACGTTTCTGTGAGGAAGGCGATGTCCGGCGATGTGGTGTCGAGTAGGTTCCAAAGTTCAATGGAGTGTCTGTGGACCGAGCGGGTGTTGAGCAGGATGCACTTTAGGTGGTTGTTGTCGGAGCTCTGTTTTGAGTTAGTGGATTTGGTGTGGGTCCTGATGCAGTCGAACTTGCAGGAGTGGCAGGTGAAGGGTCCATGGGTGTGTCCTGGGGCGGCTTGGTGGCAGTTTGGGAGTCGGCCGGGGTTAAGTGCAGAGAGGGTTGCGGCGTCGTAAGTAATGCGGGTGGAATGGGTATTGCGGGGGCCAGGGGGTCTGGCGCTGGGCGCGGTCGGGCGTAGACGGGCTTACCTTTGGCACACCTTCGGCGGCATGGGGCGCGACCGCTGCGCGTGAACGCTGCCGCGTATGCATCTGTCATATGTGGATAGTGGAAAGGGAGGGGCGAGGGAGGATCAGCTGGGAGGGGGGAGCGGGGTGGAGATCCGGGCAGCGAGGCACAACAACAACAACAAAATGGCAGCAAGCCAAAAGCGCTACAGTATTGGGGCAAAACAGCGTGAACGCGAAGCAAATGGCAGTGGCACCGGCACAATCAGGCAGCAATCAATATTACAGGCAGTGCAGCAATATTTAAAATAAAAATAAAGCGTACTTCGGCAATCAAAGCGCTACAATTTAAAATGATCAACAAATTAGCAAAGTAGCAAACTAGCAGTCTAGCGCTACAGTGTACTTGTGATACTCGAGCAGGCAAAGGTAAAAGTGGGAGCGAGGCGAGGTATCAGACAGCAGTCCAGGTGGCAGGCAGAGCGGGGAGCAGCGTGAGGAGCGACCGCTTCTGTAAGGAACAGGACAGTCACTATTATGACACCACTATTATGACACCTTCATCAGGGTGATCACTCAACGTCATGGTAGTACGCTTTCTTTCTGATCAGCAGGAGTAAGACTGATGCTGGCCCTTACACAAGAGGCTTGCCACACGTGAAAGGACACATTGCCGGATTTACTGTCTGTTTTCAGACACAATCCAGCAATTCATCAATTTTGCACCTACAGATACGCCAGCAATGGTGACAAATTTGTAAATCCTTGCGACATGGAGCCCTGTACAGTAAATGCAGCACATCCATGGTGTCGCAAGGAGGGAGCAGTGAACAGTGTTGCACCGCTGATTACCCCCAGTGATGCGACACATTTCATAAATGAGGCCCTGAGATTTTATGTAACTCCTCGGAATTCTGCAGAGTAAGATTTAGTAATCTCCACCCACCCCATGACACTACTAATGTGACACTACAAATGAGGTGATAGGATGACTAATGCAACACCTCCAATGAGTTACTACCAATGGCCCCTACTGGCGTAGCACTACCAGCCGTGTAAAGGAATACCACTAATGAGACATCACAGTAATGATTGTCTGAGGTTAGACTTACTGCAAGCATGCTGCCACCCCCTTTTGTGTGTTTTTTAAAAACTAATTTTATTCATTTTCTTCAGTTACAGTACATGCAAAAAATGAAAATTCAAGTAACCGTCATCTACATAGCAGGATCTCACATATATACATTGCGGTGAAATAAATCACATTTCAATACCAAACATTTTAACATTGTGCCACCTTCATAGTTTTGTCTCACGTGGGACCGGCTGAACAGCCTACGTCCCACCATAGCACGGTCTCTTCCTACCGTGCAATTACAACAACAGTACTATTGTCCTGGATCAAGAAACAGCAAGTAATACATATTTTTGCAAACTCCCCGCCCCCACCCATACTGATGGGCCGCTCTTGAATTTTCTGAACCTAAATCTCTAAGGTTGCGACTAAAACCTAGCTTGAGAAAGACAGAAAGTTGGATGTCCGTCCAAGTGGAGATACTACATACAATGAGGGTAGATGGAAACCAGAATAAGACTTGATCACGGAGGTCCCCGTGTCTCGGCTACGAGAGTGGGGGCACCTGTTTGGACAACAGATTAGTAGTGGAGTGTGCCGGCCTTTACATGCCTCAGGGGGTGAGGGTGTCGGCTGCTTTGAAAGCTTCCAGCAAGAGATCCCACCTCATAGCCCTTTTTATGTGTTTGACTCACATACATACATGCCTACATTTATATACACAGGCATACATATGAAAATGTGCGCATACATACATGAATACAAGGTGCTAGTTACCGAGGTAGGTTTGCACTTTATACAAAGAAAAACTTTGTTTTCTACAGAAATAGAAAGCCAGGATGTTGTGTCTGCAAATGGGACTGATCAGCAGAAATGGAATCAACACCACAGATCTCCTGATGACAATCACACTGGAAACATCCAGCAGCGTCAGCGCATCTCACCGAGGGGGGTCTCCCACTGTGACTGTGGTTAAGGAGGGGAGTCAACAAGAGCCTGACGTAAGCCCCACATGAGGCACCAGTGTGGATGACATGAGGCCAACAAGAGGATGACATGAGCCTCACATGGGCTCCAGGGCGGCTGACATGCACCTCACACGGGCTCCAAGGTGGCTGACATGAGTCTCACATGGGCTCCAGGGTGGCTGACATGAGGCCAACAAGAGGCTGACATGAGCCTCACACGGGCTCCAGAACGGCTGACATGAGCCTCACACGGGCTCCAGGGCGGCTGACAGGAGCCTCACACGGGCTACAGGGCGGCTGACATGAGGCCAACAAGAGGCTGACATGAGCCTCACACGGGCTTCAGGGCGGCTGACATGCACCTCACACGGGCTCCAAGGCGGCTGACATGATTCTCACATGGGCTCCAGGGTGGCTGACATGAGGCCAACAAGAGGCTGACATGAGCCTCACGCGGGCTCCAGGGCGGCTGACATGAGCCTCACACGGGCTCCAGGGCGGCTGACATGAGCCTCACACGGGCTACAGGGCGGCTGACATGAGGCCAACAAGAGGCTGACATGAGCCTCACACGGGCTCCAGGGCGGCTGACATGAGGCCAACAAGAGGCTGACATGAGCCTCACACGGGCTCCAGGGCGGCTGACATGAGCCTCACACGGGCCCCAGGCCGGCTGACATGAGCCTCACACGGGCTCTAGGGCAGCTGACATGAGTCTCACATGGGCTTCAGGGCGGCTGACAGGAGTCTCACACAGGCTCCAGGGCGGCTGACCTGAGCCTCACACGGGCTCCAGGGCGGCTGACATGAGCCTCACACGGGCTCCAGGGCGGCTGACATAATCCTCACACGGGCTACAGGGCGGCTGACATGAGGCTAACAAGAGGCTGACATGAGCCTCACACGGGCTCCAGGGCGGCTGACATGAGGCCAACAAGAGGCTGACATGAGCCTCACACGGGCTCCAGGGCGGCTGAAATAAGGCCAACAAGAGGTTGACATGAGCCTCACACGGGCTCCAGGGCGGCTGACATGAGGCCAACAAGAGGTTGACATGAGCCTCATACGGGCTCCAGGGCGACTGACATGAGCTTCACACGGGCTACAGGGCGGCTAACATGAGGCCAACAAGTGGCTGACATGAGCCTCACACGGGCTCCAGGGCGGCTGACATGAGGCAAACAAGAGGCTGATATGAGCCTCACACGGGCTCCAGTGTGGATGACATGAGGCCAACAAGAGGATGACATGAGCCTCACACGGGCTCCAGGGCGGCTGACATGAGACCAACAAGAGGATGACATGAGCCTCACACGAGCTCCAGGGCGGCTGACATGAGGCCAACAAGAGGCTGACATGAGCCTCACATGGGCTCCAGGGCCGCTGACATGAGACCAACAAGAGGATGACATGAGCCTCACACGGGCTCCAGGGCGGCTGACATGAAGCCAACAAGAGGCTGACATGAGCCTCACACGGGCTCCAGGGCGGCTGACATGAGGCCAACAAGAGGCTGACATGAGCCTCACACGGGCTACAGGGCGGCTGACATGAGGCCAACAAGAGGCTGACATGAGCCTCACACGGGCTACAGGGTGTCTGACATGAGGCCAACAAGTGGCTGACATGAGCCTCACACGGGTTCCAGGGCGGCTGACATGAGGCCAACTAGAGGCTGACATGAGCCTCACACGAGCTCCAGGGCTGCTGACATGAGGCAACAAGAGGCTGACCTGTGCATGACATGAGGCCAACAAGAGGATGACATGAGACTCACATGGGCTCAAGGGCAGCTGACATGAGGCCAATAAGATGCTGACATGAGCTGACTTGAGCCTCACACGGGCTCCAGGGCGGCTGACATGAGGCCAACAAGAGGCTGACATGAGCCTCACACTGGCTCCAGGGCTGCTGAAATCAGGCCACGAGGCTGACATGAGCCTCACACGGGCTCCAGGGTGGCTGAAATGAGGCCCAGAGGCTGAAATGAGCCTCACACGGGCTCCAGGGCGGCTGACATGAGCCTCAAACGGGCTCCAGGGTGGCTGACATGAGCCCAACAAGAGGCTGACATGAGCCTCACACGGGCTCCAGGGTAGCTGACATAAGCCTCACACGGGCTCCGGGGTGGCGGACATGAGGCCAACAAGAGGCTGACATGAGCCTCACATGGGCTCCAGGGCGGCTGACATGAGGCCAACAAGAGACTGACATGAGCCTCACACGGGCTACAGGGTTGCTGACATGAGGCCAACAAGTGGCTGACATGAGCCTCACACGGGTTCCAGGGCGGCTGGGCTGACATGAGGCCAACAAGATAGACATGAGCCTCACACGTCCAGGGCGGCGGATATGAGGCTAACAAGAGGCAGGCATGAGCCTCACACAGGCTCCAGGGCGGCTGACATGAGGCGGACATGAGCCTCACACGGGCTCCAGGGCGGCTGACATGAGCCTCACACGGGCTCCAGGGTGGGTGACATGAGGCTAACAAGAGGCAGACATGAGCCTCACACGGGCTCCAGGGCGGCTGACATGAGCATCATATGGGCTCCAGGGCGGCTGACGTGAGGCTAACAAGAGGCCAACATGAGGCTCACATGGGCTCCAGGGCAGCTGACATGAGCCTCACACGGGCTCCAGGGCAGCTGACATGAGCCTCACACGGGCTCCAGGGTGGCTGACATGAGGCCAAGAGGCTGACTTGAGGCTCACATGACCTCAGTGCCCAACTTTCTGTGAATCTTGTGATTTCATTTTGTTTTGGTCTAGTTTCAGGCATGTCTGCTGAGGCATAGGTCTGTCCATGAGAATATGAGCTGTTTACCTGAGACATCTGGAATCTTACTGTACAGTCCCCTGTAATGCTTTAGCAATCTTATTGATACACTCTATCTCTTGACCTTTATCTTCAGGACTCTGTTTCTTTTCATGCCCTGCAGTTACTCAAGAGACAAATTCATGAAAATCCTCGGAGTACAGCTTTTTATTTGAAGGTACATATTAAATGTACATTTCAATATTCCTATATTTGTTGATTTAGTCATATGTCATTTTACACTACCAAATTACATTTGGTACCATCTAGGAGTTTCCATATACTGCCGTGATTACAAGTTTTTATGCATCCCTTGGACATCATCTTGACCTCCTCGTTTAGAAACATCGTTTGATTTCTAAGATGCTCTTTGTCAAAATATATAAGGTAAGATCCTGTCTGTTTAGCATTCCATCTTATTTTCTTGTTTGATTTCCTTCTCCGCGGATTTGGTGCGCATTCGATAAAATGTAGGATCACCCCACATTTCATCAATCCAGATAGTTTGACATTTTTTGAACCTATACTTAGTTCTCCTGTATTGCATTTATGGATTTACAGAATTAACCAATGTATTATGATTGATTTGGGATTGGGATATTGATGATAAGTATCCCTCTAGTAGAGATGTTAAATTGATTTCCAGCATCTAACTCTCTTCCTGTTGGATGCCACCTGGTTCTGTGGTAAAAATGATACCTATGATGCTCTCTGCTTCATTTTCAGAAGTCCGAGTTATACCTATTGGCATTACCGGCCGACACTCCATGCCTCCATGTTAAGAAGCTTCTTTTTCCTCTCTGCTTTTACATATCGCGTGAGGTAATGTCATGTTATTGAAGTAACCAGCTCTATACAGTTTACCTGGGACAGAGAAGATCACCTTTACATGTGTGTGTATAAGGCTTCATCACACTCACCTGGCTATCTTAAATACATCATGAAACTTTTTTGGTCCTATTCTTTCATATTTAAACTTGGTGACTTTTCACATTGGCTATTGGGTCTATTCTTTTTCTTCTTTACACTAAACCAGTTTTCTTTCTCTTTTTCCAAGTAACCCACAGCCCAATAGTGACATGGGGGTTATTTTTAACGGCTTCTGTGACATGTTTTTAATTAAATATAATCCTTTTTCAAGCATGTCTGATCTAGCTCTAGACAGAAAGCACTGGTAGGATCTTCAATATGTGTCCAGATTCCTATACATGTTTTCTACAATTTGTACTTTTTTCCTTTTCGACTCACCTGATGAAGGTGTCCTGCCGAAACCCGCGTAGATGCTAATTATGTTAGCCATAATTATTTTGCTTGGAAGTTTGCTATAAATCCTATATTGATTTATCTTATTGGTATCAAATCTGGTTATGTCTTTATATTGCATTTTGAATGTATTTTGTCGATTATGGTATGTTATGTCTCATCAATCTTTGATTAGTTTCTTATTTATCAGTGAAAGCATCAGAAAATTACAAAAAAATCTTTTTTATATCAAAAATAAATAAAATAATATATTTTTGAATAGTAATTGTTTTTCTGGTCACATATTGTTGTTGTTTAGTATAGATCCACTTTTTATTTGTTTCCTAAATGTTTATTTACAAATAATACCATGAGGATATGAGCTCCAGAACCTGCCCTGTGACCTGATGGAGCGCACCACACGTGCCCTCATAGTGGACAGAGGACCGTTATCACTGTACAGGGTTCAGTACATAAAGGCGTTGCAGCGTTCTTGAGTGTTTGTGATCTGATCTTTGGACGACCTCTTTTTTGGGGTGGGAAGAATTGGTGGAGTTCTTCTGCACAATTCAGCAAAGGGGCAAAGTGGGCATTTGGCACTATTTTCTTAGCGCAAAATGCACTATTGTGTCCAAAAATGGATGTCAGGATACATTATAGTGCTAAGAAAAATGCCAGAAACCGGTCCTCGGAAGCTTGTTTCCGGTCCAGGGAAGACATGGCTTGGCAGTTCGGGCTGGACCGTTCCCATGAGGCACAGGTTCAGACTGATTTGCATATGGCCATGTCTGAACTGGGGTGGCAGAGTGGGCTAAAGAACGGTGATGGATTAAACCCAGATCTTTTGACTGGGTGTGAGTGTTTGATTGATTCAGATGCTCCGTCCATCACCACCCCCTTTTGTACTGCAAAGAAAATAGTGCAGCATGCAGTGCAGTGCCCTTACATACTCATGTAAGGGCACCAAAGGGTATCCACTCCAGTGCATACCATTCAGTGCCTTTACATACTTATTTAAGGGCACCCACTGGTATTCACTGCTGTTCCAGATTAGGAAAATGCAAACAAATGGCTGGTATTTATTTCTAAAAAAGGTGCCAACTCTAGTTGTGCTGGAGCAGGCCGCCCAGTCTCCGCGGGACCCATGGATAACCGCGCTCGCGCTGAAGAAGTAGGCTGCACCCATCTTCCCCTACAGCCGCTGCCATCACCGTGCATGTGCACCACAGGCCTTTGCCTGCAGTCAGGATCAAACCTTTGCAATGCCTTAAAGTGAGCACAGAGACTTGAGACAGTTGTCTGCCCCTAATAGACCAGCACTAAGACCAAAGCTGAGCTCAATGCACATGTGAACTTGAGAGGACAGTGATCTCAACTGTGCCTAATTCATGACTCTGCCAAGGTTTATGGAGGACCATCTTAAAGAGGGTGGTCTGCGTGGGGAAGAGCACAGCGGAGGCAGTGTGTAGAGCTTACAAGAGAATTGTGGTCAGAGGTATCACCCTGTATGCACCAATACCAAGGTTGTGGCCCTGTGGCCCCCGCCTGCCTTAAGGCCCCTCCGAACGGGGTCTGACAGGTCTTGGCTTGTAAGGCGCTCCCCCACCTGGTTCCTGTATTAACTTTTCCAATGAACAGTCACTGTAACACTACCATAATTTGGCTCTGATGTCCCTCTGTTTTTTTCAATAGGCGACAGACTAGACTGCCTTTTTCCTGATGAGGCCAGTGGATTGTTCCATTAGTATCCAAAAGTTGTGATATATTCTCGTTGGGTCTGTAGGTACTTCACACTCACTTTTCTGCTTTATCAGGTTTTCAGTATGCACTAGGACTGGGCAGAATTTAAATTATGCTAGCATAATTCAAGTAATTTGTCAATTTTATGTTGCACAACATTCTTCAAATTCCAGTTATGTAATTTTGCATCATTCACTGTAAAAATGTACTGCAAACATGCTGTTCACTGTCAAAGTGTATTACAAACACACATGAACACCAGGACACAAGGGAGTTTTTTGCACAATTTTGTAGTACAAAATGCATCTTGGCATAAAAAATGTATGCCAAGCTAAAATATTTTTGTGTTCAAATCATTTTTATTGAGCTCGAAAAGGAGAAATGAAAATAAGGTACACACAATAATACATACATACATGGATCATTCCATATAAGGTAAAGTAAAATAATATAATACAATTACAAAATACAAATGCAAAAGTACGAGTCCACATAGCGCGTAGTAGTCAGATGTCATATCTATGATTGGAGTACGTATTTTGAGCTGGCATTGACAGCACATTGTTGTACACGCTAGAGGTCGTCTTCAATCAGAGCAGCAGTCTCTAGTATGAGGACGATATCCGCTAAGACAACATCATAAGAGACATTAAAACGAGCTTATGTGGGCTAGAAAAGAAAAACAATTATCATGCATTGTGTTTCACTGAATGTCATCTTTTAGTGAGTAACATATGGTCCTGCAAGATGCCTCTATACCAGTTGCCAATACCATAACTACCAGTTCGGTTTACTTTAGAAAGTTACAATAGAAAGTTACAAAGGTGCCCTTGTTACATACTTCTAGTGTTGTAGGAGATTGTCAGACATACAAACGGTATAGGTAACTATTTACGGTGAGTCAAACGAGAAGGAAAAAGCGTCAAGTGCGTTCCACAATTTTTTGGGGGATACAAGCCATGGAGAAGAGTGCAAAGCAGTGTTGTCAGACCCTCTGATGCATGATACCCAATCTTTCCACAGTTTGAATGAGACCTCCGAGGCACTTTTCCATTTGCACAAGACAACTTTGCACGCTAGTGTGAGTAGTAGGTCAAGTAGTTGACGGTCATGGTCTCTTGCAAGTGTTGGGTCAATGGCACCCAGTAGTACATAGATAAACTCCCTCATTGGGTTAATCTTAAATATGTGTTCAATGCAATCAAAGACGTTAGACCAGTATTTTTGCAGTAAGGGGTAGTGGAAGAGCATGTGCGGTAGATCCCCTCCAGTTAGGGAACAATTCCAGCATGTGGGGCTGTCTCTTAGGTTCAGTTTGAATGATTTTTGGGGGGTCCATAAAACTCTGTTGATCAACATGTACTTGGTTTGGGAGAGAATCGGGGACACCTTATGTGTAAGAGCCGAAGCATGAATCTTGTCCCAATCAAGGTCTATGCCCGTGTTATTAGGTTCTTCTTCCCATTTAACTTTGTTCCGTCTTTGGGCTTTGCCTAGCGTTGGTAAAAGCATTTTATAAACTTTCGAAACAAAGTGACCTGTATATTGGAGGCGTGGGAGTATCGATTTCAACCAAGGATCTGAGAGTGTAAACGAGCGTGTGGACAAGGCCGTTTTCAATTTCAGGAATGCGTAAAAGTCTATTGGTTGAAGGCAATGTTTAGCCTGGATCGTAGAGTACGGTAGTGGTAGTTGTCCATCGTACAAGTATGAGACCATGTTGATGCCGTTAGTTGACCAATGTTCCCAGAAGGGTGATTTTCCGTTAATCCGGATATTTGGATTATGCCATAGGGGTGAGGAAGTCGTCTTTTTTACCTGTAGGCCAGTTTTATGGGTTTGGTCTAATCTAAGAAGTGCTCTCCTAGTGTTAAGCATAATGCTCTTGGAGTGTGTGAGGTGTGACAGGTCCATGGTAAGTATCGCTGGGAGAGGGGCATTGCCTATGATGGAACTCTCTATTTCAATCCATAGTGGTATGTAACTTGAGCCTTCATTAAACCAGTATGCCCCTTGTTTGCACAAAAAAAGCGGTTTGGTAGTTCCTAAAATTGGGAAGGCCTAGGCTGCCTTTATCTTAGCTAGTTGTAGTTTTTTCATAGCCACCCTGGGTTTCTTCCCTTGCCATAAGAAGGTACTGAATAATTTGTTTATTTTTTGTAAAAAGTCTTCCGAAAAGGTCATTGGGAGCATACTCGCCAAGTAATTAATTAAAGGAGTAATCATCATTTTCAGCGTCTCTGCTCTCCCCCACCACGATAAGTATTTTGGAGACCATCCATCGAGGAGTTTGTTTATTTTCTTTAGGAGTTGATCTTCGTAAATTTTTAGAGTCGTGATTAGATCTTTTTCGAATTCTAAGCCCAAGTACTTGAAACTCTTAGGTTGCCAGGTGAGCCCGGAATCGCCTAGTATATCTTTACTACCCATATTATTCAATAGTTTGACCTCAGTCTTATCTTTATTCAATGAGTAGCCAGGCACGTCGGAGAATTCCTGTATGGTGGATAGCAGGGCAGGTATTGCTTCTTCAGCTCGCTCAGTGAGTACTAAAAGATCATCTGCATAAGCTGTGAGTTTTATAATGCAGTCGTTAAAAGGAATCCCTGGGATGTTATCATTGTTGCGGATTTGATATAGAAAGGGCTCAATCGCCATTAGGAACAAAGAAGCCGGCTTGTGATGGGTGGATTAGGGTAGGAAGGATCTTTTGTATTTGTTGAGCCAATATTGAGGCCAGAAGCTTACAGTCTAGGTTGATTAGCGAGATGGGTCTATAATTCATTGGAAGCTTAGAGTCTTTCCCTTCTTTAGGTATAACGGCTATAACCGCTTCAGCTAGTGTCCCTGTTACCTCTCCGGTCTCGCCAATTTCATGGAACATATTTAATATTGGTGACGTGAGTGACTGGGAGAAACATTTATAAAATGTTGCTGTGAACCCGTCAAGTCCGGGAGCCTTCCCACATTTAAGTGATTTGAACGCACTTGAGACCTCCGAATCTGATATCGGCTTATTAAGGGTATCACGCTCCGTCATGGTAAGTGTTGATAGATCACATTTAGTGAGGTAGCTTCCCACCCTCTCCTTTTCCACATTAATATTTTTGGCATACAGTTTCTCATAGAAATCTTTGAACAATTCCGCAATTTTGAGGGGGGTCTGAATTGGGTACTCCTTTGTCAACCATCAAGGAGTTGATTATGTTTTTTTGTATTTTAAATTGAAGGTATGCTGCTAAACCCTTCCCTGCCTTGTTTGATTTGCAGATTTTAAACCATTTTCTTCTGTCCAACCAGACTACTGCTCTTTCATTTATCAGTTTATTGTAGGCATACTTCTGGTTTGTTAACTTATTAAGCATTTCAGCAGATCTATCTTTCAGATATTCATTTTGGAGTTTTGAGATGTCTTCTTCTAATTTTAGTAGAGCATCATTATGATTCTTATTTACCGCAGACGTTATTTTTATTATGAGGCCCCTTATGGTACTCTTTAGAGCCTCCACTCTAATGGAATCAGTGGTGTCACTCTTTTTATTGATTGTCAAATATTCTTTAATGGCGGTTTCTATGGTGTCTCTGTTTTTCTCGTTGTTTAGGATGGCGTCATTAAGGCGCCACATTGATTGACGGAGTATTAGTTTTACATTTGTTATAGTAAGTGAGATGCATGAGTGGTCCGAGACAACCCTTGGCTCAATGCTTGTGTTTTCAATCACGGCTACAGCGTTTTTGGAGGTGAATAAATAATCGATTCGAGAGAAAGAATCATGCGGTGGGGAGTAAAAAGAATAATCTCTACCAACGGGGTTTTGTAGCCTCCATGTATCTATCATGTTAAATCTGGTGCATAGCCTGGTAAATTCTTTATGGGCTTTGTTGGGGCGGAAGTTACATTTAGAATCCCTGTCCAGGTAGGATCTAACGGGAGGTTGAAATCGCCAGCAAGGATATGGATCGCCGTGTCCGGAATGGTATCCAATTGTATTGTTAGTTCTGACCAGAAGAAGGGTTCGTGTGAGTTAGGGGCATATACGTTTGTGATATAAAACTCTCTGTCGTCTTTAATCAATTTCGTCGTAACCCATCTACCTTTTGAGTCCATTGAGGAAGAAACTATGTTTATGTTGGCCTTTTTTTGCTATTAGTATTACCACACCGTTTTTCTTAGCTATGGCCTCAGATCCCACAAATTCCGTATAGAATTTATTCCGTAGTGTATGGAAATGTTTTGCCTCTAATTTCATTTCCTGCAGCAAAGCTATGTCCCCCTTCTTTCTGCGTAGGTAATCTAGTATTTTCTGTCGTTTAATCAGTTGATTCAAGCCCTTCACATTTAATGAGAGTATTTTACGGTTACCTATTCTAGCTGTCCCTATAGGTGTGCCAATGGAGGCTGCCATCATGTATCATAGGCAGATCTTTTAGAAGAACAGATTGAACCTACTAGTCGACAATACTTTGTAAATAAGGCGCCCCAGACTAGGAGTAGGGCAATGATTATGATTTCTGTTGATGAGATCACATCATCAACAATTACGTGAGGTATTCCGAACTGTAATGGTAGGTGTACTCTTTGTGGGTAGAGCAACTGCAGTAAGGCGTAAACACTGGTATTAGTGTAGGCAAGAGCGATAGTTGAATCCAGAAATACAGTAAAAAGCATCGTAGAAAATAAAGAAAGTGTAAAAGAAAGCAAAACAAAACATTCCCATCCCCTGTCCCTGGGCCCTCCCCCCAACCCCCAACCCCCACCCTCTCCCTCAACCCTCCCTTCCCACCCCAATTGTAGAAAAAGAACATGGCGACTCGGGAACGACCACGAGACCGCCTCCAAGCAACTCACTAGATCAAATACATTTTAAGAACTGCAAATACATTTCTGAACATGAAAGTAAACAACTAGGGATCCTTAAGGAGCCTCATAAGGAGCCATCATTTGAATCTTGTGGTGTTTTTGTCCCTATCACTCAACAGACGGTTTTAGAAAAAACATTAATATGCCAGGTGTATCTGTAATAACTTGCAATCAAACCATACCTGAACACAACAAGATTTGCTTTATTCATATAGATTTAGGAACATTACGCAATGAAAAGAGTGCTGAGCATACTGTTTAGCAGTGGAAGATCATAATGTGACCACAGTAGCTTAGGCATCAACAGATGATGACCAAAGTCATAGGACCATAACACAGGACAAAGTCAACTGTTTGTGGGACATACGCAACTGATTTCAGATATCTGGTGACCAGAACACATGAGGACAGTGTAGAGTCAATGTTAGAATGAACTATGAGATTACAACAGCAGGTGATCACTTGTAGCCAGATGCAGTCGTACCCACCAGCTCCGGTGAGGTAACTTCCATGCAGCCGTCCTCCTGGTTATATATTAGGCGTCTGAGTTTTTGTGGGTCGGAGAAAACATGGGTTACACCTTGTATTGTCACTGTAAATTTCGCAGGGCCAATGAACCCATATTGGTGACCCAATGATTTCAGTTGTGGTCTCAGCGCAAGAAATGCTTTCCTGATAGTCCATAGTCTCTTTACTGTAGTCCTGCGATATATATATTTTGTGCCTTTTCCATAGAACATGGTTATGTTTGTGGACAAATGTGAGAATTTGTTCAACATGTTGGAACCTCAGTGGTTTACATATTATCGCTCTTGGGCCTTTCTGATCTTTTGTTTGTCTCCCGGGAACTTTGTGCGCCCTGTCGAACTCCAGTGGTTGGAAGAAAGTGAGGTTTGTGGCCTGTGTAAACCATTGCTCGAGGAAGGCTACGTACGAGCCCTGGGAGTCTTCTGAATTTTCTGGAATACCAAAAATTCTCAGGTTCCGCCTCCTATTTCTATCCTCCAACTCCGCCAGTTTCCTAGAGAGGTGGTCAGAACTCAAGGTGAGATTTTTAATAGCTCCACAGGTTTTGTTTTCAGTATCTTCCAACTTGCTTATTCTACTCTCAGACTCTGTCAGCCTAGAGTTAGTATCTCTGATATCCTGTCTGACCACAACTACTTCCTCTTTAGTGGATTTGGCCAGATCTTTAACTTCCTCCAGTCTGCTCAGAATGATCTCCATAGCTTCACTAAATTCTATCTTCCCTTTGAATGGTGAAACCAGAGTTGGCGGGTCTGCTTTCAGCCTCTTAGAAGTCTTCCCGTTTTCTTTATCCCTAATTTTGAAGACAGGTGATGGGGAGATGCTTGAACCTGTGTCGCTCTCATGTGGTATCAGGACACAATTCCACTAGTGTTTCCTAGCGTTTCAGCGTTGAACAGTGTCCTTATGAGTCGTATTTGCTCAGGCAGAACCCTTCAGTGCACGTTTTATGCTCCAGATAGACAGGTCAGGCCAGGAGACACATATCTAATATTGCGCAGTATCTAAGGGACTTCTATCGCCTTAGGTCAGGTCTGTGACAATATGTACCAATTAGCCGATTCTCGTGTTCAGCTTCATGGGTGTTACATCCATGGCCACCATTTTGTAAGCAGGCAAATGTGGGGTCTGGAGAACCTCGTGTCAATCGACTCCACGTCCGGGTCATTAAGCGGTGATCAGGCAAAGCATTTGAACTTCAATAAATACTGCCTCCATTACGTCGACTCTTAGCTTGCTCTCGTAAAGTTTGAAAGCGCGGCATGACCCAGGAGCGGTGCTTGAGTTACAAGTGTCACGCTAGCAATTAATGCCTCCGTTGCCTTAGCTTACAGCCCGGTCTCGTAGTGCCTGAGACGTGATGTGGCCGGTAACAGTAATCGCCTAAGGGTCGCTAGATTCAGGGAGCATTTGACTGTCTTTTTTGCATGTGGATGCCTGCCTTGTGTCACCAAGCCTGGGTCTCATGAGCGAGGGCGCTGGTTGCATGCGGGACATACGAAGGGGAGAACGATCCTGCCACCATTTTGAAAGAAACGTTCTTCGCGCCGTTTATTCCTTTCAACCTTTCAAACGCTGCATAGCAATAAGCATTATTACTCACTGCCCAGGATTGTATACTGCTGTTGTGCTGTGGTTCAGGACCTTATATCCATCGCAGGTGCAGTGAAGGGATCCGTCGCGATCGGCGCTCGTGGTGCTCAGCCGCTCCGGGAGTCACGTTGCTCTAACCCCGCCGAGCTCCGTCTCTTCCTGCACTTGCCAGCGGTCGAGACTAAAAGGTCGTTTTCTTCCCCCTCCGAGGTCAGAATCGGCTCAAACCTGCTCCGCAGCTAGGGGGAACACTCCGACTCCTGAATCTCTTTTCAGGTCGGGAATACATACGAATTGCAGTTCCCAGCATTAATATGCTGTTTCTGCTTGGAGGAGCAAAAGGGTTACGCCGCCATTTTTACCGGCGTCCAAGCCATGCCCCCATGCCAAGCTAAAATATAGTGGTAAATGACAGACGTGCCTTTTATATAATTATGTGTGATTTTGATTAACAAAATTGTCACGTAATTTTGCAACCCCATATGTGCATGGCGCAGTCCGCATTATACTTTGAATGTCAAGAAGCACTTGTCAAATTAATATGAATAGTTGTACTTTATGAACTGACAGATTTGGCTTCAGCTGCAGTAGGCCCAGCTCTCCCGTGCGGCAGCACCTCTCTGCTTCATCTCTGTTTTTAGGTTGAGCCTAAAGCCAACCTGTGAGGGCTGTTCTGGTGATGATCTGAGGTAGTTCAGTATGGGAGCGAAACCCCGCCCACTCCCTGCCCCTATTTTTCATTGGCTTGTGTCTTTGTCCTTCCTAAATGCTGTATTATGAATCCTGAATAGGCTTGTTAGTCCCTCCTTACTTATGGCTATGTCGTCATGTGTCACCTCCCAAGGCTACTGGCCCCTTTACTTTGCTTCTTACACGGTACATGTTATTTTTTCATTTCACGAGCGCTGCAGCCTAGCACAAATAATGGCCCGCGCTTTCCTTTTGCCTCTTGCAATTGCTGAACATGCTGAATGCCTTTTTTTCTATTTATTTACTTTTTTTAACAATGCTACCACCTGCGATTTAGCTTAGAACATGTTTAGCTAAAGCGTGGGTGCCGAGATTGCGTCAAAATTAAAGAAATATTTATTTTTTCGGCACCCGCGCTTTAGCTTATGATGTTTACAGCTAAAAGTGGGAGTGCCGCAAAGAAACAAAGCTGTTGGCTGCCTGCAGGAGGCCAGGCCTAGAGTCACCGGTTCCAATACATTGGCCAGCGTTTTGGCATTTTTTAAGCTGTCGTTTGATGAGGCTGCAGAGTGTCAGTGGCGCAAGACCAGAAGGCAGGATAAACAGGCTGACAAAGGAAATGTTTCCAGCGAGTCTGGTAGGCAGTAACACCCTTTCCTCTCTGCATTTCGACCTCAAAGAAGACTACAGAGCAAGGGGGAGGGGCGGGAGGGCCACGGGACCCGACCAGGGAGAGTGACTGAGCGACTGAGGCTGGAGGAGCTGGGCGAGGGACCTCAGTGCCAACTTTACTCCAATGAAAATTTAATGAACAGTGGCCTCTGGGGAGTGACTATATCATGCCCCAGTCCTTCCAGCCTCCCACAGGCACCAGCCTGTCGGAACATCACTACCTGTTTCTGCACAATCACAAGACAGGACTGTTTTCCAGGCTGTTGGTGAATCAAGCACAGAAGGTCACCTAATGCCTGACAGCAGCAATAGGAGTCTGCACACTAAATACCAAAGAAAGTAAAGCAATTAAACAAAAAAAGAAACCTGACTGGGAATCTCAAAACAGCAGACAAAAACTGTTTGCTTTTAACTAAGCTTTTTTGGTTTCCTGTAAGTGGAAATTGTTCCAAAGCAATAACAAGCATTTGCAATGCAATAGGTCTCGCATTTATGCAAGTTTGAGTTATTGACATTGTAAATACTAATCCTTTCTATATACATATATTTTTTTAATATAACTAAAAGGTTTTGGTATTTACAATGGTAAAATATGTAAGTTGTGAAAATACTAAATATATTTATGCAAATAAATATTTTACTTATCTATGTTGTAGGGTGTAGTGTTGTATGTGGTTAAAAGAGTTTTTATAGTTGTTGTTTTGGCTGTATATAGTATTGTATTTCGTAAGGTTGTAGTTATTGGTGTTGTAAATGCTAATGTTTTTTATGTAGGTATGTTAGAGGGTGAAGCAGTATAAGTGGGTTAGAAGGTGTTTTAGGGGAATTTTTAAGTTTATATATGGTATTGTACCCTGTAGAAGATATGGGAAACGTACCTTAATTATAATATATTGTAAGCAGACCTATTGCCCTGACTCTTGCTGTTTATGAGGGGAGGGCGCTGCCCTCTGCGACCTAAGGGGCTGAATTCTGGGGTTGCGAAAATGTTCCTGATCTGGTAAGAGCAGAGAACAAATTTATAAGGGACCTAGTCTCCCTTCCAACCGCAACTCTGCTGAAACCCCTTTTTCATGACATGGGCAAATGCTCTATCTTAGATATAGTTCACCTTCACTCCTTGCTGTTTTGGGTGCGCCTGAGGAGGACCCCAGAGCTAGCAAACTATGTTTTGGTGTTGGATGAACTGATTACCTTGAACAGTGCGAACAAAATACAGTGGGTAAACAAATTGAGACAAATGGATATTAAACTGGGCTTGGCAGAATTCTGGACCTCTCAGCCTCCCCCCAAAAGCAAGTAATTAAGAAAATCTATTGGGAGTGGGTAGATGCAGAGGAACAGAAGAGCTTGAAATGGGGATCTTTAACCACACAGCTCTTAGAACACAAGCCAAGCAGAAAGTTGGAACTGTTTTTAGACCTCATCAGAATACCAAGAGACAGATCGGTCTTCCTAAAGATGAGGTATGGGACACTACCTCTCAATAAATTCACTGAAAGATGGAAAGGATCAAGGGTCTCAAACAGTACTTGCCCATGCTGCCCGTGCAAATCAGAATCTCTACCTCATTTTCTGTTTGGCTGTAAAGCTTACAAGAGGGCAAGACTGAGATGGTTGAAACCTGTTTGTATAGAGTTGGGGGTCAGAGATTTCCGGGTTGCTCTACGTATCCTTACAACTGATACAACATCTCATGTTATTGTATGTGGAGTGGCAAAATATCTATCATGCGCCTGGCTTATCCGCACCAGGATGTTAAATGCTAACAAAGTATAGATCCTATACATACTGTTTCTAACTCACATGCATTTTAACATTGTTGTACTTTAGTATTGTCATCAAATTGTTCTTATCATTGTAAATAATGTAGTATTGCCTTTTATTCTATGAATTTGATATTTTAACAAATATGTTTTATAGAATGTACGTACTTTTATAATATGACAATATCGAATAAAGTACCGAATAAAGTATTGAATAAAGTATAATATATTGTATGGAAGGTATTAGTAAGAGCATATTGAACTAGATATGTATATGTATAAAATGTGTATATTTTCTTTGTGTTAAAATAAATTGAATATACATTTTGTAATATGTTGTACTGAGTATGTATTTGGTGTACATAAATTAATAGAAAGTTTTATATAATTGTCATATGGGCTAATGAGCAAAGTAACCAATTTTATTATTACAGTAAACACAATTTGTGTTCTGTTTGTAAACAATTTAAGAAAACAGTGTTATGAGTTTGTAAATAAAAAGCTAGGGAGTCAGCACATATGAATTAGAAATTATTTTTATGGGATGTCATAAGTTTAGATAAGGTGGTTCTTTTTTAAGGCATATTAATCCTATTTTTTAATGATTCATTAGTATTCATAAAGGATAGGGATAGGAGCTAATTAAAACAATGGTACATAAAGTTTATGTTTTGTTTACTTAGCAATGTTTTTTTTCTTTCTACAGTATTATTAGTAATGGTATAATAAATGAAAATTAATTATTTATTCGAATGCTAACATCTGTAATGAAAGAATGATTGCATTTAAAATACAAGTTGTTTATTTGTATTTTGTGTTATTGACCTTATAAATGCTAATGTATTATTTTATTGAGCTATGTTGTAGGGTGTGATTTTATATGTGTTTAAAATAGGCTGTATGGTCCCTGTTGTGTCCTTTTATAGTGCTGTATTGTGAAATTTTTGAGTTATTGGTTATGCAACCTACTGATAAATTATTGCATGCATGATTGTATTATAAGTATATTTAATTAGTTATGTGTATATATGAAATTATTACTTTAAGAATGTGGCAAAACAAGTATTAGGTTTATTTTGGATGTGGTTGTACTAATTTTTGAATGATGTGAAATTATTAGAAGGTGTTATATAAATGTGAGATGTGCTAGTGATTAAATTAACTACTGGTAGCTTTATAGAGTATTATTATTGTGTTATGTTTGTAAGCTGTTTATGATAGAAGTGCTGTGAGGCTGTAATGTAAAGTTTGTGAGTAATAAACTCTGTGTTATCGTAAGTTTTCTTATAGGAGGTTATAAAAAGAGACAAGGTGATACTAATGAGGAATTACTAAGTATATTGTTTAATGAAAAGCTACTATTTTAAAGGGACTTTAATAGGAATTGTTTAAAAAAAATGGTGCAATTTGCGCTTATAGACTTTTGTTAAAAAAGTAGCTGTAAAAGAAAGCTAGTAAATGATTCATTTTGTTTTTTCAACATAAAGTTTATTTAAAACATTTCTTAGCAGATATACATTGATATATAGTTTATTCAACCTTTTTGAACTTTGTGTTTTAATAAAATGAAATAAAGATTGTGTTTATTACAAATTATGTACATTGTTTTTAATAAGCAAAACTTTATTGTACAATATTTTTAATTAATCCACAGGTGTAAATAATTTCAAATGTGACAGGGAAATGTTTTACTAATTCATTAGCCAAGTTTTCCACTTGTTGTCTTATAATGAACCAGTCCATTAATGCTTCATTAAGAATATCCATTGATTGTAAGGTTTCATTTCCTTCCACTTGTGTTGTTAATGTTGTTTTTTTTAGTTGTATTTTCAATCTCATATACTTGGATGGTTATTTTTTTAAGGGGTGCTTCTATATTCTGATAATAAAATAGATGAACATGTTATTTATTTATACATTTATAAGCATGTACATTGCATTTGTGTAAAAAAAAATATTCTTGCAGTAGGCACATTAAGTTTTTGAAAAGAGCTACTAAAGGAGAAAGGGAATTCTATTGACGAATGTAAGCATTAATATTAGTAGCATGATTAAAGGAAGCAGTTTAAGAACTAAGGGCTGCATTTATAATGAGGTGGCGGATAGAGAAGGTATCTTTTGTATTTTAATTGCTTTTTCCCCCACTTCTGAAATGGAAGGCTGCACCATATTTAACCACTTTACTGCTCATGACGGCTCCAGGCCGTCAGAATGTTGCTGCTCCGCCCACGCACGATTAATTCCCCGCCTTGGTGGAGTTCTGATGAGTCCAGGCCATCTTGAGAACACACCTACTGTGACTCATGATGGCCGGGAGCTGTCATGAGCACCACAGCACCGTGACCACCCCCCCGAACCGCGGCAAAATTCACGCCACTGAGAAGGGGTTAAAAGAATGTGTTTTGTTTTGCGATAATGCTAAGGGGGTATATGTAGAAGCCCCTATAACCATGGGCACGTTACTTTTTTGTGACATTGCTGTGGCAATAGTGTCTTTGACTTATGTACAAGTTAGCGTTAAGCTAGTTAATGTGGCTTAACGTTGCTTTGTACAAAAAGGACCCTTTTACACTATGTTTAGTATGAAAGGTGCAAAGGTGCATGCACTGGGTGCTGTACTGAGCATTTTACACCCATTGTATTTGATGTTACCCCATCTGTACAAGTGTGGTGTACATAGGAGCTACCACGCCAAACCCTGCTGTTAAGGTGATGCATTGAGGAGAAATGTATTATTTCTCATTGTTTTTGCTTTTTCCATGTATGCTGCACATGGAAAAAGTAAAATGCTATGGTTTGCTAATGTATAGTAAGGTGTCCCTTCCTGTACATAAACATTCCTTTAAAAAATTCAATTTTTTAACTTTTATATGTGTTGAAGGAAGCAAAATGGCATTTTAGGAATTGTTATGTGCAGGAAGGGACACCTTCCTACTAATAGCCAATACTCCCCAGTATACATACGCCCTTGTACTTTGGAGCAAGTGTGCTTGTGTTTGCACTAAGTTGTGAAACTTATTACAGTGCAGGGTGAAATGCAAGGCTGCACTATATCTTTGTAATTATGGTTCAGCCTTGTGTTTCCGAAGAAGTGGAGCATGTCATTAAGCCCAGGAGGCAAATGACATGCTCTGCCACTTTGTTGTATATATGGTCTTAAGTTTAATAACATAGCGATAACATAGGCAGTTTTGCATTATAGTGCAAGGGTGTCTGCGTGCAGGGGAGGATTGTTTATGTTTAGGAAGGTGTTCCTTTTTGCATATAAATAATGGTAAAGATTTAAAGATTGTATATGTACAGAATGGGACATCTTACTTCCTGTAATTAAACCAAGGCATGTTTATTATTGTATGTGTGATGAATAAGGAAGCACACAAAGAAAAATTAAAAATGAGTAGTAATAAAAAAAATGTTTTTGTTTACTTAAGAGTAGGATTTGTTTTCTTTTATTTTTATTTGATGCTGCCCCCTATGTACAAGTGTGGCGTATATAGGAGTT
The DNA here is from genome assembly GCF_964263255.1 of Lissotriton vulgaris. Taxonomy (NCBI): domain Eukaryota; kingdom Metazoa; phylum Chordata; class Amphibia; order Caudata; family Salamandridae; genus Lissotriton; species Lissotriton vulgaris. The sequence continues at coordinate 354,803 of NW_028250124.1, forward strand.
AGCTCAAATTTAAGATTGTGATAACCGTGCTGTTAAGGTGGTGAACTGAGGTGAAATGCATTATTTCTCCTTGTTTTTGCTTTTTCCCTGTGTACTGGCTTGTGCAGCACACATGGAAAAAGCAAAATACCATAGTGTGTACAGCAAGGTGTCCCTTCCTATATGCCCGTTTTATGCTACGCATAATGTGAAAGAGGCCCTTATGTTCAAGGCAGCATTAAGCTATGTTATTTGTGTGTGCTGCTGTAGTTGAATTTACCTGAAGTACGCTGTCCCTTGTTGTATTTAATTATCTTCTCCTCATTAAATTCATGGACTGTTACATGTGTTATTTTGATATAGTCTCCAATTTTGATTGGGAATTGGGTTGCTTCTCTCCACAAAGGGATTTTTATATAGTAGGTGTCATCTTTTATTGTCATAGATTCTAGTTCTGTTTCATGTCCTTCAATAAAAATGTTTTTGACATCTTCTTCCTGTAAAATCGAAAATAGAGTGGTTAATTGTTTTTTTTTTTAAAGTAAATTTTAAGTTGCATTTTTTTATTGTGGGGTATTTTGTTGCTGCAATCTGTAATAGCTTTTATAGTAGTAGCTTCTATATTGTTTGTGTAATATTTTATAGCAATAACACAGTGCTGTATTGTTTTTGTTTGCTTAAAGCTAAAGCACAGTGAGGGATATGTACAATGAAGTGACGGAGCATGTTGTTAGCCTTCTGGGCTTAACGACACGCGGTGCCACTTGGAAATGCAAGGCTGCACTATATTTATAAGAATGTGGTGCAGCCTTGCGTTTCCTCCTGTGATAATGCTAAGTGTAACAACTAAGCTCCAACGCAGGCACCCGTGCACTGGAATGCAATGGTGTCTGTATGCAGGGGAGGTTTGCTTATGTACAGGAAGGTGTCCCTTACTGCATATAAAGAATCCTAACATGCCATTTTGTAACTTTTTAGTGTGCTGCTATGTGCATTACGTATGAAAGTTTCAAAATGGCTTTTCAAAAAAATGTTAGTTTAAGTACAGGAAGGGACACCTTCCTGTACATAATCAAACTGTGGCATTTAGCTTTTTCCATGTATCCTGTAAAAGGCAGAACGCATGGAAACATATAAAAAAAGAGGAGAAATAATGCATTTTCCTCGTTTTGCAATTTTAAGAGTAGGATTTTGCTGGTATTAAATTTGGTGCTGCCTCCTATGCATGCTAACCTTGTATATAGGGTGCAGCATGAAATACAATGGGCGTTGTGTTTGAATGTCCATTATAATACCCACTGCATGCCTCTTTTATGCTAACTATAGCATGAACAGGGGCCTTATGTACAAGGCTGTGTTAAGCCATGTTAAGTGGCTTAATGCTGCCTTATAGATAAGGCGCAGTCCCGGATGTACGTTGTTACAACGCATGCTTTTACCACGCATGCTGTAACAACGCAAGTTTTAAAACGCATTCCATTACAACGCATTACACTGGGGGGTGCTGGATAGTGAATAGTTTAATTTACTATTCCAACACAAGTCCCAGTGGACACTAGGGAAGGTGTTGGATAATAAATTAAAACTATTCCCTATCCTAGAGCGCCCCCCTGTGTAATGCGTTGTAATGGTTTCCGTTTTAAAGTCTGCGTTGTAATAGCACTGCGTGCTAAAAGTTGCGTTATAAAGGTTATTCCCCCGCAGTTCCTATCACCACGGCAATGTCATAAAAATTGACGTTCCCATGGCGGTAGGGGCTTGTACATATGTCCAAAAGTGTTGATTTTGTTTTAACAAACTACAATTGAAGCTTATTTCCCAGTTGATTTGTTCTTAATTTTATTATTTTAATGAAAATATTTATTGAATAATTAAGATCTATTTGCAAACTAATGTGTATGAAATAGTGTTGGAATATTTGTAATGCAATGAGAGATGTAAAGTAATGTTTGATTTTTTTTCAAGGAAAGAAGTTTAAAGTAAAAGTATTTATAAAGTAAGGGATAATAAGGTGCTATGTGTATATTGTTTGAAATATGTTAGTCGGAGTAAGTTAAGCAATGTATTGTTTTTTTCTGTAATTGTTATTAATATTTTTTAAGTCAAATGATAAATGTTATATTTAGTATTTGAATAGTGAAATATTGTTGAAGAGTATGTTATTGTGAGTTATAGATGGTGTTTTGTAACTATTTTGGGACAATTAATTTAAAATAGAAAATAAATAACTTGAATTGTAAAGTAATAAAGAAGATGTAAACAAATTGAGTAAATAATGAAGGTGAAGTAAGTTTGTGCCATTTACTTAATATTAAAGTGCTGATGTCTTATCTCAGTTTTTGACCCACAAACAATCATAAGTGTTTTAAGGTTTGCTTCTTTTGCTGCTTTTATGGGTGATGCTGGAGGAGCTGGTGGTTGCAATACAGATTCTGCTTCTTTTTTATTGTTTTTATTGTTTCTGGAATTTTGAATGGAGGTATCCTTGTAAGCCTTGTTTGTTTTGTAATTAGAGTAATATTATTTTTTACCATGAAATTCCACATTAAAATCCCATTGTTTTCCTTTGTTAAAGTTAGGAAGTCCGCATTGTAGCAAGTAGCTTTGATGAATCCATTTGTGTCGGCTAACGGCGTATGGTAAAGAACTTTGCTTTCCTGTTTTGCTGTATTATAATACAATTTGCCAGTACATTTGATAATAATTGCTTTTAATCCTTTTTGATAAGGTTTTTGTACTTTTGTCGATTTCTCAGTGATACTTTGAATAGAAAGCATCTGAAATAAGAAAAGGACATTTAATTACATTTCTATTGTTATAAAGTCCTATCCATGAAGCTTTGTGAGCACTGTAGTAGCATTCTAAAGTCCCATAGTTGTTTATCTCTTGATTAGTGTTTATGTGATCTAATATTGTTTGGTAGTTAGTAGTGTAAGTATTAATTTTTTGTTTGCATTGAAACTGTGTCTGCATATATTCTTTTAATATTTGTGTTTGTCTGTTAGTATTGATTAAGTCAATGTTAAAGTCCACCATGATAATATATTTAAAATTGGGATAGAAGTTAATAATGTTTGTAATTGATTCTAATAAGGTTTGTATTGCAATATGTGGTGGTTTATATAATATGATAATTAAGTAGTTTATGGGATTTATATGTAGTGTGAAATATAGAATATCTATCCCTTGTTGTATTGCGCATATAGGTAGTATAAACATCTTTTTTTGTAGAATATTTCAAGTCCATGTTTTTTTGTGGAATTTGTCAAAGAGCATTTGATGATATTGTGGCATAGCATAAGCATCATCTGGTGTATTAGTAGTAGTATTTATTTCTGTTAGACAAAGAATATCTGCATTTAAAATGTTTGTATCTTTTATTTTATTAATTTGAAATGCAGCTGCATTGAGCCTATATTGTGTGTGATAATATTAATGTTGGTGCTGTATGTGTTTAATTGTGGCACTGATATTTGCAATGGCATTTCTGCTCCTAATCGTTGCATTTCTTCTTTGACTTTCTGATGTACAAGTTTTTTTCTTTCATCAAAGTTTTTAATGTATATATTTGAAATATATTTTGTTCTGCTTAAAGCTACATAATGTAAATGGTGTATCCTGCTATTGTTAAAGTGTATATAAATTGGCTCAATAGTTTCACCTTGTGTCCTATGTATTGTTCTTGCTAATGCTTTGCACAATGGAAATTGCTTTCATATTATAGTGATAATTTTAGTATATTGAAATTGCCTTGTTACTGGATGTATGGGTGTCCAATTTGACATAACTTTGAAAAAGTGTTTGTTTTCTCTCCTTGTTCTTTTTTCCATTTCTTTCAATATCAAATGCTACCAAACTTTACATGGTGTATGGTTGATAGTTTCAACTAATTCTACTATTTCTGTGGCTCCATTAGTTAAACCATGTTTAACAGCATTATTACAAGTTAAATCATAACGTAATTTCAAAGCAATATATAAGATGTGTGCAATTCCCATTGTTTTTGTTGGATCTGTTGGTATTTTTGTTAATATTGTTTGCTTTACTGCCTCTAAAAAATCAGAAACTACTGTATCAATTACTACGGTTGTGAAAACTGGATATTGTTGTATGTGTTGCATTAAAACTGTAGTATCAATTTTATTTACTTCTTTGTGTTTAAGTTTGATTGAATCTTTATTCGGCAACTTGATCACCATAAAAGAATACATATAAAATACATTTCCAATACACAGTAAAATATTTAAAATACAAGTAAAAGAATAAGGTGCAACACAGTCACTAATTTGTTACCAGCAGATATGGCATCAGACCGTTGGGCCCCCCGACTGCAATTTCGCGTCATCCATGCACTTCCCAAGAACTTTGCTACCCCACAAATCATAAAGGAAGATGAAGAGTCCGTAGAGAGTACACGAAGAGCCTGACTATGGCACCTCAACCCCAGTTCCCTGCAGACAGGTTTCAGCCAAAATTGCCGCGCCCCTTTGTAAGCTGGGCAGGCAAAAAATAGATGGGCCACAGACTCTGTTGGTGCTACACAGCCAGGGCATGAACGCAGGGGGGCACCAGAGTTTGACCACCTCACCGTGAAGTCATGCACCGGAAGCGTCCCATATCGCAGTTTTAAATATAGTGCGCGATCAAAGGGTTTAGTTATCAGGTCGAGGAAGGGATCCAATTTCCTCACACATTTAAATAACAAAAATTGGTCCGTGAGTGAGCCCCCATCCGTAGCCTTCAACACGTCACTCTGAACCCAGTCCCAGTATAACTTTTTGATCACATCCTTTGGTGGCGGCGATTGTGACTCCCAAGCATCTCTTAGCCCTAACTTAAGAACCAGGTCTTTCAATTTATTCAACCATCCAATTTTTTTTCCCGTGTCCAGTAGAAGAAGATCGTCCAACCCCTCAGCATATTTTGCAAGCTCCTCCGTTCTTCTTAAACGGGTCCAAAAGAGCAATGGGCGTAGCCTTACCAAGTCCTTTAATGCTCTTCTGCCCAGATCTAGTCTCAGGGGAATTAGTGGGGTGGAAGCAGGAAGAGCCACCACCTTCCTTAGAAAATTATTTTCCGCTGTCGATAGATCTGAAACATTTTTGAACCCCCAAAGTTCAGAGCCATATAATGCAGCTGGGAGAATCTGACCCTCGTATATGGCCATGGCCGGGGAGACAGGTTTACTACATGATTCACGGATTTCCCTCAGAATCACCCCCGATACTCTTTGATGACTGAGTAACATTTTGGCCAAGTGATCCTTCCAGGTCATTCGACTGTTTATCCGTACACCAAGGTAGTCAAAAGACTCAACCAGCTCCAAAGGAACACCATTAAGCAGGAAGTTATTTTTGAATCTTTTAGAGGGAGAGAGTGCCATCAATTTGGTTTTTGAGGTATTGATGGTTAAGCCTCGGATGGTACAGAAGGAGCTAAACTGGTTCAAGAGTTTTTGTAGACCCACTGGGGATTTGGAGATTAATATGGTGTCGTCGGCGAAGAGTAAAGTGGGGATTCTTTCCCCCGCCAGGGATGGGGCATCCGTCTCCTCCCCCTTCAGATGGTCCACCACTCCATTCACGAATAGGGAGAAGAGGGTCGGAGCCATAACACATCCCCATCTAACCCTCGCGTAATTCCCCTCGTGGAGCTTTACGATAAGGTTCAGGAAACCACTTGGGAAACCCATCTCTCCTAGAATCTCCCATAATTTTGCACGGGGGACCAGGTCAATGCCGTCTTGAGATCTATGAAGGCCATATATAAACTGCCTTTCTTGATGGTAACTGCCTTCCAATAGATAACAAAAAAGCAAAAGACCTGGTCCATCATGCCTACCTTTCTTCTGAACCCCGCCTGTAGGTGAGAGAGAATACTGGCCTCCTCCATCCAGTCACCTACTCTTGAGATGATGACCCTGCCGACCACTTTCTGAATTATGTCTATCAGACTGATAGATCTGTAGTTCGCAGGGTCGTCTCTTACACCCTTCTTGAACACGGTTACTACCTCTGCCCCTTTCCAAGAGTCTGGCACCTGGTGGCCCCTGGTGATCAAATTCATTATTGTGGCGATTAATTTAGCCCAAGCCTGCGGCTCCGCTATCAACAGGTCTCCAGGAATCCCGTCCTGTCCAGCTGCTTTCTTTGGGGTTAGGTGTCTGATCGCCATCACTACTTCTATGGTCGTAAATGGAGGGACAGTAGACCAGGCAGAGAACTGTTCAGGCACCAAGGGAAAGTGTTGCCCAAAATGGGTATAATTGTTATTGTAGGGCAAAGTAAGGGGTGGTCCATAAGAATGAGGTTTATTTGTATATTTAAATGGGGTATCCTCTGGCCTAGGATAGAAGTATGTTAGTGCCCGAGGGATGATGCAAGTTCCCCTGTTTCCTGGTGGCCAGTTTAGGATATAATCAACGGCCCGAGGGTCTCTAAAATTGACCACCACTAGATCCCCCTCCATATTTTTAGTTCTACTCCCCAGCCAGTTAATCCGTCTAACATGGACTATATCTCCATCTATATTGGGCGCTAACGGCCTATACGTCCTTAACCAATGAATAATTTTATTCTTAAGGTCAACATATCCCTCCTTCTTATTTTCTGCTAGCTGAGGGACCCCTGTTAGGACCACCACAAAGGGCACTGCTTCAGGGGGAATCTCCACTTGTGGCACCTTTTTGCGTGGTATTCTATTATTACTAATTTCCCCTTGGGCATCCTGGTTGTTGCTTGCCGGGACCTTTGGAATAGATTTATTTGAGGCGCCACCCGATTCAACTACTGGTGTCTTTACATGTTTTGGAGGCTGTGGGTTTTCGGAGGGAAGGTCAGCTCTACCCTGGGGCTGAATAGTTTGCTTGGCCGACTGAGCTGGGGCAGGTGGGTTCTTTTGGACAGAGGTAGGGGGGGGCCTTATCGGGGGTGTAGGATGCACCACCCCACTCCCCTGGGTTTTTGACAGAGTGGCCATACTAGTTATGGCTGCTTCCAATATGGTGAGTCTGATTTCCACCTTTTTGATGGACTCATTGATTGGTACAAGGAGAGATCTCAACAAAAACTCCAAGTTTCCTATCAATGTGGGGGGAGGTAAAGTATCAGCTGCTGTATCTCTAATATTACTGTCAGGAGCCACTGCCTGCATGGCTACTTCAGGTAAACTACAAATCAATGATGGTACTACTGCTGGTGTAGAATCCCAAACCTCTGCTGGGGTAATCTCAATTGAAATGGGGTTTTTTGCCCTTTTACCAAACTCAGTATGCGGGGTTTTAGCTTTACCTGGGGCCTCCCTATGTTTTCTCCTTTTTTTACTAGGTGGTGGGCGGTGAATCTGAGCAGCGGGTAGAAGCTTAGGTTTCTGTTTCCTAGGTTTAGATGTGGCCATAATGCGGCTTGGACTAGGGTAGGAGAAACTATTGTAATATTATCCACAGGCAGGCAAGGTGTGGATACAAAATCACGGAACAATAGTGGAACGCCTTCTAGACTAGCATTGTCCTCACTCAAGTCAACAGAACCTCCTTCCCGGGTCAAAACAAGCAAGGAACTATCCGTGAGGGGTCTATGCTTCATGCTCTCGACTGAGCGACGGCGCTCTGCCCTACGCTCTGCTAGCATAGAGTCCTTTTCACCCTCACTCTTCTTCTGAAAATAGTTCTCCAATGACCCATTGCGTAATCTTCCTTTTTTTCCAGGGGTATCCTCCTCTGTCATCATATCCAACGTATAGCAGGTCAGGGGCCACTGGACAGCAGATGTTAGGGAGGTGGCCCAGCCCGGCCTCCTCTGGCCTACGAGGGCCTTAGAGGGCCCGTCCTTGTCCCGGGCTTCTCCCGGGACCCTCCCGCGTGCGCTCCCGCGCAGCGGGATTAACAGATGATAAAATAGAGGCTCTCGTTAGTGGGGGCGGGGCAGGCCGGGAGAGCGGCCAAGATGCTTGTAATTAGGGCTGGCGGGGACTCCTGGGAGAGGTAGTCCCGGTCCCGCAGCTCGCAGCCCTGCCCACACGCACACGCACCCACTGCAGGCTCCGCTTTGGCAAGAAACAACTTCAGGGGTCCAAAGGTCCAGGACAGCACACCCCTCGAGGCGCTGCACGGAAAATCAGCAATCAGGGCAGCAGTTCTCCTCACGCACCAACAGGTCAGCCAGGCGTCCCCTGTTAACATGATATATGGTATAGTTTCGATCATATTTTCATATGGTTGGATTTGGCGTTGTTTAATTTTTAAAATGTCTGTTTGTGTATGATTTCCTTCTCTTAACCTGTTTAGCAATTCTGCAAATGGTAGGTCATTTAATTGCCTCATAATCTTTGTAAGTTCATATATTCTGAAATGTGTTACCCATAAGTTAGTACTTAGTGGCCTATATGAATGTTTTGAGTTTTAAAATGTGAATGTGTCAAAAACTGGTTTTAACCATTTGAATGCGGGCAAAATTCTTCTGCATATGCCATTCTGATGGCACACATCCGTCTGACGCACATGCCATCCGTAACGTCGGACGGCCGGGGACCGTCAGATGCATCCAAAGGCTTAATTGATAAAAGTCCCTTTGTATTAGTCATAGGGAATGTTCCGTCTCTTAGGGAGGGACAGTGCGAAACCACCGCCCAACTGATGGACAAATCCTTACCTTGGTTATCTCACGACATATCTATCAGGGGCAAATGGGGCCCCCTCTGCCCAGTGAAATCATTATGGCCAGGCAGGAAAATATTGGAAGGGGACTGTGTATTAATAGGGCCTGATTTACAGAACTAACTTAAGACAAAATCCGACACTTACTACTTTTGGGATTCATAGAAGGCATTTAGTGGTAGTAAAGTTAGGATTTTGTCTGTCTTAAGTTTGTCTTAAGTCTGTACTAAGTCTGTCTTAAGTCTGTCTTAAGTCTGTCCTACTACTTTTGGTATTCACAGAAAGCATTTAGTAAAAGTAAATTTAGGATTTCGTCTTAAATTTGACTTAAGACAGACTTAAGACAAACTTAGGACAGACTTAAGACAGACTTAAGACAGACTTAAGACAAACTTAGGACAGACTTAAGACAGACATAAGACAGACTTAAGACAGACTTAAGACAGACTTAAGACAAAATCCCAACTTTAGTACTACTAAATGCCTTCTGTGAATACCAAAAGTAGTAAGTTTAGAATTTTGTCTTAAGTTAGTTCTGTGAATCGGGCCCCATAGACCCCTGAATTTCCCCTCTCGAGATCTTAGAACAGCTCCAATGGCCAGAGCACCGCGAATTGTAACGGAGTCCAGTAGGTATGTTGTAAGGGCGGTTAGTCCCTCTTACGAACAGATTTGAGGTATTCTCCAACTTAGATCAATGTGACTGGCTACTTTCCCCTACAACTCAGGAGCACCCTGAATATAATTCTGTATCCTCTATTCTCCCACAGATTTCCAACTCAAATGAGATTAAGAAAGGACAATATTCCCTTTTTAAAATACGCTCTAGGAAGGTGGCAGGCATTAGAAGTAAACTGGCTATTGCTCAATGGCAAAATCTTTGGCAGGAAAATGACTTAGTCTGCCTTCAGGAAACATGGGCCACCAAACTGATTTCTAATAATGGCTATCAGTCCTTCCAGACAATGGCAACCCCTACACCTAAAGGAAGATCTAAGGGAGGTCTCCCAACACTAATTCTAAACACACTGATATGTGAAATAAAGAAGGTTAATAGCAGGAGTCTCTTCTTTCATCTCCTGGTCCTTGAGCTTCCCAGGGAAGGCCCTTGGGTCTTGGTATACTATTATAACAACAACATTGGCCCAAAAATGCACACAGTCATTGAAGAGGTAAATATGGCAATAGATGAGGCCCTATTCATTGGAAAGAGTGATGGTGTATTTAAAATGGAGAACAACGTTTACAACGCAACTTTTACCACGCACTACCTTTACCACGCAACTTTTACAACGCAAGTCGTTACAACGACTTGTGCTGGCGGGCGTTGTAGGATAGGGAATGGTTTAATTTACTATCCAAAACCTTCCCTACTATCCATGGGGACTGGAGTTGGAATAGTAAATTAAACTATTCACTATCCAGCGCCCCCCCAACGCAAGTCGTTGTAACGACTTGCGTTGTAAAAGTTGCGTGGTAAAGGCATGCGTTGTAAAAGCAGTCGTAGTAACGACATACATCCATTTACTATAATTTGGCTGGGAGATTTTAACATTTATCCTTGTAAGCATAGTCAAGAGAATATCTGCAGCTCGGTTGATGTGGTAGTGAAGAACCGGGTTTTAGAACCCAGCGGCGCCAGGGAAAACGCCCGATGTCTTCGAGTTCCCCTGTCTTGGCAAACAGAGACACGGGACACTTCTAGGTGACGTCAAAGACCAAGTTTATTGGCTGCAACCAGGAACAGAGGTCTACGAAGCACAACACGGGTGGTTCGCTAGAGACTGCACAATTTAGTAAAGCGAAACATCGTCTTTTATGCAGAAAATCACATTCCTGACTAGCATCAATTATTTACAAACGGACCAATCGTACAGTGACATTTCAAAAGTATCGCATAACGACAAACCCACTTTCAGTTGTCCAGCCCACCAGAAATGACAAGGCAAAATCCAACATTCCTGCTCGGACAGGCCGGACGAACCCATAATAAAAGGACCTCAACCCAAACCATAATTAAGCCATTAAAAGGAAGTAACAGAAACAGATGAGAAGCAAGATAGAAGGGTGTGTGCGTGTACCATAAACTCAGCAATGTCCTGCTCTTTGATCTCTATCTGACCAGCTGCCTAACAAGGAACTGGCTCAACGAGGTCAGCCTCGAGCAAGGGAGTCAGTTCGTTCAGGTCACACAAAAGTCAGCTAAAGGTGTACGTGTCCCAAGGACTTGTTCGGCCGCAGTCATCGGCCTATGTGAGGGAACCACAAAATGGCTGCCATACACAAAATGGAACCCAAAGGTTCGAATGAAATCCCTGAATACATAGGGCCTCATTTATGAAAAGTGACGCATCGCTGCGTGAAAACAGCGATGCGTCACTTTTCACTGCGCACTCCTTGCAACACCAATGATGCGTCATATTTAATGTATGACGCATCATGTCGCAAGGACTTACAGATACGTCAGTATTTCTGATGCATCTGTAAGTGCAAAAGTGACGCATTGCTGGAGTGTGTCACAAAAGTGACGCAACTCCAGCAATGCGTCCTTTCACATGGGGCAAGCCCCATGTGAAAGGACTTGCGTCAGTCTTACGCCTGCTGTGAGGCAGGCGCAAGATTTTGACGCAACAGCATCCTAAAAGTGACACAGTGAAATCTCATAGATTTCACTGCGTCACTATTACGAGGCTTTTTGCGGGGGAACGCCCCCTCTGCATACATTATCCCTGACGCAGGTATATTGTGGCGCAGGGGTTTAAAAAGTGACGCATCTACCTAGATGCGTCACTTTTTAAATATGGCGCAACAAGGCGCATTTTGTACGCCGCTGGTGCGTCACAAAAAGTGACGCACCGGCGGCGCAAAACTGACGCAAGGCCTCATAAATAAGGGCCATAGTGTTTCCATTAATCGATTATGACGAAAACACTCGTACATACCGCACTCGTCATTTGGGGTCCGCTGATACCAAAATCGTCTAGATACGATTACCTTTATTGAACGGTTTCAGAATCACGGAACCTCAGGCCCTTACATAGGCAACAAACCCAAACTCACATCAGTCTGAATCCAGGTCTATATTCATCAAATCATCAAGATGTTGCTGTAGCATCATCCTAGTACTTAGCAACTCTCTCTGGACAGGTCTCCTCGCACACGAAGTAGCACAAAGGCCACACATAGCAGGAGCACACTGTACACAGAGACAGAACAGGAAAAGGATAGCTAAGATCATCACAATGACCATCAGAATCTTCCATCCCCAAGTGGATAACAATCCCCCAAACCATCCCATTAACGACCAATCTCTTTCGTCGACATGTACAGACTCGGAGATCTTATGTAGCTTGGAAATGGCTTGGACAACTGTCAGAGCGTTGTCTGGAATGAAAACGCAGCAGCTCGATTGAATCAATTTACATACCCCTCCTCTATCTGCAAGTATGACATCTAACGCAACTCTGTTCTGAAGAGTCATAAGACGATCCGACTGGAGCTCAGCAGTCAAGTTACTAAGGGCACCGGCAGTTTCGACTATGTTGGACTCAACCACTCTCGTCAACTGTCGAATGTTCCTGCTGTTAGCCATAGGTCCCCAAAACGGCAGAAAACCCTTCAGAAAATCTCCTAATTCTTGTCCTGCGGTATTTTTCTTACTGAAGACACCTCTAACAACTCTCGTCTTGTGGTAATCTGCCGCAGCTGTATACGTGGGAGGCAAAAGGAACGAGACAAAACATGTGCCTGAGAAATCAGGGTGCAACCATGTATACGCTCTATCGTAACAGATGAAATAGGTACCCTTAGGTGCTAGAAACGATGGGGAAGTCTGGGACGCAAAAACATGCGTCTCAGTGCAGACACTCTTCCCTAACTGAGCTCTCGGATTCTTGCCATTACCTTGCAGACAATAATTATCCTTATGGGGCACTATCCAAATCAGAGGGGATCTTTTCGCTCGCTGGTTAACACTCAGACTAACTCCATATCCAGTCACGTTCCAACCAATGTATGCTTGTGTCTCATCTCTCGGGATAGTCTCATAGGCACTAATTCCTCTAATCATGTTGACTATACCCTTGACTAGAGCACTAGTCTTTGGACTATATTTTACAGAACGTAGGGGGTAGACTTCACGAGCATAGATGAACATCGTTCTGTATGCCCATACAGAACCATTGCAGCTAAAAGGCAAAACCAGGTAAGGAATACCTTTATCAGTAGTATGAGGCATAAGACCACACAACCCAACAATTAGTCGTATTCACTACAAGCTGGTGTTGGTGCAGAAGCTGAACAAAGGAATTATTCGCGAATTCCAGTCTTCTAACAGATTCATGTTCGGGCAGAGGGTGAAAAGAATGCGAAGAAACAGTAGGAGGAGGCATAGGTTGTGTAGTGGGTACGAACATCACTTGAAAAGAGAATGTCACATATCCAATTAAAAACATCATTAAGCTAAACAGCATAAACAAAAACAATATTAAAAAACGTTTTCTACTCATTACAGTACAGATTTTGCTCTTGAAGCTCATTCTTTCAACAGGTCTCCCCATCTCGAAAAACTCCATCCTCTAATCGTGCTGTTCGCGGCGGTAGGGTGTTCCGCGCTAAGGAATGCGGCTGTCAGTCCAGGGAACGCCCAAAGACCAACCAGAACCGTCGACCTAACGTCTTCGGCTTGAACTGCAAAGACTTGACACCGCGACCTTGCAGCTGAACCCGGATGGTGGTTCGAAAAACAAAAATCAAAATAGTTCCTCGGAGGAGAGCTTAACCTTAAAAGTCAGAAAAGAAAGAATGTATTTGTTTATTAGTCCAGCGACTCTTGGCCGCAAATTATAACGCTCTTTGCCAGGCAATGTCTGTTCTCGAAACAAAAGCTCAGGTTCAGAAGTGTCCAAACGACTCGACGGAGGCACAGCTTCTTGCAGAAGATCGTCGCTTTCTCGTTCAGAGTTCGTTCCAATCAAACGGGCATCGCTAAAAGGCAGAAAACGAGGCACGGTTTCAGTCTCAGAGTCAGGAAGTCCTTCCTAGACCCACCGGTTATACGGCAGAGGCAAAGGGGCCCTCTTACAATGTACGCCGTGGATCCAGTTCTTTTTACTGCTCACTCGCACTGCTGAACGTTTGCACAAAAGCACCAAGTAAGGACCAGTCCAGCGGGGCTGCTCGTTCTTAGTCCGCTGGAAATTCTTCACAGAGATCCACGATCCAGGTTCGATAGCATGTCCTGGATCTTCAGATGCTTGTGGCAAAGTATCAAGAACCTGTTGATGCAAAACACACAATTTATCCGTCAATTCATAAAGGTAATCAAGCAACACAAGGTGCTCTATCTCACTGAATTTGGTCGGCCGCAGCACTCCCCATATATTTGCCGGGCGACCAAACACTATCTCATACGGACTCTGTCCCATTCATGAATGCACAGTCATTCTTGTGGACAGAAGTGCTAACGGTAAGGCATCAGGCCATTGAAGACCAGAGCTTGCCTGAATCTTGGCTAGTTTTAGCTTAAGGGTGCCATTATAGCATTCAACTAAACCAGCTGATTGGGGGTGATTTGCAGCGTGGAATTTTTGGCGGATTCCTAACCCATCACACACTCTCTTCATCACTTAACCCACAAATTCACTCCCATTGTCACTCCAGACCATTCTCGGCAATCCATACCTAGGGAAAAATTCCTTAATAAGGGCTTTCACTGTGGACAAGGCAGTATTATCTTTCAAAGGGTATATTTCCACCCATCTTGAAAAAGAGCAAACAACCATGAGCACGTACTTCAGGTTATTGCACCTCTCCATGTGGATGAATCTAGCTGCAAAGCCTCAAACGGATATGTCAGAGGTGCAAAATGACCAGCTGGAGTTGGAGTTCCCTTACCAGGATTGTACATCGGACAAACCATACAATTATTGACCAAATTCTCTGCACACTTAGGAATTCCAGCATTCTGCCACACTGGAGCTAACAACTTGCAAATCCCTTTCACACTGATATGAGCCATTCCATGAGCCATCGTAACCACCAGAAGTACATACGCATCGGGTAACAACCATTGCTGATGCTCTGACAACTCAATCCAACAACCATTTGAATCCAATTTACCCTTGCCTTCTCTCCATTCATTCAACTCTTTCTCTGTAGCTTCAGCTTGGATGGACTTCACGCTTTCTATCGTATCTTCACATATACTTCTATCCGGAACCCATCTCGCCGGACCCGCAACATACATCTCTTGCCGTTTCTTTCGCAACTTCGTCTGCAAACGCATTACCACGACCAACATCATCAGTAGTTTTCTTATGCGCACTGCATTTCACGATCGCAACTAGCAACGGCAAAGTAAGTGACTCAAGAAGTTCATTCACCAACTGACCATACTGAATCTTACTTCCATGCGAAGTCAGGAACCCACGCTCTTTCCACAAATGTCCAAAACTATGAGCCACACCGAACGCGTACTGGCTATCAGTATACACAGTCACTTGTTTTCCTTTTAACAAGACACACTCTCTTGTCAATGCAATCAACTCTGCTGCTTGTGCTGAATTATGTGGGATACGTGCAGCTTCAACAATCGTATGCAAAGTTGTAACAGCATATGCCGCAGTCGTATCACCATTCGGAAGCTTAAAGCACGAACCATCAACCCATAAAGTACCATCACACTCTGGAAGAGGAGTGTCCCTAAGATCTATTCTCCCTTTCGTTTCTTCCTCTGTCCTAAGGAAGCAATCATGCTGTTCAGTAACATCTGTCTCAACTGAAATCGGCAGCAACGTAGCTGGATTCAACGTGTTGCATCTCTTTATATGCACATGACTCGCTAAGAGTGTCAATTCGTAACCTGACAACCGAGCACTAGTTAAGTGCTGTGTCTTGGTGCAATTCAACAAGGTATCCACTGCATGTGCAACCATCACAATCAATGTATTATCCATCACCAAGCAAGCAGACTGTCGAATAGAAGCAGCCGCTGCCGCTGTAGCTCTCAAACAACTGGGCAACGCTCTAGCTACCGGATCCAAAGTCGATGAAAAATAAGCACATGGACATTGCTTATCGCCAAACTGCTGTGTCAAAACTGACAATGCACATCCCTCTCTCTCGTGGACATAGAGTGTAAAGGGCTTACTGTAATCGGGAGTACCCAATACAGGAGCCGAACACAACGCATCACACAATTCTGAAAAGCTCTTCTGACATTCGTCAGTCCAAGAAATAGGATTGGGAGTATCCTTAACAGTAAGAGCTATAAAAGGTTTCGCAAGCAAAGAAAAATTAGGGATCCACTGTCTACAGTACGATGTAATACCCAGAAAAGCACGCACTTCTCTCTGTGTCATAGGCACACTCATTTTCGCAATGGCTTGAATTCTTTCTGGGGTCAATCTTCTTCCCTCCTTCGATAAGAGGTGACCTAAGTAGGTAACTACTTGTCAACAATATTGCAACTTCGAAAGAGAAACCTTATGATGGAAGTCAGACAAATGACGCAACAATGACAAAGTAGCCTCTTTACAAATCTCTTCATTGTCAGACGCAACTAACAAATCGTCGACATACTGAATAAGGGCAGCACCATCAGGTAAAACAATCGAATCAAGCTGTGTTTTCAAACCCTGACTATAGATCGATGGACTCTCACAATAGCCTTGAGGAGCGCGCTTAAACAGGAAACTTCGGCCTCCTAAAGAGAAGCCAAAAATATCTCTACTCTCCACGGCAATCAGGATGCTGAAGAAAGCATTCTTCAAGTCAATCACCAAAAACCACGTGGCTGAAACCGGAATCAAAGTCAATAAAGCGGTGATATCTGGAACAACTGGGAATTGTGGAACAACAATCTTATTCACCTCGCGAAGGTCGATCACGAACCTATATACAGGAGGTTGTGAAGAATCAGTTCTTTTCAGAACAGGCAAAACCGGACTATTACACACATTACCTCTAGTCTCTTCAATCACACATTTCTCAATCAGATCATAGATGATCGCCAGAAGTGCTCTTTCACCATCACTGGAAATCCGATATTGGGTAATTTAGTGGCAATCTAGCATTTGCTTTCAACGTCAGAACGTATGGCGGAATCTCCAAAAGAGGATTGCAAAAAACAAGGACCCCCTGGACACTGATAGCAGTGAGATTCCTAGGGCAGGGACAACAGTATGTGAATAAACACCCTAGGCAATCAGTAATAGTGGAAAACAAGTAACAACAATTGACAGTAAAAACTCAAGGTGCACAAAAAAGTTATTTTATATTTATTTTATATTAAAATTGGTCAAGATTTTAATGCAAATAGTTAAAAATAATATACATATATAGCATTTTCATAAACATACAAAAGGTACAAACTGAACCTAACAATAAAAAGCATACATTTCATAACTAACAATACATTCAAAAATAAGACTCATTTAATGAATAAAATTCACACTGTGGCGAGTGTACTTCGACGCGCGTTTCGGCGTGAGAACGCCTTCTTCAGGAGCCACCAAAACGTGTTGGTATCTAAAATATACATTAAAAAATATTATCACGACCATATAATATGTATTCCGTTTCATCATTAACAATGCATAACAACCTAAAATACATTTATAAAAACAAACATATAAACACCTAGTTGATCACTGTCAAAAGAGAATGAAATATCATGTTGCCAAAACCATCCAATGTGGTTATAGAAAAAAATTATGCCATACTCGTTCATCAACTAATTTCAAAAAATGCATATATACATATAGCTCCAGCAATTTACAATCGTATATTCATTTAAGAGAAGTACGGCTGTATACTAGGCATGAACATGTATCTAAGCATAAAATCTCCAAAAGACCCACATCATTAGGACCAGTAGCCCAAAGAGAATCAGGGAGAGAAGACAATTCAGCTGGAATTCGATCTTTAGACAAATACATCGGAGAGATCACTCTCTTACCTAATGTAAGCTGTACTCCTGAAGGAGAACAATGTAGCGTTGCATACAATCTTTTCAACAAGTCTAATGCCAACAAGTTCATACCACAACCCGTCGTCAGAATAAGGGGTGCTTCGAATTCACATGGTCCAACAGAAATAGACAACAGACTAGTTTCAGTTTCAGTTTCATCAACTTTTATTCGATTATAAATTTATATAATCATAAAAAGTACAATTTGATAAAGAACTTTTGAAAAAAGTTAAAAAGCAGTAAGCAATAGGATCACAAAAAAAAATTTAAATCACTGTACAGAGAAACTTTTTGAAACGGTGATGCCGTTTCTACAAATTGGAAAAATACTGATTTAGGTAGAAATATTGCGACGTGTTGATATTACTGTTTTAAGAAAGATTGCTATAAGTTTGGCTTCATGCGTGGATTTCGGGGATTGTAAGTGGGAGAGTGCTGGATACGATTGTCTGAGTCCACTGGATCGGAGAATGGGGATGATTCATGTTTTTCTTGCTAGTTTGTAATATTTGCAAAAGAGGACGACATGAATCGTGGATTGTACGGAAACTCCATCACAGGGACATCTCATCAAATTACGGGACCAGTTCTTCATTTCCGGGAGTGAAACCAGACGGTAAAAGAGATCAAAACGAAGTCTTGTGATTAAAAACTTTTCATAGTTCGATAAGAAATATGTCAAATAGGGCTGGATGAGTTTTCCTAACTGCAATAAACAAGTTTTCTCATTTTGCGTTTTGATAATCTCTGCTTGATTTCGGAGTTCTCTCAAATGGCCCATACACATTTGCTTTAGCTGTTTCCTTGAAATGTCTTCGATTGAAGGTGGTTCGTGAAAATAATGCTCACAGTCCAGATCTTTAAAGAGTTTATGTATGTAGTTAAGCCACGGGATTTTCCGCCAATTTGTTAGGCCAAGACAGTCAGTGATAAGGGAGCGGGTTATATGACTTTCGGGATTACACCATATTCGATGCCACAGTAGGATAGGCTGGCATCGGATGGTATCGATGATGTATTCCATACCAAGCTCCCGGTGCGAGGCTAGAATCGGGGAACTTTGGGGAAGAGCTAGGATGTATTTAATGAAAGCATTTTCGGTGACCTGAAGCTGGTCAATACATCCGTGTCCCCAGATACCAGCTCCGTAGGTGGCCACACTGTGGCATTTTGCATAATATATGGCTAACAGTTCCGGTGGGGCTGGTTTGCCCAGTTTCCTCGAGAAAGCAATTAGTGCGGAGGTTGCACGGCGGAAATAAAGATTTCTAGCTTCCACTGCCTTGCGCCAGTTCATTGCGTCATCCACTAGGATGCCCAAATATGGGTACACCGGGGTTTTTTCTAGTCTGTTGTTATTAATCAATATGGGCTTGGAAACTTTTGTCCTTGGGCCAATGTTCATTGTGAACGTTTTTTTGATGTCAACTTTAAGGCCAAGTGAGTCCATAAATGTTACGTATTTGTTAAGCTGTCGCTGGAGTTGGTTTGAGGTCCGTGCTAAGATTACAGAGTCGTCGGCGTACAGGAGGATAGGTATCGGGCGGTGATTTATCTGGGGAAGGTCCTGGGTCCCTTCCAGCTTCGCCTGTTCAAGCCCGTTTGTGTAGAGGTTGAACAGGAAGGGAGCCAGTACACATCCCTGCCTTACTCCTTTCGTAATTTGGAAGGGTCGTGACAGTTCACCGCTGGTGCCAAATCGTACTCGACCCTCTGCGTTAGTGTAGAGCTCTCTTAGAAAGGCTAGTATCGGAGGGTCCACACCAAGGTCAGCTAGGATTTGCCAGAGCTTTGCATGCTGGACACAGTCGAATGCCGCGCTTAAGTCTACATAGACCAGGAAGATGTTGCCTCCTTTAGCGCGAGCATATTTTCCAGCCAGAAGGACGAGATTTAGGGCCTGTTCCACGGTCCCGAGCCCCTTCTGGAAACCATATTGCAGGTCAGTAATGATGTTATTCTCCCGGGCCCAAGATTGTAGTAGGTCCAGGAGTAATCGACCTGCAATCTTGCCCGTGGAGTCCAGAAGGGAGATCGGTCTATAACAAGCAGGGTCGTTGCGGTCACCTTTTTTGAAAATGGGTAATAATGTCGAGGTTGACCATGAATGAAAGAGACCGGTTGAAGCTACTGCTGACATGACCCGTGTGATTATTTTTGACCAGTAGTTGATGTCATGTAGGAACAGGTCCATTGAAACCCCATCTGGGCCAGGGGCCTTGCCAGTTTTTGAGGCCCTGATTGCCTTTGTGACTTCGTTTAGGGTAAAACGTAAATTAATCGGGTAGATGTTGTTCTTCACCAGTTCGGGTTCCTGTATTTGGGTGTTTGGTGCGGCATCTATTGGTGTTCCAAAAATTTTTGAAAAATGGGAGACCCAGTCCTCCTCAGTTATTGCCACATCAAGATGGTCAGGGTCACTGGTGTTAGCCAGGAGGGGTGATCTTATGGTCTGCCAAAATGCAGTGCTATCTTTCCTTTGTGCACTGTCATGTAGACGCAGCCAAAGGTCTCGTTTGATCTGTTTTTTACGGTTTTTCCGAGCAGTGTTATAGATTTTCCTCAATTGGGAGATTTTTTGGGGGTCTCTCGATTGCTTGCATAGTTCTTCTTTGAGGGATGTGAGTGCCTTCCGACAGGCGGTATCAAACCATCTCGTGGTAGGGAGTCTGGACTTGTTTTTTGAATTGACAAATAGCTCGTCCCTTATTACTTCCTGTATGCTTTGGAAGGAGGTGACAATTAATTCTGGTGGTGTCTCCGGGGACAAGCAGTTGGCTAGCCAATGGTGTGTTTTTCCGAGGATCCTCTGTGTCATCTCTTCCGGGTCAATCTTTGTCCATTTAATTGTGTACCCGTTCAGTTTCTTCATGGACATCGAGTGTTGATCAAGGGAACTAAGTTTTACGGGGTGTGTCCCTGCTTGTTTCATATGGATTTCCACGCTAAGCGGATAATGGTCGCTTATTGCATTTGACCCAATTTCGTAATTACTTAGTTGCCCTTTGTAGGAGCTTGAGGCTATAATGTAATCGATGGTTGTAAAACAGCCTCGCCCATGAAAGGTGGGTAGATAGTCCTGCTCCGGATTGACTAGCTCATTGACGAAGTCAAGGTCTAGGGTGAAGAGGATTTCATTTAATTTATTGCCACCTGGCGTGTGCACGAAGTGAGGGATGGGATTTCCAAATTCGTTCTGAAGCCCGCAATTCCCGTTTTTGTGCTTTGGGCACAATGAGGAGTTGAAGTCGCCGCCCCAGATAAGGTAAATTGGGGATTTATTACTGTCTTTTTGGAATGAAGTTATAAATGTGACTATTTCATCTAACTGTGAGCAGCATTCCAAAGTGCTTGAATTGTTATAGTAGTTTATGAATATATAATGGTTTCCTTTAGATACTGTTAACTGTGTGATTAATATGATTTGAAAAATGGGTGATTCCTTTAGTAGTTTCACTCTGAGGGGGAGGGTGTTGGCAATGTAGGTCGTGAGCCCCCCCTTTGGTCTGCCCATGTTTCCAGGTACTGCTTGAGTAAAAAGTGTTTTATAGCCCGCTAAATGGTGTGGAGTTGTGCACCAGGTTTCTTGCAGACACAGAATTTGATGTCTCTTTGCTGTATCGAGCCACAAAGAGGAAGTTATTTTTGTGGTTAAGCCTGCAATATTCCAATATGTGATATTGCGATGGAAAATCTCAGATTTGGAGATTCCATCACGGTGTGTGATGGATTTATCGGATTGTTAGCAGCCTCGATTACTGGTAGTTGTCGTGATTTGACACAGGGGCGTTCAACTGGAGCTTTAGAGGCTACAACTGGCTGGTGGCACATTCCAGAGGTAGTGTCAACTTCTGCTGAAGAGATGGTGAAAGCGACTTTTTATGGAATGTTGAAGAACACATTAGATGGTTCGTGGGTGGTATGGGTGGGTTTTTTGGGAATAGTAAAGAGAGTGTTAAGTGGTTCCTGGGACGGATTTTTATGTTTGTCATAAGGGGACTCTAGGGGTGCTGAATGCTGCATGGCGTTAACTAATTGCGGTGTAGTACCAGGTTTAACATGTCTAGGTTCATCCCTGAGTGGTCAGTCGACCATCTCGAGACAATCAAAACGATTTTGGGTTGAGAGGCCCTGCCAGCCTTCGTAGGTTTGATAGGGTCTTTCTTGCCAATAGTGCCTCGGGCGTTCTCTTGGCCGTTCTCTCAGTCCACTCCTACCTGCATGGTCATATGTGTATTCCATCTGATTCCATGGCACTTGGTTCAATGGCTCCTGGTTCCATGGTTCTTTAGGAAGCTGGTGCCATGACCAGGGTGGAGGATTGCGATGATGTTTTGCTGGGGGATAGAAAAAGGAGAGATGGCGAGCATCGATCCCCCCTTTTTTTTCGAGCAGGGGCCAGGCACAGATGTAGTCCACTGCGGAGGGATCTCTGCATGTTACGATGATACCGTCTCCGCGGATTGATTTTGTTGTTTTGCCTACCCAGGCTACCCTACGGGCTGTGGTGATCCCTCCAGATAGATGGGATTCGAGAGGTCTATTAATGCTTAACCACTGCATGACCTTGTTTTTAAGTGACCATGCAGTTTCAGGCGTATCATCGGTTAATTCTGGTACACCTGTGAGGACTATCGTGTAGGGAGTGGCTTCCGGGGGCAAGTGGGCAGGGCGTCTAGCTGGTGGTGGTTTTTTAGTGGTATTTTTGGGAGACGGCTGAGAGGCCAGTGGTTTCGTTGGGAGAGTTGCAGGCTTTTTTTCTGAAAAGGCTCTGCTGGTGTCTGTATTTGTCGCTGGACCTGGGGTATCTACACTGACTGGGTCTGTGTTTTCTGTTCGCTGATTGGGTACAGCAGAAGGTTTATTCCGCTGTGGTTGGGGCGTTGTGGGTGATGGTTTTTGGTGTGTGGTGTTTTGTTTATGACTTTTCTGAGCTAGGGTCGTTGGATTTGAATGTTTAGCTTTTTTTTGTGATTGTGCTTGGAGTTGTTTTTTGGGTGGCTGCGAAGAATTCCGCTGACCCTTTATTTCTATACGAGTGTTAGTGTCGAGAAGGGTGGCGGAGATTATGGTTAGCTGAGCTTCTAGGTTTCTGATACTGAGTTGGATGGGCTTCAGATATTGGAATAGCAGATCTTTTGTTGTAGTGAGGACTTGCGAGGTGACTCTGCATGTTCTGCATTGGTTGTCAGAGTACTCATTTGATATTGCCTTGTGAGGTTGGTTGATTACAGAGGGAAATAATATACTGTGCGACGTTGTAGAATTTGAGTGGGTTGTCGCGTGGTCTGAACACGGAACCTTGGTTACTGTTTTTTCGGCGGTTAGTGGGTGTCTTTTTGGAATTGCTCCTTCTCTTTCGCCTTGTTGGAGCAGGTTTGCGTTTGACTGGGCGTCCTCCTGGGTTTGACGAATAGCTAGGTCAGGGGTTGATTCCAAGTCGTCAGACGTTATAGAGAGGTCAGACTCAGACTGTGTAACAGAAAGGTTTACTATCGATGGTACTGTGTTTATGTCTGGTACTGACAGAGTCACAGGGAGGGAACAGTTTTGTGTGTTAAGATGGATAGGAGAGGTGGCGTTTGCTATAGCGCTTAGAGAGGAACGTTTTGCATTAGCGTTCATAAGGTCTAGTGACACTCTCTTTTCCATCAGGGCGATACTCTGGTTTATTACCTCGTGGGTCCGTGAGATGAATAGGTCGATCGGACCCGTTATTTGAGCTACCTCCTGTGCGTGTTTGGATTTGGTCTTTGTTGTGCTCCTTGTTTTTGGTGGCATGGTGTTATCTGGTTGCGGGTTCGGTGATGAAAGGGGGGTGGCCCGGTCCGGTCTCTATCGGGCACTAACGGGCAACAACGGGCCCGCCCTTGGCCCGGGCTTCGCCCCGGGCTTCGACCCGCGCGGGTCCCGCGATGCGCGGTCCAGGAGGCGCTTTTGTAGAGTGAGGAGTTTTTAGGGGCGGGGCACTGGAAGGGGGCGCGGCTCTCACGGGAAGAGGACCAGCTGGAGATGGTGTATGCTGGTCCTCGCAGTCCCGGGGCCGGCGCCTCGTCCTCCTCTGCGGCCTCGCGAAGGTCTCAGGCACTCAGCGGCACTTGGGCTCTAAGCTGTGCTACTCCTGTAGCGGAAACAGCAGGTACAAGTCTTCAGAAAGGTCCGTGGCAGAAGAGTTCGCTCCACGAGTGACAACAGACTAGAAATCGGATTAGTAACCCGGGCACCAGAAAAACCTACTGAAACATTCGTTAAGCCAGACAAAGGTGCGCCAGGGAGTTTAGAGTGCATAATAGAACTCTTCGCAGCACCGGTATCCAACAGAAAAGGCTCTGACACACCTGATGCAATCACTTTAACATAAGGTCCACTCTGATCTACTGGAACTGAAACAACTCCCTCCCTTTTTCTATGGCTGACCTAGCAATCTTTACCATCCATATTCTCACCTTCAACATAGTAGTCATCCGCATAGTACTGAGCCGTCCTACCAGACGCACCATTCTGCTGATCAAAGCTATTCATTGAATACTGGGGAGGCAAGGAACGCGCATTCTGAGGAAACACACCACGTCCTCTACCTCTAGGGGCTTGCTGAACACCTCGACCTCTCACACCAGAAGCACCATTTGTGCGCTGTAACAGAACTGGACAACTATTCTTGAAATGACCCTCTTCTTTGCAATATGCACACTGATTAGGGCCTACGGGAAAATGCTGTTGAGAAGACTCGAACCTTTGCGAGTTTCTCTGATATTGCTGAGGTTGCTGATAATCGTGCTGATTATTACGGGGCGGATACACTTGCTGCAAAAGAACCTTCGTCTTGAGCTCTTTAGTCTTCTTGTCAGCTCTATCTTTCTTGTCCTTATCTCTATTCACGTAGTACTGTGCAGTAGCCAAAATCTTTGCTGACGAAGAAACAGCCCAAGCCCTCTCAGAATCCTTCAACTTATTGCACAACTCGGGAAGTAAATTATGCACAAACTTGCCAACGAACAACCCTTGACCACCTTCCGTACTCATGTCCTGACCACTATGGTCGAAAAACGTCTCTTCGAACCGAGTGAAAAAGTCAGACACACTTTCGTCTTTCTTCTGCTTACATGCAGACAACTTGTCCCAACTAACACTTACGGCAGGCATTAAAGTCTTCATGTAATTAACGATCCTACCAGGGAGTTCTGCAATTAAATTCTCTGGTTTAGCACCACCAACTTGTCTAGCATCCGTAGCGCCAATGTTAGCCCGTGTATCACCTAACTCTTGCGCATGATCCGTATGACGAATCATTCCCCATATAGGCTGTGGAACAACATTCCCAAACAACATGTCTATGTCGGCTAGATTCATAATACATGAATCCGCAGTCTGTGATTATTCCTTATAGTACCCTGCAGGATTTTTACGTGGATCAGGCAAAGACTGCTTAAGGTCCAAAACTTCAATTCGCTTCCATGAAACATGTACCCAAACACGCTGAAAATGAGCCGGTACAGCTTGAAAACAAGCTTGAGCATTGGCCACAACGGCGTCTTTCCACACCGGAGGAACCTCTCTCATTGGATATTGTCACACTTTTCTCCTAACTAAAGGATAAGGCTCAAACAACAACCTAGAAGGAGACTCACTCCTAAATGACAACAATGTCGCAACTGCTTTCTCAACATCAACACCCATTATAGTTCCCTTTGCAAAATCAGACTGTATACGGAACAACTCAGGTGGAGACTGTCCCAATTCACCATCTTCCCATTCTTCACGAAGGAAAGTACACATTGTCCCAAAAACATATCTCTGCGTCGGTGCTTCCCATTGATGGAAAACATCCACAACAGACTCAAAATTATACCTTAACGCATAAGTAACCCATTTACGCGCTAAATGATCCGACACTGTCCGCTCATCGGGACCAGGCAATTGGCTACGCAATTGTTTATGCTCTGTAACAGGGGTCATACCCAATGACCCAAAGAGAGGAGAAAGGAGACCAGTAACAGTATTGGTCATTCTTTGTCGAACAGAAAGAGAAGGTGACGACAGAACAGGAGGAAAAACGGGATAAGACAAAGTATGCATAGGAGCAGTAGCAGAAGGAGTAGATAATACAGGCGTAGGAGTTGGAGACGAAGCAGGTAGCAAAGGCTGCGGCCCTTGAGAAGGCTGCGCCAAAGGAATAGGAGCCAACTGAAGAGGAGCTGGCTGTTGTAGAACCACGGGTGGCAAAGCAACCGGAGGCTGCGCAACTAAAGGTGGTGGAGGTGCTGTAACACTCTTCACATAAGGGGGTGGTGAACTCAACAGATGTGCCATCAAAGGATCTTTCTCAAGGTCTTTCTTTGCATCTTGTTGCTGAGGTGGCAAAGCTGGATAACATTTATCAATCGCCATTGTACGTTGCCTAAGCAACTGCTCACTCTCTTGTTCTTCTTTGTTATCTCTAAACTGTATAGCAGCTTGCACCATCGAAATACCTCGTTCTCTTTTATTTCTCTTTGCTAACTTAATTTCTTTCTGTTTGGCTTCTTTTTGCCAAAGGTGAAAAGAGTCAAACATCGCCGGCCGGGCTTTCTTCTTGAACAGTTTGACTTCTAGATTATCTAAAATCGCCGTTTCATAGCTACCATATTGGGGCCACTTTAGGACACCGTCCTTCCTAGTGTATCTAATCCATACCTCATTATACGTGATAGGGCCCACACCATGTTTTAAATAGAGCTCATAGGTCCGAAGTTCCAATCGGAGGCACCGGACAAGAGTCCTCCAATCGGGAATCCTTATTACAACCGCAACAAAATATCTTTCCAAGTCTGCTAAGACCAGGCATCTTCGCTCTCTAGTCTAGCTTCAAACTTCAAGGGAATATCGAATACAATAGCCTCACGAATACACGAGTCCCTCGGCTTTGGAGCTTGCAAGTCCCAAATCAAAGAACCCAAGGGGATACCCAAAACAAAACTAAGGACTGGGAGACGCTCCACTCATACTTAACTGAAATATCAATGACGTCTCCAGAAGACCCGTCTATTGTCTCGCACTACAAATCGTCTAATGGCTCCAAGACAGGGCGACAGTCAGGGCAGCAGTCCTTCGTAGCCGTCGGAAAGCGGGGAACCTCGCAGCACAGACTTTCGGACCACAACGACATACAGTGGTCGATGAAGTGGCAGGCCTTCCTCCAGAATTTTCACACGAAGCTCCTCACGATCTTCAGGCTTGGACCGGTACCGCTGAAGTCGCCCTACGTTGGGCGCAAACTGAAGAACCAGGTTTTAGAACCCAGCGGCGCCAGGGAAAACGCCCGATGTCTTCGCCCCTGTCTTGGCAAACAGAGACACGGGGCACTTCTGGGTGACGTCAAAGACCAGGTTTATTGGCTGCAACCAGGAACAGAGGTCTACGAAGCACAACACGGGTGGTTCGCTAGAGACTGCACAATTTAGTAAAACGAAACCTCGTCTTTTATGCAGAAAATCGCATTCCTGACTAGCATCAATTATTTACAAACGGACCAATCGTACAGTGACATTTCAAAAGTATCGCATAATGACAAACCCACTTTCAGTTGTCCAGCCCACCAGAAATGACTAGGCAAAATCCAACATTCCTGCTCGGACAGGCCGGACGAACCCATAATAAAAGGACCTCAACCCAAACCATAATTAAGCCTTAAAAGGAAGTAACAGAAACAGATGAGAAGCAAGATAGAAGGGTGTGTGCGTGTACCATAAACTCAGCAATGTCCTGCTCTTTGATCTCTATCTGACCAGCTGCCTAACAAGGAACTGGCTCAACAAGGTCAGCCTCGGGCAAGGGAGTCAGTTCGTTCAGGTCACACAAAAATCAGCTAAAGGTGTACGTGTCCCAAGGACTCGTTCGCCCGCAGTCAGCGGCCTATTTGAGGGAACTACAAAATGGCTTCCGTACACAAAATGGAACCCAAAGGCTCGAACGAAATCCCTGAATACATAGTGTTTCCATTGATCGATTATGACGAAAACACTCGTACATACCGCACTCCTCATTTGGGGTCCGCTGATACCAAAATCGTCTAGATACGACGACCTTTATTGAACGGGTTCAGAATCACGGAACCTCAGTAGGAAATCCTGCACCTCACTTTTCCCATAGTAAATATGGAAACAGTCTTAAAATGACTATGTTTACCAGGAACCTAGCCATAGTTAACATCTGGAATAATAAAGAGGATTGCCTTCTCAGCAATCCATGCTCGACTACATAATGGTTTCCACTTCTATTGAGGGTAATTTCAAACATACAGAAGCCCAATTCAATAGCTTAAGTGACCAAGCAATCTTAACCGGGGAACTAGCCATGAACTCCAGGGAAAAAGTATAGCACCAGATTATCTACCGGCCGAAATTAGCCAGAAAAAATGGCTATGAACTAAAGTAGGGCCCAAATAGACAAGGCATAATTTACCTTAGAAATAATAAAAATGAATCAGGCAGTCATCGGTAAATGTCTAGACATTTGGGATCAGACCCAGCAAACCTGGTTTCTTCCTTTACGGTCCTACTAGAACATATAAAGAGGGCACTTACTCGCCAGTCAAAATATAAAACTAATAAGGCGAAGGGATGGTTCAATTCCCTATGCTCAAAGGCCATCAAGACTCTTGCGATAGTCCTGAAACCTGCCCGAGAAACCGAATACAGATTGCACAACTTCGCATTCAGTATAGATTAGCTAGAAGACAACGGTAGAGGACGCTGAGGGAGGAAATCTGGCAAAAGCTTGGTTCCGCAACTTCTTTGGGTGACAGCCGGGAGTTTGGGTAATAATTAACTCAACCTTTTTTAAAACGAAGAGTGACCCCATACTAGATACTAACATGGGAGAGGAGCAGTGGGCAGACCATTTTGTAAACATCTTTTCGCCGACTCTCTCTTCAGCACAACAGCCTGCTCCCCTGCCATTAACCACGAGGGAGAACTTATTACCTCTATTATTCTCACTCTCTGAAGTAAGGAAGGGACTAGACGCATGCAACATAGGGAAAACCTCAGGCCCGGACGGGGTTACAATATATTTATTTAAGGATAATTGTGATTTATGGGTTCCATTATTAACAAATATTTTTAATAATACAGCTGTAACAGGTCCTCTCCCCTCATGGAACATCAGCATAATTGTCCCAATTTACAAAAAGGGTGACAAGGGCCTCCCCAAAAAATGACAGGCCAATGTCATTATTAGATAGTGTTATGAAGCTCATGGGACGATTACTTATATCTAGGCTAGAGATATGGGCACTAGATAAGAAAGTCCTCATGTAATCTCATTATAGGTTCCAACAGGGGAAAGGACCTGTTGATCAGTGCTTAAACCTTTCACTGATCATTGATAAATATACAAGGGCCAAGGGAGGGAAAATCTACTTTGTCTTTATGGATCTTTCAGCAGCATTTGACTGTGTTTCCCACTCTAGGCTTTGGTATTTAATGGAATCCATGGGGATTGATCTCCCAATAATTGATTTTATCCGATAACTATATACTGACGCCTCTGCGACGGTTAGATTTGGGAAAAATGGGGAGTGCACTCGCCAAATTCAAAGTTTCACGGGGTAAGACAGGGTTGTGTCCTCACGGCATTCCTTTTTTCCATATACACAAACGGCGTAAGAAAGACCCTTTTGGGCGTAACTCCGGACGTCCCTGCATGCGACTCCATCCAGCTCCCAATATTCGTATATGCAGATGATGCAGTCCTTATGGCCAGAACTGGTTTAGGGCTGCAGCGTCTAATTGCTGCCTAGTCGACCTTCATGGGTTCTTTGGACCAGAAGGTTAATCAGACTAAATCATTTGTTATCCCAGCTATGGGTGGGTCCTGACTAAAAATTCTTCACTTTCATATGGAATCAGGGAAAAGTGAGTTGGTGGAGTCTTTCTCCTACCTTGGGGTACTATTTGATAGAAATCAAACTTGGTCACGGCTAATCAATGGAAGGGCCATGGGTATGGAGAGGAGTCTAATAGCACTAAAGGCATTGATGTCTAGGATAGGTGAGAAACTCTTACCCGTTATAAACAATATCTATCAAGTGAAAACTAAGGCCGCAGCCATTTATGGGGCGGGTGTTTGGGTTATGGCCGATGTTGACCTACTCCAATCCATAGAAAACACATTTTTTAAATCCCTTGTCTCCCTGCCGCAGACTACTTCAAATTACGTATTACACATGGAGTTGGGCCTACCGGATATCACAGATGCTAGTAGACTGGCCCCTATTCTCTGGTAGCTGTCTATCTGGTGAAGGGATATAATACCTCTAACCCAAAACATAATTAGAGACTACCTTAGATTGGACAAATACAAAAGGATCAGGTTTGCGAACTATGTTGATCAAGAACTAACTGCGTTGGGCCTGACAAATCTTTTTAAGGACCTGTAAGTTGATGTCTAGACAAAGGTTGGTGGATATTTTTAAGGTCAAGGAGGAATATTCACGTAGGGAAAAAACTATATGAAAAAGTCTGTCCTTGCCTGCCAATCACATTATACAGTTCTAACAGGAGGATATTCTTACCTAGAAGAGGTCTCCATACAGCAACATGAATTCATACTGCTGCAGTTTCGCTTAAATTGGATATCATTAATTCTAGGGTTTCCGGAGAAAAAAGGTTTAATCACTCAGAATTGACTCCCTGTACTTATGACATGAACTCCCCCAAAACTGATCTTCATCTAGTATTTTTTGCGGTCACTATCAAAGGGAAAGTAAAAGGTATATTGCATCAATTTTAAGGAGGTATAATTTTAAACAATGCAGGGTCTCACAGTTCTTTTTAAAATAACTTCCTGACCCTCTAGTCTTTTTTTTTGGTAGCATCCTTTCTATGGGCCTGTAAGAAAACAAGAAAGTCTCTGGGACCATGAATGTGTTTTGCTGTTCACTTTTTAATTATATATTGTCATTTAATTCATACCCAACATGGCAACCGCGTACATTTGTATTTTAACACAGAATTGCGTGTACTTTAAAAAAAAACGAATGTTCTAGTTTTGATGAATAAACAATCGAATAAAGTTATTACTGACTGACTGATAAAAGTCTCCAATCGCTAACATAGAGATGCCTCCAAATGACTAATTTGAATTTTGTATTTCTTGCAATCTGTTATGTATGAAATTGAACATATTTGTCCCTATAATTGAAATGTCATCAATTATTAGTATTTTATTATGCATTAGTCGGCTTTGTAGAGTAGTGTATTATATACAAAATTTTGTGAAATAGGTATTTTAAAAGTGCTATGTAGTATTTTTCCATTAATAGTATGTAATGCTTTACCAGTTGGTGCTGCAAACAATATATAAATATTGTCTGGATTTTCACCTGCTTGAGTACTGTAATACCGTAACAATTTCTGATAAAGTGCTGTAACAAGAAATATTTTCCCCATTCTTGCTCCACCAGTACAAAATGTATAACATGGTGTTTGTTTTTAGTATTACCCAATTTAAATGATGGTAAACAAATGTTAGTTGTTCAGCAGTTACATTTTTTATAATATTATAGTATTTGTCATTTGGTAATATGAAATTAGTTAAAGTCTCTTCTTCAGTAGTGGCTCTAATACCTAAATCAAATGACAAATCATATAAATTTAGTTGTTCAGTATATTGCTGATTATTTAATACTCCATTGTATGATATAGTGTTGTTAGTGGTAGTAGGTATTGGTGATGGTAAAGGTAATAATGCTTTCTCATTATTGATAATATCCAAGTCTGAAAAAAGTTCCTTTTGTTTGTTATATTTGTCATGTTGTTTATTAACTATGTCTTTAACTTGGATATATCTGTGGAAATATGTGTTTTTGTGTAAAAGTATTTTGCTTTCTTCTGTCCATGGATAGTATAGCATTAAAAGTTCTCTATAACAATGTTCTGACTCATTGTTTTTGTTAAATCTGCAGTAGCATATAATTTTCTTTTTTCGACATTTAGATAAAGTATCTGTTATTTCCATGTGTGTATTGTCATTGTCATAGCTAACAGTTTCTATTTCAATTTCTTCCTCATCTTAGCTATAGACATTTCTCTGAGTAAGTACATTTTCATTGTAATTTTGAGTTTTACCTTTCTTACTTGTTGTTTTATGATTATACATTAAAGCATAATCTGCTAATGGACATTGCTCTAATGTTTGTTGTCGCTTGCTATTTTTTGTTATATTATCATATTGTATGTTAGTTGATGTATCTGGTAATGAGTGTATTGTATCTAAGTCACTCATTAAATACGCTCTTGTTTCTGGAGGGTTAGCATTAATAAATACAAATGACCTTGAACTTTTGCACCAGGGAATTTGAAGAATGAGGTAAGCAGCTTCCTGAGCACTTATTTCAATACAGTTTAAAAATGTGTTGCCTATATGCTTTAGTTGTTCTTTGACATTTGTGTTGTAGTATACTGATTGTGCAATTATTTTGCTCATCCATTTTTGTGATTTACTGATATTTGAAATCATGTACACTTCACATGCATAAGCATCTAATATGAACTGCAAATCTATGTTTGCTCTCCAAGATAGTAAAATAATTGAATTATAGTAATTTATATAGCATTCTGCTGGTGCCCTTTTTTTAAAATGTTTTTTTCCAACATTGATCTTATAGATGTAATATATTGGTCTGTTTAGAAATTATTATTTGTAAAAACTGTGCAAAATCTTAAGTATTAAAACCTTGTGTATTCATAGTGTCATGAATATTTTGAATATGTTATTTTAACTGTTTATCTGGTGTTTCTAGTAGTAAAGGTTCAAGGATTACAGTTTTTGGCATTGGATATTTAGGTTATTGGTATTTACATACTGTTTTTTTTGGGCGGCAATTATTAAATGCATTGCCCCCAGGAATTCCTCTACTGCCTGTTTCAAAAAAGAAGTAAAATCTCTTCTCATGAATAAACTCACATGAACAATGTAGGTAACTCTCATAACTGCTGTTTGAATAGCATGAATATTTATGATATACAGTGTTGTTTCGTTAAACTATCGTCCCTTGTAAAGCGCTCTGATACCCGCGAGGGTCATGTTCACGCTATATAAAACCTTCAAAATAAATAAAAATAAAATAAATGTGTAGTGTTGAAGTACTTCATGAAGGCACATGTTTTCCAGATGTGGACTCCTTGTTGGATAGGACGTATCCAACATATTTGATTTCACAATGTCTGTACCTTGCATGTCAAACTCTGCTAGGTACTGAATTTCCAGGAAAAACATCAATCAATCAGGAGTTTGTAAAGCGCGGCTGCTCACCCGTGAGCGTCTCAAGGCACAGGGGGGTGGGGGGGCTGCTGATCCATCTGGGCATGGCGGTTCAGCCGAAGAGCCAGCTCTTTAAATTCTTCCTGAATTTGGTCAGTGATAGGGATTGCCTGAGAAGGAGGGGCAAGGTGTTCCAGGTCTTGATGGCGAGGTAGGAGAAGGATCTTCTTCCGAATCTTGTCTTGTGAATGTGGGAGAAGATGGAAAGGGCAAGTTGAGTGGAGTAAGGTGTCTGGCAGGTACATGGAATGAGAGGCAGTGGTTCATATATGCTTGTTGTGTGTCGTGGTGAGCTTTGTAGGCATGTACGAGGAGCCTGAAGGTGATTCTCTTGTTGACTCAGAGCCAGTGGAGTTGTCAGAGGTGTTGTGTGAAGTAGCTGCGGTGGGGGATGTCGAGTACCAGTCTGGCTGTGTCGTTTTGAATGTTCTGAAGTTTCCTGAGCTGTTTCTGGGCGTGGAGTGAATGGCCGTAGTCTAGTCTGCTAGTGATGAGAACCTGGGTGTCTGTCTTTCTGGATTCTGTGGGGATCCATCTCAATGCCTTTCGAAGCATGCGGAGCGTGTCAAAGCATATTTAGGATCTGGCATTAATCCTGCAGTTCATTGTGAATGATGAGTCTGAGGTTACGTGTGTGGTCCGTGTGGGTGTGAGGGGTTCCCAGTGTGGCAGGCCACCAGGAGTCATCCCAGGCTGAGAAGGGCGGGTCCCAAGATGAGTACTTTGCCTTGTCTGAGTTGACCTTGAGGCAGCTATTAATTTACAAAAGACAATGGTCCCTATATGTGGACAGGATAGCAAAAAATAATAATCATACACCTAATAAGTAGTATGTTTCTTTGTCCAGCCGGACAAGAATTTTATTTTAAATGATCAACTTCATAGAGGGAGTTTTAAGACCAATATAACAAGTGGGCACAGCCGTGACCCACAACATTTAAGACAAAACAACAAAGAAATGGCCAAAAAGGCAAAGCAAAAATCTGTCTGTATACTATTGTTCAGTGCTACAGACTCAATCTCTTAAACATAACCATACCATTGCATCAAACAATATAGCATTCATCATATTGCATATGGGGTTTTTGGTCGACGACGTTTCGATGCCTTTTTAAATTATGACATCATCATCAGGACAAGAATTATCAGCATTATTGTTTTGTTCAACAATTATTAACACAATGCCTATTATCGCATTACTTTACATGAAGGAAATGGGAGACAAGGGGGAAGGAAAAACAGAAATTGTATATAAGTATCAGCCCGTCTGCGCCCGACCGCGCCTGGACCGCACTCAGCACCAGAAACCCTGGCCCCCATGAGCGCCAAGACGCCAGTCTACGCTAGGATGCCAGCACCCTCCACGCACTCAACTCCAGACGAGAACACACAAGCTACCGGGCCACCCCGAAGCACACCCAAGGACCCTTCACTTGCCGGAAATGCAGCTTCACCAGCATCTGCCCCGCCAAATATTCACCCAGGCAGAACCCAGCTACCTCAGATGCATCCTCCTCAACACCCGCTCCGCCCGCAAACATGCTGTTAAACTCCGGGACTTTCTCGACTCAACCTCCCCAGACATCTCCTTCCTGACGGAGACCTGGCTAAGCCCCGCCTCAGCACCCGACATCTCCATAGCTATCCCGGAAGGCTACAAGACCGCCTGCAGGGACCGCACCAATGGAGTTGGAGGAGGAATCACTATCATCCACAAGAACACCCTCAGAGTCTCGACCAACACCGACGACGCCCTCAGCACCACCGAACACCTGCAATTCCAGATCCACACCGATCCCAACACCACCCTCAGAGGAACCCTCGTCAACAGACCCCCCAAACCCTGACCACAGTTCAGCGACTCCATCGCCGACTTCATTAGCACACACGCCCGCGCCTCCATGGACTACATCCTCCTAGGGGACCTGAACTTACACCTCGAAAACAACAACGACACCAACTCCACTACCTTGATCGACAATCTCGGACTCAGAAAACTTGTGACAACACCCACCCATGCCGCCGACCATATGCTTGATACCATCTTCTCCGCAAGCCCCACGTCTTCTTCAACCACACCACCGAACCCCACTGGACCGACCATTACTGCATCCACTTCACCTTCAGAAAGCCCACCAGGCACCACCGCACCAACAGATGCCTCTGGAGCAAAGTCACCAAAGACCAGCTAACCACCACCCTCGCCCAGAGCCCACCTGCCAACCCCACCGACCCCCACAGGGCCGCCCGCAGCCTCAGACAGTGGATTAACGACTGCGCCAACACTCTCGCCCCACTCAAGACCCCCTCCAATAGCCACACCAGCAAGAAAGCCACCTGCTTCACCGAAGACCTGTAGGTCTCCAAACAAACATGCCGAAAACTGGAGAAAAACTGGATCCGCGAACGAACACCAGACAGCTACGCAGGCACAAGGACACCACCTGCAGACACCATCACCTCATTAGACCTGCCAAAAGGGCCTCATTCAAAGACCGCCTAGACAACAACGCACACAACAGCAAAGAGCTCTCCAGCATCGTGAAGGAACTCTCCAACCCCAGCTCCAACACCAATGACATTCCACCTTCGCAAGACTTGGGCGACTCGCTGGCCACCTTCTTCCTCCGCAAGATAACCGACATCCACGACAGCTTCAACGTCGCAACTGCCCCGACAACCATTGAGAACTCTGCCCCCACGACCACCACCCGCACCAACCACCTGCTCTCCTGAACCAGCATCAACGATGAGGACACCAGCGGGATCATGAACACCATCCCCTCCGGATCACTGTTAGACCCATGCCCTCACCACTTCTTCAACAAAGCCAGCACAGCCATCGCACCCCATCTCCGGAAAGTAATCAACATCTTCTTTGAGACAGCAACCTTCCTGGAAAGCTGGAAGCACGCTGGGATCAACACCTTACTCAAGAAACCCAGGGCAAGCCCCAAGGACCTCTAGAACTTCCGGCCCATCTCCCTGCTGTTGTTCCCGGCGAAGGTCATCGAGAAACTCGTCAACAAACAACTGACCCGCTACCTTGAGGGGAACAGCATCCTGGACCCGTCCCAGTCCGGGTTCCACAGCAAACATAGCACCAAAACTGCCCTCATCGCTGCCACCGATGACATCAGGACCCTGCTAGACAACAGAGAAACTGCAACCCTCATCCCCATGGATCTGTCAGATGCCTTCGACAGGGTCTGCCACCGCACACTACCAACACGCCTACACGACGCCGGGATCCAAGAGAAGGCCCTGGACTGGACCACATCCTTCCTCGCCGGCATAACACAGAGCGTCCGCCTCCCCCCTTCTGCTCCCATGCCACCGTGTATGTATTAGAGTGGTCCCAGTGCAGTACCAACATTAGTGAGGGGTGGGAAAAAACATTCAAAACATCATTAAAGATTAGGTAAACAAAAGGCGATTTTTGTCTCAATGTTATTTAATCACACTGAAACTATGCGTCTGTGCAACAAACACATTTGGAATCACTTATAAGTATGTCAAAATTCAGTATGACAGTGCTCGAAAAGGGAAAGAAAGGGGAAGGGGTTGAAATTCAGGTGTGGTAGTGAAATATAGTAAATGGAAGTGACAAAGGCCCACGGGCTCGCACAAAACAGGAATCCCGTTTCATGAGAGCAAGTGGGCCTCTGTTTGATTGAATCCGGTCTCCTCCCTTGATTGATTTTGGGTACCAGACGCTTTTTCAATATACTTGGGATTTTACAACCCGACAAATGATGGATTCTTTTCCTTGATGGGACCACTAATTCTACCAATTCGTTTAGAGTATCTTCTCACTCTTACCTTTGAGTTTCCCTTGTGAGCAACAGAGCCCCCTGTTCCTTCACGAGTGACTAGTGAGAGACCCCCTGCCCTTGCATTTACAGTGCCCCCTCACCCCACACTACTTTCCACTTGTCCTGAGGAAGACCCAGCGAGTAAGGTCTGAAATACCTACATACGTAATGGGGTCGAAACATCGACACTTGAACATTTGCCAGTTCGTTCAACATTAATGACTATACTGTGAAACTTGCACTACATGGCGAATTTGTATATACACTGTGTACTTTGATGAAAATGTACTTGACTATTCGGCATATGAAGAATATATGCCAGAACTGCCTGTGATTTTATGTCACTACCGTTTACTATATTTCACTACCACACCTGAATCACAACCCCTTCTCCTTTCTTTCCCTTTTCGGGCACTGTCATACTGAATTTTGACCACTCTAATACATACTGTTTAGCACCCAGGTCCCAGTGATTCCGGGTTTACCCTCCTTTGTAAGCAATGCCACCAAGATCATCTGCGGCATACCCCAGGGCTCATCCTTCAGCCCGACGCTATTCAACATCTACATGGCACCCCTCACCCACGTCGCCCGACAGCACGACCTCAACATCATCGCTTACGCCGATGACACCCAGCTGATCCACTCCCTCACCAAAACCAACCTCCATGAAGGAATGAAGGCCGTCGCCGAATGGATGAAGAACAGCCGACTGAAGCTGAACTCGGACAAGATGGAGGTCCCCATCCTCGGATTCACTCCTTCAGCCTGGGACGACTCCTGGTTGCCGACCACCCTGGGAACAGCCCCAACACTGACCGACCACGCACGCAACCTAGGGGTCATCCTCGTCTCCACCCTCTCCATGACTAAGCAGGTCAATGCCGTCTCCTCCTCCTGCTTCATCACCCTCTGCAGGATTTACAAGTGGATCCCCACCGAAATGAGAAGAACTGTCACCCAGGCCCTCGTCACCAGCAGGCTGGACTACAGAAACACCCTCTACGCAGGAACGTCAGCCAAACTCCTCAGACGGTTGCAACGCATCCAGAACGCCTCTGTAAATCTGATCCTCGACATCCCTCGCCGCAGTCACATCTCACTTGAGAGACCTGCACTGGCTCCCCGTCAACAAGAGGATAAACCTTAAGCTCCTCACCCACGCACACAAAGCACTCCACAACACAATACCTCAACAGACGACTCAGCTTCTACACCCCCACCAGCTCCGCTCCGCCCTGCCAGCCTCGCCTGCAGTCCCCCACATCCAAAGAATGACTGCCAGTGGCAGATCTTTCTCCCACCTCACCGCCAAGACCTGGAACACCCTCCCCACCTACCTACGGCAGACCCAAGACCTGCTGGCCTTCAGAAGAATCCTCAAGACCTGGCTCTTCGAACAGTAGCAGCCCCCCCACCTCCAGCAACTTGAGACCCTCACAGGTAATTAGTGTGCTTTACAAGTGATTGATTGATTGATTGATTGATTGTGAGCAAACACTACAGGCAGCAGTGCTCACAATTCAGGTGGAGTAATGATTTCCAGATGGTGTACACCTCATGTATCCCTTTTGAAGACGACGGATAGTAGGGCTCACAACTTAGAGCCAGTGTTGATTGCCAGGATGGTTACACCTCATGGATCCCTTTTTTTATTGCGCATTGTGATATGCGAAATGGATGCGGCCATATCATCTAAGGCAGTGTGGAAGAAGAGGGAAGGGTGGTGTACTAATTATCTTATTTATACATACGCAAAGTGGGCTGGGCTTGCGTACGCCAGGCCAGCATAGGAGTGTGAATAATTATTCCAGGGACCTGGGCGTTGTTCAGTTCCTGCCAGGCAGGAAGTTTACTTATGTGTGTTTCTTTTGTAGTTTTGACCTTGCAGAGTGTGCAATTTACATTAGTGTAGCATGTGTCGGAAGGGCGGCAACTATCGCTAATGAGATTGTGTTTGAAAAGATTGAATGGTGAACATCACATATTATTGTCAATGTTGTGGATATGCTCAGACACGTAGGTCAATGGTGTGCGGTATTATTGAAAGTGTTGCTATCGCGAAGCATACACATGTGAATGTGCTCAAATAGAGGAATGATCAGCAGTGAGCATATATCATACACAGTGATAACGCTCATTACATTCAAACAATGCATGTCAAATGTGAATCTGAAATTGTTACATATAACACACTAGTATATTGGTAAAGCCTGTCAACAGAGCGTACAGCAAAATAAATCTACACATTGCTATTTACTGTTTGCCACATGTGATCTAGGAAGTGCACTCTGCTCGTGGCCATGAATACCCAGGCCGAAAGGGAGCACAATAATGTACACCCACACAGCAGGGGCATTGTGTAACACATATTAGTTTTTTGATGTTTCGTTTGAGATGCATGGCGATCACACGATGGAAGGCTAATGTACAGACCATGAATATTGATCAAGATGATGGTTGCATGTTTTGTGTAGTATAAGATATGTGTGCACAGCAAAAAAGCTTTAAAAAAAAGCTCTATAAGCAGAAGAGGTTAGAGAGAATGAGTTAAATGGGTGGGGTCGTCCAACTGTTACAATAGAAAATGTTATGAAGCAATGAAATGCTTTTTTTTAAGGTCACATTGCAATCATGCACCGAGTGTGCAAGGAGGCCGCACCCGACGCGATTTTGACAAAATATATTTATCATAAAATAAGTTTATTACAGTTAGAAATATATAAATGTTTAAAATATTTTATATTATTGCTTGTTCTCATATACTGTTTAAAGTTATTTAGATATACTTTTGAGACAAAAAAAATTAAAAAACGAGGGAATGACATACATGGGCGAAACTATAAGTCTGTGACATAACACAGGGCCTGGCAGCGTGTACTTGTCGCATACACAATCGCCCGCAGGCGCAACCCCAAACGTATATGACATAACGTGTGGCTTGGTACTGTGTACCTGTTGGATACCAAAGTAGCAGCTGGGGTGACTTCATGCGTATATGATGTTACACGGGATGGGGTGCCACGAAATCGTCGGCTATGAAATGCGCATCATTTACGAGTTTAGCAACATAGCGGATAGGATTTGCTTGGTGATGGAGCTTGGTACATTACCAGTATGGGAGAGCAGTTTTCTCAGGGAAAAAAAATACATATTTATTTGGGAAGATACAAAATATTACATCATTTTTATAGTAAAAAAAAAGAAGTATAATAGAGTTCCAAAATATAAAAAAAAATATTTGTAATTAACATTTAAAAAACCTTTGAAATTTACTGAAAAAACCATAGGTTTTACAGACGTTATAGTTAGGAATCAGCATTTAAAAAACCTTAGAAATTCACCAAAAAAACATAGGTTTCAGGGACGTTATATTTAGTTGAACATTTGACTCATATAAAACCAGAGAAATTTGCCTGTTGTAGTTAGTTGAGCTAACTATAACTTGCGTGCCCGCAATGCGCTGCTGAGGATGTCACATATTACATCACTCTTGACATGGTCAGTGACATCACTAATGACGTCACTGATGACATCTCAAATGACATCACTGATGACATCACTGATGACAATATCCATGTGACAATCTGATGAACATACTGATGCTCTTATATAAACTTTGATACACCCATTCTAAAATGCTGACTACTATTTTTGAACCCGTACACAGAAGAATGTCATATACTACATAGCACTCACTATTTTCTAGGTCTACACACACATCCTGTCACTTATACTTGTAGTTATTCATCAATACAGGACTATATTATGCACTCATTCATCTGTACATCCAGTCACACTCTGTTACTCACACACCTAGTCAGTAAAGCAAAGAATCAAACACATACCCAATTAATCATGTATACAGTTATACACACCAACTTCGTTATTTTTAGACATACCACATCACTTATTTATACAGATACTAACACATATTTACTGTCTCATACAATCACTGATAGAAGCAGAGACTTATTTAAACACTCACTCTTCAAATAACTTACTCTCATGTATAGTCATTAATATACTCCAACACTCATATCTACTGCTTTAAAACATATGTAGTTACTTACAGATATACCACGGAGACATTCATTCACTCACCAACACACACATACACACACTAACTCACCCATACAGCCCTTCCCAGATGCAGTTTTAATCCATACAACCAGTGAATCACCGATTGAGACATCTATACACAGACTCATACAAAACACAGACACTCAGGGACCCGTGCACATACTTAGACAATATATCAATTACCCATATAGACACTCATGTAGCTATTCAGCAACTCATGAAGCTGCTTACACACCAACTGAGAGACTAATAAAGACTTTCACACAGTTTAGTCACTAACCAATGCATTCAGTAAGACACGTTCAATTACTCAGTTATACAGTCAGTCACGCACCTACGAAATAATCCCTTTAGGCACTTGTAAATGTATTCATTCTTCAATACACCTTGGCATATATATATAAACCATATTTAAACTCTACAGAAACACACATTCACTGGATGATGCCATAAGTTATGTCATGAGTGATGTCATTTGAGATGTCGTCAGTGATGTCATCAGTGATGTCACTGACCATTTCATGATTGATGTAATATGTGACATCATCAGCAGTGCATTGCGGGCACACAAGTTATAGTTAGCTCAACTATAACTATCACTATAAACTGTGAAAACTATAATGCTGGCCACTTTATGCTAATATTTGAACATAGAATGGATCTGAACTGAATTTGAAGGGCTCCGGGGAGCATCTGAAAACTTATGGGGAATTTATTGTTTGTTATCAGCCATGTTTCCTCTTTCGGGACATCAAGGGTTCCATTTTGAGTAATGCACGCTCTAGTCTCTGGCCACTTGTAGCTAAGAAGAGGCATGACTGATGTCATTTGCGATGTAATCAGTGATGTCACTGACCATGTCATGAGTGATGTAATATATGAGGTCATAAGTAGTGCATTGCGGCGGCGGAAGTTAGTTACCTAAGCTAACTATAACTGCTGAATTTCACTGGTTTTGTACAAGTGAATCTTGAGCCTAACTATAACGTCCCTGTAGCCTTTGGTTTTTTTCAGTGAATTTCTAAGTTTTTTTAAAATGCTAATTACTAACTATAACATCCATGTAGCCTTTTCTTCAGTGATTTTGTATGTTTTTTAAGTAGTAATAGCATTTGCAGAGGTACCAATATCACAATGTCACGAATACAAATACCACCACCAATGTCACATTACCACCAATATCACCAATATGAATACCACCACCAATGTCACATTATCACCAATATGAATATCTCCACAAATAGGGATACTGTCACCGCCAACACTACGTGCTAGCAAAGCTAATAGTTTTGGCTTTAATGTGCTATTTCAAGAAACCATCATTTCTGCATGGGTGTGTCATAGTGCATTTTCCTGGTAAACCTAGACCTACTGGCTTTGCCAATGCTTGTTTTAAAGGTCATTGTTTGAGTGAATCCACTCCATTTAAGTCAGAAGTTCCCAAATCAGTGGAGATTTCGAATATCCAGTTTACATTTTTTAGGAGCTTTCAAGATAGTTGGAAGGATGTAGCGAGCACCAACATCCCATGAGCAGCCTTTTGTGGTATCTAATAAAAATGTGCAATAACTCCTTCCTTGTGCCTTCTCATGCTCTCTTCCTCGCCACCTTCCTCCCTCCCACCAACCCTCCCTCACATGTCCCTCTGTGGTGAAAGGCTCACAGTGCCGTGTCCTCAGCCCTGAAGCCCACATTCAGAGAACATGATCTTCCAATGAGATAGAAGCATCCGGTCCTATCTTCTGCAAAGATATTCAATCAGAACACGAGGAAATAAACACAACACGCGTCCTGATGACAATCACAAATGAATCTCCCGCAGCATCAGCACATTCCGCCCAGTACCCTCTGCCCATCTCTGACTGTGGCACAGGGTGGAGGGAGGAGGACAGCAGACCCTGAGGCTGGCACCAGGAGAGGCTTGAGTGAAGCCACCCCTCATGATCCCTCACTCACTCCCTCCTTCATCCCTCACTCTCTCCCTCCATCAGCACATTCCACCCAGTGCCATCTGCCCATCTCTGGCTGTGGCACAGGGTGGAGGGAGGAGAACATCAGACCCTGAGGCTGGCACCAGGAGAGGCTTGAGTGAAGCCTGCCTTCTTGATCTGTCAGTCACCCCCAAGGTGAAGTCTTTACCTCTATTAAGGATCACCTTCCCCTCCAGGGTGAAGGTCTGTGACAGTGCCAGTTCGCAGACCATGACAAACACAGCCTGGGGTGCAGGTTGTACCTGCCCTTCTGAAAAGCACCAGAGCCCTGGCTCTGCAGGAGACCGCCCAGAGGCCTGTGTTGTGCTT
Source organism: Lissotriton vulgaris (assembly GCF_964263255.1). Lineage (NCBI taxonomy): Eukaryota > Metazoa > Chordata > Amphibia > Caudata > Salamandridae > Lissotriton > Lissotriton vulgaris. Next base: position 397,907 of record NW_028250124.1, read on the forward strand.
CAGGGGCTCACACTGGTGCCTGACTCTCCTCCTCTCTCTTGGAAGTGTCCTGTGATTCCAAGAGATATATGGGGTGCACAAGATCACACACTGCATCATGTGTATCCCAATGCTTACTTATTATGGTACACAGTCAATGTTAATGGTATTGGTATTTACAGAGCGCTAACTGATACCCGAAGGTGTCCTGGCGCTATGTGAAGGCCTACTGCGGGCTAAGAGGATGTGGGAATTTAACCAGATCAATTAGAAAACAGTGCGTTCCTGAAGGCCAAAAGATTGGTCATATTTCTCAAGGGCAATGGAAGAGCATTCCATGATTTGGCGCATTCGCTGTAAAGCTTCTTCCACCCCAGTTGGCTTTTTCACCCGGTAACACTCATGAGTTTTGCGTCTGATGACCGCAGTACTCTTTTTGGTGTTTACCAGCAGAGTCGGTGTCTTAATAATACGGGTCTGGTCCCATGGAGGGCTTTAAAAACCAAACATAGAGATTTAACTTGAGTCAGTTTCCTGTCCGGCAGCCAATGCAATTTTTCAATTTTGGCTGAGATTGATTCAAACTTTGGTGTGTCTGTTAGGAGTCTGCCCACTGCGTTCTGTAGAATCTGTAGTTTATTCATCGATCCTTTAGGGATCGTAAAATGAAGACTGTTGCAATAGTCTAGTCCGGACATTATTAGTGCTGTAACAACTGTTTGTTGCGTGTCTTTCGCTAGTAGTGGCATTATTGTTTTGCAAGATTTGAGAATATACGATCTTGATGAAGCCAAAGTATTCACCTGGTCCCTAAAACCTAATTTATTACCTATCCATACTCCGAGATTCTTCACCTTCCTAATAGGAGTGGGTAGTGTACCTAAAGCCTCCGGCCAACATTCAGGAGTCCAGAAGTTAGGGTTGTTGCCGAACAACACTACCCCGTTTTGCTGGAGTTGAGGACAATTATGGGCCATCCATTCCCCACGGCATTAATACAGTCCTGCAGCCTTGACGCAGTTTCCTGAAACACCTCTGGTAGTAAAGACACCACAATTTGGGGGTATGTAACTGTTATCACGCATCTTTTAGCAAAAAATACTGTTACAACGAAACTATTACAACGCAGGACCCTTAACAACGAATACCTTTACAACGCATTACACTACAAAGCAGATACTATTACAACGCATACCATTACAACGTGAGTATAGGTAAGTTTATCTTTTTTTTAAAACATTTATTAGGGGTATTGGGTTTGGGTTTTGGGGTATAGGGGTATTTTTAGGTTTCAGGGCTGGGTTTGGGTTTTGGGGTACAGGGGTATTTTTAAGTTTCAGGGCTGGGTTTAGGTTTTGGAGTACAGGTGTATTTTTAGGTTTCAGGGCTGGGTTTGGGTTTTGGGGTACAGGGGTATTTTTAGGTTTCAGGGTTGGGTTTGGGTTTTGGGGTACAGGGTATTTTTAGGTTTCAGGGCTGGGTTTGGGTTTTGGGGTACAGGGGTATTTTTTACATATATATTTACAATTTTTTTAATTAAATTTAAATTAAATAATTAATTTATTTAAAAAAATTATTAATTACATTATTTTACAAAATTATATACTTACCTATACTTACGTTGTAATGGTATGCATTGTAATAGTATCTGCGATGTAATGTCATGCGTTGTAAAGGTATGCGTTGTAAGGGATTTTGCGTTGTAAAAATTGCGTGCTAATGGTATGCGTGGTAATAGTATGCGTGCTAACAACATATATCCCAATTTGGGTGTCATCCGCGTAGAAAGTCGAGTGAACCAAAAGGATTCAATTAGGGGTACCAATGAAGACACATAAACATTGAAAAGTGTCGGGCTCAGGGATGACCCTTGCTGCACACCACAGGGTAAAGAGAATGATTATGCTTCAAATTCATCCAGGGCCACCGTTTGCATTCTGTCAGAGAGAAAGGATTTAAGAAGTTTCCAGGCAGTGCCCTTGACTCCTATCTCATACAATCAGTCCATCAGCAAAGCCTCATGGACCTTGTCGAATGCTGCAGATAAGTCCAACATGATCAGTACGGCCTCCCCCCCTTGGTCGAGAATGGTCCTGATCTCTTGTGTGGACTTGAGGCGCGCCGTTTCCGTACTGTGTCCCTCTCTAAAACCATATTGAGTTGGGTTAAGGGCCTGTGAATCCTGCAGGCATTTGTTGAGTTGAGCATTCATATTTATTTCTCAGATCTAGATATAGGTCTGAAATTGTTTGGATCATTAGCATCCAGGCTGGGCTTCTTCAGCATGGGCAGAATGCATGTTTCCCGCCTTTGGGAAATGATCCTTCTAAATACATTGTATTGATGATGGAAGTCAGTTTCCATGATACTGGCTCTGCAGCTAGTTTTCGACGGAATTGGGACAAGGATCATAGGGGGAGCCTGGCTTCACTTTCGCCAATAGCTTAAAGTTGTTTAATTATGTTAAGAAGGCAAAACTGTCTAATCGTGGGGCATCAAAATTTGGTTTAATCTAATCCGTTGCCAAATCGGTCCTTATTTTGGATGAAGAATCCGAAAAAGTTAAAAAATACTATTAACTTTATCGAAAAAGAATTTGGCAATGTTATTACACAGCTCTTGACTCGCTGGAATAGTCGGTGCACGTGATTGGGCAAAGGAATTTACTATTTTAAAAAGCTCTTCCATCTCCAACAGAGCACAAGAGAAGTACAGACAATGAAAAATGATGAACCGACCAACTGCTTTTCCTGTTATAAAACTTGAAAAAAACAATAGGACAACAATCAACTCCTAACCAAATATCACCAACGGTGAACGGTTCACATGCCACCGTCCTCTCTGTGTCAGCAATGAGCAGGAACCGGCCACATTCCTTTCACTTGGCGTAAACAATGAGCAGAGCAAGGGTCTCCTTCCTCTCGCATGTGGAATGAATAGTGCATGGGCTGCCTTCTGCTTGCTCAATGTGAACAATAAACAGTGCCAGACCACTTTCCTCTTCATGTGAACAACAAACTGTGCAAGCCAATTTCCTCTCAGCCCTAAGAATGAAGAGTGCACGGAGCATGAGAAATGAGCCTCCAACACCCACACTTTCTGTCCTGGCTGGTAAACAGTCAGCAAAGCCTTTTGGTCATGCCAGGCTTTCTATACTTCCTGACTGGCCTCAAGGATGTTGCTGGGCTTCTTTATGTACTCAGTTATGCATGAACTCAGGCAAAGGACATAGTCCAAAATGTCTTGCTTGGGGGACTTGAGGGGCTGCTCCCATCCCTCCTTCACTAAACATAAGGGACCCCTAACTAGATGCCCAAACAAAAGTTCAAAAGGCCTGTAGCCAACCCCCTTTTGTGGGACATCTCTGTAAGAAAAGAAAAGGCAGGGTAATAAGACTTCCCATTTTCACATGAGCGTTTCTGGAAGTCCCATGAACATATCTTTAAGTGTCTTATTGAACCTTTCAATAAGCTCATTGCACTGTGGATGGTAGGGAGTGTTAAATGTATACTTCACTCTACACTCTTTTCACATTGCAGTGATGTGGCTTGACATGAAGTTGGTACCGTTGTTAGTTAGGACCTTCTTACGGAATCCCACCTTGGAAATGATTCCCGGGAGGGCCCTAGCCACCACAGGAGCTATAGTGGTCCTAAGGGGAATAGCCTCTAGATATCTAGTGGCATGGTCCACCACTACTAGTATATAACTGTGTCAAGATGCTGTTGGAGAGTTTAAGGGACCAAGAATGGCAATCCTTACCCTTTAAAAGGGAACCCCAACCACTGAGGGTGTAATGAAGGGGTCATTTGTAATGCTACCTGAATTACCACTGGCTTGGCAGGTGACACAGGAGCGAAACAACTCCTTAGTGACTTCAGACATTTGGGGCAAGTGAAAGTGAGGCACAAGCCTGTCCCACGTCTTGCTTTGTTCAATGTGTCCTGCAAGGGAAAGGTCATGTGCTAGGGACAGAAAGAAATCCCAGAATTTCTGAGGTATGACCAGTCTCCTGGTAGCACCAGTCTTGGGGCCCTTACTTTCAGGGTACAAGAGCCCATCTTCCCAGTAAACCCAATGGGTCCACTGACATCCCCTGCTTACTCAGCAGCAGCCTGCTGTCTGAGTTGTTCCAGAGAGGGGTAGGATGTCTGCTTCAAAGTCAAATCTGCCCTGGAAGGGATCCCTGCCCCTAAGAACTCTGCCTGTCATGGCTAAAGTCCTCTGGGACAGTTCCTTTACAAGGACTGAGATACTCTTCCTCAGGAGACTGATCTTCACTGGTAGATTGGGAGGAGGATAATTCCTTATCCTTCCTGCTCCTTAGGAGCAATCTGGTCCATTTTTCCAGGATCCAGTGCCCCTTCAGTGCAGAGCTGTTTGCCCTGAGCCCTGGTGGCAGCAAACACACTGGCAAAGATGCCCATCATATCTGCATGAGTCCTGAACTCTACTTGAGACCAAGCTGAAGTTTATAAATCATTGCCCAAAATACAATCCACAGGTAAGTCTGGAGAAACTACATCCCTTTTAGGGCCATTTACCCCTCCCCAGCCGAGGTTCACAACTACCAAGGAATGGTCAGTCCTGATATTGCTAGCGTTGGTGACTTGCTACTTGTGACCAAGTATGATCTGTTCAGGGGACACACGTTTCTCGGTTACCATAGTGACACTGGCAGCTGTGTCCCTGTAGGCCAGAGCCTCTTTTCCATTAATTAAATGCTGCTGCCTGTACTTGCCCAAGTTAGTGGGACTTACCAGTAAGGTGGCAAAATATATGCCACCATCACAGACAAGCACAGCCTGAGCAGGAGTTCTGGCTAGGCCAGAGCCCTCCTCAGATCCCAATTTTAACCCTACTAATACCTTGGGGGCAGTAATACCACTTGTACTGGAGCTAGGAGTTGCAATTTCCTTAGCTGCCCTGGTAGTATCTTCCTTGGCTTTAGGACAATTAGCATCTTTTGTTTAGTGGATCTTCACCTTACAAAAGTAGAACCAAGGCTTCTTCTTGCCCTTCTTGGAGGTTTGGAACCCATTGTCAGATGCAGGTTTTTGGGGGCCTGGAGAAGAGGATTTCTTGTGTTTATTTTTGTCCCCACCCTTGTCTTTAGATTTAGAAGAAGCTGACTTCTTCTGGTCACCTCCCCCACCAAGGTTTCTTTGCTTGACCCTGGTGCAGACCCATTTGTCTGCCTTCTTTCCCAATTATTGGGGAGAGGTCAGATCTGAGTGCACCAGGTACTGGTGTAAAAGTTGATTCTGACAAATATTTAGGATGTGCTCCCTCGTAATCAGATTATACAGATTTATATACGCTTAGTATAGGTACAAACAAAGTCTAAGGATCCTACGGATATGTGTATATCCCCTTAACAGATAACGAAGTGAGAAATTGAAAAACAGTTTTTAGGGTGGGATCCTGATTTTAACGGAGGGTGGGGATATATATTCACATATCCGTAGGATCCTTAGACTTTGTTTGTACCTATACTAAGCGTATATAAACCATCAGTCAGGATGTAACCTATGCTGTACAGTCAGCCTTTTTTGCACCCTGTGCTACATAAACTTTTGAACAGTCAGTTAGGATGCGTACTGCGATGTATAAACTTATGTAGATACTTACATGTATAGCCAGTTAGGACAAACACAACACTATCTATATATTCATGTGTATATACTCACGCATAATTAGTCAGGATGGGCAATATACTGTATATATGATTGTAAATAGTAGGACAGGCTTGAGCTTTCACAGGGCAATGTTGTTCGTGTTTTTTATCACTATCTTTGTAAAATTGCACTGTATGTTTTTTAAGTATGTATATATTTAGGACAATATACTGACACTGATATGTATTACTATTTTTTTGTGTGCATAGGTTCACTTGGAAATTGCATGGCTTCCTGATGAAGGCCCTCAGCCGAAACACGCGTAGTTGTTACATTTAGCCATGTTTTTAGATTGCAACGATCAGCTTGTTTAGCACTTTCTATATAGTCTTCAAATAATGAAATGTCTTGAAATGTACTGAACTCTGCAATGAGCGAAATTGTATAGTACATTGTATGTGTAGATTGATCATCGCATGTACATAGGAGACATATATACAGAAAAACACAAAACAAAAAAATGTTTGCATTTTAACTATAAAGAAACTTTCTCAATAAAATAAAATGTATATATTTTTGTACCATGCACGTTGTTCACATATAGTCATTACTGTCTGGTGTCAGGTCTTCTCCGTCAGTCAAAATTGTTCCTAATTATCTTGTTTTTCCAATCATTATCTCTGAACTTAAACCTGTATTGTTCAGTGGTTGAGCTAAACCCATCTATGAGAGCAGTCTTCAAGACAGTGTTTGTGTCAGCATTCTCTTTTCTAACAGAGAGGAGCTGCAGTCTTCAAGACAGTGTAGGTGTCAGCATCCTCTTTTTTAACAGAGAGGTGCTTGTCTCTTCTTTCATGATAGCTGTCCATCATCCTGAGGGACCTTCTTTACTTCACAGGCCCTCCCCAAGGTAGTGATGTATCTGTAGATGTCACCCCCCTCCTGGTAAGGAGGGACTACACTGCTCAGGTTCCTAGTGTCAAAGGAGGATTCCCTGCTTCTAAGGATGCTGGGGCTGCCACTTTGGGACTCTTGTCCCAAATTCTTCCTAGCCGTCTGTACTTCTAAGGCCTCCTTATCCTGGTCCAATTGATCTCACTTGAGTCTCAATTTCTCAAGTTTGATCCTTTGTCATTCCCTCTCTAAGGAGTTATCCCTCTTGTCAGAGATGGATGTTCCAACAGAGGCAACAGAGGCGATGGACTCGGCAGAGGAAGACCCAGCCCTCTTCTGCCTACCCTGTACCCTCCCAGGTGGAATAAAGGGGGTCTATTTCAAGGGACACCCTCTGTGCCATCTGCACGATCCTCTGGGGGATCAGAGCTCCCCAGACGAGAGTCATTAGACTCCTCCTATTTAGGGTTGAAATTGAGGTCAAGGAGGAGAAGGGGCCCCTCTTGTCTCCTCCAAACGCTGCACACCAATGTGAGGAGCTAGCTTAGTATATTGTGCTCACTTATTCAAGTATAGCACCCTGCACTAATCCAGACAACCCTCATGGTATGGGGACCCAAGGAACCACTGCATGTGAGAGTCTAGATACCCCACAAAGGCCGTATGCCAAGAGGGTAGACAACCGCGTACTCAGTGCTAGTCAATGGGCACGTTGCAGTTGCAGTATTACCGAAGAAGGACGAAAGAGTCGGTTGGAACCCAGAGATTGGTTCATGTCAAAGAGTACCTGAAAGCAGAAGGGACAGAATCTTTGCCACTCAGGAGTGACCAGGAGACAGGAAGGTGAAGACCCCTGGAGTTCCAGGATGCAGGTTACTTGATGAGTAGCTTCAAGCACTGTTACACTGAGTCGGTAGCTCAGCCCGAGCTACTGTGACTCTTAAGACGACAGAGACCATCAGTTCCAACCAACCGTGTTGGTGCGGATCAGTTATAGCGGGCAGTGACTTTTTGACAGAACCTTTCGATGTATCTAACTTGGTTGGCACGAGTCTGTCGAGACAACCGATGTGACTGCAGTGCATGAAGCGATGCAGCAACTGATCTTACAGAGCCTGACAGCAACCTAGAGCTGCTGCCTACTCCAGATACAATTCTGCCCTCCTGCTGCTGGGCCAAGACCGAGCAGAAGAAGGTAGGACAATAGGTTTTCTGTCACAGCAAGGTGTGACCACCTCACAGAATGGAATTAGAGTATTAGGCCCGGTAGGGGGTGCTAATCCTTCTTTCCTACACAGGGTCTGCGAGGAGCTGGTCTTGGCTCACTGGAGAGCATGCAGGGTATGTGAGGAGCTGGTCTAGGATGGTACTGAAGGAGGCAGGATCTGACTGGAACAGGCCTAGGCTCACACCGGAACAGGCAGGGTCTGTGCACAGCATGTGTAGGCTCACACTGGAGGAGGCAGGGTCTGTGAGAAGCAAATCTAGGCTTACATCGGAGCAGGCAGGGTCTGTGTGGAGGTAGTCTAATCTCCCACCTGAGCAGGCAGGGTATGTGCAGAGCAGGTCTTTGCTTCCACTGGAGCAGACAGGGTCTGTGTGGATCAGGTCTAGGCTCTCACCAGAGCAGGCAGGGTCGGAAAAGATTAAGTTTAGGCTCACACGGAGCAGGCAGGGTCTGTGTGGATCGGGTCTAGGCTCTCACCAGAGCAGGCAGGGTCGGAAAGGATTAGGTTTAGGCTCACACGGAGCAGGCAGGGTCTGTGAGGAGCAGGTGTAGGATTGTTCTGGAGCAGGCAGGGTCTGTGAGAAGCTGCTGTAGGCTCTCCCCATAGAAGGTAAGGGCTATGAGAACCAGGGCTGGACTGGCGGAGGCAGGGTCTTTGCTATTCTAGGTCACACCAAAGCAGTCAGAGTCAGTACAGAGTGTACTCAGTGAGAGCCAGAGGTATCCAGGTGATGTCTTGGCGGAAGTGATGCAGTGCAACAGAAGCATAAAACATAGGAGGATGTTGTGCAAAATGAAATAATAATATCAGGCCACCCTCGTGCCTGGTGAAGGGTGCGTGTGAGATGAAGGCTTGCTCTGCTACAAACATGCAATGTCAGGATGATGTTTCTGCAAATGAGTCTAATCAGCGAATAATGAATCAATGCCACAGATCTCCTGATGACAATCACACAGGGGCCTCCAGCACATCTACACTCCTGAGGCGTGAGCCGGGAGCAACGCTATTCGCGCTCTGAATTTACAAGCCGTAATTTTAAACTGTGTTTTTTCTTTATTTCTTGGTCTTTTTTTGTTTAAAAAGTGCTTGTTCGTTTTTAACAGCATTTGCTAGCATTCAATAGCTTTCTAACAGCATTTGGGACACGATTCCTTCTCTCCTTACCTCGATCGGCAGCTTCTTTCCCTCGGGAACTTACTGTTGGGGATAGGGGAGGGAGCGTGGTTGCCATCTTGAGTGAGGAGGCGAGCTCGCAGACTAGTGGCTGCTGACTCGCCTGCCTCCTGGGGACACCATAAATGGCGTCAGTTAGGCGCCCGCGTGCAGCAGACGCGTGGCGGGCGCGCCAAAGGCGCGCCTAAGGCAAGCCCGTCTGCGCCCGTCCGCGCCAGGCCGCCGCCAGACGCCAGGACCCCTGCTCCTGCCGGTAGCACCCATATCTCCTACACGCGAGATGAGCTCCTGGCGTGGGAGGTCAGTTGCACTGCGCGTATTTGGGATCCTTGCAAGGGGGCTTTCCAGTGCACACACTGCGCTCGTCATTTCCTGGCAGGGAACCCACATGCCGACACAGGACAGAGCACAGTGGTAAAATGTTTATGCCTGAACTGCAGATCCCTGGCCAAACACCACGTGGAGGTTTTTACTCTTTTCATGGAAGAAAATCCTGATGTTTTATTTTTAACTGAGACATGGCTTACACTGGGCCTGGCGGCCGTGCCCTGGTTGGCTGTGCCCGCTGGATACCGGTTATACAGCATTCACAGGGAGATAGGTAGGGGTGGGGGCATTGCAATTATTGCTTATACCTGTTCCCTGAGTAAAGAGAGCATTGCTGGATGCGAAAGTGCCCTATTTAAGATCGCTCTGAATCATAACTTCTTCTTGACGGGCCTCCTAATCTACCGCCCGCCTCGCCCTTCTGGTCCTTTTAGAGAGGATGTACTTAATAAAGTGGCGCATTTTGCATGTAAAATGGCCAATTTTACTGTTCTTGGGGACCTCAACCTTCATCTTGAGGACTGTAAGTCCGCAGAGATTGTTAGCTTTTTGGCTGACATGGAGGCCCTCCAGCTAATCCAATTGGTGCAAACCAGTACGCACGTGGCCGGTCATCTACTGGACCCTGTCTTTACAAACTTAAGCTCTTGCACAGTAGCTTTGCCCGTCCCTCAGGTCTGGACCGATCATTTTCTAGTCCCCTTTACTCTGCAACTTCTAGTCAAAAGGGAGGCTATCGGTCCCGCCCACATTCTTAAGCGCCCCTGGCATAAGCTTGACACAGGCCGCCTCGCGACCTGGCTGGCTAGTCACAGACCTCAGATGACTCAGGATTTTGACCTAGCGAATTCTGACTTCAATGAATGGGTATCTGCTGGAAAATTTCGTGGGCCGTCAAAACCTTGGTTCAACGACTCCCAGGTTATGGCCAGAAAGGGCTGTAAGCAGCTGGAACGAGCATGGAGGCACTCCTACGATCCAGCGGCAAAAAGGAAATGTTGTTCCGGGATCCAGCACTACCATAAGCTTATCCACCAAGCCCGGGCCAAGTTCGTGGCCGATAAAATCCTGTCCAGCTCTAATCCGGCTAAAACTATCTTCGCTGTTCTAAAGAAGATGAAAAGCGGAGGAGCCATGGAAACCTCTATGATCTCGTCCAATAAACAGTGTTGACAACATCTATCAGGGGCTAGCCACCCCCATCCACCTCAGGGGGGGCCTGAGATGCGGATCTCGGGATTAAGGGGCACTAATTCCGTGACCTCTTTCCTCTCTCTGACGGAGCCCGAGTTTGAGGCTGTTGTAGGTGGTAACGAAGACCCAACACGCAAGAAGGTGGCAGGTAAGTTGTTTAATACAGCAGTACAGAAGTAACAGGACCGTCGCCCATCTGGCCAAACTCTAACTGCCACAGAGTAGAACCAGCAGAATCATATAAACAATCTAGAAGGTTGACAGAAGAGAAAGGCAGAGAAGGAACAAGCAATGTACAACAGAGGCACTGTGCTCCAAAATCAAATCTGGCTCTCCAGCTGACCCCTTGACGCCGAAACACTTCCACCAATTCCACGCGTGCCTGGCTCCGCTGAATTTTAACTTGGTCAATCTTTCTTTGAGTTCAGCATCCGTTCCTAGGGCTTGGAAACACACCAAGGTTGTTCCTTTGCTAAAGAAGCCCACGCTGGACCCCACGGAGCCAGCTAATTTCCGCCCTATTTCCCAATTGCCCTTTCTGGCCCAGGTCACAGAATCACATGTGAATGCCATTCTTTCCAGGTTTGTGGAGCAGAATGACATCTTTGGCGCGTCCCAACATGGCTTTAGGGCTCGACACAGCACGGAGTCGGCGCTACTGGTGGTCACGGAGACGATCCGGACGACCTTGGATGTGGGAGACTCAGCAGCCTTGGTCCTGTTGGACCTTAGCACCGCCTTCAATACGGTCTCTCATGAAATTCTCCTGTGACGCCTCCTGGATATTGGCATTAGAAATCTGGCCTTGGAGTGGCTCTGGTCAGTTTTGGCAGAAAGGTCTTTCCAAGTGCATGTTCCGCCTTTCCAGTCACAGGAGTTTGCCTTAAGCCAAGGTGTACTGCAGGGACCAGTGCTAAGTCCCCTATTGTTCAACATCTACATTCAGCCTTTGGCCGTATTGGCAAAGTACAGGGGCTTGGCACTGGTATCGTACGCCGACACCCAGTTGGTGATTGCTTTCTCCCCCAAAAAAACCAAAGTTGGTGAGATTTAAGGAGGATCTTGCCGCTATAGCTGACTGGATGGCAGCAAACTGCCTGCAGTTGAACGCAGGCAAGTCCGAAATCCTGCTGTTCGGAAGAGACAGAGGGATGTGGTCCGAGAGTTATTGGCCGGAACAGCTGAACCCTGCTCCAGCTCCCAAGGAGACCGTGAAAAATCTCGGTATTTGGTTCGATAGCGAACTAACTTTCGACGCCCAATCGAAAGCCGTGGCCGGATCATGCTTTGGCGCTCTAAGGGGCTTGAAACCTCTATTGGGTTTCTTCCCCCCGAAAGTTCGCCAGCTCATCCTTCAGGCGACCATTCTGTCGCGATTAGACTACGGGAACTGTCTTTATCTAGGCGCAAACCAAGCCAGCGTTAAGCGCTTGCAGAAGGCACAGAACGCGGCTTCTCGCATGTTGCTGGCTCTCCCCTCTATCTGTTCAGTTTCTCAGGCCCTAGAGAGGCTTCACTGGTTGCCAATAGCAAAGCGCATGCAATTCAAGACGCTTTGCTTAGCGCATAGGATCCTATCACCACAGGCTCCGGTGGGCTTGAGGGGATTGCTGCAGCCCTACACCCCCCGCCGCACCTTAAGATCTGCCTCTGCAGCACTTGTATGCATTCCGCTTGACACAGAGAGCCAGAGCTGGTGTTCGTTCCTTCCGCTGCCTCGCTGCGCAACTTTGGAACTCGCTTCCCGGATCAATCAGAATAATTCAGAACCATCTTGCGTTCCGGAAAGCCATTAAGACCTGGCTTTTTCCGGCTTAAGGCCGGTTGCTGCGGTTAATGTCCAGGAGTTGCTGGTATGCGCTGGGACGCTCCGTTGCTGGGGCAGTCATGCGCGTTATAAATCTAACAAATAAATAAACGTGCTGTGAGCGCTCTACCCCCAAAATCTTACAGCTCAATGGCGCCCCAGGAGGTGGGTGGACCGGGGACTGTGTTAACCCTCAATTTCACGAGGCAGCGTGTCCTAGAGACAAAGTAAAACACGGCATTTTAAAATGCAGTCAGTAAAGAAAGGAGGGGCATATTATCAAGAAACAGAGTTAAGATTATCGCCGTTTTAGCGGCAGGAAACTGCTGCTAAAGCGTCGATAAAGGGCTGGATAAGATGCCCTTGTGAATTTCCACAGAGGCCCATGTTGTGGGGTGAACATGGGCTTCTATTGAAATTCTCTACGGCATATTATCCAATCCATTATCGCCGATTTAGCGTCAGTTTCCAGGCGCTAAAGTGGCGATAATCTTAACTCCGTTCTTGATAATATGTCCCCAAGTGACTCAAACAGTGAGTTCTAGGCTGGAATTTAGAAACCAGGAAGGTTTTTACAAAATTCAAAACGACAAAACAGAAATAATGGAATTTAGAAGCTGCTGGAGTACATCAACTTCAACAATTGCCATAAAGGCCATTAACGCAGAATAATACAAGCCAGAGAAATACTAACTCCCAAGTGAACAACAAAATCATTAAGAAATCAGACAGCATCCCTAGCAGCATTGGAAAGATCTCTGCCCCCCAGATTCAGGGGTTTATGGAACCACTTTCTCCTTAGATTAACATTAGAACCACAAATTATAGGCATATAAAACATCACATGACTCCCCCACCTCAGCATTATCCCACTGCATGAATATTGATTCAACCACTTCTGACCTAATGTCACTCTGAGGTCACAAAACAAACTAGTGACGTAAACAAGAGTGAACCCCTGTGAATGAATCCAATCCCGCGTGCAGGCAGGATGACTTCACTGGAGGTCAGAGAGGCTTCTGGAAAGAGTCACTCAGAAATAAACAAACCCACAGTTTGTTTGTCCACGTGCAGAAGGATCATAAACCGTGAATGAACATGCCTTTTGGTCAAGATGGCGTCAAGGCCCAGCTGAGGCCTGGTCAGCAGAAGTCAGGGAAACACACACTAAGAGGTCACAGCAGATTAGTTTCAACTGCAGCAGTTTTTTGTCCGTATAGAGAAGTGAATTAAAGTGTAGATTAAATGCTCAACACACTATTAATAATGCCCATTTTGACTAGAAGCATAAATGCGTCCTCAGTGCCTTCTCTGCCTGTCTATAGCTAGGGAAAGGCACTGGAGAACAGACACATATGGGGCTGGCATGTTGACATGTTGCTGACATGTGGCTGACAAGCTGACTTGAGGCTTACACAAGACCCCAGGAGGGTGACCTGGCCCTCTCTTGAGCCCCCCATGGACTCACATGAGGCTGGTGAGGTCTTCAGTCTGGACTGTCAATGTTGTATATGCACTGTCTGTGGTGTGCTCTGCCCTCTGGTGCCCCCTGCTGGCCCTGGGGCTCAAGTGCTGTTCCACTGCAACTGGAAACAAAGGTAGTGGACTCGACTCCATCAGTAGATGGGCTGCGTCTTACGTTGAAGCTTACATCAAGAGGTGTTTGTTTGGTCTCAGACACAGGAATTCTCACTATTCCCACTCTTTAGCCTCAATGTCCACAAGGAGCCTAGCCTTGCAAATAAAATACTTCTTTACATGCAGGAAAGATATGGAGTCCCCATAAAACATTAACAACAACAAAGTGTTCAGAGCTTGTCGGGAAGGACGGGTCAGAGCACAAAGAGAAGAAAGTAGAAACACCCTCTTGGTGTTTACAGAAGGCCCTCACTCACCGACCTGGTCAGTGACATGCTTCATCATCGGGCCCCACTGGGAGTGGCCGAGTGCCACCCCAGTGTGCTTCAACGCCAGATTACTGAGGAGCGGGTTGATGTGAAGTTGTGAGCGGCTAGGTGGTTGTGTGAGTGGCTGGAGAAAGTGTGTGTGGTGAGATTAAAAATGCCTTAATTGTATCAAAAAATTAATTTATTGTCTGATCAATAAGACATATTAAAAATATGTGTAGGACAACTCAGCCAGATAAATTGAATGGCTTGTTTCCTCTAGAATTATATGCTGGTCAACATGTTTCTGCCAATGTCGGTGTTAATTTACCTGGCATTCGTCAGGACCTATAGTGTAATAAACCCCAGTGTTATGGACGCGCTAAGGACCACCCTACCAAGGAACGTGAAAGTGAAAAATACTGTCAAAAAGAAGTGCAACAAAATGGTAGGTTCTCGCAGTTTAGGAGACCACACAAAAATTTAAAATGCACTTGACAGGTGTGAAACTATCACACCATAGACCTCGGGAGGGAGGTGGTGTTGCAATTGGCACACCGCCCTCAGCATCTAGCACCTGCTTGGTACCTGCGTCTGCCCTTGGTAACCGGGTCTAAAACAGGCACACTATATACAATCTGTAAGTGCTATCAGCGTCTGAGCCTGAACTATGACCTCAAATGTGTTTACAAGGGCCTGAACACTGCAGTTAAAGGTATTTGTAGTGCTCACTCCAGGAGTCAGAGGGTGAAGGGAGAGCAAGGAAGGAGGCATTGAGGTGTTAAAAACATTGCCCAAAGTCTGATCATGACGGATGAAAACAACTTTAAACTGGCGAATCCAAGAGGGCCTCATCTACTATATTTTGACGCACGACAGCGCAGCCATCCTTCCTGCTGCGCTGCGTGCGTCAAAATAAAAGGGCAGGAGTGCGCTGCATCTACAAGGTATAAAGCAAAACCAAAGGGGATGATGGACGGAGCGTTGAGCATTGCAAGCACTCACCCCCAGTCAACTGATCTGGGTTTAACCCATCATCATTCTTTAGCTCACTCCGCCACCCCAGATCAGACATGGCCACCCCCTCGAGAGACCTTCAGTCCACCTCCCACAACCTTCTGATGGTCCCAAGGTACAAACACAAAAAGCATGGTGGCTCGTGTTTTTCTTTACTGGCCCCTACTCTGTGGAATTCTCTCCCCATCTCTCTCAGACTCTGCCCCAGTTATGTCCACTTTCGCAAACTTCTTAAAACCCACTTCTTCCAGTTAGCCTATTGAGTTTCTGCTGCACTGCTTGCCGCTGTAATCTTTGAGCGCCATGAAACCATTTTGGTGACCGTGTGCGGTATAAATGTTTTTAACATAACAATGCAAATCACCCCAGTACAGAGATCTGGGCCTTAATCCATCTTTTTATTTGCTCACCATGCCATTCCAGTTTGAACCCAGCCATATGCAACTCAGTCCTGTTCCTGTCCTGTGGGAGGTTTGAATTGCGGGACACTTTAAGAAATATCTCTTTATTCTTGCTAGGATCAAAAACTGGTCTAACCGAGATGCTCGTTGCCGAGTTTAAATGGCCAAGAGAGTGAGCTGGATAGGCAGAGGAGACAAGCACCTTTATGGAGACTGCACGCTCATTCCAGAGATACACTCTTGTACTCCGACCTCAGAACTA
Source organism: Lissotriton vulgaris (assembly GCF_964263255.1). NCBI lineage: Eukaryota > Metazoa > Chordata > Amphibia > Caudata > Salamandridae > Lissotriton > Lissotriton vulgaris. Next base: position 413,694 of record NW_028250124.1, read on the forward strand.
CCTAGTACATTGGTCTACAAACTATCTACCTTACCTAACTCTCCACCATCTTTATGCAGGCTCCCTGAGATTTCATCACTGCCCGGTGACATGATGGCTAAAGAAGATAACATTGTAGGACCAGCCTCCCTAGACACTCTGAGCGTACCTTTCGCTGATGACAAGGCGGAGAAGTTTAAAGGTCGAAATGGGAAAGATTACTGTAATATATTGTTCTGGAATTTCGCAGGTTTAAAAACAAAGATAAATAACCCTCTATGGTTGGACTTTGTTGCGAAATTTGCCATAGTTAGTCGTCAGGAAACTTGGGTGGAGGAGCCCATTCACATTGACGGCTATAAAACTTACCTCAGCGCGGCAGTCGCTTCGACCCATGGGAGATCAAAGAGGGGTCTGTGTACCTTTGTATCAAACAGTGTGAAGGTAACTATAATCACATTGGAAGTCATAGATAGATATTTTTAACTCATTACTATCGATGTCGATTAGTCACTTTGTATCGCCTTGATGAACTGCTATAATAATGTCTCCCATGATTTGATTGAGGGGGTACCAAGGAAAACAAGTAATCTTCTACATGCTATGCAGCCTATCAAAACTAAAGATGTCCTTATTATGTGGGGAGAAGACTTCAATTCTGCACTGTGTCAATATTCTGATGGGAATGTTTGTGGAATATCAACTGATGAAGCTAACGGCTTAGCGCATTTCTCACATACAGCTTATGGGGATCTTTTAACCCCCTGGCTGCAGCCGGAATTCTGCGCCTGTGCTGCACATTCCGATCGCGGGCCTGGTCATGACGGCTCCCCGCCGTCATCAGCACACGCACACCGTAACTGATGACGAACGGGCAAGCCGTCATCAGCACCGAAGGGGTTAAATGAAAACATTTTTAATGTGGATCTAGGATTTGTAAATAATCTATGCTCTCCTCCAATTTCCTTTTGCGCCACTTTTAATGGGCGAGGTATCTCATCTACGATCAATTATATTTTAATGTCAAGTAGACATTCCTCCTTAGTTCATGACATATGAACCCATACGAATCCCTTGAGCGACCATTTTCCATTAAGTGTAGCTTTATTAATGCAGAGCAACACTGCAAACAGAAGGGACAGCTCCACTCATGTTGTCGATAATATTTCACTGAGTTGGCTGAATGGATATTTACTTTGCTGGGCTAATGTGGACCCTCAAGCGTTTCTAATTGTAAAACTGCCTTTTTCGCTGGTCTCGATGAGACAACGCCTCACAAGGATATTTTAGAAAACGTTTCCATTATATCCGATTATATTAAAAAAGCTCTTTGTGTAGAAAACAGAAAAACAACCAATAAAGAAAAAGGGTGGTTCGACTCTAAATGTACAGAGGTCTTTTCTAAACTTAAGTATGTTTTACACGAAAACAATTAAAATAGAGAAGAAATTAAAGAGATCAGAAGGGAATAGAAGTGCGCTCTAAAAGAACAAAAGCACGCTTAAAAAGAAGAAGCTTGGTCAGCCTTACATGCAGCCTCAGTAACTAGGGATAGTTCCGCCTTTTGGAAGGCTGCAAATGCCCCTTTTTTGGTAATAGTGATATAACGACGATCGAGTTAGCTATTAGCGAGGCTGAATGGGTTAATCCTTTTGTCAAACTGTATACTAAACCATTTCATTTGATATAATAGTTTCCCCAGATTTATCACCCAAGGACCACCTCCTGGACTTACACTTTCACCTTGCGGGGATAAATGAGGCTATTATGGTAAGCGCAGGTGGGAAAGCGCCCGGCCCTGATTGCATCCCGTAGACCTTTTTAAATCTAACATATCACTTTGGGGACCACTTTTAACGCAGGTAATTAACACTAGCTGCTCTAGTCGCTTCTTATCGACCTGGTCAGAATTGATACTGTTTCCTATTTTTAAAGAAGGCGATAGGGAAAATCCTTTGTGTTATAGACCTATCTCATTGTTGGACTCGACGGTCAAAGTCATGGGTCGAGTCATTTTATCCAGACTGACGAGACAGACGAGAATATGATTGTCTTCGAGATTCGATTCAGCTTCCATAAGGGTCTGGGCACTGTGGAACAGGGTCTGAATTTAAACATTCTTGTGGGAAAGTACACCAAGGCAAAAAGGAGCGGGTTATATCTGGCCTTCGTTGATTTATCCGCTGCCTTTGACTGTGTTATCCAATTTATGGAAGATTTTAGAGGATAAGGGGGTGGAGATTTCACTCATTCACTTCATGAGACAATTTTATCTGGGGTGAAGGCAAGAGTTAGATTTGAGGCAGGATTGGAATGTACGTCGCCATTTAGGATAATGAGAGGAGTGAGACAAGGGTGCGTCCTGGCACCCTTGCTCTTCACCCTATATATAAACGGTTTGGGTCGGGTTTTGGCAAATGAGTGACAGGACATTACGATAATTGATAAACGCCCTATACCAGCCCTCTTGTAAAGAAGAAGATGGGATCCTTATGGCGCGTAATCCGCTATGTCTCCAAAGGTTAGGGACACGCTTTTCGTCGTTTATGTCCAGTTTGGGACTCACTGTCAATTCCTCAAAAACATTTATTATGAAAGTTGGAGCAGGCAGCAATACGACTAGAGATATATATATATACTAGAGCGAAAACAACTGCGGCGTTGGAAGGGATTCGTAGGGGTTGCACTTCCCCATCGATCGTTCAGGGAGAGAAGTCGGCAATGCAAGTAAAGCCAAATAATTTTAACATGTAATGAGACTGTTCCACTATAAAACCTTTTGCATCAATCAACTGTGAGTACATATTGAATGTTCCAGCAACACGAGTACTATCTCAAATTGAACACTACTTACCTTTGCAGAGACTGATGCATTGTGGGAAAGGTAGTAATGAACAAGTCACATGGTTACAAACATTTAAAAACGCCCACAGCCAGGCAACCTGTGACCACTCCTGTCCGTGATCAAGGCAATGTCGCCGAAACATGTTGTACCTGTAGGAGTATGTATGCAGTGGTACTTGGATTAAAGCTACTCTTCCTGAATGGGCCTCTGTAAGCTTTCTTGGCTTTGGTTTGGACATTAAAGTGGCGAGCGTCTCCGTGCTCGTCTATGAGGACGCCCTGAAGGGTCGGGGGCCGCCTGCTCGGAGGTTTCTGTTGGTGATATATATATATATATATATATATATATATATATATATATATATATATATATATATATATATATATATATGAACTCCAGAGTCTCCATTTTGCCGGGGGCCCCCAAACCTGCAGGGCGGGCTCAACAACCAGGAATGGAGATCCTGGAATCTTGCGTTACAGCCACAGAAAAATGAGCTCAACACCGTCTTCCAGAGAAGCTGACTTTATTCGTCTGCATTGCGGGTCAAAAGAACACTCTTCAGTCCTTACGCGTTTCGGCGTGGTCTCCGCCTTGTTCACAGGTGAGTGCTTTAATAATCTCCAAGTGGTCACGTGCCTTTCGTTTGACACTGCATATCCCAGAGTGCACTTGAATGTTCTGTTGTGACGTGCATAGATGAATACCTCATTTCTTGTAGCATCAGTGGCTTACATGGTATCTGCTGTCACGTACTTGAAAAGTGCAATCCGTATTTATTTCAGCTGGATAGTGCTGGTGAAAGTCTTGAAACCGCATAGTGCAGTAATTGTCCCGCAGTGCCTTTATGATGCTTTTCTTGCGGTGTTACCAAAGAGAGGAACTTGTTCGTGGGCTGGTGGGAGAAGCACGTGGCCTGGGGGGGGGGACCAATGAAAAATGGCTGGACCGGATCATGATCTGGGCTAGATATATAGATGATTTGTTTGTCGTATGGCGGGGCGATAGACCCTCAGCTGAGGAGTATATTGCGGCCCTTAATGAAAACCATCTTAATCTAAGATTTACCAGCAACATCAGCGACACATCTGTATATTATCTTGACCTGGAAGTCTTCGTGAAAGGGGGCTCCTTACTAACAAAACTATATCGGAAGCCCACAGCGGGCAATACCGTATTACATGCGGATAGCCACCATCCAAGGAGTATGATAAGAAACATCCCCTTTGGGGAACTACTCCGCCTGAAGAGGAACTGTACAGATCCTAAAGATTTCACACAGGCCCGGGATAAAGCTGTATGTAGGTTTCAAGATAGAGGGAACTCGAAGGCAACATTAGCGAGTGCAGTAAGTAGAGCTGACCTCCTGGAAATAAAAGATCTGATGAAAACTAAAGTAAAGGAGGTAGAAACAGAGAGAAGTGCCAGAATGATAACCACCTTCACTATGAGATCTAGTGAATTAGTGGCAATATTCAACAGGAACTGGCACATTCTGAAAACTGATCCGATAATGAAAAACACACTACCCCTCAGACCCTCTGTGACTTACAGACAATGTAAATCTCTGAGCGACCACCTGACCAATAGCCACTTTGAAGACTCCCCTAAAACATCAAATAAAAAACCGATATGTAGCTTCTATCCTTGCATGCACTGTAAGGCGTGCAAGTATAGTAAGAAACGAATGAAATATGAAGGGAGACCCAATGATTCACGTCCTATGAGAACCATCACAAAATTACTGAACTGGAATTCGGAATTTGTGATTTACTGCCTGGAATGCCCGTGCTCCAAGAGATACATTGGCAGTACAATCAATCAGGCCAAAAAACGTATCCTGGTGCACATGCGTGCCATTACAAATAAGGATAAGAGTTACCCTGTGGCACGCCACTTTGAAACCCACCACAATAGCAATAGGGACCTACTGTCATACTTCCTTATTGACCAACTAGATAGGCAGGAACGTGGGGGTGACAAAATAAGATCGCTGCGAGCATTGGAGCCCAGGTACATTATTGACCTCCAAAGCATGCAACCGAGAGGTTTGAATAATGATGAAGAATTATGGGTCCACCTGGAATAAGAAAGGGGAGGTCATGTGAATATTACTATTATTCTGTAAAACAGGTACTGTTCAACTGTGCATAAGTACTTGCCCATACAGGGCGTAATTGCAAAGCAGGGATTTGGGTGTCTAAACACCTATGCCCATACAGGGCTACACTACTTATTCGCATATGCACACGCAAACAATAAAGGGACGGAAGAATTAAGATAGCTTTTGAACACTGATGATTGTAACATCTGATGTTTGAATCCCCAGAATATCAGTACAATTGCGAATTGTGATAGCAAATGTGCACTATACAATAATTTCGATGCTCCCATTTTGAATGAATTCTGAGTATTGGAGGGCATCCTCTAATAATGAGCACATGAAAACAATAATGGGGAAGGTTTCGATGATGATGTGATGGTTTTATTCCTTCCAGGTGTCACTTAAAGATAAAATGTTGTATATGCGACCATATGCATTGTTATATTATCAGTTTGGATATCTCTATGTTTTTAATTGCACAAGCACTTTTCATACACCATCCAACCCACCATGTAAAATCTGTAATAAGGATACTCAACATAACGTTGCATACTTTAAGAGGGCCGCCGATTAGGCGAGCTTTAGTCCTCTTTTTATGTTATGGAGGAGGTGGGGATAAAATGGTGTCTCTCACTACAATCAAGTTGACACTGACGAAGCCCTAGTGGTGAAACGCGTTTGTCGAGGGGGCAGGGGGTCTGCCAATAAAATTCTTTTCTGGACAAGAGACTTTGGAGTGCCGTCTATTTCTCGTTTGAAAGAGTGAAGTGTGACGAACATATATATATATATATATATATATAGACGATAAAAGGATTCAATGCTCAAAAACCTTTTCTTATTTAGGGATTTTATTTGATCGACTAGGGACTTGGACCCATGCTGTCAGGGCCAGGAGATTGTTCTGCATGAAGGCAACATCATTAACAAAAACTGGAGACTCTTAAACACAGACGATCAGGTTGCTCCGATGCAATTACCGCTATTAGCATACAGAAGAAATAAGAACTTGAGAGATATGCTTGTGCACACTCGCCAAACACTTCAAAGCTTCATATATTTTTTGAAGAAAATAAAAAGTCTGTTGTGAATCTGTCACCCTTATTATTAAGAATGAGATGTAAACCTATATTGAAAGATTTTGGCCACTGAGGGAACTTTCTCTTTTGTTGTACTTTATTTCTTCCCCTCTGTTCCCTGGCCGCACTTTAAATTTTGAGGGGGTCCCATCATTACTGCTTTTGGCTTTCCTGTGTCTGGCCCTGTACTTGGCAATCAGATCTGTGGCCTCATGGCATCACCTGCATAGTGGTCCGCATTGACTTGCCATGAATGTTTGACGCTCATGTTTCACAAATACAGGAAATTTGTGATAATGAGAATAGCTGATGGAGGTTGTGGATGCACAGGCTGTGTACGATATGTTGTTTGGACTTCCAGGTCTGTCCGCAAATTGCGTGTGAAGTTTTAGACTCTGGCACTTACGTGTACCCACATCTCTCTCTCTTTCAGCATTGGACGAGGGCAGTGTCAGACAGGCAACAGAGGCAGTTGATGACAAGGCATCGTGCTCTGATGTAACACAGGATACAACGGAGACAGATGTGAGCAGCATCGTTGAGTGTGCCTGTAGTGTCCATGAGGACTCCCGTGTTGAGACACCAAAATCCTCGTCATACGACAGCGGGAATGAGTCTTCATTGTTAGGTGACAAAGGGAGTGGGAAATCAACCCCCTCAACCGGCACACAGCATACAGGGCCCACCCTCCCACAAACTGCAACAAGTACTGCCTGTGCTCGCCAGAGTTGGAGACACAGAGTGTCCTTTGGTCCAGGCGCCGCTGTACCTGTCCCTGTGTGCCAAACTGCCCTCAGTGCTGAGGCAGTTGACCTGCTGCACCAGCTGTGTGTGGGTCAGACTAATATGCTAAATGCATTCCTGGACTGTTAGAATTGGGGGTCTCTGGTTGGCACTGGTAGGTACTTATGACAAGCAGGGACCCTCTCCTCTAAGTCAGGGCAAGGGAATTACCCCTCAAAAATAACCCCTGCTCACCCTCTAGGTTGCGTGGCGCGAGCAGTCAAGGCTAATCTCAGAAGCGCTGTCAGTTAAGCATTTGTAATCACACACAATAAATACACTGATTCCCCCACAAATGGACACCAGGCTGTAGGTTGTATCAAAAATACGTCTTCTTTGTGTAAAAATATATGCAGGCAGGTAAATTATCACAAGACCTTCTTTAACGGTTTAAAAGTGGGGCCACAAGAATTTAAAATGGCAAGTGTTTCTTAAATGTTCCTTTAAAATACTTAGTTTGCTTCTCTCTAGTTCTTATTAATTGGTAAACAGTTCTTTAAAGTTCCTAAAAAGGCTTAATTTTCAATGTCCATCACGTTAGGACACTGTCCCACACAACCTTGTGGAGATTCTGGGCTCTTGTTATGCTTCCCGGCAGGCTGGGCACTCCTTAGCTCTCTGGCGGACTCTGAACGCGTCGCACGAGAAAGCCCGTTTAACTTGCATGCATCTCGCGGTGCGCGGGGTACGAGTCGTGCGATGTGCGCTTCGTATTTCAGGACAAACAGTGGCCTTCCTTCATAGTACGCGCCTCGCGTACGGCTCTGAGAAGGTAGACACGTTCCTGGTGATAGATGCGAGCTCGGGGAAGCCCTTCTACGTTGCACGCGTCTCGCGGTACGCAGGGTACGAGTCGTACCTCTTCTGTGCGAACCATACTCCAGACGATCAGCGGCCTTTCTCCAAAGTATCCACCTCGCGTCAAAGGCGTACAAGGCTGGGAGGCCGGAGCATACAGGGACAAGTTGCAGCGCACAGTGCTTTACTGGGAAAGAAGAACGTTGCGGGCCCCGAGCCCGTGACAAGCACTGAGCGTAGGTGGAGGAAGTTTCTGGGGGCGCTCCGGGCCATGCGATGCCCTCAGTAGGGCGAGACGTACTTGGGGAGTACGCTTAGGCGGGGGAGCGTACCTTGGGGTCTTACTCAGCAGTGGATGGTTTCCAGCAGGCGGGGCGTGGCACGGGACCTCTCAGTAGGCCTTTACCTGGGCCTACCTGAGTACCTGCTGCAGCGGCTTCAGGTCGCGCAGAATGCGGCGGCCAGGGCCATTTTTGGTCTAAACAGACGCGCCAGTGCCTCTGGGTTAATTAGGACTTTACATTGGCTACCGATCCGTAAACGGATCGTTTTTAAGGCCATGATATTGGCCTATAAGGCACTTCATGCAGTAGGAGCTAAACATCTCCAAAAGAGAGTGGTCTTTTACCATCCGGGCCGCTCTCTGCGGTCTGAATCGCTGTTTTTGGCGGCCGTTCCGCGTATTAAGAGAGCTCGCTTGGGCGGCCGCTCTTTCAGTCTGCTAGCCCCACAGATGTGGAACGTGCTGCCACTCTCACTTCGGGGAGCGACTAGTCTTTTAGACTTTAGGAGAGGTCTTAAAACCTGGCTGTTCACCCAGTAGGCCTCACTAGCTGCGCTTTCTTGTTTTGTGTGTGTGGTGTCTTTTTTTTGTTCTTTTTATTTGCGTTATGTTATTCTGAATCTGTTCCCCTTACCCAAAGCGCCGGGACACTCTTTTTGAGTAGCCGTTGCGCTATATTAAAAACATAAATAACATAACATAACATAAATAACAGTAGGGCCCTTACTGGAGGAGGATCCCTTCGTGGTGCGGCGCGGCCTCTTCGTGGTCAGAGGGCAAAGGGGGCGGCCAGGTGCGATGCAGCGCATGGGCGGCCGTCCAGGCTCAGGAATGTGCTCAGGACCTGGATTCGGGCGGGAGGGGGGAGGAAGCGCTCCAGGCACTCCAATTGCGGGCGGGGTGGCAGAAGAGCAGGCGGCCTGACCCGAGGAGCAGAGAGCGGCTCTGGTAGAGCGAGGCTCTCAACGGGCAGAAAGGCAGATGAGCTCTCGGGTGCCACGGCCCTAGGAGGGGCGAGGGGGTGCAAACTTCACCTCCGGCGGGAGGAAACACACGGCTTCAAGTTTCAGATGAGCCAAAGCACAGTGAACCCACTGGTCCTGGGGTTCAATTCAGGGGGCAAGCTCAGACAAGCCCTTAGAGATAGTTATCAGCACAGCAAATCAAAGTCCTCTTTTGGTCTTCTCCTCTCCTTCCTCAGCAAGGCAACTGCTGGCCAGTCCTTTCAGTTTCTTTTTAGTCCTTCTAGTTGGGCAGTGGTTCGTTGTGGGATAACTGGATCTGATTTGTTAGGAGCAGGGCTCCTACATTTATAGTCAGTTTCATTTGTCTTTTCAGGCCAGGGGGCCTTTGCATAGTCCTTTTCAGTCCTGGAGCACTTTGTTGTGCAGACTCTGCCTTCTCCTTTCAATGTGTGGGGCAGGGGCAGCAGACGCTCCGCAGGAGGTGGAGCCGGCATTGAGATGACAAGTACAGCCAGGAGCACTTTGTTGACAGTCCTCCCTCTTCCTGGGCCAGGTGTTGGGCAGAGTCATCAGTCGCTCCCCAGGAGGTGGAGCCAGCATTGTGGTGGCAGAGCAAAGCCCTATTCAGAGCCAAGGGGCACTCCCACCACCCACTCTGGTGTAATCCCTCCATTCACCACCTGTCATCCCCAGACCTGTCACTCACACAACCCAGACAGCAGATACACATCCTGGCAGAAGCGGGCTGAAATGGTTAGGCAAGCAACTGCTAACTTTCTAAAAGGCATTAAGTTATTTTACTTGTGCAAATTTTGCCATCGGCATTCATTCCATTCCTGATGTCAAATAATATGAACTTCAGTAACATTGTCACAGGAATGTTGGGTGGTATTGAATAAGGTTTACCCCCTGAAACTCAATGTATGGTTTTATGACAGTGTTTTTGTGTACTGTTTTTCTGGCAACTGTTTAATGACAACTGAAAATTTTTATATGCACATTTGTATTGTATGTTTATTTGTTTCTACACATTAATTGTATACATTGTTCTTCTTTTTTCTTTCAAATAATGATGGTTGGCTCAATGTGAAGTTGATAGTGTACTCTCCCTGTCTTTAAATGTTTAAATACACAATTCAAAAAAGTAAATGACATAAATTAAATGTGTGGGTGAACTAATTAATAGTGGTTTTCCCTTTGTTTAGCATTAATTGTTTTTCTACAATTGCTAATAGAGGCATAGGTAAAATTCCCCCCTTTGGTACTTCAATAGGCCCAACCTACCCTCTTTCCCACAGGACCAAACCCCTCCTTTCTCTGAACTTTCTAAAAGTAGCATTTGCAAACACAGGATATTAAAATAAACTTTACTAAAAGAAGTATTTTAATATTCTGAGTTCAAGCATACTAAACTTGACTTTCTACCACGTTCCCTGAGCCTGCTGGGATTAAAGAGTGTAATAATTCCAGCAGCCCCTTCTGGCCTATGAAACAGGTAGCCTTACAATAGTGAAAAACGAAAAAGGCTGTAATTCACTATTAGGACAGGCCACACACATCAGGGCTTGCCCTACCTTATGCTTAAAATGCACCCTGCCCTATGGCCTACCATAGGGGTGACTAATATGAAGTAAAGGGAGGGTTTAGAGGCTGGCAAGTGTGTGCACTTGCCCAGCCAGCATGACAGTACCAGACAGCACGCAGGTCCTGCAATGGCAGACCTTAGACACATTTTCACAGGCTGCTTCTGTAGGGGGCGCAACCAGCTCGGACGTGAGTACCTTGCTCACTTTGCTACTGGATTCAAGCAAGCCGAGCTGAGGACGGCTGGAATGCCAGAAACTGGTCCTCGGAAGCTTGTTTCCGGTCCAGGGAAGACATGGCTTGGCAGTTCGGGCTGGACTGTTCCCATGAGGCACAGGGTCAGACTGATTTGCATATAGCCATGTCTGAACTAGGGTGGCAGAGTGGGCTAAAGAACAGTGATGGATTAAACCCAGATCTTTTGACTGGGTGTGAGTGTTTGATTGATTCAGATGCTCCGTCCATCACCACCCACTTTTGTACCGCTTTAGGCTGCCATAAGTGTGGCAGGGTATGCTCAGACGTGAGTCCCTTGCTCACTTTGCCCCTGGATTCAAGCAAGCCGGGCTGAAGACGGCTGGAATGCCAGAAACCGGTCCTCGGAAGCTTGTTTCTGGTCCAGGGAAGACATGGCTTGGCAGTTCGGGCTGGACTGTTCCCATGAGGCACAGGGTCAGACTGATTTGCATATAGCCATGTCTGAACTGGGGTGGCGGAGTGGGCTAAAGAACGGTGATGGATTAAACCCAGATCTTTTGACTGGGTGTGAGTGTTTGATTGATTCAGATGCTCCGTCCATCACCACCGTCTTTTGTACCGCTTTTGGCCGCCATAAGTGTGGCAGGGTATGCTCAGACGTGAGTCCACTGCTCACTTTGCCACTGGATTCATGCAAGCCGGGCTGAAGATGGCTGGAATGCCAGAAACCGGTCCTCGGAAGCTTGTTTCCGGTCCAGGGAAGACATGGCTTGGCAGTTCGGGCTGGACTGTTCCCATGAGGCACAGGGTCAGACTGATTTGCATATAGCCATGTCTGAACTGGGGTGGCAGAGTGTGCTAAAGAACGGTGATGGATTAAACCCAGATCTTTTGACTGGGTGTGAGTGTTTGATTGATTCAGATGCTCCGTCCATCACCACCCCTTTTTGTACCGCTTTTGGCCGCCATAAGTGTGGCAGGGTATGCTCAGACGTGAGTTCCTTGTTCACTTTGCCACTGGATTCAAGCAAGCCGGGCTGAAGACGGCTGGAATGTCAGAAACCGGTCCTCGGAAGCTTGTTTCCGGTCCAGGGAAGACATGGCTTGGCATTTCGGGCTGGACTGTTCCCATGAGGCATAGGGTCAGACTGATTTGCATATTGCCATGTCTGAACTGGGGTGGCAGAGTGGGCTAAAGAACGGTGATGGATTAAACCCAGATCATTTGACTGGGTGTGAGTGTTTGATTGATTCAGATGCTCCATCCATCACCACCCCCTTTTGGCCCACCAGCAGCATTGGCATTTACAAGATCTGGCACCCCTGGTGCACTTTACTTGGGACTGACAGTAAATCCAATGAACCAATCATGGAAATCAATCACAGTTACATTTTACATTGGGAGAGCATATGCACTTTAGCACTGGTCAGCAGTGGTGAAATGCCCAGAGTCATTAAATCAACAAAAACAGGTCAGAGAGAATATTGGAGGAAGGCAAAAAGTTCAGGGGTGACCCTGCCAAGAGGGCCAAGTCCAACACAACCCCCTTCCAGCCAAAACCCAGGGTAGACCAATCACCACTGTGATGGGCTTCCCTGCTTTGGGCGATAGACCATGGACCTGGCCCGCAACAGCAGGGGCACATTCCAGTTCTACGCCAATCTGAACCTATTTCAAATCCTCTGTCCATACTCTCAGGGTCCACCCAGCAAATCCATGGGGCACCCTGTGGTAAATATTTTACCTAATCTATTTTTCCGTATAATTATCATTACAAGACAGCTCATAAAAATGAGAGGCAGAGTCCGTGGTATCTGAGTCTTACGGGCTTTAATGGAAAAAAACCTCGAGGTTGGAGATCATGTTCCGTCACAACGAGGGTTCGGGAAGGGATAGTCAACGTTTTATTAACATTACACATTATATATAGTAAAGTAACATAATTGAATTCAATACAGTAGGCGTAACAGGTGAAAAAGAGAAGATAAGAACACATGTGCGTAACAGGAGGCGTGAAAGAAGGCGTGTAATAGGCGTACACGGAGGCGTGCACTGTACATGTCAGAGAAACGTCACAAGAATCGTCCCATGTGGGTGGGTGCATAGAGAAAGTTGCAGAATCAGCAGAAAGTGCGGATGCGCGCGCAACTAGCATGACGTGACATAGATGTGTAACTGGGGGGAACTTTAACACTAGTAGAATAGACAGAAGTCTGGGATGTCAGAACGACCTGGACCTATAGCATATCTGGTATCTTATGTTTGGAGGATGTATTATCTGGAGTAAAAGGTCTCTCGGGCAGAGGCTAATATATACTGAATACTAGTGCGTGCATATATGTCTACGTGTCTACGTGCAGGGGCCATGGGCCTACTATGGTAACGGGAGCTGTAAATTACTTGCATGGAGACAGGAAAGCTTGCTCTTTGCTCTGCAGCCGGGGAGATGTTTACCTAAATCACTAGACAGGAATGTATTTTCGAGGAGGCTGAACAGATAACTTGAAGGCAAAATACAATTTTGGCAGGCAGGCCAGGTTGAGCCAGGCACCGCTTCGCTTGGCAGGAAGTAAGGCAGAGGTCAGGGATACGTGTCCATGCTGCAGCTTTCAGAGGCAGGAGGCAGAAAGGGCTTTGAGACAGAAATCAGGGCCTAGCTCGGCAGGGCCAGGAAAAACGAAAAAGTGTACCATGTAAAGACGTTGGCATGGTATGGTTAGGAACTGAATTATCGATCCATTCATGGTGGATCTGAAAGAGGACATGTTAACGTTGGACGTAAATGTATTTGCGTCTTCATATTCGGTCATGGAGGGAAATACATGTACTTGAAGCACGTACATGGAGCCGTTGGGGTACACGATAGGGGACATACTTGACCATAAAAATTTCAATTACCTCATTCCCTCCTTGTCCCCTACGGACCCTTCATGATATATCAATCTTCATGAGTCCATCTATCTGTTCATATAACATCATTTGCTCATCTTTTTTCATTCGGGATTTAGAACGTGGACTTGGATGGGGAATACATGATGTGGCGCACAAGCCACAAATCGCTGGCCCACATTGTAGACATAGGCAACAACTGAATACTATGAGTAGGGCTATTCCAAGGAAGGATAGGACTTTCCATCCCCAGGCTGATAACACGCTCCAGAGCCAACCGGACCAAGTCCAGGTGCCTGGATTCTGGTGTATCTGACTTGCAATCTTGTGGAGCCGAGTTATGGCTCTATATACTGACGGTGTGTTGTCTGGAATGAAAACACAGCAGCTGGATCCGATGACTCTACAAGCCCCGCCCCTATCTGCCAGGATGACGTCAAGGACGAGACGATTTTGAAGAATGACAAGTCTCATAGCAGACTGTTCGTCTGTTAAGTTACCTAGGGCAAAAGTAGTTTCATTTACTACAGCTTCAAGGGTTCTGGTCAATCTACGTATCAATTTACTATTCGAGACAGTGCCTAAATAAGGGAAGAATCCTTTATTGAAATCTGTGTATTGTTCCCATGTTGTTTCAGTGTAATCGACAATCGGGAGATCTCTCTTAGGTCTAATATGAACGAGATGAGAATTTCTATGGTAATCAGGTGGGGCTAGAAAAACAGGTGGCAGTAGGAATGCAATGTAACAAGTACCATCCCAGTCTGGAGGTAAACTTATATAAGCTGTATGGCCACAAATGAAATAGGAATGTCGGGAAGCTTTGAATGTAGACTTGCCTTTATCACTGAATTCAATAATTGTATTACAATCGCTGTGGCCTAGATGTACTGAACCATTCCTTCTAACGCATAGATCACCTTTTACTGGTAAAACTGATATTGAGGGTAAGTTTGAACTAGTTTCTGACTGGACATTCAAAATCATGAGGCTAAGTGTAAAATTGCCTAATCCATATACTTCGTTTTCTAGATTGGTACCTGTCATTTGGGGAAGACCCTCCTTGTCAGGGAAACATGCCTTATGCATAACGGTATTCAGGTCTCCCCATATCCAATTACCTTGGGAAACTTGGGACTTACTATCTAATGAGGACATTAATGTAAACCATGCACCACATGAACCATTATGTGTAAACGGGTAAGGAAAAAGAGGCAAGGCTCCCGACATTTTCTGGTAGGGAGGGAGTCGGCCACATACCCAGCAATTAGTGGCATTGCTGGTCTGGTGAGAATGATGTAACATACGGATGAATGAATTATTACGCAATGCAAGTCGGTATGAGAGTTCATGCGGGGGCAGATCACTAAAGGTGTGGTCTGCAGTGTCATTGAAAGAAGAATGTACTTGTATAGGAAGGTATACATGTAAAACATAGCTTAGGCATATAATCGTAAGACTCAGAATAAACATGACAATTAAAGTAACGATACATCTACTTTGCAGATTCTTGCAATATTTCTGTTTCTTGATCTCCTGTCTCTCTCTCTCATTATGGGGGTCTAGTATGTACATGTCAGGAACCCGTCTAACCGCTTCACCCAGGGGGGACTTAAACAATTAAACTGTCTGACTTACTAGACCTCAACTTTGATCGGTACTCCTGGGACGGAGTTTTCTCTACCAGGGGGAGTTTAGTATCAGTCTCTGGAATGTGAAAGTCCTGGGAATCAGTTTTTGGCGGAAGTCCATGGAATCGTTTAATATGACTGGAATGAACCCAGCCTTTCCTCCCCTCTAACTTCACTGCAGTCCTGGTTGTTAACAAAACAATCTTCGGCTCCTTCCAACGGGGCTCCAGAGGGCTTGACCTATCGAAATTCCGGACCACGACGACGTCTCCTGGAACCAGTTCATGTGGTTTCACCTCGGTGTTGTCTGGGAAGGCTGCCGCAACCTGTGAACGACATGATTGTAGTGCAGACATCAAGGAAGCAAGGTAATCTGTCAGCATATTACTGTCAACATCGGTAATTTTACGAGGCAGAGGCGTCCCCCACATATTCGGAGGTCTACCGAAGACCACCTCATACGGGGATAGCCCTGTTCTAGAATGGGCTACCATTCGCATATAAAAAAGGGCAACTGGCAAAGCTACTATCCAATCAACTCCTTTCTCTTTACATACTTTGGCAAGACGCGTTTTCAGAGTCTGATTGTGTCGCTCCACGAGACCTGCTGCCTCGGGATGTCGGACACAGTGAAACTTCCACTGGTAACCCAACAAAAGGGAAACCTGCTTCATGAGCTCGGACGAGAATGGCTGTCCGTTATCTGAATACACGACACGAGGCAAACCATACCTCGGGAAAAATTCACGAACCAACTGCTTGGCAGTGGTCGGGGCAGTGTAATCTGGGACTGGATATGCTTCTGTCCATCGGGAAAGTGCACATACAACTACGAGGACGTACTTAAATCCTCGACAACGTTCCATCTGGATATAATCCATCTGGAGGACTTCAAAAGGGTGATCAGGAGGATGAAATCCACCTTGCTCGACGGGAATGCCTTTACCTGGGTTGAACTGACAACAGATCATGCAAGTACGCACTTTCTGTTTTGCTGCTGCTCGTAAATGCTTATTGAACCAAAGGTTTTTAATACTGTCTAACATGGCTTTTTCTCCTAAATGTGCAGGACTATGTGCTGTGTTAATGATAACTTGAACCATAGAGTCGGGGAGAAACCATGTGGCTTTTCCCTTCGTCATCCATCCCTGCTCTGTCTGGATCCCTCCTAGTTCTGTCCATTTCTTGATTTCATCTGGGGTAGCATGTGTCTGAATGTCAATTACATCTAGGGCGGGATCCCTAACTGTCATGCAATGTGTTGGAACTACTGTCTTTGTCATATCAGTCGTATGAGTATGAGTCTGAGCTGTATGCTTGGCTGTTCGATCTGCCAGGTCGTTACCCTGGGAAATGGTGTCTGTGACTTTCGTATGTGCTTTACATTTCATGATGGCTATGGCTGTAGGCAAATGTATTGCGTCTAACAGAGCTTGAATGAGGGGACCGTGCTGTATCTTGGCCCCGTGTGAAGTTAAGAAACCTCTCTCTTGCCAAAGGACTCCGAAGTCGTGTACAACTCCGAATGCATAACGGGAATCTGTGTATATGTTAACTTTCTTGTTCTTGGCTCGAATACAAGCTTGGGTCAGAGCGATGAGCTTCGCTGCCTGGGCAGACAGGGTGTCAATACGATGTGTTTCTATGACTTCAGTTTCAGTGGTCACTGCATACGCGGCCACTAACTCTCCTGTACTTGTTCTCATGCATGAACCATCCACATAAAGTGTCAGGTCCGGATCTGGTAATGCGATATCTGTCAAGTCTTGTCTGGGTTTCGTCATGGTGTTAATGACTTCCACACAATCATGTGCCATAGGGTCTGTTGTACTTAACGGTAAAAGTGTAGCAGGATTCAGTGTGTTGCAGCGCCTGATTTCTATGTGTGGCTGGAATAACGTCAATTCATAACCTGTCAGTCGTGCTATAGTCAAGTGCTGAGTCTGTGTACGGTTTAAAAGAACTTCCACGGAATGTGGAACCTGTACTGTCAATTGGTGACCTAATACTATGGAATCACTTTGTCTGATTGCTAGAGCTGTTGCTGCAACTGATTTCAAGCACGCAGGCAGAGCCTGGGCTACTGGGTCCAATGTACTAGAAAAATAAGCACATGGCTTGTGTGAACCTGCTTGATCTTGGGTGAGTACTGACAATGCAGTACCTTTGCGCTCTGTGACAAAAAGTGTAAAAGGTTTGCTGTAACATGGTGTCGCTAAAACAGGTGCTTGACATAGGGCTTTCTTCAATTCATCAAAAGCAAGTGTATGTTCCTGAGTCCAAAGGAGGACAGTCGATGACGCTGCCTCCTGAGTTGTCAACTGTATAAGGGGCTTGGCTAAATATGCGTACTGAGGGATCCATTGTCTACAGTAAGAGGTGAGGCCTATGAAGGCCCGTACTTCTTTTTGTGTCTTGGGTTGTGGCATGTGTACAATTAACTGGATGCGGTCAGGTGTAAGCTGTCTCCCCCTCTTGGACAGCAAGTGACCAAGGTACACAACTTGCTGAACACAGAATTGTAGCTTCGAAGGAGACACTTTGTGTCCGTTGTCGGCCAGAAAATATAAGACAATCAGAGAGGCATGTTCACATTCTTGTTCACTTCGGGCGGTGATCAATAGATCATCGACGTACTGAAGCAGGGCAGTGTTAGCAGGCATATGGATACTGTCAAGTTGTCTTTTTAATGCTTGGCTATAGATACTCGGACTTTCCGTGAACCCTTGAGGTGCACGTGCAAATTTAAAGCTTCGGCCATTTAAACTGAATCCGAAAAGATACTGGCTTTCCGGATCAATGGGAACACTAAAGAAGGCATTCTTGAGATCAATTACAGTGAAGAACACCGCTTCAGAATCAATAGCTGTCAATAGGGATGAAATATCTGGGCCCACTGGAAACTGGGGTATGATACATTTGTTAAGCTCTCTGAGATCAATCACTAGACGATATA
Source organism: Lissotriton vulgaris (assembly GCF_964263255.1). NCBI lineage: Eukaryota > Metazoa > Chordata > Amphibia > Caudata > Salamandridae > Lissotriton > Lissotriton vulgaris. The sequence goes on from NW_028250124.1 coordinate 431,789, forward strand.
CAGGGGGTGCTTTTGGATCAGTACGTTTGAGAATCGGAATGATTGGAGAATTACAAATATTTGAGTCAGTTTCTACAACTACTCCTTGAGCAATGAGCTCGTCAATGATTTTCAATAAGGCTACTACAGCCTCAGGTGGCAATTTGTATTGTCGGATTCTGGGCAGAACAACTCCTGGCTTGAGTGTAACACGATACGGTGTAATATGCATGCAACCTACATCAGTAGGGCCTTGTGCCCACAAATGCTGTGGTACATTCTGTAATCGGGGATCAAAATCTCTCAACACATAGTGACCCTTAAAGTCATGCAAGAACAATCTCACTCCTTCCGGAGAACAGCAAATTACAGCTCCTAGAGCCTTCAACGTTTTAATACCTAGCAGGTTTTCTGGACATGATTTCGTAAGTAATAAATCTGTAGTGCGGGACAATGGACCAACTGCAAGGGGAACTGGTTTTGATACTTCATTAACAATAGGCTTTCCGGAAAATCCAAGGGAAACATTCTGTGAGCCTGAGAGGGGTGCCCCTGGAACCTCGTCATGACTGATGGTAGTTCTACTTGCCCCTGTATCAATCAAAAACTTTCTGTCTTTTCCTAATACCTGACTGTGTACATAAGGACCTTCTTGATCTACAGGAATCTCGATGAGAGGCAAACCCACTTCCCTCTTTAGGCTATTTCATGAATACTGTTGATAATCTGGATACTCTGACTGTGCATACTGGTACATCTGCTGTGCAACGGCTATGGGTTGAGGCTGGGGAACAGCTACGGTCTGTTGCTGTGCATGTTGTGGAGCAGGTTGCGGATTCTGTTGAATATTCTGTTGAACGTATTCTGGCCTAGGCTGACGTGGTCTTTCTTTCGTTTTGCCTGTAGCAATATTGTGTTTCAGAACGGCACAATCGCTAATAAAATGACCTGGCTGTTTGCAATAATTGCAATTACCTTTAACAGGACCTGAAGGACGACTAGTCTGGGTGTTCTGCATGTTACCCCTCTTCTGACCATCTGCTGGAACAAAATGGGCAACTAATACTTTCATTTAAGTGTCTTTCATGCGTCTTTGTTCATGATCGTGTTCCTCTCTGATTCTATTCTGGTGGTACTGTAACATTTGTAACATTTGGGAGGGCGTATTTGCTTGCCATGTACTTTCGACTTTCAATACTCTGTTCTTAACCTGGGGTAAGGAATTCTCAACTAATTTTGTTACAAAAAGATGTGGAAATGACTCGCTACTTGTTTTCAGGCCACTATTAATAATAAAACATTTCTCGAATCTAGAATAAAAATCACTAGTGTCTTCGTCTGGTTTCTGTTTGCAGGCTGAGATTGTCCCCAAGACCCAAACCTGGGGTACGTCCTTTGTCTTCGTCCTCTAATTCGGTCCAATTAATCTTTTTATCTCCCACCTCCCAATCCTTCTCTTTCAGTTTTTCATAAATCCCTGCTGGCAACAATACTTTTAACATTTTAAGAATGTCTGAATATGTGTAATCGCCCATTAGTAACATGTCTTTTAATTCACGGTGGAACCCTGCAGGGTCTTTATCGTGACAAGGTACAATTTTCTTCATTTCCAATAATTCCATTTTAGTCAAAGGAGTATATACAAACACACGTTCAAGCGTATTATCTGGCTTCCGAATTGGATGTACTTCTCGTAAGGGATTCTGTCTGTCTAGGTGATATGGTTGTCGTACTGGGGGTGGAACGGAAACATGACGTGGAGTCAGAAAACGTACTGTGTTTGTGACGTTGTTCTAAAATGATGTCAATCAAATCGGTACCTAGGCCTCTCCACCTTCTCAGGAGTAAGTCTTGCAGTAAATTATACAGTGGACCTGGATCTGACTGATAGTTTTCATACTGGATAATGAGATGTTGGGTCATATATATACCAGCTAGTCGCTGTTCTTCTGGAGTAAGACTTAAAAACGTTTGCACTACTAGATCATCTTTATATATACTGTCATCCTCGGCCCATTGGACTGCTGACCGGGCTAGTTCCTGGTCACGTAAGGTAGTGAGTTCATGATAACCTATTCTTTCTTTCAGGATTTTATCAGTAACTTGGAAAATATGTTCAAGAGAACATTGCTCTGGTATCGGGGAAAGGTAACGTTTCTTGCTTTCTGGACGAATGGGTCTGTCAAAAGGATTACCTAAAGGGTACTGTTTAGGGAGTTTCGCTCTACCTACATACGCTATCGTCTCTTGAGTCGCTGCTGTATCCTCGGGTTCTTCCTCCTCTGAGGATTCTTTATCATCTGACTCTACTGCCCTATCGGCATTCTGTCGGATATGTATGGCTACTATTTCCTTGGTGTGGGGTATGAGTGTGAGGCACTGGATGGGGAGCTGAAGGATAGTTTGGTTAACCCCGCTAGGGGGCTGTGTAATCCAAATGTGGGTGAGCATACTTTAAGTCCCAGTTTTCCAGAGCTATGCCAACACCTGTTTGAGAGTGAGTTCCCTGACCCCAGGGAGCTCACGTTGGAGGCAGATCTTGTGGTGGATTCCAGAGGGTCTGGAGGGGCATTGGGGTGTACTATTTCCTTACAGATTTTTCTAGACATGGCCTCGATACATTTCTCTCTGTCATGCTTACAATCTGCAATAATCTGCTCTGTACCCTCCCACCTGGAGTGGTACCCCTTCTAGAATTGTCCGGGCACCTGTGGCAGGTGACCTGCACAATTTGCCCACCAGTTTAGGGGTGCTATCCTGCAACTGGGGCACCAGGTCAAAGGGGACACCCTGCACCTGGCCCTCTATCCTCGGGTCTAAACCCTCAAACTGCACCGGGGTCAGAGGCAAGGACTCCCTCCCTCTGCACCCCCTTCCAGAGTACTGCCCACACCCCAATGGAGTGGTAACCCCAGAAGTGACATGGGTCAGGACACTGATTACAGTGGTCCCACCCTCCAGGTCAGACAACACCTGAACCTGGCTCTCCAACTCAGGGACCCAACCCTGCAGTTGAACACTTGCCTGGCGCACCAGGACTTCCCGGGGAGCACGCATGCCCCCCCTGAGGGTGGCACATAGCTCATAAACTGTGCAACAGTCTGCCTGGCGCAGATCTCCCAACCCCTGTCCTTCTGACAGTGTGGGAAGATCCCCCAGGACAGAAGTGGTATCCCCATGGTCATTCACTGGGGACGCAGCCCTGCTGGCTGGCCCCTGACCCACTGGTTCTTCCACTGGGGCCTCTTTCCCCCTCTCATCCCTCCTTCTGGACTTCTGCACCCTCCCAACTGGAGGTGTACTGCCAGGCACCAGAACTACTGGAGCTCTGGTTACAGAGCCTCCACGTTCTCTAGCCACTTTGGGATCCCCCTCAGAGGGTGACTCATCCAGACAGCCTAGGCTCCCCACCTGGTGTTCCCTTTAAGAACCATCCAGGCTCTGAGACTGAGGTTGGGCACTACCGGGACAAAACCCATTCTCACTCCTTCCCCTTAAGGACAGGATGTGAGGCCCTATACTCCTCTCACTACTACAGGACCTAGCTGGGCTACTCTGCGCCACTTCCACCACTGTGGGCTGGAAGATACCTGAGCCACTCCTCACAGGATCACACCCCAATGCCCCTCCAGACCCTCTGGAATCCACCACAAGATCTGCCTCCAACGTGAGCTCCCTGGGGTCAGGGAACTCACTCTCAAACAGCTGTTGGCATAGCTCTGGAAAACTGGGACTTAAAGTATGCTCACCCACATTTGGATTACACAGCCCCCTAGCGGGGTTAACCAAACTATCCTTCACCTCCCCATCCAGTGCCTCACACTCATACCCCACACCATTCTACTGAGACTGGCTAGTCAATAGTGGACTGTCTCTGTCACACAACCCACACTCTTCTGGGCGGTCTTTATACTCACTCACCAGGACCTCAACCATTGGGGAATCCCTCCCACCACTAGGACCATGAACCCCTACACCAGGCACCCTATTCCCTTCAGGGACGCTGCGCATTACTGGAGATACCTCATGCCCTTGAACCTCCTGGTGTAAGTTAACCCCCTCCAAGTCAGGTGCTGTTAGACGGACCGGGAGGGTCGGCCGAGGATAAGGGGAGAGGTCTCCGGGGAGAGCCGTCTCCGACGATCGTACAGACAAGTAACTTCCCCCCCACAGACGGACACCACACAAGGGCAAAGTTCAACGATACTTTATAGGCAATTCTTTAAGTACGATGAATGGTACAAGGAGGTCTGGACTCAGGGGTCCCCTCGATTCTGGTCTCTGGTTTGGGAGAAGGGTAGCGGGACAGTCTTGTTACCAAAAGATGGAAATAGCTCTCAATCCTCGAGCTCGGCGTTCTAGATGATCGGGCCGCGGCGGAGCCAGCAGGTCCCGAGATGGACGAAGGAAGCGACGGTCCGCGGCGGAGCCAGCAGGTCCCGGTGAAGATGGTAGTTACAAACGGTCCGCGGCCACGCCAGCAGGTCCCGACGACGATGAAGGATTACGAAGGTTACGAAGGTTGCGGCAGCGCCAGCAGGCAGGACGATGAAGCGCAAGGCAGAGCTACGGCAGCGCCAGTAGTCCGTCAAGGATGAGTTCTTCTCTGCGTCTCTCGACTCCAGGATACAACTGCCTTCCTGCTCTGGAGCTGCCCCAGTTATAGGGCTGGTGCCCTTTGATGTCCGGACCCTCGCACTTGGAGGTCGGGAGGTCCGGGATGAGGGAGTCCAGACACCCAGCAGGGGGGTGGAGCCAGCGCCCGGGGAGGCGATGGGCGAGCGGCACTTGGCGGGGGAGAGCCATCGACGCCTCTTTCTCCCATTGACTTGCCAAGTAGCCCGCTCACCTCCTGGGTGGATGGTGGTGCCGGAATGTCTGAGGCCTGGCTAGGCCCAGGGTTGAGGTCGATCGGGGGCCAGGCGGCCTCGTGGTGGAGTGTCCAAGATGGCGCCCAGGCTGGGCGCGCGGGCCAGTAGTGGGTCGGGCCCACGAGGTCGATATGTTCAGGGGCCGGGGTCCCGGAGGGGACGGAAGACGAGCAGTGGTGGTGTGTGGCACTTGTGTGACCGGGCTCGGGCCTGGTCGGGCCGAGGGGGGAGCGGCCCTTCATGTGGCCTGTCCAACATGCGTCCCCCCCAGCTGAAGGCGGGGAGAGTCACCCATCCTCTTGGGGACTCTCCTCGTCGAGGCGGAAAAACCGGGACAGGCCATCCGCGTTGGCGTGATCTGGCCCAGGCCGGTGCTCAACAGTGAAGTCCATCCCTTGTAGGGAGATGGACCAACGTAGTAGTTTCGGGTTTTCCCCCCGCATCTGCATCAGCCACTGCAGGGGTCGATGGTCGGTCTGCACCCGAAAGTGTGTGCCAAAGAGGTAGGGCCGGAGCTTTTTGAGGGCCCATACCACAGCGAAGGCCTCCCTCTCTATGGTGCTCCAGCGTTGTTCTCGGGGTAGGAGTCGCCTGCTGATGAAGGCCACTGGCTGATCAAGGCCTTCGATGTTCACTTGAGACAGGACTGCCCCAATGCCATGGTCGGAGGCATCCGTCTGGACGACGAACTCCCGGCTGTAGTCGGGGGCCTGGAGCACAGGGGCGGAGCACATGGCGGCCTTCAATTGTTCGAAGGCTGTTTGACAATCTGGGGTCCAGTTGACTTTCTTGGGTTGATTTTTGGACGTGAGTTCTGTGAGGGGCCCCACTATGGTACCATAGTCTTTCACGAACCTTCGGTAATAGCCCGTGAGGCCCAGGAAGGCGCGTACCTCGGTCTGGGTGATGGGGGGCTGCCAGGACTGGATGGCGGCAATCTTGAGCTGCAGAGGGGCCACCAGGCCGCTTCCCACCTGGTGTCCGAGGTAGGTTACGGACCCCTGACCAATTTGGCATTTGCTGGCCTTGATCGTGAGGCCAGCCCGCTGGAGGGCCTGTAGCACCGCTCGGAGGTGGTGGAGGTGCTCGGGCCAATGGTGGCTGTATACAGCGATGTCGTCTAGGTAGGCGGCGCTGAATCCTTCGAGCCCTGCCAGGACCTGATTGACGAGCCGCTGAAATGTTGCTGGAGCATTCTTCATGCCGAAGGGCATGACCTTGAAATGGTAATGGCCATCAGGGGTGGAAAAGGCAGAACGTTCTTGGGCCCGGGGTGTGAGGCCGATCTGCCAGTAGCCCACCGTCAGGTCGAAAATACTGAGGTAGCGGGCAGCTCCCATGCGGTCGATTAGTTCGTCTGCCCGGGGGATGGGATGTGCGTCTGTTCTGGTGACCGCATTCAAGCCCCGGTAGTCGACGCAGAACCGGAGTTCTGGTGTGGCGCCGGGAGCGGCTGCTTTGGGGACCAGCACTACAGGGCTGGCCCAGGGGCTGTCTGAGGGCTCGATGACCCCGAGCGTGAGCATTTTGGTTACTTCTTCCTGGATGCAGGCCCGTACCCGATCTGGCACGCGGTAGGCCCGGTGGCGGATAGGGGGGCTGTCCCCCGTGTCCACGTCGTGCACACACCAGGAAGTGACACCTGGGGTGAGGGAAAACAGGCTGGCGAACTGCAACAGAAGGTCTCGACACTCCTGGCGTTGTTCCCGGGTGAGGGCCTCCGAGAGTCGGACCCCATCCACGGAGCCGTCTTTCTCCCGAGTCCGTAGGAGGTCAGGGAGGGGCTCGGAGTTTTCTTCGGCCCCATTGTCTGTGGCCATCAGGAGGCTGAGTTCTAAACGCACAAAGTGGGGTTTCAGTCTATTAGCGTGGAGGACCCGGAGGGGGTTCCGGGAAGATTCCATGTCGATGAGATAGGTGGCAGGACCCTTGCGCTCGACTACATTGAAGGGCCCCGTCCACTTGTCTTGCAGGGCGCAGGGTTCGGTGGGGGACATCACCCATACCTGTTGCCCAGGTTCAAATTCGATGGAGGAGGCATTCCGGTCATACCACTTTTTCATGTCCTCTTGACTGGCCTCTAGGTTGGCTTTTGCCAGCTCTCTGAACCGCCGGGTCTGGTTGTGGAGGGTTAGGAGGTACCTGAAGACATCTGGGGGGTTCTTTAGAGGGGGCATCTCCCAGCCTTCCTTGACTAGGCTGAGCGGCCCCCGTACTGGATGTCCATACAGCAGTTCAAACGGGCTGAAGCCGAGGGACTTCTGGGGGACCTCTCGATATGCGAAGAGGAGGCACGGCAGCAGCACATCCCACTGGCGACGGAGGGGCTCTTCCAACCCCCCAATCATCCCTTTGAGCGTGCGGTTGAACCGCTCAACGAGTCCGTTTCCTTGAGGGTGATAGGGGGTCGTGAATCGGTAGGTAACCCCACACTGTTGCCAGAGGGACTTCATATATTTGGAAATAAAGTTCGTGCCTCTGTCGCTGACGACTTCTCGGGGGAAGCCCACACGGGAGAAGATTCCCATCAGAGCCCGGCTGACTACCGGGGCTGTCACAGTTCGCAGGGGAACAGCCTCGGGGTAGCGGGTGGCGTGGTCCACTAGCACCAGGATGAACCGATGGCCTTGTTTTGTACGCGGGTCCAGGGGCCCCACAATGTCTATCCCGACCCTTTCGAACGGGGTGGTGACCACGGGAAAAGGTTGCAGGGGGGCTTTTAGTTTGCGGCCGCTCTTTCCACTGGCTTGGCACGTGGGGCAAGATCGGCAATGCTGGTGTACATCGTTCCTCATTTTGGGCCAGAAGAAGTGGGTCACCAGGCGGCTGTAGGTTTTATCTTGACCCAGGTGTCCAGCCAGGGGGACATCGTGGGCCAGGTTTAGCAGAAAGTCTCTAAAACGGAGGGGCACCACTAGCACTCGGCTGGCCCCCAACTCCGCGATTCTTTGTTCACTGTACAGCAGATCATTGTCCCAGTAGATCCAATGTGTTCCGGAGGTATCCCCTGCGCTTTGGGCGAGGGCTTGTTGGCGGAGTCCCTCGAGGGAGTGAGGAAATATAAATTTTTGGTCATGTTATGTTCCCTAGCGCGTACCCCACCGACTCCATGTACCAGCTTAAAGTGCATGTAACTTCCCTCCTGTGCCAGCTATGAAGACGCAAATACATTTGCGTCCAACGTTAACTTGTCCTCTTTCAGATCCACCATGAATGGATTATATAGTCCGTTCCTAAGTATGCTATGCCACCGTCTTTTTGTAGTACACTTTACGTGTTTTCCTGCTCTGGCCGAGTAGGCCCTGAATTTCTGCCATCGAGCCTCTTTCCTGGCTCCTGACTCTGACAGCCTCTGCCCAGGCTACCTCTGTACCCGTGAACTCTGACTTACTTTCAGCGCGGCCCCTCGCGCTCAGCTCAGCCTGCTTTCTGCCAAGACTAACTATAACCTTCGAGTTATCTGTTCCGCTCCTCGAAAATGCATTCCTGCCTACTAGCTCCAGTAAACATCCTCCCCAGCTGCAGAGCCAAAGGGCCGACCTGTCTCAATGCAAGTAATTCATAGCCTCTGTTACCATGCTTCCATGGAAGGCCTCATGCCCCCACGCTTCTCATGCAGACACTTAGGCGCTTATACACGCATCCACAGTTAGCATAGAATAGCTTCTGCCCTAGAGACCTTTTTGCCCAGATAGTATGGTTCCTAAACATCAGATATCAGATATGATAGAAGTACAAGTTGATCTGACATGCCAGACTTCTGTCTCTTTCCGTCAGTGTAAATGTCAAGTCCCCTGCACCCCTCCAATCACACGTCATGCAGCTGCGCGCGCATCCAAGCTTCCGATTTCTGCTGACATTGCAACAATTCTGTTAGCACCACCCCTTGGTGCCACCCACTTGCGTCACCTATCAGTGACGTTTCTAGCACACACCTCTGGTTCACGCCTAGTTCACGCCTCTTGATTACGTACTAGTACCACGTGTATACTGTTATCTTGTCTTCTCCCAGCTGTTACGCCTCTTGCACTATTACTTATGATGTGAATTAAGTATATAAGCTATGTAATGTCAATAAAGTTCGCTCTATCCCTTCTGACACCCCTGTGGTGGTCAGAACATGATATCCTGGTCACGACCATTCCTTTTTAAGGAATAAAACCCCTAAGAAACTCTAACACCACGGACTCTGTCTTTTTTTATTCCGATTGAGTTATTATTGATTAAGTACTTACCTGCATAGAAATTAAGAGAGTAAATTAATTATTTACGTCATTTTGGCGCCCGAACAGGGACCCCTCCCCCACCTCACGCGCCGGTTGGCGCATTGCAAGCTCTGTCCCCTGCCGTCAGTTAGACGGAACCTACGCGTACCGGCAGGATTTCCTGCATCTCCCTCTGACCCAAGGAGGTGACGAAGACTGCGATCAGTGCCCAGACGAGGCGGTGAGGAGTGCGGAGGATCCCGACCAGAGCCTAGTCGAAAGAAGCAAGGTCCGAGGTGTCAAGAGGCCCACCAGGTTTTCCGAGGTTTTCCGAAGTTCTCCGAAGTTTTCCGAAGTACCGAGTCGAGTCCAGTCGAGTTTTCCGAGGCCTTCTGTTTCCGTGCTTCCCGGTGAGTACCATTGCTGGGTCGTATCTAGACGGGTTTGGGTACGCAAGTCCGGTCTGCACTGTTTTTAGGCAGTGTATCTGTACTGTTTAGCAGTATATCTAGTATTCCGAATTTTTGCACTATTACACCAGTGTATCTGTACTGTTGAGCAGTACATCCAGTATAGGGGGGTAGTCATCTATGTCTTAAATGTTCTTATGTGATTAATGTCGTGGTATGAATGTGACTGTTTAAATGTGTATTTTTTGTGTTTCTCGTATAAACTAGTTGTCAAGAGTATTAAGGAATAAGGATTGAGCATTCAGTAATAAGTAAGCAAAATGCCGTTTTTCAACAAGTTAAAGCAGATAGGAACTAGGAAAGGGATACTGGAGGAAGAAATTCCTATTCCCCCTAGGGACACTCCAGGTAACTTTATGTACCACAAACATGGCATAGACGCCATATTATATCTAGATTTATGGGCCGATTACACCAAGCACCTAGACGAAAGACACAGATGGCCTGTTACTGGAACATGGGATGCCGAGTGCATCATGAAGGTAGAAGAAGCGTTATGGAAAAAGAAAGCTAGACAATCTCAGAAAGACGCCATAGAGTTCTGGCGTAAGGAATCACATAAGCGTGCTGAGAAAGCACTCCGTAGAGAAGACAGACTTAAAGAATCAGAAAAGGCCCAAGAAAATGAATTAGTTATTGAAGGGATCCGAGTAAAAACAGAACAAATAGACCGTGCCCGAAACAATCTTGTAAACGGAATGTATCTCGCGGCCGAGGGCACATCTGAAGGCCTATCAAAAATACCGAAAAACTTACCGCCACCATTAGTTCCAACGAAAGTAATGCATAAGACTACTAAAGACATATTCTTAAATTCTTATCTAGAGGATGTAGCACCAGCTTACACCAATCTGCCTGTTCGTGCCCTGCCTACTGACAGGGATGGGGGTGGCACTACGCCCCCAGATCATGTTCCGCCAGTACCGCGACAGACCTCCTCTGTTCCGCCAGCTCCGCCACTTCCCGCACCCAAGATTGACCTGCCGAAACAAGTCCTACCTGATCCTACTAAACGACAAATTCAAGTTCAGATCCAGACTCCGCAGGGAGATAATGCCCAAGCATCCGCCTCAGGAGGTGCGACTGCGGGTCCTCGGACCCCGCCATTAACGAACAGATTCAATTTAAGGGACACGCAGAGTCCTTTCACGTTCCAGTCCCCCCGCCTTGACGCATTAAAGGAAAACATGTCAGTTTGTAGATATGATCCAGTACCCGGAAAAAACGATCTAATGATATTGGCATCACTACGATTAAGATCTGCCACTGATATCTTGCTATGCTATGTAGGAATGAAGGAACGGCTAGATAGAATATATGAGTTTGTTCAGACAGGGAAAGACCCTGACAGTGTCAAGGATGCCATGGATAAACAGAAAGTTGACATTCAAGCACAGATATTACGATTTTTCATAAATTGTCTAATAAGGGAACGAGACCGGCCTGAGACAGATCAAAGTGAATTAGATGCACTAACCAAGTGGGGTCAAAATATAGCCGAAGGAAAACATGACAGGGGGGCCTGCATAGCCAGTATGTACCAGAAAATTAGAAGGGCAGTGATAACGGCACACCAGAAAGGGAATGACAAAGCTTCCTCCGAGGAGGAAGAAGAACTTACAGAACAAGGAAGGACTACAGATACTATAGCATATGTAGGTAAGGGAAACTACCTTAGGAAAGGCATCCGTCCGGAAAACAAGAGAGTTTTCCTCTCTGCTTTAACAAACCCGAATTCTTCTGAACATCAGTTCCAGGAAACTGATAAAAGGCTTCGAGACCGAGTGGGGTACCATGTACTCAATTCTATGGATGAACAGGAACTAGCCCGGTCAGCCGTGTTATGGGCCGAAAACCCAGACATATATCATGATGATACATTAGCACAGACATTCTTGAACCTTTCCCCAGACGAGCAGAAAATAGCAGGTGTATACATGATTCAACACCTGCTCATCAAGTACAGAAACCACCATTCCGACCCAGGTCCCTTACACGAAACATTAGAAGCCCTACTCATGGATAGATGGAGAGGTTTCAGCACCAAGTTAATACAAATAATTCTAGAACAACGACATAAATATAACACCTTCATAAGCTCTGAATATGTTCCCCCCCCGCCTCCAGAAAGAAAAATTTACCACATGCAATGTGGTAGTGGCATTGAAAGTCAGAACCCCTTACGAGAAGTACACCCAGTTATGGGTGCGGATCAAGTCCTGAAGCGTGTGTATGTTCACACACCACTGACTAAGTTAGAACTGTTAGAAATGAAGAAATTAGTGCCATGTCACGATAAAGACCCTGCAGGTTTTCACAGAGAACTCAAAGACATGTTACTCATGGGGGATTACACGTATGATGATATTATGAAAATGTTAAAAGTACTGTTGCCCACGGGCATTTACGAGAAATTAAAGGAAAAAGATTGGGAGGTGGGGGAGGCAAAGATAGCATGGGCAGAAATAGAAGACGAAGAAAACAAACGGATCCCAGGGTTAGGCCTTGGGGATAGGACTAAAGCATTACCCGGATTAATAGTACAGGTTTTGCCAAGATTATTGACAACTAGAAAGGAAGATTGGGACGCAATCTCGTCCTGTAAACAGAAACAAGATGAAGATACTAGTGACTTCTATTCCAGATTCGAGAAATGTTTCATTATAAATAGTGGCCTACAACCTAGCAGCGAATCATATCCACACCTTTTTGTATCAAAATTAGTCGAGAATTCCCTACCATTAGTTAAAAATAGAGTGTACAAAGTTGAAAGTATTTGGCAGGCAAATACGCCATCCCAGATGTTACAAATGTTACAATATCATCAGAACAGAATTAGGGAAGAACAAGATCAGGAACAGAAACGTATGAAAGACACAAAGATGAAAATGTTAGTAGCTCAGACGGTCCCAGCCGACGGTCAAAGAAAAGGTGGGGCCCAGACAAATCACACTACAGCTCCCGTTAAAGGGACATGTAATTATTGTAAACAGCCAGGTCACTATGTACATGAATGCCCAGTCCTGAAACATAACATATCAACAGGAAAAACTAAAGAAAGACCGCATCCGCCTAGACACGATCAGGTCCAGCAACAGACCTCACAAAATGTACAGCCAATGCAGAATACACAGCCTATGCATGCTCCATCTCATACAGCACAGACAGTAGCAGTACCACAGCCACAGCCCATTGCCGCGACTCAGCAAGTTTCACAACAGATGTACCAGTATGCCCAATCTGCATATCCAGATTACCCCCGATATACATGAAACAGCCTAGAGAGGGAAGGTGGTTTGCCTCTTATTGAAATTCCTGTAGATCAAGAAGGTCCTTATGTACACAGTCACGTATTGGGAAAAGACAGAAAGTTTTTAATTGACACAGGGGCAAGCCGCACTACAATCAGTCATAATGAAGTCCCAGGGGCACCCCTCTCAGGCTCACAGAATGTTTCCCTTGGTTTTTCAGGACAGCCTATTGTAAATGAAGTATCGGAACCCGTACCATTGGCTGTGGGCCCATTATCCCGAGTTACAGATTTGTTACTTACGAAATCATGCCCAGAAAATCTGCTAGGGATTAAAACACTGAAGGCTCTAGGAGCTATAATATGCTGTTCCCCGGAGGGAGTTAGACTCTTTCTACGGGATTTCAAGGGTCATTATGTTTTACGAGATTTTGATGTCAGATTGAAAAATGTACCAGATCACCTATGGGCAAAAGGCCCAGCTGACGTAGGTTGTATGCATATCACTCCATACCGTGTTACACTGAAGACAGGAGTTGTTCTACCCAGAATCAGACAATACAAGTTACCACCCGATGCTGTAGTGGCTTTACTGAAAATCATTGAAGAGCTAATTGCCCAGGGAGTGGTCGTAGAGACCGACTCCAATATCTGTAATTCACCTATCATTCCAATTCTTAAACGTACAGACCCCAATGCACCGCCAGTATATCGGCTGGTGATTGATCTTCGAGAACTGAACAAATGCATTGTACCACAGTACCCTGTGGTCCCCGATATCTCCTCCCTATTGACTGCTATTGATTCAGAAGCAGCGTTCTTTACTGTAATTGATCTCAAGAACGCTTTCTTCAGTGTGCCTATTGATCCGGAGAGCCAATATCTCTTCGGATTCAGTTTAAATGGACGAAGTTTCAAATTTTCCCGCGCACCTCAAGGATTCACAGAAAGCCCCAGCATCTATAGCCAAGCACTGAAAAGACAACTAGATTGTATTCAAATGCCAGTTAACACCGCTTTACTGCAATACGTCGATGATCTACTGATCACCGCACGAAGTGAGCCCGAATGTGAACAAGCATCATTGACAGTTTTACATTTCCTGGCCGACAAGGGACACAAGGTGTCTCCTTCGAAGCTACAATTCTGTGTTCAGCAAGTTGTGTACTTGGGTCACTTGCTGTCCAAAGTGGGGAGACAGCTCACTCCCGATCGCATTCAGTTAATTGTAAATATGCCACGACCCCAGACACAAAAGGAAGTGCGGGCCTTTATAGGCCTCACCTCGTACTGCAGACAATAGATTCCTCAATATGCATTTCTAGCTAAACCACTCATCCAGTTAACGACGCAGGAGGCAGCAACGTCGATTGCCCTCCCTTGGACTCAGGAACATACACAAGCCTTTGAGGAATTAAAAAAAGCATTATGCCAAGCACCAGTTTTAGCGACACCATGTTACAACAAACCGTTTACACTTTTTGTTACAGAACGTGACGGTACAGCATTGTCTGTCCTCACTCAAGATCAAGCAGGTTCACATAAGCCTTGCGCTTATTTTTCAAGTACATTGGATTCAGTAGCACAAGCACTCCCTGCGTGCTTAAAGTCAGTAGCAGCAACAGCGCTAGCAATCAGACAGAGTGATTCAATTGTTTTAGGTCATCAGTTAACAGTACAAGTTCCACATTCCGTAGAGGTTCTTTTAAACGGAACCCAGACTCAACACTTGACTATAGCACGACTGACAGGTTACGAATTAACGCTATTCCAGCCACACATAGAAATCAGACGCTGCAGTATCTTGAACCCAGCAACACTGTTACCTACAGTTCTGACAGATCCAGTTCCGCATGATTGCATAGAGATCATTAATGCAGTAACAAAGCCCCGACGAGATTTAACAGACGTCCCATTGACAAATCCAGACCTGACACTTTATGTGGACGGTTCATGTATGAGAACAAGTACAGGAGAATTAGTGGCCGCGTATGCCGTGACCACTGAAACTGAAGTTAAAGAAACACATCGTATTGATACACTGTCTGCTCAAGCGGCAGAGCTCATCGCTCTGACCCGAGCCTGTATTCTAGCCAAGAACAGAAATGTCAACATATACACTGATTCCCGTTATGCGTTCGGAGTCGTACACGACTTCGGCATGCTATGGCAAGAACGAGGTTTTCTGACCTCCCATGGTGCCAAGATTCAACACGGTCCCCTCATTCAAGCACTGTTAGAAGCAATACATTTGCCTTCAGCCATATCCGTCATGAAGTGTAAAGCACATACTAAAGTCACAGATTCTGTTTCCCAGGGTAACGACCTGGCAGATCAGACAGCAAAACATACAGCACTGACTCACACTCAGACAACTGATACGATAAAGACAACAGATCCGACAAACTGTATGACAGTCAGGGATCCCACACTAGATGTTATCGACATTCAGACACATGCTACTCCAGAAGAAATAAAGAAATGGATTGAACTAGGAGGGATCCAGACAGATCAAGGTTGGGTGACGAAGGGAAAATCTACATGGTTTCTCCCTGACTCTATGGTTCAAGTCATGATAAATACAGCACATAGCCCAGCACACCTAGGAGAGAAAGCGATGTTAGACAGTTTACAAAATCTTTGGAATAATAAACACTTACGAGCAGCCGCAAAACAGAAAGTGCGTACTTGCATGATCTGTTGTCAGTTCAATCCAGGAAAAAGTGTCCCTGTAGAGCAAGGTGGATTTCATCCTCCCGATCACCCTTTTGAAGTCCTCCAGATGGATTATATCCAGATGGACCGTTGTCGAGGATTTAAATATGTTCTCGTAGTTGTCTGTGCTCTGTCCCGCTGGACCGAAGCATACCCAGTCCCAGATTACACTGCTCCGACCACTGCCAAGCAGCTGGTTCGTGAATTCTTCCCACGATACGGCTTGCCTCGTGTCGTGTACTCAGATAACGGTCAGCCATTCTCATCTGCATTAATGAAAGAAGTTTCTTTATTACTGGGATACCAGTGGAAGTTCCATTGTGTCCGACATCCCGAAGCCGCAGGCCTTGTAGAGAGGCATAACCAGACACTAAAGATCCGCCTTGCCAAGATATGTCAGGAGAAAGGGGTCGACTGGATAGTCGCCCTGCCAGTGGCACTATTCTACATGAGAATGGTCGCCCATTCGAGGTCAGGGCTATCCCCGTACGAGGTGGTCTTTGGCAGACCACCGAATATGTGGGGGACGCCCATTCCGAAAAAGATTACTGATGTTGATTGTAATATGTTGACAGATTACCTTGCCTCCTTGATGTCTGCACTCCAATCATGTCGTTCACAGGTTGCCGCAGCCTTCCCTGACAACACTGATGTAAAGCCGCACGACGTCCGTCCTGGCGACACTGTGCTAGTTCGCAACTTCGACAGAAAGAGTCCGCTGGAGCCCCGCTGGAAGTCCCCGAAGACCGTTCTTCTCACAACAAGGACGGCCGTGAAAATAGAAGGGAGAAAGGGGTGGGTTCACACGAGTCATGTGAAGAAATTCTCTGGACTGAAACCTGATCGAGACTCGTCCACCCCCACCAAAGACTGTGTCGAACAAAAAGACTTTACAGAATCTGAACGAGAAAAAACTCCTCAAGAAAATTATCGCATGAAACTCCGATCTAGCAAGTCAGACAGTTTAATTGTTTAAGTCCTCCCCTAGGTGAATCGGTTAAATAGTTTCTGACATGTATCCCCTAGATCGAGATAGAGAGAGAGAGAGAGAAGCAAAGAAACGTACATATTGTAAATCACTTCGTAGTCACTGTATAGTGACACTATTAATCATGTTTATTCTGAGTATTTTAATTATTGTTGTCAGCATCGTTTTACCTATCTATTATCCTATTTTCAAGCGTGAACAATCTGCCTATAATGTATCTGCTGAACACACTTTTAGTGAATTACCTCCACACGAGCTTTCCTACAGACTTGCGCTGCGCAACAATACGTTCATTAGTATGCTACATCATTCTCATCAAACTAACAATGCTACAAATTGCTGGATATGTGGCCGACTCCCTCCCTACCAGAATTACAAGGGAGCTCTGCCCCTCTTTCCGTACCCATTCACTCAAAATGGCTCCTGCGGAGCATGGTTTAAAATAATTAACTCCTTGGATCCTGATATTGCTGTTTTCGATGGGGGCTGGGTTTGGGGAAATCTGAACTTGGTCCTGCTAGACGTCTGTTACCCAGATAAGGAGGGACTCCCTACTAGAATAGGAACTGATCTAGAAAATGAAGTGTATGGATTAGGTAATTATACAATTAGCCTCATGATTCTCACTGTTGAATACGAAACTGCACCAGTTCTACCCATTATGTCAGTATTGCCAGTCACTGGTGAACTATGTATCAAGAAGAAAGGTTCAGTACACTTAGGTCATAGTAAATGCACTACTGTGGTCGAATTCAGTGATCATGGAAAATAGTCCTTTAAAGCTATTAGTCATTCTTACTTTGTTTGTGGTCATACCGCATACATACGTCTACCTCCAGATTGGGATGGTACCTGTTACATTGCATTCCTTCTGCCACCTGTTTTCCTAGCTCCCCCTGACTACCATAGAAACACCAATCTAGTAAAGAATAGACCCAGAAGAGATATCCCACTTGTCGACTACACAGAAACGGCATGGGAACAGTACACCGACTTTAATAAAGGATTCTTTTTCTTCCTAGGACCTGTCCAGAATAGTAAATTAATACGCAGATTAACTAGAACACTTGAAGCAGTAGTGAATGAAACTGCCTCCGCCTTAGGTAACTTAACAGAAGAGCAGTCCGCCATGCGGGTTGTTGTCCTTCAGAATCGTCTTGTTATTGACGTCATCTTGGCAGATAGAGGTGGAGCCTGTAAGGTCATCGGGTCAAGTTGCTGTGTTTTCATACCACAAAACGCACCATCTGTATATCAAGCTATCACCCGTCTCCATAAAATTGCAAATCAGATACATCAGAATCCAGGCACCTGGACTTGGTCCGGTTGGTTCTGGACAACGTTAACAGCTTGGGGATGGAAGATCCTATCCTTCCTAGGCATTGGCCTAGTCCTAGTATTCAGTTGCTGCCTGTGCCTGCAGTGTGGGCCAGCGATTTGTGGACTGTGTGCCACGTCATGTATTGAACATTCCAGTTTTCTCTCAAAACGTAAACGAAAGAAAGAAGAACAAATGATGTTACAAGAACAAACTGATCGATTCATGAGGATCGATATATCATGAAGGGTCCGTAGGGAACAAGGAGGGAATGAGGAAATATAAATTTTTGGTCATGTTATGTTCCCTAGCGCGTACCCCACCGACTCCATGTACCAGCTTAAAGTGCATGTAACTTCCCTCCTGTGCCAGCTATGAAGACGCAAATACATTTGCGTCCAACGTTAACTTGTCCTCTTTCAGATCCACCATGAATGGATTATATAGTCCGTTCCTAAGTATGCTATGCCACCGTCTTTTTGTAGTACACTTTACGTGTTTTCCTGCTCTGGCCGAGTAGGCCCTGAATTTCTGCCATCGAGCCTCTTTCCTGGCTCCTGACTCTGACAGCCTCTGCCCAGGCTACCTCTGTACCCGTGAACTCTGACTTACTTTCAGCGCGGCCCCTCGCGCTCAGCTCAGCCTGCTTTCTGCCAAGACTGACTATAACCTTCGAGTTATCTGTTCCGCTCCTCGAAAATGCATTCCTGCCTACTAGCTCCAGTAAACATCCTCCCCAGCTGCAGAGCCAAAGGGCCGACCTGTCTCAATGCAAGTAATTCATAGCCTCTGTTACCATGCTTCCATGGAAGGCCTCATGCCCCCACGCTTCTCATGCAGACACTTAGGCGCTTATACACGCATCCACAGTTAGCATAGAATAGCTTCTGCCCTAGAGACCTTTCTGCCCAGATAGTATGGTTCCTAAACATCAGATATCAGATATGATAGAAGTACAAGTTGATCTGACATGCCAGACTTCTGTCTCTTTCCGTCAGTGTAAATGTCAAGTCCCGTGCACCCCTCCAATCACACGTCATGCAGCTGCGCGCGCATCCAAGCTTCCGATTTCTGCTGACATTGCAACAATTCTGTTACCACCACCCCTTGGTGCCACCCACTTGCGTCACCTATCAGTGACGTTTCTAGCACACACCTCTGGTTCACGCCTAGTTCACGCCTCTTGATTACGTACTAGTACCACGTGTATACTGTTATCTTGTCTTCTCTCAGCTGTTACGCCTCTTGCACTATTACTTATGATGTGAATTAAGTATATAAGCTATGTAATGTCAATAAAGTTTGCTCTATCCCTTCTGACACCCCTGTGGTGGTCAGAACATGATATCCTGGTCACGACCATTCCTTTTTAAGGAATAAAACCCCTAAGAAACTCTAACACCACGGACTCTGTCTTTTTTTATTCCGATTGAGTTATTATTGATTAAGTACTTACCTGCATAGAAATTAAGAGAGTAAATTAATTATTTACGTCAGGAGGGACAGGTCTTCTGTTCTTGGCGAAACTGTTCTTGCGTGGGCCCCCCCTCTTGAGGCCACTGGTCGAGGTTAGCGAGGTCTGGAGGTTGAGCTGGTTCTGGGGGGACGTCACGGTCGGTGGTTTCGACTGGGGTGACCGGAGGCGGAGGCGCCGGCCATTCGGGTTCCTCGGGTCGGGGTTTGGCACGGGCGGCCATGGACCGGGTGGTGACGCACGCCCAGTCCGGGATGCCTAACATCCCCAGGTGTTCTCTTCGTTCTACGGCTGCCCACGGAGAGCTTTCAAGGTCATTCCCCAGGAGGCAGTCTACGGGGGCATCGTCTCGGACCGTTACTTTCAACATGCCGGAGACCCCTCCCCATTCGAAAGGGACGCAGGCCATCCGACACAGACTTTCCGAGTTATCGGCTGAACGGACAGGGCAGAGAATGTTTGGTAGGAACTGTTCTGGGGCCACCAGGTGACAGCGGACGGCTGTCACACTGGCCCCGGTGTCACGGAGGGCTTCGGCCCGGCGTCCATTGATGCTCACCCATTGGCTGTACTTCTGGGTGTTAGCGGGTAGGGGGACCCGCGGGACCATGTCTTTCCCCCCTAAACATGCTAGAGCCATGGCGGCTGGCTCCCATTCTTGATGCTCTTGCTCATATTCTTCTTGTTCCTCTGAGATCTGTTCCTCCCCCAGAGCAGCAGCGGCTACTTGGCGGGGTCTTGGGCTCTGATACTGGGGGCAGTTTGGGTCGTTTGCATAGTGGCCGACTCGTTGGCATCGATGGCACGTAACATTGGCTCGATATCCCGGTCGCGCCGGGGTGCTGCCCCGGTTGGCCGGGGGGGTGGTGCTGGTAGCGGGGGCGACCGGAGCGTTGTCTCTTCCGCGTCCTTGGCCTCCTCCTCCTCCTCGGGGACGGTGCTGACCGTTGTTGTTCCGGCTCTGTTCATAGGACCCATTTCGGCCCACTCTGGTGATTTCCCACCGGTCAGCCTCGGCTGCGAGCTGCCGGGGATCGGTCAATTTGCTGTCGAGGAGGTGCTGGCGGAGCTCAATGAAGCAATTGTTCGATAGATGCTCCCATACCATGAGATTGAAGAGTTGTTCGTAAGTTGTGACCTTGCTTCCTTTGATCCAGCCCTCGAAGGCTCGGCTAAAATAGTTTACATAGTCCACCCAAGTTGTACCCGGGATGCGGGTGCAGTCTCGGAACCTCTGACGGTACATCTCGGGTGTGAGGCCATAGCGGGTGAGGAGTGCAGCTTTCATATGGTCATAGGAGGTCATCTGGTGGTCCGGGAGCTGTAGCAGGGCGTCGCGGCCCTCATTGAGGAATCTCCCCCATAGACCGGCTCCCCAGTCGCTTCTATCGATCCGGTGGGCGGTCATAGCGATTTCGTAGGCCTTAAACCATTGCTGGATGTCGTCCTCTCGGAAGTATTCTCGAACGACATCCTTGGGGATGTGTACCTTTTTCTCTGTTGCCCCTGGGGTGTGGGGTTGCTCGGGCACCCCTACTTCTTTATTCTGCTTGCGTAAGTCGATCTCAGCTAATTTTCGCTCGTGTTCATATGCCAGTTTCTTTTCCTCGAGCTCCCTTTGTCTCTGTTTTTCCTCTCTTTCTTCTCGGAGACGCAGGTGCTCTAAGTTTATTTTTTGTTCGGCCAACTTAAGTTCAACATCCATTTTGAGCCAGGCCATTTCTAGCTCGTGTAGTCGGATTTTTTCTCGTTCCTGGATCTCGTCTTGCGAGAGACCCGTTCTTCGCTCCTCAGGGGCCGTGGTGTTTTTTTCTATTGCTGCGATGTTTTGGTCGGGGGTTCCGGCAGCCCCGGTTTCTGCCCAAGACTCTAGGGCATGCTTGAAATCGTCTTTGGTACTTAGACCGGTGGTAGCGATACCTAGTTCGATGCAGAATTGTTTTAATTCACGATGGCTGTACTCTTCCAATTTCTCCATCTGAAATTTCTCGGTGGATCCGCTTTCTTTGTTTGACATCGTGATTTCGTCGTGGGGTGAGCTACTTTCTGTACGATTATGCGGTGATTTGGATCGCGCCGCTGGCCACCAATGTTAGACGGACCGGGAGGGTCGGCCGAGGATAAGGGGAGAGGTCTCCGGGGAGAGCCGTCTCCGACGATCGTACAGACAAGTAACTTCCCCCCCACAGACGGACACCACACAAGGGCAAAGTTCAACGATACTTTATAGGCAATTCTTTAAGTACGATGAATGGTACAAGGATGTTAGACGGACCGGGAGGGTCGGCCGAGATTACGGGGAGAGGTCTCCAGGGAGAGCCGTCTCCAACGACTGTACAGATAAGTAACTTCCCCCCCACAGACGGACACCACACAAGATTGAAGGTTAACGAGACTTTATATGCAATTCTTAGGTTACGTTAATATAATACAAGGAGGTCTGGACTCAGGGGTCCCCTCGGTTCTGATCTCGGTTGAGGAAAAGGGTAGCGGGACAGTCTTAGTTACCAATGAGTTCAATAGCTCTCAATCCTCGAGCTCGGCGTGTTTGCTGATCGGGCCGTGGAGGAGCCAAGCAGGTCCCGAGATGGATGAAGGATGGTCGACGGGCCGTGGAGAAGCCAAGCAGGTCCCGATGCAGATGACGGTTACAACGGTCCGCGGCCTCGCCAGCAGATCCGGACGACGGTGAAGGATGAAGGTTACGACGGCTGTGGCAGCGCCAACAGGCAGGATGATGGTGCACAGGACAGAGCTACGGCAGCGCCAGTAGTCCGTCCAGGATGAGTTCTTCTTTCGTCTCTCGACTCCAAGATACAACTGCCTTCCTGCTCTGGAGCTGCCCCAGTTATAGGGCTGGCGTGCTTTGATGTCCGGACCCTCGCACTTGGAGGTCGGGAGGTCCGGGATGAGGGAGTCCAGACACCCAGCAGGGGGGTGGAGCCAGCGCCCGGGGAGGCGATGGGCGAGCGGCACTGGCCGGGGGAGAGCCATCGACACCTCTTTCTCCCATTGACTTGCCAAGTAGCTCGCTCACCTCCTGGGTGGAGGGTGGTGCCGGAATGTCTGAGGCCGGGCTAGGCCCAGGGTTGAGGTCGATCGGGGGACAGGCGGCCTCGTGGCGAAGTGTCCAAGATGGCGGCCCAGGCTGGGCGCATGGGTCGGCGGTGGATCGGACCCACGAGGTTATCATGCTCGAGGGCAGGTGTCCCTGAGGGGACGTCGGACGTGCAATGGTGGTGTGTGGTGCTTGCGTGACTGGCTCGGGCCTGGTCGAACCGGGGGAGAGCGGCCCGTCATGTGGCCTGTCCAACATGCGTCCCCCCCAGCTGAAGGCGGGGAGAGTTACCCATCCTCTTGGGGACTCTCTTCGTCGAGGCGGAAAAACCGGGACAGGCCATCCGCGTTGGCGTGGTCGGACCCAGGCCGGTGTTCAACGGTGAAGTCCATACCTTGCAAGGAGATGGACCAGCGTAGCAGTTTTGGGTTTTCCCCCCGCATATGCATCAACCACTGCAGGGGTCGGTGGTCAGTCTGCACCCGAAAGTGGGTGCCAAAAAGGTAGGGTCGGAGCTTCTTGAGGGCCCATACCACAGCGAAGGCTTCCCTCTCTATGGTGCTCCAGCGTTGTTCCCGTGGTAGGAGTCTCCGGCTGATGAAGGCCACCGGTTGATCAAGGCCTTCGGTGTTCACTTGGGACAGGACCGCCCCAATGCCCTGGTCGGAGGCGTCCGTCTGGACGACGAACTCCCGGCTGTAGTCTGGGGCCTGGAGCACAGGAGCGGAACACATGGCGGCCTTTAACTGTTCGAATGCCGCTTGACACTCTGGGGTCCAGTTCACCTTCTTGGGCTGATTTTTTGACGTGAGTTCGGTGAGAGGCCCCACGATGGTACCATAGTCTTTCACGAACCTTCGGTAGTAGCCCGTGAGGCCCAGGAAGGCTCGCACCTCAGTTTGAGTGATAGGGGGTTGCCAGTTCTGGATGGCGGCAATTTTCAGCTGTAGAGGGGCCACTAGGCCGCTTCCCACCTGGTGTCCGAGGTAGGTCACCGACCCTTGTCCAATTTGACATTTGCTGGCCTTGATCGTGAGGCCAGCTCGCTGAAGGGCTTGCAGCACTGCTTGGAGGTGGTGGAGGTGCTCGGTCCAATGGTGGCTGTACACAGCGATGTCGTCCAGGTAGGCGGCGCTGAACTCTTCGAGCCCCGCCAGGACCTGATTGACGAGCCGTTGGAAAGTCGCTGGGGCATTTTTCATGCCGAAGGGCATGACCGTAAAATGATAGTGGCCATCGGGGGTGGAGAAGGCAGAACGTTCTTGTGCTCGGGGTGTGAGGCCGATCTGCCAATAGCCTGCCGTTAGGTCGAAGATGCTGAGGTAGCGGGCAGCGCCCATTCGGTCGACCAGTTCATCTGCCCGGGGGATGGGGTGTGCGTCCGTTCTGGTGACTTCATTCAGGCCCCGGTAGTCGACACAGAACCGGAGTTCGGGTGTGGTTCCGGGGGCGGCTGCTTTGGGGACCAGTACGACTGGGCTGGCCCATGGACTGTCTGAGGGCTCGATGACCCCGAGCGTGAGCATCTTAGCTACTTCCGCCTGGATGCAGGCCCGTACCCGATCAGGTACGCGGTAGGCCCGGTGGCGGATAGGAGGGCTGTCTCCGGTGTCCACATCGTGCACACACCAGGAAGTGACACCTGGGGTGAGGGAGAACAGACTGGCAAATCGTGATAGGAGGGCTTGGCACTCTTGGCGTTGTTCCTGGGTGAGGGTCTCCGAGAGTCGGACCCCATCCACGGAGCCGTCTTGCTCCTGGGTCCGCAAGAGGTCAGGGAGAGGCTCGGAGTCGTCTTCAACCCCATTGTCTGTGGCCATCAAGAGGCTGAGTTCTGTTCGTGCAAAGTGGGGTTTCAGTCTGTTGGTGTGGAGGACTCGGAGCGGATTCCGGGCGGACTCCATATCGATCAGATAGGTGGCAGGACCCTTGCGCTCGATTACCTTGAAGGGTCCCGTCCATTTGTCTTGGAGAGCGCACGGTTCTGTGGGGGACATTACCCAGACCTGTTGCCCCGGCTCGAATTCAATAGATGAGGCGTTCTGGTCATACCATTTCTTCATGTCCTCTTGACTGGCCTCTAGGTTGGCTTTTGCTAGGTCTCTGAACCGCTGGGACTGGTTGCGGAGGGTGAGGAGGTACCGGAAGACATCTGGAGGACTCTTGGCCGGAGGCATCTCCCAGCCTTCTTTGATCAGGCTGAGTGGCCCCCGTACTGGGTGCCCATAGAGCAGCTCGAATGGGCTGAAGCCTAGGGACTTCTGTGGGACCTCCCGGTAGGCGAAGAGGAGGCACGGCAGCAGCACGTCCCACTGGCGACGGAGGGGTTCTTCCAATCCCCCGATCATCCCTTTTAGTGTGCGATTGAACCGCTCAACAAGCCCGTTTCCTTGGGGGTGATAGGGGGTCGTGAAGCGGTAGGTGACCCCACACTGTTGCCAGAGGGACTTCATATATTTGGAAATAAAGTTCGTGCCTCTGTCACTGACGACTTCTCGGGGGAACCCCACACGGGAGAAGATCCCCATCAGGGCCCGGCCGACCACTGGGGCTGTCACGGTCCGGAGAGGAATAGCCTCAGGGTAGCGGGTGGCGTGGTCCACTAGTACTAGGATGAAGCGATGGCCTTGTCTTGTACGCGGGTCTAGGGGTCCCACAATGTCTATTCCGACCCTCTCAAATGGGGTCGTGACTACTGGAAAGGGTTGCAGGGGGGCCTTTAATTTGCGGCCGCTCTTCCCACTAGCTTGGCACGTGGGGCAAGATCGGCAATGCTGGTGCACATCGTTTCTCATTTTTGGCCAGAAGAAGTGGGTCACTAGGCGGCTGTAGGTTTTATCTTGTCCCAGGTGCCCTGCCAGGGGGACATCGTGGGCCAGATTTAGCAGGAAGTCTCTAAAGCGGAGGGGCACCACTAGTACTCGGTTGGCCCCCAGCTCGGCGATTCGTTGCTCGCTGTACAATAGGTCATTGTCCCAGTAGACCCAATGAGTTCCGGAGGTATCCCCTGCGCTTTGGGCGAGCGCTTGTTGTCGGAGTCCCTCAAGGGAGGGACAGGTCTTCTGCTCCTGACGAAATTGTTCTTGTGTGGGTCCCCCTTCTTGAGCCCACTGGTCAAGATTAGCAAGGTCGGAAGGTTGAGCAAGTTCGAGGGGGATGCCATGGTCGGGGGTCTCGGCGGGGGCGACCGGAGGCGGAGGCGCCGGCCATTCTGGTTCTTCTGGGTGATGGTTGGCACGGGCGGCCATGGACCGGGTGGTGACGCACGCCCAGTCTGGGACGCCCAACATCCCCAAGTGTTCTTTTCGCTCCACGGCTGCCCACGGGGAGCTTTCCAGGTCATTTCCGAGGAGGCAGTCTACGGGGGCGTCGTCTCGGACCGTTACTTTCAACATGCCGGAGACCCCTCCCCACTCAAAGGGGACGCAGGCCATCCGACACAGACTCTCCGAGTTGTCGGCTGATCGCACAGGGCAGAGAATGTTCGGTAGATATTGTTCTGGGGTCACCAGATGACAGCGGACGGCTGTCACACTGGCCCCGGTGTCTCGAAGGGCTTCGGCCCGTTGTCCATTGATGCTCACCCATTGGCTGTACTTCTCGGTGTTAGCGGGTAGGGGGACCCGCGGGACCATGTCTCTTCCCCCTAAGCACGCGAGAGTCATGGCGGCTGGCTCCCACTCTTGATACTCTTGCTCGTCTGTTTCTTGTTCCTCGGAGATCTGTTCTTCCCCTAGTGCCGCGGCGGCCACCTGGCGGGGTCTTGGACTCTGATACTGCGGGCAGCTTGGGTCGTTTGCATAGTGGCCGACTCGTTGGCATCGGTGACATGTAACATTGGCTCTGTATCCCGGTCGCGCCGGGGTGCTGCCCCGGTTGGCCGGGGGGGTGGTGCTGGTAGTGGGGGCGGCCGGAGTGTTGTCTCTTCCTCGTCCTTGGCCCCCTCCTCCTCCTCTGGGTCGGTGGTGACCATTGTTGTTCCTGTTCCGCTCGTAGGACCCATTCCGGCCCACTCTGGTGATCTCCCACCGGTCAGCTTCGGCTGCGAGCTGCCGGGGATCGGTTAACTTGCTGTCGAGGAGGTGTTGGCGTAGTTCAATGAAGCAATTGTTGGACAGATGCTCCCATACCATCAGATTGAACAGCTGCTCGTAGGTCGTGACGTTGTTCCCTCTGATCCAGCCTTCGAAGGCTCGGCTAAAGTACGTTACATAGTCCACCCAAGTTGTACCTGGAATGCGTGTGCAGTCTCGGAACCTCTGACGGTACATCTCGGGCGTGAGGCCATAGCGGGTGAGGAGGGCCGCTTTCATATGGTCGTAGGAGGTCATCTGGTGGTCTGGGAGCTGTAACAGAGTATCGCGGCCCTCATTGAGGAATTTGCCCCATAGGCCGGCTCCCCAGTCGGCTCTATCGATCCGGTGCGCAGTCATCGCGATTTCATATGCCTTAAACCATTGCTGGATGTCGTCTTCTCGAAAATATTCTCGGCCCACATCCTTGGGGATGTGCACTTTTTTCTCCGTGGTCCCTGGGGTGGACGGTCTGTCGGGCACCCCTAACTCTTTATTCTGTTTGCGCAGGTTGATCTCGGCTAGGTTCCGCTCGTGCTCGTACGTTAGTCTTTTTTCCTCGAGCTCTCTTTGCCTCTGTTTCTCCTCTCTTTCTTCTCGGAGGTGAAGGTGCTCTAAGTTTATTTTTTGCTCGGCCAATTTGAGTTCTATGTCCATCCTGAGTCGGGCCATTTCGAGTTCGTGTAGTCGGGCTTTTTCTCTTTCTTGGATCTCGTCTTGCGAGAGACTGGTTCTTTGCCCCTCAGGGGCCGTGTTGGTATTTTTCGCGGTGCTTTGCTCAGGGGCTTCGACATCCCCGGTCTCTGCCCAAGATTCTAGGGCATGCTTAAAATCGTCCTTGGTACTTAGTCCGGTGGTAGCGATACCTAGTTCGATGCAGAACTGCTTTAGTTCACGATGGCTGTATTCCTCTAGTTTTTCCATTTGGAACTTCTCAGTTGATCCGCTCTCTTTAGTCGACATTGTTGTTCGTTGTGGGGTGAGCTACTCTCTGTACGTTATGCGGTGATTCGGATCGCGCCGCTGGCCACCAATGTTAGACGGACCGGGAGGGTCGGCCGAGATTACGGGGAGAGGTCTCCAGGGAGAGCCGTCTCCAACGACTGTACAGATAAGTAACTTCCCCCCCACAGACGGACACCACACAAGATTGAAGGTTAACGAGACTTTATATGCAATTCTTAGGTTACGTTAATATAATACAAGGAGGTCTGGACTCAGGGGTCCCCTCGGTTCTGATCTCGGTTGAGGAAAAGGGTAGCGGGACAGTCTTAGTTACCAATGAGTTCAATAGCTCTCAATCCTCGAGCTCGGCGTGTTTGCTGATCGGGCCGTGGAGGAGCCAAGCAGGTCCCGAGATGGATGAAGGATGGTCGACGGGCCGTGGAGAAGCCAAGCAGGTCCCGATGCAGATGACGGTTACAACGGTCCGCGGCCTCGCCAGCAGATCCGGACGACGGTGAAGGATGAAGGTTACGACGGCTGTGGCAGCGCCAACAGGCAGGATGATGGTGCACAGGACAGAGCTACGGCAGCGCCAGTAGTCCGTCCAGGATGAGTTCTTCTTTCGTCTCTCGACTCCAAGATACAACTGCCTTCCTGCTCTGGAGCTGCCCCAGTTATAGGGCTGGCGTGCTTTGATGTCCGGACCCTCGCACTTGGAGGTCGGGAGGTCCGGGATGAGGGAGTCCAGACACCCAGCAGGGGGGTGGAGCCAGCGCCCGGGGAGGCGATGGGCGAGCGGCACTGGCCGGGGGAGAGCCATCGACACCTCTTTCTCCCATTGACTTGCCAAGTAGCTCGCTCACCTCCTGGGTGGAGGGTGGTGCCGGAATGTCTGAGGCCGGGCTAGGCCCAGGGTTGAGGTCGATCGGGGGCCAGGCGGCCTCGTGGCGAAGTGTCCAAGATGGCGGCCCAGGCTGGGCGCATGGGTCGGCGGTGGATCGGACCCACGAGGTTATCATGCTCGAGGGCAGGTGTCCCTGAGGGGACGTCGGACGTGCAATGGTGGTGTGTGGTGCTTGCGTGACTGGCTCGGGCCTGGTCGAACCGGGGGAGAGCGGCCCGTCATGTGGCCTGTCCAACAAAGGAGGTCTGGACTCAGGGGTCCCCTCGATTCTGGTCTCTGGTTTGGGAGAAGGGTAGCGGGACAGTCTTGTTACCAAAAGATGGAAATAGCTCTCAATCCTCGAGCTCGGCGTTCTAGATGATCGGGCCGCGGCGGAGCCAGCAGGTCCCGAGATGGACGAAGGAAGCGACGGTCCGCGGCGGAGCCAGCAGGTCCCGGTGAAGATGGTAGTTACAAACGGTCCGCGGCCACGCCAGCAGGTCCCGACGACGATGAAGGATTACGAAGGTTACGAAGGTTGCGGCAGCGCCAGCAGGCAGGACGATGAAGCGCAAGGCAGAGCTACGGCAGCGCCAGTAGTCCGTCAAGGATGAGTTCTTCTCTGCGTCTCTCGACTCCAGGATACAACTGCCTTCCTGCTCTGGAGCTGCCCCAGTTATAGGGCTGGTGCCCTTTGATGTCCGGACCCTCGCACTTGGAGGTCGGGAGGTCCGGGATGAGGGAATCCAGACACCCAGCAGGGGGGTGGAGCCAGCGCCCGGGGAGGCGATGGGCGAGCGGCACTTGGCGGGGGAGAGCCATCGACGCCTCTTTCTCCCATTGACTTGCCAAGTAGCCCGCTCACCTCCTGGGTGGATGGTGGTGCCGGAATGTCTGAGGCCTGGCTAGGCCCAGGGTTGAGGTCGATCGGGGGCCAGGCGGCCTCGTGGTGGAGTGTCCAAGATGGCGCCCAGGCTGGGCGCGCGGGCCAGTAGTGGGTCGGGCCCACGAGGTCGATATGTTCAGGGGCCGGGGTCCCGGAGGGGACGGAAGACGAGCAGTGGTGGTGTGTGGCACTTGTGTGACCGGGCTCGGGCCTGGTCGGGCCGAGGGGGAGCGGCCCTTCATGTGGCCTGTCCAACAGGTGCTATATCTCTAGGTGTGCGCACTATGCTGTCAGCACTAGATAGCTGAATGTTGCTGCCACCAGCTGAGCTGGACTCCACCTCCAACTCAGCAAAGCTCAATCTGCGAGCTACACACATCTCTGGATGTTGGGCTGAAGCCCTCCTGGCTTCAAGCTCCAAATCAAGTTTTCTCATTTTCAAGAAGTGAGCTCTTTGGCGTTTTTGTGCCTCCATTGCCAATTTTAGTTTTTCCAATTCTATTTGTCCAGCTAACTTTGCCGTCTCCATTGCATGTGCCCTGTCTGCTGCCCTGTCTGCCAACTCCTCTGGCGACAGGCATCTGGTGGCTGCCTTTTCCATCCTCACTGAACCAGGCATGACGTTTTCAACAACACATGGAGATCTCCTGGCAAAATGAAAAAACAATAAAATCTGTGGCTGCGTCATCGGTCTGCTCTCACTATGTGGTGATCAGCAATTCACTGTATGTCAATCACAAATGCAAATTCGCAAATCCTTACCGCTGCGTCCAATGTTAGAATTGGGGGTCTCTGGTTGGCGCAAGTTTTCACTTGTGACAAGCAGGGACCCTCTCCTCTAAGTCAGGGCGAAGGATGACCCCTTAGAATGACCCTTGCTCACCCTCTAGGTGCGTGGCATGAGCAGCCAAGGCTATTCTTCAGGCGTTATGGAGTTAAGCATTTGTAATAACACACACAGTAAAAGGTACCAATGCCCCACAAATGGACACCAGGCGGTGAATATATAAAAATACGTTCCTTTATGTAAAAATATATATATAAGCAGATCAGACTTATCACAAGACCAATAACGTTTTTATATGTCACCGAATTGTAATAGGGCAAGCTTCTCTTAGTCACAGTTCAAAATAAGGGTTCCTCTTATTCCAATACGCTTTAGAAGAGTTCTCTTCACGGTTCTAGGTACTCTAGGCCTGTCTCAGGCCTGCTGGGCGCTTCGTAGCGTTTCTGAGTGCTCTGCACGGGCGAACGCCACTAGCCCTATCAATGCTCTCTCAACGGGCGTGGGCCTGGTACGCGGCGTACCGCTCTGACTAGAAAATGAAGCATCCAGGCAGGCAACGCGAGGCGTACCTATTTCAGCATATGGCCCTGAGGAGAGACGAGGTGCCCAGTTCACGGTGCGCCCAGTCTCTGTAGGTGCGGGCACAAAGGGGGGAGCGTTATCCTGGATACGCGCCATACTCTGCCAGTGATCCCAGTAGTGGACAGGCGTGCCGGGTACGATGGAGGCGAACACTGGCTCAAGGGGAAAACAAACGTTGCGGGCCCCTAGCCCGTGAAGCTGTGACGTACCTGGGAGGCTTGAGTTTCTTCTTCGGCCGAGTCGTGCATGGCAGTGCGACTCGGGTGGGCCTCGGGACTTCGGATCTCACTTCCAGTGGGAGGTGGGCAGGAGGCGCGGCCCGCGACCTCAGTACCGGCTGTACTGGGGTCTCTCAACAGAGGGGCGGCGCGGCTTGCACTATCTCAGGTTCAGCGAGCGGGGACAGCAGGGCCAGTCTTGAAGGTCGGGCTGTAGTCGCGGCTTCAATCACTGGCCTGGAGGAAATTCCGGCGGGAGGGGCGAATGAGCGCTTCAGCGCGCTCCAGTGGCAGGCAGGGGCAGAGGAGCAGGCAGCCTGACCTGGGGGCAGAGAGCGACTCCGAACCGAGCGAGGCTTTCACGGGTAAAGGGCAGGCGAGCTCCTGAGTGCCACAGCCCTAGGAGGGGGCGATGGGGGCGCAGACTCAGCTCCGGCGGGAGGCACACATGGCTGGAAGATAAACGGGCGAAGACACCTTGAACCCACTGGTCCTGGGGTTCAGTTCAGGGGACACGCTCAGTCAAGCCCTTGGAGAATGTTTCAAAGCACAAATCTGCAAAGTCCTTTTCAAAGTCTTTTCCTCTCCTTCCTCAGCAAGGCAAGCAGCAGGCCAGTCCTTCCAGCGTCTTCTTCTTCTTCTATTTGGGCAGAGGTTCTTTGTGGGAAACAGGATTCTGATTCACAAGGAGCAGGGCTCCTACTTTTATACAGCATTTCTTTTGTCTTTTCAGGCCAGGGGGGCCTCTGCATAACTTCATTCAGTCTCTGAGCTCTTTGTGGGGTGTACTCTGGCTTCTGCTTATAGTGTGAGGGGCAGGCACATCAGACGCTCCACAGGAGGTGGAGCCAGCACTGTGGTGGCAGAGCACAGACCCATTCATAGTCCAGGGGCACTCCCACCTCCCACCAAGCTGTAATCCTGGCATTCACCACCTGTAATTCCCCAGCCCTGTCACTCACACAAACCCAGACAGTCAGATACACATCCCAGCAGAGGTGGGCTGAAATGGTTAGGCAAGCAAATGCTAACCTTCTAAAAGTAGCAGTTGCAAACACAGGATATTAAAATAAACTCTACTAAAAGATGCATTTTATTATTCTGAGTTCAGGCATACTAAACATGACTTTCTACCATCTTCCCTGAGCCTGATGGGATTATAGGGTGTAATAATTCCAGCAGCCCATTCTGGCCTATGAGAACAGGTAGCCTTACAATAGTGAAAAACGAATTTGGCTGTAATTCACTATTAGGACATGCCACACACATCAGGGCCTGTCCTACCTTACACATACAATGCACCCTGGCCTAGGGCCTACCATAGGGGTGACTATTATGAAGTTAAGGGAAGGTTTAGAGGCTGGCAAGTGTGTGCACTTGCCCAGCCACCATGACAGTGCCAGACTGCACACAGGTTCTGCAATGGCAGACACTAGACACATTTTCACAGGCTGCTTCTGTGGGTGGTGCAACCAGCGCTGCAGGCCCACCAGCAGCATTGGCATTTACAAGCCCTGGCACCCCTGGTGCACTTTGCTGGGGACTGACAATAAATCCAATGAAACAATCATGGAAATCAATCACAGTTACATTTTACATTGGGAGAGCATATGCACTTTAGCACTGGTCAGCAGTGGTAAAGTGCTCAGAGTCATTAAACCAACAAAAACAGGTCAGAGAGAATATTAAAGGAAGGCAAAAAGTTCAGGGGTGACCCTGCCAAGAGGGCCAAGTCCAACACACCCCTCCATCTGGACTTCTGCACCCTCCCAACTTGAGCGGTACTGCCAGACAACAGAACTACTAGAGCCCTGCTTACAGGCGCTCCACGTTCTCTCCACACTGGGAGATCTCCCTTAAAGGACGCTCCATACGGACATGCTAGGCTCCATCACCTGGTGTTCCCAAAAAAAAAAAAACCAGACAACGGAGACCAGGCTTGTGCTCCTCTGAGCCACTTCCACCACCGGGCTGGAAGACCAGAACTTTACTTAGGGTCACTCCCCAACAAAAAACACAATGGCACAGGGGCAGGGGAAACTCCCTTGAGCTTCAGGCCCACCCATGAAATCCAACACACATCCATTTATTCAGCAAGCTCCCCATCCCAGAGAACTCACACCCACGTCCAGTGCAACACACCATTCATCTACCCACAGCCCCCCCCAGACTGGTAAGACAGTTTCTACCGCCTCTGATTTCTCAACCTAACCACCACGTGACACAGGTACCATTACCATGGGAACAGGATGGGGAACACATGCACTGGACACACTTATGCTGCTTCCACTGGATCCCACCCACTGGTGAGTCCAGAAAACACATTTCAACAGAAATGACATTTTTAGCAAACTCAAAAACAATAATCCCCTTTCATGTGACTATCTAAAATGCAGAGTTTTGTAGTGGAGCCAGTTGTCGCTGTGGTACTGCGCAAACACAAATCCTTATCCCACCGCTGCCACCAGTGTTAGAAATGGGATCCCTGGCTGGCCAGGGCTTGCGCCAAAGTCAGTCAGAGACCACCATTCCTAAGTCAGGGCAAGGAAGTTACACGCCAAGATAACCCCTGCTCACCCCCTTGGTAGCGTGGCACGAGCAGTAAGGCTTACCCCGGAGGCAATGTAAGTTAAGTATTTGCGCATGCACCCACCAGCAACAACATCCCAGGCCCCCCACAAAAGGAACTCCACACAAGGTATATGTAACAATAGCCTTTGTATTACAAAACACATTAGATAGTAAACACACACTGTACAATGTGCCAGAGGCACGGGCAGAATTTACAGGGGATATGGATAAGACAGGGCCGCCTGGACCACTGTCAGGAATAAGCACATTTAGAACTAGAAATACTGTTAGAAATAGCACGTTGTAGATCATAGACTAATAATCACTTTAGCACACAACCAGTAATCACTGGTACCAGGTAAGTACCACCTACGCAACCCTAACCACCTTAGGAAAAGGTCACGCAGGGAACCAGGACCTCACTAGCAACACCTGCACTAGGAAGAAGAACCACCTAAGTATCACCATACATTTAGGGGTAAAGCATAGTAACATTACACATGATGCATCACAACATTCAGAGGTGTAGAAAATAACAATTCGCAGAAATCACATTGGCACAAAACTTACATCAAAGTCCAGGTTGCGCCACTGCGCCAAAACCTAAACGTAGCAGCTGCCCACTACTTGCTGGGCAGCTGAGGACAGGGACAGGGCCTAAAAGCTGCAGCTGGCACTAAGTGCTGCGCAGCTGGGGAAGGCCAAGTAGGGGTGAAGGAGTGCGCCTCACTCCTGAGTCCAGAGAACACCTGTCCATAGGAAGAAAGGTCCTAAATGGCGCAGCTGCCCACTAAGTGCTGGGCAACTGGGAACAAAACTGTGACAGGGGTTCTCGCTAGCCCCTCAGGGCAAAACTGCACCACCCATGGGGAGCCCTCCAGGCTCTAGAGCAAAGAATACGTGTTTTGGGAGCCCTCCAGGCTCAGAACACAAAAGACTGCGTACCTTGGAGCCCTCTGGCTCTAGGAATAAACTGGGGCACCGGATTGGAGCACCCTGGCTCTTAAATAACATGTGCATTTGAGCCCTCTGGCTCCAGAAATAACTTGCGCCCTCCTGAAGCGCCCTAGCGCTTGGAAAATGAAATATGCCCCCAAAATACCGTGGAGCGTTGTGAGGGACACGGGTCTTTTAAACAAGGTGTGCCACAGCGTTGGAGTCATCCGAGACTCGGTTAAAAATGTTGGGGCGGCCCACTGCCATTCGGGGCTGCCCTACCTGCACCACCGTCACTGTGCCTTTCTCCGGCACCTACAGTAGCCCACACGGAGCCCCCCAGCCCTTCTACTCACCGGGCTGTTCTTCTCCTGGCGGGGGCTCCTCCGGGCAACGGCACTTATTCTGCGGGGCTTCCTGCCGTCACCGCGGGGCTCTCTCCTCCTGAGGAGCCCCACCTTTGCCAAAAGTGCCCGGCTTCAGCCGGTCCCCCATTTCGGGACCGGGACTTGGAAGGTGGAGCCCTCAAGGCTCCGGGATCTTTCTCTTTCGGCGGCAGTATCTCCGGTCTCCCTCTGCACATGGGAGACCGGAAGGCAGACCATGGCTTCCCCCAGGCAGGGGGAAGCGGAAACAATGTCCTCCCAGCCCCACCCACAACCAGGCGGCTGGCCGGATATCGGCTTCCGGTGCTTCTCTCGGGCCGGCGGTGAATCTCGGGGCCAAAAGAAAAGAGCGGCACGGTCCCTAGCGGTGTGGACACCTGCCAGGGGACTTTAAAGTCAGCAATTAAGCGGGCAAATGCCGGGTGGGCACCGGCTTAGAACAACAAGCGCTCCCAGGCGCTATAGACCATAATGTGCCCCTAGGCGCTAGGACACAAATAAAGCGCTCACAGGCGCTTGAGGGGTGAAAGTAAAGCGCTCCCAGCACTAGAGGACACAAAGTAAAGCGCTATTAAGCACTGTGGGCCAAAATCAAGCACTCCCGGGCGCTAGAGCACCAGTAAAGGTCCACAAGTCCAGCAAAGTCCTTCAGGAGTCCAGGGGCTGGGCAGGGCCCATGGAGGCAAGCCTTCCCCTGGGTCCAAGCAGCAGCATGCCCCTGGCAGGATTCAAGTTGGCAAACAAGAACATTTGACAAGGGGTCACAGCCTCCTTTTATACAGAGAAATCCTTTGTCTAAAGGTGCAGGGTGGGGGAAGAACCAGTCGCAGCTGGTCTGGGAGCACCCCTGATGTGCTCAGCCCCTCACTCTATTCACTGGCAGGGCTAGGGACATTAGACGCACCACAGGGGGAGGAGCCAGCATTGTGTGGGGAAAGCCCAGCCCTATTCAGGACCCAGGTGCACTCCTCCCCAGCCATCAGTATGCTAATCTCCACACTCACCACCGGGCAGACCCATCCAGACTCCTGGAGCCAGGCTCACCAGCAAGCTCCAGCCAATAACGTGCCAGCACACTCACTGCACACGCACACCCATGTCTAGAAGAGGCATTTCCACACTAGACACATTCACGCCGCACATATCATTGCGCAGAATTCAATCACACGAGTCCGCACATACCAAACTCGAGCCTGCACACCCCACACATCAGGAACTACCAGGGACACAGATATTCCCCATGCATTCCTATGGGAGGGCAGGCCAACCTTGCTCCACGCACTCAGAGTGCGCACACACTTTCCACTGGGACACAGTGAAAGTGCGCAGACATCAAAAATCACTATCACCAGGTCACCATTACAAGCAAAAAGTTTAGGGGTGAACCTGCCAGAAGGGCCAAGTCCAACAGGTGCCACATCTCTGGGTGTGGGTACTACTCTCTCAGCACTAGATACCTGAATGTTGCTGCCACCATCTGAGCTGGACTCTACCTCCAACTCAACAAAGTTCAATCTCCGAGCTACACATATTTCTTGTTGCTGGGCTGAAGCCCTCATGGCGTTAAGCCCCTCGAGCTCCAAATCAAGTTTCCTCATTCTCAAGTCATTTTCCAATTGGAGCTTTTTCTCTTCCATTGCCAAGTTTTGTTTTTCCATTTCCATCGGTCCGTATAATCCTGCCATCTCCATTTCATGTGCCCTGGTTGCTGCCCTGTCTGCCAACTCCTCTGGCGAGAGACATCTGCTAGAAATGCTGCTACCCAATGGAGAGGTTGCACCCCGCCCTTCTAGACCCAGTGGTTCCTCCAGCTGCTGTTCTGCATCCTCATATTCACTCTCATTTCCAAGGGCAGTCTTTGCCTCGACCCAGGCCCTCAGCGCCTTTTGGAACTGCTCCCTTCTGGAGAGTCCGGTCATGGAAATTTTGGAATGTTTGCAGAAGCTCCTGAGCTGTTTGCTGGTGTAGTTTTCTAGTCTCTCCCAATCACAGTTACTAGATGAAATTGATGCTGCCTTTTCCATTCTCACTGAACCAGGGATGACTTTTCAAAAGCACATGGAGATCTCTCAACAAAATTAAAAAAACTGAAATCTGTGGCTGCATTATAGGTCTGCTCTCACTATGTGGTGATCAATATTTTACTGTACATAAATCACAAATGCAAATTCGAAGATCCCACCGCTGCCACCAATGTTAGAAATGGGGGTCTCTGGTTGGCACAGGTAGGTACTTGTGACAAGTAGGGACCCTCTCCTCTAAGTCAGGGCAAGGGAATTACCCCTCAAGAATAACCCCTGCTCACCCTCTAGGTTGCGTGGTGCGAGCAGTCAAGGCTAATCTCAAGAGTGCTGTCAGTTGAGTATTTATAATCACACACAATAAATACACTGATTCCCCCACAAATGGACAACAGGCTGTAGGTTGTATCAAAAATACGTCTTCTTTATGTAAAAATATTTGCAGGCAGGTAAATTATCACAAGACCTTCTTTAACGGTTTAAAAGTGGGGCCAAGAGATTTCAAAATGGCAAGTGTTTCTTAAATGTTCCTTTAAAATGCTTAGGTTGCTTCTCTCTAGTTTTTATTAATTGGTAAACAGTTCTTTAAAGTCCCTAAAAAGGCTTAATTTGCAATGTCCATCACGTTAGGACACTGTCCCACACAACCTTGTGGAGATTCTGGGCTCTTGTTATGCTTCCCGGCAGGCTGGGCACTCCTTAGCTCTCTGGCGGACTCTGAACGCGTTGCACGAGAAAGCCCGTTTAACTTGCATGCATCTCGCGGTGCGCGGGGTACGAGTCGTGCGATGTGCGCTTCGTATTTCAGGACAAACAGTGGCCTTCCTTCATAGTATGCACCTTGCGTACGGCTCTGAGAAGGTAGACACATACCTGGTGATAGATGCGAGCACGGGTAAGCCCTTCTACGTTGCACGTGTCTCGCGGTGTGCAGGGTACGAGTCGTACCTCTTCTGTGCGACCCATACTGCAGACGATCAGCGGCCTTTCTCCAATGTATGCGCCTCGCGTCAAAGGCGTACAAGGCTGGGAGGCCGGGACGTACAGGGACCAGTTGCAGCACACAGTCTTCAAAAGCCTCTGTATAGCCCACAAATCCATTTATGGACAAGCCCCGGCGTATATCAAGGAACGGCTAGAGATTTATAGACCGGAAAGAAGTCTCAGGTCCTCCGACGCCCAATTGCTGGTATGTCCCCGCTTCAGACTGGCCACAAAGGGTGGGAGATCCTTCTCCGTCCTACTACCTAAGCTCTGGAACGATTTGCCTGAGGCCCTCCGTAAGGATGGCAATTTACTCCGCTTCAGGAAAGCCCTAAAAACAATTCTATTCAGAGCAACGCTCAGCCCAGTATAGTCTTACCCAGTTCCTTCACTCCCTTTCAGCTAACTTAGTTGTTGTGTTTTGCGGTCAAAGCGCCCTGAGACCTGCAGGTGAATTGGCGCTATACAAAATGACAATAACAATAACAACAGTGCTTTACGGGGAAAGAAGAACGTTGCGGGCTCCGAGCCCGTGACAAGCACTGTGCCTAGGTGGAGGAAGTTTCTGGGGGCGCTCCTGGCCATGCGATGCCCTCAGTAGGGTGAGACGTTCTTGTTATGTTATGTTATGTTATTTTTATACTTCTATAGCGCACGGCCACTCCACGGAGTATCCCGGCGCTTTATCGAAGGAAACCCAACCGAAGAAGGGAGAACATAACACTGAGAGGACGTGAAGACACAGGAAGCAGTATCAAATTAAGGGAAAAGCAATGTCTTAAGGGCCTTTCGGAAGGAAAGAAGGCTAGAGGTCTGTCTCAAAGAGATTGGGAGGTTGTTCCAAGCATGAGGAGCCAAGTAGCGAAAAGACCGTCCTTCTGCTCTAGCACGCTTGATAATGGGAACACTCATTTTAGATAGGGACGAAGATCTGAGAGATCTGGGGGGGTTATACCAGGACAATCGTTTGGAAATATATTTGGGGCCTATGCCATGTAGGGCCTTGAAAGTCGTGGTCAAAGTTTTAAACAGAATCCTTTTAGCAATAGGAAGCCAGTGTAGTGTTGAGAGAAGATCAGTGGCTCTGGCTTTTCTTGGAAGACCAAAGATGGCTCGGGCTGCAGAATTATGGGCGATTTGCAGACGCCTGACCAAATATTTGGGAAGTCCCAGGAACAGAACATTAGCATAATCAAGCCTAGAGCCAATCAGTGCCTGGTCAATGATTTTTCTGTGCTGGATGGAGACTAGAGGGAGGAATTTACGAAGCATCTGAAGGATGCCGAAACATTTCCCAGTCAGAGATGAGATATGCGGTCCGAAAGATAGCTCATTGTCAATCAAAACTCCCAAGTTTTTGGCTTTCAAAGACGAACTAGTGGGAGGAAACATATCTTGCGGCCACCAGGGTTTCCAATCAGGCTCAGAGGTACAACCAAAGAAGAGCAACTCAGACTTGTCGGAGTTGCACTTCAGCCCATGACGTCCAAACCACTCAAAAACAGCGCTCAAACAGCCCCTGACCTGGGCATCGTCAAACAGGCCATCCTTGTTGCTTACAAAGAGGAGCTGGGTGTCGTCAGCGTAAGTGACAATCCGGGCGCCGAAAGAATCCGCCGTCACCGCCAGAGGGGCCATAAAGATGTTAAAGAGGAGGGGGCTCAGAATGGAACCTTGGGGAACCCCCACTTCTAGCGGTGACATTTCGGCGGAGTAGGGAGGCGCCCAGATTGTCTGCCGGCGGCCGGCTAAGAAGGATTTAAGCCAATTCCACACCGTTCCCCGCAGACCAAATTCCCAGAGTCTGGAAAGAAAAAGTGCGTGGGGAACGGTGTCGAAAGCCGCCGACAGGTCTAGCATAATCAGTAACACTTTTTTTCCAACATCCAACTCCTCCCTGATGGCATCTGTGACTTCAAGGAGCGCAGTCTCCGTGCTGAAATTTGCACGGAAGCCAGATTGAGTGCTATGCAACAGACCCTTTTCCTCGATGAAATTAGAGATAGATCTGTGAACAAACCTCTCAGTCACTTTCGCCAGAGCAGGGAGTAGGGAGATGGGTCTGTAATTGGCATGGACTGAAGGGTCAAGCGCTGGTTTTTTAATGAGTGGCAGGATCATGGCGCTCTTCCAAGCTTTGGGAACTACCCCGGAAGAGAGCGACAGATTCAGGATGGGATTTACCAGGTCATTTAGAACTGGTGCCATATTTGCTAGACACTTGGCCGGGCAAGGATCTTGTGGAGATCCGGATTTAAGACTTGCCAAGATGTCAAGAGAACTCTCCTGATCTAGTGGGGGAAAGTCACACAGGAAGGGACCGTGGTCTGGTAAGGGGCACCCCAGACTCATCGTATGCTGCTGAAAAGTGGCCTGGAGAGATTCTTGAATAGTGGTAATTTCTTGTTCAAAATAGACAGCCATTTCCTTCAGCCAAGCTTCTGAATGAGCATGGGTTGGAGTATAAGCGGAAGGAGAGGTGAAATCTTTTACCACCCTGAAAATTTCCTTGCAAGAATGCTCCGCTTCATTTTTTCTAGATTCCAGATAGGATTTTTTACCTTCCCAAATTGATTTATGGTAGGCTCGAGTCAGCGTCTTAAAATTTAGCCTCTCAGTATGATCATAAGATCGCCTCCATGCTCTTTCTGCTTTCTTAAGATCTTGTCGTGCTTTTTTTAAATGAGGGGTAAACCAAGGGGCAGATGTCCTCTTATCGGCGGGATTTTGTTTCTTGGCCGGAACCAAGCTCTCTAGACGATCTGTGAGCCAGTTGTGAAAGAGAGCAATGTAATCCTCTACATTATCAGAGGTGGGACAAGGGAAGTTTGTTAAAGCATTTGAAAGCATCTCCCTAGTAAGAAGATGGAAAGGTTTGGAGAGATGCTTTAACGACCCAGCAGGTTTGGACCGTGATGAAGCCATGACAGGGATGGAAAAAGTGATGAGAAAATGATCTGACCACAAAACTGGCATGGGAGGGTCAACACAGATAGGAAGAGTAGAAAAGATCTGGTCCAACGTGTGGCCTTTATTATGAGACGGTCCTGCCACATAAGGAAATAGGCCTAGCACGGAAGTAATATCCAACAGTTTTTGAGTGTCCGGATCTGAACTATTGTCCATATGAATATTTAAGTCACCTAATAGAAGGCAATGATTAGAGACCTAAGGCATGGGGTCGATAGAGCTGCCTGCAGTTCTTCTAAAAACGGCCCCACCGAGCCTGGTGGTCTGTAAACAAGAATACCAGTACAAGCCTGAGAGGATGAGAGCTGGAGAGTGAAGCCAAGGGCTTCACTGCCCTGTATATTATCTACAGGAAACGTGCGACATGCTATGTTCTTATTTACTATGATAGCCACTCCACCCCCTCTACCAGATGGCCTGTCATTCCTATAAATATTGTAGGCGGAGGGTACGGCATTTGCCAAATCGGGGGAAGAAGAGTCAGACAACCAAGTTTCCGTAAGGAACAAACAGGATACCTTCGAATCCTGTAGCATATTCCAAATGTCTAGAGCGTGGCCAGGTAAGGATCTGGTATTCAGTAGTAAACATTGATGGTGGATGGGTGGGCTAACCTGTGTAAGTGATTTCCGATCAGGAAGGCGCCAACCACATGCGCTACACCCTTTCTTCAGAGCCCGCCCTCCTGGGAATACATGATGGCAACGGCCACACGGAGGACGGAGAGTACGAAGCTCGGGGCTAGAATACGTGAGCATACTAAGGCACATATTGCCACTAGCTCAGGAAAAGGAAAAGTAAATAGCCGTCCGCCCCCGTCCGCTTCCGTGCCGCTGACTGGCGCAGACTGGCTACTCTTTGGCGCCTCTTCGGCGCGTATACGGCGTCACCGCTGCGCTAGGTAGGGAGAGGTCTTATAGATTAGGTGAGGGTGGAGACTAGCCCGTCAACCTCCCCAAGATGGCTGGCCAGGATGGAACAACCAGGAACCAGGAAGTGGTGTCGCTTCAACCTCCCTCCACAACAATCAGCACAGAAGCTGTGGTGGACCAGGGAGTAGCGAGCAAAATGCAAGTAAGAGCTCAGAAATCGTTTTTAAAAACACATATTATCACACTCAATAGGTTTTTAAAATATCAGTAAAACAGAGTAAAATGCTTGCAGTAATCCTAGTCACAGTCAAGCGCTAGCGCTACGATCTTCGTTTGTCAATGATCGTGCGCGAATAACTTGGGGAGTACGCTTAGGCGGCGGAGCATACCTTGGGTTCTTACTCAGCAGCGGATGGGTTCCAGTAGGCGGGGCGCTGCACCGGACCTCTCAGTACGGCCCGTCCTGGAGGAGGATCCCTTCGAGGTGCGGCGTGGCCTCTTCCATGGTC
Source organism: Lissotriton vulgaris (assembly GCF_964263255.1). Lineage (NCBI taxonomy): Eukaryota > Metazoa > Chordata > Amphibia > Caudata > Salamandridae > Lissotriton > Lissotriton vulgaris. The sequence goes on from NW_028250124.1 coordinate 473,740, forward strand.
AGAGGGCAAAGGGGGCGGCCGGGTGCGATGCAGCGCACGGGCGGCCGTCCAGCCTCAGGAATGCGCTCAGGATCTGGATTCCAGCGGGAGGGGAGAGAAGCGCTCCAGGCACTCCAATTACAGGCGGGGTGGCAGAAGAGCAGGCGGCCTGACCCGAGCGGCAGAGAGCGGCTCTGGAAGAGCGAGGCTCTCAATGGGCAGAAAGGCAGGCGAGCTCTCGGGTGCCTCGGCCCTAGGAGGGGCGAGGGGGTGCAGACTTCACCTCCAGCGGGAGGAAACACACAGCTTCAAGTTTCAGACGATCCAAAGCACAGTGAACCCACTGGTCCTGGGGTTCAATTCAGGGGGCTGGCTCAGACAAGCCCTTAGAGATAGTTATCAGCACAGCAAAGCAAAGTCCTCTTTTGGTCTTCTCCTCTCCTTCCTCAGCAAGGCAACTGCTGGCCAGTCCTTTCAGTTTCTTCTTAGTCCTTCTAGGTGGGCAGAGGTTTGTTGCGGGAAAACTGGATCTGATTTGTTAGGAGCAGGGCTCCTACATTTATAGTCAGTTTATTTTGTCTTTTCAGGCCAGGGGGGCCTTTGCATAGTCCTTTTCAGTCCTGGAGAACTTTGTTGTGCAGACTCTGCCTTCTCCTTTCAGTGTGTGGGGCAGGGACAGCAGACGCTCTGCAGGAGCTGGAGCCAGCATTGAGATGACAAGTACAGCCAGGAGCACTTTGTTGACAGTCCTCCCTCTTCCTGGGCCAGGTGTCGGGCAGAGTCATCAGTCGCTCCCCAGGAGGTGGAGCCAGCATTGTGGTGGCAGAGCACAGCCCTATTCAGAGTCAAGGGGCACTCCCACCACCCACTCTGGTGTAATCCCTCCATTCACCACCTGTCATCCCCAGACCTGTCACCCACACAACCCAGACAGCCGATACACATCCTGGCAGAGGCGGGCTGAAATGGTTAGGCAAGCAAATGCTAACTTTCTACAAGTAGCATTTGCAAACACAGGATATTAAAATAAACTTTACTAAAATAAGTATTTTATTATTCTGAGTTCAGGCATACTAAACTTGACTTTCTACCACGTTCCCTGAGCCTGCTGGGATTAAAGAGTGTAATAATTCCAGCAGCCCTTTCTGGCCTGTGAGAACAGGTAGCCTTACAATTGTGAAAAACAAAAATGGCTGTAATTCTCTATTAGGACAGGCCACACACATCAGGGCTTGTCCTACCTTATGCTTACAATGCACCCTGCCCTAGGGCCTACCATAGGGGTGACTCACATGAAGTAAAGGGAAGGTATAGAGGCTGGCAAGTGTGTGCACTTGCCCAGCCAGCATGACAGTACCAGACTGCACACAGGTTCTGCATTGGCAGACCCTAGACACATTTTAAGGCTGCTTCTGTGGGTGGCGCAACCAGCGCTGCAGGCCCACTAGCAGTATTGGTAGCTACAAGCCCTGGCACCCCTGGTGCACTTTACTGGGGACTGACAGTAAGTCCAATGAGCCAAACATGGAAATCAATTATATATACACTTTACAGTAGGGAGAGCATATGCACTTTAGCACTGGTCAGCAGTGTTAAGTGCCCAGAGTCATTAAATCAACAAAAACAGGTCAGAGAGAATATTGGAGGAAGGCAAGAAGTTCAGGGATGACCCTGCCAAGAGGGCCAAGTCCAACATGGACCACGACAGGAAGTTGGGCCAGGTGGTAGCTTTCATGGAGGGGATGCATTGGGATGTGGCTGGTATACACAGAACTATCCAGTCATTGTCCTCAAAAGTGAAGGCAGCCATTCAGCTGTCACATGCCCAAAGTTCAGCTTCTGTCCCTGTGTCCACACCACAGGCTGTAACAGAGGAGAGTGACCTCTCCGATCCTGCCTCACACTCTGGATATGCGCAAAAACCACAGTTGATGGACAGAATGCAGAACAATGTCATACATTCACCCCAGTACAGAGATCTGGGCCTAAATCCATCATTTTTTTGCACTCCAAACCACCCCAGTTCAGACATGGCCATATGCAAATCAGTCTGACCCTGTGCCTCATGGGAACAGTCCAGCCCGAACTGCCAAGCCATGCCTTCCCTAGACCGGAAACAAGCCTCCGAGGACCGGTTTCTGGCATTCCAGCCGTCTTCAGCCCGGCTTGCTTGAATCCAGTGGTGTGGAGAGCATGGGACTCACATCTGAGCATACCCATCCGACTCGGGGTGACAAATGCAAAAACCACAGTTGATGGACAGAATGCAGAACAATGTCATACATTCACCCCAGTACAGAGATCTTGGCCTAAATCCATCGTTTTTAGTTCGGGCTGGACTGTTCCCATGAGGCACAGGGTCAGATTGTTTTGCTTATGGTCATGTCTGAACTGGGGTGGTGTGGAGTGCAAAGAAAGATAGATTTAGGCCTAGATCTCTGTACTGGGGTGAATGTAAGACATTGTTCTGCATTCTGTCCATCAACTGTGGTTTTTGCATCACACTCTGGATATGGCACACGGAGACAACACAAGCAGCCGGCAAAGAAACACAGGCCACAGACACCATCCTCTTGGAAAGCTATAGGCAGCGCAGGGCACGACGTAAGCTACCCCTCAGATGAGACACAGGGCGCTCAGGCGTCCCCATCCATGACCACTCCCAGGGACAAGGTATCTCCCAAGAAAAAGGCATCTCCCAGGGACAAGGCACCTCCCAAAGAAAAGACATCTCCCAAGGAAAAGGCACCTCCCATGGAAAAGGCATCTCCCAAGGAAAAGGCATCTCCCAGGGACAAGGCACCTCCCAAGGACAAGGCACCTCCCAAGGACAAGGCACCTCCCATGGAAAAGGCACCTCCCATGGAAAAGGCACCTCCCAAAGACAAGGTATCTCCCAAGGACAAGGCACCTCCAAAGGACAAGGCACCTCCCAAAGACAAGGTATCTCCCAAGAAAAAGGCATCTCCCAGAGACAAGGTATCTCCCAAGGACAAGGCACCTCCCAAGGAAAAGGCACCTCCCAGGGACAAGGTATCTCCCAAGAAAAAGGCATCTCCCAGAGACAAGGCACCTCCCGTGGAAAAGGCATCTCCCAAGGAAAAGGCATCTCCCAGGGACAAGGCACCTCCCAAGGACAAGGCACCTCCCAAGGACAAGGCACCTCCCATGGAAAAGGCACCTCCCAAAGACAAGGTATCTCCCAAGGACAAGGCACCTCCCAAAGAAAAGACATCTCCCAAGGAAAAGGCATCTCCCAGGGACAAGGCATCTCCCAGGGACAAGGCACCTCCCAAAGAAAAGACATCTCCCAAGGAAAAGGCATCTCCCAAGGACAAGGCACCTCTCAAGGACAAGGCACCTCCCAAGAACAAGGCACCTCCCAAGGACAAGGCACCTCCCAAGGACAAGGCACCTCCCAAGGACAAGGCACCTCCCAAAGACAAGGTATCTCCCAAGGACAAGGCACCTCCCAAGGACAAGGCACCTCCCAAGGACAAGGCACCTCCCAAAGACAAGGCACCTCCCATGGAAAAGGCATCTCCCAAGGAAAAGGCACATCCCAAGGACAAGGCACCTCCCAAGAACAAGGCACCTCCCAAGGAAAAGGTACCTCCCAAGAACAAGACACCTCCCAAGGACAAGGCACCTCCCAAAGACAAGACACCTCACAAAGACAAGGCACCTCCCAAGGACAAGGCACCTCCCAAGGACAAGGCACCTCACAAAGACAAGGCACCTCCCAAAGACAAGGCACCTCGCAAAGACAAGGCACCTCCCAAGGACAAGGCACCTCCCAAAGACAAGGTACCTCACAAGGACAAGGCACCTCCCAAGGACAAGGCACCTCCCAAGGACAAGGCACCTCCCAAGGACAAGGCACCTCCCAAAGACAAGGCACCTCCCAAGGACAAGGCACCTCCCAAGGACAAGGCACCTCCCAAGGACAAGGCACCTCCCAAGGACAAGGCACCTCACAAAGACAAGGCACCTCCCAAGGACAAGGCACCTCCCAAAGACAAGGTACCTCACAAGGACAAGGCACCTCCCAAGGACAAGGCACCTCCCAAGGACAAGGCACCTCCCAAGGACAAGGCACCTCCCAAGGACAAGGCACCTCACAAAGACAAGGCACCTCCCAAGGACAAGGCACCTCCCAAAGACAAGGTACCTCACAAGGACAAGGCACCTCCCAAGGACAAGGCACCTCCCAAGGACAAGGCACCTCCCAAGGACAAGGCACCTCCCAAGGACAAGGCACCTCACAAAGACAAGGCACCTCCCAAGGACAAGGCACCTCCCAAAGACAAGGTACCTCACAAGGACAAGGCACCTCCCAAGGACAAGGCACCTCCCAAGGACAAGGCACCTCCCAAGGACAAGGCACCTCCCAAGGACAAGGCACCTCCCAAGGAAAAGGCATCTCCCAAGGACAAGGCACCTCTCATGGACAAGGCACCTCCCAAGGACAAGGCACCTCCCAAGGACAAGGCACCTCCCAAAGACAAGGTACCTCCCAAGGACAAGGCCCCTCGCAAAGACAAGGCACCTCCCAAAGACAAGGCACCTCCCAAGGACAAGCCACCTTCCAAAGACAAGGTACCCCTCAAGGACAAGGCACCTCCCAAGGACAAGCCACCTTCCAAAGACAAGGCACCTCCCAAGGACAAGGTACCTCCCAAGGACAAGGCACCTCCCAAGGACAAGGTACTTCCCAAGGACAATGCACCTCCCAAGGACAAGGCACCTCCCAAGGACAAGGCACCTCCCAAAGACAAGGCACCTCCCAAGGACAAGGTACCTCCCAAGGACAAGGCACCTCCCAAAGACAAGGTACCTCCCAAGGACAAGGCCCCTCCCAAAGACAAGGCACCTCCCAAAGACAAGGCACCTCCCAAGGACAAGCCACCTTCCAAAGACAAGGTACCTCTCAAGGACAAGGCACCTCCAAAGGACAAGGCACCTCCAAAGGACAAGGCACCTCCCGAAGACAAGGTACCTCCCAAGGACAAGCCACCTTCCAAAGACAAGGTACCTCCCAAGGACAAGCCACCTTCCAAAGACAAGGCACCTCCCAAGGACAAGGCACCTCCCAAAGACAAGGTACCTCACAAGGACAAGGCACTTCCCAAGGACAAGGCACCTCCCAAGGACAAGGCACCTCCCAAGGACAAGGCACCTCCCAAGGACAAGGCACCTCCCAAAGACAAGGCACCTCCCAAAGACAAGGTACCTCCCAAGGACAAGGCACCTCCTATGGACAAGGCACCTCCCAAAGACAAGGTACCTCCCAAGGACAAGCCACCTTCCAAAGACAAGGCACCTCCCAAGGACAAGGCACCTCCCAAAGACAAGGTACCTCACAAGGACAAGGCACTTCCCAAGGACAAGGCACCTCCCAAGGACAAGCCACCTTCCAAAGACAAGGTACCTCTCAAGGACAAGGCACCTCCCAAGGACAAGCCACCTTCCAAAGACAAGGCACCTCCCAAGGACAAGCCACCTTCCAAAGACAAGGTACCTCCCAAGGACAAGCCACCTTCCAAAGACAAGGTACCTCCCAAGGACAAGGCACCTCCCAAAGACAAGGCACCTTCCAGAGACAAGGTACCTCACAAGGACAAGGCACCTCCCAAGGACAAGGCACCTCCCAAGGACAAGGCACCTCCCAAGTACAAGGCACCTCCCAAGGACAAGCCACCTTCCAAAGACAAGGTACCTTCCAAAGACAAGGCACCTCCCAAGGACAAGCCACCTTCCAAAGACAAGGTACCTCACAAGGACAAGGCACCTCCCAAGGACAAGCCACCTTCCAAAGACAAGGTACCTCACAAGGACAAGGCACCTTCCAAAGACAAGGTACCTCACAAGGACAAGGCACCTCCCAAGGACAAGCCACCTTCCAAAGACAAGGCACCTCCCAAGGACAAGCCACCTTCCAAAGACAAGGCACCTCCCAAGGACAAGCCACCTTCCAAAGACAAGGTACCTCACAAGGACAAGGCACCTCCCAAGGACAAGGCACCTCCCAAGGACAAGCCACCTTCCAAAGACAAGGCACCTCCCAAGGACAAGGCACCTCCAAAGGACAAGGCACCTCCCAAAGACAAGGTACCTCACAAGGACAAGGCACTTCCCAAGGACAAGGCACCTCCCAAGGACAAGGCACCTCCCAAGGACAAGGCACCTCCCAAGGACAAGGCACCACCCAAGGACAAGGCACCTCCCAAGGACAAGGCAACTCCCAAAGACAAGGCACCTCCCAAGGACAAGGCACCGCACAAGGACAAGGCACCGCACAAGGACAAGGCACCTCCTATGGACAAGGCACCTCCCAAGGACAAGGCACCTCCCAAAGACAAGGCACCTCCCAAAGACAAGGCACCTCCCAAGGACAAGGCATCTGCTATGGACAAGGCACCTCCCAAGGACAAGGCACCTCCCAAAGACAAGGCACCTCCCAAAGACAAGGCAACTCCCAAGGACAAGGCACCTCCCAAGGATAAGGCACCTCCCAAGGACAAGGCACCTCCCAAGGACAAGGCACCTCCCAAGGACAAGGCACCTCCCCAAGACAAGGCACCTCCCGAAGACAAGGTACCTCACAAGGACAAGGCACCTCCCAAGGACAAGGCACCTCCCAAAGACAAGGTACCTCACAAGGACAAGGCACCTCCCAAAGACAAGGCACCTCCCAAGGACAAGGCACCTCCCAAGGACAACGCACCTCCCAAAGACAAGGTACCTCACAAGGACAAGGCACCTCCCAAGGACAAGGCACCTCCCAAGTACAAGGCACCTCCCAAGGACAAGGCACCTCCCAAGTACAAGGCACCTCCCAAGGACAAGGCACCTCCAAAGGACAAGGCACCTCCCAAGGACAAGGCACCTCCCAAAGACAAGGCACCTCCCAAAGACAAGGTACCTCACAAGGACAAGGCACCTCCCAAGGACAAGGCACCGCCCAAGGACAAGGCACCTCCCAAAGACAAGCCACCTTCCAAAGACAAGGCACCTCCCAAGGACAAGGCAACTCCCAAGGACAAGGCACCTCCAAAGGACAAGGCACCTCCCAAGGACAAGGCACCTCCCAAGGACAAGGCACCTCCCAAGGTCAAGGCACCCCCAAAGGACAAGGCACCTTCCAAGGTCAAGGCACCTCCCAAGGATAAGGCACCTCCCAGGAACAAGACATCCACTGAGGACATACAGCCATCAGCCATGCCTCCCCTGAAGCTGGTGTTGGTAAGGGATCGTAAGATACATGTCTCGGAAGTCGATTCACCCCATACCTCGACTCTCACCACCCCCCCCTGTGAAGCAGAGGAAGAAGTACAGTGTTGTGGGGTCCTCTGTTACACAGGTGTTTGAGGGCAGGATGCAGGGCCAAAGCAAGCGTTCAGCAGGGTCCAGCACATCCCCAGAGAGCAGACCACCACCAGCACATGATCCACCTTTGATGGGAAGTGTGTCTGTGGAGCCAGCACCACTTCTCAATACTGTCAAGTCCAGACCGAGCTTACAGATCCCCAAAAAGCGTAGACACACACCACCGACAACTGAGCCTCTTACTGTCTCTCCTGTACAGCTGTCTCCAGCTCCCAGTGCCACCCAGCCTCCTGGACCATACAGCCCAGTCGGTCATCAGTACAGTGATGTCACTACCTCAGCTGCAGTTAACTCTCATGTGTCAGATTCTGGCACTGTGTCTGTTGTCCACTCTCAGGTGTCAGATACTAGCACTGTGTCTGTTGTTCGCTCTCCTGTATCAGGTACTGGCACTGTGTCTGTTGTTCACTCACATGTATTAGATACTAGCATTGTGTCTGTTGTTCACTCTCCTGTCTCCGATACTAGGACTGTATCTGTGGTTCACTCTCATGTAGAAGATACTAGCATGGTGTCTGTTGTTCACTCTCCTGTATCAGGTACTGCCACTGTGTATGGAGCTATCTCTCATGTCTCACAAGCTAGCGCTGTGTCTGTTGTTCAGTCTCCTATGTCAGGTGCTGCTAGTGTGTCTGCACCTCCGATAATACACAGTCCACCTGATTCTCTGGTGTGAGTTTAAGTCCCCCTCACACACATCTCTTTCACATTGCTGGCTGGACTGTCCATTGTAGGCACCCTGGCTGTGTTGTTGTCCATGGCAGTGTATATGCACCACATTTCCCTGTGTTGCCTCAGATGTACCTGCTCTGTTCTGGCCACTGCCTCTGCGGGAACTATGCTGCTTGTTGCCCCTTGGTTGTGCAGCTTCTCATGGACATGCTCTGCACTCTCTCATTGCCCTGGTTGGAACTGTGCTGCTTGTTGCCCCTTGGTTGTGAAGCTTCTCATGGACATGCTCTGCACTCTCTCATTGCCCTGGTTGGAACTGTGCTGCTTGTTGCCCCTTGGCTGTGCAGCTTCTCATGGACATGCTCTGCACTCTCTCATTGCCCTGCCTGGAACTGTGCTGCTGTTGCCCCTTGGTTGTGCGGCTTCTCATGGACATGCTCTGCACTCTCTCATTGCCCTGCCTGGAACTGTGCTGCTGTTGCCCCTTGGTTGTGCGGCTTCTCATGGACATGCTCTGCACTCTCTCATTGCCCGGGTTGGAACTGTGCTGCTTCTTGCCCCTTGGTTGTGCAGCTTCTCATGGACATGCTCTGCACTCTCTCATTGCCCTGGTTGGAACTGTGCTGCTTCCTGCCCCTTGGTTGTGCAGCTTCTCATGGACATGCTCTGCACTCTCTCGTTGCCCTGGTTGGAACTGTGCTGCTTGTTGCCCCTTGGTTGTGCAGCTTCTCATGAACATGCTCTGCACTCTCTCATTGGCCTGCCTGGAACTGTGCTGCTGTTGCCCCTTGGTTGTGCGGCTTCTCATGGACATGCTCTGCACTCTCTCATTGCCCTGCCTGGAACTGTGCTGCTGTTGCCCCTTGGTTGTGCGGCTTCTCATGGACATGCTCTGCACTCTCTCATTGCCCTGCCTGGAACTGTGCTGCTGTTGCCCCTTGGTTGTGCGGCTTCTCATGGACATGCTCTGCACTCTCTCATTGCCAGGGTTGGAACTGTGCTGCTTCTTGCCCCTTGGTTGTGCAGCTTCTCATGGACATGCTCTGCACTCTCTCATTGCCCTGGTTGGAACTGTGCTGCTTCCTGCCCCTTGGTTGTGCAGCTTCTCATGGACATGCTCTGCACTCTCTCGTTGCCCTGGTTGGAACTGTGCTGCTTGTTGCCCCTTGGTTGTGCAGCTTCTCATGAACATGCTCTGCACTCTCTCATTGGCCTGCCTGGAACTGTGCTGCTTGTTGCCCCTTGGTTGTGCAGCGTCTCATGGATATGCTCTGCACTCTCTCATTGCCCTGGTTGGAACTGTGCTGCTTGTTGCCCCTTGGTTGTGCAGCTTCTCGTGGACATGCTCTGCACTCTCTCGTTGCCCTGGTTGGAACTGTGCTGCTTGTTGCCCCTTGGTTGTGAAGCTTCTCATGGACATGCTCTGCACTCTCTCGTTGCCCTGGTTGGAACTGTGCTGCTTGTTGCCCCTTGGCTGTGCAGCTTCTCGTGGACATGCTCTGCACTCTCTCATTGCCCTATTTGGAACTGTGCTGCTTCTTGCCCCTTGGTTGTGCAGCTTCTCATGGGCATGCTCTGCACTCTCTCATTGGCCTGCCTGGAACTGTGCTGCTTGTTGCCCCTTGGTTGTGCAGCTTCTCGTGGACATGCTCTGCACTCTCTCATTGCCCTGGTTGGAACTGTGCTGCTTCTTGCCCCTTGGTTGTGCAGCTTCTCATGAACATGCTCGGCACTCTCTCATTGCCCTGGTTGGAACTGTGCTGCTTCTTGCCCCTTGGCTGTGCAGCTTCTCATGGACATGCTCTGCACTCTCTCATTGCCCTGGTTGGAACTGTGCTGCTTGTTGCCCCTTGGTTGTGCAGCTTCTCATGGACATGCTCTGCACTCTCTCATTGCCCTGGTTGGAACTGTGCTGCTTCTTGCCCCTTGGTTGTGCAGCTTCTCATGGACATGCTCTGCACTCTCTCATTGCCCTGGTTGGAACTGTGCTGCTTGTTGCCCCTTGGTTGTGCAGCTTCTCATAGACATGCTCTGCACTCTCTCATTGCCCTGCCTGGAACTGTGCTGCTTGTTGCCCCTTGGTTGTGCAGCTTCTCATGGACATGCTCTGCACTCTCTCATTGCCCTGGTTGGAACTGTGCTGCTCGTTGCCCCTTGGTTGTGCAGCGTCTCATGGACATGCTCTGCACTCTCTCATTGGCCTGCCTGGAACTGTGCTGCTTGTTGCCCCTTGGTTGTGCAGCGTCTCATGGATATGCTCTGCACTCTCTCATTGCCCTGGTTGGAACTGTGCTGCTTGTTGCCCCTTGGTTGTGCAGCTTCTCATGGACATGCTCTGCACTCTCTCATTGCCCTGCCTGGAACTGTGCTGCTTGTTGCCCCTTGGCTGTGCAGCTTCTCATGGACATGCTCTGCACTCTCTCATTGCCCTGGTTGGACCTGTGCTGCTTCTTGCCCCTTGGTTGTGCAGCTTCTCATGGACATGCTCTGCACTCTCTCATTGCCCTGGTTGGAACTGTGCTGCTTCTTGCCCCTTGGCTGTGCAGCTTCTCGTGGACATGCTCTGCACTCTCTCATTGCCCTGGTTGGAACTGTGCTGCTTCTTGCCCCTTGGCTGTGCAGCTTCTCATGGACATGCTCTGCACTCTCTCATTGCCCTGGTTGGAACTGTGCTGCTCGTTGCCCCTTGGTTGTGCAGCTTCTCGTGGACGTGCTCTGCGCTCTCTCATTGCCCTGGTTGGAACTGTGCTGCTTTTTGCCCCTTGGCTGTGCAGCTTCTCATGGGCATGCTCTGCACTCTCTCATTGCCCTGGTTGGAACTGTGCTGCTTCTTGCCCCTTGGCTGTGCAGCTTCTCATGGACATGCTCTGCACTCTCTCATTGCCCTGGTTGGAACTGTGCTGCTCATTGCCCCTTGGTTGTGCAGCTTCTCGTGGACGTGCTCTGCGCTCTCTCATTGCCCTGGTTGGAACTGTGCTGCTTTTTGCCCCTTGGTTGTGCAGCTTCTCATGGACATGCTCTGCACTCTCTCATTGCCCTGGTTGGAACTGTGCTGCTTCTTGCCTCTTGGCTGTGCAGCTTCTCGTGGACATGCTCTGCACTCTCTCATTGCCCTGGTTGGAACTGTGCTGCTTGTTGCCCCTTGGTTGTGCAGCTTCTCATGGGCATGCTCTGCACTCTCTCATTGCCCTGGATGGAACTGTGCTGCTTCTTGCCCCTTGGTTGTGCAGCTTCTCATGGACATGCTCTGCACTCTCTCATTGCCCTGCCTGGAACTGTGCTGCTTCTTGCCCCTTGGTTGTGCAGCGTCTCATGAACATGCTCTGCACTCTCTCATTGCCCTGGTTGGAACTGTGCTGCTTGTTGCCCCTTGGTTGTGCAGCTTCTCATGGGCATGCTCTGAACTCTCTCATTGCCCTGGATGGAACTGTGCTGCTTGTTGCCCCTTGGCTGTGCAGCTTCTCCTGGACGTGCTCTGCACTCTCTCATTGCCCGGGTTGGAACTGTGCTGCTTCCTGCCCCTTGGTTGTGAAGCTCCTCATGGACATGCTCTGCACTCTCTCGTTGCCCTGGTTGGAACTGTGCTGCTTGTTGCCCCTTGGCTGTGCAGCTTCTCCTGGACGTGCTCTGCACTCTCTCATTGCCCTGGTTGGAACTGTGCTGCTCGTTGCCCCTTGGTTGTGCGGCTTCTCATGGACATGCTCTGCACTCTCTCATTGCCCTGGTTGGAACTGTGCTGCTTGTTGCCCCTTGGTTGTGAAGCTTCTCATGGACATGCTCTGCACTCTCTCATTGCCCTGGTTGGAACTGTGCTGCTTGTTGCCCCTTGGTTGTGCAGCTTCTCATGGGCATGCTCTGCACTCTCTCGTTGCCCTGGTTGGAACTGTGCTGCTTGTTGCCCCTTGGTTGTGCAGCTTCTCATGGGCATGCTCTGCACTCTCTCGTTGCCCTGGTTGGAACTGTGCTGCTTGTTGCCCCTTGGTTGTGAAGCTTCTCATGGACATGCTCTGCACTCTCTCATTGCCCTGGTTGGAACAGTGCTGCTTGTTGCCCCTTGGTTGTGCAGCTTCTCATGGGCATGCTCTGCACTCTCTCGTTGCCCTGGTTGGAACTGTGCTGTTCCTTGCCCCTTGGTTGTGCAGCTTCTCATGGACATGCTCTGCACTCTCTCATTGCCCTGCCTGGAACTGTGCTGCTTGTTGCCCCTTGGTTGTGCAGCTTCTCATGGACATGCTCTGCACTCTCTCATTGCCCTGGTTGGAACTGTGCTGCTTGTTGCCCCTTGGTTGTGCAGCTTCTCATGGACATGCTCTGCACTCTCTCATTGCCCTGCCTGGAACTGTGCTGCTTGTTGCCCCTTGGTTGTGCAGCTTCTCATGGACATGCTCTGCACTCTCTCATTGCCCTGGTTGGAACTGTGCTGCTTGTTGCCCCTTGGTTGTGCAGCTTCTCATGGACGTGCTCTGCACTCTCTCATTGCCCTGGTTGGAACTGTGCTGCTTCTTGCCCCTTGGCTGTGCAGCTTCTCATGGACATGCTCTGCACTCTCTCATTGCCCTGCCTGGAACTGTGCTGCTTGTTGCCCCTTGGCTGTGCAGCTTCTCATGGACATGCTCTGCACTCTCTCATTGCCCTGGTTGGAACTGTGCTGCTTGTTGCCCCTTGGTTGTGCAGCTTCTCATGGACATGCTCTGCACTCTCTCATTGCCCTGGTTGGAACTGTGCTGCTTGTTGCCCCTTGGCTGTGCAGCTTCTCATGGACATGCTCTGCACTCTCTCATTGCCCTGGTTGGAACTGTGCTGCTTCTTGCCCCTTGGTTGTGCAGCTTCTCGTGGGCATGCTCGGCACTCTCTCATTGCCCTGTCTGGAACTGTGCTGCTTGTTGCCCCTTTGCTTTTGCAGCTTCTCATGGACATGCTCTGCACTCTCTCATTGCCCTGGTTGGAACTGTGCTGCTTGTTGCCCCTTGGTTGTGCAGCTTCTCATGGACATGCTCTGCACTCTCTCATTGCCCTGGTTGGAACTGTGCTGCTTCTTGCCCCTTGGCTGTGCAGCTTCTCATGGGCATGCTCTGCACTCTCTCATTGCCCTGGTTGGAACTGTGCTGCTTCTTGCCCCTTGGCTGTGCAGCTTCTCATGGGCATGCTCTTCACTCTCTCATTGCCCTGGTTGGAACTGTGCTGCTCGTTGCCCCTTGGTTGTGCAGCTTCTCATGGACATGCTCTGCACTCTCTCATTGCCCTGGTTGGAACTGTGCTGCTTGTTGCCCCTTGGTTGTGCAGCTTCTCGTGGACATGCTCTGCACTCTCTCATTTCCCTGGTTGGAACTGTGCTGCTTCTTGCCCCTTGGTTGTGCAGCTTCTCGTGGACATGCTCTGCACTCTCTCATTGCCCTGGTTGGAACTGTGCTGCTTGTTGCCCCTTGGCTGTGCAGCTTCTCGTGGACATGCTCTGCACTCTCTCGTTGCCCTGGTTGGAACTGTGCTGCTTGTTGCCCCTTGGCTGTGCAGCTTCTCGTGGACATGCTCTGCACTCTCTCATTGCCCTGCCTGGAACTGCGCTGCCTCTTGCCCCTTGGCTGTGCAGCTTCTCATGGACATGCTCTGCACTCTCTCATTGCCCTGGTTGGAACTGTGCTGCTTCTTGCCCCTTGGCTGTGCAGCTTCTCATGGACATGCTCTGCACTCTCTCATTGCCCTGGTTGGAACTGTGCTGCTTCTTGCCCCTTGGTTGTGCAGCTTCTCATGGACATGCTCTGCACTCTCTCATTGCCCTGGTTCAAACTGTGCTGCTCGTTGCCCCTTGGTTGTGCAGCTTCTCATGGGCATGCTCTGCACTCTCTCATTGCCCTGGTTGGAACTGTGCTGCTTCTTGCCCCTTGGCTGTGCAGCTTCTCATGGGCATGCTCTGCACTCTCTCATTGCCCTGGTTGGAACTGTGCTGCTTGTTGCCCCTTGGTTGTGCAGCTTCTCGCGGACATGCTCTGCACTCTCTCATTGCCCTGGTTGGATCTGTGCTGCTTCTTGCCCCTTGGTTGTGCAGCTTCTCATGGACATGCTCTGCACTCTCTCATTGCCCTGGTTGGAACTGTGCTGCTTGTTGCCCCTTGGCTGTGCAGCTTCTCATGGACATGCTCTCCACTCTCTCATTGCCCTGGTTGGAACTGTGCTGCTTCTTGCCCCTTGGTTGTGCAGCTTCTCATGGACATGCTCTGCACTCTCTCATTGCCCTGGTTGGAACTGTGCTGCTTGTTGCCCCTTGGTTGTGCAGCTTCTCGTGGACCTGCTCTGCACTCTCTCATTGCCCTGGTTGGAACTGTGCTGCTTCTTGCCCCTTGGTTGTGCAGCTTCTCGTGGACATGCTCTGCACTCTCTCATTGCCCTGGTTGGAACTGTGCTTCTTCTTGCCCTTGGTTGTGCAGCTTCTCATGGACATGCCCTGCACTCTCTCATTGCCTGGGTTGGAACTGTGCTGCTTGTTGCCCCTTGGCTGTGCAGCTTCTCATGGGCATGCTCTGCACTCTCTCATTGCCCTGGTTGGAACTGTGCTGCTTGTTGCCCCTTGGCTGTGCAGCTTCTCATGGACATGCTCTGCACTCTCTCATTGGCCTGCCTGGAACTGTGCTGCTTGTTGCCCCTTGGTTGTGCAGCTTCTCATGGACATGCTCTGCACTCTCTCATTGGCCTGCCTGGAACTGTGCTGCTTCTTGCCCCTTGGTTGTGCAGCTTCTCGTGGACATGCATTGCACTCTCTCATTGCCCTGGTTGGAACTGTGCTGCTTGTTGCCCCTTGGCTGTGCAGCTTCTCGTGGACATGCTCTGCACTCTCTCATTGCCCTGCCTGGAACTGCGCTGCCTCTTGCCCCTTGGCTGTGCAGCTTCTCATGGACATGCTCTGCACTCTCTCATTGCCCTGGTTGGAACTGTGCTGCTTCTTGCCCCTTGGTTGTGCAGCTTCTCATGGGCATGCTCTGCACTCTCTCATTGCCCTGGTTGGAACTGTGCTGCTTGTTGCCCCTTGGCTGTGCAGCTTCTCATGGACATGCTCTGCACTCTCTCATTGCCCTGGTTGGAACTGTGCTGCTTGTTGCCCCTTGGCTGTGCAGCTTCTCATGGGCATGCTCTGAACTCTCTCATTGCCCTGGATGGAACTGTGCTGCTTCTTGCCCCTTGGTTGTGCAGCGTCTCATGGACATGCTCTGCACTCTCTCATTGCCCTGGTTGGAACTGTGCTGCTTCTTGCCCCTTGGTTGTGCAGCTTCTCATGGACATGCTCTGCACTCTCTCATTGCCCTGCCTGGAACTGTGCTGCTTCCTGCCCCTTGGTTGTGCAGCTTCTCATGGACATGCTCTGCACTCTCTCGTTGCCCTGGTTGGAACTGTGCTGTTTGTTGCCCCTTGGTTGTGCAGCTTCTCATGGACATGCTCTGCACTCTCTCGTTGCCCTGGTTGGAACTGTGCTGCTCGTTGCCCCTTGGTTGTGCAGCTTCTCATGGACATGCTCTGCACTCTCTCGTTGCCCTGGTTGGAACTGTGCTGCTTGTTGCCCCTTGGTTGTGCAGCTTCTCGTGGACATGCTCTGCACTCTCTCATTGCCCTGGTTGGAACTGTGCTGTTCCTTGCCCCTTGGTTGTGCTGCGTCTCATGGACATGCTCTGCACTCTCTCATTGCCCTGGTTGGAACTGTGCTGCTTCTTGCCCCTTGGTTGTGCAGCTTCTCGTGGACATGCTCTGCACTCTCTCATGGCCTGGTTGGAACTGTGCTGCTTCTTGCCCCTTGGTTGTGCAGCTTCTCACGGACATGCTCTGCACTCTCTCATTGCCCGGGTTGGAACTGTGCTGCTTGTTGCCCCTTGGCTGTGCAGCTTCTCATGGGCATGCTCTGAACTCTCTCATTGCCCTGGATGGAACTGTGCTGCTTCTTGCCCCTTGGTTGTGCAGCGTCTCATGGACATGCTCTGCACTCTCTCATTGCCCTGGTTGGAACTGTGCTGCTTCTTGCCCCTTGGTTGTGCAGCTTCTCATGGACATGCTCTGCACTCTCTCATTGCCCTGCCTGGAACTGTGCTGCTTCCTGCCCCTTGGTTGTGCAGCTTCTCATGGACATGCTCTGCACTCTCTCGTTGCCCTGGTTGGAACTGTGCTGTTTGTTGCCCCTTGGTTGTGCAGCTTCTCATGGACATGCTCTGCACTCTCTCATTGCCCTGGTTGGAACTGTGCTGCTCGTTGCCCCTTGGTTGTGCAGCTTCTCATGGACATGCTCTGCACTCTCTCGTTGCCCTGGTTGGAACTGTGCTGCTTGTTGCCCCTTGGTTGTGCAGCTTCTCGTGGACATGCTCTGCACTCTCTCATTGCCCTGGTTGGAACTGTGCTGTTCCTTGCCCCTTGGTTGTGCTGCGTCTCATGGACATGCTCTGCACTCTCTCATTGCCCTGGTTGGAACTGTGCTGCTTCTTGCCCCTTGGTTGTGCAGCTTCTCGTGGACATGCTCTGCACTCTCTCATGGCCTGGTTGGAACTGTGCTGCTTCTTGCCCCTTGGTTGTGCAGCTTCTCACGGACATGCTCTGCACTCTCTCATTGCCCGGGTTGGAACTGTGCTGCTTGTTGCCCCTTGGCTGTGCAGCTTCTCACGGGCATGCTCTGCACTCTCTCATGGCCTGGTTGGAACTGTGCTGCTTGTTGCCCCCTGGTTGTGCAGCGTCTCATGGACATGCTCTGCACTCTCTCATTGGCCTGGTTGGAACTGTGCTGCTTGTTGCCCCTTGGTTGTGCAGCTTCTCATGGACATGCTCTGCACTCTCTCGTTGCCCTGGTTGGAACTGTGCTGCTTCTTGCCCCTTGGCTGTGCAGCTTCTCATGGACATGCTCTGCACTCTCTCGTTGCCCTGGTTGGAACTGTGCTGCCCGTTGCCCCTTGGCTGTGCAGCTTCTCGTGGACATGCTCTGCACTCTCTCATTGCCCTGGTTGGAACTGTGCTGCTTCTTGCCCCTTGGCTGTGCAGCTTCTCACGGACATGCTCTGCACTCTCTCATTGCCCTGGTTGGAACTGTGCTGCTTGTTGCCCCTTGGTTGTGCAGCTTCTCATGGACATGCTCTGCACTCTCTCATTGCCCTGGTTGGAACTGTGCTGCTTCTTGCCCCTTGGCTGTGCAGCTTCTCACGGACATGCTCTGCACTCTCTCATTGCCCTGGTTGGAACTGTGCTGCTTGTTGCCCCTTGGTTGTGCAGCTTCTCATGGACATGCTCTGCACTCTCTCATTGCCCTGGTTGGAACTGTGCTGCTTCTTGCCCCTTGGTTGTGCAGCTTCTCATGGACATGCTCTGCACTCTCTCATTGCCCTGGTTGGAACTGTGCTGCTTCTTGCCCCTTGGTTGTGCAGCTTCTCGTGGTCATGCTCTGCACTCTCTCATTGCCCTGGTTGGAACTGTGCTGCTTCTTGCCCCTTGGTTGTGCAGCTTCTCGTGGACATGCATTGCACTCTCTCATTGCCCTGGTTGGAACTGTGCTGCTTCTTGCCCCTTGGTTGTGAAGCTTCTCATGGACATGCTCTGCACTCTCTCGTTGCCCTGGTTGGAACTGTGCTGCTTGTTGCCCCTTGGCTGTGCAGCTTCTCATGGACATGCTCTGCACTCTCTCATTGCCCTGCCTGGAACTGTGCTGCTCGTTGCCCCTTGGTTGTGCAGCTTCTCATGGACATGCTCTGCACTCTCTCATTGCCCTGGTTGGAACTGTGCTGCTTGTTGCCCCTTGGTTGTGCAGCTTCTCATGGACATGCTCTGCACTCTCTCATTGCCCTGGCTGGAACTGTGCTGCTTCTTGCCCCTTGGTTGTGCAGCTTCTCGTGGACATGCTCTGCACTCTCTCGTTGCCCTGGTTGGAATTGTGCTGCTTCCTGCCCCTTGGTTGTGCAGCTTCTCATGGACATGCTCTGCACTCTCTCGTTGCCCTGGTTGGAACTGTGCTGCTTGTTGCCCCTTGGTTGTGCAGCTTCTCGTGGACATGCTCTGCACTCTCTCATTGCCCTGGTTGGAACTGTGCTGCTCGTTGCCCCTTGGTTGTGCAGCTTCTCATGGACATGCTCTGCACTCTCTCGTTGCCCTGGTTGGAACTGTGCTGCTTGTTGCCCCTTGGTTGTGCAGCTTCTCGTGGACATGCTCTGCACTCTCTCATTGCCCTGGTTGGAACTGTGCTGTTCCTTGCCCCTTGGTTGTGCTGCGTCTCATGGACATGCTCTGCACTCTCTCATTGCCCTGGTTGGAACTGTGCTGCTCGTTGCCCCTTGGTTGTGCAGCTTCTCATGGACATGCTCTGCACTCTCTCGTTGCCCTGGTTGGAACTGTGCTGCTTGTTGCCCCTTGGTTGTGCAGCTTCTCACGGACATGCTCTGCACTCTCTCATTGCCCGGGTTGGAACTGTGCTGCTTGTTGCCCCTTGGCTGTGCAGCTTCTCACGGGCATGCTCTGCACTCTCTCATTGCCCGGGTTGGAACTGTGCTGCTTGTTGCCCCTTGGTTGTGCAGCTTCTCATGGACATGCTCTGCACTCTCTCATTGGCCTGCCTGGAACTGTGCTGCTGTTGCCCCTTGGTTGTGCAGCTTCTCATGGACATGCTCTGCACTCTCTCATTGGCCTGCCTGGAACTGTGCTGCTTCTTGCCCCTTGGTTGTGCAGCTTCTCACGGACATGCTCTGCACTCTCTCATTGCCCTGGTTGGAACTGTGCTGCTTGTTGCCCCTTGGCTGTGCAGCTTCCCGTGGACATGCTCTGCACTCTCTCATTGCCCTGGTTGGATCTGTGCTGCTTCTTGCCCCTTGGTTGTGCAGCTTCTCATGGACATGCTCTGCACTCTCTCATTGCCCTGGTTGGAACTGTGCTGCTTGTTGCCCCTTGGTTGTGCAGCTTCTCATGGACATGCT
The DNA here is from genome assembly GCF_964263255.1 of Lissotriton vulgaris. Classification (NCBI taxonomy): domain Eukaryota; kingdom Metazoa; phylum Chordata; class Amphibia; order Caudata; family Salamandridae; genus Lissotriton; species Lissotriton vulgaris. The sequence continues at coordinate 492,699 of NW_028250124.1, forward strand.
CTGCACTCTCTCATTGGCCTGGTTGGAACTGTGCTGCTTGTTGCCCCTTGGCTGTGCAGCTTCTCGTGGACATGCTCTGCACTCTCTCATGGCCTGGTTGGAACTGTGCTGCTTGTTGCCCCTTGGTTGTGCAGCTTCTCATGGTCATGCTCTGCACTCTCTCATTGCCCTGGTTGGAACTGTGCTGCTTCTTGCCCCTTGGTTGTGCAGCTTCTCGTGGACATGCATTGCACTCTCTCATTGCCCTGGTTGGAACTGTGCTGCTTCTTGCCCCTTGGTCGTGCAGCTTCTCATGGTCATGCTCTGCACTCTCTCATTGCCCTGGTTGGAACTGTGCTGCTTCTTGCCCCTTGGTTGTGCAGCTTCTCGTGGACATGCTCTGCACTCTCTCATTGCCCTGGTTGGAACTGTGCTGCTTCTTGCCCCTTGGTTGTGAAGCTTCTCATGGACATGCTCTGCACTCTCTCGTTGCCCTGGTTGGAACTGTGCTGCTTGTTGCCCCTTGGCTGTGCAGCTTCTCATGGACATGCTCTGCACTCTCTCATTGCCCTGCCTGGAACTGTGCTGCTCGTTGCCCCTTGGTTGTGCAGCTTCTCATGGACATGCTCTGCACTCTCTCATTGCCCTGGTTGGAACTGTGCTGCTTCTTGCCCCTTGGTTGTGCAGCTTCTCATGGGCATGCTCTGCACTCTCTCATTGGCCTGCCTGGAACTGTGCTGCTTCTTGCCCCTTGGCTGTGCAGCTTCTCATGGACATGCTCTGCACTCTCTCGTTGCCCTGGTTGGAACTGTGCTGCTTGTTGCCCCTTGGTTGTGCAGCTTCTCATGGGCGTGCTCTGCACTCTCTCATTGCCCGGGTTGGAACTGTGCTGCTTCTTGCCCCTTGGCTGTGCAGCTCCTCATGGACATGCTCTGCACTCTCTCATTGCCCTGGTTGGAACTGTGCTGCTTCTTGCCCCTTGGCTGTGCAGCTTCTCATGGACATGCTCTGCACTCTCTCGTTGCCCTGGTTGGAACTGTGCTGCTTCTTGCCCCTTGGCTGTGCAGCTTCTCATGGACATGCTCTGCACTCTCTCATTGCCCTGGTTGGAACTGTGCTGCTTCTTGCCCCTTGGCTGTGCAGCTCCTCATGGACATGCTCTGCACTCTCTCATTGCCCTGGTTGGAACTGTGCTGCTTCTTGCCCCTTGGCTGTGCAGCTCCTCATGGACATGCTCTGCACTCTCTCGTTGCCCTGGTTGGAACTGTGCTGCTTCTTGCCTCTTGGCTGTGCAGCTTCTCATGGACATGCTCTGCACTCTCTCATTGCCCTGGTTGGAACTGTGCTGCTTCTTGCCCCTTGGCTGTGCAGCTCCTCATGGACATGCTCTGCACTCTCTCGTTGCCCTGGTTGGAACTGTGCTGCTTCTTGCCCCTTGGCTGTGCAGCTTCTCATGGACATGCTCTGCACTCTCTCATTGCCCTGGTTGGAACTGTGCTGCTCGTTGCCCCTTGGCTGTGCAGCTTCTCATGGACATGCTCTGCACTCTCTCATTGCCCTGGTTGGAACTGTGCTGCTTCTTGCCCCTTGGTTGTGCAGCTTCTCATGGACATGCTCTGCACTCTCTCGTTGCCCTGGTTGGAACTGTGCTGCTTCTTGCCCCTTGGTTGTGCAGCTTCTCATGGACATGCTCTGCACTCTCTCATTGCCCTGGTTGGAACTGTGCTGCTCCTTGCCCCTTGGCTGTGCAGCGTCTCATGGACATGCTCTGCACTCTCTCATTGCCCTGGTTGGAACTGTGCTGCTTGTTGCCCCTTGGTTGTTCAGCTTCTCATGGACGTGCTCTGCACTCTCTTGTTGCCCTGGTTGGAACTGTGCTGCTCCTTGCCCCTTGGTTGTGCAGCTTCTCATGGACATGCTCTGCACTCTCTCATTGCCCTGGTTGGAACTGTGCTGCTCGTTGCCCCTTGGCTGTGCAGCTTCTCATGGACATGCTCTGCACTCTCTCATTGCCCTGCCTGGAACTGTGCTGCTTCTTGCCCCTTGGCTGTGCAGCTTCTCATGGGCATGCTCTGCACTCTCTCGTTGCCCTGGTTGGAACTGTGCTGCTTGTTGCCCCTTGGTTGTGCAGCTTCTCGTGGACATGCTTTGCACTCTCTCGTTGCCCTGGTTGGAACTGTGCTGCTTGTTGCCCCTTGGTTGTGCAGCTTCTCATGGACATGCTCTGCACTCTCTCATTGCCCTGGTTGGAACTGTGCTGCTTGTTGCCCCTTGGTTGTGCAGCTTCTCATGGACATGCTCTGCACTCTCTCGTTGCCCTGGTTGGAACTGTGCTGCTCGTTGCCCCTTGGTTGTGCAGCTTCTCATGGGCATGCTCTGCACTCTCTCATGCCCTGGTTGGATCTGTGCTTGTTAGACGGACCGGGAGGGTCGGCCGAGTTTACGGGGAGAGGTCTCCAGGGAGAGCCGTCTCCAACGACTGTACAGATAAGTAACTTCCCCCCCACAGACGGACACCACACAAGATTGAAGGTTAACGAGGCTTTATATGCAATTCTTAGGTTACGTTGATATAATACAAGGAGGTCTGGACTCAGGGGTCCCCTCGGTTCTGATCTCTGGTTGAGGAAAAGGGTAGCGGGGCAGTCTTAGTTACCAAATGAGTTCAATAGCTCTCAATCCTCGAGCTCGGCGTGTTTGCTGATCGGGCCGTGGAGGAGCCAAGCAGGTCCCGAGATGGATGAAGGATGGTCGACGGGCCGTGGAGAAGCCAAGCAGGTCCCGATGCAGATGACGGTTACAACGGTCCGCGGCCTCGCCAGCAGATCCGGACGACGGTGAAGGATGAAGGTTACGACGACTGTGGCAGCGCCAACAGGCAGGATGATGGTGCACAGGACAGAGCTACGGCAGCGCCAGTAGTCCGTCCAGGATGAGTTCTTCTTTCGTCTCTCGACTCCAAGATACAACTGCCTTCCTGTTCTGGAGCTGCCCCAGTTATAGGGCTGGCGTGCTTTGATGTCCGGACCCTCGCACTTGGAGGTCGGGAGGTCCGGGATGAGGGAGTCCAGACACCCAGCAGGGGGGTGGAGCCAGCGCCCGGGGAGGCGATGGGCGAGCGGCACTGGCCGGGGGAGAACCATCGACACCTCTTTCTCCCATTGACTGGCCAAGTAGCTCGCTCACCTCCTGGGTGGAGGGTGGTGCCGGAATGTCTGAGGCCGGGCTAGGCCCAGGGTTGAGGTCGATCGGGGGCCAGGCGGCCTCGTGGCGAAGTGTCCAAGATGGCGGCCCCGGCTGGGCGCATGGGTCGGCAGTGGATCGGACCCACGAGGTTATCATGCTCGAGGGCAGGTGTCCCTGAGGGGACGTAGGACGTGCAATGGTGGTGTGTGGTGCTTGTGTGACTGGCTCGGGCTTGGTCGAGCCGGGGGAGAGCGGCCCGTCATGTGGCCTGTCCAACATGCGTCCCCCCCAGCTGAAGGCGGGGAGAGTTACCCATCCTCTTGGGGACTCTCTTCGTCGAGGCAGAAAAACCGGGACAGGCCATCCGCGTTGGCGTGGTCGGACCCAGGCCGGTGTTCAACGGTGAAGTCCATACCTTGCAAGGAGATGGACCAGCGTAGCAGTTTTGGGTTTTCCCCCCGCATATGCATCAACCACTGCAGGGGTCGGTGGTCAGTCTGCACCCGAAAGTGGGTGCCAAAAAGGTAGGGTCGGAGCTTCTTGAGGGCCCATACCACAGCGAAGGCTTCCCTCTCTATGGTGCTCCAGCGTTGTTCCCGTGGCAGGAGTCTCCGGCTGATGAAGGCCACCGGTTGATCAAGGCCTTCGGTGTTCACCTGGGACAGGACCGCCCCAATGCCCTGGTCGGAGGCGTCCGTCTGGACGACGAACTCCCGGCTGTAGTCTGGGGCCTGGAGCACAGGAGCGGAACACATGGCGGCCTTTAGCTGTTCGAAGGCCGCTTGACACTCTGGGGTCCAGTTCACCTTCTTGGGCTGATTTTTTGACGTGAGTTCGGTGAGAGGCCCCACGATGGTACCATAGTCTTTCACGAACCTTCGGTAGTAGCCCGTGAGGCCCAGGAAGGCTCGCACCTCAGTTTGAGTGATAGGGGGTTGCCAGTTCTGGATGGCGGCAATTTTCAGTTGTAGAGGGGCCACTAGTCCGCTTCCCACCTGGTGTCCGAGGTAGGTCACTGACCCTTGTCCAATTTGACATTTGCTGGCCTTGATCGTGAGGCCAGCTCGCTGAAGGGCTTGCAACACTGCTTGGAGGTGGTGGAGGTGCTCGGTCCAGTGGTGGCTGTACACAGCGATGTCGTCCAGGTAGGCGGCGCTGAACTCTTCGAGCCCCGCCAGGACCTGATTGACGAGCCGTTGGAAAGTCGCTGGGGCATTTTTCATGCCGAAGGGCATGACCGTGAAATGATAGTGGCCATCGGGGGTGGAGAAGGCAGAACGTTCTTGTGCTCGGGGTGTGAGGCCGATCTGCCAATAGCCTGCCGTTAGATCGAAGATGCTGAGGTAGCGGGCAGCGCCCATTCGGTCGACCAGTTCATCTGCCCGGGGGATGGGGTGTGCGTCCGTTCTGGTGACTTCATTCAGGCCCCGGTAGTCGACACAGAACCGGAGTTCGGGTGTGGTTCCGGGGGCGGCTGCTTTGGGGACCAGTACGACCGGGCTGGCCCATGGACTGTCGGAGGGCTCGATGACCCCGAGCGTGAGCATCTTAGTTACTTCCGCCTGGATGCAGGCCCGTACCCGATCAGGTACGCGGTAGGCCCCGTGGCGGATAGGAGGGCTGTCTCCGGTGTCCACATCGTGCACACACCAGGAAGTGACACCTGGGGTGAGGGAGAACAGGCTGGCAAATCGTGATAGGAGGGCTTGGCACTCTTGGCGTTGTTCCTGGGTGAGGGTCTCCGAGAGTCGGACCCCATTCACGGAGCCGTCTTGCTCCTGGGTCCGCAAGAGGTCCGGGAGAGGCTCGGAGTCGTCTTCAACCCCGTTGTCTGTGGCCATCAAGAGGCTGAGTTCTGTTCGTGCAAAGTGGGGTTTCAGCCTGTTGGTGTGGAGGACTCGGAGCGGATTCCGGGCGGACTCCATATCGATCAGATAGGTGGCAGGACCCTTGCGCTCGATTACCTTGAAGGGTCCCGTCCATTTGTCTTGGAGAGCGCACGGTTCTGTGGGGGACATTACCCAGACCTGTTGCCCCGGCTCGAATTCAATAGATGAGGCGTTCTGGTCATACCATTTCTTCATGTCCTCTTGACTGGCCTCTAGGTTGGCTTTTGCTAGGTCTCTGAACCGCTGGGACTGGTTGCGGAGGGTGAGGAGGTACCGGAAGACATCTGGAGGACTCTTGGCCGGAGGCATCTCCCAGCCTTCTTTGATCAGGCTGAGTGGCCCCCGTACTGGGTGCCCATAGAGCAGCTCGAATGGGCTGAAGCCTAGGGACTTCTGTGGGACCTCCCGGTAGGCGAAGAGGAGGCACGGCAGCAGCACGTCCCACTGGCGACGGAGGGGTTCTTCCAATCCCCCGATCATCCCTTTTAGTGTGCGATTGAACCGCTCAACAAGTCCGTTTCCTTGGGGGTGATAGGGGGTCGTGAAGCGGTAGGTGACCCCACACTGTTGCCAGAGGGACTTCATATATTTGGAAATAAAGTTCGTGCCTCTGTCACTGACGACTTCTCGGGGGAACCCCACACGGGAGAAGATCCCCATCAGGGCCCTGCCGACCACTGGGGCTGTGACGGTCCGGAGAGGAATAGCCTCAGGGTAGCGGGTGGCGTGGTCCACTAGTACTAGGATGAAGCGATGGCCTTGTCTTGTACGCGGGTCTAGGGGTCCCACAATGTCTATTCCGACCCTCTCAAATGGGGTCGTGACTACGGGAAAGGGTTGCAGGGGGGCCTTTAATTTGCGGCCGCTCTTCCCACTAGCTTGGCACGTGGGGCAAGATCGGCAATGCTGGTGCACATCGTTTCTCATTTTTGGCCAGAAGAAGTGGGTCACTAGGCGGCTGTAGGTTTTATCTTGTCCCAGGTGCCCTGCCAGGGGGACATCGTGGGCCAGATTTAGCAGGAAGTCTCTAAAGCGGAGGGGCACCACTAGTACTCGGTTGGCCCCCAGCTCGGCGATTCGTTGCTCGCTGTACAATAGGTCATTGTCCCAGTAGACCCAATGAGTTCCGGAGGTATCCCCTGCGCTTTGGGCGAGCGCTTGTTGTCGGAGTCCCTCAAGGGAGGGACAGGTCTTCTGCTCCTGACGAAATTGTTCTTGTGTGGGTCCCCCTTCTTGAGCCCACTGGTCAAGATTAGCAAGGTCGGAAGGTTGAGCAGGTTCGAGGGGGATGCCCTGGTCGGGGGTCTCGGCGGGGGCGACCGGAGGCGGAGGCGCCGGCCATTCTGGTTCTTCCGGGTGATGGTTGGCACGGGCGGCCATGGACCGGGTGGTGACGCAGGCCCAGTCTGGGACGCCCAACATCCCCAAGTGTTCTTTTCGCTCCACGGCTGCCCACGGGGAGCTTTCCAGGTCATTTCCGAGGAGGCAGTCCACGGGGGCGTCGTCTCGGACCGTTACTTTCAACATGCCGGAGACCCCTCCCCACTCAAAGGGGACGCAGGCCATCCGACACAGACTCTCCGAGTTGTCGGCTGATCGCACAGGGCAGAGAATGTTCGGTAGATATTGTTCTGGGGTCACCAGATGACAGCGGACGGCTGTCACACTGGCCCCGGTGTCTCGAAGGGCTTCGGCCCGTTGTCCATTGATGCTCACCCATTGGCTGTACTTCTGGGTGTTAGCGGGTAGGGGGACCCGCGGGACCATGTCTCTTCCCCCTAAGCACGCGAGAGTCATGGCGGCTGGCTCCCACTCTTGATACTCTTGCTCGTCTGTTTCTTGTTCCTCGGAGATCTGTTCTTCCCCTAGTGCCGCGGCGGCCACCTGGCGGGGTCTGGGACTCTGATACTGCGGGCAGCTTGGGTCGTTTGCATAGTGGCCGACTCGTTGGCATCGGTGACATGTAACATTGGCTCTGTATCCCGGTCGCGCCGGGGTGCTGCCCCGGTTGGCCGGGGGGGTGGTGCTGGTAGTGGGGGCGGCCGGAGTGTTGTCTCTTCCACGTCCTTGGCCCCCTCCTCCTCCTCTGGATCGGTGGTGACCATTGTTGTTCCTGTTCTGCTCGTAGGACCCATTCCGGCCCACTCGGGTGATCTCCCACCGGTCAGCTTCAGCTGCGAGCTGCCGGGGATCGGTTAACTTGCTGTCGAGGAGGTGTTGGCGTAGTTCAATGAAGCAATTGTTGGACAGATGCTCCCATACCATCAGATTGAACAACTGCTCGTAGGTCGTGACGTTGTTCCCTCTGATCCAGCCTTCGAAGGCTCGGCTAAAGTACGTTACATAGTCCACCCAAGTTGTACCTGGAATGCGTGTGCAGTCTCGGAACCTCTGACGGTACATCTCGGGCGTGAGGCCATAGCGAGTGAGGAGGGCCGCTTTCATATGGTCGTAGGAGGTCATCTGGTGGTCTGGGAGCTGTAACAGAGTATCGCGGCCCTCATTGAGGAATTTGCCCCATAGGCCGGCTCCCCAGTCGGCTCTATCGATCCGGTGCGCAGTCATCGCGATTTCATATGCCTTAAACCATTGCTGGATGTCGTCTTCTCGAAAATATTCTCGGACCACATCCTTGGGGATGTGCACTTTTTTGTCCGTGGTCCCTGGGGTGGACGGTCTGTCGGGCACCCCTAACTCTTTATTCTGTTTGCGCAGGTTGATCTCGGCTAGGTTCCGCTCGTGCTCGTACGTTAGTCTTTTTTCCTCGAGCTCCCTTTGCCTCTGTTTCTCCTCTCTTTCTTCTCGGAGGCGAAGGTGCTCTAAGTTTATTTTTTGCTCGGCCAATTTGAGTTCTATGTCCATCTTGAGTCGGGCCATTTCGAGTTCGTGTAGTCGGGCTTTTTCTCTTTCTTGGATCTCGTCTTGCGAGAGACCCGTTCTTTGCTCTTCAGGGGCCGTGTTGGTCTTTTTCGCGGTGCTTTGCTCAGGGGCTTCGACATCCCCGGTCTCTGCCCAAGATTCTAGGGCATGCTTAAAATCGTCCTTGGTACTTAGTCCGGTGGTAGCGATACCTAGTTCGATGCAGAACTGCTTTAGTTCACGATGGCTGTATTCCTCTAGTTTTTCCATTTGGAACTTCTCAGTTGATCCGCTCTCTTTAGTCGACATTGTTGTTCGTTGTGGGGTGAGCTACTCTCTGTACGTTATGCGGTGATTCGGATCGCGCCGCTGGCCACCAATGTTAGACGGACCGGGAGGGTCGGCCGAGTTTACGGGGAGAGGTCTCCAGGGAGAGCCGTCTCCAACGACTGTACAGATAAGTAACTTCCCCCCCACAGACGGACACCACACAAGATTGAAGGTTAACGAGGCTTTATATGCAATTCTTAGGTTACGTTGATATAATACAAGGAGGTCTGGACTCAGGGGTCCCCTCGGTTCTGATCTCTGGTTGAGGAAAAGGGTAGCGGGGCAGTCTTAGTTACCAAATGAGTTCAATAGCTCTCAATCCTCGAGCTCGGCGTGTTTGCTGATCGGGCCGTGGAGGAGCCAAGCAGGTCCCGAGATGGATGAAGGATGGTCGACGGGCCGTGGAGAAGCCAAGCAGGTCCCGATGCAGATGACGGTTACAACGGTCCGCGGCCTCGCCAGCAGATCCGGACGACGGTGAAGGATGAAGGTTACGACGACTGTGGCAGCGCCAACAGGCAGGATGATGGTGCACAGGACAGAGCTACGGCAGCGCCAGTAGTCCGTCCAGGATGAGTTCTTCTTTCGTCTCTCGACTCCAAGATACAACTGCCTTCCTGTTCTGGAGCTGCCCCAGTTATAGGGCTGGCGTGCTTTGATGTCCGGACCCTCGCACTTGGAGGTCGGGAGGTCCGGGATGAGGGAGTCCAGACACCCAGCAGGGGGGTGGAGCCAGCGCCCGGGGAGGCGATGGGCGAGCGGCACTGGCCGGGGGAGAACCATCGACACCTCTTTCTCCCATTGACTGGCCAAGTAGCTCGCTCACCTCCTGGGTGGAGGGTGGTGCCGGAATGTCTGAGGCCGGGCTAGGCCCAGGGTTGAGGTCGATCGGGGGCCAGGCGGCCTCGTGGCGAAGTGTCCAAGATGGCGGCCCCGGCTGGGCGCATGGGTCGGCAGTGGATCGGACCCACGAGGTTATCATGCTCGAGGGCAGGTGTCCCTGAGGGGACGTAGGACGTGCAATGGTGGTGTGTGGTGCTTGTGTGACTGGCTCGGGCTTGGTCGAGCCGGGGGAGAGCGGCCCGTCATGTGGCCTGTCCAACAGTGCTGCTTGTTGCCCCTTGGTTGTGCAGCTTCTCATGGACATGCTCGGCACTCTCTCATTGCCCTGTCTGGAACTGTGCTGCTTCTTGCCCCTTGGTTGTGCAGCGTCTCATGGACATGCTCTGCACTCTCTCATTGCCCTGGTTGGAACTGTGCTGCTTCTTGCCCCTTGGTTGTGCAGCTTCTCATGGGCATGCTCTGCACTCTCTCATGCCCTGGTTGGATCTGTGCTGCTTGTTGCCCCTTGGTTGTGCAGCTTCTCATGGACATGCTCGGCACTCTCTCATTGCCCTGTCTGGAACTGTGCTGCTTCTTGCCCCTTGGTTGTGCAGCGTCTCATGGACATGCTCTGCACTCTCTCATTGCCCTGGTTGGAACTGTGCTGCTTCTTGCCCCTTGGCTGTGCAGCTTCTCATGGACATGCTCTGCACTCTCTCATTGCCCTGGTTGGAACTGTGCTGCTTGTTGCCCCTTGGTTGTGCAGCTTCTCATGGACATGCTCTGCACTCTCTCATTGGCCTGCCTGGAACTGTGCTGCTTGTTGCCCCTTGGTTGTGCAGCTTCTCATGGACATGCTCTGAACTCTCTCATTGCCCTGGTTGGAACTGTGCTGCTTGTTGCCCCTTGGTTGTGCAGCTTCTCATGGACATGCTCTGCACTCTCTCATTGCCCTGGTTGGAACTGTGCTGCTTGTTGCCCCTTGGTTGTGTAGCTTCTCACGGACATGCTCTGCACTCTCTCATTGCCCTGGTTGGAACTGTGCTGCTTCTTGCCCCTTGGTTGTGCAGCTTCTCATGGACATGCTCTGCACTCTCTCATTGCCCTGGTTGGAACTGTGCTGCTTCTTGCCCCTTGGCTGTGCAGCTTCTCGTGGACATGCTCTGCACTCTCTCGTTGCCCTGGTTGGAACTGTGCTGCTTGTTGCCCCTTGGCTGTGCAGCTTCTCATGGACATGCTCTGCACTTTCTCATTGCCCTGGTTGCACCTGTGCTGCTTCTTGCCCCTTGGTTGTGCAGCTTCTCATGGACATGCTCTGCACTCTCTCATTCCCTGGTTGGAACTGTGCTGCTTGTTGCCCCTTGGTTGTGCAGCGTCTCATGGACATGCTCTGCACTCTCTCGTTGCCCTGGTTGGAACTGTGCTGCTCGTTGCCCCTTGGTTGTGCAGCTTCTCATGGACATGCTCTGCGCTCTCTCATTGCCCTGGTTGGAACTGTGCTGCTTGTTGCCCCTTGGTTGTGCAGCGTCTCATGGACATGCTCTGCACTCTCTCATTGCCCTGGTTGGAACTGTGCTGCTTGTTGCCCCTTGGTTGTGCAGCGTCTCATGGACATGCTCTGCACTCTCTCATTGCCCTGGTTGGAACTGTGCTGCTTCTTGCCCCTTGGTTGTGCAGCTTCTCATGGACATGCTCTGCACTCTCTCATTGCCCTGGTTGGAACTGTGCTGCTTGTTGCCCCTTGGTTGTGCAGCTTCTCATAGACATGCTCTGCACTCTCTCATTGCCCTGGTTGGAACTGTGCTGCTTGTTGCCCCTTGGTTGTGCAGCTTCTCGTGGACATGCTCTGCACTCTCTCATTGCCCTGCCTGGAACTGTGCTGCTTGTTGCCCCTTGGTCGTGCAGCTTCTCATAGACGTGCTCGGCGCTCTCTCATGCCCTGGTTGGATCTGTGCTGCTTGTTGCCCCTTGGCTGTGCAGCTTCCCGTGGACATGCTCGGCACTCTCTCATTGCCCTGGTTGGAACTGTGCTGCTTGTTGCCCCTTGGTTGTGCAGCTTCTCGTGGACATGCTCTGCACTCTCTCATTGCCCTGGTTGGAACTGTGCTGCTTCTTGCCCCTTGGCTGTGCAGCTTCTCATGGACATGCTCTGCACTCTCTCATTGCCCGGGTTGGAACTGTGCTGCTTGTTGCCCCTTGGTTGTGCAGCTTCTCATAGACATGCTCTGCACTCTCTCATTGGCCTGCCTGGAACTGTGCTGCTTGTTGCCCCTTGGTTGTGCAGCTTCTCATGGACATGCTCTGCACTCTCTCATTGCCCTTGTTGGAACTGTGCTGCTTCTTGCCCCTTGGTTGTGCAGCTTCTCAGAGACATGCTCTGCACTCTCTCATTGCCCTGGTTGGAACTGTGCTGCTTGTTGCCCCTTGGTTGTGCAGCTTCTCATGGACATGCTCTGCACTCTCTCGTTGCCCTGGTTGGAACTGTGCTGCTTGTTGCCCCTTGGTTGTGCAGCTCCTCATGGACATGCTCTGCACTCTCTCATTGCCCTGGTTGGAACTGTGCTGCTCCTTGCCCCTTGGTTGTGCAGCTTCTCATGGACATGCTCTGCACTCTCTCATTGGCCAGCCTGGAACTGTGCTGCTCCTTGCCCCTTGGTTGTGCGGCTTCTCGCGGACATGCTCTGCACTCTCTCATTGCCCTGGTTGGAACTGTGCTGCTTCTTGCCCCTTGGCTGTGCAGCTTCTCATGGACGTGCTCTGCACTCTCTCATTGCCCTGGTTGGAACTGTGCTGCTTCTTGCCCCTTGGCTGTGCAGCTTCTCATGGACGTGCTCTGCACTCTCTCATTGCCCTGGTTGGAACTGTGCTGCTTCTTGCCCCTTGGTTGTGCAGCTTCTCATGGACATGCTCTGCACTCTCTCGTTGCCCTGGTTGGAACTGTGCTGCTTCTTGCCCCTTGGTTGTGCAGCTTCTCGTGGACATGCTCTGCACTCTCTCATTGCCCTGGTTGGAACTGTGCTGCTTGTTGCCCCTTGGTTGTGCAGCTTCTCATGGACATGCTCTGCACTCTCTCATTGCCCTGGTTGGAACTATGCTGCTTGTTGCCCCTTGGCTGTGCAGCTTCCCGTGGACATGCTCGGCACTCTCTCATTGCCCTGGTTGGAACTATGCTGCTTGTTGCCCCTTGGCTGTGCAGCTTCTCATGGACATGCTCTGCACTCTCTCATTGCCCTGGTTGGAACTGTGCTGCTTGTTGCCCCTTGGCTGTGCAGCTTCTCGTGGACATGCTCTGCACTCTCTCATTGCCCTGGTTGGAACTGTGCTGCTTGTTGCCCCTTGGTTGTGCAGCTTCTCATGGACATGCTCTGCACTCTCTCATTGCCCTGGTTGGAACTGTGCTGCTTGTTGCCCCTTGGTTGTGCAGCTTCTCACGGACATGCTCTGCACTCTCTCATTGCCTGGGTTGGAACTGTGCTGCTTTTTGCCCCTTGGTTGTGCAGCTTCTCATGGACATGCTCTGCACTCTCTCGTTGCCCTGGTTGGAACTGTGCTGCTCGTTGCCCCTTGGTTGTGCAGCTTCTCGTGGACATGCTCTGCACTCTCTTGTTGCCCTGGTTGGAACTGTGCTGCTCGTTGCCCCTTGGTTGTGCAGCTTCTCATGGGCATGCTCTGCACTCTCTCGTTGCCCTGGTTGGAACTGTGCTGCTTGTTGCCCCTTGGTTGTGCAGCTTCCCATGGACATGCTCTGCACTCTCTCGTTGCCCTGGTTGGAACTGTGCTGCTTCCTGCCCCTTGGTTGTGCAGCTTCTCATGGACATTGTTAGACGGACCGGGAGGGTCGGCCGAGATTACGGGGAGAGGTCTCCAGGGAGAGCCGTCTCCAACGACTGTACAGATAAGTAACTTCCCCCCCACAGACGGACACCACACAAGATTGAAGGTTAACGAGACTTTATATGCAATTCTTAGGTTACGTTGATATAATACAAGGAGGTCTGGACTCAGGGGTCCCCTCGGTTCTGATCTCTGGTTGAGGAAAAGGGTAGCGGGACAGTCTTAGTTACCAATGAGTTCAATAGCTCTCAATCCTCGAGCTCGGCGTGTTTGCTGATCGGGCCGTGGAGGAGCCAAGCAGGTCCCGAGATGGATGAAGGATGGTCGACGGGCCGTGGAGAAGCCAAGCAGGTCCCGATGCAGATGACGGTTACAACGGTCCGCGGCCACGCCAGCAGATCCCGACGACGATGAAGGATGAAGGTTACGACGGCTGTGGCAGCGCCAACAGGCAGGACGATGGTGCACAGGACAGAGCTACGGCAGCGCCAGTAGTCCGTCCAGGATGAGTTCCTCTTTACGTCTCTCGACTCCAAGATACAACTGCCTTCCTGCTCTGGAGCTGCCCCAGTTATAGGGCTGGCGTGCTTTGATGTCCGGACCCTCGCACTTGGAGGTCGGGAGGTCCGGGATGAGGGAGTCCAGACACCCAGCAGGGGGGTGGAGCCAGCGCCCGGGGAGGCGATGGGCGAGCGGCACTGGCCGGGGGAGAACCATCGACACCTCTTTCTCCCATTGACTGGCCAAGTAGCTCGCTCACCTCCTGGGTGGAGGGTGGTGCCGGAATGTCTGAGGCCGGGCTAGGCCCAGGGTTGAGGTCGATCGGGGGCCAGGCGGCCTCGTGGCGAAGTGTCCAAGATGGCGGCCCAGGCTGGGCGCATGGGTCGGCAGTGGATCGGACCCACGAGGTTATTATGCTCGAGGGCAGGTGTCCCTGAGGGGACGTAGGACGTGCAATGGTGGTGTGTGGTGCTTGCGTGACTGGCTCGGACCTGGTCGAGCCGGGGGAGAGCGGCCCGTCATGTGGCCTGTCCAACATGCGTCCCCCCCAGCTGAAGGCGGGGAGAGTTACCCATCCCCTTGGGGACTCTCTTCGTCGAGGCGGAAAAACCGGGACAGGCCATCCGCGTTGGCGTGGTCGGACCCAGGCCGGTGTTCAACGGTAAAGTCCATACCTTGCAAGGAGATGGACCAGCGTAGCAGTTTTGGGTTTTCCCCCCGCATATGCATCAACCACTGCAGGGGTCGGTGGTCAGTCTGCACCCGAAAGTGGGTGCCAAAAAGGTAGGGTCGGAGCTTCTTGAGGGCCCATACCACCGCGAAGGCTTCCCTCTCTATGGTGCTCCAGCGTTGCTCCCGTGGCAGGAGTCTCCGGCTGATGAAGGCCACCGGTTGATCAAGGCCTTCGGTGTTCACCTGGGACAGGACCGCCCCAATGCCCTGGTCGGAGGCGTCCGTCTGGACGACGAACTCCCGGCTGTAGTCTGGGGCCTGGAGCACAGGAGCGGAACACATGGCGGCCTTTAACCGTTCGAATGCCGCTTGGCACTCTGGGGTCCAGTTCACCTTCTTGGGCTGATTTTTTGACGTGAGTTCGGTGAGAGGCCCCACGATGGTACCATAGTCTTTCACGAACCTTCGGTAGTAGCCCGTGAGGCCCAGGAAGGCTCGCACCTCAGTTTGAGTGATAGGGGGTTGCCAGTTCTGGATGGCGGCAATTTTCAGTTGTAGAGGGGCCACTAGACCGCTTCCCACCTGGTGTCCGAGGTAGGTCACTGACCCTTGTCCAATTTGACATTTGCTGGCCTTGATCGTGAGGCCAGCTCGCTGAAGGGCTTGCAGTACTGCTTGGAGGTGGTGGAGGTGCTCGGTCCAATGGTGGCTGTACACAGCGATGTCGTCCAGGTAGGCGGCGCTGAACTCTTCGAGCCCCGCCAGGACCTGATTGACGAGCCGTTGGAAAGTCGCTGGGGCATTTTTCATGCCGAAGGGCATGACCGTGAAATGATAGTGGCCATCGGGGGTGGAGAAGGCCGAACGTTCTTGTGCTCGGGGTGTGAGGCCGATCTGCCAATAGCCTGCCGTTAGGTCGAAGATGCTGAGGTAGCGGGCAGCGCCCATTCGGTCGACCAGTTCATCTGCCCGGGGGATGGGGTGTGCGTCCGTTCTGGTGACTTCATTCAGGCCCCGGTAGTCGACACAGAACCGGAGTTCGGGTGTGGTTCCGGGGGCGGCTGCTTTGGGGACCAGTACGACCGGGCTGGCCCATGGACTGTCGGAGGGCTCGATGACCCCGAGCGTGAGCATCTTAGCTACTTCCGCCTGGATGCAGGCCCGTACCCGATCAGGTACGCGATAGGCCCGGTGGCGGATAGGAGGGCTGTCTCCGGTGTCCACATCGTGCACACACCAGGAAGTGACACCTGGGGTGAGGGAGAACAGGCGGGCAAATCGTGATAGGAGGGCTTGGCACTCTTGGCGTTGTTCCTGGGTGAGGGTCTCCGAGAGTCGGACCCCATCCACGGAGCCGTCTTGCTCCTGGGTCCGCAAGAGGTCAGGGAGAGGCTCGGAGTCGTCTTCAACCCCGTTGTCTGTGGCCATCAAGAGGCTGAGTTCTGTTCGTGCAAAGTGGGGTTTCAGTCTGTTGGTGTGGAGGACTCGGAGCGGATTCCGGGCGGACTCCATATCGATCAGATAGGTGGCAGGACCCTTGCGCTCGATTACCTTGAAGGGTCCCGTCCATTTGTCTTGGAGAGCGCACGGTTCTGTGGGGGACATTACCCAGACCTGTTGCCCTGGCTCGAATTCAATAGATGAGGCGTTCTGGTCATACCATTTCTTCATGTCCTCTTGACTGGCCTCTAGGTTGGCTTTTGCTAGGTCTCTGAACCGCTGGGACTGGTTGCGGAGGGTGAGGAGGTACCGGAAGACATCTGGAGGACTCTTGGCCGGAGGCATCTCCCAGCCTTCTTTGATCAGGCTGAGTGGCCCCCGTACTGGGTGCCCATAGAGCAGCTCGAATGGGCTGAAGCCTAGGGACTTCTGTGGGACCTCCCGGTAGGCGAAGAGGAGGCACGGCAGCAGCACGTCCCACTGGCGACGGAGGGGTTCTTCCAATCCCCCGATCATCCCTTTTAGTGTGCGATTGAACCGCTCAACAAGTCCGTTTCCTTGGGGGTGATAGGGGGTCGTGAAGCGGTAGGTGACCCCACACTGTTGCCAGAGGGACTTCATATATTTGGAAATAAAGTTTGTGCCTCTGTCACTGACGACTTCTCGGGGGAACCCCACACGGGAGAAGATCCCCATCAGGGCCCTGCCGACCACTGGGGCTGTCACGGTCCGGAGAGGAATAGCCTCAGGGTAGCGGGTGGCGTGGTCCACTAGTACTAGGATGAAGCGATGGCCTTGTCTTGTACGCGGGTCTAGGGGTCCCACAATGTCTATTCCGACCCTCTCAAATGGGGTCGTGACTACGGGAAAGGGTTGCAGGGGGGCCTTTAATTTGCGGCCGCTCTTCCCACTAGCTTGGCACGTGGGGCAAGATCGGCAATGCTGGTGCACATCGTTTCTCATTTTTGGCCAGAAGAAGTGGGTCACTAGGCGGCTGTAGGTTTTATCTTGTCCCAGGTGTCCTGCCAGGGGGACATCGTGGGCCAGATTTAGCAGGAAGTCTCTAAAGCGGAGGGGCACCACTAGTACTCGGTTGGCCCCCAGCTCGGCGATTCGTTGCTCGCTGTACAATAGGTCATTGTCCCAGTAGACCCAATGAGTTCCGGAGGTATCCCCTGCGCTTTGGGCGAGCGCTTGTTGTCGGAGTCCCTCAAGGGAGGGACAGGTCTTCTGCTCCTGACGAAATTGTTCTTGTGTGGGTCCCCCTTCTTGAGCCCACTGGTCAAGATTAGCAAGGTCGGAAGGTTGAGCAAGTTCGAGGGGGATGCCCTGGTCGGGGGTCTCGGCGGGGGCGACCGGAGGCGGAGGCGCCGGCCATTCTGGTTCTTCTGGGGGATGGTTGGCACGGGCGGCCATGGACCGGGTGGTGACGCACGCCCAGTCTGGGACGCCCAACATCCCCAAGTGTTCTTTTCGCTCCACGGCTGCCCACGGGGAGCTTTCCAGGTCATTCCCGAGGAGGCAGTCCACGGGGGCGTCGTCTCGGACCGTTACTTTCAACATGCCGGAGACCCCTCCCCACTCAAAGGGGACGCAGGCCATCCGACACAGACTCTCCGAGTTGTCGGCTGATCGCACAGGGCAGAGAATGTTCGGTAGATATTGTTCTGGGGTCACCAGATGACAGCGGACGGCTGTCACACTGGCCCCGGTGTCTCGAAGGGCTTCGGCCCGTTGTCCATTGATGCTCACCCATTGGCTGTACTTCTGGGTGTTAGCGGGTAGGGGGACCCGCGGGACCATGTCTCTTCCCCCTAAGCACGCGAGAGTCATGGCGGCTGGCTCCCACTCTTGATACTCTTGCTCGTCTGTTTCTTGTTCCTCGGAGATCTGTTCTTCCCCTAGTGCCGCGGCGGCCACCTGGCGGGGTCTTGGACTCTGATACTGCGGGCAGCTTGGGTCGTTTGCATAGTGGCCGACTCGTTGGCATCGGTGACATGTAACATTGGCTCTGTATCCCGGTCGCGCCGGGGTGCTGCCCCGGTTGGCCGGGGGGGTGGTGCTGGTAGTGGGGGCGGCCGGAGTGTTGTCTCTTCCTCGTCCTTGGCCCCCTCCTCCTCCTCTGGATCGGTGGTGACCATTGTTGTTCCTGTTCTGCTCGTAGGACCCATTCCGGCCCACTCGGGTGATCTCCCACCGGTCAGCTTCGGCTGCGAGCTGCCGGGGATCGGTTAACTTGCTGTCGAGGAGGTGTTGGCGTAGTTCAATGAAGCAATTGTTGGACAGATGCTCCCATACCATCAGATTGAACAACTGCTCGTAGGTCGTGACGTTGTTCCCTCTGATCCAGCCTTCGAAGGCTCGGCTAAAGTACGTTACATAGTCCACCCAAGTTGTACCTGGAATGCGTGTGCAGTCTCGGAACCTCTGACGGTACATCTCGGGCGTGAGGCCATAGCGAGTGAGGAGGGCCGCTTTCATATGGTCGTAGGAGGTCATCTGGTGGTCTGGGAGCTGTAACAGAGTATCGCGGCCCTCATTGAGGAATTTGCCCCATAGGCCGGCGCCCCAGTCGGCTCTATCGATCCGGTGCGCAGTCATCGCGATTTCATATGCCTTAAACCATTGCTGGATGTCGTCTTCTCGAAAATATTCTCGGACCACATCCTTGGGGATGTGCACTTTTTTGTCCGTGGTCCCTGGGGTGGACGGTCTGTCGGGCACCCCTAACTCTTTATTCTGTTTGCGCAGGTTGATCTCGGCTAGGTTCCGCTCGTGCTCGTACGTTAGTCTTTTTTCCTCGAGCTCCCTTTGCCTCTGTTTCTCCTCTCTTTCTTCTCGGAGGCGAAGGTGCTCTAAGTTTATTTTTTGCTCGGCCAATTTGAGTTCTATGTCCATCTTGAGTCGGGCCATTTCGAGTTCGTGTAGTCGGGCTTTTTCTCTTTCTTGGATCTCGTCTTGCGAGAGACCCGTTCTTTGCTCTTCAGGGGCCGTGTTGGTCTTTTTCGCGGTGCTTTGCTCAGGGGCTTCGACATCCCCGGTCTCTGCCCAAGATTCTAGGGCATGCTTAAAATCGTCCTTGGTACTTAGTCCGGTGGTAGCGATACCTAGTTCGATGCAGAACTGCTTTAGTTCACGATGGCTGTATTCCTCTAGTTTTTCCATTTGGAACTTCTCAGTTGATCCGCTCTCTTTAGTCGACATTGTTGTTCGTTGTGGGGTGAGCTACTCTCTGTACGTTATGCGGTGATTCGGATCGCGCCGCTGGCCACCAATGTTAGACGGACCGGGAGGGTCGGCCGAGATTACGGGGAGAGGTCTCCAGGGAGAGCCGTCTCCAACGACTGTACAGATAAGTAACTTCCCCCCACAGACGGACACCACACAAGATTGAAGGTTAACGAGACTTTATATGCAATTCTTAGGTTACGTTGATATAATACAAGGAGGTCTGGACTCAGGGGTCCCCTCGGTTCTGATCTCTGGTTGAGGAAAAGGGTAGCGGGACAGTCTTAGTTACCAATGAGTTCAATAGCTCTCAATCCTCGAGCTCGGCGTGTTTGCTGATCGGGCCGTGGAGGAGCCAAGCAGGTCCCGAGATGGATGAAGGATGGTCGACGGGCCGTGGAGAAGCCAAGCAGGTCCCGATGCAGATGACGGTTACAACGGTCCGCGGCCTCGCCAGCAGATCCGGACGACGGTGAAGGATGAAGGTTACGACGGCTGTGGCAGCGCCAACAGGCAGGATGATGGTGCACAGGACAGAGCTACGGCAGCGCCAGTAGTCCGTCCAGGATGAGTTCTTCTTTCGTCTCTCGACTCCAAGATACAACTGCCTTCCTGCTCTGGAGCTGCCCCAGTTATAGGGCTGGCGTGCTTTGATGTCCGGACCCTCGCACTTGGAGGTCGGGAGGTCCGGGATGAGGGAGTCCAGACACCCAGCAGGGGGGTGGAGCCAGCGCCCGGGGAGGCGATGGGCGAGCGGCACTGGCCGGGGGAGAACCATCGACACCTCTTTCTCCCATTGACTGGCCAAGTAGCTCGCTCACCTCCTGGGTGGAGGGTGGTGCCGGAATGTCTGAGGCCGGGCTAGGCCCAGGGTTGAGGTCGATCGGGGGCCAGGCGGCCTCGTGGCGAAGTGTCCAAGATGGCGGCCCAGGCTGGGCGCATGGGTCGGCAGTGGATCGGACCCACGAGGTTATTATGCTCGAGGGCAGGTGTCCCTGAGGGGACGTAGGACGTGCAATGGTGGTGTGTGGTGCTTGCGTGACTGGCTCGGACCTGGTCGAGCCGGGGGAGAGCGGCCCGTCATGTGGCCTGTCCAACAGACATGCTCTGCACTCTCTCATTGCCCTGGTTGGAACTGTGCTGCTTGTTGCCCCTTGGTTGTGCAGCTTCTCATGGACATGCTCTGCACTCTCTCATTGCCCTGGTTGGAACTGTGCTGCTTCTTGCCCCTTGGCTGTGCAGCGTCTCGTGGACATGCTCTGCACTCTCTCATTGCCCTGGTTGGAACTGTGCTGCTTCTTGCCCCTTGGCTGTGCAGCTTCTCACGGACATGCTCTGCACTCTCTCATTGCCCTGGTTGGAACTGTGCTGCTTGTTGCCCCTTGGCTGTGCAGCTTCTCATGGACGTGCTCAGCACTCTCTCATTGCCCTGGTTGGAACTGTGCTGCTTGTTGCCCCTTGGTTGTGCAGCTTCTCATGAACATGCTCTGCACTCTCTCATTGCCCTGGTTGGAACTGTGCTGCTTCTTGCCCCTTGGTTGTGCAGCTTCTCATGAACATGCTCTGCATTCTCTCATTGCCCGGGTTGGAAGTGTGCTGCTTCTTGCCCCTTGGTTGTGCAGCTTCTCATGGACATGCTCTGCACTCTCTCATTGGCCAGCCTGGAACTGTGCTGCTCGTTGCCCCTTGGTTGTGCAGCTTCTCATGGACATGCTCTGCACTCTCTCATTGCCCTGGCTGGAACTGTGCTGCTCGTTGCCCCTTGGTTGTGCAGCTTCTCATGGACATGCTCTGCACTCTCTCATTGCCCTGCCTGGAACTGTGCTGCTTGT
Source organism: Lissotriton vulgaris (assembly GCF_964263255.1). NCBI lineage: Eukaryota > Metazoa > Chordata > Amphibia > Caudata > Salamandridae > Lissotriton > Lissotriton vulgaris. The sequence continues at coordinate 513,271 of NW_028250124.1, forward strand.
TGCCCCTTGGTTGTGCAGCTTCTCACGGACATGCTCTGCACTCTCTCATTGCCTGGGTTGGAACTGTGCTGCTTGTTGCCCCTTGGCTGTGCAGCTTCTCATGGGCATGCTCTGCACTCTCTCATTGCCCTGGTTGGAACTGTGCTGCTTCTTGCCCCTTGGCTGTGCAGCTTCTCATGGACATGCTCTGCACTCTCTCGTTGCCCTGGTTGGAACTGTGCTGCTTCTTGCCCCTTGGCTGTGCAGCTTCTCATGGACATGCTCTGCACTCTCTCGTTGCCCTGGTTGGAACTGTGCTGCTTCTTGCCCCTTGGTTGTGCAGTTTCTCATGGACATGCTCTGCACTCTCTCATTGCCCTGTCTGGAACTGTGCTGCTTCTTGCCCCTTGGTTGTGCAGTTTCTCATGGACATGCTCTGCACTCTCTCATTGCCCTGTCTGGAACTGTGCTGCTTGTTGCCCCTTGGCTGTGCAGCTTCTCATGGACATGCTCTGCACTCTCTCATTGCCCTAGTTGGAACTGTGCTGCTTGTTGCCCCTTGGCTGGGCAGCTTCTCATGGACATGCTCTGCACTCTCTCATTGCCCTGCCTGGAACTGTGCTGCTTCTTGCCCCTTGGTTGTGCAGCTTCTCATGGACATGCTCGGCACTCTCTCATTGCCCTGGTTGGAACTGTGCTGCTTCTTGCCCCTTGATTGTGCAGCTTCTCATGGACATGCTCGGCACTCTCTCATTGCCCTGGTTGGAACTGTGCTGCTTGTTGCCCCTTGGTTGTGCAGCTTCTCATGGACATGCTCTGCACTCTCTCGTTGCCCTGGTTGGAACTGTGCTGCTTCTTGCCCCTTGGTTGTGCAGCTTCTCATGGACATGCTCGGCACTCTCTCATTGCCCTGGTTGGAACTGTGCTGCTTCTTGCCCCTTGATTGTGCAGCTTCTCATGGACATGCTCTGCACTCTCTCATTGCCCTGCCTGGAACTGTGCTGCTTGTTGCCCCTTGGTTGTGCAGCTTCTCATGGACATGCTCTGCACTCTCTCATTGCCCTGCCTGGAACTGTGCTGCTTCTTGCCCCTTGGTTGTGCAGCTTCTCATGGACATGCTCGGCACTCTCTCATTGCCCTGGTTGGAACTGTGCTGCTTCTTTCCCCTTGATTGTGCAGCTTCTCATGGACATGCTCGGCACTCTCTCATTGCCCTGCCTGGAACTGTGCTGCTTGTTGCCCCTTGGTTGTGCAGCTTCTCATGGGCATGCTCTGCACTCTCTCATTGCCCTAGTTGGAACTGTGCTGCTTCTTGCCCCTTGGTTGTGCAGCTTCTCATGGGCATGCTCTGCACTCTCTCATTGCCCTGGTTGGAACGGTGCTGCTTCTTGCCCCTTGGTTGTGCAGCTTCTCATGGACATGCTCTGCACTCTCTCATTGCCCTGCCTGGAACTGTGCTGCTCGTTGCCCCTTGGTTGTGCAGCTTCTCATGGTCATGCTCTGCACTCTCTCATTGCCCTGGTTGGAACTGTGCTGCTTCTTGCCCCTTGGTTGTGCAGCTTCTCATGGACATGCTCTGCACTCTCTCATTGCCCTGGTTGGAACTGTGCTGCTTCTTGCCCCTTGGTTGTGCAGCTTCTCATGGACATGCTCGGCACTCTCTCATTGCCCTGGTTGGAACTGTGCTGCTTCTTGCCCCTTGATTGTGCAGCTTCTCATGGACATGCTCGGCACTCTCTCATTGCCCTGCCTGGAACTGTGCTGCTTGTTGCCCCTTGGTTGTGCAGCTTCTCATGGGCATGCTCTGCACTCTCTCATTGCCCTAGTTGGAACTGTGCTGCTTCTTGCCCCTTGGTTGTGCAGCTTCTCATGGGCATGCTCTGCACTCTCTCATTGCCCTGGTTGGAACGGTGCTGCTTCTTGCCCCTTGGTTGTGTAGCTTCTCATGGACATGCTCTGCACTCTCTCATTGCCCTGCCTGGAACTGTGCTGCTCGTTGCCCCTTGGTTGTGCAGCTTCTCATGGGCATGCTCTGCACTCTCTCGTTGCCCTGGTTGGAACTGTGCTGCTTGTTGCCCCTTGGTTGTGCAGCTTCCCATGGACATGCTCTGCACTCTCTCGTTGCCCTGGTTGGAACTGTGCTGCTTCCTGCCCCTTGGTTGTGCAGCTTCTCATGGACATGCTCTGCACTCTCTCATTGCCCTGGTTGGAACTGTGCTGCTTGTTGCCCCTTGGTTGTGCAGCTTCTCATGGACATGCTCTGCACTCTCTCATTGCCCTGGTTGGAACTGTGCTGCTTCTTGCCCCTTGGCTGTGCAGCGTCTCGTGGACATGCTCTGCACTCTCTCATTGCCCTGGTTGGAACTGTGCTGCTTCTTGCCCCTTGGCTGTGCAGCTTCTCACGGACATGCTCTGCACTCTCTCGTTGCCCTGGTTGGAACTGTGCTGCTTGTTGCCCCTTGGCTGTGCAGCTTCTCATGGACGTGCTCAGCACTCTCTCATTGCCCTGGTTGGAACTGTGCTGCTTGTTGCCCCTTGGTTGTGCAGCTTCTCATGAACATGCTCTGCACTCTCTCATTGCCCTGGTTGGAACTGTGCTGCTTCTTGCCCCTTGGTTGTGCAGCTTCTCATGAACATGCTCTGCATTCTCTCATTGCCCGGGTTGGAAGTGTGCTGCTTCTTGCCCCTTGGTTGTGCAGCTTCTCATGGACATGCTCTGCACTCTCTCATTGGCCAGCCTGGAACTGTGCTGCTCGTTGCCCCTTGGTTGTGCAGCTTCTCATGGACATGCTCTGCACTCTCTCATTGCCCTGGCTGGAACTGTGCTGCTCGTTGCCCCTTGGTTGTGCAGCTTCTCATGGACATGCTCTGCACTCTCTCATTGCCCTGCCTGGAACTGTGCTGCTTGTTGCCCCTTGGTTGTGCAGCTTCTCACGGACATGCTCTGCACTCTCTCATTGCCTGGGTTGGAACTGTGCTGCTTGTTGCCCCTTGGCTGTGCAGCTTCTCATGGGCATGCTCTGCACTCTCTCGTTGCCCTGGTTGGAACTGTGCTGCTTCTTGCCCCTTGGTTGTGCAGCTTCTCATGGACATGCTCGGCACTCTCTCATTGCCCTGGTTGGAACTGTGCTGCTTCTTTCCCCTTGATTGTGCAGCTTCTCATGGACATGCTCGGCACTCTCTCATTGCCCTGCCTGGAACTGTGCTGCTTGTTGCCCCTTGGTTGTGCAGCTTCTCATGGGCATGCTCTGCACTCTCTCATTGCCCTAGTTGGAACTGTGCTGCTTCTTGCCCCTTGGTTGTGCAGCTTCTCATGGGCATGCTCTGCACTCTCTCATTGCCCTGGTTGGAACGGTGCTGCTTCTTGCCCCTTGGTTGTGCAGCTTCTCATGGACATGCTCTGCACTCTCTCATTGCCCTGCCTGGAACTGTGCTGCTCGTTGCCCCTTGGTTGTGCAGCTTCTCATGGGCATGCTCTGCACTCTCTCATTGCCCTGGTTGGAACTATGCTGCTTCTTGCCCCTTGGCTGTGCAGCTTCTCATGGACATGCTCTTCACTCTCCCATTGCCCTGGTTGGAACTGTGCTGCTTTTTGCCCCTTGGTTGTGCAGCTTCTCATGGTCATGCTCTGCACTCTCTCATTGCCCTGGTTGGAACTGTGCTGCTTCTTGCCCCTTGGTTGTGCAGCTTCTCATGGACATGCTCTGCACTCTCTCATTGCCCTGGTTGGAACTGTGCTGCTTCTTGCCCCTTGGTTGTGCAGCTTCTCATGGACATGCTCGGCACTCTCTCATTGCCCTGGTTGGAACTGTGCTGCTTCTTGCCCCTTGATTGTGCAGCTTCTCATGGACATGCTCGGCACTCTCTCATTGCCCTGCCTGGAACTGTGCTGCTTGTTGCCCCTTGGTTGTGCAGCTTCTCATGGGCATGCTCTGCACTCTCTCATTGCCCTAGTTGGAACTGTGCTGCTTCTTGCCCCTTGGTTGTGCAGCTTCTCATGGGCATGCTCTGCACTCTCTCATTGCCCTGGTTGGAACGGTGCTGCTTCTTGCCCCTTGGTTGTGCAGCTTCTCATGGACATGCTCTGCACTCTCTCATTGCCCTGCCTGGAACTGTGCTGCTCGTTGCCCCTTGGTTGTGCAGCTTCTCATGGGCATGCTCTGCACTCTCTCATTGCCCTGGTTGGAACTGTGCTGCTTCTTGCCCCTTGGCTGTGCAGCTTCTCATGGACATGCTCTTCACTCTCCCATTGCCCTGGTTGGAACTGTGCTGCTTCTTGCCCCTTGGTTGTGCAGCTTCTCATGGACATGCTCTGCACTCTCTCATTGCCCTGGTTGGAACTGTGCTGCTTGTTGCCCCTTGGTTGTGCAGCTTCTCATGGTCATGCTCTGCACTCTCTCATTGGCCTGCCTGGAACTGTGCAGCTTCTTGCCCCTTGGTTGTGCAGCTTCTCATGGACGTGCTCTGCATTCTCTCATTGCCCTGGTTGGAACTGTGCTGCTTCTTGCCCCTTGGTTGTGCAGCTTCTCATGGACATGCTCTGCACTCTCTCATTGCCCTGCCTGGAACTGTGCTGCTTCTTGCCCCTTGGTTGTGCAGCTTCTCGTGGACATGCTCTGCACTCTCTCATTGCCCTGGTTGGAACTGTGCTGCTTCTTGCCCCTTGGTTGTGCAGCTTCTCATGGACATGCTCTGCACTCTCTCATTGGCCTGCCTGGAACTGTGCAGCTTCTTGCCCCTTGGTTGTGCAGCTTCTCGTGGACATGCTCTGCACTCTCTCGTTGCCCTGGTTGGAACTGTGCTGCTTGTTGCCCCTTGGCTGTGCAGCTTCTCATGGACGTGCTCTGCACTCTCTCATTGCCCTGGTTGGAACTGTGCTGCTCCTTGCCCCTTGGCTGTGCAGGTTCTCATGGACATGCTCTGCACTCTCTCATGCCCTGGTTGGATCTGTGCTGCTCATTGCCCCTTGGTTGTGCAGCTTCTCGTGGACATGCTCTGCACTCTCTCATGGCCCTGCCTGGAACTGTGCTGCTTCTTGCCCCTTGGCTGTGCAGCTTCTCATGGACATGCTCTGCACTCTCTCATTGGCCTGCCTGGAACTGTGCTGCTTGTTGCCCCTTGGTTGTGCAGCTTCTCATGGACATGCTCTGCATTCTCTCATTGCCCTGGTTGGAACTGTGCTGCTCCTTGCCCCTTGGTTGTGCAGCTTCTCATGGACATGCTCTGCACTCTCTCATGCCCTGGTTGGATCTGTGCTGCTCGTTGCCCCTTGGTTGTGCAGCTTCTCATGGACATGCTCTGCACTCTCTCATTGCCCTGGTTGGAACTGTGCTGCTTGTTGCCCCTTGGCTGTGCAGCTTCTCGTGGACATGCTCTGCACTCTCTCATTGCCCTGCCTGGAACTGTGCTGCTTCTTGCCCCTTGGCTGTGCAGCTTCTCATGGACATGCTCTGCACTCTCTCATTGCCCTGGTTGGATCTGTGCTGCTTCTTGCCCCTTGGTTGTGCAGCTTCTCATGGACATGCTCTGCACTCTCTCATTGCCCTGCCTGGAACTGTGCTGCTTCTTGCCCCTTGGCTGTGCAGCTTCTCATGGACGTGCTCTGCACTCTCTCATTGCCCTGGTTGGATCTGTGCTGCTTCTTGCCCCTTGGTTGTGCAGCTTCTCATGGACATGCTCTGCACTCTCTCATTGCCCTGGTTGGAACTGTGCTGCTTGTTGCCCCTTGGTTGTGCAGCTTCTCATGGACATGCTCTGCACTCTCTCATTGCCCTGGTTGGAACTGTGCTGCTTGTTGCCCCTTGGTTGTGCAGCTTCTCGTGGACATGCTCTGCACTCTCTCATTGCCCTGGTTGGAACTGTGCTGCTTGTTGCCCCTTGGTTGTGCAGCTTCTCATGGACATGCTCTGCACTCTCTCATTGCCCTGGTTGGAACTGTGCTGCTTCTTGCCCCTTGGTTGTGCAGCTTCTCATGGGCGTGCTCTGCACTCTCTCATTGCCCTGCCTGGAACTGTGCTGCTTCTTGCCCCTTGGCTGTGCAGCTTCTCATGGACATGCTCTGCACTCTCTCATTGCCCTGGTTGGAACTGTGCTGCTTCTTGCCCCTTGGCTGTGCAGCTTCTAATGGACATGCTCTGCACTCTCTCATTGCCCTGGTTGGAACTGTGCTGCTTCTTGCCCCTTGGTTGTGCAGCTTCTCATGGACATGCTCTGCACTCTCTCATTGCCCTGCCTGGAACTGTGCTGCTTCTTGCCCCTTGGTTGTGCAGCTTCTCATGGACATGCTCTGCACTCTCTCATTGCCCTGCCTGGAACTGTGCTGCTTCTTGCCCCTTGGTTGTGCAGCTTCTCATGGACATGCTCTGCACTCTCTCATTGCCCTGCCTGGAACTGTGCTGCTTCTTGCCCCTTGGTTGTGCAGCTTCTCATGGACATGCTCTGCACTCTCTCATTGCCCTGCCTGGAACTGTGCTGCTTCTTGCCCCTTGGCTGTGCAGCTTCTCATGGACATGCTCTGCACTCTCTCATTGCCCTGGTTGGAACTGTGCTGCTTGTTGCCCCTTGGTTGTGCAGCTTCTCATGAACATGCTCTGCACTCTCTCATTGGCCTGCCTGGTACTGTGCTGCTTGTTGCCCCTTGGCTGTGCAGCTTCTCATGAACATGCTCTGCACTCTCTCATTGGCCTGCCTGGAACTGTGCTGCTTCTTGCCCCTTGGTTGTGCAGCTTCTCGCGGACATGCTCGGCACTCTCTCATTGCCCGGGTTGGAACTGTGCTGCTCGTTGCCCCTTGGTTGTGCAGCTTCTCATGAACATGCTCTGCACTCTCTCATTGGCCTGCTGGAACTGTGCTGCTTGTTGCCCCTTGGCTGTGCAGCTTCTCATGAACATGCTCGGCACTCTCTCATTGCCCTGGTTGGATCTGTGCTGCTCGTTGCCCCTTGGTTGTGCAGCTTCTCATGAACATGCTCTGCACTCTCTCATTGGCCTGCCTGGAACTGTGCTGCTTCTTGCCCCTTGGTTGTGCAGCTTCTCATGGACATGCTCGGCACTCTCTCATTGCCCTGGTTGGAACTGTGCTGCTTCTTGCCCCTTGGCTGTGCAGCTTCTCATGGACATGCTCTGCACTCTCTCATTGCCCTGGTTGGAACTGTGCTGCTCGTTGCCCCTTGGCTGTGCAGCTTCTCATGGACATGCTCTGCACTCTCTCATTGCCCTGCCTGGAACTGTGCTGCTTCTTGCCCCTTGGTTGTGCAGCTTCTCATGAACATGCTCTGCACTCTCTCATTGGCCTGCCTGGAACTGTGCTGCTTGTTGCCCCTTGGCTGTGCAGCTTCTCGTGGACATGCTCTGTGTTAGACGGACCGGGAGGGTCGGCCGAGGATAAGGGGAGAGGTCTCCGGGGAGAGCCGTCTCCAGCGATCGTACAGACAAGTAACTTCCCCCCCACAGACGGACACCACACCAGGATAAGGTACAACGATACTTTATAAGCAGTTCTTTAAGTACGGTAAAATGATACAAGGAGGTCTGGACTCAGGGGTCCCCTCGATTCTGGTCTCTGGATTGGGAAAAGGGTAGCGGGACAGTCTTGTTACCAATAGATGAAAATAGCTCTCAATCCTCGAGCTCGGCGTTCTAGATGATCGGGCCGCGGCGGAGCCAGCAGGTCCCGAGATGGATGAAGGAAGCGACGGTCCGCGGCGGAGCCAGCAGGCCCCGATGAAGATGGTAGTTACAAACGGTCCGCGGCCACGCCAGCAGGTCCCGACGACGATGAAGGTTACGAAGGTTGCGGCAGCGCCAGCAGGCAGGACGATGGTTCGCAAGGCAGGGCTACGGCAGCGAAAGTAGTCCGTCAAGGATGAGTTCTTCACTGCGTCTCTCGACTCCAGGATACAACTGCCTTCCTGCTCTGGAGCTGCCCCAGTTATAGGGCTGGTGCCCTTTGATGTCCGGACCCTCGCACTTGGAGGTCGGGGGGTCCGGGATGAAGGAGTCCAGACACCCAGCAGGGGGGTGGAGCCAGCGCCCGGGGAGGTTGTGGGCGAGCGGCACCTGGCGGGGGAGAGCCATCGACACCTCTTTCTCCCATTGACCTGCCAAGTAGTCCGCTCACCTCCTGGGTGGATGGTGGTGCCGGGATGTCTGAGGCCTGGCCAGGCCCAGGGTTGGGGTCGATCGGGGGCCACGCGGCCTCGTGGCGGAGTGTCCAAGATGGCGCCCAGGCTGGGCGCGCGGGCCAGTAGTGGATCGGGCCCACGAGGTCGATATGTTCAGAGGCAAGGGTCCCGGAGGGGACGGAAAACGTGAAGTGGTGGTGTGTGACACTTGAGGGACCGGGCTCTGGCCTGGTCGGGCAGAGGGGGAGCGGCCCTTCACGTGGCCTGTCCAACACTCTGCACTCTCTCATTGCCCTGGTTGGAACTGTGCTGCTTGTTGCCCATTGGCTGTGCAGCTTCTCACGGGCATGCTCTGCACTCTCTCATTGGCCTGGTTGGAACTGTGCTGCTTCTTGCCCCTTGGCTGTGCAGCTTCTCATGGACATGCTCTGCACTCTCTCGTTGCCCGGGTTGGAACTGTGCTGCTCGTTGCCCCTTGGTTGTGCAGCTTCTCGTGGACATGCTCTGCACTCTCTCATTGGCCTGCCTGGAACTGTGCTGCTTCTTGCCCCTTGGTTGTGCGGCTTCTCATGGACGTGCTCTGCACTCTCTCATTGCCCTGGTTGGAACTGTGCTGCTTGTTGCCCCTTGGTTGTGCAGCTTCTCACGGACATGCTCTGCACTCTCTCATTGCCCTGGTTGGAACTGTGCTGCTTCTTGCCCCCTGGTTGTGCAGCGTCTCATGGACATGCTCTGCACTCTCTCATTGCCCTGGTTGGAACTGTGCTGCTTGTTGCCCCTTGGCTGTGCAGCTTCTCAGGGACATGCTCTGCACTCTCTCATTGCCCTGGTTGGAACTGTGCTGCTTCTTGCCCCTTGGTTGTGCAGCTTCTCATGGACATGCTCTGCGCTCTCTCATTGCCCTGGTTGGAACTGTGCTGCTTGTTGCCCCTTGGCTGTGCAGCTTCTCATGGACATGCTCTTCACTCTCCCATTGCCCTGGTTGGAACTGTGCTGCTTTTTGCCCCTTGGTTGTGCAGCTTCTCATGGACATGCTCTGCACTCTCTCATTGCCCTGGTTGGAACTGTGCTGCTTTTTGCCCCTTGGTTGTGCAGCTTCTCATGGACATGCTCTGCACTCTCTCATTGCCCGGGTTGGAACTGTGCTGCTTCTTGCCCCTTGGTTGTGCAGCTTCTCGTGGACGTGCTCTGCACTCTCTCATTGCCCTGGTTGGAACTGTGCTGCTTCCTGCCCCTTGGTTGTGCAGCTTCTCATGGACATGCTCTGCACTCTCTCATTCCCTGGTTGGAACTGTGCTGCTTGTTGCCCCTTGGTTGTGCAGCTTCTCATGGACATGCTCTGCACTCTCTCATTCCCTGGTTGGAACTGTGCTGCTTGTTGCCCCTTGGTTGTGCAGCGTCTCATGGACATGCTCTGCACTCTCTCGTTGCCCTGGTTGGAACTGTGCTGCTCGTTGCCCCTTGGTTGTGCAGCTTCTCATGGACATGCTCTGCACTCTCTTGTTGCCCTGGTTGGAACTGTGCTGCTCGTTGCCCCTTGGTTGTGCAGCTTCTCATGGACATGCTTCGCACTCTCTCGTTGCCCTGGTTGGAACTGTGCTGCTTGTTGCCCCTTGGTTGTGCAGCTTCCCATGGACATGCTCTGCACTCTCTCGTTGCCCTGGTTGGAACTGTGCTGCTTCCTGCCCCTTGGTTGTGCAGCTTCTCACGGACATGCTCTGCGCTCTCTCATTGCCCTGGTTGGAACTGTGCTGCTTCTTGCCCCTTGGTTGTGCAGCTTCTCGTGGACGTGCTCTGCACTCTCTCATTGCCCTGGTTGGAACTGTGCTGCTTCCTGCCCCTTGGTTGTGCAGCTTCTCATGGACATGCTCTGCACTCTCTCATTCCCTGGTTGGAACTGTGCTGCTTGTTGCCCCTTGGTTGTGCAGCTTCTCATGGACATGCTCTGCACTCTCTCATTCCCTGGTTGGAACTGTGCTGCTTGTTGCCCCTTGGTTGTGCAGCGTCTCATGGACATGCTCTGCACTCTCTCGTTGCCCTGGTTGGAACTGTGCTGCTCGTTGCCCCTTGGTTGTGCAGCTTCTCATGGACATGCTCTGCACTCTCTTGCTGCCCTGGTTGGAACTGTGCTGCTCGTTGCCCCTTGGTTGTGCAGCTTCTCATGGACATGCTCTGCACTCTCTCGTTGCCCTGGTTGGAACTGTGCTGCTTGTTGCCCCTTGGTTGTGCAGCTTCCCATGGACATGCTCTGCACTCTCTCGTTGCCCTGGTTGGAACTGTGCTGCTTGTTGCCCCTTGGTTGTGCAGCTTCCCATGGACATGCTCTGCACTCTCTCGTTGCCCTGGTTGGAACTGTGCTGCTTGTTGCCCCTTGGTTGTGCAGCTTCCCATGGACATGCTCTGCACTCTCTCGTTGCCCTGGTTGGAACTGTGCTCTCGTTGCCCTGGTTGGAACTGTGCTGCTTGTTGCCCCTTGGTTGTGCAGCTTCTCATGGACATGCTCTGCACTCTCTCATTCCCTGGTTGGAACTGTGCTGCTTGTTGCCCCTTGGTTGTGCAGCGTCTCATGGACATGCTCGGCACTCTCTCGTTGCCCTGGTTGGAACTGTGCTGCTCGTTGCCCCTTGGTTGTGCAGCTTCTCATGGACATGCTCTGCACTCTCTCGTTGCCCTGGTTGGAACTGTGCTGCTCGTTGCCCCTTGGTTGTGCAGCTTCTCATGGACATGCTCTGCACTCTCTCGTTGCCCTGGTTGGAACTGTGCTGCTCGTTGCCCCTTGGTTGTGCAGCTTCTCATGGACGTGCTCTGCACTCTCTCGTTGCCCTGGTTGGAACTGTGCTGCTCCTTGCCCCTTGGCTGTGCAGCTTCTCATGGACATGCTCTGCACTCTCTCATTGCCCTGGTTGGAACTGTGCTGCTTCTTGCCCCTTGGTTGTGCAGCGTCTCATGGACATGCTCGGCACTCTCTCATTGCCCTGGTTGGAACTGTGCTGCTTGTTGCCCCTTGGTTGTGCAGCTTCTCGTGGACATGCTCTGCACTCTCTCATTGCCCGGGTTGGAACTGTGCTGCTTGTTGCCCCTTGGTTGTGCAGCTTCTCATGGACATGCTCTGCACTCTCTCATTGCCCGGGTTGGAACTGTGCTGCTCGTTGCCCCTTGGTTGTGCAGCTTCTCATGGACATGCTCGGCACTCTCTCATTGCCCTGGCTGGAACTGTGCTGCTCGTTGCCCCTTGGCTGTGCAGCTTCTCATGGACATGCTCTGCACTCTCTCGTTGCCCTGGTTGGAACTGTGCTGCTTCCTGCCCCTTGGCTGTGCAGCTTCTCATGGACATGCTCTGCACTCTCTCATTGCCCTATTTGGAACTGTGCTGCTTCTTGCCCCTTGGTTGTGCAGCTTCTCATGGACATGCTCTGCACTCTCTCATGCCCTGGTTGGATCTGTGCTGCTTGTTGCCCCTTGGCTGTGCAGCTTCTCATGGACATGCTCTGCACTCTCTCATTGGCCTGCCTGGAACTGTGCTGCTTCCTGCCCCTTGGCTGTGCAGCTTCTCGTGGACATGCTCTGCACTCTCTCATTCCCTGGTTGGAACTGTGCTGCTTGTTGCCCCTTGGTTGTGCAGCTTCCCATGGACATGCTCTGCACTCTCTCATTGCCCTGGTTGGAACTGTGCTGCTTCTTGCCCCTTGGCTGTGCAGCTTCTGGTGGACATGCTCTGCACTCTCTCGTTGCCCTGGTTGGAACTGTGCTGCTTGTTGCCCCTTGGCTGTGCAGCTTCTCATGGACATGCTCTGCACTCTCTCATTGCCCGGGTTGGAACTGTGCTGCTTCTTGCCCCTTGGCTGTGCAGCTTCTCATGGACATGCTCTGCACTCTCTCATGCCCTGGTTGGATCTGTGCTGCTCGTTGCCCCTTGGTTGTGCAGCTTCTCATGGACATGCTCTGCACTCTCTCATTGCCCCGGTTGGAACTGTGCTGCTTGTTGCCCCTTGGTTGTGCAGCTTCTCATGGACATGCTCTGCACTCTCTCATTGCCCTGGTTGGAACTGTGCTGCTTGTTGCCCCTTGGTTGTGCAGCTTCTCATGGACATGCTCTGCACTCTCTCATTGCCCTGGTTGGAACTGTGCTGCTTGTTGCCCCTTGGTTGTGCAGCTTCTCATGGACATGCTCTGCACTCTCTCATTGCCCTGGTTGGAACTGTGCTGCTTGTTGCCCCTTGGTTGTGCAGCTTCTCATGGACATGCTCTGCACTCTCTCATTGCCCTGGCTGGAACTGTGCTGCTTCTTGCCCCTTGGTTGTGCAGCTTCTCGTGGACATGCTCTGCACTCTCTCGTTGCCCTGGTTGGAACTGTGCTGCTTCCTGCCCCTTGGTTGTGCAGCTTCTCATGGACATGCTCTGCACTCTCTCATTGCCCTGGTTGGAACTGTGCTGCTTCTTGCCCCTTGGTTGTGCAGCTTCTCATGGGCATGCTCTGCACTCTCTCGTTGCCCTGGTTGGAACTGTGCTGCTTGTTGCCCCTTGGCTGTGCAGCTTCTCATGGACATGCTCTGCACTCTCTCATTGCCCTGGTTGGAACTGTGCTGCTTCTTGCCCCTTGGCTGTGCAGCTTCTCATGGACATGCTCTGCACTCTCTCATTGGCCAGCCTGGAACTGTGCTGCTCGTTGCCCCTTGGTTGTGCAGCTTCTCATGGACATGCTCTGCACTCTCTCGTTGCCCTGGTTGGAACTGTGCTGCTCGTTGCCCCTTGGTTGTGCAGCTTCTCGTGGACATGCTCTGCACTCTCTCGTTGCCCTGGTTGGAACTGTGCTGCTCGTTGCCTCTTGGTTGTGCAGCTTCTCATGGGCATGCTCTGCACTCTCTCGTTGCCCTGGTTGGAACTGTGCTGCTTGTTGCCCCTTGGTTGTGCAGCTTCCCATGGACATGCTCTGCACTCTCTCGTTGCCCTGGTTGGAACTGTGCTGCTTCCTGCCCCTTGGTTGTGCAGCTTCTCATGGACATGCTCTGCACTCTCTCATTGCCCTGGTTGGAACTGTGCTGCTTGTTGCCCCTTGGTTGTGCAGCTTCTCATGGACATGCTCTGCACTCTCTCATTGCCCTGGTTGGAACTGTGCTGCTTGTTGCCCCTTGGCTGTGCAGCTTCTCATAGGCATGCTCTGCACTCTCTCATGCCCTGGTTGGATCTGTGCTTGTTGGACAGGCCACATGAAGGGCCGCTCTCCCCCGGCTCAACCAGGCCCAAGCCTAGTCACACAAGTACCACACACCACCATTGCACGTCCTCCGTCCCCTCAGGGACCCCTGCCCTCGAACACGTTAACCTCGTGGGTCCGATCCACTGCCGGCCCACGCGCCCAGCCCGGGCCGCCATCTTGGACACTTCACCACGAGGCCGCCTGGCCCCCGATCGACCTCAACCCTGGGCCTAGCCCGGCCTCAGACATTCCGGCACCACCCTCCACCCAGGAGGTGAGCGGGCTACTTGGCAAGTCAATGGGAGAAAGAGGTGCCGATGGCTCTCCCCCGCCCAGTGCCGCTCGCCCATCGCCTCCCCGGGCACTGGCTCCCCCCCCCTGCTGGGTGTCTGGACTCCCTCATCCCGGACCTCCCGACCTCCAAGTGCGAGGGTCCGGACATCAAAGCACGCCAGCCCTATAACTGGGGCAGCTCCAGAGCAGGAAGGCAGTTGTATCTTGGAGTCGAGAGACGTAAAGAGGAACTCATCCTGGACGGACTACTGGCGCTGCCGTAGCTCTGTCCTGTGCACCATCGTCCTGCCTGTTGGCGCTGCCACAGCCGTCGTAACCTTCATCCTTCATCGTCGTCGGGATCTGCTGGCGTGGCCGCGGACCGTTGTAACCGTCATCTTTCACCGGGACCTGCAGGCTCCGCCGCGGACCGTCGTCCTTCCTTCATCCATCTCGGGACCTGCTTGGCTCCTCCACGGCCCGATCATCTAGAACGCCGAGCTCGAGGATTGAGAGCTATTTTGTACTCATTGGTAACTAAGACTGTCCCGCTACCCCTTTCCTCAGCCAGAGATCAGAACCGAGGGGACCCCTGAGTCCAGACCTCCTTGTATCATACCAACGTAACCTAAGAATTGCATATAAAGTCTCGTTAACCTTCCATCTTGTGTGGTGTCCGTCTGTGGGGGGGAAGTTACTTGTCTGTACAGTCGTTGGAGACGGCTCTCCCTGGAGACCTCTCCCCGTAATCTCGGCCGACCCTCCCGGTCCGTCTAACATTGGTGGCCAGCGGCGCGATCCGAATCACCGCATAACGTACAGAGAGTAGCTCACCCCACAACGAACCACAATGTCAACTAAAGAGAGCGGATCAACTGAGAAATTCCAAATGGAAAAACTAGAGGAGTACAGCCATCGTGAACTAAAGCAGTTCTGCATCGAACTAGGTATCGCTACCACCGGACTAAGCACCAAGGACGATTTTAAGCATGCCCTAGAATCTTGGGCAGAGACCGGGGATGTCGAAGCCCCTGAGCAAAGCACCGCGAAAAAAACCAACACGGCCCCTGAAGGGCAAAGAACCAGCCTCTCGCAAGACGAGATCCAAGAAAGAGAAAAAACCCAACTACACGAACTAGAAATGGCCCGACTCAAGATGGACGTAGAACTCAAGTTGGCCGAACAAAAAATAAACTTAGAGCACCTACGTCTCCGAGAAGAAAGAGAGGAGAAACAGAGGCAAAGGGAGCTCGAGGAAAAGAAACTAGCGTACGAGCACGAACGGAACCTAGTCGAGATCAACCTGCGCAAGCAGAATAAAGAGTTAGGGGTGCCCGAGAGACCACACACCCCAGGGACCACGGAGAAAAAAGTACACATCCCCAAGGATGTTGTCCGAGAATATTTTCGAGAAGACGACATCCAGCAATGGTTTAAGGCCTATGAAATCGCTATGACTGCGCACCGGATCGATAGAAACGATTGGGGAGCCGGCCTATGGGGCAAATTCCTCAATGAGGGCCGCGATACCCTGTTACAGCTCCCAGACCACCAGATGACCTCCTACGACCATATGAAAGCGGCCCTCCTCACCCGCTATGGCCTCACGCCCGAGATGTACCGTCAGAGGTTCCGAGACTGCACACGCATCCCGGGTACAACTTGGGTGGACTATGTAACGTACTTTAGCCGAGCTTTCGAAGGCTGGATCAGAGGGAACAACGTCACGACCTACGAGCAGCTGTTCAATCTAATGGTATGGGAGCATCTGTCCAACAATTGCTTCATTGAACTACGCCAACACCTCCTCGACAGCAAGTTAACCGATCCCCGGCAGCTCGCAGCCGAAGCTGACCGGTGGGAGATCACCAGAGTGGGCCGGAATGGGTCCTACGAGCAGAACAGGAACAACAATGGTCACCACCGACCCAGAGGAGGAGGAGGGGGCCAAGGACGAGGAAGAGACAACACTCCGGCCGCCCCCGCTACCAGCACCACCCCCCCCGGCCAACCGGGGCAGCACCCCGGCGCGACCGGGGTACAGAGCCAATGTTACATGTCACCGATGCCAACGAGTCGGCCACTATGCAAACGACCCAAGCTGCCCGCAGTATCAGAGTCCAAAACCCCGCCATGTGGCCGCCGCGGCACTAGGGGAAGAACAGATCTCCGAGGAACAAGAAACAGACGAGCAAGAGTATCAAGAGTGGGAGCCAGCCGCCATGACTCTCGCGTGCTTAGGGGGAAGAGACATGGTCCCGCGGGTCCCCCTACCCGCTAACACCCAGAAGTACAGCCAATGGGTGAGCATCAATGGACAACGGGCCGAAGCCCTTCGGGACACCGGGGCCAGTGTGACAGCCGTCCGCTGTCATCTGGTGACCCCAGAACAATATCTACCGAACATTCTCTGCCCTGTGCGATCAGCCGACAACTCGGAAAGTCTGTGTCGGATGGCCTGCGTCCCCTTTGAGTGGGGAGGGGTCTCCGGCATGTTGAAGGTAACGGTCCGAGACGACGCCCCCGTGGACTGCCTCCTCGGAAATGACCTGGAGAGCTCCCCGTGGGCAGCCGTGGAGCGAAAAGAACACTTGGGGATGTTGGGCGTCCCGGACTGGGCGTGCGTCACCACCCGGTCCATGGCCGCCCGTGCCAACCATCACCCGGAAGAACCAGAATGGCCGGCGCCACCGCCTCCGGTCGCCCCAGCCGAGACCCCCGACCATGACACCCCCCTCGAACTTGCTCAACCTTCCGACCTCGCTAACCTTGACCAGTGGGCTCAAGAGGGGGGACCCACACAAGAACAATTTCGCCAGGAACAGAAGACCTGTCCCTCCCTCGAGGGACTCCGCCAACAAGCGCTCGCCCAAAGCGCAGGGGATACCTCCGGAACTCATTGGGTCTACTGGGACAATGATCTGTTGTACAGCGAGCAACGAATCGCCGAGCTGGGGGCCAACCGAGTACTAGTAGTGCCCCTCCGCTTTAGAGACTTCCTGCTAAACCTGGCCCACGATGTCCCCCTGGCAGGGCACCTGGGACAGGATAAAACCTACAGTCGCCTAGTGACCCACTTCTTCTGGCCCAAAATGAGAAACGATGTGCACCAGCATTGCCGATCTTGCCCCACGTGCCAAGCCAGTGGAAAGAGCGGCCGCAAACTAAAGGCCCCCTTGCAACCCTTTCCAGTAGTCACGACCCCATTTGAGAGGGTCGGAATAGACATTGTGGGACCCCTGGACCCGCGTACAAGACAAGGCCATCGTTTCATTCTGGTACTAGTGGACCACGCCACCCGCTACCCTGAGGCTATCCCTCTCCGGACCGTGACAGCCCCAGTGGTCGGCCGGGCCCTGATGGGGATCTTCTCCCGTGTGGGGTTCCCCCGAGAAGTCGTCAGCGACAGAGGCACGAACTTTATCTCTAAATACATGAAGTCCCTCTGGCAACAGTGTGGGGTCACCTACCGCTTCACGACCCCCTATCACCCCCAAGGAAACGGACTTGTTGAGCGGTTCAATCGCACGCTAAAAGGGATGATCGGGGGATTGGAAGAGCCCCTCCGTCGCCAGTGGGATGTGCTGCTGCCGTGCCTCCTCTTCGCCTACCGGGAGGTCCCACAGAAGTCCCTAGGCTTCAGCCCATTCGAACTGCTATATGGGCACCCAGTGCGGGGGCCGCTCAGCCTGATCAAAGAAGGCTGGGAGATGCCTCCGGCCAAGAGCCCTCCAGATGTCTTCCGGTACCTCCTCACCCTCCGCAACCAGTCCCGGCGGTTCAGAGACCTAGCAAAAGCCAACCTAGAGGCCAGTCAAGAGGACATGAAGAAATGGTATGACCAGAACGCCTCATCCATTGAATTCGAGCCGGGGCAACAGGTATGGGTAATGTCCCCCACGGAGCCATGCGCTCTCCAAGACAAATGGACGGGACCCTTCAAGGTAATCGAGCGCAAGGGTCCTGCCACCTATCTGATCGATATGGAGTCCTCCCGGAATCCACTCCGAGTCCTCCACACCAACAGACTGAAACCCCACTTTGCACGAACAGAACTCAGCCTACTGATGGCCACAGACAATGGGGTTGAAGACGACTCCGAGCCTCTCCCTGACCTCTTGCGGACCCAGGAGCAAGACGGCTCCGTGGATGGGGTCCGACTCTCGGAGACCCTCACCAGAGAACAACGCCAGGAGTGCCAAGCCCTCCTGTCACGGTTCGCCAGTCTGTTCTCCCTCACCCCAGGTGTCACTTCCTGGTGTGTGCACGATGTGGACACCGGAGACAGCCCTCCTATCCGCCACCGGGCCTACCGCGTACCTGATCGGGTACGGGCCTGCATCCAGGCGGAAGTAGCTAAGATGCTCACGCTCGGGGTCATCGAGCCCTCAGACAGTCCATGGGCCAGCCCGGTCGTACTGGTCCCCAAGGCAGCCGCCCCCGGAACCACACCAGAACTCCGGTTCTGCGTCGACTACCGGGGCCTGAATGAAGTCACCAGAACGGACGCACATCCCATCCCCCGGGCAGATGAACTGGTCGACCGAATGGGAGCTGCCCGCTACCTCAGCATCTTCGACCTGACAGCAGGTTATTGGCAGATCGGCCTCACACCCCGAGCACAAGAACGTTCTGCCTTCTCCACCCCCGATGGCCACTACCATTTTACGGTCATGCCCTTCGGCATGAAAAATGCCCCAGCGACTTTCCAACGGCTCGTCAATCAGGTCCTGGCGGGGCTCGAAGAGTTCAGCGCCGCCTACCTAGACGACATCGCTGTGTACAGCCACCATTGGACCGAGCACCTCCACCACCTCCGGGCAGTGCTGCAAGCCCTTCAGCGAGCTGGCCTCACGATCAAGGCCAGCAAGTGTCAAATTGGACAAGGGTCTGTGACCTACCTCGGACACCAGGTGGGAAGCGGCCTAGTGGCCCCTCTACAGTTGAAAATTGCCGCCATCCAGAACTGGCAGCCCCCTATCACCCAAACCGAGGTACGAGCCTTCCTGGGCCTCACGGGCTACTACCGAAGGTTCGTGAAAGACTATGGTACCATAGTGGGGCCTCTCACCGAACTCACGTCAAAGAATCAGCCCAAGAAGGTGAACTGGACCCCAGAGTGTCAAGCGGCATTCGAACAGTTGAAGGCCGCCATGTGTTCCGCTCCTGTGCTCCAGGCCCCAGACTACAGCCGGGAGTTCGTCGTCCAGACGGACGCCTCCGACCAGGGCATTGGGGCGGTCCTGTCTCAAGTGAACACCGAAGGCCTTGATCAACCGGTGGCCTTCATCAGCCGGAGACTCCTACCACGGGAGCAACGCTGGAGCACCATAGAGAGGGAAGCCTTCGCCGTGGTATGGGCCCTCAAGAAGCTCCAGCCCTACCTTTTTGGCACCCACTTTCGGGTACAGACTGACCACCGACCCCTGCAGTGGTTGATGCATATGCGGGGGGAAAACCCAAAATTGCTACGCTGGTCCATCTCCTTGCAAGGTATGGACTTCACAGTCGAACACCGGCCTGGGTCAGACCACGCCAACGCGGATGGCCTGTCCCGGTTTTTCCGCCTCGACGAGGAGAGTCCCCAAGAGGATGGGTAACTCTCCCCGCCTTCAGCTGGGGGGGACGCATGTTGGACAGGCCACATGAAGGGCCGCTCTCCCCCGGCTCAACCAGGCCCAAGCCTAGTCACACAAGTACCACACACCACCATTGCACGTCCTCCGTCCCCTCAGGGACCCCTGCCCTCGAACACGTTAACCTCGTGGGTCCGATCCACTGCCGGCCCACGCGCCCAGCCCGGGCCGCCATCTTGGACACTTCACCACGAGGCCGCCTGGCCCCCGATCGACCTCAACCCTGGGCCTAGCCCGGCCTCAGACATTCCGGCACCACCCTCCACCCAGGAGGTGAGCGGGCTACTTGGCAAGTCAATGGGAGAAAGAGGTGCCGATGGCTCTCCCCCGCCCAGTGCCGCTCGCCCATCGCCTCCCCGGGCACTGGCTCCACCCCCCTGCTGGGTGTCTGGACTCCCTCATCCCGGACCTCCCGACCTCCAAGTGCGAGGGTCCGGACATCAAAGCACGCCAGCCCTATAACTGGGGCAGCTCCAGAGCAGGAAGGCAGTTGTATCTTGGAGTCGAGAGACGTAAAGAGGAACTCATCCTGGACGGACTACTGGCGCTGCCGTAGCTCTGTCCTGTGCACCATCGTCCTGCCTGTTGGCGCTGCCACAGCCGTCGTAACCTTCATCCTTCATCGTCGTCGGGATCTGCTGGCGTGGCCGCGGACCGTTGTAACCGTCATCTTTCACCGGGACCTGCAGGCTCCGCCGCGGACCGTCGTCCTTCCTTCATCCATCTCGGGACCTGCTTGGCTCCTCCACGGCCCGATCATCTAGAACGCCGAGCTCGAGGATTGAGAGCTATTTTGTACTCATTGGTAACTAAGACTGTCCCGCTACCCCTTTCCTCAGCCAGAGATCAGAACCGAGGGGACCCCTGAGTCCAGACCTCCTTGTATCATACCAACGTAACCTAAGAATTGCATATAAAGTCTCGTTAACCTTCCATCTTGTGTGGTGTCCGTCTGTGGGGGGGAAGTTACTTGTCTGTACAGTCGTTGGAGACGGCTCTCCCTGGAGACCTCTCCCCGTAATCTCGGCCGACCCTCCCGGTCCGTCTAACAGTGCTGCTTGTTGCCCCTTGGCTGTGCAGCTTCTCATGGACATGCTCTGCACTCTCTCATTGCCCTGGTTGGAACTGTGCTGCTCCTTGCCCCTTGGTTGTGCAGCTTCTCATGGACATGCTCTTCACTCTCTCATTGCCCTGGTTGGAACTGTGCTGCTTGTTGCCCCTTGGCTGTGCAGCTTCTCATGGGCATGCTCTGCACTCTCTCATTGCCCTGGTTGGAACTGTGCTGCTTGTTGCCCCTTGGCTGTGCAGCTTCTCATGGACATGCTCTGCACTCTCTCATTGCCCTGGTTGGAACTGTGCTGCTTCTTGCCCCTTGGTTGTGCAGCTTCTCGTGGACATGCTCTGCACTCTCTCATTGGCCTGCCTGGAACTGTGCTGCTTGTTGCCCCTTGGTTGTGCAGCTTCCCGTGGACATGCTCGGCACTCTCTCATTGGCCTGGTTGGAACTGTGCTGCTTCTTGCCCCTTGGTTGTGCAGCTTCTCATGGGCATGCTCTGCACTCTCTCGTTGCCCTGGTTGGAACTGTGCTGCTTGTTGCCCCTTGGTTGTGAAGCTTCTCATGGACATGCTCTGCACTCTCTCATTGCCCTGGTTGGAACTGTGCTGCTTGTTGCCCCTTGGTTGTGCAGCTTCTCATGGGCATGCTCTGCACTCTCTCGTTGCCCTGGTTGGAACTGTGCTGCTCGTTGCCCCTTGGTTGTGCAGCTTCTCATGGACATGCTCTGCACTCTCTCGTTGCCCGGGTTGGAACTGTGCTGCGTCTTGCCCCTTGGCTGTGCAGCTTCTCATGGACATGCTCTTCACTCTCTCGTTGCCCTGGTTGGAACTGTGCTGCTTGTTGCCCCTTGGCTGTGCAGCTTCTCACGGACATGCTCTGCACTCTCTCGTTGCCCGGGTTGGAACTGTGCTGCTTGTTGCCCCTTGGCTGTGCAGCTTCTCATGGACATGCTCTGCACTCTCTCATTGCCCTGCCTGGAACTGTGCTGCTTCTTGCCCCTTGGCTGTGCAGCTTCTCATGGACATGCTCTGCACTCTCTCATTGCCCTGCCTGGAACTGTGCTGCTTGTTGCCCCTTGGTTGTGCAGCTTCTCATGGACATGCTCTGCACTCTCTCATTGGCCTGCCTGGAACTGTGCTGCTTCTTGCCCCTTGGTTGTGCAGCGTCTCATGGACATGCTCTGCACTCTCTCATTGCCCTGGTTGGAACTGTGCTGCTTGTTGCCCCTTGGTTGTGCAGCTTCTCATGGACATGCTCTGCACTCTCTCATTGCCCTGTCTGGAACTGTGCTGCTTGTTGCCCCTTGGCTGTGCAGCTTCTCATGGACATGCTCTGCACTCTCTCATTGCCCTGCCTGGAACTGTGCTGCTTCTTGCCCCTTGGCTGTGCAGCTTCTCATGGACATGCTCTGCACTCTCTCATTGCCCTGTCTGGAACTGTGCTGCTTGTTGCCCCTTGGCTGTGCAGCTTCTCATGGACATGCTCTGCACTCTCTCATTGGCCTGGTTGGAACTGTGCTGCTTCTTGCCCCTTGGTTGTGCAGCTTCTCATGGACATGCTCTGCACTCTCTCATTGCCCTGGTTCAAACTGTGCTGCTCGTTGCCCCTTGGTTGTGCAGCTTCTCATGGACATGCTCTGCACTCTCTCGTTGCCCTGTCTGGAACTGTGCTGCTTGTTGCCCCTTGGTTGTGCAGCTTCTCATGGACATGCTCTGCACTCTCTCATTGCCCTGGTTGGAACTGTGCTGCTTGTTGCCCCTTGGTTGTGCAGCTTCTCATGGACATGCTCTGCACTCTCTCATTGCCCTGGTTGGAACTGTGCTGCTTGTTGCCCCTTGGTTGTGCAGCTTCTCATGGACATGCTCTGCACTCTCTCATTGCCCTGGTTGGAACTGTGCTGCTTCTTGCCCCTTGGCTGTGCAGCTTCTAATGGACATGCTCTGCACTCTCTCATTGCCCTGGTTGGAACTGTGCTGCTTGTTGCCCCTTGGCTGTGCAGCTTCTCATGGACATGCTCTTCACTCTCCCATTGCCCTGGTTGGAACTGTGCTGCTTCTTGCCCCTTGGTTGTGCAGCTTCCCATGGACATGCTCTGCACTCTCTCATTGCCCTGGTTGGAACTGTGCTGCTTCTTGCCCCTTGGCTGTGCAGCGTCTCGTGGACATGCTCTGCACTCTCTCATTGCCCTGGTTGGAACTGTGCTGCTTCTTGCCCCTTGGCTGTGCAGCTTCTCACGGACATGCTCTGCACTCTCTCATTGCCCTGCCTGGAACTGTGCTGCTTCTTGCCCCTTGGTTGTGCAGCTTCTCATGGACATGCTCTGCACTCTCTCATTGCCCTGGTTGGAACTGTGCTGCTTGTTGCCCCTTGGTTGTGCAGCTTCTCATGGACATGCTCGGCGCTCTCTCGTTGCCCTGCCTGGAACTGTGCTGCTCGTTGCCCCTTGGCTGTGCAGCTTCTCATGGACATGCTCTGCACTCTCTCGTTGCCCTGGTTGGAACTGTGCTGCTTGTTGCCCCTTGGCTGTGCAGCTTCTCACGGACATGCTCTGCACTCTCTCATTGCCCTGGTTGGAACTGTGCTGCTTGTTGCCCCTTGGTTGTGCAGCTTCTCGTGGACATGCTCTGCACTCTCTCATTGCCCTGGTTGGAACTGTGCTGCTTCTTGCCCCTTGGCTGTGCAGCTTCTCATGGACATGCTCTGCACTCTCTCATTGCCCTAGTTGGAACTGTGCTGCTTGTTGCCCCTTGGTTGTGCAGCTTCTCATGGACATGCTCTGCACTCTCTCATTGCCCTGGTTGGAACTGTGCTGCTTGTTGCCCCTTGGTTGTGCAGCTTCTCATGGACATGCTCTGCACTCTCTCGTTGCCCTGGTTGGAACTGTGCTGCTTGTTGCCCCTTGGTTGTGCAGCTTCTCATGGACATGCTCTGCACTCTCTCATTGCCCTGGATGGAACTGTGCTGCTTCTTGCCCCTTGGTTGTGCAGCTTCTCATGGACATGCTCTGCACTCTCTCATTGCCCGGGTTGGAACTGTGCTGCTTCTTGCCCCTTGGCTGTGCGGCTTCTCATGGACATGCTCTGCACTCTCTCATTGCCCTGCCTGGAACTGTGCTGCTTGTTGCCCCTTGGCTGTGCAGCTTCTCATGGACATGCTCTGCACTCTCTCGTTGCCCTGGTTGGAACTGTGCTGCTTCTTGCCCCTTGGCTGTGCAGCTTCTCATGGACATGCTCTGCACTCTCTCATTGCCCTGCCTGGAACTGTGCTGCTTGTTGCCCCTTGGCTGTGCAGCTTCTCATGGACATGCTCTGCACTCTCTCATTGCCCTGGTTGGAACTGTGCTGCTTGTTGCCCCTTGGTTGTGCAGCTTCTCATGGACGTGCTCTGCACTCTCTCATTGCCCTGGTTGGAACTGTGCTGCTTGTTGCCCCTTGGTTGTGCAGCTTCTCATGGACATGCTCTGCACTCTCTCGTTGCCCTGGTTGGAACTGTGCTGCTTGTTGCCCCTTGGTTGTGCAGCTTCTCATGGACATGCTCTGCACTCTCTCATTGCCCTGCCTGGAACTGTGCTGCTTCTTGCCCCTTGGCTGTGCAGCTTCTCATGGACATGCTCTGCACTCTCTCATTGCCCTGCCTGGAACTGTGCTGCTTGTTGCCCCTTGGCTGTGCAGCTTCTCATGGACATGCTCTGCACTCTCTCATTGCCCGGGTTGGAACTGTGCTGCTTGTTGCCCCTTGGCTGTGCAGCTTCTCATGGACATGCTCTGCACTCTCTCATTGCCCGGGTTGGAACTGTGCTGCTTCTTGCCCCTTGGCTGTGCATCTTCTCATGGACATGCTCTGCACTCTCTCATTGCCCTGCCTGGAACTGTGCTGCTTGTTGCCCCTTGGCTGTGCAGCTTCTCATGGACATGCTCTGCACTCTCTCATTGCCCTGGTTGGAACTGTGCTGCTTGTTGCCCCTTGGCTGTGCAGCTTCTCATGGACATGCTCTGCACTCTCTCATTGCCCGGGTTGGAACTGTGCTGCTTCTTGCCCCTTGGCTGTGCATCTTCTCATGGACATGCTCTGCACTCTCTCATTGCCCTGCCTGGAACTGTGCTGCTTCTTGCCCCTTGGCTGTGCAGCTTCTCATGGACATGCTCTGCACTCTCTCATTGCCCTGGTTGGAACTGTGCTGCTTGTTGCCCCTTGGTTGTGCAGCTTCTCATAGACATTGTTAGACGGACCGGGAGGGTCGGCCGAGATTACGGGGAGAGGTCTCCAGGGAGAGCCGTCTCCAACGACTGTACAGATAAGTAACTTCCCCCCCACAGACGGACACCACACAAGGTTGAAGGTTAACGAGACTTTATATGCAATTCTTAGGTTACGATAGTATGATACAAGGAGGTCTGGACTCAGGGGTCCCCTCGGTTCTGATCTCTTTGAGGAAAAGGGTAGCGGGACAGTC
Source organism: Lissotriton vulgaris (assembly GCF_964263255.1). NCBI lineage: Eukaryota > Metazoa > Chordata > Amphibia > Caudata > Salamandridae > Lissotriton > Lissotriton vulgaris. The sequence continues at coordinate 537,988 of NW_028250124.1, forward strand.
TTAATTACCACTGAGGTCAAAATAGCTCACAATCCTCGAGCTCGGCGTTCTTAGATGGTCGGGCCGTGGAGGAGCCAAGCAGGTCCCGAGGTAGATGAAGGGCGACGGTCCGCGGCGGAGCCTGCAGGTCCCGGTGAAAGATGACGGTTACAACGGTCCGCGGCCACGCCAGCAGATCCGGACGACGATGAAGGATGAAGGTTACGACGACTGTGGCAGCGCCAACAGGCAGGACGATGGTGCACAGGACAGAGCTACGGCAGCGCCAGTAGTCCGTCCAGGATGAGTTCCTCTTTACGTCTCTCGACTCCAAGATACAACTGTCTTCCTGCTCTGGAGCTGCCCCAGTTATAGGACTGACGTGCTTTGATGTCCGGACCCTCGCACTTGGAGGTCGGGGGGTCCGGGATGAGGGAGTCCAGACACCCAGCAGGGGGGTGGAGCCAGCGCCCGGGGAGGCGATGGGCGAGCGGCACTGGGCGGGGGAGAGCCATCGGCACCTCTTTCTCCCATTGACTTGCCAAGTAGCCCGCTCACCTCCTGGGTGGAGGGTGGTGCCGGAATGTCTGAGGCCGGGCTAGGCCCAGGGTTGAGGTCGATCAGGGGCCAGGCGGCCTCGTGGCGAAGTGTCCAAGATGGCGGCCCGGGCTGGGCGCATGGGCCGGCAGTGGATCGGACCCACGAGGTTATCATGTTCGAGGGCAGGGGTCCCTGAGGGGACGTAGGACGTGCAATGGTGGTGTGTGGTGCTTGCGTGACTGGGCTCGGGCCTGGTCGAGCCGGGGGAGAGCGGCCCGTCATGTGGCCTGTCCAACATGCGTCCCCCCCAGCTGAAGGCGGGGAGAGTTACCCATCCTCTTGGGGACTCTCTTCGTCGAGGCGGAAGAACCGGGACAGGCCATCCGCGTTGGCGTGGTCGGACCCAGGCCGGTGCTCGACTGTGAAGTCCATACCTTGCAGGGAGATGGACCAGCGTAGCAATTTTGGGTTCTCCCCCCGCATGTGCATCAACCACTGCAGAGGTCGGTGGTCAGTCTGCACCCGAAAGTGGGTGCCAAAAAGGTAGGGCCGGAGCTTCTTGAGGGCCCATACCACAGCGAAGGCTTCCCTCTCTATGGTGCTCCAGCGTTGTTCCCGTGGTAGGAGTCTCCGGCTGATGAAGGCCACCGGTTGATCAAGGCCTTCGGTGTTCACTTGGGACAGGACCGCCCCAATGCCCTGGTCGGAGGCGTCCGTCTGGACGACGAACTCCCGGCTGTAGTCTGGGGCCTGGAGCACAGGAGCGGAACACATGGCGGCCTTTAATTGTTCGAATGCCGCTTGACACTCGGGGGTCCAGTTCACCTTCTTGGGCTGATTTTTTGACGTGAGTTCGGTGAGGGGCCCCACGATGGTACCATAGTCTTTCACGAACCTTCGGTAGTAGCCCGTGAGGCCCAGGAAGGCTCGCACCTCAGTTTGAGTGATAGGGGGTTGCCAGTTCTGGATGGCGGCAATTTTCAGCTGTAGAGGGGCCACTAGGCCGCTTCCCACCTGGTGTCCGAGGTAGGTCACTGACCCTTGTCCAATTTGGCATTTGCTAGCCTTGATCGTAAGGCCAGCTCGCTGAAGGGCTTGCAGCACTGCCTGGAGGTGGTGGAGGTGCTCGGTCCACTGGTGGCTGTACACAGCGATGTCGTCCAGGTAGGCGGCGCTGAACTCTTCGAGCCCCGCCAGGACCTGATTGACGAGCCGTTGGAAAGTCGCTGGGGCATTCTTCATGCCGAAGGGCATGACCGTAAAATGATAGTGGCCATCGGGGGTGGAGAAGGCAGAACGTTCTTGTGCTCGGGGTGTGAGGCCGATCTGCCAATACCCTGCCGTCAGGTCGAAGATGCTGAGGTAGCGGGCAGCGCCCATTCGGTCGACCAGTTCATCTGCCCGGGGGATGGGGTGTGCATCCGTTCTGGTGACCTCATTCAGGCCCCGGTAGTCGACACAGAACCGGAGTTCCGGTGTGGTTCCGGGGGCGGCTGCTTTGGGGACTAGTACGACCGGGCTGGCCCATGGACTGTCTGAGGGCTCGATGACCCCGAGCGTGAGCATCTTAGCTACTTCCGCCTGGATGCAGGCCCGTACCCGATCAGGTACGCGGTAGGCCCGGTGGCGGATAGGAGGGCTGTCTCCGGTGTCCACATCGTGCACACACCAGGAAGTGACACCTGGGGTGAGGGAGAACAGACTGGCGAACCGTGATAGGAGGGCTTGGCACTCTTGGCGTTGTTCTCTGGTGAGGGTCTCCGAGAGTCGGACCCCATCCACGGAGCCGTCTTGCTCCTGGGTCCGCAAGAGGTCAGGGAGAGGCTCGGAGTCGTCTTCAACCCCATTGTCTGTGGCCATCAGTAGGCTGAGTTCTGTTCGTGCAAAGTGGGGCTTCAGTCTGTTGGTGTGGAGGACTCGGAGTGGATTCCGGGAGGACTCCATATCGATCAGATAGGTGGCAGGACCTTTGCGCTCGATTACCTTGAAGGGTCCCGTCCATTTGTCTTGGAGAGCGCACGGCTCTGTGGGGGACATTACCCAGACCTGTTGCCCCGGCTCGAATTCGATGGATGAGGCGTTCTGGTCATACCATTTTTTCATGTCCTCTTGACTGGCCTCTAGGTTGGCTTTTGCTAGGTCTCTGAACCGCCGGGACTGGTTGCGGAGGGTGAGGAGGTACCGGAAGACATCTGGAGGGTTCTTTGCCGGAGGCATCTCCCAGCCTTCTTTGATCAGGCTGAGCGGCCCCCGCACTGGGTGCCCATAGAGCAGTTCGAAGGGGCTGAAGCCTAAGGATTTCTGTGGGACCTCCCGGTAGGCGAAGAGGAGGCACGGCAGCAGCACATCCCACTGGCGACGGAGGGGCTCTTCCAATCCCCCGATCATCCCTTTTAGCGTGCGATTGAACCGCTCAACAAGTCCGTTTCCTTGGGGGTGATAGGGGGTCGTGAAGCGGTAGGTGACCCCACACTGTTGCCAGAGGGACTTCATATATTTAGAAATAAAGTTCGTGCCTCTGTCACTGACGACTTCTCGGGGGAACCCCACCCGGGAGAAGATCCCCATCAGGGCCCGGCCGACCACTGGGGCTGTCACGGTCCGGAGAGGAATAGCCTCAGGGTAGCGGGTGGCGTGGTCCACTAGTACCAGGATGAAGCGATGGCCTTGTCTTGTACGCGGGTCCAGGGGTCCCACAATGTCTATCCCGACCCTCTCAAATGGGGTCGTGACTACTGGAAAGGGTTGCAGGGGGGCCTTTAATTTGCGGCCGCTCTTCCCACTGGCTTGGCACGTGGGGCAAGATCGGCAATGCTGGTGCACATCGTTTCTCATTTTGGGCCAGAAGAAGTGGGTCACTAGGCGGCTGTAGGTTTTATCTTGTCCCAGGTGCCCTGCCAGGGGGACATCGTGGGCCAGATTTAGCAGGAAGTCTCTAAAGCGGAGGGGCACCACTAGTACTCGGTTGGCCCCCAGCTCGGCGATTCGTTGCTCGCTGTATAATAGATCATTGTCCCAGTAGACCCAATGAGTTCCGGAGGTGTCCCCTGCGCTTTGGGCGAGCGCTTGTTGTCGGAGTCCCTCAAGGGAGGGGCAGGTCTTCTGTTCCTGACGAAATTGTTCTTGTGTGGGTCCCCCTTCTTGAGCCCACTGGTCAAGATTAGCGAGGTCGGAAGGTTGAGCAAGTTCGAGGGGGGTGCCATGGTCGGGGGTCTCGGCGGGGGCGACCGGAGGCGGTGGCGCCGGCCATTCTGGTTCTTCCGGGTGATGGTTGGCACGGGCGGCCATGGACCGGGTGGTGACACACGCCCAGTCTGGGACGCCCAACATCCCCAAGTGTTCTTTTCGCTCCACGGCTGCCCACGGGGAGCTTTCCAGATCATTTCCGAGAAGGCAGTCCACGGGGGCGTCGTCTCGGACCGTTACCTTCAACATGCCGGAGACCCCTCCCCACTCAAAGGGGACGCAGGCCATCCGACACAGACTCTCCGAGTTGTCGGCGGATCGCACAGGGCAGAGAATGTTCGGTAGATATTGTTCTGGGGTCACCAGATGGCAGCGGACGGCTGTCACACTGGCCCCGGTGTCTCGAAGGGCTTCGGCCCGTTGTCCATTGATGCTCACCCATTGGCTGTACTTCTGGGTGTTAGCGGGTAGGGGGACCCGCGGGACCATGTCTCTTCCCCCTAAGCACGCGAGAGTCATGGCGGCTGGCTCCCACTCTTGATACTCTTGCTCGTCTGTTTCTTGTTCCTCGGAGATTTGTTCCTCCCCTAGTGCCGCGGCGGCCACATGGCGGGGTTTTGGACTCTGATACTGCGGGCAGCTTGGGTCGTTTGCATAGTGGCCGACTCGTTGGCATCGGTGACATGTAACATTGGCTCTGTACCCCGGTCGCGCCGGGGTGCTGCCCCGGTTGGCCGGGGGGGTGGTGCTGGTAGTGGGGGCGGCCGGAGTGTTGTCTCTTCCTCGTCCTTGGCCCCCTCCTCCTCCTCTGGGTCGGTGGTGACCATTGTTGTTCCTGTTCTGCTCGTAGGACCCATTCCGGCCCACTCTGGTGATCTCCCACCGGTCAGCTTCGGCTGCGAGCTGCCGGGGATCGGTTAACTTGCTGTCGAGGAGGTGTTGGCGCAGTTCAATGAAGCAATTGTTGGACAGATGCTCCCATACCATCAGATTGAATAGCTGCTCGTAGGTCGTGACGTTGTTCCCTCTGATCCAGCCTTCGAAGGCTCGGCTAAAGTACGTTACATAGTCCACCCAAGTTGTACCTGGAATGCGTGTGCAGTCTCGGAACCTCTGGCGGTACATCTCGGGCGTGAGGCCATAGCGGGTGAGGAGGGCCGCTTTCATATGGTCGTAGGAGGTCATCTGGTGGTCTGGGAGCTGTAACAGAGTATCGCGGCCCTCATTGAGGAATTTGCCCCATAAGCCGGCTCCCCAGTCGGCTCTATCGATCCGGTGCGCAGTCATCGCGATTTCATAGGCCTTAAACCATTGCTGGATGTCGTCTTCTCGAAAATATTCTCGGACCACATCCTTGGGGATGTGCACTTTTTTCTCCGTGGTCCCTGGGGTGGACGGTCTGTCGGGCACCCCTAACTCTTTATTTTGTTTGCGCAGGTTGATCTCGGCTAGGTTCCGTTCGTGCTCGTACGTTAGTCTTTTTTCCTCGAGCTCCCTTTGCCTCTGTTTCTCCTCTCTTTCTTCTCGGAGGCGAAGGTGCTCTAAGTTTATTTTTTGCTCGGCCAATTTGAGTTCTATGTCCATCTTGAGTCGGGCCATTTCGAGTTCGTGTAGTCGGGCTTTTTCTCTTTCTTGGATCTCGTCTTGCGAGAGACTGGTTCTTTGCCCCTCAGGGGCCGTGTTGGTATTTTTCGCGGTGCTTTGCTCAGGGGCTTCGACATCCCCGGTCTCTGCCCAAGATTCTAGGGCATGCTTGAAATCATCTTTGGTGCTTAGTCCGGTGGTAGCGATACCCAGTTCGATGCAGAACTGCTTTAGTTCACGATGGCTGTATTCCTCTAGTTTTTCCATTTGGAACTTCTCAGTTGATCCGCTCTCTTTAGTCGACATTGTTGTTCGTTGTGGGGTGAGCTACTCTCTGTACGTTATGCGGTGATTCGGATCGCGCCGCTGGCCACCAATGTTAGACGGACCGGGAGGGTCGGCCGAGATTACGGGGAGAGGTCTCCAGGGAGAGCCGTCTCCAACGACTGTACAGATAAGTAACTTCCCCCCCACAGACGGACACCACACAAGGATGAAGGTTAACGAGACTTTATATGCAATTCTTAGGTTACGATAGTATGATACAAGGAGGTCTGGACTCAGGGGTCCCCTCGGTTCTGATCTCTTTGAGGAAAAGGGTAGCGGGACAGTCTTAATTACCACTGAGGTCAAAATAGCTCACAATCCTCGAGCTCGGCGTTCTTAGATGGTCGGGCCGTGGAGGAGCCAAGCAGGTCCCGAGGTAGATGAAGGGCGACGGTCCGCGGCGGAGCCTGCAGGTCCCGGTGAAAGATGACGGTTACAACGGTCCGCGGCCACGCCAGCAGATCCGGACGACGATGAAGGATGAAGGTTACGACGACTGTGGCAGCGCCAACAGGCAGGACGATGGTGCACAGGACAGAGCTACGGCAGCGCCAGTAGTCCGTCCAGGATGAGTTCCTCTTTACGTCTCTCGACTCCAAGATACAACTGCCTTCCTGCTCTGGAGCTGCCCCAGTTATAGGACTGACGTGCTTTGATGTCCGGACCCTCGCACTTGGAGGTCGGGGGGTCCGGGATGAGGGAGTCCAGACACCCAGCAGGGGGGTGGAGCCAGCGCCCGGGGAGGCGATGGGCGAGCGGCACTGGGCGGGGGAGAGCCATCGGCACCTCTTTCTCCCATTGACTTGCCAAGTAGCCCGCTCACCTCCTGGGTGGAGGGTGGTGCCGGAATGTCTGAGGCCGGGCTAGGCCCAGGGTTGAGGTCGATCAGGGGCCAGGCGGCCTCGTGGCGAAGTGTCCAAGATGGCGGCCCGGGCTGGGCGCATGGGCCGGCAGTGGATCGGACCCACGAGGTTATCATGTTCGAGGGCAGGGGTCCCTGAGGGGACGTAGGACGTGCAATGGTGGTGTGTGGTGCTTGCGTGACTGGGCTCGGGCCTGGTCGAGCCGGGGGAGAGCGGCCCGTCATGTGGCCTGTCCAACAGACATGCTCTGCACTCTCTCATTGCCCTGGTTGGAACTGTGCTGCTTGTTGCCCCTTGGTTGTGCAGCTTCTCATGGACATGCTCTGCACGCTCTCATTGCCCTGGTTGGAACTGTGCTGCTTGTTGCCCCTTGGCTGTGCAGCTTCTCATGGACATGCTCTGCACTCTCTCATTGCCCTGGTTGGAACTGTGCTGCTTGTTGCCCCTTGGCTGTGCAGCTTCTCATGGACATGCTCTGCACTCTCTCATTGCCCTGGTTGGAACTGTGCTGCTTGTTGCCCCTTGGTTGTGCAGCTTCTCATGGACATGCTCTGCACTCTCTCATTGCCCTGGTTGGAACTGTGCTGCTTGTTGCCCCTTGGTTGTGCAGCTTCTCATGGACATGCTCTGCACTCTCTCATTGCCCTGGTTGGAACTGTGCTGCTTGTTGCCCCTTGGTTGTGCAGCTTCTCATGGACATGCTCTGCACGCTCTCATTGCCCTGGTTGGAACTGTGCTGCTTGTTGCCCCTTGGCTGTGCAGCTTCTCATGGACATGCTCTGCACTCTCTCATTGCCCTGCCTGGAACTGTGCTGCTTCTTGCCCCTTGGCTGTGCAGCTTCTCATGGACATGCTCTGCACGCTCTCGTTGCCCTGGTTGGAACTGTGCTGCTTGTTGCCCCTTGGTTGTGCAGCTTCTCATAGACATGCTCTGCACTCTCTCGTTGCCCTGGTTGGAACTGTGCTGCTCCTTGCCCCTTGGTTGTGCAGCTTCTCATGGACGTGCTCTGCACTCTCTCATTGCCCGGGTTGGAACTGTGCTGCTTCTTGCCCCTTGGTTGTGCAGCTTCTCATGGACATGCTCTGCACGCTCTCATTGCCCTGGTTGGAACTGTGCTGCTTGTTGCCCCTTGGTTGTGCAGCTTCTCATGGACATGCTCTGCACGCTCTCATTGCCCTGGTTGGAACTGTACTGCTTGTTGCCCCTTGGCTGTGCAGCTTCTCGTGGACATGCTCTGCACTCTCTCATTGCCCTGGTTGGAACTGTGCTGCTTGTTGCCCCTTGGCTGTGCAGCTTCTCGTGGACATGCTCTGCACTCTCTCATTGCCCTGGTTGGAACTGTGCTGCTTGTTGCCCCTTGGTTGTGCAGCTTCTCATGGACATGCTCTGCACTCTCTCATTGCCCTGGTTGGAACTGTGCTCCTTGTTGCCCCTTGGTTGTGCAGCTTCTCATGGACATGCTCTGCACTCTCTCATTGCCCTGGTTGGAACTGTGCTGCTTGTTGCCCCTTGGTTGTGCAGCGTCTCATGGACATGCTCTGCACTCTCTCATTGCCCTGGTTGGAACTGTGCTGCTTGTTGCCCCTTGGTTGTGCAGCTTCTCATAGACATGCTCTGCACTCTCTCATTGCCCTGGTTGGAACTGTGCTGCTTGTTGCCCCTTGGTTGTGCAGCTTCTCATGGACATGCTCTGCACTCTCTCATTGCCCTGGTTGGAACTGTGCTGCTTGTTGCCCCTTGGCTGTGCAGCTTCTCATGGACATGCTCTGCACTCTCTCATTGCCCTGGTTGGAACTGTGCTGCTTGTTGCCCCTTGGCTGTGCAGCTTCTCGTGGACATGCTCTGCACTCTCTCATTGCCCTGGTTGGAACTGTGCTGCTTGTTGCCCCTTGGCTGTGCAGCTTCTCGTGGACATGCTCTGCACTCTCTCATTGCCCTGGTTGGAACTGTGCTGCTTGTTGCCCCTTGGCTGTGCAGCTTCTCGTGGACATGCTCTGCACTCTCTCATTGCCCTGGTTGGAACTGTGCTGCTTGTTGCCCCTTGGTTGTGCAGCTTCTCGTGGACATGCTCTGCACTCTCTCGTTGCCCTGGTTGGAACTGTGCTGCTTGTTGCCCCTTGGTTGTGCAGCTTCTCGTGGACATGCTCTGCACTCTCTCGTTGCCCTGGTTGGAACTGTGCTGCTTGTTGCCCCTTGGCTGTGCAGCTTCTCATGGACATGCTCTGCACTCTCTCATTGGCCAGCCTGGAACTGTGCTGCCTCTTGCCCCTTGGTTGTGCAGCTTCTCATGGACATGCTCTGCACTCTCTCATTGCCCTGCCTGGAACTGTGCTGCTTCTTGCCCCTTGGCTGTGCAGCTTCTCATGGACATGCTCTGCACTCTCTCGTTGCCCTGGTTGCAACTGTGCTGCTTGTTGCCCCTTGGTTGTGCAGCTTCTCATGGACATGCTCTGCACTCTCTCATTGCCCTGGTTGGAACTGTGCTGCTTCTTGCCCCTTGGCTGTGCAGCTTCTCATGGACATGCTCTGCACTCTCTCATTGCCCTGCCTGGAACTGTGCTGCTTGTTGCCCCTTGGCTGTGCAGCTTCTCATGGACATGCTCTGCACTCTCTCATTGCCCTGGTTGGAACTGTGCTGCTTGTTGCCCCTTGGTTATGCAGCTTCTCATGGACATGCTCTGCACTCTCTCATTGCCCTGGTTGGAACTGTGCTGCTTGTTGCCCCTTGGCTGTGCAGCTTCTCATGGACATGCTCTGCACTCTCTCATTGCCCTGGTTGGAACTGTGCTGCTCGTTGCCCCTTGGTTGTGCAGCTTCTCGTGGACATGCTCTGCACTCTCTCGTTGCCCTGGTTGGAACTGTGCTGCTTCTTGCCCCTTGGTTGTGCAGCTTCTCATGGACATGCTCTGCACTCTCTCATTGCCCTGGTTGGAACTGTGCTGCTTCTTGCCCCTTGGTTGTGCAGCTTCTCATGGACATGCTCTGCACTCTCTCATTGCCCTGGTTGGAACTGTGCTGCTTCTTGCCCCTTGGTTGTGCAGCTTCTCATGGACATGCTCGGCACTCTCTCATTGCCCTGGTTGGAACTGTGCTGCTCGTTGCCCCTTGGTTGTGCAGCTTCTCATGGACATGCTCTGCACTCTCTCATTGCCCTGGTTGGAACTGTGCTGCTTCTTGCCCCTTGGCTGTGCAGCTTCTCATGGACATGCTCTGCACTCTCTCATTGCCCTGGTTGGAACTGTGCTGCCTCTTGCCCCTTGGTTGTGCGGCTTCTCATGGACAGGCTCTGCACTCTCTCATTGCCCTGGTTGGAACTGTGCTGCTTGTTGCCCCTTGGTTGTGAAGCTTCTCATGGACATGCTCTGCACTCTCTCATTGCCCTGGTTGGAACTGTGCTGCTTCTTGGCCCTTGGTTGTGCAGCGTCTCATGGACATGCTCTGCACTCTCTCATTGCCCTGGTTGGAACTGTGCTGCTTGTTGCCCCTTGGTTGTGCAGCGTCTCATGGACATGCTCTGCACTCTCTCATTGCCCTGGTTGGAACTGTGCTGCTTTTTGCCCCTTGGTTGTGCAGCTTCTCATGGACATGCTCTGCACTCTCTCATTGCCCTGGTTGGAACTGTGCTGCTTGTTGCCCCTTGGTTGTGCAGCTTCTCATGGACATGCTCTGCACTCTCTCATTGCCCTGGTTGGAACTGTGCTGCTTTTTGCCCCTTGGTTGTGCAGCTTCTCATGGACATGCTCTGCACTCTCTCATTGCCCTGGTTGGAACTGTGCTGCTTGTTGCCCCTTGGTTGTGCAGCTTCTCATGGACGTGCTCTGCACTCTCTCACTGGCCTGGTTGGAACTGTGCTGCTTCTTGCCCCTTGGCTGTGCAGCTTCTCATGGACGTGCTCTGCACTCTCTCATTGCCCTGGTTGGAACTGTGCTGCTTCTTGCCCCTTGGTTGTGCAGCTTCTCATGGACATGCTCTGCACTCTCTCATTGCCCTGCCTGGAACTGTGCTGCTTCTTGCCCCTTGGCTGTGCAGCTTCTCATGGACATGCTCTGCACTCTCTCATTGCCCTGGTTGGAACTGTGCTGTTCCTTGCCCCTTGGTTGTGCAGCTTCTCATGGACATGCTCTGCACTCTCTCATTGCCCTGGTTGGAACTGTGCTGCTTGTTGCCCCTTGGTTGTGCAGCTTCTCATGGACATGCTCTGCACTCTCTCGTTGCCCTGGTTGGAACTGTGCTGCTTCTTGCCCCTTGGTTGTGCAGCTTCTCACGGACATGCTCTGCACTCTCTCATTTCCCTGGTTGGAACTGTGCTGCTTCTTGCCCCTTGGTTGTGCAGCTTCTCACGGACATGCTCTGCACTCTCTCATTGCCCTGGTTGGAACTGTGCTGCTTCTTGCCCCTTGGCTGTGCAGCTTCTCATGGACATGCTCTGCACTCTCTCATTGCCCTGCCTGGAACTGTGCTGCTTCTTGCCCCTTGGTTGTGCAGCTTCTCATGGACATGCTCTGCACTCTCTCATTGCCCTGCCTGGAACTGTGCTGCTTCTTGCCCCTTGGCTGTGCAGCTCCTCATGGACATGCTCTGCACTCTCTCATTGCCCTGGTTGGAACTGTGCTGCTTCTTGCCCCTTGGCTGTGCAGCTTCTCATGGACATGCTCTGCACTCTCTCATTGCCCTGGTTGGAACTGTGCTGCTTCTTGCCCCCTGGTTGTGCAGCGTCTCATGGACATGCTCTGCACTCTCTCGTTGCCCTGGTTGGAACTGTGCTGCTTCTTGCCCCTTGGCTGTGCAGCTTCTCATGGACATGCTCTGCACTCTCTCATTGCCCTGGTTGGAACTGTGCTGCTTGTTGCCCCTTGGTTGTGCAGCTTCTCATGGACATGCTCTGCACTCTCTCATTGCCCTGGTTGGAACTGTGCTGCTTGTTGCCCCTTGGTTGTGCAGCTTCTCATGGACATGCTCTGCACTCTCTCGTTGCCCTGGTTGGAACTGTGCTGCTTCTTGCCCCTTGGTTGTGCAGCTTCTCACGGACATGCTCTGCACTCTCTCATTTCCCTGGTTGGAACTGTGCTGCTTCTTGCCCCTTGGTTGTGCAGCTTCTCATGGACATTCTCTGCACTCTCTCATTGCCCTGGTTGGAACTGTGCTGCTTCTTGCCCCTTGGTTGTGCAGCTTCTCATGGGCATGCTCTGCACTCTCTCGTTGCCCTGGTTGGAACTGTGCTGCTTGTTGCCCCTTGGCTGTGCAGCTTCTCGTGGACATGCTCTGCACTCTCTCATTGCCCTGGTTGGAACTGTGCTTCTTCTTGCCCCTTGGTTGTGCAGCTTCTCATGGACATGCTCTGCACTCTCTCATTGCCCTGGTTGGAACTGTGCTGCTCGTTGCCCCTTGGTTGTGCAGCTTCTCATGGACATGCTCTGCACTCTCTCATTGCCCTGGTTGGAACTGTGCTGCTTGTTGCCCCTTGGTTGTGCAGCTTCTCACGGACATGCTCTGCACTCTCTCATTGCCCTGGTTGGAACTGTGCTGCTTCTTGCCCCTTGGTTGTGCAGCTTCTCACGGACATGCTCTGCACTCTCTCATTGCCCGGGTTGGAACTGTGCTGCTCGTTGCCCCTTGGCTGTGCAGCTTCTCATGGACGTGCTCTGCACTCTCTCATTGCCCTGGTTGGAACTGTGCTGCTTGTTGCCCCTTGGCTGTGCAGCTTCTCATGGGCATGCTCTGCACTCTCTCGTTGCCCTGGTTGGAACTGTGCTGCTCGTTGCCCCTTGGCTGTGCAGCTTCTCATGGACGTGCTCTGCACTCTCTCATTGCCCTGGTTGGAACTGTGCTGCTCGTTGCCCCTTGGCTGTGCAGCTTCTCATGGACGTGCTCTGCACTCTCTCATTGCCCTGGTTGGAACTGTGCTGCTCGTTGCCCCTTGGTTGTGCAGCTTCTCATGGACATGCTCTGCACTCTCTCATTGCCCTGGTTGGAACTGTGCTGCTCGTTGCCCCTTGGTTGTGCAGCTTCTCATGGACATGCTCTGCACTCTCTCATTGCCCTGGTTGGAACTGTGCTGCTTGTTGCCCCTTGGTTGTGCAGTTTCTCATGGACATGCTCTGCACTCTCTCATTGCCCTGTCTGGAACTGTGCTGCTTGTTGCCCCTTGGCTGTGTAGCTTCTCGTGGACATGCTCTGCACTCTCTCATTGCCCTGCCTGGAACTGTGCTGCTTCTTGCCCCTTGGTTGTGCAGCTTCTCGTGGACATGCTCTGCACTCTCTCATTGCCCTGGTTGGAACTGTGCTGCTTGTTGCCCCTTGGCTGTGCAGCTTCTCGTGGACATGCTCTGCACTCTCTCATTGCCCTGGTTGGAACTGTGCTGCTTGTTGCCCCTTGGCTGTGCAGCTTCCCGTGGACATGCTCTGCACTCTCTCATTGCCCTGGTTGGATCTGTGCTGCTCCTTGCCCCTTGGTTGTGCAGCTTCTCATGGACATGCTCTGCACTCTCTCATTGCCCTGGTTGGAACTGTGCTGCTTGTTGCCCCTTGGTTGTGCAGCTTCTCATGGACATGCTCTGCACTCTCTCATTGCCCTGGTTGGAACTGTGCTGTTCCTTGCCCCTTGGCTGTGCAGCTTCTCATGGACATGCTCTGCACTCTCTCATTGCCCTGGTTGGAACTGTGCTGCTTCTTGCCCCTTGGTTGTGCAGCTTCTCATGGACGTGCTCTGCACTCTCTCATTGCCCTGGTTGGAACTGTGCTGCTCGTTGCCCCTTGGTTGTGCAGCTTCTCATGGACATGCTTCGCACTCTCTCGTTGCCCTGGTTGGAACTGTGCTGCCTGTTGCCCCTTGGCTGTGCAGCTTCTCATGGACATGCTCTGCACTCTCTCATTGCCCTGGTTGGAACTGTGCTGCTTGTTGCCCCTTGGTTGTGCAGCTTCTCATGGACATGCTCTGCACTCTCTCATTGCCCTGTCTGGAACTGTGCTGCTTGTTGCCCCTTGGCTTTGCAGCTTCTCATGGACATGCTCTGCACTCTCTCATTGCCCTGCCTGGAACTGTGCTGCTTCTTGCCCCTTGGTTGTGCAGCTTCTCGTGGACATGCTCTGCACTCTCTCATTGCCCTGGTTGGAACTGTGCTGCTTGTTGCCCCTTGGTTGTGCAGCTTCTCGTGGGCATGCTCTGCACTCTCTCGTTGCCCTGGTTGGAACTGTGCTGCTTGTTGCCCCTTGGCTGTGCAGCTTCCCGTGGACATGCTCTGCACTCTCTCATTGCCCTGGTTGGATCTGTGCTGCTTCTTGCCCCTTGGTTGTGCAGCTTCTCATAGACATGCTCTGCATTCTCTCATTGCCCGGGTTGGAACTGTGCTGCTTCTTGCCCCTTGGTTGTGCAGCTTCTCATGGACATGCTCGGCACTCTCTCATTGGCCTGCCTGGAACTGTGCTGCTTGTTGCCCCTTGGTTGTGCAGCTTCTCATGGACATGCTCTGCACTCTCTCATTGCCCTGGTTGGAACTGTGCTGCTCCTTGCCCCTTGGTTGTGCAGCTTCTCATGGGCATGCTCGGCACTCTCTCATTGGCCTGCCTGGAACTGTGCTGCTTCTTGCCCCTTGGTTGTGCAGCTTCTCATGGGCATGCTCTGCACTCTCTCATTGCCCTGGTTGGAACTGTGCTGCTTGTTGCCCCTTGGTTGTGCAGCTTCTCATGGACGTGCTCTGCACTCTCTCATTGCCCTGGTTGGAACTGTGCTGCTTCTTGCCCCTTGGTTGTGCAGCTTCTCATGGACATGCTCTGCACTCTCTCATTGCCCTGGTTGGAACTGTGCTGCTTCTTGCCCCTTGGTTGTGCAGCTTCTCATGGACATGCTCTGCACTCTCTCATTGCCCTGGTTGGAACTGTGCTGCTTCTTGCCCCTTGGTTGTGCAGCTTCTCATGGGCATGCTCTGCACTCTCTCGTTGCCCTGGTTGGAACTGTGCTGCTCGTTGCCCCTTGGCTGTGCAGCTTCTCATGGACGTGCTCTGCACTCTCTCATTGCCCTGGTTGGAACTGTGCTGCTTGTTGCCCCTTGGCTGTGCAGCTTCCCGTGGACATGCTCTGCACTCTCTCATTGCCCTGGTTGGATCTGTGCTGCTTCTTGCCCCTTGGTTGTGCAGCTTCTCATAGACATGCTCTGCATTCTCTCATTGCCCGGGTTGGAACTGTGCTGCTTCTTGCCCCTTGGTTGTGCAGCTTCTCATGGACATGCTCTGCACTCTCTCATTGCCCTGGTTGGAACTGTGCTGTTCCTTGCCCCTTGGCTGTGCAGCTTCTCATGGACATGCTCTGCACTCTCTCGTTGCCCTGGTTGGATCTGTGCTGCTTCTTGCCCCTTGGTTGTGCAGCTTCTCATAGACATGCTCTGCACTCTCTCATTGCCCTGGTTGGATCTGTGCTGCTTCTTGCCCCTTGGTTGTGCAGCTTCTCATAGACATGCTCTGCATTCTCTCATTGCCCGGGTTGGAACTGTGCTGCTTCTTGCCCCTTGGTTGTGCAGCTTCTCATGGACATGCTCGGCACTCTCTCATTGGCCTGCCTGGAACTGTGCTGCTTGTTGCCCCTTGGTTGTGCAGCTTCTCATGGACATGCTCTGCACTCTCTCATTGCCCTGGTTGGAACTGTGCTGCTCCTTGCCCCTTGGTTGTGCAGCTTCTCATGGACATGCTCGGCACTCTCTCATTGGCCTGCCTGGAACTGTGCTGCTTGTTGCCCCTTGGTTGTGCAGCTTCTCATGGGCATGCTCTGCACTCTCTCATTGCCCTGGTTGGAACTCTGCTGCTTGTTGCCCCTTGGTTGTGCAGCTTCTCATGGACGTGCTCTGCACTCTCTCATTGCCCTGGTTGGAACTGTGCTGCTCGTTGCCCCTTGGTTGTGCAGCGTCTCATGAACATGCTCTGCAATGTGTACTGGCCACTGGGCTGGCTCCTGGGTACATCAGATTGCTATCTTTGTGATGTTTAATTAAGGCAGTTACTAATGTTGTGTACTTTGTCAGTGTCCATGCTTGTTGTGTACTTGAATTGTGGATTTCTTGTGATTTACAACATGCCCTGTCTACCACTTTCACATGACCAATGGTCTATATTTGTTTTCAGCTGTAACAGCCAATAGAATTTGTCTTGTCTCTGTGACAGAGGCAGTTGGACTCAGAGAGATCTTTTAGTCCAACTACGGTTTGCATACTCTCCCCATATGTACATGTGTCAATAGCCGATGATGTTGCTATCACGGTGGGGATTCTATCCCCATCATAGACAGGCAGCCGGTCCAGGATCCATCATGTATGTGTGATGGTTGTTTATGTGTACAGCAATGTGGATGTATGCTCTTCTGCTGATGGCCTGCCTTCCTAGTCACATGTGCTAAGTTGTATGTGTGCAATTGTGATGGGATGGGATGTGAGGGGAAGACTTTGTGATGGTGGTGTGTATGCTCCTACATTTGGCAGCTACGCAGAGTATGAGCCAGGTGCTGTGTGCCAGTCTGTTTGCAATTTATGTCTTGTGCTTGGGTGCACATGTGGGTGTTCTGGTAGTGCAGTGTGTTCTACAGTCCTGTGGTCCACCTACTTGTTGTTGCTGGCAACTGTGAGGATGCAGGGTGTGTGACAGGCAAGTCTGTGTTGTTGATGGGATATGTGTCTGCTTACAGTGTGTGTTCAGTGTGCAGCCCTATTCTATTCCATTGACATGGTGGGGGTGTGTTGTCTCTCACTGATGTCACTTGTGGGCCTTTGTTCTCCAGTATGGTATGTGTGATATATGTTCATTCTATCCTGTTTCTTGGTATGCGCATCATCCCCTTTGTGTGTTGCTGCTCCTTGTATTTGTGTGTGGTGCACTGTGGACCTGTTCGTTTCTGAGTTACAGTTCACTTGTGTGTCCTATCCCCTTAGCTTGCCAGTGTGTGTGCCTCACCATCAGTTAATCTATTCCACTGTGTTTGTGTTGCAGGACTGTGCACAGGGCCAATATGCCAGTGGGTCCTTTGTCCCTTTCCTCTTATGTCAGGTTCTTGTCCTGGTTTGCAATGCTTGTAGGTTGTATGCAGTACAACTGTTGTTGCTGCACTGTGCTCTGTTGATGTTGTTGGCACCTGTGTGTTCCTGAGTTTTGCTTGTGTAAGTGTATTGCTGTTCGTCTGCATGTCTACAGTGGCAGTACTACCCTTCCAGGATGTGATGTTGTCTGTGTGCTGCTTAGTGTTGTGGAGGTACTTTTTGTGTCCCTGTGATGTGTGGTTGTGCATCTGTTTATTTTCTCCCACTACTTGTCATGCATGCAGTGCCATGAGTGTATTTTGGCTTGCATTGGCCTAATGTGCATCCATCTGATCTTTTGCATTTGAATTTGTGCACTTCCTATGCTTCTTGTGCCTCTGCAAGGCTTGCCTTCTTTTTACCCAGAGTTGTTGTTGTACACAGTTCACTGTGGTTTGCATTGCTTGACTGTGCCATCCAGGTGCTGTTTGCTAGACTGGGGTGTTGTGCTGTGTTGCTGCTCTTGTATGTGCTGTAGACATGCTTTGTGTTAGCCCTATGCCTTTTCTTGAGTGTCCTCTTGGCTTTTTAATATCTGTGTGCATGCTCTTCATTGCAGCTGACGTCTGATATGTGTGTCTGGCTGTGGGTATTGGTGGCCTGTGTATGGCCTGGTGGTGTGTTTGTGGTGGTTGATGTTCATGTTTGATGTGTGTGTTGTATTTGTGATTGTACAGAGTGTACTTGGCATCTATGTGGGGTTTCTTTTGGTGATTGTGTTGCCATTGCCCTGTGGTTGGGTGTCTTGTGCTCATGTTCACCTCAACATTCTGTGCATTTCCAGCTGTTGGGGGGGAGGGAGGGATGGCCTATGTGCAGCTACCTGGGGGCGGGGGGGGGCTGGGGGACTTGTAGATGCTCCTGCATGTCTGTTTGTGTGCGTGGTGTGCCTTCTGTGTGTGTGGTGGTGTGGAGGCCCTGTGGGCTGAGTGGAGGGGCCATGCCTACCTGGCTGCCTGGCTGGTATCTTGGACACTTGGGTTCTGGCGTGTGCGCCGCTACGGTGTGGTGTTCGTGGGCTGGCTGTGGTGTTGCGTGGGCGGCGTGTGCCTGATGCCGGGGGTGATTGTGTGTGTTCCTGTCCCCACCAGGGTGTCTGGTGTGGACAGGTACCAGTGTTCATGCATGCTGTGGCGAGGTATGTGGGTATTGCATGCTTGCGTACCTGCGGCGGCGGCCACGACGGTGCATGACTTGCTGATAGAGAAGTAGGGACAGGGCCGGGAATGCATGTAGGGTTGTGTCCATGGCAGTCGGGTCCATGTGGTGGGTCTCGTGGCAATGCTTTCCCTCTCCGTTGTGGTGCTTCTGCCGTCTATGAGATGGAGGTGTTTCCGCTGCAGTGTTTTGGTTTGTTTGCGACATTGTAATATTGCGGACGGCCGAGACGTCATTCTGCACGGCGGTGAGCCTGGATTGCCTACGTCCGCCGTGGTGTCTGGTGTGTTCCAGCGGCGGTTCATGTTTTTTTCGCAGCGGACAGTAAATGTGCCCAGTTCCCCTTCCTAATATGGCTGACGGAAGGCCCGCTGCTGGCGGGCGATGAGGTGCATTTTCCATCCGTCCGCCATCCTAATAGACCCGAAGTGTGCTGACAAGTTTGGTAAACCAATGAAAGTCGTTAACGTTTTTAGTAAGAGTGTTATCACTCAGGTTGGAGAGTTGTGAAACATCAGACGCGTTGCTAAGTGCCCGTCTGTTCACAATGCCACTGCACCATATGTACTTATTGTGCCAAAAGATTCTGTTGCTTCTAGGGTAAAACTTTCTGTTAGACCTAAAATTTTGCCCAGAAGATTTGCTGACCATGTTTCTTAATTATACCAATTTATTTTAGTTTTTTTTAATTTCATTTTCAGTTTTGTTTTATAATAAAGGGAGGTGTGTTACATCCTCCATCTTTTTCTTTATGCTCTGCTGTCACTTTAATTGTCCTGCATCTTTTAGTATTGTTCAGTTCCACATAGAACTCTAGTGGCTGCTAGGCACCAGGTCAGTTGCACTGTTCCTGTTTACCAGTGAAGCTGCTTCTGTGTTGCTGTGCCGCTGTCAATAAAAATTCATATTCAGGATTCATTTGTTCAAGTTATTATTACAACAACATTTCCCACTCCTCCCTCCCTCGAGGACATACCCCACTCCTCCCTCTCTCTTGGACATCTCCCGCTCCCCCTCCCCCTGGGGCTTCTTCCGCTCCCCCTGCCTGGGACCATATCCCCCTCGACCTCTCCCCTTCCTCCTCGGGACATCGCCTGCTCCCCCCTCCCTGGAGGATATCTCCCTCTTCCTCCACCCTGAGAGACATTTCTCTTTTATCCCTCACTGGGGGGGGAATATCCCACTCCCCCCTCACTTGTAGAAATCTCCCACTCCCCCCTCTCTCAGGGACATCTCCCACTTCCCCCAGGGACCCCTCTCTCTGGGATATCTCCTGCTCCACCTCCCTTGGAGACATCTCCTGCTCTCCCCTCCCTCAGGGACGTCTCCCGTCCCCCAAAGTGGCATCTCCTGCTTCCCCCTTTCACTGGGACATCTCCCGCTCCCCCACCCTCAGTGAAATAATTTGCCCTGCATCCTTGGGGTCATCTCCCTCTCCCCCCTCCCTCTGGGACATCTCCTGTTTCCCCTCCCTCAAGGACATCTCCAGCTCCCCCCTCCCTCCCCGGGGACATCATCTGGTCTCCCTCCCTGGGGGATGTCTTCCACTCCCCCCCTTATATGTCCGCAAGGTATTGAGGAATAACAGGGCAGCACTACACCCCCCAGGTGAAAGTAGGTGTGAACCCCCCAAGGGGGGGTCTGTCCCAGTCAGTGGAATAAATAGGGGGGCAGACCCCAGTTAAGTGGGGTTAATACCTGGAGAAGCAGGAAGTCAAAGAGGGCTCCTGTCTGTCTCTGCCCTGTTACTGAGGTGGGAGGAGGAAGTCTGAGGGGGGCTCTGTTACACCAGGCGCAGGTCTGTCCGTGGCCCGAGCATGAAGTAGGGGTGCAGCCCCCCAGTGAAGGTGTGATTGAAGGTGCAGAGATGCTCCAGGGTGTCTGCGTCGTACGTGGAGACCCGCCCCCCCTCATGGTCCAGGTAGAGCCCCAGCTTCAGGGGGAGCAGACGACGGGCCTGGGGGGAGGGAGAGAAGGTGAGAGTAAAGTATTGATCACCGTCCCTCCCAGGCACCCCCCCGAATGTGCACTCAGGAAACTGTGCAGTAAACCTACCCCCTCCCAGATTCTCTCCTGCGACCCCCCACTGCCTCCCACCCCTGCAGCCACTGCACCTCCCAGTAATGCCTCCCAGAGGTGAACCCCTCCCGCCCCAGCACAGAGGTACGGAATGTCGAGCCGGGGCCTGTCCGTGTCACGCGTCTCCCGTCCTCAGACAGGATCAGGTCATCATCAGCCGTGTCTGGATCCAGAGTCACCAGCGCTGCAGAGAGAGAGAGAGAGAGTTAATGACACACTGTGTGACCTCAGGCAAGTCACTGTCCCCCCAGAGACCCCAGCACTGCAGAGAGAGGAGGGAGAGGTAATGACACACTGTGTGACCACAGACAAGTCACTGTCCCACCCAGAGTCCCAGCGCTGCAGAGAGGAGAGAGAGTTAAAGACACACTGTGTGACCTCTGACAAGTCACTGTCCCAACAGAGACCCCAGCACTGCAGAGAGAGGAGAGAGAGTTAATGACACACTGTGCGACCTCAGACAAGTCACTGTCCCACCAGAGACCCCAGCACTGCAGAGAGAAGAGAGAGAGTTAATGACACACTGTGTGACCTCTGACAAGTCACTGTCCCACCAGAGACCCCAGCACTGCAGAGAAAGGAGAGAGTTAATGACACACTGTGTGACCTCAGGCAAGTCACTGTCCCCCCAGAGACCCCATCACTGCAGAGGGGAGAGAGAGTTAATGACACACTGTGAGACCTCAGACAAGTCACTGTCCCACCAGAGACCCCAGCACTGCAGAGAGAAGAGAGAGAGTTAATGACACACTGTGTGACCTCAGACAAGTCCCTGTTCTACCCAGAGACCCCAGCACTGCAGAGAAAGGAGAGAGTTAATGACACACTGTGTGACCTCAGGCAAGTCACTGTCCCCCCAGAGACCCCATCACTGCAGAGGGGAGAGAGAGTTAATGACACACTGTGAGACCTCAGACAAGTCACTGTCCAACCCAGAGACCCCAGCACTTCAGAGAGAGGAGAGAGAGTTAATGACACACTGTGTGACCTCAGACAAGTCACTGTCCCCCCAGAGACCCCATCACTGCAGAGGGGAGAGAGAGTTATTGACACACTGCGTGACCTCAGACAAGTCACTGTCCCACCAGAGACCCTTGCACTGCAGAGAGCGGAGAGAGAGGTAATGACACACTGTGTGACCTCAGACAAGTCACTGTCCCACCAGAGACCTCAGCGCTGCAGAGAGAGGAGAGAGAGTTAATGACACACTGTGTGACCTCAGATAAGTCACATTCCCACCCAAGAGACCCCAGCACTGCAGAGAGAGGAGAGAGAGTTAATGACACACTGTGTGACATCTGACAAGTCACTGTCTACCCCAGAGACCCCAGCACTGAGGAGAGAGGAGCAAATTAATGATGCACTGTGTGACCTCAGATAAGTCACTGTCCCACCCAGAGACCCCAGCACTGCAGAGAGAGGAGAGAGAGTTAATGAGACACTGTGTGATCTCAGACATTTCACTGTCCCACCAGAGACCCCAGAACTGCAGAGAGAGGAGAGAGTTAATGACACACTGTGTGACCTCAGACAAGTCACTGTCCCACCCAGAGACCCTAGCACTGCAGAGAGACGAGAGAGAGTTACTGACACACTGTGTGACCTCAGACATGTCACCGTTCTACCCAGAGACCCCAGCACTGCAGAGAGGAGAGAGAGTTAATAACATACTGTATGATCCTAGACAAGTAACTGTCCCACCCACAGTCACATGTTCTGATTCACCCTCCATCACTGGTAATGAAGTGCACTGCAGTCCAGTTGGTAATGTTCCCTCCATCCCAGGTCTTGATGTGACCTCTAAATGCATGATATGCCATCCTTACGAGGTGCTGGTGAGCCCTCAGACCTTGGCATTGATGTGTCCTCAGACCCTGGCATGGATGTGCCCTCAGACCCTGGCATTGATGTGATCTTTGCCCACAGGGATGACGTTATGCTGATGTTCCCTGCTTCAGACATGTTGTTGCACTTCCTATTCTAGGCGCTAAGATGCCCTTCAACCCTGGCCCTCAATGACTCAGCATTCTGGTTGAGAATACTGTTATATCCTAAGTATTACGTTTATGTGTAATCAGCCTAGGTCATCCTAGCTGCTCTGTCAGAGTGAGAGATGGCAATGGAATATTGGTGTGACTGTGATGCGTGGAATATTGGTGTGACTGTGATGCGTGGAATGTTGGTGTGACTGTGATGCGTGGAATGTTGGTGTGACTGTGATGCGTGGAATGTTGGTGTGACTGTGATGCGTGGAATGTTGGCGTGACTGTAATGCGTGGAATGTTGGTGAGACTGTGATGCGTGGAATGTTGGTCTGACTATGATGCATGGAATGTTGGCGTGACCGTGATGCGTGGAATGTTGGCGTGACCGTGATGCGTGGAATGTTGGTCTGGCTATGATGCGTAGAATGTTGATGTGACTGTGATGAATGGAATGCCTGGGTGCCTGTGTAGATGGGTGGGGACACTTGAAGATGGGCTGAGCAGTTAGGCAGGCTGCTCCTGGTGGGGCTGGTGGAGATGTAGGAGCTGGTACATGGCTGAACTGAGATTGATACTACCCTGAACTGGAACTAATAAAGAAAACTTGAATAATACTACAAGGCTACCAGTGTCTCTATGAACAGGGAACATAATTTTATTTGGCGACGAGCGGACCTGGACCCAAGCGTACTGATGGATTGTACAGTAACCAGCGCAACTACAAGAAAAAAAAAGAAAAGTACATGAAGCAGAATGGAGTAAAAGGCAAGCCAGCCCCACCAGTATCCATGTCATCGGACGGCATTACCACCGTGTGTGTCCAGCCTGAACTTACTCCTTCGTTTTGACCACAGGTATGGTCTGTATGTTAGGGTATGTCTGGATTGTTCCACCCTACCACCTCCTTTTTTATCTACTGTATGGATGTATCTACGGCACAAAGGTACTGTGGCTATACAAAGGCGAGTTAAAGACTAACTCAGTGAATGTCTTCACATGTACCACACAGGAGCGGTGTGGTTATGGTTTGGTGTCTTCCTTACGCATTGGAAGCTCCAATTACATCTGCCATTTGAGTAACACTATATGGACCTGTGAAATCAGCTTTGGAAGTCGTGTGTCTGGGAAGTTATGTACTTCACTAGAGGTCTGATACTCAAATGGTCCTAAGAAGTCTCAACGCTGTGACAGATGTGCTCATCGAGGGGACCTGAATTTTTCTGTGGTGGGAATAAGGTTATTTACTAAGGAGAGCTTGGGGACTTGCTCACATGGTGTTCCAGCCATGTCGTTTTGTAGCGGGTTTTCCTGCCACAACCACGAGTAAAGTTTACAAGGAGTGCATGACTGTAAGTTACATCTTTGCGCTGTCGGTGTTTCTTTCAGCTCTCACCTCCTTTGCGCCGGGAAACCCTTTGTGGGTATCTGTGCGCATTATAAGTGCAAAAAATAAATAAATAAATAAAATAATTCATAAATGCAGTATCCCCATCCATCGTGGCGACGACGCTTCATTGGCATTCTTTACAGTTATATGACAACAAATTTTCACTACTGCGTGGTTTGGCTGCCCAGAGGCCTCAGGGGGGCAACGGAGGTGAAAACAAAGGTGAGACACTTTTTGTCCGCCATTTGCAAGACTGAGGTTTTATTTTCTCGTGTTGGATGTAAATCAGGTCTACTACAATCTTTGTAAGAGTTCATCCATGTTTTCAAGTGTGCAGTCCCTAGAGCAGTTTAACCGCTGCGCTCTGTTTTCAAATTTGGTACAGCGCGCGCAAGCGTACTCACAACTGAGGGTGTCGCGTGGATCCTCTTCGCATCCTGGAATCTTCGTGTGGTGTCAGCATTCTCCACATAGCTCTTTCAATGCACCTGTTCTGAGAATCATTGTATCCCCGTGAGTGGCTGCACCCCTGCACCCCCTACGTCACGGGGATACAATGATTCTCAGAACCAAGCTATTCGGCGTCGCTCCCCCATGGCGCTTTGTACCCCCTACGTCACGGGGGAGGAGCTGTTCAGGTGCTTTAGTGTACTCGAAGAATTGCCGTTGTTTCTTGAGACAGCGCTCGCGGGCGCTATTGGTTTTTATGGTTAATTAGGGCGGAGCGGCCCCCGCGCGGTGTACTCCGCAGAGCGTTGCCTACATTGACAGTGCGGCCCCTTCGACCAGGTTTAACTCCCCCCATGGCCTGCTTGCGTGGTGGAGTGCTCCGGGGAAGCGGCGTACTGGTGTTGCGCCTTCTCCCGCTGCAGAGTCTGTGGATGGCTCGGTGCACGAGGCTTCATGGCGGAGCCAGACAACTGCAGGCGTGCGTCGCTTTGATTCAAGCAAGCTTCAATAGCTCAGTTGGGAGAGCGTTTGACTGCAGAGCTGGAGGACCCGGGTTCAATCCCGGTTTCGGCATAGTTGCAAATCTGGCTTTTATTTTTATTTTATTTATGTATTTATTTATTTATGCGATTTTATATAGCGCGGACTTTACCCGAAGGTGTCAGAGCGCTTCACTTTAGGACCAGTAATGATACAAGAGGAAACAATTGCAAATTAACAAATTACAAAAGCAAACGTTAAGTTACATGATCAAAAGTGACAATAGTGAGCAACCAAAATACATGAGGTAGCAATCGGTACATTACAGGAGAAACAAGCACTGGCGTTGCCAATAGGTTTCGCCTTTGGAAAGTTGGAGCTATTGGTTTTGTAAATGACATTTTATATTTATATATTGTTATTGACAATGCCAATAACGATATATAAATATAAAATGTCATTTACAAAACCAATAGCTCCAACTTTCCAAAGGCGAAACCTATTGGCAACGCCAGCGCTTGTTTTAAATGACGCGGCATGGCACAGCTAAATTGGCCGCAACACCCCGCTGCGCCATTTCCTTGTAATTATAGCCCCCTGTTCCTTCCTTCCCTCCCAGGTGAGGGTCGTCCCCTGCTGATCCTGGCGAGTGCGCGGGGTCAAAGGTTGCGTTTCACTCAGTGAAAGGCAGTAAATAAACTGGAACAGCCTCTAAATCAGCTCCCACCAAGAGGTGAGTGACGGGGGGGAGGGGCTCAGAAGGAGGGGGGCAGCCCCGGCAGGGGGCCCACGGAGCGCTGCAGGACAGGCCTTCCGGATGGAGGCCGGAGCCAGGTGAGCAGGGCGAAGATCGCGGTGTCAAGGTGCATTATGGTGTATATTCGTATATTTAGTGGATTGCATTGTTTGGTTCTTATTTTGTAAACGGCCCGTGAGATCCCCGGGGCCAGTGTGGCGGGAGGAAGCCAGGCAGGACTTGCAGTTAAAGTTCACCATCAGGCATCCGATCTCTAAACAGAAACAGCAGGAAAGCCCGTCGGCATAGCTCAGTGGGTTAATGCGCCTGAAAGTGAGATGTATCTGCAACCTGCAGCTTACACGCTGGAGGAGCCACTTGGGCCTTTCATCCTTCTGAGGCTAATAAAATGCTGCGCTCCGAGTTTGTATTATAAGATGACTCGCTCTTTGCAGCATTTCAAAGATAAAACTTGTAGCTGCGAGCACTACATACAAAACCTTCCATGCTGCACCCAATTACCCCACAGAGGCCAATGTACAAGCAACACGCTACGAATCCTGCACCACGAAAAGCGCCCAGGGGGTCAGTGAAAACGGTAGCACTTCCGTGAACAGGACAGGGCCAGGAAGCGCTAGACATACACGGAGTAGCCACTTAAGAAGTGAGGAAGCGCTTCAGGCCACAAGGGGGTACGGGTAGCGCTATGTAAATAATATTAAAAATGCATCTGATGCTCTGACGAACGGGGCAGACTTGGGGGGCAGGTGGGGGATGACTCCGCCTCCTTAACGTGGCACTGGGGGCAGTCGGTAGGTAGGCGCCAAGGGATGTGCTGAGAGCCTCCCGGGCACTGTGGCCCTCACGTGGGCACCGGCTGCTGCATGGTGTTCGGGCACAACAGAACGGAAGCCACGCCAGTGCAGAGTCAACTCTAGTCTATTGTAGGCAGAAGGGGAGACTGGCCCTGCAGAGGGGGAGTGGGGGTACAGACAGGAGGATGCTCATGTCCTGGCATGATGGGGGCGGGGTAAGAAGAGGGGTGACAGGCACGAGAGATGCAGGATAATCAAAATCAAAAGGAGCACCGCCAGCTGGACACAGGAGGAGAGGGTGACAACACCCGCAGACAGACAGCGGGACAGCCAGAGATAGGTGGGGTGAGAAGGGCACAGAGTAAAGCAGAGGGGTGAGAGGCACGGGCGCCCTCAGGGACCCAATCACTCACCACGTAGGAGGACCCGCCCTCCCCGCTGTGGGTCTCGGTCTCTGGGATGGAGAAGTGCATGTCCCCCGGTCTCGCGCACCACGCTCCTCTCTCCAGGCACGGCACGCGCCGTCTCGCGCCTGCCCCTCCCACACACCTTCCCCTCTCCTCACAGCATCACAGACAGTGGGTGGGAGGGCGGGAGGTGGCACGGACAGTGTGCGGGCAGGGGGTGGCACGGACAGCGGGCGGGAGGGAGAAGGCAGGACAGCAGGAGGGAGGGGGATTTTATTTATTTCTTTTATTTATGAAGGCATCGAACACGGACAGTGGGCGGGCGGGAGGGAGGAGGCACGGACAGTGGGCGGGCGGGAGAGAGACGGCTAAAAAAACAAGGCCAAGGGAGAGAGGAAAATCCCTGAACATCGTGAAAGAAACAGGAGCCAGTAGTTGATGTATCTAGGATGTTTCTGTTTTGCATGTACTACACTAAGGGGATACTCTCATCCATCACTCTGCCAGGTTTGTAGGAGGATATTGGGTGGTGGTGTATAAAACAACTGAGAGGGATAGGGAAGGTTCAAGGTTCTATAGATGAGTTATAGGGCCGAAGGGAATGGGATAATATTGTGCTGACTGGCTCAAAGTAGCGAGCAGAGCGGAGCAACAACGTGAGTGTGTACAGGAAACAATTCTCCAAAACGTAGTGTGCTGGCCGGCTCAGCTTGAGTACGTGAGCGGAGCAGCAAAACATACGATAAAAAGAAATGATGGGAACTCTGAGGAGTGACACCTATGACACGGCGTGCTGACCGGCTCAGGAATTAGGAGCGTAGCAGCAATGCGCGTGCAGGCAGAGGTCACGAGCAAAGAAATATGAGGCTGCGGGGGTCGCGTGCTGGCCGGCTCCAAGTTCACAGGAGCGGAGCAGCAACTCGAATAAAGGCGAAAGGGAGATGCCAAAATTAAAGGTGTGGTGCGCTGACCAGCTTAGAAGCGGGCGGAGCGGAACAGCGACGTGCACGCCAACAGGAATGTACCTCTCTTGAAATGGGGCCAAGGAGGTCCGCAGGAGTCCGGGGCCAAGGCTGGATAAACCCATAATTAAAGACGGGACGGAGAGCTGGACAATACACCAATCGCGCAGCAACCAGGAACCAAAATGAAACAAGGGGGGCGTGGTCACGTGTCAAGAACAGTAAGCCAAGCAATGGCTTACGTAGGAGATGGCCTGTTACGAGCCTCAGGGGCCATCTCAAAAGTACTCGCATCAGTGGATTTCACAATCCCTGGCCATGCATTAATGTTCTACCAGTTTGTAGTCCTCTGGAGGCATGGCGCTAAACCTAGTTCCTAACACACTAGAGATGTGTCATAAGTGTAAGGTAGTCCTGCTTTGGTGAGGGGGCGAGATAATAAAACAAGTCAGGTCCCGGGCCGTGCTGTGATTGGCTGATGTCACGGGGGTGTCCCGGGCCGGCAGCCAATCACAGCGCGGCCCGGGAAATGACGTCACGGGGGTGTCCCGGGCCGGCAGCCAATCACAGCGCGGCCCGGGACAAAGGGGCGGGACTTAAAAAAAGCCCGAGAAACGCCCCCGAATCGAGTTTTCCTGAGAAAGCGTGATTGACAGCCTCTGTCTCCCAATGGCTAGCCTCCATTTATGGAGCTAGCCAATGGGAAACAGAGGCGGTCCGAACATCCCTACTGTAGACAAAAGTTTTCGATCTGGGAGGGGCACTGTGTGCCCCTCGCCAGGTCGAAACCTAAAAAGTGATATGTGTGCAGGTTACAAAAGCATACAAAGTACAAGTAGAGGTATAATACTGCAATAAATGGCAGACACTCCAGCACAAGAACAAACGTTACGTAGGCAATGGTGGCACTTGTGCAAGTATCTAAAGCAAACAAAATGTGAGAGGTAGCAAACAGTGTGTTACAAGAGAAAAGTGACATGCGCAAGTTACAAAAGGGTACCATACACCGGTACAAGGATAATACTGGAAAAAATGGTAAACATTCAAACTACCAGAACACACTCGGAAGGAACTTCCATAGTCCAGGACAATAGACTTTTCGATAATGGGAGGTCTTCCTTCAGAAGATAGCGAGGGTGTGAATTAGATTTGGAGGTGTCTTTGGAGGAGCAGTCAGTCTTAAGTCAAAATCAAAATCAAATTAAGATCAAAATACGGCGGTCTATCCTCAACGCGGGTGGCCTTATTAGACTTAGTTTTTATACCCGTTTTACACCCCTTTTACAATAAAGGCCTGACGGATCTCTGTTATATGTGTTCATATGTATTTCCACCTGTAATAGAAGGGACCTTGCAGCTTTTCTGTGTTATTTACTGTCCCTTGGTTTCTCACGCTTACTAAGTGTTCCCGACAGGAATTGTTTTCGCCCACGGGCGGGATACTTGAAATGTTCCTTGACCGGTGGGGTTTTACCAATGTGTGCTTCTAGTTGCAATGCCTGTGCAATTTGCATTATAAGCTTCATGCCTCAACTGCCTAGACAATGTCTTTGTGTCATAACACGAAATGGTTAACACTTCCAGTCACGCAGCCTTAAGACGCTCACGTTGGTGTGGAGATGGCGTGCTCTCATGTTATAGATTGACTCTACATACGATGGCCCAACTGGACGCTAAATCCAGACGGGGCTGGTAGAGCTTGGCCCCGCTCTGGGGTTCCAGCGTTACTACTACACCACTGTCGGGTGAAGGTAAGGTATCTTACTAATGCCAAGGGTTACGTATTCAGTGCAGGTAGGTACTATATATTGTCCCAAACTAATACCTTCACAATGTACTTCCATGAGTACATCGGGGACTACTTCCTATCATGGCGCAGTTTCTCGCTTATCCGCGACAGGCCTTCCCAAGTGGCTGAGTGCGGATTAGAGACGATTACGAGCCGGGGGGCGTAACCCAATCAGGTTCCACTTATACCAGTTTGGATTACGCCCTTCGCTCGTGTTCCTAAATTGCTCCTAGGCTCCTAATGCTTCAAGTTCAGACGGAGCAATTTTTTGACTTACGCCTTACCGGCTGTAACAACAGGAGGGCCCTCGGAGTGCGCACACGCTCCTTATAACTAGACATGGCTCTTACGCCCTTGTGGGCTGCAATGATTTCGACTACAGCTCTGCTGAGGAGCCGGTTATATTATTAATTTCACTTCTGGTGTGCAAAGGGTTGGCTCCCCCTCTTACTCCTCCGTGATTGGTGCCTTGTACTACAATATTACATTCTGACACCCTTACACGGGCGTGATTGGTGCTTGGCACTACAATATTACATTCGGACACCCTTACAAGGCTGGGTGAGTTACAAGGAGGATGAAACGTACATTAAAGGAGCATTCGCCCCAGAATGCACTTGGTGCCAATCGGGATTTTTCCATCCCAGTGTCGGTCACCAGGGCCCCAGGTATACAGTCCTCAACACGGTGTGGTAAGCCCTATGACCGCCCATCATTATTATTTACATCCTTTGGGCGTTGTTGTTTTGTCTTGTTTCTTATCCTTCTCCTCCAAGAGATGTAAATCCCTTTTCTGGGAAATGGATGATTTATCCATGCCACATGGGGGGTCGTTCACCATTAACTTTGTGGCAAGGTATCTGGAGTTTTTGGGGCAAGTTTAGCCTTCCCCTAGACCCCCGGGGATACGTCATAATAACGGTCCTTTACGTTTGCACCTTCTTATCGCCATTTTCGCCTATAACCCCTTATGCTTCAGGGTTTCTGCTTCCGGTCCCTTTTCGGGAATACACAATATCAGGGCCGGTTCCAGGTGCACTTCCGTTCCCCTATGCCTCAGGGGGTTCATCCATTATCTCGTTCTCTGGCATTGTCTGAGGGTGCAATCCTTCACATACTTCCCCTTGAAGCTCACTCTGGAGCTCTCCGTGCAAGGGTTCCTTCAGGCGCTTTGGTGTGCTGGTATTATTACCTTCGTTCCCATTAGCCTCTTTGGCTCTTTCCAATATATTGTAAACGGAGCTACCGCCAACTTAGGAGGTTCCTGTTCCTCCTACTAAAGGAGGGGTTGACTCCTTTTCCCTTAGACACCCTTCTAAGGCCTTATATTGGAAAGGGGTGTGGCGTTAAGGCGATTGACGCTGGAATCTGGGGATCACGGTTCGATCCTCAGCGCCAGATTAGCCTGGCACCATGTGACTCTGGCAATAGCTTGATTAATCTTCCTGACGACCCCTACAGTGGAGGGGTGGAGTGGAGAAGCGTGGCTCAGTGGTTAGAGGCGGCAGACCCAGAAGCTGAGATCAGCCGTGGACCAGGGTTCGATTCCCCGCCTCGGCGGGTCTCGGGCTCAAAAAAAAAATTCCACAGAGTCGACAATTCTCCCTCTGGTGCCTACTCGACTCACGGGGTCACACTCTGCGACTCTGGGTAATAGCTTGCTTAATCTCCACTACGGCCCCTCGCGGCGGGATGCCTGGCTTTCACCTTGTGGATACCCGGCAGGGGTATCTCACAGGGGAATACCAGGACGGGTTCCCTAAGCAAGCGCCTTGAGGCCCCTGGGTTAAAGTGCGCTATATAAATCGAAACACATTTACAATTACATTTACAGCTCGAGACCCAGAAACAGATCCTAGCATTTCTGATGTATGAAGACCTCCATGCCGACTTCAACACCCATGTTGTGTGCTGATTACCAAGGTTTCTGGCATGTCCGCCGTCAAGTAAGCAATCACCTTTTTTGGGTTCAGGGTTTCCGATAACAACTGAAAATTGTCAGGCGCTTAACTGCGTTGCTGGCGCTCCCCTATAACTCCAGGTTCTTCAGTCCCTTGCGATTCATTCAACGTGGGAGGGCCAGGTTAGCTGGTGGATATATGACACGGGACTCTGCTGTGGGGTTAATTTTCCCCACATGGCGGGCGCTCTTATACCAAATGTGTGCATATTGATTTTTCGCTCGGTTTTTCCAATGGACCGGGTTTTAGACTATTATTTTCCAACAGAGGGTGAATGGATAGGCTTGAGCCAATATTTCTCGTTAGGTATTCCGTTCACTCCCTCCCAAATCAGAATATTCCTCAGGGGAAGGGTTTTTCTCTACTTTCCCTTATTGATAATGGCCTTTTCATACATACTATCCAGTGATGATAGGCCTAATCTACTTTGCCAGTGTGCGTTGTGTACGGTTTGGCTGGCGTGGATGGGGAGCAGGTAGTATTTATGCTCCCCGTGGTTTTCTGTACCCCCTAAGTCAAAAGGGAGTTTATACATGCCTGTTTAAGTTGTTTGTTGTGCGTTGGCTAGGGTTCGGCTGGCGTTGATGGGGAGCAGGTAGTATTTCTGCTCCCCGTGGTTTTGTGTACCCCCTAACTCAAAAGGGAGCTTATACAGGCCTAATCTACTTTGCCAGTGTGTGTTGTCTAGGGTTTGGCTGGCGTAGTATTTCTGCTCACTGTTGTTTCCTGTACTCCCTAACTCAAAAGGGAGCTTATACAGGCCTGTTCTAGTTTGCCAGTGTGCGTTGACTAGGGTTTTGCTGGCGTTGATGGGTAGCAGGTAGTATTTCTGCTCCCCGTTGTTTTGTGTACTCCCTAAGTCAAAAGGGAACTTATACAGGCCTAATCTTGGTTGACAGTGTGTGTTGACTAGGGTGATGGTGTATGTATACCCTCTTTGCAGCTCCTTAATCATTCTAACATATAATTTCTGCACTATCTTTTCAGTTTTGGACAAAAGAGTGTTACCCCAGTGTCTTCTCATCAGGTACGATATCTTTTTCACCTTTTTAGGGCTTGCAAGCGAAGCGAGCGAAAAGCACTTTTACTAAGGTTTCAAAAATGGACCTTGAAATTCCACATAGGTCGTGCATGTGCATTTCAAGGTCCATTGTGATTGGGCTTTGCATGCGTGCTGTTATATAACAAAACACGCAATAGGCCATAGGCGGTCGCTTAACTCCGCCTACGGCCTATTGGTGTTTGTTATGCGCACCAAAGCCCATGTGTCTTCAATTATGGCAGCCAGACACGGCGCCACTCAGGAGCTTATTTTTTTTGTTTGGGATCCATTTCACTGTCGAAGCAACTAAACGCTGGATGGTGCCTGGTTGCCCAGGGTGGTCACTCCTTGGCCACAAGGGAGATTCTTCAGTCTTCAGCTCAGGTGAATGTCGAAGGGTAAGGGACTGAAGGGCAAGGGACTGTGGGAAGTAGTGCTGTCAGAACCATTCGGGAACATGAAATGCCCCGTGTAGATAATCCAACCCTCTACAGTGCGTGGGCACAAGATAACATTTTACCTGGTAGTACTCATGCCCACGCTCTGATACCCACAGATCAGCCTGATCCGATTTCAATATCTTCTGCCTCACATAATCAGGAACTAACACAATCACAAGGCTCCTCTGTTGCGCAAGTGGTCACTCATCACGCTAAAATTAGGTCATTGGCCTCCAAATCTAAAACTCTACCCGTAATTTTGAAGGTTCTGTCCTGGAACGTTGCGGGCATTGCCAACAAAATACATACTGATGACTGGGATGTCCTAGTAGCTAATAGTGATGTTTGTCTCTTTCAAGAGACTTGGGCTAGGGAACCCCTGTACAGAATGGGATATGCTACCTTTGAAATCAAGGCCAGTTGGAGTGGCAAGGGGAGACCCTCGGGCGGCTTGGCGGTGTGGGTAGCCAGCCACATTGGATGCACTGTGGAGAATGTAGTTACGTCCTCCCAGGACATACAGTGTGTCTTGCTCGAATGGCCCAATGCCCCTAAGTTAGCAATCATAAATGTGTACTTTCGTCCAGTTGGTCCCACCATGGAGTCACCTGCACTTGATGATCTCTCGTCCTTTCTGGGCCAACTACCCAAAGACTGTAAGATACTGATGGGTGGAGACTTCAATAGTCACTTCGAACCACTGGAAGGGTTGAGGGAAGGCGCACTCACAGCAGAAGATGACTTTTGGGGTGTTCCGGTGTGTCAATCTCCACATCCCAAATCTTGGTCTCCTCTTGCAGTGCAAATTATGTCTTTGACACTTAATTTTGCTCTAAGGGCTTGCAATGGGGGAACAATCTCAGACACCCCTTCAATATGTACTTTTAACAGGAAGGATCAGGAATCGCGGCTGGACTACATTTTCGTAGATATTAGCCTGTGGTCCAAGGTTAAAGATTTTAAAGTAGTTGCACGAACGGACAGTGACCACAATTCACTTTTATTAGACATGGTGTATCCTGTAGGTGCAGTGGGACCGCAGCCCGCTGAGACCAGGGAGGACCTAAGTAACCTGGTTCTCACCTCCAACAGGCGTAGGGTAAAATGGGAGAAACTGGTAAATTTGCAAGAAAGCATTAGGAAATTGTATGAGCTAGCACTCCCCAAGTTAGAGGACTTGGATAATTTAATTAACCAACCCAGACTTCAAAACTTTAATAATAAATTAGCTTTAATCCACGAAGAGTTAGTGGGCGTTCTGGGTGAGGTTCTTTTCCCGGAAGTAGTGCAGCGCAAGCAAAAGACTCGAACCTCTACCTGGTATAACTCAGACTGTAAAAAGGCCAAGTCTGAGTTAATAACAGCAATAAAAGCAGGAACAGACAGGGGCAAGGTCGCTGAGCTTAGGCGGGAATATAAGGACATAATGGCGCAGGCAAGGTCAGAGTGGGACTGGGACAGATGGCATGATCTCTCTCTCGCCCTAGAGACGAGGGATTCTAGGAGATTCTGGTCTTTGGTAAACATTGGTACCGGCGAACCAAAAACTGCAGTGGAGCCCAACATTGCAGCCTCTGTGTGGGAAGACCACTTTGGTAAGCTCTACGAAGATATCTTCGAAGGTTCCAATGATGTGGCTGCTGCCGTCCTATCCCAATCTGGCGACGGATTGGAATTTAGCCTTGGGGAGGTGGTCAGCGCAATAGAGAGACTGGCACTGGGTAAAGCACTGGGGCTGGATAGATTGCCTGGTGACCTCTTTAGGTCCCATCCTGAGATCTGGGCCCCGTATCTCCTTATTCTTTTCAATTCTATTGCGAGCAGCATGGAGATCCCCTGTACTTGGCTGGGGGCGGAGATAGTACCCATCTTCAAGAAGGGCTGTCCTCTTCTCCCAGCCAACTACAGGCCGATCAGCCTTATAGATGTGCCTCAAAAAAAAATTTCCCGCCTTATACTGGACCATCTCTTGGACTGGATGGAGGACAATGACATTCTAAGCCCACTCCAGGCTGGCTTCAGGAAAAACACGTCCACCATGGACCAGATCTTCCGCCTCGTACTCCTCTATTGGAAAACTGTGAGGATCGAGGGGGGGGAGGCTGTACATCGTGTTCGTGGACCAGAGGTCAGCATTTGACTTGGTCCCCTGCAAGAAACTCTGGGAGGTTTTAGGTTTAAAGCATTTTTATTGAGACAAAAAACATGGGGAAGGGGATAGGAGGTTAGGGTTACATACAATACAGTAAAAGAAAAAGGTGCAACTCAGGAGCGTTGGCGAAGAGCAGTTTGTTGGTCCAGAGGAAAAGCACAGCAAATGAAAAGCAAAAAATGCAATCTGTGTAACCCCTGTGCGCATATCCAACACCACAAATCTGAGCAATGAAAGCCATTAGCAACTCAACAAAGCACAACCCAACCCCCCCCCGTCCCCCATCCCCCCAATAAATGAAAAAAGGAAGGAAACAATACCCCAACTCCCCCGTCCAATGGCCCCGCACTAGGACTATCCGCCCCAAAAAGCCCGCACCCCCCCCCCCCCCAGGATCCCGTCCCCCATTTAGTCTAGTCCGCCGGGATCACCGGTGGCGTCAGCCTAAGAAGTCTAAGGTACCTCGGGCAGGTGAGCTCCCGGAATTCGGTGGACAGCAGCGCTAGGAAGGGTTGCCACAGCTCTTCAAATTGGTCTATCTCCCCCGCCACCGTAAGCGACAACTTCTCCATTCCCAACACATGCCAGAGCCTATGCAACCAACCCGTAATGGAGGGGACAGTGGTGGTGCGCCAGTGGATAAGGATGTTCTGGACCGCAGACCCCAGCGCAATCGCGATCTGCCTACCCCTGCAGGAATTCAATGGGTACATTAGGTCGTTGGGGAGGCCCAGCAAGACATACGCCGGAAAGCGCGGCAGCTCTATCTCAAAGTGCTTATCCACCTCGTCCAAAACCTCCTTCCAGTAAGCGGTCAGCACGGGGCAATCCCAAAGAATGTGTGAGATCTACCTGGTGGCGGTTTGATACTGTCCCTGTCCACCTGTCATTTGTGTTTCACATTGTTCGTTTTTATGTTAAACTTTGTCTGTCATACATTTTGAGTGTTATTATTTTTCATCACACCTCATTATACACGATATGGCAGAGGAGGACACCTTTGCATATAGCGAGGACCATATCAAGAATCTTTTGAGCGACCCACCCATTTTTTCATCAGTCTCCCTAAGCACTACAGCGACCTCCCAGAACGAATCTGACAGACTCCTAAGATTAAAAAAGAAACAGATACGAACAGACTTACACGGTCATTTCCTGTTAAAACATCTCCGTGAAGGCACCATCCCAGGAGGACTCCAAATAAAAAACATTCCTGTTATATTTACTAAAGATCCGGTGTTTAAGAAAGGGTTTAGTTTTATAGAAACCAAATGTAGCAGGGACCTAATGGTCCTTACTATTGAAACAGCGGTCAGGATTTCTAAAACTGAACTTGAGGAAATCGCGAAACTAGAGGAAGAAATCAGTGCCAACCAAACTATCACGGACTCCAAGGGTCTACTGGAGAAAGTTGATAAAGAAATTCAGGAATTCAAGGACTTCACCATAACTCAAAAAACCAACCAATTTGAGAAAGACAAAAAGAATTTCAGGATTGAGAACGTATATCCGTTCCTCCAACCAGATTTTTATACCAAGGCGGATTCTAGGAGATACCTTTCCGACAATCGGGGCAGATCCCGCAACAAGTTTATTACATTTTCG
This sequence comes from Lissotriton vulgaris, assembly GCF_964263255.1. Classification (NCBI taxonomy): domain Eukaryota; kingdom Metazoa; phylum Chordata; class Amphibia; order Caudata; family Salamandridae; genus Lissotriton; species Lissotriton vulgaris. Next base: position 573,971 of record NW_028250124.1, read on the forward strand.
GACACTTCCTCCTCGGGGGACGATAGCGATACAAATAACAGCAGACCAAACAAAAATCGCAAATGGAACCTGATGCAACAGCCTCAGGGACAGTCTTCGAATTCTTTTTTAGGAAGGGGCCAAACGAGCTCCAGGGGAAGGCAACGTTACAATCAACCACGGGAGATGACCACCCGCCAAAAACAATACAAAAACTAGCGGTATCCCCCATTTTCAATCTCTCCAATAGAACCTTAACAACAGCCGAGGAAAGTATTTTATCTAAAGGATTATCGTTCGTACCATCTAAAAAAAATGATTTTGTCAAGATGAAGACTGAGTTCATCGAATTTTGTCGAAAATTACGCCTCACTACGTTTTTTGCAGCCAATCCCACTACCACACCGTCAGAAGTCACAGGACTACGGAAAAAGTCAACTTTCTGTCCTCCAGGCAATAAAGTACCAAAGGAAATTGTAATCTTTGAAAGAACTGTCCTTTCTGCCATCGCTGAGATGGAGAAACAAAAAAAGTTCGTCAAATTCAATATCTCTAAAGACGAAACAAATGCCCTCTCCACTTTAAGAAACGACAACACAATTACTATCAAACAAGCCGACAAAGGCGGCTCGATTGTCATTTGGGACACCAACGACTACACTACCGAAATAATGAGGCAATTAAATGATCAGACCTGTTACCGCAAATTCGGAAAAGACCCCACGATGGAATTCCAAAATATTCTATTTCCCATCTTACAAGAAGGTTTTGAAGCAGGTTTTCTAGGCCCTAAAGAACTGGAATACTTACGGAATAGGCATCCCAAAACACCTCTATTTTACGTCCTTCCCAAGGTCCATAAACATCTAACAAAGCCACCAGGTAGACCTATTGTGGCGGAGTGCGACTCCCTGTTGGAGCCGTTGGCCAAGTACGTCGACTGTTTTTTGAAACAGTTCATGGACCATGTCGTTTCATATTTAAAGGACACAACGGACTTTATCACCAAGCTGGAAGGAGTCAAATTTGAGAAGGAAAATGATTTGCTCGTAACACTGGACGTCACACAGCTCTACACACAAATACCTCAGGATGAAGCTGTGGAAGTACTGGAATACTTTTTAGATCTAAGACCCAGACCTGTCCAGGTACCAACCAAATTCCTAGTAGACCTGGCCTCTTTTGCCTTAAAAAAGAATTACTTCAGTTTCGGAAATGAATTTTACCTCCAAACAAAGGGGGTTGCTATGGGGTGCCCCTTTGCCCCAGAGCTGGCAGTATTATTTATGTCACTCTATGAGGACAAGTATATCCACAACAACAATCCTTTCAAGGAATACATCGCCACATGGTGGCGTTTTATAGATGATGTCTTCATGATTTGGACTGGGGGAGAAGAAGTTCTCATGTCGTTTTACAATTGGCTCAACGCTAGAACACTGGACATACAATTCAGTATATCACATTCAGCTACCAAAATCTCCTTCCTGGATGTAGAAGTTTTTCCACTAGAAGGAAAATTAGCAACATCTTTGTTCACAAAGCCAACCGACCGCAACAAGGCATTACTCTTCTCCAGCAACCATCCGCGGAGTTTAAAAGAAAACTTGCCCTACGGGCACTTCCTACGAATTCGTAGAAATTGCTCCTTGAATGAGGACTACAAACTTCATGCTGAAAATCTAGTCTCTAAATTATGTGATAGGGGTTACCCCAAAAAATTGGTCCGCAATTCCATGAAAAGGGCCAGATAGACCCCCAGGGACAGTCTCCTTGAACGCAAAAACAAATCCAATTCCAACAGGCAAGTGTGCGTAACTACCTACTGACCAAACAACAATAACCTTAAAAAAATCATCAATCAAAATTGGCATCTCGAAAAAAATTTGGACGCAAGCCTTCAAGCTCCCCCGCTGTTTGCCTTTAAAAAGGAGAACAGCGTGGCCAACTATGTAATAAGAGCAGGAATAAAAAAAGACGAACAACCGTCCTTGAGAAAGATGATGGGATTGTCCCCAATTATATGCCACCACAAATGTGGGACGTGCCTTTGTTGTGAATTTACTATCGAAGGATCACTGTTCCAACATCGTGGGATTTCATGGAAACATGAAACTTTCAGCAATTGTAAAACCAAGTATGTAGTCTACGGCATTATTTGCCCTTGTGGACTCCTTTATATTGGAAAGACTAATCAAGAAATTCGCACCCGAATTACCCAACATAAATCCAGGATAAAGAACGGGATTGAAACTGCTCCTTTGGTCAACCACTGGAAACGCTGTAAACATCTTTTGAGTGATATCAAATGGACTGTCATTTCTCGGGTTGAAAAGGATCCACGAGGCGGAGATCTGGATCAAAAATTGTCAAAGAGAGAAGCCTATCTAATTGTTAAATTCGACACAGCGGTTAGGGGACTCAATGAGATATCAGAGATATACAAACTCTAAGGGGATAACCCATTTCGCTTTTGCGATTTGCTTTCAGACATTCCAGCCTGCGCAACATACAAAGTTCAAATTGCTCTTTTTCACGTAACACCGAAGCTACTGTATCTGAAAGGTACCACGCATGCGCACTACGGCCTTATATATAGCTAAGCTTCGTAAGCCACACAACACTCTACGCATGTGCGAGAGACTAGTGCTGTTGGAGACGCCGGTGATTTTTCGAAACATCATTTTCTCTAGACCGGTAAGCCAGTGCTTGACCACCTAAACCTACAGATTTCTGATCGTATGCACTCCAAACTCTGATCTAAAAAGCCTTTACTCTTCTTTTCGATAGAGGCCGAAAACCTACTAATTCTGATTTGATCAATTCACGATCCTGTGCCCGGACGTGCCCATCCACGATCTCCCGGTAAGAACTCTGACAGAGTGCCTGATATTTAGGACCACGCCATGTCTCTCTTTGACACTAAATGGCCGATATCTTTTTCAGGCCATCCAGCTTTATCCAGCTTTTTCCAACTTGAGTCTATATAAGCTTGGCCATCGTATACATCTAAGGTAAATGCGCTCCCCTTTTTCTTCAATGACGGAAAAGAGAAGGCTACACAAACACTTCCTAATACTTATGTCATTATTATTTTTGTTGTTGACACAGGTGTTATCTCTTCTTGGATATTCTCCACAGTGGTAACCATAGGCAACCTTGGGTGGTATGCTCTCGAGATTCTTGGGTTTTTAATAGATGTACACAATAGATTTTTCTTTTTCTTTTTTCAGAGCCACCTGGCCCTGATGAGAATCCCTTCCAATCCATAGGGATTCGAAACGCGTAGGCCCCTTCATGTCCAGTGTGTGCTCCTTTTTGTTCTTTCTTTAGTGTGAACATACCGTCACACTATTGGTTTAAAAACTGTCTTATATATTTTGTTTGACCGTGACATTTGATTCTGTTGATCCATTTGATTTATACTTGTACAAATTCACTGTATAAATTGTATATATAATTGTATATATTGCAGCAGACCTAATACTCAACGCGCTTGTTTATTCATATCCAATCGTGCTGAGTATTTGTATGTGTTTTGTGTATGAATGGCAAGGTATGATTGTGATATGACTGAATATGGAATGCATGTTGGATTTTAGCGCTTCACTGTTTTTTGTCCAAAACTTCTTTTGTGTTTACAAAAAATGTTGTTTCTGTTCAACAGTATATGATTAATACAAATATACTTTTTTTGACTTAGACATTACAATAAAAAGCGATTTATTAGCACACCCCAGCTCTGATAAACTTTCTTTGTTCTGGTGGCCAAACATCTCTAAATCACGATCAGTATAGGCACTTGTTCTTTGTTGATTTTTGATTCATAAACTGCATCCTTATTGCCATCTTAAAACCCTAGCTTAAACACGGATTGTTTCTATTTTACTAGTCTTCCTCTTGAAATAGCCACACTGGCCCCCAATTGTGCGGGTGCAACTCGGTATGTCCCCATTATGCGGAAATGACTCCTAATATTATCCCATATTCTACTAGTCCTATAAACTGAAGTAGATAAGTAAGGCTGGGCCAGACTTGTACCGGGTCCACACAGTTCAAACCGTGATGCCACCCAGAAAGACGTTGCACGGCAACCACATCTGTTTACGCTCTGGCTACTCCTTTTTGGATGGACCAACCCCCGTTATTCCCCAAGACTCAGTAAACAACAAGCATTTACAATGCAATGGTCTCGGCATCATTAAAGGTAGAGCTATTGGCATTGCTCATGACATTTCATTTTTTTTAAAATCATCAATGGCATTGTCATTTACAATGCCAATAGCTACCCCCTACACAGAGCCACCCTCACACAGACACACTCAACAGCACTCTGCACTCTACAGCACTCTGCACTCTACAGCACACAGCACTCTACAGCACACAGCACTCTACAGCACACAGCACTCTGCAGCACACAGCGCTCTGCAGCACACAGCACTCTACAGCACACAGCGCTCTGCAGCACACAGCACTCTACAGCACACAGCACTCAGCAGCACACAGCACTCTACAGCACACAGCACTCTACAGCACACAGCGCTCTGCAGCACACAGCGCTCTGCAGCACACAGCGCTCTGCAGCACACAGCACTCTACAGCACACAGCACTCTACAGCACACAGCACTCTACAGCACACAGCACTCTGCAGCACACAGCGCTCTGCAGCACACAGCACTCTACAGCACACAGCACTCTACAGCACACAGCACTCTACAGCACACAGCACTCAACAGCACTCTGCACTCTACAGCACACAGCACTCAACAGCACACAGCACTCTACAGCACACAGCACTCTGCAGCACACAGCACTCTACAGCACACAGCACTCTACAGCACACAGCACTCTACAGCACACAGCACTCAACAGCACTCTGCACTCTACAGCACTCTGCACTCTACAGCACTCTGCACTCTACAGCAATCTACAGCACTCTGCACTCTACAGCACTATGCACTCTACAGCACTCTGCACTCTACAGCACACAGCACTCTACAGTGTGTGTGTGGGTGGTATGTGTGTGTGGTGTATGTGTGGTGTATGTGTGGTGTATGTGTGTGTGGTGTGTGTATGGTGTGTGGTCTTATGTGTGTGGTGTTATGTATGTGTGTGGTGGACTTAGTTTGAGTGTTCGTTACCTGCACACTCACACACTGCCCCTACACATTCACACACTGCTCACCCTGCACACTCACACTGTTCACCCTGCATAGTCACACACTGTGCACCCTGCACACTCACACACTCTTCACCCTGCACACTTACACACTGTTCACCCTGCACACTTACACACTGTTCACCCTGCACACTTACACACTGTTCACCCTGCACACTCACACACTGTTCACCCTGCACACTCACACACTGTTCACCCTGCCCACTCACACACTGTTCACCCTGCACACTCACACACTGTTCACCCTGCACACTTACACACTGCTCACCCTGCACACTTACACACTGTTCACCCTGCACACTCACACACTGTTCACCCTGCACACTCACACACTGTTCACCTTGCACACTCACACACTGTTCACCCTGCACACTCACACACTGTTCACCTTGCACACTCACACACTGTTCACCCTGCACACTCACACACTGTTCACCTTGCACACTCACACACTGTTCACCTTGCACACTCACACACTGCAGTCACTGTCACTCTGCTATCCGCAAGACTTTGAAAGGTAACTGGAAAGTATACACCGGTGTTCCTAAAGCACACATGTGGTCAGGGATCAAAAAGGTACTCTTTTCTGCATTAGATAGCGACTCTTCCCATATGTCCTGATAACGATGTGCAGCAGCAGACGGTGCTGGTCAGATAACTTGCTGAACAACGGATCAGGTGACCTAATGTTCCCAGAGTGAGAGGACTCTAAACAGCTCCTCCTTCTTGGTTTTACCTCTGAATGTGTGGTGCCAGGAGCTTTGCTTGCCATAGTTAAGCCACATGATTTCTTGCCACAGCATATCCTACTTTAGGGATATCCTGCAGCATATCCCTTCCTTGAAGTGCCCATGAGCAAATTTAACTTTTCCTCTGTTGAATTTCAAATTTCGCATGCCCCTAATCTTTTAATACTTTTCTCCTGTTGTGGAGCTCGCTATCAGAGGATTGGCCATCACTTAATTCCAATTGTACTAAAACAATTCTTAGGCAATGTTAGACGGACCGGGAGGGTCGGCCGAGATTACGGGGAGAGGTCTCCAGGGAGAGCCGTCTCCAACGACTGTACAGACAAGTAACTTCCCCCCCACAGACGGACACCACACAAGATGGAAGGTTAACGAGACTTTATATGCAATTCTTAGGTTACGTTGGTATGATACAAGGAGGTCTGGACTCAGGGGTCCCCTCGGTTCTGATCTCTGGCTGAGGAAAGGGGTAGCGGGACAGTCTTAGTTACCAATGAGTACAAAATAGCTCTCAATCCTCGAGCTCGGCGTTCTAGATGATCGGGCCGTGGAGGAGCCAAGCAGGTCCCGAGATGGATGAAGGAAGGACGACGGTCCGCGGCGGAGCCTGCAGGTCCCGGTGAAAGATGACGGTTACAACGGTCCGCGGCCACGCCAGCAGATCCCGACGACGATGAAGGATGAAGGTTACGACGGCTGTGGCAGCGCCAACAGGCAGGACGATGGTGCACAGGACAGAGCTACGGCAGCGCCAGTAGTCCGTCCAGGATGAGTTCCTCTTTACGTCTCTCGACTCCAAGATACAACTGCCTTCCTGCTCTGGAGCTGCCCCAGTTATAGGGCTGGCGTGCTTTGATGTCCGGACCCTCGCACTTGGAGGTCGGGAGGTCCGGGATGAGGGAGTCCAGACACCCAGCAGGGGGGTGGAGCCAGTGCCCGGGGAGGCGATGGGCGAGCGGCACTGGGCGGGGGAGAGCCATCGGCACCTCTTTCTCCCATTGACTTGCCAAGTAGCCCGCTCACCTCCTGGGTGGAGGGTGGTGCCGGAATGTCTGAGGCCGGGCTAGGCCCAGGGTTGAGGTCGATCGGGGGCCAGGCGGCCTCGTGGTGAAGTGTCCAAGATGGCGGCCCGGGCTGGGCGCGTGGGCCGGCAGTGGATCGGACCCACGAGGTTAACGTGTTCGAGGGCAGGGGTCCCTGAGGGGACGGAGGACGTGCAATGGTGGTGTGTGGTACTTGCGTGACTAGGCTTGGGCCTGGTTGAGCCGGGGGAGAGCGGCCCTTCATGTGGCCTGTCCAACATGCGTCCCCCCCAGCTGAAGGCGGGGAGAGTTACCCATCCTCTTGGGGACTCTCCTCGTCGAGGCGGAAAAACCGGGACAGGCCATCCGCGTTGGCGTGGTCTGACCCAGGCCGGTGTTCGACTGTGAAGTCCATACCTTGCAGGGAGATGGACCAGCGTAGCAATTTTGGGTTTTCCCCCCGCATATGCATCAACCACTGCAGGGGTCGGTGGTCAGTCTGTACCCGAAAGTGGGTGCCAAAAAGGTAGGGCCGGAGCTTCTTGAGGGCCCATACCACGGCGAAGGCTTCCCTCTCTATGGTGCTCCAGCGTTGCTCCCGGGGTAGGAGTCTCCGGCTGATGAAGGCCACTGGTTGATCAAGGCCTTCGGTGTTCACTTGAGACAGGACCGCCCCAATGCCCTGGTCGGAGGCGTCCGTCTGGACGACGAACTCCCGGCTGTAGTCTGGGGCCTGGAGCACAGGAGCGGAACACATGGCGGCCTTCAACTGTTCGAATGCCGCTTGACACTCTGGGGTCCAGTTCACCTTCTTGGGCTGATTCTTTGACGTGAGTTCGGTGAGAGGCCCCACTATGGTACCATAGTCTTTCACGAACCTTCGGTAGTAGCCCGTGAGGCCCAGGAAGGCTCGTACCTCGGTTTGGGTGATAGGGGGCTGCCAGTTCTGGATGGCGGCAATTTTCAACTGTAGAGGGGCCACTAGGCCGCTTCCCACCTGGTGTCCGAGGTAGGTCACAGACCCTTGTCCAATTTGACACTTGCTGGCCTTGATCGTGAGGCCAGCTCGCTGAAGGGCTTGCGGCACTGCCCGGAGGTGGTGGAGGTGCTCGGTCCAATGGTGGCTGTACACAGCGATGTCGTCTAGGTAGGCGGCGCTGAACTCTTCGAGCCCCGCCAGGACCTGATTGACGAGCCGTTGGAAAGTCGCTGGGGCATTTTTCATGCCGAAGGGCATGACCGTAAAATGGTAGTGGCCATCGGGGGTGGAGAAGGCAGAACGTTCTTGTGCTCGGGGTGTGAGGCCGATCTGCCAATAACCTGCTGTCAGGTCGAAGATGCTGAGGTAGCGGGCAGCTCCCATTCGGTCGACCAGTTCATCTGCCCGGGGGATGGGATGTGCGTCCGTTCTGGTGACTTCATTCAGGCCCCGGTAGTCGACGCAGAACCGGAGTTCTGGTGTGGTTCCGGGGGCGGCTGCCTTGGGGACCAGTACGACCGGGCTGGCCCATGGACTGTCTGAGGGCTCGATGACCCCGAGCGTGAGCATCTTAGCTACTTCCGCCTGGATGCAGGCCCGTACCCGATCAGGTACGCGGTAGGCCCGGTGGCGGATAGGAGGGCTGTCTCCGGTGTCCACATCGTGCGCACACCAGGAAGTGACACCTGGGGTGAGGGAGAACAGACTGGCGAACCGTGACAGGAGGGCTTGGCACTCCTGGCGTTGTTCTCTGGTGAGGGTCTCCGAGAGTCGGACCCCATCCACGGAGCCGTCTTGCTCCTGGGTCCGCAAGAGGTCAGGGAGAGGCTCGGAGTCGTCTTCAACCCCATTGTCTGTGGCCATCAGTAGGCTGAGTTCTGTTCGTGCAAAGTGGGGTTTCAGTCTGTTGGTGTGGAGGACTCGGAGTGGATTCCGGGAGGACTCCATATCGATCAGATAGGTGGCAGGACCCTTGCGCTCGATTACCTTGAAGGGTCCCGTCCATTTGTCTTGGAGAGCGCATGGCTCCGTGGGGGACATTACCCATACCTGTTGCCCCGGCTCGAATTCAATGGATGAGGCGTTCTGGTCATACCATTTCTTCATGTCCTCTTGACTGGCCTCTAGGTTGGCTTTTGCTAGGTCTCTGAACCGCCGGGACTGGTTGCGGAGGGTGAGGAGGTACCGGAAGACATCTGGAGGGCTCTTGGCCGGAGGCATCTCCCAGCCTTCTTTGATCAGGCTGAGCGGCCCCCGCACTGGGTGCCCATATAGCAGTTCGAATGGGCTGAAGCCTAGGGACTTCTGTGGGACCTCCCGGTAGGCGAAGAGGAGGCACGGCAGCAGCACATCCCACTGGCGACGGAGGGGCTCTTCCAATCCCCCGATCATCCCTTTTAGCGTGCGATTGAACCGCTCAACAAGTCCGTTTCCTTGGGGGTGATAGGGGGTCGTGAAGCGGTAGGTGACCCCACACTGTTGCCAGAGGGACTTCATGTATTTAGAGATAAAGTTCGTGCCTCTGTCGCTGACGACTTCTCGGGGGAACCCCACACGGGAGAAGATCCCCATCAGGGCCCGGCCGACCACTGGGGCTGTCACGGTCCGGAGAGGGATAGCCTCAGGGTAGCGGGTGGCGTGGTCCACTAGTACCAGAATGAAGCGATGGCCTTGTCTTGTACGCGGGTCCAGGGGTCCCACAATGTCTATTCCGACCCTCTCAAATGGGGTCGTGACTACTGGAAAGGGTTGCAAGGGGGCCTTTAGTTTGCGGCCGCTCTTTCCACTGGCTTGGCACGTGGGGCAAGATCGGCAATGCTGGTGCACATCGTTTCTCATTTTGGGCCAGAAGAAGTGGGTCACTAGGCGACTGTAGGTTTTATCCTGTCCCAGGTGCCCTGCCAGGGGGACATCGTGGGCCAGGTTTAGCAGGAAGTCTCTAAAGCGGAGGGGCACTACTAGTACTCGGTTGGCCCCCAGCTCGGCGATTCGTTGCTCGCTGTACAACAGATCATTGTCCCAGTAGACCCAATGAGTTCCGGAGGTATCCCCTGCGCTTTGGGCGAGCGCTTGTTGGCGGAGTCCCTCGAGGGAGGGACAGGTCTTCTGTTCCTGGCGAAATTGTTCTTGTGTGGGTCCCCCCTCTTGAGCCCACTGGTCAAGGTTAGCGAGGTCGGAAGGTTGAGCAAGTTCGAGGGGGGTGTCATGGTCGGGGGTCTCGGCTGGGGCGACCGGAGGCGGTGGCGCCGGCCATTCTGGTTCTTCCGGGTGATGGTTGGCACGGGCGGCCATGGACCGGGTGGTGACGCACGCCCAGTCCGGGACGCCCAACATCCCCAAGTGTTCTTTTCGCTCCACGGCTGCCCACGGGGAGCTCTCCAGGTCATTTCCGAGGAGGCAGTCCACGGGGGCGTCGTCTCGGACCGTTACCTTCAACATGCCGGAGACCCCTCCCCACTCAAAGGGGACGCAGGCCATCCGACACAGACTTTCCGAGTTGTCGGCTGATCGCACAGGGCAGAGAATGTTCGGTAGATATTGTTCTGGGGTCACCAGATGACAGCGGACGGCTGTCACACTGGCCCCGGTGTCCCGAAGGGCTTCGGCCCGTTGTCCATTGATGCTCACCCATTGGCTGTACTTCTGGGTGTTAGCGGGTAGGGGGACCCGCGGGACCATGTCTCTTCCCCCTAAGCACGCGAGAGTCATGGCGGCTGGCTCCCACTCTTGATACTCTTGCTCGTCTGTTTCTTGTTCCTCGGAGATCTGTTCTTCCCCTAGTGCCGCGGCGGCCACATGGCGGGGTTTTGGACTCTGATACTGCGGGCAGCTTGGGTCGTTTGCATAGTGGCCGACTCGTTGGCATCGGTGACATGTAACATTGGCTCTGTACCCCGGTCGCGCCGGGGTGCTGCCCCGGTTGGCCGGGGGGGTGGTGCTGGTAGCGGGGGTGGCCGGAGTGTTGTCTCTTCCTCGTCCTTGGCCCCCTCCTCCTCCTCTGGGTCGGTGGTGACCATTGTTGTTCCTGTTCTGCTCGTAGGACCCATTCCGGCCCACTCTGGTGATCTCCCACCGGTCAGCTTCGGCTGCGAGCTGCCGGGGATCGGTTAACTTGCTGTCGAGGAGGTGTTGGCGTAGTTCAATGAAGCAATTGTTGGACAGATGCTCCCATACCATTAGATTGAACAGCTGCTCGTAGGTCGTGACGTTGTTCCCTCTGATCCAGCCTTCGAAAGCTCGGCTAAAGTACGTTACATAGTCCACCCAAGTTGTACCCGGGATGCGTGTGCAGTCTCGGAACCTCTGACGGTACATCTCGGGCGTGAGGCCATAGCGGGTGAGGAGGGCCGCTTTCATATGGTCGTAGGAGGTCATCTGGTGGTCTGGGAGCTGTAACAGGGTATCGCGGCCCTCATTGAGGAATTTGCCCCATAGGCCGGCTCCCCAATCGTTTCTATCGATCCGGTGCGCAGTCATAGCGATTTCATAGGCCTTAAACCATTGCTGGATGTCGTCTTCTCGAAAATATTCTCGGACAACATCCTTGGGGATGTGTACTTTTTTCTCCGTGGTCCCTGGGGTGTGTGGTCTCTCGGGCACCCCTAACTCTTTATTCTGCTTGCGCAGGTTGATCTCGGCTAGGTTCCGTTCGTGCTCGTACGCTAGTTTCTTTTCCTCGAGCTCCCTTTGCCTCTGTTTCTCCTCTCTTTCTTCTCGGAGACGTAGGTGCTCTAAGTTTATTTTTTGTTCGGCCAACTTGAGTTCTACGTCCATCTTGAGTCGGGCCATTTCTAGTTCGTGTAGTCGGGTTTTTTCTCTTTCTTGGATCTCGTCTTGCGAGAGGCTGGTTCTTTGCCCTTCAGGGGCCGTGTTGGTTTTTTTCGCGGTGCTTTGCTCAGGGGCTTCGACATCCCCGGTCTCTGCCCAAGATTCTAGGGCATGCTTAAAATCGTCCTTGGTGCTTAGTCCGGTGGTAGCGATACCTAGTTCGATGCAGAACTGCTTTAGTTCACGATGGCTGTACTCCTCTAGTTTTTCCATTTGGAATTTCTCAGTTGATCCGCTCTCTTTAGTTGACATTGTGGTTCGTTGTGGGGTGAGCTACTCTCTGTACGTTATGCGGTGATTCGGATCGCGCCGCTGGCCACCAATGTTAGACGGACCGGGAGGGTCGGCCGAGATTACGGGGAGAGGTCTCCAGGGAGAGCCGTCTCCAACGACTGTACAGACAAGTAACTTCCCCCCCACAGACGGACACCACACAAGATGGAAGGTTAACGAGACTTTATATGCAATTCTTAGGTTACGTTGGTATGATACAAGGAGGTCTGGACTCAGGGGTCCCCTCGGTTCTGATCTCTGGCTGAGGAAAGGGGTAGCGGGACAGTCTTAGTTACCAATGAGTACAAAATAGCTCTCAATCCTCGAGCTCGGCGTTCTAGATGATCGGGCCGTGGAGGAGCCAAGCAGGTCCCGAGATGGATGAAGGAAGGACGACGGTCCGCGGCGGAGCCTGCAGGTCCCGGTGAAAGATGACGGTTACAACGGTCCGCGGCCACGCCAGCAGATCCCGACGACGATGAAGGATGAAGGTTACGACGGCTGTGGCAGTGCCAACAGGCAGGACGATGGTGCACAGGACAGAGCTACGGCAGCGCCAGTAGTCCGTCCAGGATGAGTTCCTCTTTACGTCTCTCGACTCCAAGATACAACTGCCTTCCTGCTCTGGAGCTGCCCCAGTTATAGGGCTGGCGTGCTTTGATGTCCGGACCCTCGCACTTGGAGGTCGGGAGGTCCGGGATGAGGGAGTCCAGACACCCAGCAGGGGGGTGGAGCCAGTGCCCGGGGAGGCGATGGGCGAGCGGCACTGGGCGGGGGAGAGCCATCGGCACCTCTTTCTCCCATTGACTTGCCAAGTAGCCCGCTCACCTCCTGGGTGGAGGGTGGTGCCGGAATGTCTGAGGCCGGGCTAGGCCCAGGGTTGAGGTCGATCGGGGGCCAGGCGGCCTCGTGGTGAAGTGTCCAAGATGGCGGCCCGGGCTGGGCGCGTGGGCCGGCAGTGGATCGGACCCACGAGGTTAACGTGTTCGAGGGCAGGGGTCCCTGAGGGGACGGAGGACGTGCAATGGTGGTGTGTGGTACTTGCGTGACTAGGCTTGGGCCTGGTTGAGCCGGGGGAGAGCGGCCCTTCATGTGGCCTGTCCAACAGGCAACTATACATATCAATACTACTGGCATAAAACTCTATTGTACTTGGGGCATACTAACTTGTGCCCAACAGAACCCAGTGTATAGTCAAATACAGTACATTTATGGTATACAAAATAATAATAAATATATTCATATCAATCTATGTACAAGTTATACTTTATGCTTCTTCTAAAAGATACCATCCATTCTGTTTATCATATAAATCTCAACCCTCGCATACGTGAGACCAAATGAATGTGTCCTTCTGCAACTTAATTGATGCTCAAGTAAAGGGCTCTGATACCTTTGGGTCTAGTTTGCTCTATATAAAACTACACGAAAAAAGACAAATGTAATTATAACCCCTACACTATCCAGCACTTACCTTAAATGCGATGTAATGGTAAGCATTGTAATGGTATGTGTTGTAAAGGTATAATGCAATGTAATGGAATGTGTTGTAAAGGTAATTTCTGAAAATGCGATGTAATGGCGTGCGATGTAAAAGAATGTGTTGTAAAGCATGTTGCAATGTAAAAACTGCGTTGTGAAGGCATGTGTTGTAAATGTATGCATTGTAACGTCATACATTTGTCTCCTCTACAATAGGAATGTATGACGGTACTATGCATGCGTTTCAATGCACAAGCCTTCACCATGTATAGCGTTGCACGGTAAAGGTCCGTATCAAGAAACACGGCGACCCACAAGAAGCACGAACCCGCCCTGGCCCACATTGACAAGTTGCAGGCCCCCTTAAGGAGTTATCTGCTCCGTTTTGAATAGCTACTCATCCTGCGGGAATCTTTGCCATTTGAAGACACGCATCGGGGTTACACCTATACGAGCCTATTGGACGTGCCCCTTTTGGCAGGTTCACCCCTAAACTTTTTGCTTTTATATGTGACCTGGTGTTGGTTGTTTTTGGCTTCTGCGGACTTTACCACAGTGTCCCAGTGTAAAGTGCGTGCGCACTCTGAGTGCATGTTGTGAGATTGGGCTTCCCTCCCATAGGAATGCATGGGGGATATGTGTGTCCATGGTAGTTCCTGATGCGTGGGGAGTGCAGGGGCAAGTTTGGTATGTGCGGACTCATATGATTAAATGCTGCGTGATGGTGTGCGCAGTTTTAACGTGTCTTGTGTGGAACTGCCATTTTTAGAAGTTGGCATGTCTGTGTAGTAAATGTGAATTGACTGTCTGGCTTGTGATTGGCTGGGGCTGGCTGGTGTGCCTGGCTCCAAGAGTCAGGATGGGTCTGCCCGGTGGTGAATGGGGAGATCTGTATGTTGATGTCAGGGAGGAGTACACCTGGGACCTGAATTGGGCTGGGCCTTCCCTCCACAATGCTGGCTCCACCCCCTGTGGTGCGTCTGATGTCCCTGGCCTGTCCTCTGAATGGGGAGAGGGGCTGAGCACAACAGAGTGCTCAAGAACCAGCTGCGTCTGGTTTTCCCCCTGCCCTGCAGCCTAAGACAAAGGAAATAGGTGTATAAAAAGGGGCTGTGACCGCATGAATATTGTTCTTGAATGAATGAATGAATGAAGGACATCTTGTATTGCGCAGACTTAGCCCATGGGCATCAAGGCGCCTAACAGAAATAATATAAAACATATGTACTGGAACCAACTTACAGAAAAGCCATGTTTTTAATGCCTTCCTAAAATTACCAATAGCGGGTTGTGCTTTTAGTTCCAAAGGGAGAGTGTTCACACAACCTAGGGGCCAGAACAGAGAAGGCCCTTCCACCCCACCTAACTTTCCGAACCCGGGGTACAGTCAGGAGATTTTTACTGGAGGAGCGTAGGTTTCTACAGGGAGTGTAAGAGACTAGGAGAGACTGTATATCTTCCGAGCCATCACCACATAGCGCACCATAGACAAAGCATAAGATCTTAAAAGAGATCCTAGCCTGAATCGGGGGCCAATGCAGACTCTTCCTGGCTAAGGTGGCAGATGAGCGACTAGGGACGTCAATAATGAACCTAGCTGCCGCATTTTGTACAGTCTGCAGACGTTGTATTAGGCCTGAGTTAATACCCGAGTAGAGTGCATTACAGTAATCTAACCGGGACGTGATAAGCGCCACTAGGGTCTGTTTCCGGGCTTTCAGAGAAAGATAATGAGTGATTTTCCTCAGGGTCTTGATGACCCCCCAGCAGGTGGAGACTGTTCTTCTGATCCTAACCTGAGGGGGGCCTCCTGCTGCTGCTGGCACCAGGAGGAACTGCCACTGGGGACTGCCTCCCTGCTGGGGGGCCCTGTGAGCTAGCCCCTGGGCCCAGCCTTTGCCTCCCCTACCTGTTACAAAACTTTTCTGGGCATTGCCTCTAAAGTGCCTGGGGAGCGCTATATCCTGAGTGCTCGGGGAAGGGCTGGAATTTGGTGCTGTTTGCACTTTATTTTTCCTCTTGGGGGAGCGCTTCTACTTTTACCTGCATCACTGAGCTGCGATCACCCTGCAGAGGGAGTCCCCGGCGTGGGGATCCACCTGCCTCTGTGCCCGGATCAAGCGGGTGCCTACCCCGCATCTTTGCCTTGTTAATATCCCTAGTGGGTGCCCACCCCACCAGGGACCTTGTGCCAGCTGTTCATACCACCGGCAGGTGCCCACCCCACCAGGGATCGTGTGCGTAAAGGAAACAGGAGCCTACCCCGTATGGTGCAGCTCACCTGTCACTTATTTTGTTTCATTGCGGGTGCCTACCCCTCATTTTGACCCTGAGAGATCACCGCTGCAGCACCGAGGCCAAGAGTGAGCTGAGGAGTGGAGCCGGGACGTCATTGAAGTGCCGCACTGGGATTGGCCCAAGCGCCCCTGAGCCTGGAGGCTTGTCCCGAGGGCCGCGCTGGGATTGGCCCAAGCGCCCCTGAGCCTGGAGGCTTGTCCCGAGGGCCGTGCTGCCATTGGCTGCCCACAGAAGGGAACCGGAAGCCTCGCTCCCAAGCAGTCTTAGGAACCAGGCCGGGCGGAGCACGGAGACCGGGAAATTGAGGCAGCAGCTCCTGAGCGGGGCCCCGTGTGTGGTGGGAGCCCTGCAGGTTCCCAAAACAAGAGAGGACCCGTCCGGAGAGCACCCAGAGGAGCCCCGCGGTCTCGCCGGTGAGTGGGGATCCTTGGGTCAGTGTTGTGAGAAGGGGGGTGTTGGGACGCATTGCCGGTGCTCACCCCTCCCCTCCTGCTGGTGCTATCTTTGTTTTTGGGCCACATTGTCCATGTAGGAGTCCCAGAGTGGGGCGCCAACGTCTGGGGGCATAGTGGTGGCCTGTCCCATGCCCCATTACTTAATTCAGAGCCCCGTGGCTCCCATCTGATACGGGGGCAAGTCTTGGCAATTCCGAGCCCCGTGGCTCCAAAGTGTGGGGGCATTTTGTGGTTAGAGCCTACGTGGCTCCCACGTTGTGTTTGGCCGCATTTGGTATTTAGAGCCCCAGAGGAGAGCCAGGGTGCACTCTGGTGCCCAGGCTCGGTTCCCCAGCTGCCCAGCACTTAGTGGGCAGCTGCATCATTTGGGCCCAAAGAACCCTTGCGCATTCTTCTTTGGCTGCCTGCACAGCCCAGCCCTGACATTTTGGAAAAAGGGTGTTTGAGCCCCTGAGAGGCCAAGTTGGTCTGGGGGGTCAGTAAATAATATAATTATGGTGCAAGGTGATTACCTACTGTGTTTATGATAATTGCCTAATGTGTATTTCTGCGTAATGTGGTTTGCCTTTATGCCTGTTTCCTACTTCTAAATGTGCTCATGCTTAGAAGGTTGCCTTGCCTAGTATAGGTTATACTAGTGAGTTTGTGTCCCTGCGTGATCTATGCCTTTGGTGATTAGGGTTGCGTAGTGTGTACCTACCTGTTACCAGTGGTAACTGGTTGTGTTCTGCAAGTATTATTTTGTGCTACAATTATTCTATGTTTTAGAAGTACTATTTCTACTACGTGCTATTTCTACTAAGTGCTGATGCGGACAGTGGCCCACGTGGCCCTGTCCTGGTGTAAATAATCCCCTGTATATATTGCCCAGTGCCAGTTGGCACAGTGTATCTGTGTGAATATGATCTAATGTGTTTATGGTAATACAAAGGCTATTTTTATATATAACCTTCGGTGGAGTTCCTTTTTGTGGGGTGCCTAGTGTGTTGCTGCTGTGTGTGTGTGTGTTGCGCAAACGTTTTACACATTTCCTCCGGGATAAGCCTGACTGCTCGTGCCAAGATACCAAAAGGGTGAGCAGGGGTTATCTTGGCGTGTGACTCCCTTGCCCTAACTAGAGTGGTGGTTTCTGCCTGGCTTTGGCGCAAGCCTTAGCCAACCAGAGATCCCAGTTCTAACAGAGCCACACCTGGCCAATGACAGATTTACACCACTTATTATTGAAGCACTTTCCATGATGTCCAAGACGTCAACTCAGGTTTCACTTTTATCCGTTTTTTCTCTACACTAGTGGTGAACCTTCAATAGTCCTGAACCCTGCTGGGTCGGAATTATCACCGGCAGAGCGACTATCCACGTCACTTGTGACTTTTTACACAGCTCTCAGGAGTCGCGGAAAAACTTTTCCATGTGCGACGAAACACGTGTCGGCTGGCTTGCTTAAGAAATTTAAAAGAGACTACACCTTTTATACCACAAAGGAGTGTTTGTATATTTCTGACAGCTTTGTTTTATGACTTATACGTGTCTACATTGACATACATTTATTTCTTGTTGTGTACATTGAGGATTTGTTTTGTTTGTTCAGAGCAGTGGGTCTTTCCATTACACACTCAGGGGGCTATAGGGCTTATCCCCTCACTCAGTAGCACCACACCTTAACTTTTCCTTGATCTACATCATTGTGTCCACAGTAAGCAGAGTGCCTAGCAAATTTCCCCTAACGGAAAAACCCTTCTGTAGCATAATTCCAGGCGTAGCCTTTACCACACAATTTTTATTACGAATATGCCTTTACCACGCATGCCTTTACAACAAATTTCATGTATAGGCATGTATGGTTAAGGCCTATTCATAGTAAAGGTTTTCCCTGACCCATGCCCTCAAACCGGTCCCTGGCGCCCTTCCCTAACCCCCAGCCCTTGTTTAAATACCCAACTCCTGCCCTGAGCCCTAAAAGTATATACCAGCGTGCCACCAGCCCCCAGCACTTTTTAAATATACCCAACCCCTTCCTTGATCCATAAAACTAGACCCCAGCATGACTCCCCCACCCCACTGCCCCCCCTTTTTTTAAAATACCCGACCCCGGCCCTGAGTCCTAAAACCGGACACCCGCACCGGATAAATAAAAAATAAATAAAACAATCCAGTATAAAGCCCTAAATCCGTACCCCCTGCCCCAGGCCCAATCCCCCTCACCTCTACAGGACCACGACGCAGCTCTTCTGAGGCGAGGTGTGGCACAGGTGGTCAAGAGGAAGCGGAAGGGTAGCTCCATTTCTTCTAACAATGCCAAAAGCCTTGACCACGCCAACACCTTTACCACTGTTACCAGCATACGCCCTTTCCACCAGTGCAATGTATATGCCTTTCCCATTCATGCCTTTACAATGTTAACTCGTAGTAAAGGCATATGCGTTGTAAAACAATGCGTGGTAATGGCTACGCGTGGTTAACGCTTAACGCTTGCGCGGTAAAGATATTGCGTGGTTACAGCTGCGTTGCATTGGCTGTTTCCCATGAAGAAGGCCTATAGAGCCCCAAGGCAGGGAGCTGTATTGTATTAAGTAGGACATATATTTTCCAAGGTGTCATTTTGCTGTGGATAAAGTTAGTAGCCCCTTTGGCTAACACAGGGTTACCGGTGGCCCCCCAATGTGGCTACCTGCTGAATGGGACTACGTAACTGGGTCATGTAAGATATCATATTAATCATGGCAATAAATCCGACCTGATGCCCAGATAAAATGTATTACCAGAATTAAAGTTCAGCAACTTTCACTCCAGCTAGACCAGGAGCCTCTCTGGCACTCAGACAGATTTCTGACCACCTGAGGAGACATGTGAACGACCCCCCAGCCCAGGAATAAAGGCAGTTACCACAGCGTGAGGTGTCACCTGCTCTCCCAGGATGGCCACTCAGGTTTGTAGCTCAAAAGGAGAGCTTCAAGGGTGAAGCCGCCTTTGTGAGGGAAGTAGCACCAACCCCCCTGAGCAGGATTCAGAAGACAGGTTCAAGGGGGGAAAACTCAACCTGAAACTGGTTTTACCCTGGGCGTGTAGTCCTCTGGCAGCCACATCTGTAGGGTGGGCTACCAAGCAACTGAAGCCCGTGTAAGGGTTGCGCCATCTTGAAAGGAGCAAGAATAATATGGCACTCTGGGATAGCCAGATGGCAAACATCACCGTACCTTCGTCCCTAGGCAGGAAGGGACCCAGTAGCCCACTGGCTAGTGACCGTCTAACCCCCTCAGGGGCCTTTCCTGGGATAAATAAGGCGCCCCAGTCACTCTGACCCTCAGATCACTCTGGAATCAGAGAGAGGACCAAAGAAGGACTGCCCAGCTGCCCTTGGACCCGCGCAAAGAGAGGCTGCACCGTCGGAAGGACTGCACCTGCTGAACTTTGGGTTAGCAAAGTTTGAACTGTTGACTCTCAGCCCCAACCTACAGCATTGACTCCAAAGATCAGTCGGCTAATCTCCCGGACCCAGCTCTAGGGACACAAGAGCTGAAGAAGCCCAAATCCACAAGTTGGTAGCCACCGCAGATGTTTTGCTGCAACCATTCTCTGGGTACCTAAGAGGATGAATCTGTGATTGCCAAAAGTTGCACCTGAGACTGCCTGGCCCAGGAGTCCTACCCAAGTCTGGATTCTTTGTACCCAAGGGACACTAGCCCTAACCGCGGTGCAGACTGACCAGTAGCCCATCACCGGTTGACCTGCTACTGCAATTTCCTTTGAGGGACCCCAATCTCTGTGGCCAAGTTTGCCTCACGTTACCCCTTGGCGGAGAAGTACCCACAAAGACACACCCATTGACTGCAACACATTGGAGCATTCTTCTCCTTTTCCTGCATCAGTCGGCATCTGTACCACTCAGTTGATTTCTACAGCCGTTGACTATTAAAAGTTGGATCTTGCTTTAAAAACATTCTGGTGCCCAGGTAATTGTCTAAAGTGTTGTCTCTGGCACCCGAGACCTCTGTCCTGCCAGAAGTGGTCACCCAAACCAGACCGTAGTAGCCGAACAAACTGTTTCAAACTTTTCAAAAGTCTCTGGGTCTAATAAGGCTTGGGGAGTAAGGGCCACACACCCACCTCCCCTTTAATTAAAATGTAAGGGCCCAGGGGAATGGGGCCCTCATGGCCTTATAAGGCTCAGGGAGGTGGGCCACACGGCCCCTTCCGCCTTTAATTAAAAAAAAAAAAACAGCCCTAGGTATGAGGTGCCCAAGGCCTATTTAAACTCTGAGAGGGGAAGCCATGTGGTCCCCATCCCCTTTCATAGAAAAAAGGACCAAGAGTATGTTATGTTATGTTATGGTATAGCGTGTTTTGTATAGCGCTCAGCTACTCCGAAGAGTGTCCCGGCGCTTCGAACCCAATGCAGACCAAGAGCAGGTGATAGATGCCAAACACTACTGAACAAAAAGCCAAGATCTTTTCTAAAGGCTAACAGGTTGACAGTATTTCTCAGAGAGACCGGTAAAGCATTCCACAACTGAGGCGCCAAGCGTCTAAAAGAGCGGCCTCCAGTACGGGTTCGCCTAATACCAGGGACAGAAGCCAAGGCCAGCAAAACTGACCTAAGCGATCTCGATGGCTGGTAGAAAGCCAACCGTTTCCTGATATATTTGGTGGAAGTGTCATGGAGAGCGTTAAAGGCCAAAGTGAGCGCCTTAAAAACAATACGTTTTCAAATTGGAAGCCAGTGTAGAGTTTTCAAAAGGTCTTTTGTTTTGTACTGTCTCTCTGATGAAAGCCAATAATGGCTCGCACGGCCAAATTTTGGACTATTTGCAGATGTGATAGGAGATACTTAGGAAGTCCGAGATAGAGCACGTTGGCATAGTCCAGACGAGAGCCAATTAGTGCCTGTACGGTGATTTTTCTATGGGCCTGAGAAAGCAAAGGAAGAAATTTCCTTAGCATTTTAAGGAGTCCGAAGCATTTACCAACTAGGCCGAGAATCTGGGGCTTCAAAGTAAGGCAGTTGTCGATCTTCACTTCCAGATTCTTGGCCGTATCGGAAGTAGCAGAGGGAGGAAACATGGCCGCAGGCCACCAAGACTGCCACCTAGGGTCAGAAGAACAGCCAAAAAAGAGCACCTCGGATTTGTCGGGGTTGCACTTAAGGCTGTTGAGCTGGAACCATTCAAACACAGCCCCAAGGCAACCTCTGATACTCTCACCATTGAAGTATGAACCCTTCTCGCAGGAGAAGAGGAGCTGGGTGTCATCAGCATACGAGACGATCTGGGCATCGTATGACTCCTCCAGTGCCGCCAAGGGGGCCATATAGATGTTAAAGAGAGTTGGGCTCAAAATTGAGCCCTGTGGAACTCCTACCTCCAATGGCGGCACCGCGGCAGAGAACAGGGGGGGCCCAGAGCGTTTGACGGCGGTCCTCTAGAAAGGACTCAAACCAGCTGAACACCGCCCCCCGCAGACCGATCTCGCTGAGTCTTGAGAGGAGACCGCTGTGGGGGACGGTGTCGAAGGCCGCCAAGAGATCAAGCATCACCAACATCGCCTTTCCCGCCGAATCCAAGACCTCCTTAATTGCCTCCGTTACTTCTAGCAGCGCTGTCTCCATGCTCATGTTTGCACGGCAGCCAGACTGAGAGCAATGCAAGATGTTATTGGTCTCAAGGAAATTGGAGAGGGAAGAGCGGACATGCTTCTCCACAACCTTGGCAAAAGCTGGAAGGAGAGAGATGGGCCTGTAATTGGCGTGTGCCAGAGGATCCAAATTTGACTTTTTCAGAAGCGGCAAAATAAGGGCCTGCTTCCAGGCCGGCGGGACCACTCCTGTGCTGAGAGATAGATTAAGCACGGGATTAATTAGGGGATTGATCACTTGTGCTGTTCTGGTGAAGAATTTGTCCGGACAGTGTTCCAATGGGGAACCAGATTTTAGTTTGGTGAGAAGGTCCAACGAGGCTGAACAGGAGAGAAAAGGGAACTCTGAGAGGGTAGGACCCACGGTAATCAGAGATGGAGAAGGGAGGACAGTGAAGCAGGAAGCTACCTCAGCACCCGCGGGCGAAAAGGAGCCCTGAATGGATTTAATTTTATTGGCGAAGAAATCGGCTAATTGGGTGACCCAAGATTCGGAGTGACGGCATATAGGCGTGCTCATAGTAGGAGAGGTGAAATCCTTAACCACTAAAAATAATTCTTTACTGGTGTTGATAGCAGCCTCGATTCTTCTGGCAAAATAGGCTTTCTTTTCCAACAGAATATCACTGTGGTAGGATTTAACGGATTCCCTATAAGCCGTCTTAGCAATGAGATCATAATGGCGACGCCTAACCCTTTCAGCTTTCTTGCACTGTCGCCAGTTTTCAATCAAAGCAGCAGGAAACCAAGGGGCAGAGGCCCTACAGGCCACTTTACGAACGGTCGTTGCAGGGGCTAACTCGTCCAGTCTCTCCACGAACCATGTTTGCAGGAGATCGAGATCAGCCTCTAAACTGCCTGACAGCTGGCAGGGATGGGATATAAGAGCTTATGCCAGCATGTCGGAGGAAACACGATGATACGCTCGTGAGGACTGAAAAAGGCGGCTATGCATACTGGAGGATAATTTGTCCAAATGAAAGATCTGAAAATTCACTAAATAATGGTCCGACCACAGGACAGGCACTGGGGTGGAAATGCCTATTGGGATAGTGGAAAGAATTTGATCGAGCGTGTGGCCTTTGTTGTGCGTGGGAATGGAAAGGTAAGGGATAAGACACAGCGGAGATGTAGTATCAAAGATCTTGATAGTGTCTACATTTCCCTCGTGTCCAAGTGAATATTGAAATATGGGGTCCCCAGGGGCTGAGAAGGCTCATGGAGAGTGGCCACTTGCCCCCTCCCCCCTTGTTAGACGGACCGGGAGGGTCGGCCGAGATTACGGGGAGAGGTCTCCAGGGAGAGCCGTCTCCAACGACTGTACAGAAAGGTAACTTCCCCCCCACAGACGGGGGCGGGGGAGAGCCATCGGCACCTCTTTCTCCCATTGACTTGCCAAGTAGCCCGCTCACCTCCTGGGTGGAGGGTGGTGCCGGAATGTCTGAGGCCGGCTAGGCCCAGGGTTGAGGTCGATCGGGGGCCAGGCGGCCTCGTGGTGAAGTGTCCAAGATGGCGGCCCGGGCTGGGCGCGTGGGCCGGCAGAGGATCGGACCCACGAGGTTAACATGTTCGAGGGCAGGGGTCCCTGAGGGGAAGGAGGACGTGCAATGGGGGTGTGTAGTCTCTTGCGTGGCTGGGCTCGGGCCCGGTTGAGCCGGGGGAGAGCGGCCCTTCATGTGGCCTGTCCAACATGCGTCCCCCCCAGCTGAAGGCGGGGAGAGTTACCCATCCTCTTGGGGACTCTCCTCGTCGAGGCGGAAAAACCGGGACAGGCCATCTGCGTTGGCGTGGTCTGACCCAGGCCGGTGTTCGACGGTGAAGTCCATACCTTGCAAAGAGATGGACCAGCGTAGCAATTTTGGGTTTTCCCCCCGCATATGCATCAACCACTGCAGGGGTCGGTGGTCAGTTTGTACCCGAAAGTGGGTACCAAAAAGGTAGGGCCGGAGTTTCTTGAGGGCCCATACCACAGCGAAGGCTTCCCTCTCGATGGTGCTCCAGCGTTGCTCTCGTGGTAGGAGCCTCCGACTGATGAAGGCCACCGGTTGATCAAGGCCTTCGCTGTTCACTTGAGACAGCACTGCCCCAATGCCCTGGTCAGAGGCGTCCGTCTGGACGACGAACTCCCGGCTGTAGTCTGGGGCCTGGAGCACAGGAGCGGAACACATGGCGGCCTTCAGCTGTTCAAAGGCCGCTTGACACTCTGGGGTCCAGTTCACCTTCTTGGGCGAATTCTTCGATGTGAGCTCGGTGAGAGGCCCCACTATTGTACCATAGTCTTTCACGAACCTTCGGTAGTAGCCCGTGAGGCCCAGGAAGGCTCGCACCTCGGTTTGTGTGATAGGGGGCTGCCAGTTCTGGATGGCGGCAATTTTCAGCTGTAGAGGGGCCACTAGGCCGCTTCCCACCTGGTGTCCGAGGTAGGTCACAGACCCTTGTCCGATTTGGCATTTGCTGGCCTTGATCGTAAGGCCAGCTCGCTGAAGGGCTTGCAGTACTGCTCGGAGGTGGTGGAGGTGCTCGGTCCAATGGTGGCTGTACACAGCGATGTCGTCCAGGTAGGCGGCGCTGAACTCTTCGAGCCCCGCCAGGACCTGGTTGACGAGCCGTTGGAAAGTTGCTGGTGCATTTTTCATGCCGAAGGGCATGACCGTAAAATGATAGTGGCCATCGGGGGTGGAAAAGGCAGAACGTTCTTGTGCTCGGGGTGTGAGGCCGATCTGCCAATAACCTGCTGTCAGGTCGAAGATGCTGAGGTAGCGGGCAGCTCCCATTCGGTCGACCAGTTCATCTGCCCGGGGGATGGGATGTGCGTCCGTCCTGGTGACTTCATTCAGGCCCCGGTAGTCGACGCAGAACCGGAGTTCTGGTGTGGTTCCGGGGGCGGCTGCTTTGGGGACCAGTACGACCGGGCTGGCCCATGGACTGTCCGAGGGCTCGATGACCCCGAGCGTGAGCATCTTAGCTACTTCCGCCTGGATGCAGGCCCGTACCCGATCAGGTACGCGGTAGGCCCGGTGGCGGATAGGAGGGCTGTCTCCGGTGTCCACATCGTGCACACACCAGGAAGTGACACCTGGGGTGAGGGAGAACAGACTGGCGAACTGTGACAGGAGGGCTTGGCACTCTTGGCGTTGTTCTCTGGTGAGGGTCTCCGAGAGTCTGACCCCATCCATGGAGCCGTCTTGCTCTTGGGCCCGCAAGAGGTCAGGGAGAGGCTCGGAGTCGTCTTCAACCCCATTGTCTGTGGCCATCAGTAGACTGAGTTCTGTTCGTGCAAAGTGGGGCTTCAGCCGGTTGGTGTGGAGGACTCGGAGCGGATTCCGGGAGGACTCCATATCGATCAGATAGGTGGCAGGACCCTTGCGCTCGATTACTTTGAAGGGTCCCGTCCATTTGTCTTGGAGAGCGCATGGCTCTGTGGGGGACATTACCCATACCTGTTGCCCCGGCTCGAATTCAATTGATGAGGCGTTTTGGTCATACCATTTCTTCATGTCCTCTTGACTGGCCTCTAGGTTGGCTTTTGCTAGGTCTCTGAACCGCCGGGACTGGTTGCGGAGGGTGAGGAGGTACCTGAAGACATCTGGGGGACTCTTGGCCGGAGGCATCTCCCAGCCTTCTTTGATCAGGCTGAGTGGCCCCCGCACTGGGTGCCCATATAGTAGTTCGAAAGGGCTGAAGCCTAGGGATTTCTGTGGGACTTCCCGGTAGGCGAAGAGGAGGCACGGCAGCAGCACGTCCCACTGGCGACGGAGGGGTTCTTCCAATCCCCCGATCATCCCTTTTAGCGTGCGATTGAACCGCTCAACAAGTCCGTTTCCTTGGGGGTGATAGGGGGTCGTGAAGCGGTAGGTGACCCCACACTGTTGCCAGAGGGACTTCATGTATTTCGAGATAAAGTTCGTGCCTCTGTCGCTGACGACTTCTCGGGGGAACCCCACACGGGAGAAGATCCCCATCAGAGCCCGGCCGACCACTGGGGCTGTCACGGTCCGGAGAGGGATAGCCTCAGGGTAGCGGGTGGCGTGGTCCACTAGTACCAGGATGAAGCGATGACCTTGTCTTGTACGCGGGTCTAGGGGTCCCACAATGTCTATTCCGACCCTCTCAAATGGGGTCGTGACTACTGGAAAGGGTTGCAGGGGGGCCTTTAGTTTGCGGCCGCTCTTCCCACTAGCTTGGCACGTGGGGCAAGATCGGCAATGCTGGTGCACATCGTTTCTCATTTTGGGCCAGAAGAAGTGGGTCACCAGGCGGCTGTAGGTTTTATCTTGTCCCAGGTGCCCTGCCAGGGGGACATCGTGGGCCAGATTCAGCAGGAAGTCTCTGAAGCGGAGGGGTACTACTAGTACTCGGTTGGCCCCCAGCTCGGCGATTCGTTGCTCGCTGTACAACAGGTCATTGTCCCAGTAGACCCAATGCGTTCCGGAGGTATCCCCGGCGCTTTGGGCGAGCGCTTGTTGTCGGAGTCCCTCGAGGGAGGGACAGGTCTTCTGTTCCTGACGAAATTGTTCTTGTGTGGGTCCCCCTTCTTGAGCCCACTGGTCAAGGTTAGCGAGGTCGGAGGGTTGAGCAAGTTCGAGGGGGATGTCATGGTCGGTGGTCTCGGCTGGGGCGACCGGAGGCGGTGGCGCCGGCCATTCTGGTTCTTCTGGGTGATGGTTGGCACGGGCGGCCATGGACCGGGTGGTGACGCATGCCCAGTCCGGGACGCCCAACATCCCCAAGTGTTCTTTTCGCTCCACGGCTGCCCACGGGGAGCTTTCCAGGTCATTTCCGAGGAGGCAGTCCACGGGGGCGTCGTCTCGGACCGTCACTTTCAACATGCCGGAGACCCCTCCCCACTCAAAGGGGACGCAGGCCATCCGACACAGACTCTCTGAGTTGTCGGCTGATCGCACAGGGCAGAGAATGTTCGGTAGATATTGTTCTGGGGTCACCAGATGACAGCGGACGGCTGTCACACTGGCCCCGGTGTCCCGAAGGGCTTCGGCCCGTTGTCCATTGATGCTCACCCACTGGCTGTACTTCTGGGTGTTAGCGGGTAGGGGGACCCGCGGGACCATGTCTCTTCCCCCTAAGCACGCGAGAGTCATGGCGGCTGGCTCCCACTCTTGATACTCTTGCTCGTCTGTTTCTTGCTCCTCGGGGATCTGTTCTTCCCCTAGTGCCGCGGCGGCCACATGGCGGGGTTTCGGACTCTGATACTGCGGGCAGTTTGGGTCGTTCGCATAGTGGCTGACTCGTTGGCATCGGTGACATGTAACATTGGCTCTATACCCCGGTCGCGCCGGGGTGCTGCCCCGGTTGGCCGGGGGGGTGGTGCTGGTAGCGGGGGCGGCCGGAGTGTTGTCTCTTCCTCGTCCTTGGCCCCCTCCTCCTCCTCTGGGTCGGTGGTGACCATTGTTGTTCCTGTTCTGCTCGTAGGATCCATTCCGGCCCACTCTGGTGATCTCCCACCGGTCAGCTTCGGCTGCGAGCTGCCGGGGATCGGTTAACTTGCTGTCGAGGAGGTGTTGGCGTAGTTCAATGAAGCAATTGTTGGACAGGTGCTCCCATACCATCAGATTGAACAGCTGCTCGTAGGTCGTGACGTTGTTCCCTCTGATCCAGCCTTCGAAGGCTCGGCTAAAGTACGTTACATAGTCCACCCAAGTTGTACCCGGGATGCGTGTGCAGTCTCTGAACCTCTGACGGTACATTTCGGGCGTGAGGCCATAGCGGGTGAGGAGGGCCGCTTTCATATGGTCGTAGGAGGTCATCTGGTGGTCTGGGAGCTGTAACAGGGTATCGCGACCCTCATTGAGGAATTTGCCCCATAGGCCGGCTCCCCAATCGTTTCTATCGATCCGGTGCGCAGTCATCGCGATTTCGTAGGCCTTAAACCATTGCTGGATGTCGTCTTCTCGAAAATATTCTCGGACAACATCCTTGGGGATGTGTACTTTTTTCTCCGTGGTCCCTGGGGTGTGCGGTCTGTCGGGCACCCCTAACTCTTTATTTTGCTTGCGCAGGTTGATCTCGGCTAGATTCCGTTCGTGCTCGTACGCCAGTTTCTTTTCCTCGAGCTCCCTTTGCCTCTGTTTCTCCTCTCTTTCTTCTCGGAGACGCAGGTGCTCTAAGTTTATTTTTTGTTCGGCCAACTTGAGTTCTACGTCCATCTTGAGTCGGGCCATTTCTAGTTCGTGTAGTCGGGTTTTTTCTCTTTCTTGGATCTCGTCTTGCGAGAGACTGGTTCTTGGTCCTTCCGGGGCCGTGTTGGTATTTTTCGCGGTGCTTTGCTCGGGGGCTTCGACATCCCCGGTCTCTGCCCAAGATTCTAGGGCATGCTTAAAATCGTCCTTGGTGCTTAGTCCGGTGGTAGCGATACCTAGTTCGATGCAGAACTGCTTCAGTTCACGATGGCTGTACTCCTCTAGTTTTTCCATTTGGAACTTCTCAGTTGATCCGCTTTCTTTAGTTGTCATTGTGGTTCGTTGTGGGGTGAGCTACTCTCTGTACGTTATGCGGTGATTCGGATCGCGCCGCTGGCCACCAATGTTAGACGGACCGGGAGGGTCGGCCGAGATTACGGGGAGAGGTCTCCAGGGAGAGCCGTCTCCAACGACTGTACAGAAAGGTAACTTCCCCCCCACAGACGGACACCACACAAGGTTGAAGGTTAACGAGACTTTATATGCAATTCTTAGGTTACGATAGTATGATACAAGGAGGTCTGGACTCAGGGGTCCCCTCGGTTCTGATCTTGGGCTGAGGAAAAGGGTAGCGGGACAGTCTTAGTTACCAGTAAGTTCAAAATAGCTCTCAATCCTCGAGCTCGGCGTGGTAGATGATCGGGCCGTGGAGGAGCCAAGCAGGTCCCGAGATGGATGAAGAAAGGACGACGGTCCGCGGCGGAGCCTGCAGGTCCCGGTGACGACGAAGATGAAGGTTACGACGGCTGTGGCAGCGCCAACAGGCAGGACGATGGTGCACAAGACAGAGCTACGGCAGCGCCAGTAGTCCGTCCAGGATGAGTTCCTCTTTACGTCTCTCGACTCCAAGATACAACTGCCTTCCTGCTCTGGAGCTGCCCCAGTTATAGGGCTGGTGTGCTTTGATGTCCGGACCCTCGCACTTGGAGGTCGGGAGGTCCGGGATGAGGGAGTCCAGACACCCAGCAGGGGGGTGGAGCCAGCGCCCGGGGAGGCGATGGGCGAGCGGCACTGGGCGGGGGAGAGCCATCGGCACCTCTTTCTCCCATTGACTTGCCAAGTAGCCCGCTCACCTCCTGGGTGGAGGGTGGTGCCGGAATGTCTGAGGCCGGCTAGGCCCAGGGTTGAGGTCGATCGGGGGCCAGGCGGCCTCGTGGTGAAGTGTCCAAGATGGCGGCCCGGGCTGGGCGCGTGGGCCGGCAGAGGATCGGACCCACGAGGTTAACATGTTCGAGGGCAGGGGTCCCTGAGGGGACGGAGGACGTGCAATGGGGGTGTGTAGTCTCTTGCGTGGCTGGGCTCGGGCCCGGTTGAGCCGGGGGAGAGCGGCCCTTCATGTGGCCTGTCCAACACCCCTCCCCTTAAAAAAAGACTTAGGGGATGTGGTTCTCAGGGCCTGATAAGCCTCAAGGATGGGGGCCACTTGAGGTATGGGGTCCCCAGTGCTTAGTAAGGCTCGGGGAGGAGCCACGTGGATGACTTTTCTTTAAAACACATAAGGTCCCATGGCCAACCCACCTGCTGGGTTGGCCTTACATATGGTAATAAAATATTACTTTACATTTTAAAAAAAAAATAGAAATTCACTGAAAAAAACAAAAGTTAAAGTAACTTTATAGTTTGGTAAATTTGCCAGTGACAGCCTTGTTTTGAAGGTAAAAAAATCCCAGAAATGCACCAGTACCTTGAGCCCCCACCATGCACTGCTTATGACCTCACATATTACATCACTCATGACATGTTCTATAGTATCATTTATGACATCACTGATGACATCATCCAAGCGTCCTTTTTATACATTGCTTTGTAAACGAGTGCAGCATTAGAACTATGAAAGTAAATGCAGAATAACATGAAGCATCTTTACTGCTGTCAATCAAACAACCCCGGAGGTGAAGCAAGCTTGTGTTATGTGCAACACTGACCCAGTGCCAACCCCAAACACCAAGTGTGTCCAGTGTGCTGAGTGCAGCTGACCCCTGGGGTCAAAGGACAGGTTGCATCTGTCCTCTCTCCACCTCCTCTCTAAGCCCCTCCCCTGCTCTGCCTCCATCTTACTTTGAACCGCAGGTTCACGTTTCCCACAGGCGGTGCAGGCCCTGGCAAACCTGAACTACTTTCAGAGTTTGTTCTGGTCTGTCCAAAAGCAAAGGTGTGTTTGAAAATAAGAAAGATGGGACCTTCAAAAAACACATTCAAAACAAGCACTGCTCTGTGCAAGTCTTGTAATTCAATGTAAACGTTCAGAACAATATGTATTTTCATTAACAAATCAAATGTGTGTAGAAAGTTAAAAGGTATTGGGCCCGATTCACAGAACTAACTTAAGCCAAAATCCTAAACTTACTACCATTTGCCAGACAACCCTAACTATAGTGTGATAGTACGTTGTATAGTTTACATAGTGACAGATAATTTCCATATTACTTCTATACCTAATTTTGTTTATCCTGTGTCCATTTAATGGATGTCAGTGTTTACAAAAAGGGCCAGCAATGGTAAACCTGAAGTATATGCAGAGTGTGTGTTCAGGGCTGTCCAGGAGCACAGGTGGTTTCAATGTATGAAAGGCAGTGACCTGCAAAAAGTACATTCAAAACAAATAGTGTTCTGATCCAGTCTTGCATTTAACATGTAAATATCCAGAACAACATGTATATTTATTCAAAAACAAATGTGTGTTTCGAAAGTTAAAAGGTACATTTCTCTCACCTCTGTGGAGACACAGAGTCTCCCTCAGATGAGGCTGTAAATCTCTCCATGGAGAGGAATCTTCTGTTCCAGGCTCATTCCTCACCCTGGGGCAGCTCTGTCCAGGGAGACGTCCTTGTCTATCATGAGGGTTGTACTGGGAAACTGGTACAGAGGAGGGAGAGACAGGTGCAGAGAAACGGAGAGACGGAGAGAGAGGGACAGGGAGAGAGAAACAGAGAGAGGTGGGAGGGAGAGACAGGTACAGAGAGAAAGAGAGAGAAATGGAGGAAGAGAGAGATAGGTACAAATAAACAGAGAGATGGGGAGGGACAGGTACAAAGAGGCAAGGTGAGAGATGGAGGAAGAGAAAGGTCAGAGAGGTGGAGGGAGGAAGAGACAGGTACAGAGAAACAGAGACAGAGAGAGGGGCAGGGAGAGAGAGACAGGTACAGAGAGACAGAGAGAGGGGGAGGGGAAGACAGAGAGAGTGAGGAGGGAGGGACAGGTATAGCCAGAGGGAGCGAGAGACAGGTACAGAGAGACAGAGAGAGAGGGAGAGAGAGAGAGAGAGACAGGGAGAGGAGGAGGGAGAAGGCATAGACAGGTACAGAGAGATAGAGGGAGAGACAGGTACAGAGAGGGAGAGAGAGACAGGTACAGAGAGATAGAGGGAGGAGGGATAGACAGGTACGGAAAGATGAAGGGAGAAAGGGAGAGAGAGACAGGGAGACAGTGAGAGGAGAGGATGGACAGGTACAGATAGATATAGGGAGGGTGAGACAGGTACAGAGAGACAGAGAGACAGAGAGACAGAGAGAGGGGCAGGGAGAGGGAGACGGGTACAGAGAAACAGAGAGAGAGGGGGGAGAGACAGGTCAGAGAGGAACCAGGGAGGGGGGATAGACAGGTACAGAGAGAGAGAGGGGGGGAGGCAAGGTCAGAAAGAGGGTGGAGGAGGAGAGATAGAGGTGAAGAGAAACAGAAGGAGGATGGAGAGACAGGTACAGAGAGATAGAGGGAGGGGGAGGGAGAGACAGGTACAGAGAGATAGAGGGAGGAAAGGGAGGGAGAGAGAAACGAGGGAGGTTGGAGAGACAGGTAGAGATGGAGGGATGGTTGAGAGAGAGAGGTACAGAGAGATGAAGGGAGGGAGGAGAAAGAGAAATAGAAAGAGGGAGAGAAACAGTAATAGAGAAAGAGGGAGGTAGAGAAAGGAAAAAAAGAGGATGAGAGTTGGCAGAGAGACCGTGGAAGTGTGAGAGAAGAAGAGAAGGAGAAAACGAGAGGAGTCCAGATCAGCCATGTAAAGTGGTTCATGCAACAAAGTGTTGGAATGTTTGATGGGATCTGAGAGAGACTCCTCTTTGTGGGTCCGGGAGCAGAATATTGAGGAATAAATATTGCCTGACAAAGATATTGTGGCAGAAGTATCCAGTGGCGGCTGCTCAGCTAAGGCAGAGGAGCGTCACCCCACTACTCTAAAGGAAATCTAAATTGATAATAACATATCGGTGTTATCATTTTAGTTTTCAGAGACTTTCGGGTGGGTCGGGGCTGGCCGGAGCAGGGCGAGGGGTAGTTTGCACTACTTAGCTGCGCAGGACTGCCTGGCTGGCCCACTTGGGCCGGCCAAACAGTCCTGCATACTTTGTATCCTCCCCACCAGGATGATTACACAGCCTGGTGAGGAACATGCAAAGGCTCCCTGTTCCCATCGTTCCGACCAATCACAACCCTGCATTGCAGCCCAGGTGCTTCCTTCTGGTTCCTGCTGCCGGACCGGAGATAGGAAGAAGAGGACAGAGGAGAGGCGGCGACCGGCTATCACAGGCAAGTGTGTTTTTCTTTTTTCATCCCCCGACCCTACCCTGACCCACCACCCGGGTCCGGTAGCAGCCGCTACTGTTGTATCATACATTAGAATTAAAAATTAACACTTAAAGAGATTTACTTTTTGTAAATTATATTTTAGACACTATATTAAAGCCAGACATTATTTTAGTCAATGACTCTGACACACAACCCTCTGTGCGTGTGTGTCTCTGCACAGCTGTAGATAGAAGTGCTGTCCACAGTAACACAAGAGCATCAGCAATGGTGGAGGTACCACAGACCAGGGATGAAGGACTGTGAGGGATGTGAGGTTGAACAGTCGAGTACATACAACATGACATGCTAGGAACATATTTACATGTCAGAGTGTGAGGTGGAAGGGGGTGAGGCAGGGGCGTACCTACCGAGCGTGCATCAGGTGCAGTGGCACCGGGCCCAGGGCTGTGAGGGATGTGAGCTTAAACAGTCGATTACAGTACAACATGCATGTTAGGAACATATTTGCATGTGAGATTGTGAAGTTGAATAGGTGTGAGGCAGGAGTGTACCTTCCAAGTGCTCAGCAAGTGTGGTGGCACCGGGGCCCGGGGCTCTGAGTGATGTGAGCCTAAACAGTTTAGTACGCTACAACATGACATGTTAGGAACATATTTACATGACAGAGTATGAAGTGGAAGGGTGTGAGGCAGGGGCGTACCTACCAAGCGCGCAGCAGGTGCAGTGGCACCGGGCCCATGGCTGTGAGAGATGTGAGCCTGAACAGTCTAGTACACTACAACATCGCCTGTTAGGAACATATTTACTAGTCACAGGGAGAGGTGGAAGGGTGTGAGGGAGCGGAGTACTTACCAAGTGTGCACTGGGCCCCAGGGTTGTGAGGGGCCCCAGGCTGTGAGGGGCCTCAGGCTGTGAGGGGCCCCAGAGCTGTGAGGGGCCCCACAGCTGTGAGGGACCCAGGACTGTAAGGGGCCCCAGGGATGTGAGGGTGTAGTGTAGTTCCTATATTCCCAATAGGCTCTGCGCATTGGAATAATATATCCTATAGATTTGGCCTAGGACTTGGGTAGACTAGGTCTCTATCGAATTTATTAGACTTAATTGTGAGTGCCAGCTAGCTCAGAGGTCACTAGAAACTTTCTCGAATAAACAAGAAGGGTTTAGTTTCTGACAACCACATAAACATGACAACTTTGTTTTCCCAAGAATAAACGTATCTTCAGAGTCGTAGAAACAATAGATTTATTGAACAGTCTTCTTTCTCATGCAAGTAAAGGGAACTGCTACAATCGTAATACTGGCTGCAAAGTATAATGCGTACAGCAAGAAGAGTATTATAAAATAATACTGTAAAAGCATTGTATGGTTTCTAAACCATAGATAAATACATTCATAAATAACAAAGGCTAAAAGTACTCAACTGGTGCTTCTAAAATACGCCTACCCCAATGTACCTCATCTAAGTCTAGTACGAGGGAAGAAGTAAGTGAGGTGTAGCATAGGTTTAGTTTTTCTTTGCCAAGAATCTATCCAAGATTTCGCTTAGGGTCTAATCAGCTCTGTACCTTGGTTTTAGAATGAAGGAGGTCTGGTATCTCTGTCTCGGGACTCGATTTCCCAACACCCCGTGAAGGGGAGCTTGGAAACCCTGGAGCTGGATTCTCGCCGGGAGAAATGCAGCCTCTAGATCAGTGCGTCAGCTGGAGGGTAGGCTTCCTTCGGCACTTGATGTAGCGAGCTCCGTCGGGCAAGTAGATAGTCGAGCTGCTCCGAACCACTGTGTGTTTGCTAGGGCAAGTGTAGGCATATTTATACCATGAAGGTGCCTAGTTTGACGTAAAGTCGGGCACAATAACGTCATCAAAGAACCCCAAGGGAATGGTAGTTCTTTGAAAACTCCATGAATTCTTGGACAAATCAATATTCAAGCAAGGGGATGTCCGTGACTGCTTAAGCCGAGTTTTCCAAGAAATCGTTGTGGCTTTTTGGAACGAGTGGAAGCAGCCATGCCTGTATTTGGACAGCATGGGCTATTTCTAAATATGGTTATGATTTCTATGCCTATATAAGGGCAATGTGAATTGTACCTATATAAGGGCATGAATCGGTAAATTTTGCTCGGATCCTAAAATGCCATACA
This sequence comes from Lissotriton vulgaris, assembly GCF_964263255.1. Lineage (NCBI taxonomy): Eukaryota > Metazoa > Chordata > Amphibia > Caudata > Salamandridae > Lissotriton > Lissotriton vulgaris. The sequence goes on from NW_028250124.1 coordinate 608,705, forward strand.
ACAAGGGGCCCCAGGGCTGTTAAGGGCCCCAGAGCTGTGAGGGGCCCCAGGGCTGTGAGGGGCCCAAGGGCTGTGAGGGGCCCAGGGCTGTGAGGGGCCCCAGGGCTGTGAGGCCCCCAGGGCTGTGAGGGGCCCCAGGGCTGTGAAGAGCCCCAGGGCTGTGAGTGGCCCCAGGGCTCTCCGGGGCCCTCTGCACTACAATTGTAGCTGCTTCAGAGCTCTTGGCATCCTTGATACACCACTGGTATAAGGCAGATATGTTCATCGAGCTGCACTCTGTAGTAGTAAGAAGCCTACATTTACCACTACTACCTCAGACTGCGTCATCCCCGCGTCATCAACCCCCTCCCTCACTTTCAGCATCTACTGTCCCAGAGTGACGTCACTAACATGGCTGAACCCCAACACACATGAACATGGCATGTACTAAAATATGCAGAAACAAGAGGCCAAAAGGTGTTTACCTGGATGGAGACACCAAGAGGTTTTCAGAAGAGAGTGCGGAGGATTCTGGGAAGACCCTGGACACTCTCCAGCCTCGTCTGGGAGCCCAGCACAGCTCTGCACCCTGGGGCTGTAGAAGACTGCTCTCTCCACTGCAGGGGGGCAGGGGAGAGGGGGGAGAGAGGGAGAGAGAGGGAGAGAAGGAGAGAGAGAGAGGGAGAGAGAGGGAGAGGGAGAGAGAGAGAGAGGAGGAGGGAGAGAGAGAGAGGGAGAGAGGAGAGGGATAGGGAGAAGGAGTCGGTAGGGAGAAGGGGAGAAAACAAAGAGGAGAGATTAATTGAGGAAGGAAGGGTGAATTTCTGTTAAGATCCAAACTGCAGGGCACTACTTTTCTTTCAGTTACAATCAAGCGATTCCCTGGAGTAGAGCAGTAACAGAGTGTTAAACGTGTGGTACTTCAATGTGCTATTAAAACTACGTTCTTTTAGCCAAGCCCTCGCCACTGTACCTCGCATCAACAAGACCACCATGGGAGGCAGATCCTTTTCATACCTGGCTGCTAAAACATGGAACTCACTCCCCGCTTACCTTCGCCTTACCCAGAACCACTTAGCATTCAGAAAGCAACTTAAAACGTGGATATTTGACAAGTAATCCTCCTCCCCTTCCTAAGCGCCTTGAAACCCTCTGGGTATGTAGTGCGCTATATAAATTCTATGACTTGACTTGACTTGACTTGAGGCATATTTACAATGCCCCTGCAGCACTTTTACACCACCAGAGGGTCACTTTTGTGACACTCCTGAAGCACAGTGTGCCAGCCCATATCTACAAGGCCACCCAAAGCCACCCTGCATGCCTTTTCATCGCCTTGTAAATATGGAGGAAGGCAATGGCATTCAAGGAGTGTTGCTGTGGGTGTTCTCATACATCACATATGCTTTTTGACACAGCCTCAGTTTTACACATGCAAACACAACAGGTGATGGAGCGAATGTGGATCAATGTCACACACTCAACCCAGTCCAAAGATCTGGGCCCAAATCCATCGTTTTTTTGCACTCCACACCACCCCGGGTTAGACAATGGCGATATGCAAATCAGCTCTGACCCTGTGCCCCATGGGAACAGTCCAGTCCGAACTACAAAAGCCATGTCCTTCCCAGAACGGAATCAAGCATCCGAGGACCGGACCGGTTTCGAGGTAACACCTCTCATCAGCCCGGCTAGCTTAACTCCAGTGGTGTGGAGTGCCTGGGACCCACGTCTGGGCATCCCCAGCGCACTTAGGGCGGAATATGCAAACACAACAGGTGATGGACCGAATGTGGATCAATGTCACACACTCAACCCAGTCCAAAGATCTGGGCCCAAATCCATCGTTTTTTTGCACTCCACACCACCCCGGGTTAGACAATGGCGATATGCAAATCAGCTCTGACCCTGTGCCCAAGGGAACAGTCCAGTCCGAACTACAAAAGCCATGTCCTTCCCAGAACGGAATCAAGCATCCGAGGACCGGACCGGTATCGAGGTAACACCTCTCATCAGCCCGGCTAGCTTGACTCCAGTGGTGTGGAGTGCCTCAGACCCACGTCTGGGCTTCCCCAGCGCACTTAGGGCGGAATATGCAAACACAACAGGTGATGGACCGAATGTGGATCAATGTCACACACTCAACCCAGTCCAAAGATCTGGGCCCAAATCCATCGTTTTTTTGCACTCCACACCACCCCGGGTTAGACAATGGCGATATGCAAATCAGCTCTGACCCTGTGCCCCATGGGAACAGTCCAGTCCGAACTACAAAAGCCATGTCCTTCCCAGAACGGAATCAAGCATCCGAGGACCGGACCGGTTTCGAGGTAACACCTCTCATCAGCCCGGCTAGCTTGACTCCAGTGGTGTGGAGTGCCTGGGACCCACGTCTGGGCATCCCCAGCGCACTTAGGGCGGAATATGCAAACACAACAGGTGATGGACCGAATGTGGATCAACGTCACACACTCAACCCAGTCCAAAGATCTGGGCCCAAATCCATCGTTTTTTTGCACTCCACACCACCCCGGGTTAGACAATGGCGATATGCAAATCAGCTCTGACCCTGTGCCCCATGGGAACAGTCCAGTCCGAACTCCAAAAGCCATGTCCTTCCCAGAACGGAATCAAGCATCCGAGGACCGGACCGGTTTCGAGGTAACACCTCTCATCAGCCCGGCTAGCTTGACTCCAGTGGTGTGGAGTGCCTGGGACCCACGTCTGGGCATCCCCAGCGCACTTAGGGCGGAATATGCAAACACAACAGGTGATGGACCGAATGTGGATCAATGTCACACACTCAACCCAGTCCAAAGATCTGGGCCCAAATCCATCGTTTTTTTGCACTCCACACCACCCCGGGTTAGACAATGGCGATATGCAAATCAGCTCTGACCCTGTGCCCAAGGGAACAGTCCAGTCCGAACTACAAAAGCCATGTCCTTCCCAGAACGGAATCAAGCATCCGAGGACCGGACCGGTTTCGAGGTAACACCTCTCATCAGCCCGGCTAGCTTGACTCCAGTGGTGTGGAGTGCCTCAGACCCACGTCTGGGCTTCCCCAGCGCATTTAGGGCGGAATATGCAAACACAACAGGTGATGGACCGAATGTGGATCAATGTCACACACTCAACCCAGTCCAAAGATCTGGGCCCAAATCCATCGTTTTTTTGCACTCCACACCACCCCGGGTTAGACAATGGCGATATGCAAATCAGCTCTGACCCTGTGCCCCATGGGAACAGTCCAGTCCGAACTACAAAAGCCATGTCCTTCCCAGAACGGAATCAAGCATCCGAGGACCGGACCGGTTTCGAGGTAACACCTCTCATCAGCCCGGCTAGCTTGACTCCAGTGGTGTGGAGTGCCTGGGACCCACGTCTGGGCATCCCCAGCGCACTTAGGGCGGAATATGCAAACACAACAGGTGATGGACCGAATGTGGATCAACGTCACACACTCAACCCAGTCCAAAGATCTGGGCCCAAATCCATCGTTTTTTTGCACTCCACACCACCCCGGGTTAGACAATGGCGATATGCAAATCAGCTCTGACCCTGTGCCCCATGGGAACAGTCCAGTCCGAACTCCAAAAGCCATGTCCTTCCCAGAACGGAATCAAGCATCCGAGGACCGGACCGGTTTCGAGGTAACACCTCTCATCAGCCCGGCTAGCTTGACTCCAGTGGTGTGGAGTGCCTGGGACCCACGTCTGGGCATCCCCAGCGCACTTAGGGCGGAATATGCAAACACAACAGGTGATGGACCGAATGTGGATCAATGTCACACACTCAACCCAGTCCAAAGATCTGGGCCCAAATCCATCGTTTTTTTGCACTCGACACCACCCCGGGTTAGACAATGGCGATATGCAAATCAGCTCTGACCCTGTGCCCCATGGGAACAGTCCAGTCCGAACTACAAAAGCCATGTCCTTCCCAGAACGGAATCAAGCATCCGAGGACTGGACCGGTTTCGAGGTAACACCTCTCATCAGCCCGGCTAGCTTGACTCCAGTGGTGTGGAGTGCCTGGGACCCACGTCTGGGCATCCCCAGCGCACTTAGGGCGGAATATGCAAACACAACAGGTGATGGACCGAATGTTGATCAATGTCACACACTCAACCCAGACCAAAGATCTGGGCCCAAATCCATCGTTCTTTTGCACTCCACACCACCCCGGGTTAGACAATGGCGATATGCAAATCAGATCTGACCCTGTGCCCCATGGGAACAGTCCAGTCTGAACTACAAAAGCCATGTCCTTCCCAGAACGGAATCAAGCATCCGAGGACCGGACCGGTTTCGAGGTAACACCTCTCATCAGCCCGGCTAGCTTGACTCCAGTGGTGTGGAGTGCCTGGGACCCACGTCTGGGCATCCCCAGCACACTTAGGACGGAATATGCAAACACAACAGGTGATGGACCGAATGTGGATCAATGTCACACACTCAACCCAGTCCAAAGATCTGGGCCCAAATCCATCGGTTTTTTTGCACTCCACACCACCCCGGGTTAGACAATGGCGATATGCAAATCAGCTCTGACCCTGTGCCCCATGGGAACAGTCCAGTCCGAACTACAAAAGCCATGTCCTTCCCAGAACGGAATCAGGCATCCGAGGACCGGACCGGATTCAAGGTAACACCTCTCATCAGCCCGGCTAGCTTGACTCCAGTAGTGTGGAGTGCCTGGGAGGCCGCTCTTTTGGATTGCTGGCACCACAGTTGTGGAACTCTTTGCCGCTTGCTCTGCGGGGAGCTACTAGCCTGTTGGCTTTTAGAAAAGGCCTTAAAACTTGGTTGTTTACTCAGTAGCCTGTTTTGTTTGTGAGTTTTTGTTTGGCACTCTGCTCTTTCTTTTATCGGTGTTATGTTATTCTGTCGCAGTTTTCCTTTTCCAATAAAGCGCCGGGACACTCTTCCCACGTCTGGGCATCCCCAGCGCACTTAGGGCGGAATATGCAAACACAACAGGTGATGGACCGAATGTGGATCAATGTCACACACTCAACCCAGTCCAAAGATCTGGGCCCAAATCCATCGTTTTTTTGCACTCCACACCACCCCGGGTTAGACAATGGCGATATGCAAATCAGCTCTGACCCTGTGCCCCATGGGAACAGTCCAGTCCGAACTACAAAAGCCAAATGAAAATACGCCTTAACGAGCATAAGTCAAACATCAGACTGAAATCAGAAAAATCAAACATTGCCATGCATTTTATTGATGCTCGCCACACCATCGCCCAAATGAAATTCATCATTCTAGAGACTGTCTCCAAGAGAGAAGGGACTGACAACACCAAGTTTCTATTAAAGAGAGAACTCGAATGGATTTACATGCTACAGACCAAACGGGCTTAATGACCGCACTGAATTTAGTTGCTTTTTATGATTCCATATTGTTCACAAATGTTTATGATCCTTTATTGTTCACACATTCGTTCTACCTTGCTTCTGTAACTTTCACTGGTCCATTTACCACTGTACCGTTCCAACATGGCCGCTTCACTTTTCACCACGACCCTCCCCGCATGTCTTAGTCCATTCTCACTGTTTGTTTATTTATTCTCCCGTGTTTCCCCAACACGATAGACAACCGGCAGTTACCTGCATGAGCACACGTCTCGGCGCCACCACGTTATTCACCATGAAGTAAGTGTTCACGCACTCGCGGACCCGCATTTCCTCCTCTTAGAGAACACGCAACCGGTTATCTCCGGAGCACTCCCTTACCGGATTAAACTCACTCCAAGCACTTCGTTAATGATAACTAGTCACTCCAATTCTATCACCCGGCTTTACACGCTGACCCTTCCCTGCATAGTTATCACTATAGATGAATCCCGCCACAATCCCTTCACCCTTCACCCCATTAGTTGGTATTCGTTTTTTAATTAGTGTCTTGCACCATGAGCACTTGCATTGTAATCCTATGTTATACCATCACACTTCCCCTGACACTTTTCCTCGTATTCTTCCTCCTCAGCCTTTCCATGATCAAGGGCTGAATAGCCCGAAATGCATTGGATATAACTGTTCAGGTGTTCAACGATGTTGTCCTCTGATATGCTTTGAATATCAGTAAATAACCAAAACGGAACAGACAAAACGATATTGAAGAAAATAAACGTTATGTTTCAAATGAATCTTTGAAGCACATTTGATGATCATTACTGGTGTGCCTCGTTGGGGATGTACCTGCGGTTTCCGCAAACACAACTCTACAGTATTATTCAGTGGTGTGCAGACGGAGAACACCACCCTTTGAGAGCACCCAAAACTCTAACAACTTTTTGTCAACATCTTTCTCAACCTAGTTGTGCACCCCCCACACTCTCTTTTGATCTATCCTACTGTCCGCCCTCGGTGGGGTAGCACACTTCCAAAATGCAATTCGACGATATCAGCAGAAGCACAGAAGCCAGAGCACATACATTGGCATATGATGAAACAGAAAAAGACAGAATCTACGCGCTGATTGAGGAAGACATAAGCCCCACCACTAACACCAGAAACAAGGAACAATGTGTGAAACAATTAATCTACTTATCTAAAAGACACATCAACCAGAAGCTCCATGCGAGCACTTTACTGCGTTATCACCGGGCACTCAGGATCCCACGCGGATTACGCATCGCATTAAAACCCTCGTTATGTAAAAATTCTAAAAGCTTCCTTGAGAAATGGAACGGGATACTGAACAAATGTAGCCTTGACCTTATATTATTGATTGTAGAGGAACTGGCTGGTATCCTCAAAGAATTGGAGACAGAAATGAAAGAAATACAGGATGAAGTCAAAAACCTACTAACACCTGAGGAACTTACATCTATACTTGAAGACACTAAAACAATCTTGGACAAATACCAGAAAGAAATACTTGAACGTAAAGTCAGAAAATTCCGCCGTGATACGCTTGATTACAAGCTGGATGAAGTTTACTCATGGGCCGACGTCTACGCCCAAAGACGCCGCAATAAACCACCGAACATGAACACTGACACTTCATCATCTGATTCAGATTCAACTAAAATTCCATCTAAGCGTCCCCAACCTTTTAGGCAACCACCTAACAAAGAACAGGCCAGTACATCAAGTACCAATCAAGCACAAGATATACCCGCATCCTCGCATTCTTTTTTAGAGGTCGGCCAAACTCCACCCGAAGACCCAGGCGGAGCAAAAACAAAAGACAGAGACATAAGTCCACCAACCACGAGAAGTACGATTGCCAAAAAGAAACAAGTCTCGTAATCAACATCTCGAAGACAGAAATCAGTGATTATCAAATGAAACTACTTGAAAAGGGCACTTCATTTATCCCAACCACTTCCACTAATCTGTTGGAACTTGAAGTAAGTACTTTCAAATTCACTCGTAAACTCAGACTTAGACATTTCTTCGATAATGTTTTACCTCCTTCAACCACCACCAAAGAAGATGAACTTAAAGGATTACGACCACCAAGTACATATTTAGCACCAACCAGTCACAAATGTATAGACTTGTTCGAGACTTTAGTTCGCCAAGATCTCACTAACATCAACTTTAAAACACCAAGGAAAATCCAGAACCTAACCACCAAAGATCGAGATACACTCAAGTCGTTGGCTAACAATCCTCATATCAAAATTACTAAAGCTGATAAAGGCGGTGCGTTAGTTATACTTGACAGCGAGATGTACAGACAAAAACTCAAAGAACATATAGAAGACACCTCAACCTATATGGCATTGAACTGTAACCCCACCAATGAATATCAAGACTTGCTGAAAGAGATTGTTCACAAAGCATTCCAAAATGGGGTCATCGAAGAACGCACCAAAAAATATCTGCTCATAGATTGTCCAAAAAGTCCAACGATACACATGAGCCCTAAAATCCACAAAAATCTTATGGATCCGCCATTCAGGCCCATAGTATCCACCAAGCAGTCCATACATGAAAAGACTGGAAAATTCATTGACAAATATCTGCAACCTTTAGTGATTCAATCAGACAGCTACATTAAAGACACTACCGATTTCCTGATGAAACTTTCCAAAATACAAAACCCCAACAATAAATCGTATGTTTTATGTACTGCCGATGTGAGCGCCCTGTACACCTCCATACCACACTTAGGAGGCATCGAAGCAATTGAACAAGTCTTACTTAACAGTGAAATTGACGTGAAAATGCAAACATTTTTGATTGAATTGATGATTTTTACACTGTATCACTCTTATTTTACAGTTGATGATCAATGGTTTCTACAACTTTCAGGGATGGCCATGGGGAATTGTGCTGCCCCGTCATACGCGAATACATATATGGAAAATTTCGAAAGACATCATATATACACCAACCCGAATTTTCAGAATCATTCTAAATTGTACGTGCGGTACATTGACGACCTATTCTTTCTATGGTCAGACACTAAGGAAACCTTACATGACCTCATGACTGAAATTAATAACAAAGATCCACGCATCAAACTAACATGGCTCATCAGCGATACTGATATCGCATTTCTGAATGTACACATAAAAAATACTCCACAAGGACTGGTCACCGACCTTTACAGAAAAAGCACTGATCGCAACAACTCTTTACATTATGCCAGTTTTCATCAAGGTTCCCTTAAAAAACATCTCCCATTTTCTCAGATGCTACGTGTTAGGCGCATAGTGTCTGATGAACTTTTGGTTGAAGATCGCATCACAGAAATGCAAAACAGGTTCCTTGAACGAGGCTACCCCGACAACGTTCTGCAACAAGCACGCGCTCGTGTCACCAACATATCGAGATCAGAAAGTATGACAAAAACTCAGAAGAATCCAGATCAACGTATGGTTCTCGTTTCCAAATTTTCAACTGCAAGTCCTAAATACAAGAAAATCATACGGAAACACTGGCCCATTCTACAGAATGAACCCGATTTCCAGGGCATTTTTGCGAAACCCCCAATATTCGCACACACCAGGAGTAACAACATAAAGGAAATCCTTGCAAAATCAACAGAGACACCTAAACATCACCGTGGCACTCAACCGTGCCTTAACTGCAGTCATTGCAACAATGTAATAAAAGGAAACACTATACAGCACCCAATGAAAGGACACAATGTGAAACTTCGGGTTGACGCAACTTGTGATACTGCCAATGTGATCTATGCGTTAAAATGCCCTTGCGGAAAACTGTACATTGGCAAGACAGAACGGAAAATGAAAATACGCCTTAACGAGCATAAGTCAAACATCAGACTGAAATCAGAAAAATCAAACATTGCCATGCATTTTATTGATGCTCGCCACACCATCGCCCAAATGAAATTCATCATTCTAGAGACTGTCTCCAAGAGAGAAGGGACTGACAACACCAAGTTTCTATTAAAGAGAGAACTCGAATGGATTTACATGCTACAGACACTTAAGCCAAACGGGCTTAATGACCGCACTGAATTTAGTTGCTTTTTATGATTCCATATTGTTCACAAATGTTTATGATCCTTTATTGTTCACACATTCGTTCTACCTTGCTTCTGTAACTTTCACTGGTCCATTTACCACTGTACCGTTCCAACATGGCCGCTTCACTTTTCACCACGACCCTCCCCGCATGTGTTAGTCCATTCTCACTGTTTGTTTATTTATTCTCCCGTGTTTCCCCAACACGATAGACAACCGGCAGTTACCTGCATGAGCACACGTCTCGGCGCCACCACGTTATTCACCATGAAGTAAGTGTTCACGCACTCGCGGACCCGCATTTCCTCCGCTTAGAGAACACGCAACCGGTTATCTCCGGAGCACTCCCTTACCGGCTTAAACTCACTCCAAGCACTTCGTTAATGATAACTAGTCACTCCAATTCTATCACCCGGCTTTACATGCTGACCCTTCCCTGCATAGTTATCACTATAGATGAATCCCGCCACAATCCCTTCACCCTTCACCCCATTAGTTGGTATTCGTTTTTTAATTAGTGTCTTGCACCATGAGCACTTGCATTGTAATCCTATGTTATACCATCACACTTCCCCTGACACTTTTCCTCGTATTCTTCCTCCTCAGCCTTTCCGTGATCAAGGGCTGAATAGCCCGAAATGCATTGGATATAACTGTTCAGGTGTTCAACGATGTTGTCCTCTGATATGCTTTGAATATCAGTAAATAACCAAAACGGAACAGACAAAACGATATTGAAGAAAATAAACGTTATGTTTCAAATGAATCTTTGAAGCACATTTGATGATCATTACTGGTGTGCCTCGTTGGGGATGTACCTGCGGTTTCCGCAAACACAACTCTACGATATGCAAATCAGCTCTGACCCTGTGCCCCATGGGAACAGTCCAGTCCGAACTACAAAAGCCATGTCCTTACCAGAACGGAATCAAGCATCCGAGGACCGGACCAGTTTCGAGGTAACACCTCTCATCAGCCCGGCTAGCTTGACTCCAGTGGTGTGGAGTGCCTGGGACCCACGTCTGGGCATCCTCAGCGCACTTAGGGCAGAATTTGAAAACAAAACAGGTGATGGACAGAATGTGGATCAATGTCACACATTCACCCCAGTCCAAAGATCTGGGCCCATATCCATCATTTTTTTGCACTCCACACCACCCTGGGTTAGACAATGGTGATATGCAAATCAGCTCTGACCCTGTGCCCCATGGGAACAGTCCAGTCCGAACTACAAAAGCCATGTCCTTACCAGAACGGAATCAAGCATCCGAGGACCAGACCGGTTTCGAGGTAACACTTCTCATCAGCCCGGCTAGCTTGACTCCAGTGGTGTGGAGTTCCTGGGACCCATGTCTGGGCATCCCCAGCGCACTTAGGGCGGAATTTGCAAACAAAACAGGTGATGGACAGAATGTGGATCAATGTCACACATTCACCCCAGTCCAAAGATCTGGGCCCATATCCATCGTTTTTTGCACTCCACACCACCCTGGGTTAGACAATGGCGATATGCAAATCAGCTCTGACCCTGTGCCCCATGGGAACAGTCCAGTCCGAACTACAAAAGCCATGTCCTTACCAGAACGGAATCAAGCATCCGAGGACCAGACCGGTTTCGAGGTAACACCTCTCATCAGCCCGGCTAGCTTGACTCCAGTGATGTGGAGTGCCTGGGACCCACGTCTGGGCATCCCCAGCGCACTTAGGGCGGAATTTGCAAACAAAACAGGTGATGGACAGAATGTGGATCAATGTCACACATTCACCCCAGTCCAAAGATCTGGGCCCATATCCATCGTTTTTTTGCACTCCACACCACCCTGGGTTAGACAATGGCGATATGCAAATCAGCTCTGACCCTGTGCCCCATGGGAACAGTCCAGTCCGAACTATAAAAGCCATGTCCTTCCCAGAACGGAATCAAGCATCCGAGGACCGGACCGGTTTCGAGGTAACACCTCTCATCAGCCCGGCTAGCTTGACTCCAGTGGTGTGGAGAGCCTGGGACCCACGTGTGGGCATCCCCAGCGCACTTAGGGCGGAATATGCAAACAAAACAGGTGATGGACCGAATGTGGATCAATGTCACACACTCAACCCAGTCCAAAGATCTGGGCCCAAATCCATCGTTTTTTTGCACTCCACACCACCCCGGGTTAGACAATGGCGATATGCAAATCAGCTCTGACCCTGTGCCCCATGGGAACAGTCCAGTCCGAACTACAAAAGCCATGTCCTTCCCAGAACGGAATCAAGCATCCGAGGACCGGACCGGTTTCGAGGTAACACCTCTCATCAGCCCGGCTAGCTTAACTCCAGTGGTGTGGAGTGCCTGGCACCCACGTCTGGGCATCCCCAGCGCACTTAGGGCGGAATATGCAAACACAACAGCTGTTTTGTTGTCAGTTTTACACATAGCATTACTCTGTGGTAGCGCCAAAACTAACACCTTCCCAAAGCAGGCTTAACGAGGAGAACGTTTTACACCTCTCCTCGTTTTTTCCTCTTTCCAGCACACATAGAACGAGGAAAACACCTCCACTGATTGGTTTGGCAAGGAAGATGTTCCTTCCTGCACAAAAACAATTATACCAACAACAGAGACACCCGTGCACCATGGTGCAAGGGCGCCTCCGTTGGTGCTCGGCTGCAGCTTGTACGCCGGCGCTTGTAGAACGGACAATAATGCTCCGTATCTTGTAGATATGGTGCATTCCTTCCCTTTTCTTTTGACATAGGGCAGCACAGCTCGAAGGCTTGCCGCCCTGCCTTAAGCCAAAGTATTGTAAATATTCCCCAATGTGTCTATCCTGTACATCACAAGATTCAAAATTAGTATTTCTTAATTTAGATGACGTTTTCTGCTTTTAAATAATATGTGAAACATTTGTTGGTGAAGATCACAGTAAAATAAGTCAGTCAGCAACAATACACTAGTTGAAACACGAACACATGGCCTCTACCATAGGCAAAATTCTCCTTCCGCGCGCTTAATTTACATATGTGCGGAACTAGATTATCTATAGATGAAGCCTCCTTGTGCTCAGTTGACAGAACATTTCCTCTGGTGGCCCTACGGTATATGGTGTATAAACAGACAATGGTTCGACAGCTGTCCAACAGGATCACATCAAAATGGTGACAGCGTTTAGTAAATTCACGCTAAGGAGCAGAATACATAGGGAATTTATACAATATTCATTTATTTATAATTTAAGTACTTCGTACGACGCCTCCACATTGAGACCCCCAAGTACTGCCCTCGCTAAGGGAAGCTCAGTTTCCGGAGGACTATGGCTCCGTCTTTCAGACTTGCACGAAACAAAGCAAGCCACAACTAAGAAAACGATCTGCTCCCTTGTGAACATATTGAAAAACCAGGGCAGTCTCCAATTCTCTTGTGCCAAAATTCCGGCAATCACTGTAAATTATTCATTAAGAACTTTACATAATAGGATTAAGACTCTGATTTCAGGAAGCTCCTTTTCCGTCCTGATGATGATCTAGAATCATATAGATCGAAACGCCGTCGACTCATACAAGAAAATTCCCCTGTTTTATTGTATATATTTATGTGGATTTACCTTGTTGTTTTGTGATGTCTGGTTTCACTTTGTTCACTTATGTCACGTCCTGCACACTGTCACTTATATGAGCACCTGGAACTTTTTTTACGAAGTACTTAAATTATAAATAAATGAATATTGTATAAATTCCCTATGTATTCTGCTCCTTAGCGTGAATTTACTGAACGCTGTCACCATTTTGATGTGATCCTGTTGGACAGCTGTCGAACCATTGTCTGTTTATACACATTTGTTCACCCCAGGTTCAATTAATGGGGTACCCTTGTTCTTAGAACTGTCCTACGGTATATGGAGCATCAGAGGGAGGGCATTTGGCTGTCTGCACTGTTGATGGTGGAGTACGTAATGTCCTTTTTAAGTTGAGCCTATAGTGGCAGCGCGCGGCATGCAGTATTCAGTATGGAGTGGAAGCACTGTAGAAGCTCCGCCCACTCTCGGCCCATCATTTTCATTGGCTTGTGTCTTAGATTCTGCCTTCCGATTGGTTTTAGGCTTTTTAGTCCCTCCCTATGACAGCTATGTTGTCATTTGTATCCTTCCATGGCTACTGGCCCCTTTACTTCGAGTGTTGCACAGTAGTATTGTGAGCACTACTTTCTTCTCGTACCTCTCCTCCCCTCCCACAGTCCGTGCTTTCTCACCACCCCGTTTATCGTGCCATCTCGCCCGCCCTGTTTGCAATAGGTCTCGCGTAAATGAGAGTCCTATTACATTGCAAGTTTTCTACCTGGAAACTGAGCTGCCTCAGCGACTGCGGTGTTTATTGTAGCTGGAGACTGAGCTGCCTCATTCTGTTAGTTTTTCAAAAGTAGACATGCTCAACGGGTATTCATTCACCTTGATCCATACCGTAGATGAAAGTTAACATTGCTCCACGGGATTCTTTTGCCTTGATCCATCCCGAAGATGAAAGTTAACATTGCTGCACGGGTATACATTCACCTTGATCCATCCAGGAGATGAAAGTTAACATTCCTACATAGGTATTCATTCACCTTGATCCATGGGTATTCATTCACCTTGATCCATCCCGAAGATGAAAGTTAACATTGCTCCACGGGTATTCATTCACCTTGATCCATCCAGGAGATGAAAGTTAACATTCCTCCACAGGTATTCATTCACCTTGATCCATGGGTATTCATTCACCTTGATCCATCCCTGAGATGAAAGTTAACATTCCTCCACGTGTATTCATTCCCCTTAATCCATCCAGGAGATGAAAGTTGACATTGCTCCACGGGTATTCATTCACCTTGATCCATCCCTGAGATGAAAGATAACATTGCTTCACGGGTATTCATTCACCTTGATTCATCCCTGATATCAAAGTTAACATTGCTTCACGGGTATTCATTCACCTTGATCAATCCCGGATATGAAAGTTAACATTTCTCCACGGGATTTTTTTGCCTTGATCCATGCCGAAGCTGAAAGTTAACATTCCTCCATGGGTATTCATTCACCTTGATCCATCGCTGAGATGTAAAGTAACATTCCTCCACGGGTATTCATTCCCCTTAATCCATCCCGGAGATGAAAGTTGACATTGCTCCACGGGTATTCATTCACCTTGATCCATCCCTGAGATGAAAGTTAACATTGCTCCATGGGTATTCATTCACCTTGATTCATCCCTGATATCAAAGTTAACATTGCTCTACGGGTATTCATTCACCTTGATCCATCCCTGAGATGAAAGTTGACATTGCTCCACGGGTATTCATTCACCTTGATCAATCCCTGAGATGAAAGTTAACATTGCTCCACGGGTATTCAGTCACCTTGATCCATCCTGAGATTAAAGTTAACATTGCCTCACGGGTATTCATTCTCCTAGATCCATCCCTGAGATGAAAGTTAACATTCTTCCACGGGTATTCATTCCCCTTAATCCATCCCGGAGATGAAAGTTAACATTGCTTCACGGGTATTCATTCACCTTGATCCATCCCTGAGATAAAAGTTAACATTGCTCCAAGGGTACTCATTCACCTTGATCCATCCCTGAGATGAAAGTTAACATTGCTTCACGGGTATTCATTCACCTTGATTCATCCCTGATATCAAAGTTAACATTGCTCCATGAGTATTCATTCACCTTGATTCATCCCTGATATCAAAGTTAACATTGCTCCATGGGTATTCATTCACCTTGATTCATCCCTGATATCAAAGTTAACATTGCTCCACGGGTATTCATTCACCTTGATCCATCCCTGAGATGAAAGTTGACATTGCTCCACGGGTATTCATTCACCTTGATCAATCCCTGAGATGAAAGTTAACATTGCTCCACGGGTATTCATTCACCTTGATCCATCCTGAGATGAAAGTTAACATTGCTCCACGGGTATTCATTCTCCTTGATCCATCCCTGAGATGAAAGTTAACATTCTTCCACGGGTATTCATTCCCCTTAATCCATCCCAGAGATGAAAGTTAACATTGCTTCACGGGTATTCATTCACCTTGATCAATCCCTGAGATAAAAGTTAACATTGCTCCACGGGTATTCATTCACCTTGATCGATCCCTGAGATGAAAGTTAACATTGCTTCCCGGGTATTCATTCACCTTGATTCATCCCTGATATCAAAGTTAACATTGCTCCATGGGTATTCATTCACCTTGATTCATCCCTGATATCAAAGTTAACATTGCTTCAGAGGTATTCATTCACCTTGACCAATCCCGGACATAAAAGTTAACATTGCTCCACGGGATTCTTTTGCCTTGATCCATCCCGAAGATGAAAGTTAACATTGCTCCAAAGGATTCTTTTGCCTTGATCCATCCCCGAAGATGAAAGTTAACATTGCTCCACGGGTATTCATTCACCTTGATCCATCCAGTAGATGAAAGTTAACATTCCTCCACAGGTATTCATTCACCTTGATCCACGGGTATTCATTCACCTTGATCCATCCCTGAGATGAAAGTTAACATTGCTCCACGGGTATTTATTCACCTTGATCCATCCCTGAGATGAAAGTTAACATTCCTCCACGGGTATTCATTCACCTTGATCCATCCAGAGATGAAAGTTAACATTCCTCCACGGGTATTCATTCACCTTGATCCACGGTTATTCATTCACCTTGATCCATCCCTGAGATGAAAGTTAACATTGCTCCATGGGTATTCATTCACCTTGATCCATCCTGAGATGAAAGTTAACATTGCTCCACGGGTATTCATTCATCTTGATCCATCCGTGAGATGAAAGTTAACATTCTTCCATGGGTATTCATTCCCCTTAATCCAATCCGGAGATGAAATTTGACATTGCTCCACGGGTATTCATTCACTTTATCCATCCCTGAGATGAAAGTTAACATTGCTCCACGGGTATTTATTCACCTTGATCCATCCCTGAGATGAAAGTTAACATTGCTTCACGGGTATTCATTCACCTTGATTCATCCCTGATATCAAAGTTAACATTGCTCCATGGGTATTCATTCACCTTGATTCATCCCTGATATCAAAGTTGACATTGCTCCATGGGTATTCATTCACCTTGATTCATCCCTGATGTCAAAGTTAACATTGCTCCACGGGTATTCATTCACCTAGATCCATCCCTAAGATGAAAGTTGACATTGCTCCACGGGTATTCATTCACCTTGATCAATCCGTGAGATGAAAGTTAACATTGCTCCATGGGTATTCATTCACCTTGATCCATCCTGAGATGAAAGTTAACATTGCTCCACGGGTATTCATTCTCATTGATCCATCCCTGAGATGAAAGTTAACATTCTTCCACGGGTATTCATTCCCCTTAATCCATCCCAGAGATGAAAGTTAACATTGCTTCACGGGTATTCATTCACCTTGATCCATCCCTGAGATAAAAGTTAACATTGCTCCACGGGTATTCATTCACCTTGATCCATCCCTGAGATGAAAGTTAACATTGCTTCACGGGTATTCATTCACCTTGATTCATCCCTGATATCAAAGTTAACATTGCTCCATGGGTATTCATTCACCTTGATTCATCCCTGATATCAAAGTTAACATTGCTTCACAGATATTCATTCACCTTGATTCATCCCTGATATCAAAGTCAAGATTGCTTCACAGGTATTCATTCACCTTGACCAATCCCGGAGATAAAAGTTAACATTGCTCCACGGGATTCTTTTGCCTTGATCCATCCCGAAGATGAAAGTTAACATTGCTCCACGGGTATTCATTCACCTTGATCCATCCAGTAGATGAAAGTTAACATTCCTCCACAGGTATTCATTCACCTTGATCCACGGGTATTCATTCACCTTGATCCATCCCTGAGATGAAAGTTAACATTGCTCCACTGGTATTTATTCACCTTGATCCATTCCTGAGATGAAAGTTAACATTCCTCCACGGGTATTCATTCACCTTGATCCATCCAGAGATGAAAGTTAACATTCCTCCACGGGTATTCATTCACCTTGATCCATCCTGAGATGAAAGTTAACATTGCTCCACGGGTATTCATTCACCTTGATCCATCCAGAGATGAAAGTTAACATTCCTCCACGGGTATTCATTCACCTTGATCCATCCTGAGATGAAAGTTAACATTGCTCCACGGGTATTCATTCATCTTGATCCACGGGTATTCATTCACCTTGATCCATCCCTGAGATGAAAGTTAACATTCCTCCACGGGTATTCATTCACCTTGATCTATCCAGAGATGAAAGTTAACATTGCTCCACGGGTATTTATTCACCTTGATCCATTCCTGAGATGAAAGTTAACATTCCTCCACGGGTATTCATTCACCTTGATCCATCCAGGAGATGAAAGTTAACATTCCTCCACAGGTATTCATTCACCTTGATCCACGGGTATTCATTCACCTTGATCCATCCCTGAGATGAAAGTTAACATTGCTCCACGGGTATTCATTCACCTTGATGCATCCTGAGATGAAAGTTAACATTGCTCCACGGGTATTCATTCATCTTGATCCATCCCTGAGATGAAAGTTGACATTGCTCCACGGGTATTCATTCACCTTGATCCATTCCTGAGATGAAAGTTAACATTGCTCCAATCAATCAATCAATCAATCATCGTATTTATATAGTGCACTACTTACCCAGAGGGTCTCAAGGCGCTGGGGGGGGGGATCTGCTACTGCTCGAACAACCAGGTCTTGAGTTGCTTCCTGAAGGCGAGGTGGTCCTGGGTCAGGCGGAGGTGGGTGGGGAGGGAGTTCCATGTCTTGGCGGCGAGGTAGGAGAAGGACCGTCCCCCTGTGGTGGCTCTACGGATGCGGGGGACGGCGGCGAGGGCGTGGCTGGTCGAACGAAGTTGGCGTTTGGGAGCGTAGAAGTTGAGGCGGCTGTTGAGGTATCCTGGGCCTTGGCTGTGTAGGGCTTTGTGTGCGTGGGTGAGGAGACGGAAGGTGATTCTCTTGTTGATCGGGAGCCAATGCAGATCTCTCAGGTGTCCGGAGATGTGGCTGCGACGGGGGATGTCCAGGATGAGTCGTGCTGAGGCATTCTGGATCCGCTGGAATCTCTTCTGGAGTTTGGCGGTGGTTCCGGCGTAGAGGGTGTTGCCGTAGTCCAGACCGCTGGTGACAAGGGCCTGGGTGACCGTCTTCCTGGTCTCGGTGGGGATCCACCGGAAGATCTTACGTAGCATGCTCAGGATGTTGAAGCACGACGAGGAGACGGCGTTGACTTGTCTGGTCATGGAGAGGGAGGAGTCCAGGATGAAGCCCAGGTTGCGTGCGTGGTCTGTTGGTTTGGGTGCGCTGCCTAGGGCGGGGGGCCACCAGGAGTCATCCCAAGCAGCGGGTGAGGATCCCAGGATGAGGACTTCCGTCTTATCTGAGTTCAGTTTCAGGCGGCTGTTCTTCATCCATTCGGCTACCTCTTTCATCCCTTCGTGAAGGTTGGCTCTGGCGGTGGCGGGGTCGTTGGTAAGGGAGAGGATCAGCTGGGTGTCGTCGGCGTAGGAGATGATGTTGAGGTTGTGCTGACGTGCGATGTCTGCGAGGGGGCTCATGTAGATGTTGAAGAGGGTTGGACTGAGCGAGGAGCCTTGAGGGACGCCGCAGATGACTTCGGTGGCTTCAGATCTGAACGGGGGGAGGCGGACTCTCTGTGTTCTTCCGGCGAGGAAGGAGATGATCCACTCCAGTGCCTTCTCCTGGACTCCGACGTTGCTGAGGCGTTGTACTAGGGTACGATGGCAGACAGTGTCGAAGGCCACGGAGAGGTCGAGGAGGATGAGGGCCGCTGTTTCTCCGTTGTCGAGCAGCGCTCGGATGTCATCGGTGACTGCGATCAGGGCGGTCTCGGTGCTGTGGTTGGCCCGGAAGCCAGACTTTGAGGGGTCGAGGGATCCGTTCGTCTCGAGGAAGGCGCCCAGCTGCTTGTTGACGGTCTTCTCAATGACTTTTGCAGGAAACGGGAGCAGCGAGATGGGGCGGTAGTTCTTGAGGTCGGTGGGGTCATCCGATGGCTTCTTGAGTAGAGCGCTGAGTTCGGCATGCTTCCAGCTCTCCGGGAAGGTAGCGGTGTCGAAGGAGGTGTTGATGATGTCCCCCAGGTGGGGTGCGATGATAGCGTCGGCCTTGTTGAAGACGTGGTGAGGGCAGGGGTCGGTCGGAGATCCGGAATGGATGGAGTTCATCGTGCGGACGGTGTCTTCGGTGCTGATCGGAGTCCAGGCGCGGAGGGTGGTGGTGGGGGGCGGTGGTTCGGTCATGGTGTTCGTCGGATGAGTGCTGAAGCTGTTGTGTATGTCCGCGATCTTGTTGTGAAAGTAGGAGGCGAGGGAGTTGCAGAGGTCTTGCGAAGGGGTGATGTCGTTGTTTCCGGCGTTGGGGTTGGAGAGCTCTTTGACGATGTTGAAGAGTTCTTTGCTGTTGTGTGCGTTGTTGTCCAGTCGTTCCTTGAATGCAGTTTTCTTGGTGGAGCGGATGAGTTGGTGGTGTTTCCGGGTGGCGAGCTTGAGGGCAGTCATGTTGTCCGGTATTGGGTCTCTGCGCCAGGTTCTCTCGAGGGCTCGGCAGTTCTTCTTGGAGCTCTTGAGTTCGTCGGTGAACCATGGGGCTTTCTTGCTGCCGGGTCTGCTGGGCGGGGTCCTCAGGGGGGCGAGCTCGTCTGCGCAGTCGCTGATCCACTTCTTGAGGTTGGGGGCCGCTTGGCTAGGGTTCGTTGTGCTGGTGGGAGGGTTCATGCTCAGGGAGGACACGAGCTGGTCGGCTGTGATCTTGTTCCAGTTCCTGCGTGCAGCCTGTTGCTGGTGGTGGTGGATCGTGGTCCTTGCGAAGCTGAAGTGGACGCAGCTGTGGTCCGTCCATTGAAGGCCAGTTGCGTGGCTGAAGGCGATGTCCTTGCTGGATGAGAAGACGGGGTCGAGTGTGTGTCCGGCGTAGTGGGTGGGGGTGGTCACCAGTTGCTTGAGTCCCAGGTTGGCGAGGTTGTCCAGCAGGGTGGTGGTGTTGCGGTCGTTGTTGTTCTCCAGGTGGAAGTTGAGGTCCCCTAGGAGGATGTAGTCAGCGGAGCAGAGGGCGTGTGGGCTGATGAAGTCGGCGATGTCTTCGCTGAATTGTGTGCGTTGTCCAGGGGGTCTGTAGACCCCCAGAGGGTGCCTCTGAGGGTGGTCTTGGGGTTGATGTGGACTTGGAAGTGCAAGTGCTCGGCGGTTGTGAGGGTGTCATCGGTGTTGGTCGTGATGCGGATTGTGTTCCTGTGGACGATGGCGATGCCTCCTCCGGTGTGGTTGATGCGGTCCCTTCGGATGATCTTGTAGCCGTCTGGGATGGCGATGTCAGGCGCGGAGGAGGCGTTCATCCAGGTTTCCGTGAAGAAGGCGACGTCTGGGGCTGTGGTGTCGAGCAGGTTCCAGATCTCGATGGCGTGCCTGTGGACGGAGCGGGTGTTGAGCAGGATGCATTTCAGGTGGCTGCTGCTGTTGCTCATCGAGGTCTTGGGCACTGCTGGAGTCGTGTAGGTCCGGATGCAGGTGAACTTGCAGGAGTTGCAGCAGAAGGGTCCGTGGGTGCGTCTCGGGGTGGCCCGGTAGCACCCCGGGACTCGGCCGGCTTTGAGTGCGTTGAGGGTGGCGGCGCCGTACGTCCGGCGGGTGGGCTGGGGTCTGCGGGGGCCAGGGGTCCTGGCACTGTGCGCGGTCCAGGCGCGGACGGGCGCAGACGGGCTTACCTTTGGCGCACCTTTGGCGCTCAATCGGTGCTCCCGCTGCGCGCGTCCGCTGCGCGGTCGCTCTGGGGGCATCAAAAATCGGCAGCCAGGAGGGCGGGTCAGCTGGGAGGCGAGAGCGGGGCGGCCAATGGGCTGGAGGTGGGCAGGGCCGCAGGGAGGCAGCGGCGGGAATCGGCGGGAATCGGCGATGGGCGGCTCAGCGGTGGCTGGGTCGCTCAGGCAGGCAGGCAGGCAGACAGGAAGGAAGGCGCTTGGCAGCAGGAGGGGTGACCCGGCCTCGTGGAAGGCACAGTGGTCACTCCACGGGTATTCATTCACCTTGATCCATCCTGAGATGAAAGTTAACATTGCTCCACGGGTATTCATTCACATTGATCCATCCTGAGATGAAAGTTAAAATTCCTCCACGGGTATTCATTCACCTTGTTCCATGCCTGAGATGAAAGTTAACATTGCTCTACGGGTATTCATTTACCTTGATCCAACCCAGAGATGACAGTTAACATGCCTCCACGGGTATATATTCACCTTGATCCATCCCGGAGATGAAAGTTAACATTACTCCATGGGTATTCATTCACTATGATCTATCCCAGAGATGAAAGTTAACATTGCTCTACGGGTATTCATTCACCTTGATTCATCCCGGAGATAAAAGTTAACATTGCTCCACGGGTATTCATTCACTATGATCTATCCCAGAGATGAAAGTTAACATTGCTCCACGGGTATTCATTCACCTTGACTCATCCCTGAAATCAAAGGTAATATTGCTCCAAGGGTATTCATTCACCTTGATCCATCCCGGAGATGAAAGTTAACATTGCTCCAGGGGTATTCATTCACCTTGATCCACTGGTATACATTCACCTTGATCCATCCCGGAGATGAAAGTTAACATTGCTCCAGGGGTATTCATTCACCTTGATCCACTGGTATTCATTCACCTTGATCCATCCCTGAGATGAAAGTTAACATTGCTCCATGGGTATTCATTCACCTTGATCCACTGGTATACATTCACCTTGATCCACTGGTATACATTCACCTTGATCCATCCCGGACATGAAAGTTAACATTGCTCCAGGGGTATTCATTTACCTTGATTCATCCC
This sequence comes from Lissotriton vulgaris, assembly GCF_964263255.1. NCBI lineage: Eukaryota > Metazoa > Chordata > Amphibia > Caudata > Salamandridae > Lissotriton > Lissotriton vulgaris. Next base: position 631,027 of record NW_028250124.1, read on the forward strand.
TGATATCAAAGTTAACATTGCTCCCTGGGTATTCATTCACCTTGATCCATCCTGAGATGAAAGTTACCATTGAAGTGCCGAAAAGTAATTTGTCAATGGCGCTCTTTGTAGCCAGCCAGCAGACACCACTGACGTTTATTGTCACCACCATCTGTATATTTCAAAAAGCTGCCAGCAAGCAGAGCATGTGACCATGTATAGGGACTTGAGCACTTGTAGCCCACCTGCTAAGTCTTTAATCACAGGAATGTACATCTAGCTCCTTACAGATTACACTACACAGCATAGCTCTAGGCACTACTTGGGCGGGGGGGGGGGGGCAGTTCTCTGCAGACTGCTGTTCTGATGACAGGTTGAGGCTGGTGATTGACTTGGAGGCAGATGTCGGTATTTTCCACAGTTACAACAGTAGTTGTTTGATTGTGTTAATATAATTTCTTTTTCTTTAGCAGGTCTAAGTGAAGTTCTTGTGACTGTTGGGCATCTCCCAGACGTCATGTATGGTGTGTTTAATGGAATCAGGGGGTCAATCCTGTGTAGTTTTGTGCTTGGGTGGCGATGGAGGTGCATTTACAGCTCTCTGGGGAGCTGTGCTGTGTGGAAAGATCTCTTCTCTCGCTTTTATTGGCTGCAGGGGTTGTTGTTTTCTTTGGAGGCTTCTCCTCGCCTTTCCTTGCTCTCACAAGTTTTTTACTCCTGCATTTACCCACCGCGTTGGCTGGTGCATACGGTAACGCGAGGTACGTCATCTCCCTTGTTCCCACTGTAGCTGCCCTAGCTGTGCCCTGACCCTATAAAAGGTGCTCCCCCCCAAATGCAAGTAGGTGTGAATGCTGACTCTGCCCGGTGCGCTCACCCACTCTTGTTTGCTCTTCAATGGGACTTCTCTCCTTGAGTGAGACTGAAGCTCTAGGTTTTTTTAGACTGACTGTTATCGATTTTATTGCAGTGACCTCCCGCGACTAGCAGCTGCTGGGTTTGTTCTGTTATTACCATTTGAAACTGAGCTGCCTCCAGCCCCTGTTGAAGTTTATCGTACCTGAGAGTGTGCTACCTCCACCTTCTGCGCTGGTTATTGTACCTGAGAGTGAGCGGCCTCCAGTGGTTGCTAGCTTATGGTGACCAAAGACTGAGCAGGCTCCAGAGGCTGTTGACTTTATTGTACCGAGAGACTGAGCTACATTCAGCTTCTGATGAGTTTATTGTACCGGAGACTGAGCTGCCTCCTGTGTCTGCTCAGTTTGCTGTGTAAATCACATGTGAGATTTTCCTTCCTCTAGCAGCTGCCGTGTTTTTTTAGGTCGATCCTAGCAGCATCGCATTCGCTGCTAGCTCTGGGAGACTGGTGTAGCAGAGTATGGGAGATAAGCGCACCCATTGGCTTGTGTCATTGTGTTTCGTAAAAGCTGCCTTCTAATTCGTTAATAGGCTTGATTTGTACCCTCCCATGGCTACTGGCCCTTTTACTTCGTCAGTTTCACTGGGCCTTTTATTTAGTCTGTAAGCACTATTTACTTTATTGAGTTTCTCTTACTGCAGGCCGGACATGCTCTGCTTCAGCTGAAACCGCTTGTGTTTTATTAAGCAGAACGGCTGCACCCGTAACAGGGGCACCTGCTTTCAGTCACTTTAATCCGGCATTATCTTGTCTGTTTCAACACCCCAAGTAAAATGAATTTAGCAATGGTTAGCGAATTAAGTCATGAGAATTCCAGGTAGCACATAATCCTGTGCTAATGGGCTGAAGCTGACAACAGCACATCTCTGTTACATGTGATCTGCACTAAAGCCTTCTGACAGTTTGTTTTTTCAAAAACCTGTTTTATTAACAACAACACCACCACCACCAAAACTACCACCACCAATACCAATACAACTCCCACAACCAATACCACCACCACCAACACCACTACCAATACAACTCCCACAACCAATATCACCACTACCAACACCACCACTACCACCAATGCCACCGCCAATACCACCAATAGCACCATCAATACCACCACCAACACCAATATCACCACCTGTATCACCACCAATACCACCACCAATACCACCAACAATACCACCACCAATACCACCACCAATACCACTGTCAATACCACCACCACCAGTACAGCGACCAAGGTTAATACCACCACAATCGCCAATACCGCTAACACCACTACCACCACCAATACCACCACCACCAATACCACCACCACCAACACCACCACCAATACCACCACCACCTCCACAACCAATATCACCACCTCCAATACCACCACCACCAATAACACCACCAATACCACCATCAACACCACCACCACCAATACCACCACAACCAATACCACCACCAATACCACCACCTCCACCACCACCACTGCAACTCCCACAACCAATACCACCACCACCATCAACATCACCACCACCAATATCACCACCAATACCACCACCAACAATATCAACACCAATACCACCATCAATACCACCAGTGAAGTAGTGTGGCTCACTGGTTAGAGGCGGCAGACCTGAGAGCAGAGGACGGCCCGGGACCAGGGTTCGATTCCCGGCGCGGCAGGTTTCTGGACCAGGGTCAGCGGACTCGATAATTCTCTCGCCTCGGTGCCCACTCTGATCAGCGATCACACTCGGCAACTCTGGGCATTAGCTTTCCCCAAACCTTACTAACGGCCCCACCAGACCGCCGGGGATGCCTGGTCTCACCCTGGAGATACCCATTAAGGGAACATCTCTCAGGGAAGCCAGGAAGGGTTTCGCAGCGGTCGAAGCGCCTTGGGACCCTACGGGTAAGTAGTGCGCTATATAAATGCCTATACATTTACACCACCAATACCACCACCACCAATACCTTGATCACGGTGAATTCCACCACCATGCAAATAACATCCCCACAACCAATACCACCACCACCACCACCAACACCACCACCAATACCGCCATCAATACCACCATCAATACCACCACCACCATTACCACCACCAATATCACCACTAATACCACTACAACCACAACCAATACCACCACCAATACCATCACCTCCACCACCACCAATGCAACTCCCACAATGAATACCACCACCACCACCAATATCACCACCAATACCACCATCAAGACCACCACCAATACCACCAACAATACCACCACCAATACCACCAACAATACCACCATCAATACCAAAACCACCAATACCTCGACCACGGCTAATTCCACCACAATCACCAATACCACCATCACAACTACCAGCACCAATACCACCACCACCAATACCACCACCACCACCACAACCAATACCACCACCAATACCACCACTATTACCACCATCAATACAACTGCCACCAAAACTACCACAACCAACACCACCACCAATACCACCACCACCACCAATACCATCACCACCAATAACACCACCAATACTACCACCAATACCACCAATGCCACCACAACCAATACCACCAACACCACCAGTACCAGCACCACCACCAATACCACCATCAACAATAACACCACCAATACCACCACCCCCAATAACAATACCACCACATCAGCGCTTCTCGTTCACTAGTAATAACAGGGGCACTGTATGATGACAGAGCTGCAGCTGAGACTATCCCTCCCTATATTCCTGGCATAAAGCACAGCCCGCCCAGCACCAGGAGGTAAAGACATGGCCCTACTACAGCTGGAGTGTTTTTTATTAGGCCACAGATTGCAATGACATTACGCAATGCCACACTGCACACTCAAATCACGGAGAGGGAAGGAAATATCCCTCTCTCCCACTGTTCCTCCTGAGCCTCAACTGTGTAATCACAGAGCGAAAGGTGTTGGAGCACTTTGTTAGTGTTTATAGCTCGGATCATATGCAACTCTCACTTTACACTTTGTGTCTGTGTAATTTACAACACTTACACATCCTCTTCACTGCACTTTTTATCACTACTTTGAAGAGGTCACAGGCCTGTCTCTTCCTCTGATATTTACAATCTAACAAGTGAATGATAGTTCAATCTAACAGCAGCCGTCCACCAGACATTTTGTCCTTGAACGGAAAGGCTGTGATGCTGGACTGCTGGGCCGGTGGCCATCTCTAAATTTGACAGACAGTGCTCTATCAGGATGGTAGATGTATTGCCCTCCGCCACCCTGACAGACAGAATATCATCATTCAAACATTACATTTGCCCCATGGTACATCAGGAGTAAATCCATTTTTTGAACAGTAACAGTAGGGAAAGCATCCAAAACTGATGGGGTGAAGGGACTTTTCCAAGGGGAAAAACATCCGTTACAGGAAAATAAAGAGAGACCAAATGGTCTCATGCCAGGGCATATTTCTATGCAGGATTGTACGAAATGTACAATTATGCATGCTGAAATGCCTTTCCATGGTTGTAATTCAAAAACCTTTCCAGTAGTACTGTTGGAAAGCATTGAGAATTTGTGAAACATGTAAATCCACACCAATAAAGTGTGTAGACACTGTGTAACTTTCTTTCTCAAAGATCATAAGTGTCTGAAAAGCAACTTGAACCAATGACATTCTGGAGCAATATTAAATATAGTGCACACTGTGCTGTGTGTGTCCTATCACTGAAAAGGTGCTGTCCCAGGGCAGGCCTTTCTAGAAGCCGCTGGTCCACCTTTCACTGTGTAGGGGATGCTTAGAGGCCCCTGGATTCCTTTTCCCCATTCAAGGGTCACTCTTATGGGCACACTGACTGTGTAAAATAGACACAGTAACAACAGATCCTAGCTACTGATAGACGATCATCGGAAACTCTCCAGCAGGGCTCACTTAACCTACAAAATTGCTGGCAACTATCCAACCGCAGAAACAAGACATGCAGGCCCACCTGCATACACTACATGAGCAGGTTTGCACCTTTGAGGAGCATGCAGAGGATGCAGAGGGCAGGTCATGGCGAAATAACATAAGAATGAGGGGCCTGCCTGAATATGTGGAGGGCCGAAAAGTAGAGTCATACCTGGAAACCTGAATTCTCAGCTTTGTTCCTTTTGAGGCACTTTCATTAATTTTCTCAGGAGAGTGGGTTCATAGGGTCCTTTCGAGGAGACCCCTGCCTGGCATCCTGCCTAGACCACTGGTGGGGCCTCTTATCCACTGTAAAGACCATGTCCCGCTAATGCCAGTCTCATGTGCTCATCATGTTAGCCTCACAAGAGGATCATGTCAGGCTTATGATTTCTGTTTAAGTGTTAATCTGTGAGTCCACTGGAGGTATCATCATGACTTAGCTCTCAATTATCAGTCATAAATATGCCTCCTCCACTTCATCTCACTTTAGCTCACACACTTTAGCTCACACACCACATGTCACGGAGGCAGCATCTATCTCTCACTTTTCCTCTGCTGCATAATGTTGTTTTCAGGCCTCTGCCTCCAGCAGTATTGCTTGATCTGCCCCAAAGAGACACAGTCAAGAACGTGTACTTACTTCAACGCAGGGCTTAATTTGAGACAGGAGTTTTTTTGGGGCTCAGCACTGGCATTTAATTATACACACAGGCACTTATGACAAGCTGCCACAAGGTGGCGCTGTTTGTCTAAGTCAGAGATGAGAACAGCAGTTATTTATTAATTCAACATACATTATAAATGACTAATTCCTGCCGCCCAAGCCACTCTGATATCTTTTGGGGCTTGGAGTAGTCTGAAGGGTCACACTTGCAGGAGTTTGCTGGATAATAGCTGGGTTAGATCTGTCATTGGCAGAGCTTCCAGGGGCAATGAGTGGAGCAATCTGCATGACGAAGCCCCTGACACGTATTTGTTTTGCAAATTAAGAACTGCCCCCAGCTGTTCCCTCCTGACCCCAGATCGACCTTTCTCCACAGGTGCTCAGATCTCCCAGAGGTTTGCTACACACAAGACCATCATCTTGCTCAGTTTTCTTGCAAATCCGCCCATTGAAGGTCAGGCGCGGGGCGCTCAGAAACTGAAGCCAGTGTGGGCCACTGCCCCTTCTGTCCTCTGCCCCAGTGGGCCTGCCATTGCTCCTTGGTGCCAGAGAACACTTGCTGCTAAGACTGTTCTTTCATGACATGTGGAGGCATCTCAGCATAATTTTAAGGCATTTGTGCTGAACATTCTCTGCATTATCACACTTTCCTCACTGTTTTATTGGGTTTGATGAACCCCAAACACCCTTGGAGACGACTTATTGGACACTCAACAAATGTATTGTTCGATTTCATAAGTGTCACTCCAGAATCTGTGGCTGGTTAGCCAGTTTAGTTTATCAAGTACATTCTAAGATGAATTATTTGTGCCCGGCCTCGCTGAATGTGGGAGCTCTTATTTCAGTCAATCGGAGTCAGTGCAGGTATTTACAGCACTTTCACATTCCATGCAAACCTTTCTGTCGCACGAGTGACAGTCATCAGACATCAGTGACCGGGGCGCCCCCTTCAGGAGCCATCAACAATTGTGACTACTCAGAACACTTACTACTAATAATCATCATCACCATCATCCTCTTCACCATCATTGTCACACTCATTCTCACCATCATCATCACTGACCACGGCGCTCCCTTCAGGAGCCTTCACCAGCTCTTCACAGCAAACCTCTCTGACTCATCATCATCATCATCACTGAACACAACGTTTCCTTATTTCAGTCAATCGGAGTCAGTGCAGGTATTTACAGCACTTTCACATTCCATGCAAACCTTTCTGTCGCACGAGTGACAGTCATCAGACATCAGTGACCGGGGCGCCCCCTTCAGGAGCCATCAACAATTGTCACTACTCAGAACATTTACTACTAATAATCATCATCACCATCATCCTCTTCACCATCATTGTCACACTCATTCTCACCATCATCATCACTGACCACGGCGCTCCCTTCAGGAGCCTTCACCAGCTCTTCACAGCAAACCTCTCTGACTCATCATCATCATCATCACTGAACACGACGTTTCCTTCAGGAGCCTTCCGCAGCTCTCAGCATTCAAAAACATAATCATCATCTTCACCATCTTCACCATTATCATCCTTATTAGAAGAATGCACATATTAAACAATGTTTAAGACATTACTGCTGCGGTCGACGACCACCTCCTCACTGTAATTCTGTGGTTACAATGTAGAGTCTGGAATGTCTATTTCTTTTCTTGTTGCTTTTCTAATCAAGTCTGAGGCAAAGAGACCCTTTCATGTGCCACGGGGGGGGGGGTCTTAGGGTGTCTGAAAATCAACTCCACTCTTCTTACCCAGACGGTAGAGCACGATGTTTATGAATATGTTGACTGCAATCATCACTCCCAGGGTTATCGCCTGCCACCTTAGACGAGGGATCTCATGGCCACCTAGAGAGGAAATCACAGAATCCTGCATTTAACTTTACATGTGGTGGTATTTATTTATTTATTTTGAAAGTTTTATATAGCGCGAACATGACCAGCGAGGGTATCAGAGCTCTTTACAGATTATGCATCACATGGTAATAAGGATACAAAACCGAGTAACCAAAATGACAAATTCAAAGTCAACATTGTCCAGCAATCTCGTAAAGGCACAGCGAAACACATCATAAACAACAGAAGGAACAAAAAGATCACAGTCTGGAATTGTCTGACCAACTCATGAACAAGGTGGCTGGGGAAAGTCAACGGGTAACAACCCAGAATCAGAGGAAGGTGCCAGGCTAAGGCAGACATTCCTTCATCAGGAGCCCTTCGACTTCTTTTTGAAGAAGACAGTAGACTGGTTCACCCTGACTTCAGGGGGAAGGGAGTTCCAGATCCTCGGAGCCATCGCTGAGAACGCTCAGTTATAGGCCTTTTTTGCATGAATTTTTGAGGTTTAAGCAAAAGGGAGCAGGCACTTCTGGAGGCTCTAGAACCGCAGAAGAGTTCCAGTTTCTGCGCAAGGTACAACAGCGTCTTGAAGTGGACGGCTTAGTGAGTCATTCATGCAATTTTTAGCTGTATCCAAGCTTCATATGGCAGCCAATTCAGTTCCTTCAAGTCCGGGGAGATGTGGTGGTATTTTTTGTGCCAGTTAAAAGCCTCGCAATGGAGTTGAGGGTAACCCTAAGAGAAACCTTCCTAACTCTGGGCATGCCCCAAAGTGTTGCGCTACCATAATCCAGCTCTGAGATCACTAATGCTTGAAAATCAACCTATAGGTCATGAGCAGGAAGGAAGGGTTTGAGCTTCCTAAGTAAGCTGAGCAGAGGCACCCTCATCTACAGACCCCCGGGACCACGCACACATTTCAGCGAAGACATCACGGACTTCATCATCCCACACGCCCTCCCCTCCGCCGACTACATCTTCCTAGGGGACCTCAACTTCCACCTGGAGAACAACAAGGACCGCAACACCGCCGCCCTGCTGGACAACCTCGCCAACCTCGAACTCAAGCAACTGGTCAACACCCCCACCCACTACGCCGGCCACACGCTTGATCCCGTCTTCTCATCCAGCAAGCGCATCGCCTCAGCCACTCCACCGGACTTCACTGGACCGGCCACCCCTGCGTCCACTTCAGCTTCAGAAAAACCACTACCCACCACCACCCGCAACAGGGTCCTCACAGACGCTGTAGCAAGATCACCGCCGACGAGCTCACCACCTCCCTCAGCCAGAACCCACCTGCCAGCACACCGGACCCCAACGAAGCAGCCCGCAACTTCACGCAGTGGCTGACCGCCTGCGCCGTTGACCTCGCACCACTGAAGAACCCTCCCAGCAAACCTAGAAGCAAGAAGGCCCCCTGGTTCACCGACAAACTCAAGGACTCCAAGAAGACCTGCCGCACCCTGGAGAAAGCCTGGCTCCTCGACCAGACCACTGACAACATGACCGCCCTCAAACACGCCACCCTCAAGCACCACCAGCTCATCCGCACCACCAAGAAGAAATCACTGAAGGATCAACTGGACAGCAACAATCACGACAGCAAGGAACTCTTCAGCATCGTCAAGGAGTTCTCCAACCCCAGCACCGGCAACAACGACATCACCCCTTCACAAGATCTCTGCGACTCCCAAACCTCATTCTTCCACCGCAAGATTGCCGACAACCACAACAGCATCGGGGCACCATCCTGGGACCCAACAGTCGAACCAACGCACCCCACCGCCACCCTCTGCACCTGGACCACGGTGACCACCGAAGACACAGACCGCACGATGAACACCATCCACTCCGGATCTCCGACTGACCCCTGCCCCCACCACATCTTCGACTTCAACAAGGCCGACTCCACCATCGCACCCCAACTCCGAGACATCATCAACACCTCCTTCGACACCGCCACCTTCCCGGAGAGCTGGAAGCATGCCGAGCTCAGCGCCCTACTGAAGAAACCAACAGCGGACCCCACCGACCTCAAAAACTTCTGCCCTATCTCCCTCCTCCCATTCCCTGCCAAAGTCATTGAGAAGATCGCCAACAGACAGCTTTCCGCCTTCCTCGAGACGCACGGATCCCTCGACCCCTCACAGTCCGGTTTCAGAGCCAACCACAGCACCGAGACCGCCCTCATCGCAGCCACCGATGACATCCGAGCCCTGCTCGACAACGGGGAAACAGCGGCACTCATCCTCCTGGACCTCTCCGCAGCGTTCGACACTGTCTGCCACCGCACCCTAGTCCAACGCCTCAGCAACACCGGCATCCAAGAGAAGGCACTGAAGTGGATCATCTCGTTCCTCGCCAGAAGAACACAGAGTCCGCCTCCCCCCGTTTCGATACGAGGCCACCGAAGTCATCTGCGGCGTCCCGCAAGGATCATCACTCAGCCCCACCCTCTTCAACGTCTACATGAGACCTCTCGCTACCATCGCACGGCAACACAACCTCAACATCATCTCCTACGCTGACGACACCCAGCTGATCCTCTCCCTCACCAGAGACCCCAACACCGCCAGAACCAGCCTCCACGAAGGGATGGAAGACGTCGCCGAGTGGACGGAATTTCTCATCCTGGGACCATCACCCTCCGCCTGGGACGACTCCTGGTGGCCCCAGCCCTGGGCACCGCCCCCAAGCCAACAGACCACGCACGCAACCTGGGCTTCATCCTGGACTCCTCCCTCTCGATGACCAGACAAGTCAACGCCGTCTCCTCTTCATGCTTTCACACCCTCCGCATGCTCTGCAAGATCTTCCGATGGATCCCGACTGAAACCAGGAAGACGGTCACCCAGGCCCTCGTCACCAGCCCACTGGACTACGGAAACACCCTCTACGCCGGAACCACAGCCAAGCTACAGAAAAGACTCCAACACATCCAGAACGCCTCCGCCCGACTCATCCTGGACATCCCCCGACGCAGCCACATCTCCGGCCACCTGAGGGACCTGCACTGGCTCCCCGTCAACAAGAGGATCACGTTCAGGCTCCTCACCCACGCACACAAGTCTCTCTACGACCTGGGACCTAAGTACCTCAACGACCGCCTGACGTTCCACACGCCCACACCCCAGCTGCGGTCTGCCAGCCTCGCCCTCGCCACCGTACCATGCATCCGAAGAGCCACCCCCGGAGGCAGAAATGGAACTCCCTCCCCATCCACCTTCGGCTGACCCAGGACCACCTTGCCTTCAGGCGACAACTCAAGACCTGGCTGTTCGAGCAGTAGCGAACCCCTTCCCCCAAGCGCCTTGAGACCCTTCCGGGTGAGTAGCGCGCTATACAAGTGTTATGATTGATTGATTGATTGATTGAAGTTCGCTCCTTGGCTGAGGGAACTGATGTGCTTCTGCATGTTGAGGCTTTTGTCTAGAATGATGCCCAGAGAGGATGCTGAATCTACCAGGTGGGTCTGCAGTTAAGGGCTGTCAGCTGATTCAACCATTGCTCCATGATGAGGGATTGGTTGTGGGGTGAGATCATTAGGAATTCAGTATTAAGAGCATTTAATATCAGGTGATTGCATGTCAGCCATCTTTGTGTTTTCAGCTGGACTGAATTGAGGGACTGGATGTCTTCGGGGGAGGCAATCTTCAGGTATAGTTGGGTATTGTCCACATACATATGATAGCGAATGCTGGATGATTTTAAGTTTTCTGTCAGAGGCTCCATAACAGGTTAAAGAGCGTGGGGGACAATGCTGTTCCTTGTGGCACCCCCAAGGTGACATGCTGTAGAGTGGGACAAGGATTGGTTCACCTTGAAGCTTTGGTATCTGTTCTGAAGGAAGGAGGAGAACCAGCTTAATACCAGCCCTGACAGCCCCATCCTGTGTTCTAGGAGGTCAATTAGGTGATCATGTTTGACAGTATCAAATGCTGACAAAAGGTCCAGAAGGGTCAGTAAGCATGCTCATTGTGATCCAGCATTTTAAGCGCATCATCCACGATGTGCGTTAGCGTCGACTCTGTACTATGACCTGGTCGAAAAAACAGATTGGCATTGATCAAGGATTTGGAAATGGTAAATGTGATGGCAAAGTTGGGCAAGCACTTTTTCTCCAAGAGTTTTTGCCAAGGTGGGGATGGGCAAAAGTTAAGAAGGTCCGTGGGATCTGCATTTGGTTCCTTTAGGATCGGAGTAGGTAGTAGATCACCTGTTGGAGTACAATGTCATAGGACGCCTTGTAATAATATCCTCAATTAATGTGTGCCAAGTCACTTCAAGATTGGTCACTGAGTCTCGGTGTATGCCAAGACTGAACAATAATTCTCAATATGTGCCAAGACTGGTCACTAAGTTCCGATTTGTGCCAAGACTAGCCACTGAGTCTCAGTGTGTGTCAAGACTGGTCACTGAGTCTCAGTGTGTGTCAAGACTGGTCACGGAGTCTCATGTATGCCAAGACTGATCGCTAAGTCTCAAAGTGTGCCAAGACTGGCTACTAAGTTGCAATTTGCACCAAGTCTGGCCACTGAGTCTTGGTGTGTGCCAAGTCTGGTCACTGAGTCTTGGTGTGTGCCAAGTCTGGTCACTCTGTGGGTGCCAATACTCATCACTGAGTCTCAGTGTGTGCCAAGACTGGCCACTGAAGTCTCAGTTTGCACCAAAACTCGTCACTGAGTCTCGGTGTGTGCCATGGTGGGTCACAGAGTCTCGATGTGTGCCACGATTGGCCCTTGACTCTCTGTGTTTGCCAAGACTGGTCACTGAGTTTCAGTTTATGCCAAGATTGGTCACTGAGTTTCAGTTTATGCCAAGACTGGTCACTGAGTTTCAGTGTGTGCCAAGATGGTAAGTGACTCTACTTATTTGCCAAGATCAACCAGTGGCTCTCAGGATATGCCAAGAATAAACAATGAATCTGAGTGTGCACCAAGCCTGATCCGCGTGTTCTGGCTCCAGCCAACAACCTTGGCAGAAAGGAGAGTGACCCTCAGTGTGTGTGCCAAGGCAAGAAGTAAGTCTCAGTTTGATGCAAGACATGTCAGTGACTCTGTGTGGCTGCAGAGACTGGCTAGAGACCCTCAGTGCGTGCCACATCTGGACTGAAACTTCCTGCATGTACCATGTCTGCATTGTGCCTCAGTGCATGAGTCTTATCCAGCTGCCATATATAAGGCTGGACTGTGACTCACTCTAGGTGCCATTTTTGGACTGTGGCTATCTCTAAGTACCATTTGTGCACTGTGGCTCATTGTGCGTGCAAAATCTGAATTGTTTGTCAATGTGTGTAAACTGTTACCACGGAAACACTCAGTTAATGTCAAGGATGACCAGAGAGATTTGGTGTTTTTCACAGCTTGACAATCTGTGCTGGTGTGCATGTCTGGACACCAATGCTGAGTATAGCCTCTGAGTGTGTGCTAATGCTGGCCATCGACACTCAGTTTATGCCAGTGTACACCATGTCCTCACAGCGTGTGTTAATGCTGACCTTCGCTTCTCAGTATATTCCAGTGTCCACCTTAGCCTCTCAGTGTGTGCCAGTGTTCACCATTCCCTCAAAGTGTGCACCAATGCTGGCCATTTCCACTGTGAGTGCCAATGTCCACCATAGGCTCTCACCGTCTGCCAATGCTGAGTATAGCCTCTCAGTGTGTATCATGCTTGCCATCGTCTCTCAGTTTATGCCACTGTTCACCATGCCCTCTCAGTGTGTGTTAATGCTGACCATGCTGTCAGTATATTCCAGTGTCCACCTTGGCCTCTCAGTTTACAACAGTGCCCACCACTGTATGCCAATGCTGACCAATGCCTCTCAGTGTGCGGCATTGCTGACCATAGCCTCTCAGCATGTGTCAGTGCAGACCATTGCCTCTCAGCATGTGTCAGTGCTGACCATTACCTCTCGGTGTGTCAGTGCTGACCATTGCCTCTGGGTGTGTGGCATTGCTGACCATAGCCTCTCAGCATGTGTCAGTGCAGACCATTGCCTCTCATTGTGTGGCATTGCTGACCATAGCCTCTCAGCATGTGTCAGTGCAGACCATTGCCTCTCGGTATGTGTCAGTGCTTACCATTGCCTCTGGGTGTGTGTCAGTGCTGACCATTGCCTCTCAGTGTGTGTCAGTGCAGACCATAGCCTCTGGGTGTGTGTCAGTGCTGACCATTGCCTCTCAGTGTGTGTCAGTGCAGACCATAGCCTCTGGGTGTGTGTCAGTGCTGACCATACCCTCTCAGTGTGTCTTTGTCCACCATTGCCTCTCAGTGTGTGGCATTGCTGACCACTGATTGTCCGTGTGTGCCAAGAATGAGTTTATGTCTCGTGTGTCAAGACTAGTCACTGATTGTCAGTGGATGTGTTTTAAAATATCAAATATAGGAATATTGACCTGCACAAAATATCAACTACCGACATACAAGGTAAACATACACAGGGAAGTTTATATTTACTACTCTAACCCCACATCCATTTACTCTGACAAGATTTTGCTAGACATTATTGTGGGGTTCATATATGTGCAGATTAATATTTTAAAAAGCTATATATTTTGGTACCATGTCAGTATCAGTCAGCGCCATGACAAGTCAGTGACTCTCAGTGTGTACAACGACTGTTCAGTCACTCCCTGTGTGTGTCACAGTAACTCAGTAACTGTCAGTGGGTGCCGGCTCTGGACTGTGACTCACTCTGTGCACCAAAGTTGGTACCATGCCACTGTAAGTTGGTGCCAGGAGAGGGTAATAACAGTCAGGCCTAGATTTTGTAACACTTTGCTCCATTATAAAGTGACACAAAGTGGTGCAAAGTGATAGATTGGTACTCACTTTCCATTGCTTTCCATAATCTCCTACGCCGACGACACCCAGCTGATCCTCTCCCTGACCAACTACCCCGCCGCCGCCAGAGCCAATCTACACGAAGGGATGAAAGATGTAGCCGAGTGGATGACGACCAGCCGCCTGAAACTGAACTCAGACAAGACGGAGGTCCTCATCCTGGGCTCCTCGCCCTCCGCCTGGGACGACTCCTGGTGGCCCCCCGCCCTAGGCACCGCACCCAAACCGACGGACCACGCACGCAACCTGGGCTTCATCCTGGACTCCTCCCTCTCCATGACTAGGCAAGTCAACGCCGTCTCCTCGTCGTGCTTCAACATCCTTCGCATGCTACGGAAGATCTTCTGGTGGATCCCCACCGAGACCAGGAAAACCGTCACCCAGGCCCTCGTCACCAGCCGTCTGGACTACGGCAACGCCCTCTACGCCGGTACCACCGCCAAGCTCCAGAAGAGACTCCAGCGGATCCAGAACGCCTCAGCCAGACTCATCCTCGACATCCCACGAAACAGCCACATCTCCGGACATCTGAGAGACCTGCATTGGCTCCCCGTCAACAAAAGAATCACCTTCCGTCTCCTCACCCACGCACACAAAGCCCTTCACGATCAAGGCCCGAGCTTCCTCAACAGCCGAATCAACTTCTATGCTCCCAAACGCCACCTCCGATCAGCCAGCCACGCCCTCGCCGCCGAACCCCGCATCCGAAGAGCGACAACAGGAGGAAGGTCCTTCTCCTACCTGGCCGCCAAGACCTGAAACTCCCTCCCTCCCGACCTGCGCCTGACCCAAGACCACCTCTCCTTCAGGAAGAAGCTCAAGACCTGGCTGTTCGAACAGTAACGCCCCCCCCCCTACATTTATATAGCGCACTACTTACCCTACGGGTAAGTAGTGCGCTATATAAATGTCTTTGATTGATTGATTGATTGATTGGAAAAGGCATTTTGTGCTTGAAAGATGCCCTTTTCCCAAAACAAAAAAAAACTCTTGTGCTGCGATTAGGTGTGATTCCTTCAGTGCCCTGCACAGACCACTGTCTATAATTCACTGAGTATAATTCATTTACTCTGAACAGACTGCATCAGACACACTACTAGATAAAAGAGGTGGGTCCTTCAGCTCCCCTGTCCAGACTGCATATCACTCACCATTGTCTTCAAAGGATGTTTAATCCTCTCTGTTTGGCTTTCGGCCTGACATGGCACTGAGTCGGCCTTGGTGACCGTGATGGATGAGCTTCGGATGCGGGCAGACAGGGGTCAGGCAGCTGTTCTTATTTTGCTTGACCTGTCTGCCGCCTTCGATACGGTCAACCATGGGATCCTGATGAGAACGCTGAGGCAGGTGGGAGTGACGGGCTGTGCTCTGAGCTGGTTCCAGTCATTTCTCTCTGATAAGAGGCAAGCAGTGTCTCTCCCCTCTGACCAAATCTGCCTTTACCAACATCACGTATCGCGTGCCACTGGTCTTGGCAATCAGCCCAATTCTATATGAAACCTCTGATTGCCGTCATTAAAGAGCATAATATTATTTTCGTAAATTATGCAGATGACACGTAGCTGATTCTCTCTTTGGCGGGTGATCAGTCAACATCATTGGAGGTGTTTCATGGCTGCCTGCATGCTATGGCTCATTGGTTGAAGAAAAACTCTTTGCAGTTTAATGTGGGAAAGACCGAGGTGCTCTACTGCTCAGTGGATAAGGTTCCTTCTGTACTGCCTAGCAATTTCTGGCGCACAGATACATCGACCGCAGTGAGGCCGGTAGAGAGGGTCCGTAACCTGGGCGTTATGTTTAACAAAAAACTTACAATGGAGGCTCAGGTTAATAAAACGGTGGGAGGCTGTTGTGCTATTATTAGATCTCTATGGAAAATCTTCCCCCTGCTACCTCCTCATGTGCGTGCGTTAGTGGCACAAAGTACCATTCTAAGCAGATTAGAATACTGCAACGCATTACTTTTAGAGTCTACAAAATATCTTCTGGATAGACTTCAGAGGATTCAGTCAATGACAGCCAAGCTAGCCCTAGGATGGCCCAGAAGTTCCTCTTCCTCATTGGCCTTGGCAGAGTTGCATTGACTCCTGCTGAGACAGAGAATTCAGTTTAAGTCCCTCTGTCTAGTGTGTAAAGCTCTACGTGGGTCTGGACCTGCTTCCCTGCGGAGAAAGTTTGAATGGTACGTTCCAGCAAGAAGCCTCCGTTCCGCATCGGCTAGATTGGTTAAAATACCGAGAGTTAGGAAAGCAAAATCGGGTGGCAGAACTTTTGGTGTAGCAGCTGCCAGACTTTGGAATTAACTCCCTTTAGAACTGAGACTAGTCAGTGATCTCTTTTCGTTTACAAAGAGACTAAAAACCTGGCTGTTCCCCAAAGTCTAATCTGGCTTCAGCCCTCGGGCACACTTATACACTGTACTCTGAGTGTACTAGCGCCAAGATGCCTGCTAGGTGATAGAGCACTCTATACATGAAATAAATAAATAAATATTACAAGATTGCATCAGAATTACCTGTAGAAGAGGTCAGATTCATTCTCTGATTCCTTCTCAGAGCCCTCCTTGATTCCATTGGCCTTTCACTGATGCTCAGGATATTCAGAGGAGCAGGAAACACTGAGAGGTACTCGGGTATGAGCTGCGTCTCTTGAGTCACTAGGGAGGGATCTATATAACAGATACAGAGACAGGAAACACCACTTAGGAAGTGCTGACAGCAGCATTCTGCAATCTGTGTGTGAGGGGAGATTAATGATGGGGTTGCAGATCCAAGTGTTACTGTGCACCGTATGTATGTATGTATGTATGTTTGTGCTTGTGTGTCTTCTGATGGGTTTCTGTGTCTTCTTGCTCACTTGTGTTCTATATTCAAGGTTGGTTGTGTAATGAATGGTTGGGTTGCTATGAGAGTCCAGCACACAGTCTCCAGTAATTTCTCAAGATCTTATTGACCCACATACCCTTATGTCTTGCTGTCCAGGAGACCGTATTTATTGTACCCTTGCGTAATTTGTGTGAATCGAGAAATAAAGCACCTTCTAAGGACATTTGTTTCAAACTAAGAATAAGCTAAAACATAAATCAGGAGATTGTCATTTATGAATGGCCTATTTTGTTTTCTTTGCTGCTTGTTGTATGTCTCTTGCTTGCTGGTATTGCAAGATTAAGGCAATTATTGGTCGGGTGAGTTTGCAGTGGATGTATTTTGCTGCTGCAGTCTGTGTGCTCTCGGGAACTCTTTCAGTTCATTGAAAACAGCTGTCAGGAGTTTGGGCCTCATGTTCTGCAGATTCAATAAGAGCCTCTCCCTCTGACTTCTCCGCTACACCTTAAAACCAGACATTGTACCAGCAGGACCTATCTTCCAGGTCAGCAATCTTGCTTCTCATTGCCCATATGTTTGGCCCCATTCCAGGAAGACCAGCCAGTTGTTTCTACATCTGTTATTCCATTTTCTGTGGTGTCAAGACAGTGGTGAAAGGGGGTCAGCTCTGTCTACATTTATTTTACCTCATCTGAGACATATTGCATTGTTAGTTTTCAGGTGGGCGTGCTACTTCCCTGTTAGGGGGGATGTGCTTCAAGCTTTGTGGATAAGGGTTGTGCACCGCCTTATTTAATTCGATTTTTACCGTGCAAACATGGGAATCACTCCCCTCCTGGAGTGTAAGTGTTAGAACTGACTAGTAGCACACCTATGGGTCCATAGGTGCGTCTCCCATGGCACCAGTGTATAATGCTGTATTCATACAGCGGAATTTTATCTTCCAAAAAAAGACTTCAAACGAAAATTTGTCAAATTGTTATCTTTAGTTCAAGACGTGTGGTAACAATCCTGTTATTTCCAATGCATTTCGGTGAATATAATCACCTTCATCAGGGAACGTCTGAAGAAACCCAAGCAAACAACGCCACATCAGATATATAGAGGAACCGTCCCATGTCTCAATTGTGCAAACTGTCATAACATCATTAAGGGGTCTACAATCAGTCACCCCATGAAAGGGTATAAAATACCCCTAAGAGTCAACGCCACCTGCGATACCACCAATGTGGTTTATCTTCTGAAATGCCCATGTGGAAGTGTGTACCTGGGACACACGGAAAGGAAACTGAAAGTGAGATTGACTGAACATAAAAGCAATATTAGAACTCACTCTACGAAATCTACAGTAGCCACACATTTCACAGAAAAACGCCACAACTTGAACCAATTGAGAGCGTGCATATTGGAAATAGTACCGAGGAAAGAAGGAGCTTTGAACAAAAAAAACTTGTTAAAGCGAGAAAATCACTGGATTTATTACATGAACAGCCTTAAACCACATGGATTAAATGATCGCACTGAATTTACGTGCTATTTGTAACACTGTATTTAATCATGATGCAATTTCATTAGTTTGCTCTTATGAAAAGCATGTAATCATGTATGGTGGAGTCGCGACTAATTCCTACCTGTAGATTATATTCAGTATACGAAAGTTTGGTTGTTAAAGCTTCGCGTTGATAAATCATATGTTTTTTTAAAAAAAAGCCAGTGGATGCACTGCGCATGCGCTAGATACGCGGCGTAAGTAGAAGTTCTCATTAACCGGTGAGGACGCCAACCGCATTAGGAACCCACTCCGCAGCAGCGGCTTTATTTTGTAGAACAACGAAGGTGAGCTATGGCGAACATTGATATGTTAAGCGTAAGCGGCAAGCGATAGTACTCGAAGGGCCTCGCCCCGCAGCACTAACTAGGCAGATGTTTAAATGAGAGAACGGGGAAGCCGAGCACTGAACGTTTACTTTGAACAGACAAGGGGTCACAGGAGCGTTAAAACTATGTATCTCGT
Source organism: Lissotriton vulgaris (assembly GCF_964263255.1). NCBI lineage: Eukaryota > Metazoa > Chordata > Amphibia > Caudata > Salamandridae > Lissotriton > Lissotriton vulgaris. Next base: position 650,043 of record NW_028250124.1, read on the forward strand.
TAAGATCCTTAAGCCGTGCAACATGTTTTTGTAGCTAATCACCAGTTAGTTTAAACTCATCTAAATGCGTGGTAAAATGTTTGGAGAAAAATATGTTTGGACAACGAATAGTTATATTGTATTTTGTTTTGTTCATTTGTAGATGTTCCCTGATGAAGGTGATTATATTCACCGAAATGCATTGGAAATAACAGGATTGTTACCACACGTCTTGAACTAAAGATAACAATTTGACAAATTTTCGTTTGAAGTCTTTTTTTTGGAAGATAAAATTCCGCTGTATGAATACAGCATTATACACTGGTGCCATGGGAGACGCACCTATGGACCCATAGGTGTGCTACTAGCCAACAACAGGCTGACATGAGCCTCACATGGGCTCCAGGGCAGCTGACATGAGGCGGACATGAGCCTCACACGGGCTCCAGGGCGGCTGACATGAGGCCAACAAGAGGCTGACATGAGCCTCACACGGGCTCTAGGGCGGCTGACATGAGGAAGACTTGAGGCTGACATGAGCCTCACACGGGCTCCAGGGCAGCTGACATGAGGCTAACAAGAGGCTGACATGAGCCTCACACGGGCTCCAGGGCGGCTGACATGAGGAAGACTTGAGGCTGACATGAGCCTCACACGGGCTCCAGGGCAGCTGACATGAGGCCAACAAGAGGCTGACATGAGCCTCACATGGGCTCCAGGGGCGGCTGACGTGAGGCCAAGAAGAGGTTGACATGAGCCTCACATGGGCTCCAGGGCGGCTGATATGAGGCCAACAAGAGGCTGATATGAGCCTCACACGGGCTCCTGGGCGGCAGGCATGAGGCCAACAAGAGGCTGACATGAGCCTCACATGGGTCCAGGTCGTCTGGGCTGACATGAGGCCAACAAGAGGCTGACATGAGCCTCGCACGGGTACAGGGCGGCTGGGCTGACATGAGTCCAACAAGAGGCGGACATGAGGCCAAGAGGCTGACTTGAGGCTCACATGACCTCAGTGCCCAACTTTCAGTGAATCTTGTGGTTTCGTTTTTGTTTTGGTCTAGTGTCAGGCATGTCTGCCGAGGCCTAGGTCTGTCCATGAGGATATGAGCAGTTTGTCTGAGACATCTGGAATCTTACTGTACAGTCACCTGTAATGCTTTAGCAATCTTATTGATACACTCTATATCTTGACCTTTATCTTCAGGACTCCGTTTGTTTTCATGCCCTGCAGTTACTCAAGAGACATTCATGAAATTCCTCAGAGTACAGCTTTTTATTTGAAGTTACATATTAAATGTAAATTTCAATATTCCTATATTTGTTGAGTTAGTCATATGTCATTTTACACTACCTAATTACATTTGGTACCCTCTAGGAGTATCTACTGCCGAGATTCCAAGTTTTTATACATCCCTTGGACATCGTCTTGACCCCCTTGTTTAGAAACATCCTTTGATTTCTAAGAGGCTCTTTGTCAAAACATATAAGGTAAGATCCTGACTGTTTAGCATTCCATCTTATTTTTTTGTTTGATTTCCTTCTCCACGGATTTGGTGCGCATACGAAAAAATGTAGGATCCCCCCACATTTCATCAATCCAGATAGTTTGACATTTTTTGAACCTATACTTAGTTCTCATGTATTGCATTTATGGAATTCTAGAATTAACCAATGTATTAATATATTCATATTGTTGATAAGTATCCCTCTAGTAGAGATGTTAAATTGATTTCCAGCATCTAACTCTCTTCCTTTTGGATGCCACCTGGTTCTGTGGTAAAAATGATACCTATGTTGATCTCTGCTTTATTTTCAGAAGTCCAAGTTATACCTATTGGCATTACCGGCCGACACTCCATGCCTCCATGTTAAGAAGCTTTTCTTTTTCCTCTCTGCTTTTACATATCGCGTGAGGTAATGTCATGATATTGAAGTAACCAGCTCTATACAGTTTACCTGGGACAGAGAAGATCACCTTTACATGTGGGTGTGTAAGGCTTCATCACCCTCACCTGGCTATCTTGAATACATCTGTTTAGTATAGATCCACTTTTTATTTGTTTCCTAAATGTTTATTTACAAATAATACCATGAGGATATGAGCTCCAGAACCTGTCCTGTGACCTAGTGGAGCGCACCACATGTGCCCTCATTGTGGACAGAGGACCGTTATCACTGTACAGGGTTCAGTACATAAAGGCGTTGCAGCGTTCTTGAGTGTTTGTGATCTGATCTTTGGACGACCTCTTTTTTGGGGTGTGAAGAATTGGTGGAGTTTACCTCTGCACAATTCAGCGAAGGGGCAAAGTGGGCATTTGGTACTATTTTCTTAGCGCAAAATGCACTCTTGTGTCCAAAAATGGATTTCAGAATACATTATAGTGCTAAGAAAATAGTGCAGCATGCAGTGCAGTGCCCTTACATACTCATGTAAGGGCACCAATGGGTATACATAAGTATGCAAGGGCACCAAGGGGTATCCACTCCAGTGCATACCACTCAGTGCCTTTACATACTTATTTAAGGGCAGGGTATTCACTGCAGAGCTGTTCCAGATTAGGAAAATGCAAACAAATGGCTGGTATTTATTTCTGAAAAAGGTGCCAACACTAGTTGTGCTGGAGCAGGCCGCCCAGTCTCCGCGGGTCCCATGGATAACTGCGCTCGCGCTGAAGAAGTAGGCTGCACCCATCTTCTCCTACAGCCGCTGCCATCACCGTGCATGCGCACCACAGGCCTTTGCCTGTAGTCAGGATCAAACCTCTGCAATGCCTTAACACCTTCGATGCTCATGACGAGCTCAGCTCTTCATGAGGCACGGTTGAGCTGTGCTTATGACGAGCTAAGGGCTATATTTATAATGAGGTGGCGGAGAGAGATGGTATCTTTTTTATTTTAATAGCTTTTTCCCACACTTCTGAAATGGAAGGCTGCACCATATTTAACCACTTCACTGCTCATGACGGCTCCAGGCCGTCAGAATGTTGCCGCTCCGCCCACACACGATTAATTCCCCGCCTGGGCGGAGTTCTGACGAGTCCAGGCCATCATGAGAACACACCTACCGTGACTCATGATGGCCGGGAGCTGTCATGAGCACCACGGCACCGCGACCACACACCCCCGCACCGTGGCAAAATTTGCGCCACTGCAAAGGGGTTAAAAGAATGTGGTGTAGCCTTGTGTTTTGTTCTGCTATAATGCTAAGGGGTATATGTAGAAGCCCCTATCGCCATGGGCACGTTACTTTTTTGTGACGTTGCTGTGGCAATAATGTCTTTGACTTATGTACAAGTTAGCGTTAAGCTATTTCATGTGGCTCAACGTTGCTTTGTACATAAAGTCCCCTTTTTCACTATGTTTAGTATGAAAGGTTAATGCAATGGGTGCTGTACTGGGTATTTTACAGCAACACCCATTGTATTTGATGTTGCCCCCTCTGTACAAGTGTGTCGTACATAGGAGTTAGCACGCCAAACGCCAAATTGAGGAGAAATGTATTATATCTCATTGTTTTTGCTTTTTCCATGTCTGCTGCACATGGAAAAAGTAAAATGCTATAGTTTGCTAATGTATAGTAAGGTGTCCTTTCTTGTACATAAACATTCTTTTTTAACTTTTATATGTGCGGAATGAAGCAAAATGGCATTTTAGGAATGGTTATGTGCAGGAAGGGACACCTTCCTACTAATAACCAATACTCCCCAGTATACATACTGTTAGACGGACCGGGAGGGTCGGCCGAGGATAAGGGGAGAGGTCTCCAGGGAGAGCCGTCTCCGACGATCGTACAGACAAGTAACTTCCCCCCCACAGACGGACACCACACAAGGGCAAAGTTCAACGATACTTTATAGGCAATTCTTTAGGTACGATGAATGGTACAAGGAGGTCTGGACTCAGGGGTCCCCTCGATTCTGGTCTCTGGTTTGGGAGAAGGGTAGCGGGACAGTCTTGTTATCAAAAGATGGAAATAGCTCTCAATCCTCGAGCTCGGCGTTCTAGATGATCGGGCCGCGGCGGAGCCAGCAGGTCCCGAGATGGACGAAGGAAGCGACGGTCCGCGGCGGAGCCAGCAGGTCCCGATGAAGATGGTAGTTACAAACGGTCCGCGGCCACGCCAGCAGGTCCCGACGACGATGAGGGTTTACGAAGGTTACGAAGGTTGCGGCAGCGCCAGCAGGCAGGACGATGATGCGCAAGGCAGAGCTACGGCAGCGCCAGTAGTCCGTCAAGGATGAGTTCTTCTCTGCGTCTCTCGACTCCAGGATACAACTGCCTTCCTGCTCTGGAGCTGCCCCAGTTATAGGGCTGGTGCCCTTTGATGTCCGGACCCTCGCACTTGGAGGTCGGGAGGTCCGGGATGAGGGAGTCCAGACACCCAGCAGGGGGGTGGAGCCAGCGCCCGGGGAGGCGATGGGCGAGCGGCACTTGGCGGGGGAGAACCATCGACGCCTCTTTCTCCCATTGACTTGCCAAGTAGCCCGCTCACCTCCTGGGTGGATGGTGGTGCCGGGATGTCTGAGGCCTGGCTAGGCCCAGGGTTGAGGTCGGCCGGGGGCCAGGCGGCCTCGTGGCGGAGTGTCCAAGATGGCGCCCAGGCTGGGCGCGCGGGCCAGTAGTGGGTCGGGCCCACGAGGTCGATATGTTCAGGGGCCGGGGTCCCGGAGGGGACGGAAGACGAGCAGTGGTGGTGTGTGGCCCTTGTGTGTCCGGGCTCGGGCCTGGTCGGGCCGAGGGGGGAGCGGCCCTTCATGTGGCCTGTCCAACATGCGTCCCCCCCAGCTGAAGGCGGGGAGAGTCACCCATCCTCTTGGGGACTCTCCTCGTCGAGGCGGAAAAACCGGGACAGGCCATCCGCGTTGGCGTGATCTGGCTCAGGCCGGTGCTCAACAGTGAAGTCCATCCCTTGTAGGGAGATGGACCAACGTAGTAGTTTTGGGTTTTCCCCCCGCATCTGCATCAGCCACTGCAGGGGTCGATGGTCGGTCTGCACCCGGAAGTGTGTGCCAAAGAGGTAGGGCCGGAGCTTTTTGAGGGCCCATACCACAGCGAAGGCCTCCCTCTCTATGGTGCTCCAGCGTTGTTCTCGGGGTAGGAGTCGCCTGCTGATGAAGGCCACTGGCTGATCAAGGCCTTCGGTGTTCACTTGAGACAGGACTTCCCCAATGCCATGGTCGGAGGCATCCGTCTGGACGACGAACTCCCGGCTGTAGTCGGGGGCCTGGAGCACAGGGGCGGAGCACATGGCGGCCTTCAATTGTTCGAAGGCTGTTTGACAATCCGGGGTCCAGTTGACTTTCTTGGGTTGATTTTTGGACGTGAGTTCTGTGAGGGGCCCCACTATGGTACCATAGTCTTTCACGAACCTTCGGTAATAGCCCGTGAGGCCCAGGAAGGCGCGTACCTCGGTCTGGGTGATGGGGGGCTGCCAGGACTGGATGGCGGCAATCTTGAGCTGCAGAGGGGCCACCAGACCGCTTCCCACCTGGTGTCCGAGGTAGGTTACGGACCCCTGACCAATTTGGCCTTTGCTGGCCTTAATCGTGAGGCCAGCCCGCTGGAGGGCCTGTAGCACCGCTCGGAGGTGGTGGAGGTGCTCGGGCCAATGGTGGCTGTATACAGCGATGTCGTCTAGGTAGGCGGCGCTGAATCCTTCGAGCCCTGCCAGGACCTGGTTGACGAGCCGCTGAAATGTTGCTGGAGCATTCTTCATGCCAAAGGGCATGACCTTGAAATGGTAATGGCCATCAGGGGTGGAAAAGGCAGAACGTTCTTGGGCCCGGGGTGTGAGGCCGATCTGCCAGTAGCCCGCCGTCAGGTCGAAAATACTGAGGTAGCGGGCAGCTCCCATGCGGTCGATTAGTTCGTCTGCCCGGGGGATGGGATGTGCGTCTGTTCGGGTGACCGCATTCAAGCCCCGGTAGTCGACGCAGAACCGGAGTTCTGGTGTGGTGCCGGGAGCGGCTGCTTTGGGGACCAGTACTACAGGGCTGGCCCAGGGGCTGTCTGAGGGCTCGATGACCCCGAGCGTGAGCATTTTGGTTACTTCTTCCTGGATGCAGGCCCGTACCCGATCTGGCACGCGGTAGGCCCGGTGGCGGATAGGGGGGTTGTCCCCCGTGTCCACGTCGTGCACACACCAGGAAGTGACACCTGGGGTGAGGGAAAACAGGCTGGCGAACTGCAACAGAAGGTCTCGACACTCCTGGCGTTGTTCCCGGGTGAGGGCCTCCGAGAGTCGGACCCCATCCACGGAGCCGTCTTTCTCCCGAGTCCGTAGGAGGTCAGGGAGGGGCTCGGAGTCTTCTTCGGCCCCATTGTCTGTGTCCATCAGGAGGCTGAGTTCTGAACGCACAAAGTGGGGTTTCAGTCTATTAGCGTGGAGGACCCGGAGGGGGTTCCGGGCAGATTCCATGTCGATGAGATAGGTGGCAGGGGTGGGATTTAGTTTGCGGCCGCTCTTTCCACTGGCTTGGCACGTGGGGCAAGATCGGCAATGCTGGTGTACATCGTCCCTCATTTTGGGCCAGAAGAAGTGGGTCACCAGGCGGCTGTAGGTTTTATCTTGACCCAGGTGTCCAGCCAGGGGGACATCGTGGGCCAGGTTTAGCAGAAAGTCTCTAAAACGGAGGGGCACCACTAGCACTCGGCTGGCCCCCAACTCCGCGATTCTTTGTTCACTGTATAGCAGATCATTGTCCCAGTAGATCCAATGTGTTCCGGAGGTATCCCCTGCGCTTTGGGCGAGGGCTTGTTGGCGGAGTCCCTCGAGGGAGGGACAGGTCTTCTGTTCTTGGCGAAACTGTTCTTGCGTGGGCCCCCCCTCTTGAGGCCACTGGTCGAGGTTAGCGAGGTCTGGAGGTTGAGCTGGTTCTGGGGGGACGTCACGGTCGGTGGTTTCGGCTGGGGCGACCGGAGGCGGAGGCGCCGGCCATTCGGGTTCCTCGGGTCGGGGTTTGGCACGGGCGGCCATGGACCGGGTGGTGACGCATGCCCAGTCCGGGATGCCTAACATCCCCAGGTGTTCTCGTCGTTCTACGGCTGCCCACGGAGAGCTTTCAAGGTCATTCCCCAGGAGGCAGTCTACGGGGGCATCGTCTCGGACCGTTACTTTCAACATGCCGGAGACCCCTCCCCATTCGAAAGGGACGCAGGCCATCCGACACAGACTCTCTGAGTTATCGGCTGAACGGACAGGGCAGAGAATGTTTGGTAGGAACTGTTCTGGGGCCACCAGGTGACAGCGGACGGCTGTCACACTGGCCCCGGTGTCACGGAGGGCTTCGGCCCGGCGTCCATTGATGCTCACCCATTGGCTGTACTTCTGGGTGTTAGCGGGTAGGGGGACCCGCGGGACCATGTCTTTCCCCCCTAAGCAGGCTAGAGCCATGGCGGCTGGCTCCCATTCTTGATGCTCTTGCTCATATTCTTCTTGTTCCTCTGAGATCTGTTCCTCCCCCAGAGCAGCAGCGGCTACTTGGCGGGGTCTTGGGCTCTGATACTGGGGGCAGTTTGGGTTGTTTGCATAGTGGCCGACTCGTTGGCATCGATGGCACGTAACATTGGCTCGATATCCCGGTCGCGCCGGGGTGCTGCCCCGGTTGGCCGGGGGGGTGGTGCTGGTAGCGGGGGGGACCGGAGCGTTGTCTCTTCCGCGTCCTTGGCCTCCTCCTCCTCCTCGGGGACGGTGCTGACCGTTGTTGTTCCGGCTCTGTTCATAGGACCCATTCCAGCCCACTCTGGTGATTTCCCACCGGTCAGCTTCGGCTGCGAGCTGCCGGGGATCGGTCAATTTGCTGTCGAGGAGGTGCTGGCGGAGCTCAATGAAGCAATTGTTCGATAGATGCTCCCATACCATGAGATTGAAGAGTTGTTCGTAAGTTGTGACCTTGCTTCCTTTGATCCAGCCCTCGAAGGCTCGGCTAAAATAGTTTACATAGTCCACCCAAGTTGTACCCGGGATGCGGGTGCAGTCTCGGAACCTCTGACGGTACATCTCGGGTGTGAGGCCATAGCGGGTGAGGAGTGCAGCTTTCATATGGTCATAGGAGGTCATCTGGTGGTCCGGGAGCTGTAGCAGGGCGTCGCGGCCCTCATTGAGGAATCTCCCCCATAGACCGGCTCCCCAGTCGCTTCTATCGATCCGGTGGGCGGTCATAGCGATTTCGTAGGCCTTAAACCATTGCTGGATGTCGTCCTCTCGGAAGTATTCTCGAACGACATCCTTGGGGATGTGTACCTTTTTCTCTGTTGCCCCTGGGGTGTGGGGTTGCTCGGGCACCCCTCCTTCTTTATTCTGCTTGCGTAGGTCGATCTCAGCTAATTTTCGCTCGTGTTCATATGCCAATTTCTTCTCCTCGAGCTCCCTTTGTCTCTGTTTTTCCTCTCTTTCTTCTCGGAGACGCAGGTGCTCTAAGTTTATTTTTTGTTTGGCCAACTTAAGTTCAACATCCATTTTGAGCCGGGCCATTTCCAGCTCGTGTAGTCGGGTTTTTTCTCGTTCCTGGATCTCGTCTTGCGAGAGACCCGTTCTTCGCTCCTCAGGGGCCGTGGTGTTTTTTTCTATTGCTGCGATGTTTTGATCGGGGGTTCCGGCAGCCCCGGTTTCTGCCCAAGACTCTAGGGCATGCTTGAAATCGTCTTTGGTACTTAGACCGGTGGTAGCGATACCTAGTTCGATGCAGAATTGTTTTAATTCACGATGGCTGTACTCGTCCAATTTCTCCATCTGAAATTTCTCGGTGGATCCGCTTTCTTTGTTTGACATCGTGATTTGGTCGTGGGGTGAGCTACTCTCTGTACGATTATGCGGTGATTCGGATCGCGCCGCTGGCCACCAATGTTAGACGGACCGGGAGGGTCGGCCGAGGATAAGGGGAGAGGTCTCCAGGGAGAGCCGTCTCCGACGATCGTACAGACAAGTAACTTCCCCCCCACAGACGGACACCACACAAGGGCAAAGTTCAACGATACTTTATAGGCAATTCTTTAGGTACGATGAATGGTACAAGGAGGTCTGGACTCAGGGGTCCCCTCGATTCTGGTCTCTGGTTTGGGAGAAGGGTAGCGGGACAGTCTTGTTATCAAAAGATGGAAATAGCTCTCAATCCTCGAGCTCGGCGTTCTAGATGATCGGGCCGCGGCGGAGCCAGCAGGTCCCGAGATGGACGAAGGAAGTGACGGTCCGCGGCGGAGCCAGCAGGTCCCGATGAAGATGGTAGTTACAAACGGTCCGCGGCCACGCCAGCAGGTCCCGACGACGATGAGGGTTTACGAAGGTTACGAAGGTTGCGGCAGCGCCAGCAGTAAGGACGATGATGCGCAAGGCAGAGCTACGGCAGCGCCAGTAGTCCGTCAAGGATGAGTTCTTCTCTGCGTCTCTCGACTCCAGGATACAACTGCCTTCCTGCTCTGGAGCTGCCCCAGTTATAGGGCTGGTGCCCTTTGATGTCCGGACCCTCGCACTTGGAGGTCGGGAGGTCCGGGATGAGGGAGTCCAGACACCCAGCAGGGGGGTGGAGCCAGCGCCCGGGGAGGCGATGGGCGAGCGGCACTTGGCGGGGGAGAACCATCGACGCCTCTTTCTCCCATTGACTTGCCAAGTAGCCCGCTCACCTCCTGGGTGGATGGTGGTGCCGGGATGTCTGAGGCCTGGCTAGGCCCAGGGTTGAGGTCGGCCGGGGGCCAGGCGGCCTCGTGGCGGAGTGTCCAAGATGGCGCCCAGGCTGGGCGCGCGGGCCAGTAGTGGGTCGGGCCCACGAGGTCGATATGTTCAGGGGCCGGGGTCCCGGAGGGGACGGAAGACGAGCAGTGGTGGTGTGTGGCCCTTGTGTGTCCGGGCTCGGGCCTGGTCGGGCCGAGGGGGGAGCGGCCCTTCATGTGGCCTGTCCAACACATACGCCCTTGCACTTTGGTGCAAGTGTGCCTGTTGTGAAACTTATTACAGTGCAGGGTGAAATGCAAGGCTGCACTATATCTTTGTAGTTATGGTTCAGCCTTGTGTTTCCGAAGAGGTGGAGCATGTCGGTAAGCCAAGGAGGCAAATGAAATGCTCTGCCACTTTGTTGTATATATGGTCTTAATTTTAATAACATAGCGCTAACATAGGCAGTTTTGCATTATTGTGCAAGGGTGTCAGCGTGCAGGGGAGGATTGTTTATGTTTAGGAAGGTTTTCCTTTTTGCATATAAATAATGTTAAAGATTTAAAGAATGTTTATGTGTATTATGGGACATCTCACTGCCTGTAAATAAACAAAGGCATGTTTATTTTTGTATGTGTGATGCGTAAGGCAGCACACAAAGAACAATAAAAAATTAGTGGAAATAAAAAAAATGTTTTTGTTTACTTAAGAGTAGGATTTGTTTTCTTTTAATTTTATTTGATGCTGCCCCCTATGTACAAGTGTGGCGTATATAGGAGTTAGCTCAAATTTAAGACCTTGATCACCGTGCTGTCAAGGTGGTGAAATGATGTGAAATGCATTATTTCTCCTTGTTTTTGCTTTTTCCCTGTGTACTGGCTTGTGCAGCACACATGGAAAAAGCAAAATGTCAGTGTGTGTACAGCAAGGTGTCACTTCCTAAATGCCCGTTTTATGCTAAGCATAATGTTCAAGGCAGCATTAAGCTATGTTATCAGTGTGCACACTGCTACACGCTGCATGCCACACACTGCTGCACACGTCAAACTGCTGCACGCCTCACATTGCTGCACGCCTCACTGCTGTATGTCACACACTGCTGCAACCCTCACACTGTTGCACGCCACACACTGATGCACGCCACACACTGCTGCACGCTGCACGCCACACACTGCTGCACGCCACACACCGCTGCACTCCTCACACTGCTGCACACCTCACACTGCTGCACGCCTCACACTGCTGCATTACTCACACTGCTGCACGCCACACACTGCTGCATGCCACACACTGCTGCACGCCGCACACTGCTGCACGCCTCCCACTGCTGCACGCCTCCCACTGCTGCATGCCACACACTGCTGCACGCCTCACACTGCTGCATGCCAGACACTGCTGCACGCCTCACACTGCCCTCACACTGCTGCACGCCTCACACTGCTGCACGCCGCACACTGCTGCATGCCACACACTGCTGCACACCGCACAGTGCTGCACGTCGCACACTGCTGCATACCGCACACTGCTGCACGCCATACACTGCTGCACGCTGCACACTGCTGCACCCCACACACTGCTGCACGCCTCACACTGCTGCACACCTCACACTGCTGCACTCCTCACACTGCTGCACGCCTCACACTGCTGCACACCACACACTGCTGCACGCAACACACTGCTGCACTCTGCACGCAGTACACACTGCTGCACGCCACACACTGCTGCACGCCACACACTGCTGCATGCCTCACACTGCTGCACGCCTCACACTGCTGCACACCTTAACTGCTGCACGCCTCACACTGCTGCATGCCTCACACTGTTGCATGCCTCACACTGCTGCACGCCACACACTGCTGCAAGCCACACACTGCTGCACGCCACACCCTGCTGCACGTCTCTCACTGCTGCAGGCCACACCTTGCTGCACATCTCTCACTGCTGCACGCCTCACACTGCTGTATGCCACACCCTGCTGCACGTCCCTCACTGCTGCATGTCCCACACTGCTGCACGCCTCACACTGCTGCAGTTCACACACTGCTGCACGTCACACACTGCTGCACGCTGCACGCAGTACACACTGCTGCACGCCACACACTGCCTGGCGCCTCACACTGCTGCATGCCTCACACTGCTGCACGCCTCAACTGCTGCACGCCTCACACTGCAGCATGCCTCACACTGCTGCATGCCTCACACTGCTGCATGCCTCACACTGCTGCCCACCACACACTGCTGCACGCCACACACTGCTGCACGCCACACCCTGCTGCACGTCACTCACTGCTGCATTCCACACCCTGCTGCATGTCTCTCACTGCTGCACGCCTCACACTGCTGCACGCCTCACACTGCTGCATTACTCACACTGCTGCATTACTCGCACTGCTGCATGCCACACACTGCTGCATGCACACACTGCTGCATGCCACACACTGCTGCATGCCACACACTGCTGCACGCCTCACACCACCACCACATCACTCAGGGACACCACCATATCACTCTGGGACACGGCCATATCACTCTGGGACACCACCACATCACTCTGGGACACCGTGACACCGCCACATCACTCTGGGACACCGCCACATAACTCTGGGACACCACCACATCACTCTGGGACACCACCACATCAGGACACCACCACATCACTCTGGGACACCGCCACATCACTTTGGGACACCGCCACATCACTCTGGGTCACCGCCACATCACTCTGGGACACCGCCACATCACACTGTTGCACGCCTCACAATGCTGCACACCTCACACTGCTGCACGCCTCACACTGCTGTATGCCTCACACTGCTGCACGCCACACACTGCTGCATGCCACCCACTGCTGCATGCCACCCACTGCTGCATGCCTCACAATGCTGCATGCCTCACACTGCTGCACGCCACACACTGCTGCACGCCACACACTGCTGCACGCCACACCCTGCTGCACGTCTCTCACTGCTGCACGCCACACCCTGCTGCACGTCTCTCACTGCTGCACGCCTCACACTGCTGCACACCACACCCTGCTGCACGCCTCTCACTGCTGCATGCCTCACACTGCTGCACGCCTCACACTGCTGCACGCCTCAGCTGCTGCACGCCTTACACTGCTGCATGCCACACACTGCTGCATGCCACACACTGCTGCACGTTGCACACAGTACACACTGCTGCACGCCACGCACTGCTGCACGCCACACACTGCTGCACGCCTCACACTGCTGCACGCCTCAACTGCTGCATGCCTCACACTGCTGCATGCCTCACACTGCTGAATACCTCACACTGCTGCATGCCTCATACTGATGCACGCCACACACTGCTGCACGCCACACACTGCTGCACGTCTCTTACTGCAGCATGCCACACCCTGCTGCACGTCTCTCACTGCTGCACGCCTCACACTGCTGCATTACTCACACTGCTGCATTACTCGCACTGCTGCATGCCACACACTGCTGCACGCCACACACTGCTGCACACCTCACACCACCACCACATCACTCAGGGACACCACCACATCACTCTGGGACACCGCCACATCACTCTGGGACACCGCCACATTACTCTGGGACACCACCACATCACTCTGGGACACCACCACATCACTCTAGGACACCGCGACACCGCCACATCACTCTGGGGCACCGCCACATCACTCTGGGGTACCACCACATCACTCTGGGACACCGCCACATCACTCTGGGACACCGCCACACCACTCTGGGACACCACCACACCACTCTGGGGCACCGCCACATCACTCTGGGACACAACCACATCACTCTGAGACACCACCACATCACTCTGGGACACGCCACATCACTCTGGGACACGCCACATCACTCTGGGACACGCCACACCACTCTGGGACACTGCCACATCGCTCTGGGACACCACCACATCACTCTAGGACACCACCACATCACTCTGGGACACGCCACATCACTCTGGGACACGCCACATCACTCTGGGACACGCCACATCACTTTGGGACACCACCACATCACTCTGGGACACCGCCACATCACTGTGGGACACCACCACATCACTCTGGGACACCACCACATCACTCTTGGACACCACCACATCACTCTGGGACACCGCCACATCACTCTGGGACACCGCCACATCACTTTGGGACACCACCACATCACTTTGGGACACCACCACATCACCTAGGGGCACCACCACATCACTCAGGGGCATCACTCATGGAACACCACCACATCACTCATGGAACACTACCACATCACTCACGGAACACCACCACATAACTCGCAGAATACCACCACATCACTCTGGGGCATCACTCAGGGGCACCACCACATCACGCTGGGACACCACCACATCACTCTGGGACACCACCACATCACTCTGGGACACCACCACATCACTCAGCCCAACCACAACAGCATCACTCAGCACCACAACAGCATCACTCAGCACCACAACAGCACAATCTTTGCTTGCTACCAACAAGCATTGCCATAGCCAATAGGACTCGCATTAGGGAAGTGTAAGCTATTGGCTTTGTGAATAGTAATGCTATTAATGTATATTTCAAAGCCAACACATATTAAAATAAATTGTCATTTACAATACCAAAAGCTCACACTTTCCTAATGTGAGACCTATTGCATTGAAAATGCTTGTTTTAGACAGCAGGCTCTCACCAGTGTCCACTTCATGGACACACCAGTTAGTCTGGCCAGAGGTAAGGGAAAAGAGCACAGCATACTGCTGCAGGACTTTCCTGCAGTCAGCTTGTTGTTGGGCAGAGAGAGTGTCTGACAAGATCACACCATCCACTGACCCATCTTTGGAACTGTAGGAGAGGAAGTCAGGGAGAGGCTCGCTATCTTCTTTCCGATCCTGATAGGGTATGAGGTGATTACATGGATGGCCCTTTTGGGGTTTCTGCAAGTGCCAAGGTCCACCAGATAGGTGACCTCCACTTTTCTTTCTAGGATAGGGTAGCATCCACTCCATTCGTCCTGGAGGGCCCTAGGAGCCTCAGCTCCAAAACCCACACCTTCTGCCCTGGTTGGAACTATACTAGTGCAGCCTTTTGGTCAAACCATTGCTTTTGGAGCTCCTGGGGGACCATAAGGTTTTTAGATGCTTTTTCCATGTACCCAGTCATCCTTGAAGGTATGCCAAGCACATACTCGACAATGTCTCGTTTGGGCTCTCGGAGTCATCTCTCCCGGTCTTCACTAGACACAATGGTCCCCTTACAGGATGTCCAAACAGAAAGGTCAAAGAGGGCATCCCCGCTCCCTTCTGTGGCACTTCTCTGTAAGAAAATGCAGGCATGGTAATAAGACATCTGTAGGAAAGTGGGTTTCTGTTGCAGTAACCCCCCACTTTGTGCCAGATTTCTGATGCACTTTGACTGAGAGTGTACTGGGTTCCTGCTAACCAGGTCCCAGTACCTGTGTTCCTTTCCTAAACTGTACCTTTATTTCCACCTTATGTCCCTTGTAAAGGGTACAACTGGTACCAAGGGCCTCACGACCAAAGAGGGCCGTAATGGCTACAGCATGTATTTTGCCAGCCTCAAAGACCTATCACCAAACACATACACACTGCCAGTGCAGACTCTGTGTTTTGGTGCAGACAAAACTTAAAAGTCGACATGGCACACATCCCTGTGTTCTGAAAATATGGTTTGTGATGTGTGGCACACTGAATTTCTCTGTGGGTTGTTGATGGTGTTTCAATTTTAAATGGAGTTTCTTAGGTGCTAGTTTGTTAGCTTCCTCTGACCTTGGGGAGTTAAGCTTGAAATTCCGTGGAAGTACACTGTTACCTTAATAACACTGTTCCCAACTTGCACTCATTGGAGACGTGTTCTCACCTTGTTTAAACAATTTAAATCCACATGGAAAAATGAAAGTAGTAAGAGGCTGTTTTCCAATTCAAATGTTCGTTGTTTAATATACCAATTTCATTGTTACTTCACAATGTTTGCAGTTTGTTGATATATTTCATTCATTATCTGAATTACATTCCATACATGGATAATGTTCATATTCCAAACTTCATATCCCTGTGCATTTCGGGACTGAGCCCTTCATCAGGGGAAACGTAAGCAATCTGAAAATAAAGGAATATCTTATTGTACCTAGGTTGGTCTAGTCTACCACAAACTAGCATATAGTTGAAAAGTGTCAGACCTTCAATAAAAGTACTGGCTTGTGGGCATGCAACAAAAACAGGAAAAGTGGTGGTGAGTGACGTATTGTGAAAATACTCATCAATTATATATGCCTGTGACACATATCCACAACGGATACTGTCAAGACTAAGATTCAATAAAGTTATTAAACAGGTGAAAAAAGAGATGTGGTCGTCGTCGCAAAACGAGTGGAATAAGCAGCTCGGGTGAAAAAAGTGAACAATCAAGAATGTATGGGTGAACAAGCCGGTCATCGTGCAGGCGGTAAAAATAATCGACGTGCATTATATGTGAATGTAAAAATGCTCTCGTGACTGTAAGGCAAACGATTATGTCATCGTAAACCGTCAATAAGTGGTGGCGTGTTCTGTAGTAATAATCTGCGTTCTTCGGAATACAAACAGTATATGCTCATATTAACACAGGTTGGCAATTACCCATCTAGTGAGCAGGCACAGAATGGCGGCTTTCTTTGTGCTGCTAGATCAAAACGCTAGGCATGCATTAACCCCGTGGGTTCCCGAGCTGCCTATTCCACTCATTTTGCGATGACGACCACATCGCCTTTTTCACCTGCCATGCCCACAAACCACTGCCTGTTATTAAGGAAACAGTGTACTTCCACGGATACACATCCCTGTGTGCCATGCCCACAAACCACTGCCTGTGGCATAGGTAAGTCACCCTACTAGCACGCCTCACCGCCCTAAGGCAGGGAGCGCTATACCAAGGCTGAGGACACAGCTGCATGAGCAATGTGCCCCTACAGTGGGTGTGCCCACTCACAGTCATTGTAAGTGCAGTGGAGCCATATCGAGTACATGGGCTGGGAGTTTGTCATTACGAACTCCACAGCCCCATGATGGCTTTACTGAATGCTGAGGAGTTTGGTATCAAACTTCTCAGCACAATGAAACCACACTGATGCCAGTGTTAGATTTATTGTAAAATGCACTCAGTGGGCATCTTTGTGATGCCTGGTGAAAAACTACCAACTCCCTCGTGTCAAGCTGACTGGTCTGCAACAGCCTGCCACTTCCAGACATGTTTCTGACCCCCTGAGGTGGGAGCCTTTGTTTTCTCATGGGTCAGGAAAAAAGCCTGCTTGGGTGGAGGTGCTTCACACCTACCCCCTAGCAGGAATAGCATTCATGGTAGTGAGCTTCAAAGGCTTCCTGCCCTTTGTAATGCTAGCCAGGGTCCCTCTAGCTAGTGGAGATGCCCTCCTGCCCCGTCCAGGCCCGACTTTTGGCAGCAAGGTTGGCGGGAAATATAGTAGTCAGGAGAGGTGTGTCCCTACTCTGCCATGACCAATCTAAGGTGCCCTGGACTGAGGTGACCCACTCCTTAGGAAATCCTCCATCTTGAATGGAAGGATTCTTCCCAATCAGGTTAGGGGATGCCCCCTTCCCATAGCGAGGGGACATACAAAGGGAGTAGTCACCCTAAAAGGCAAGTAACCCATTAACTACAATAAAATAAAATAACAAATAACTTTTCATACAAAATAGTTGGTCTTGGATTCAGTCTTTGAGGGTGTTTAATCATTTCTTGCCAGAGTGTGTTCAACAAATGCTTAATATAGCCCTTTGATAAGCCGAACTGCTCAACCACACCACCACAAATATATATTTTAGAATTATCTACTTAAACCCCTGGGGATCCACTGAACTCAATGCCCACTATACCTTTACTATATACAGAACCAGCTTCCTACAACATCCCATCTCCTTTTGAACTTTTCAGGGAGTACTGCCATCGTACCTTTCGTGGTCTTTTTGAATCTCTCAACAAGACCATTTGTTTGTGGCGGTTTGGTGTAGTGAACGTGTAACTCACTCCACATTCTGCCACATGAGTTTTAGGTAACCAGACATGAAGTTTGTACCGCTGTCTGACACCACCCACTTCAGAAAACCTACCCTGGTGATGATAACAATGAGGGCCCTAGCTACTGCAGGATTATAGTAGTCCTTTGGGGATCTGCATCAGGGTACCTGGCATAATGATCCACTACTACCAGTATGCATCTGTTCCCTGTTGCAGCTGGAGGGTCAAGGCCACCGACAATGGCAATCCCTACCCATTCAAAGGGACTCCCAACCACTGGAAGTGGAATTAAGGGGGCTTTTGTGTGACCACCTGCCTTGTCACTGACTAGAGAGGTAGCACAGGAGTTACAAAAGTCCTTCACCTTCTGGGACATACTTGGGCAGTAAAATGTGGCAACTTGCACGTTTTGGCCTGGCCAAGATGCCCAGCTAGGGGAAATTCATGAGCCAATGTGAGTAGGAACTCGCCATGCTGATGTAAAGTGGTCCCTCCTCCCAGTAGGTTCTGTGGGAGTTACTGACATCTCCCTTTTCCTGATCAGCAGCTTGCTGTTGCAGTCGTTCAAGAGTGAGACGGGTCCTCTGTTCCTGGCACATATCTTCCCTAGACTGTCCTCCTGGGCCCAATTGCTCTGCTATGTGAAGCCCAAGGTACTGGTGCTCAGTCCCTCTGAGGCTTAATGGTCTTCTCCTTGACGAGACGGGAACAGCGCTGTGTCTTTTCAGAAGCTGGTTTCCCAGTCTTCCTGCCTTTTCTCTTGGAAGGTTGGGCCATTATTCCAGGCTCCAGCTCTTCTTTTTCACCTCGGGCTTTGATGGTGCTCTTGCTTTTACATTGCAGCATTACATATTAACAGGAGGCAATACACCAGTGACAGCTTTTCTACTGGGCAATTCCCAAATATCGGTGCAGGTCATGTGCACGAGCATGGGAGGCAGCTGGAGCTAAAGCCTCTAAGGATGGATGGAGCCAGTCAGGAGGCTGCACACAGTCATCTGCACCAACAGAAAATCCTTAAAGAGCATGCTGACCACTTGCTTGTGTGTCCACTTCAGTGATGCACCGATGTCCTTAAAAATAGCCTCACATGGCTTGTGTGACCCATGGTAGGGCTGCCGGAGAAGCAGCATCAAGGGATGGAGAAGTCCAGTGCAGTCAAGGACACATTGAGGTCCTGCATTCGACCCATTACAGGGGCCACCAGTGTTGTGGGAAATACGTTTTCTTTCCCACGCCCTGCATTGCTAACAGCCACCAATTATAGGCATTCGAGAATGTTCCTTAGACTATGTCTTTCTGAGTTTTGAGAAATGCTGTGACATGATTTCCCAGAAGCCCCTTTAATCTCTGGACTATGCTCTGAGCTCTGGAGTAGCGTGTTTTCTGCTAAGCACCCATCCTCCCTACGCTGCCCAGTCTCTCTTTGCTTGCCCAGTCTCTCTTTGCTTGCCCAGTCTCTCTTTGCTTGCCCAGTCTCTCTTTGCTTGCCCAGTCTCTCTTTGCTTGCCCAGTCTCTCTTTGCTTGCTCAATCTCTCTTTGCTTGCCCAGTCTCTCTTTGCTTGCCCAGTCTCTCTTTGCTTGCTCAATCTCTCTTTGCTTGCCCAGTCTCTCTTTGCTTGCCCAATCTCTCTTTGCTTGCCCAATCTCCCTTTGCTTGTCCAATCTCCCTTTGCTTGCCTAATCTCCCTTTGCTTGCCCAATCTCCCTTTGCTTGCCCAATCTCCCTTTGGCCTGCCCAATCTCCCGTCGCCTGCCCATCCTCCCTTCGCCTGCCCATCCTCCCGTCGCCTGCCCATCCTCCGGTCGCCTGCCCATCCTCCCGTCGCCTGCCCATCCTCCAATCTTCCATTGGATCCCCACCGAGACAAGAAAGACTGTCACCCACGCACTGGTTACGAGTCGACTAGACTACGGAAACACCCTCTACGCCGGAATTACAGCCAAATTACCGAATAAACTCCAACGCATCCAAAACACATCAGCGAGACTCATTTTGGACATCCTTCGCCAAGATCACATTACCGGCCACCTGAAAGACCTCCACTGGCTCCCCGTCAACAAGAGAATAACGTTCCGTCTCCTCACCCACGCACACAAGGCCCTCTACAAACTAGGGCCCGAATGCCTCAACACTCGACTATCCTTCTACACACCCATCCGCCAACTAAGATCCTCCAATCAAGGCCTCACCGCAGTTCCGCGCATCCATAGATCCACCATGGGAGGTAGATCCTTCTCCTACTTGGCGGCCAAGACATGGAACTCACTCCCCACTCACCTCCGCCTTACACAGAACCACGTCTCTTTCAGAAAAGAACTTAAAACCTGTCTATTCGATAAATAATGAACCCCCTTCCCAAGCGCCTTGAGACCCTCTGGGTGAGTAGTGCGCTATACAAATACTTGAACTTGAACTTGAACTTCGCCTGCCCATCCTCCCGTCGCCTGCCCAATATTAAAAGAGCTGTGATACTCTGAGGCACCGATGACTTATTTGTTGTGCGATGACATGTGTCTCCCTCTTAGGCTGGAATCTTTCACAAAATGCATCTTGCTGACTCATGTAAACTATTCAGTGTTTAGTCCCCTGAGAATTGCTATTTTTTATCAGTCTTTTTGTTATATTTTTTAATTATAGATCTAATCTGTTTAGTTTTATATACCCGATTTACCCATTTTCTTGGATGTTATGTCTTGTTCACAGTGTGGGCTCTGACGGCCAGCTTTCCTCTATATTAACAAATTGGCCTAATTTCCTCTATAAACCAGGCATATTATGACTGACACCTGATTTAGATCTCTGCAGTAGTTACTCGATCACAACGGTGACTGACATCCTGTCTGCTGAAATATTAATCCCATTATATCCTAAAGGATTCGCCAGCGTTGTGATGGAGTGACCCGTCCGCCAAGATCTGAATCTGGCTGTGTATCTTTGATTTCATTCACAGGTGTCCTCAAGTACCAGTAACTATTTTTGGTTAACATGTTTTGGATTCTTTATATCTAAATACATTTTTTGATGTACATCTTATGAGGTTGAGTTTGTCTACACATTATTGAATACTGAATAAATAATGACTTTTACTTTCCACGGCAGTGTTGGCTGCCAAGGAGAAGGATGCACTGGGGGTTGGGGCCGAACTCGTCAGCCTCAGGCACCCCCGTCTCGTCTTCTCCGGAGAGGTCCATTGCAACGGTGTGGCGAAGATGATCAGGATGAAGCCCGGGATGTGCTGGTCCATCCTGCTGCAGACGGACCTGTGGCTGAAGCCAGTATTCCATTTCATAATCACAAGGATTCGCTCCGAGGAGCCATCACAGTGCACGCTCTTCATTGTGGACTAAAATAGTTCTTGAAAAGCGAACTAATGTAACTAAAGGATATTGTTTCTGATCCAACATTGCTTTCATTAGCAGTTACAAGTGAAGCTATTGGAAGCATATCGGTTACATTCCAGAGTTACGAGATAAAGGCTCAGAACAGATATTAATGTATTTCACAATAAGTGGTGGCTTTTTCACTGTATTTATCCACCATGTTGGCTTTCCAGCGATGGTATTCATTTGGAAGATTGTTTTTATCTATACTACTATTATAAAGAAAGAACACAAAGCTTTTGGCAAGGTAAACTCGGGAACCACAGCGCCAATCCACACACCCAATACATTGCTGTAATCCTCAGGGTGTGCAGATGGACATAGGCTATAGAAAAAAACAAAAATGTAAATTTAAAAATATAACTTAAAAAAAAAGTAGTGCCCTGAAAGTAGCACCGGCCGCGACGCTGACGGCCACGATGTAGTGCTGGCCGCAACGTACGTGATGACGATGAGGAGCGGCGGTGAAGTGAGGAGCTTGGGGAGGAGCGGCAGCTCAGGTAAGGCTCTGGGACACGGGACGGGTGGGAGCCGGTGCGGGAGGTTGGCCCGGAACAACTGCGGTAAGGGTCAGGGTCTGGGGGCAGCATTTCAGGCTTGCGTGCACTCCCGCCCGCCATGACATTGTCCGGGACACAGACAATGTCGTGGCGGGCGGAGGGCGGGTGGGAGTGCACGCAAGCCTGAAATGCTGCCCCAGCCCCCTTCTGCCCCGGGCAACGCTGGGGTGGGCTGCTAGTAAGGTATATATAGTTATCAAATGTTATATTCGTTTTCAAAAAATGTATTTTGTATGGATTATGTATAGCCCTGACTGAAGTTCTTCTGAAAAAGGATAGAAGCGCGTTGGCTGACCTTGGATCGTGACATGTTTGTCATTCGGGACCTTAGGATCGAGCGCATATCAACATAGGATCACTTATATGTGCTGCTTTTTTGGCAGCGATCTGTAATGCAGCTGGGAGCTGGTGCAGGTGCAGTCGCACCAAAAAATATTCAGTTGGACTGACAGGGAGCATGATGTGGTTTTTGCCTTGGCAAATTATTTAGATTTAAAGTTGGTTTTGGGGTTTGGGGGCGAGAAGGATTAACTGATCAAGTCAGTATGCCTATGTAGTGCACAGCTCCCATGCAGGGTCACTAGGAACTTTTTATCACTGCAGGGTAGTGGGAGTGTGCCTGAGTAGGTACAGGTGCAGATGTGGGTCAGAGGGTCTTCCAGATCAGGGCTGCTTGCAGAGCGGGTCAACATTTGCCCTTTGATGCAAGATGAAAGCCAGAGGTACAGATGAAATGACCTTTACAGCTTCTTATCAACTGCATGTGACAATGGAGGCTAATTTTACAGCCAAGGTAGAGGGGGGTGGAATAGGCATTTGAAAGGAAGACTTGTCATTTTAAACTTGATACGGTCCTGAATTGATTTCATTGAAATCTTAGTCACTTCTATGTTCTATAATTTTGTGTGGTTGTCGTCTTGGGCACTACCTCTTCTTTGGTCAGATCTTACACCTTTAACTTAATACTCCAAGCGCAAGTTAAGTGACTTAAATGATCATGTGAGGTATTGGTTGACAAGCTCAGCGAGGCTTTTCTACTCATTAAATAAGAGGCATTACTGTGACAAAAGGACAAGCCACCATATTCTGAAAAAGACTGAGTTGACAACTTAAGTTATTGAATACCCGCAAGTCAGATTGTTCACATGTTGTTCAGAGGCAAGATGCAAAGATGCAGTGGCACAGATTGAAGAAGAGGAACCTCTACTAATACTGTCATCACTGGAAAACTTCACCCCTCTTACAGAGGAGCTCTTTTTCAGTCTGGCCCATAATGTGTCATCTGGGTCACCTCTAGACCCCCTTCCGCACAGGATCTGGAAGGAATATGGGCCAGAGCTGTTCCCCTGGATGCATCAGATCTGTCGCCAATCTCTTGAGGAAGGCATAGTGCCGGAAGCATGGAAGCAGGCAGTGGTTACCCCCCTGCTTAAAAAGCCTTCGCTGGACCCTACTATTCCGGCGCACTTCAGGCCCATTTCCCTCCTGCCCTTCCCGATAAAAATTGTGGAAAAGGTGGTCAGTAGGTCCCTGTCAGGATATCTGGAAGACAACTGCCTATTGGACAAGGACCAATTTGGCTTCCGCCCAGGCCACGGAACAGAAACTGCATTGGCAACCATGTTGGACACCCTTCGAATGCGAGCCGACAATGGCAACTCCTCAGTCTTGGTGCTGTTGGGCATGTCGGCCGCATTCGACACGGTTAGCCATGCACTTCTGCTAAGTAGGCTGGAAAAACTGGGCGTGAAGGGCAAGGCCCTGAGGTGGATACAATCCTACCTGACAGGTAGACAACAGGTGGTGACCCTAGCGCCCTTTTCATCTCCCAAGTCCCTGGTAAGTCATGGAGTAACTCAGGGCTCCTCGATCAGCCCTATTCTTTTTAATATTTATCTGCAGCCCCTGATCCCTATGATTAAATCCTATGGTGTAGATTTGATAAATTACGCAGACGACACCCAACTGGTGTTCTCCTTAGAAGGAAGACAGGCGGTGACCATGGAGACCTTTCAGCACTGCATGAGCAGGGTCTCCAGGTGGCTGACAATAAACTCCCTTCAATTTAATGAGGGGAAGACAGAGGTAGTTTACTGCTCGTCAGCCAAACTGAGTCAACAACCTTCCCATGAGATCAGGCTTGCGCCGGGAGCTGATCCTTGCATCCCAGTCAAGACCGTGTGCAGTCTAGGGGTACTGTTTGATGCGGATCTCCAAATGACCTCTCAGACCAATAAAACCATCAGTGTCTGTTTTGGACTGCTGAAAGCGCTCAGACAGATTTTGCCCCTTCTGCCTGATGAGTCTAGACCGCTAGTGGTTAGGAGTGTGATCCTGGCCAGACTGGACTACTATAATTCCTTATATCTAGGGGCCCCCTTATACATCTTACAGGGGCTCCAGAGGGTCCAGTCTATAGCGGCCAAGCTGGCACTTAAAATACCTCGCAGTTCCTCCACTACGTTGGCGCTAAGAGACCTACATTGGCTGCCAATCTGGAGTAGAGTCGCTTTTAAGTCCCTATGTATTGTGTACCGAGCCCTGCACAACACGGGACCTATCCCTTTACAGGAAAGGCTCACCTGGTATAGGCCCTCCAGGTCCCTGCACTCCTCTAGCCAGGGTTTGGCAGCAACTACCAGGATCAGGAGATCGAAGATGGGAGGCAGAGCTTTCTGCACTTCTGCATCTAGGCTGTGGAACGAGCTTCCCCAAAACATCAGGCAAATTGACACCCTACTGGGATTCAGAAAGAGCCTGAAAACATGGCTGTTCGCCAAAGTCTAATTCCCGTGATTCTATCTAATAGTTCCGGCAGCTGTTTTATATGTCACGACAGCTAGTGTATTGTTGTACCATCTGACTACTTCCTGTTTGTGCGCCAGGATACCCGTAGGGTGACAGTTGGGCGTTACAATAATAAATACAATAAAATACAATACAATACAAGATTCGCACTCTCGGCAGAGCCATACATTTTTCTGTCTTGTCGCAGTTCAGGAAGAGGCTCACAATGTACTTCACGTGGTCAGTGGCCCAAGAGATGCTGCCAGCCCCTTCAACCAGAGGTGATACCCTGCAGAGCTGAGTGATACCACCAATAACAGCACATCTGACAACTTTTACGGTTTTCAGTACTTTGTATAGGACACACAGGTTGCCTTCCCAAGCTTAAAGGCAAATCATCTTGCAAACTTCCTGACCCTTCTGGTAACCAGTTTGGCTAGCGTTCTGGTCGACCACTTATTCACAGTTCATACTGCCATGAAGACTTTTGCATGAATCAGGCTATCATTTTTGGTCTGTTGGTGATAAGATGTTAAAGTCCAAGTTCACACCCCATGAGAAGACATAAAACGACTGCCTCAGCTGGAAATCACGGATGGGAAAAAGAACATGGGAGAAGAGTGCAAGTAGTGCCCCAATGAACATAGCCTCGCCAGGTCTCATCATGACAGGGAAGTGCAAGGTTAGCTTTTCCTTGAATCAATCAGGGTTCTTATAGAGCACAGCTAATCACCCGTTAGGATCTCAAGGTGCGGTGAGGGTTCTGCAGTTCTGTCAAAGAGCCAGGTCTTGAGGTCCTTCGTGGATTGAGGCAGGGAAGGGGATTGCCTGAGATGTAGAGGTAGATAGTTCCAGTTCTTTACATTGAGGTAGGAGAAGTATCTTCCTCCGGCTTAGGTCTTTCAGATCCTTAGGACAGTGGCGAGGGCCTGTTGGGCGGAGCAGAGTTGTCTGGTGGGTTTGTAGAAGGAGAGTCTGTGGTTGAAGTATGCAGGTCCAGTATTGTGGAGGGCTTTGTAGGTGTGTGCGGGGAGCTTGATGGTGATTCTTTTGTTGATTGGAGCCAGTGAAAGTCTCTCAGATGACCAGAGATGTGGCTGTGGTGGGGGATGTCCAGGATAAGTCTGGCAGATGTGTTCTGCTCTGCAAATTCTTTTGGAGTTTTTGGGGGCACTGCCGTCATCGAGCTTTGTGCTGACGAGCGCCTGGGTGACCGTTCTCCTGGACTCTGTGGGGATCCACTTGTAAATATATCAAGTCGGGCGGAATGTTTGGAAGCAGGAGGATGAGACAGTGTTGATTTGGCGGTTCAATCCGAGCGAGTAGTCAAGGATGATGCTAAGGTGGCATGCGTGGTCGGTGGGTGTATGTGTGGGAGTGTTCCGAGCGCTACAGGCCACCAGGAGTTGCCCAGGCAGAGGGAGTGGTGCTCAGGATGAGGAATTTTATTTTGTCAGAGTCAAGTTTGAGGCAGTTGTCCTTCATCTGGACAGTAACTGCCTTCATTCCGTTGTGACAGATGCTCTTTGCATCTGTAGGTTCGTCGGTGAGGGAAAGAATCAGCAGGGTGTCGCCAGCATAGGACGGGAGAAAGGGCATTACCTTTCTCTAACTTGTGTCTGCTGCATTCAGGGTCTCTTAGTATTCTTTTTACACTAGTGTTTCGGACTTAAGCTCTCTGCTCTAACAAGTTGTGGGTTTGCCTTAAGACCAATTTTCAAAAGTTCTTTTACTCCCAGCCACCAGTAGTGCCTTGCTGGTACTCTCTTTTCAGATGCGTAATTTTCATATGTACTCAGTTGCTCACAGTCTGCAATGAGTCTTTAACCCATAGCTAACTGAGTTCATTACTTTTACCTTCTTTTCTTATCATGTAGGCAGTGCTCCGCTGAGTAGGAATGTTGTCAGGGGGAAGAATCTGGACTCTGTCCTCCCAGAGCACCAAACAGCTGCTGTTGAAGATCAATACAAGGATGTGGCAGGTAAGTTCCAGCTTGCCCTGCTTCACAAGAAGCATGTGAGCTGATAGGCCTTGGGAAAATCGAGGGATCTTGTAAGAGTTTCAGGATGCCCCACTGACGCTGTGGAACCTTTCAGAGGACTTTGTTTGGACAGGCCAGTGGGGCGTGACCCTTAGATGAGGCCACCAATGTTTTGTGTGTTCAGGAAATGGGCCGGCTGCACACGGAAGGCTATGGAGCTAGGACTTCCCCTTCGCACCTCGGATCTGTATCTATAGCAGGTTTTCTTCCAGTAGTCTGTGTTTGAGTTTAGTGCTGGACCAAGAGTCCTGAAGACTTCCAGTGAAAATACTTGTCTAGGCTCCTGCAACCTTGTAGGAAGCTGGCTCTTTATACAGTAGACAGAAACGAGGTACACTGTATAAAGAGTCCAGGCAACCCTTCTTGGTTTACAGAGACAAAATTGATTACACTAAATGCTCTTTTTTGTGGTAGTGTGGGTGAGCAGTTAGACTTATCAGAGGGCAGTGCTAAGCATTTATTTACTCACAAAGGCAATAAATAAAAGGCACGCCCAAGAAGAAATCCATCGTATTTATATAATATGTTTTGGCACCAAGAACTTTGCCATCAAGTGAGTACTTTTTAAAATATCCATTTTTAGAGGTAAGTAAAATGTTCACCTATGCGTCTTTACGCAGTGCTTTCCTATGGGTTGAAAGGCATATGTTGCATACACTTATTTACGGTCAGTTTCTGGGGGTCTCCTTCAGGACTCAAGGTCATAGGGAGCCAGGGTCCAAAGTACCACCAGCCATTACTCATTACCTGCCCTGTGACATCTGGGTGCAGAGGTGCTAGTCGGGTAGGTAGCTTTGCCTGTTACGCTGGTGGAAAGAAGGGGGGGCACCTAGAAACAGAGTGCAGAGGGAGACTTAGGGACAAGTCTGGAAGCTCCCAACGGTGGGGCTTGGGTTCAAAAGGCGGCACAGTTGGTTCGTTTGTACCCAGGCTTGGGCATTCAGGTGCAGAGTGGAAAGGTCGGCTGGGCTCTGTATGTTCATGGTCTTAGCGGTTCTAGGTCTATCTGCCAGGATCGGTATGTAGGGGAGACCAGTCATGAGTTTAGACTTCGCCTTAGCGAACATAGGTCTGCCATCAAGAACAATAGAAGAGGGGCCCCACTTGTGACACACTGGCATGAAATGGGACATTCACCGAGTGAACTTAGATGAAGAATCCTGGAGAAGGTACACAATCCTCATGACAATAATATCAATGGCTTAAGGGCCAAAAGAGAGGTGTTTTGGATTTATACCCTGCAGATGGCTGTCACAGGTTTAAATGCCCTCCTGTAAGCCGCGCTGCTTCTGCCCACACTTAGGTGTGCGACCCCCAGTTTGAACAGTTCTTCCTGCTCTCCACTCTAGTTTTTCCCTTCTTTCTTTATCCCCCTTCATCCTATTTTTTTTCCTTCTTTTGTCCCCTTACCCTTCCCTGTCTCCCTCCCCTCCCTTCCCTCCTTACCATTATCAAATTATTTTTCTATTACTTTTTATTTTACATTTTTGTTTTTTTTTAATTAGTAGCCCTTATTTTTGCTCATTTTAACCCCCCCCCCCCCCCCCCCGGTTTGCTCCAGTTTCACCTTTCCCTTTCTTTCCTGGTTTTTATTTTAATTTTTCTATTGGTTGGTCTTTTTATCATTTTTTTGTATTCTTTATCACCTCGTTTTATTTATTCTGTCCTTCTCCCTCTCCTGGGCTGCCACCCCCGGGCCGTCTGGGTCCCCACCCACCCTGCCTTCGACTGCCTATTATTATTGTCCTGGTTACTGGATTCCCGGTATAGCATTCCTCTATCTGCGCCCTCTACCTTTTCCATCATGGCCACCACTATGATTTCCTCTGTTAGTGTTCTTTTGTTGCCTTATTCCTATGTTATCCGGCTGTGCCATACCTCCTTTGGCTTTCTTTGACCATTCCATTATGGCCGCCATGGTTTATTTTCCCCCTGTCCACTTTCCATTTCTGGTCTTTTCCATTGTGATTCCGCCTATCCGGTACTTCTGCCTGAATTTATAGACCTTAAGCTAGCCTCGGTGTTGGACAGGCCACATGAAGGGCCGCTCTCCCCCGGCTCAACCAGGCCCAAGCCTAGTCACGCAAGTACCACACACCACCATTGCACGTCCTCCGTCCCCTCAGGGACCCCTGCCCTCGAACACGTTAACCTCGTGGGTCCGATCCACTGCCGGCCCACGCGCCCAGCCCGGGCCGCCATCTTGGACACTTCACCACGAGGCCGCCTGGCCCCCGATCGACCTCAACCCTGGGCCTAGCCCGGCCTCAGACATTCCGGCACCACCCTCCACCCAGGAGGTGAGCGGGCTACTTGGCAAGTCAATGGGAGAAAGAGGTGCCGATGGCTCTCCCCCGCCCAGTGCCGCTCGCCCATCGCCTCCCCGGGCACTGGCTCCACCCCCCTGCTGGGTGTCTGGACTCCCTCATCCCGGACCTCCCGACCTCCAAGTGCGAGGGTCCGGACATCAAAGCACGCCAGCCCTATAACTGGGGCAGCTCCAGAGCAGGAAGGCAGTTGTATCTTGGAGTCGAGAGACGTAAAGAGGAACTCATCCTGGACGGACTACTGGCGCTGCCGTAGCTCTGTCCTGTGCACCATCGTCCTGCCTGTTGGCGCTGCCACAGCCGTCGTAACCTTCATCCTTCATCGTCGTCGGGATCTGCTGGCGTGGCCGCGGACCGTTGTAACCGTCATCTTTCACCGGGACCTGCAGGCTCCGCCGCGGACCGTCGTCCTTCCTTCATCCATCTCGGGACCTGCTTGGCTCCTCCACGGCCCGATCATCTAGAACGCCGAGCTCGAGGATTGAGAGCTATTTTGTACTCATTGGTAACTAAGACTGTCCCGCTACCCCTTTCCTCAGCCAGAGATCAGAACCGAGGGGACCCCTGAGTCCAGACCTCCTTGTATCATACCAACGTAACCTAAGAATTGCATATAAAGTCTCGTTAACCTTCCATCTTGTGTGGTGTCCGTCTGTGGGGGGGAAGTTACTTGTCTGTACAGTCGTTGGAGACGGCTCTCCCTGGAGACCTCTCCCCGTAATCTCGGCCGACCCTCCCGGTCCGTCTAACATTGGTGGCCAGCGGCGCGATCCGAATCACCGCATAACGTACAGAGAGTAGCTCACCCCACAACGAACCACAATGTCAACTAAAGAGAGCGGATCAACTGAGAAATTCCAAATGGAAAAACTAGAGGAGTACAGCCATCGTGAACTAAAGCAGTTCTGCATCGAACTAGGTATCGCTACCACCGGACTAAGCACCAAGGACGATTTTAAGCATGCCCTAGAATCTTGGGCAGAGACCGGGGATGTCGAAGCCCCTGAGCAAAGCACCGCGAAAAAAACCAACACGGCCCCTGAAGGGCAAAGAACCAGCCTCTCGCAAGACGAGATCCAAGAAAGAGAAAAAACCCGACTACACGAACTAGAAATGGCCCGACTCAAGATGGACGTAGAACTCAAGTTGGCCGAACAAAAAATAAACTTAGAGCACCTACGTCTCCGAGAAGAAAGAGAGGAGAAACAGAGGCAAAGGGAGCTCGAGGAAAAGAAACTAGCGTACGAGCACGAACGGAACCTAGCCGAGATCAACCTGCGCAAGCAGAATAAAGAGTTAGGGGTGCCCGAGAGACCACACACCCCAGGGACCACGGAGAAAAAAGTACACATCCCCAAGGATGTTGTCCGAGAATATTTTCGAGAAGACGACATCCAGCAATGGTTTAAGGCCTATGAAATCGCTATGACTGCGCACCGGATCGATAGAAACGATTGGGGAGCCGGCCTATGGGGCAAATTCCTCAATGAGGGCCGCGATACCCTGTTACAGCTCCCAGACCACCAGATGACCTCCTACGACCATATGAAAGCGGCCCTCCTCACCCGCTATGGCCTCACGCCCGAGATGTACCGTCAGAGGTTCCGAGACTGCACACGCATCCCGGGTACAACTTGGGTGGACTATGTAACGTACTTTAGCCGAGCTTTCGAAGGCTGGATTAGAGGGAACAACGTCACGACCTACGAGCAGCTGTTCAATCTAATGGTATGGGAGCATCTGTCCAACAATTGCTTCATTGAACTACGCCAACACCTCCTCGACAGCAAGTTAACCGATCCCCGGCAGCTCGCAGCCGAAGCTGACCGGTGGGAGATCACCAGAGTGGGCCGGAATGGGTCCTACGAGCAGAACAGGAACAACAATGGTCACCACCGACCCAGAGGAGGAGGAGGGGGCCAAGGACGAGGAAGAGACAACACTCCGGCCGCCCCCGCTACCAGCACCACCCCCCCGGCCAACCGGGGCAGCACCCCGGCGCGACCGGGGTACAGAGCCAATGTTACATGTCACCGATGCCAACGAGTCGGCCACTATGCAAACGACCCAAGCTGCCCGCAGTATCAGAGTCCAAAACCCCGCCATGTGGCCGCCGCGGCACTAGGGGAAGAACAGATCTCCGAGGAACAAGAAACAGACGAGCAAGAGTATCAAGAGTGGGAGCCAGCCGCCATGACTCTCGCGTGCTTAGGGGGAAGAGACATGGTCCCGCGGGTCCCCCTACCCGCTAACACCCAGAAGTACAGCCAATGGGTGAGCATCAATGGACAACGGGCCGAAGCCCTTCGGGACACCGGGGCCAGTGTGACAGCCGTCCGCTGTCATCTGGTGACCCCAGAACAATATCTACCGAACATTCTCTGCCCTGTGCGATCAGCCGACAACTCGGAAAGTCTGTGTCGGATGGCCTGCGTCCCCTTTGAGTGGGGAGGGGTCTCCGGCATGTTGAAGGTAACGGTCCGAGACGACGCCCCCGTGGACTG
The DNA here is from genome assembly GCF_964263255.1 of Lissotriton vulgaris. NCBI lineage: Eukaryota > Metazoa > Chordata > Amphibia > Caudata > Salamandridae > Lissotriton > Lissotriton vulgaris. The sequence goes on from NW_028250124.1 coordinate 681,299, forward strand.
CCTCCTCGGAAATGACCTGGAGAGCTCCCCGTGGGCAGCCGTGGAGCGAAAAGAACACTTGGGGATGTTGGGCGTCCCGGACTGGGCGTGCGTCACCACCCGGTCCATGGCCGCCCGTGCCAACCATCACCCGGAAGAACCAGAATGGCCGGCGCCACCGCCTCCGGTCGCCCCAGCCGAGACCCCCGACCATGACACCCCCCTCGAACTTGCTCAACCTTCCGACCTCGCTAACCTTGACCAGTGGGCTCAAGAGGGGGGACCCACACAAGAACAATTTCGCCAGGAACAGAAGACCTGTCCCTCCCTCGAGGGACTCCGCCAACAAGCGCTCGCCCAAAGCGCAGGGGATACCTCCGGAACTCATTGGGTCTACTGGGACAATGATCTGTTGTACAGCGAGCAACGAATCGCCGAGCTGGGGGCCAACCGAGTACTAGTAGTGCCCCTCCGCTTTAGAGACTTCCTGCTAAACCTGGCCCACGATGTCCCCCTGGCAGGGCACCTGGGACAGGATAAAACCTACAGTCGCCTAGTGACCCACTTCTTCTGGCCCAAAATGAGAAACGATGTGCACCAGCATTGCCGATCTTGCCCCACGTGCCAAGCCAGTGGAAAGAGCGGCCGCAAACTAAAGGCCCCCTTGCAACCCTTTCCAGTAGTCACGACCCCATTTGAGAGGGTCGGAATAGACATTGTGGGACCCCTGGACCCGCGTACAAGACAAGGCCATCGCTTCATTCTGGTACTAGTGGACCACGCCACCCGCTACCCTGAGGCTATCCCTCTCCGGACCGTGACAGCCCCAGTGGTCGGCCGGGCCCTGATGGGGATCTTCTCCCGTGTGGGGTTCCCCCGAGAAGTCGTCAGCGACAGAGGCACGAACTTTATCTCTAAATACATGAAGTCCCTCTGGCAACAGTGTGGGGTCACCTACCGCTTCACGACCCCCTATCACCCCCAAGGAAACGGACTTGTTGAGCGGTTCAATCGCACGCTAAAAGGGATGATCGGGGGATTGGAAGAGCCCCTCCGTCGCCAGTGGGATGTGCTGCTGCCGTGCCTCCTCTTCGCCTACCGGGAGGTCCCACAGAAGTCCCTAGGCTTCAGCCCATTCGAACTGCTATATGGGCACCCAGTGCGGGGGCCGCTCAGCCTGATCAAAGAAGGCTGGGAGATGCCTCCGGCCAAGAGCCCTCCAGATGTCTTCCGGTACCTCCTCACCCTCCGCAACCAGTCCCGGCGGTTCAGAGACCTAGCAAAAGCCAACCTAGAGGCCAGTCAAGAGGACATGAAGAAATGGTATGACCAGAACGCCTCATCCATTGAATTCGAGCCGGGGCAACAGGTATGGGTAATGTCCCCCACGGAGCCATGCGCTCTCCAAGACAAATGGACGGGACCCTTCAAGGTAATCGAGCGCAAGGGTCCTGCCACCTATCTGATCGATATGGAGTCCTCCCGGAATCCACTCCGAGTCCTCCACACCAACAGACTGAAACCCCACTTTGCACGAACAGAACTCAGCCTACTGATGGCCACAGACAATGGGGTTGAAGACGACTCCGAGCCTCTCCCTGACCTCTTGCGGACCCAGGAGCAAGACGGCTCCGTGGATGGGGTCCGACTCTCGGAGACCCTCACCAGAGAACAACGCCAGGAGTGCCAAGCCCTCCTGTCACGGTTCGCCAGTCTGTTCTCCCTCACCCCAGGTGTCACTTCCTGGTGTGTGCACGATGTGGACACCGGAGACAGCCCTCCTATCCGCCACCGGGCCTACCGCGTACCTGATCGGGTACGGGCCTGCATCCAGGCGGAAGTAGCTAAGATGCTCACGCTCGGGGTCATCGTGCCCTCAGACAGTCCATGGGCCAGCCCGGTCGTACTGGTCCCCAAGGCAGCCGCCCCCGGAACCACACCAGAACTCCGGTTCTGCGTCGACTACCGGGGCCTGAATGAAGTCACCAGAACGGACGCACATCCCATCCCCCGGGCAGATGAACTGGTCGACCGAATGGGAGCTGCCCGCTACCTCAGCATCTTCGACCTGACAGCAGGTTATTGGCAGATCGGCCTCACACCCCGAGCACAAGAACGTTCTGCCTTCTCCACCCCCGATGGCCACTACCATTTTACGGTCATGCCCTTCGGCATGAAAAATGCCCCAGCGACTTTCCAACGGCTCGTCAATCAGGTCCTGGCGGGGCTCGAAGAGTTCAGCGCCGCCTACCTAGACGACATCGCTGTGTACAGCCACCATTGGACCGAGCACCTCCACCACCTCCGGGCAGTGCTGCAAGCCCTTCAGCGAGCTGGCCTCACGATCAAGGCCAGCAAGTGTCAAATTGGACAAGGGTCTGTGACCTACCTCGGACACCAGGTGGGAAGCGGCCTAGTGGCCCCTCTACAGTTGAAAATTGCCGCCATCCAGAACTGGCAGCCCCCTATCACCCAAACCGAGGTACGAGCCTTCCTGGGCCTCACGGGCTACTACCGAAGGTTCGTGAAAGACTATGGTACCATAGTGGGGCCTCTCACCGAACTCACGTCAAAGAATCAGCCCAAGAAGGTGAACTGGACCCCAGAGTGTCAAGCGGCATTCGAACAGTTGAAGGCCGCCATGTGTTCCGCTCCTGTGCTCCAGGCCCCAGACTACAGCCGGGAGTTCGTCGTCCAGACGGACGCCTCCGACCAGGGCATTGGGGCGGTCCTGTCTCAGGTGAACACCGAAGGCCTTGATCAACCGGTGGCCTTCATCAGCCGGAGACTCCTACCACGGGAGCAACGCTGGAGCACCATAGAGAGGGAAGCCTTCGCCGTGGTATGGGCCCTCAAGAAGCTCCGGCCCTACCTTTTTGGCACCCACTTTCGGGTACAGACTGACCACCGACCCCTGCAGTGGTTGATGCATATGCGGGGGGAAAACCCAAAATTGCTACGCTGGTCCATCTCCTTGCAAGGTATGGACTTCACAGTCGAACACCGGCCTGGGTCAGACCACGCCAACGCGGATGGCCTGTCCCGGTTTTTCCGCCTCGACGAGGAGAGTCCCCAAGAGGATGGGTAACTCTCCCCGCCTTCAGCTGGGGGGGACGCATGTTGGACAGGCCACATGAAGGGCCGCTCTCCCCCGGCTCAACCAGGCCCAAGCCTAGTCACGCAAGTACCACACACCACCATTGCACGTCCTCCGTCCCCTCAGGGACCCCTGCCCTCGAACACGTTAACCTCGTGGGTCCGATCCACTGCCGGCCCACGCGCCCAGCCCGGGCCGCCATCTTGGACACTTCACCACGAGGCCGCCTGGCCCCCGATCGACCTCAACCCTGGGCCTAGCCCGGCCTCAGACATTCCGGCACCACCCTCCACCCAGGAGGTGAGCGGGCTACTTGGCAAGTCAATGGGAGAAAGAGGTGCCGATGGCTCTCCCCCGCCCAGTGCCGCTCGCCCATCGCCTCCCCGGGCACTGGCTCCACCCCCCTGCTGGGTGTCTGGACTCCCTCATCCCGGACCTCCCGACCTCCAAGTGCGAGGGTCCGGACATCAAAGCACGCCAGCCCTATAACTGGGGCAGCTCCAGAGCAGGAAGGCAGTTGTATCTTGGAGTCGAGAGACGTAAAGAGGAACTCATCCTGGACGGACTACTGGCGCTGCCGTAGCTCTGTCCTGTGCACCATCGTCCTGCCTGTTGGCGCTGCCACAGCCGTCGTAACCTTCATCCTTCATCGTCGTCGGGATCTGCTGGCGTGGCCGCGGACCGTTGTAACCGTCATCTTTCACCGGGACCTGCAGGCTCCGCCGCGGACCGTCGTCCTTCCTTCATCCATCTCGGGACCTGCTTGGCTCCTCCACGGCCCGATCATCTAGAACGCCGAGCTCGAGGATTGAGAGCTATTTTGTACTCATTGGTAACTAAGACTGTCCCGCTACCCCTTTCCTCAGCCAGAGATCAGAACCGAGGGGACCCCTGAGTCCAGACCTCCTTGTATCATACCAACGTAACCTAAGAATTGCATATAAAGTCTCGTTAACCTTCCATCTTGTGTGGTGTCCGTCTGTGGGGGGGAAGTTACTTGTCTGTACAGTCGTTGGAGACGGCTCTCCCTGGAGACCTCTCCCCGTAATCTCGGCCGACCCTCCCGGTCCGTCTAACACTCGGTTTTTAGGTCGAAGCCTGCATTGCAGGGCATGCCCTGCTGCAGGCAAAGAGATATTGTGAGCAGGGGGTTTCAGTATGGCATGAAGCCACGCCCCTTTTTTCCATTGGCAGGCCTCTGGAAACGGAGGCCTGCCATTGGAAAAAGCTCCTGTTTAGCAGATTTGTCTGCTCTGGATCCCGCCTCTCGAGGACTCCATGACCTGCCTTACGGTAGCACGACAATATTTTTAGAAATATTGCCTTGGCAACCATGAGGCAGGTCAGGGAGTCCTGGAGGGGCGGGATTCAGTATCCTCTTTCCTCGGCGGTGGAGCAGGTAGGGGAGAGGCGGTGCTTGTTTTTTTTCTATTTTGGGACGGTGTTTACTGCGTGTGCTACAGCTGCTAGAACACATTTATCCTCGTGCATTTCTCACACAGTGCAGCCCACGCTCAGTGTGGGGCCGGCAGGCCCCACCCTGCAACAGCGAGAGTTCCCTCATTGTGCTGGCTAAATCTGTAATGCTTACAAGAACACCAATCCCCCGCCACCCCCCCCCAACACCTCAACTTCACTCGTGGTGTGCACTTGCTCACAGAAGAGGGGTGCATTCTTCTGCGACAGCCTCACTTGTTTTAAGAGGGTCAGTGCATACTCGCACGGGTGGAACTCCAGAACCAATTCTGGCAGGCATGGAGGTGGGGTGAGAAAGTCGGTAATTGGCTTCTCCAAACTCCCCATCCTTCATGCGAAGATTGGAACCAGCTGTTTACCCTTAGGCCCTTCCCCGGACCCTGGCACAAACATCACCGTTTTCTGCTGTGAAGAAAATGGCCACAGAGGATCTTGTGGCGTTGCGTCCTCTGCAGGTTTTAACTGGGATTACTAGCCAGCCCCAGTGACCGGAACATGACGTGATTGTAGTAAACATTCCACTGAAAAGCACCCATCGCCTTTTAATAATTCGTTAAAGCATAAATCGCCTTGAGCCTCTCGAAAAATAATTTCCTCTTTGAAAAGTTGTAAATAAACGTAGATGTAAGTTGTAGATCAAAGTCAGGTTTATTCTTAACACCCTAACCATCAGCTACCAGGCAGCAACTGAATACACAGGAATACTCATCACCTAAACATTCTAGGTTCCATGGAACAGACCTATAATAGATATAAAGAGAATACTACACATCCTCTTTGTTATAACAAGATAGAACTTGCAGATATAATACAAATAAAACAACTTCATGAAGCAAGCATCAAAATTACAACATAGAACAGTATACAGGGAAAGGAATCACAACACAAGAAAATATGAAGAACTTTCAAGTGGTGTAATCTTTGAGATAAGATGGTACTTTCTTAACACGTGTACTAAATCTATTTGGAGGCACCATTGTGCCATTAGAAGAGATGGTTTGACGTGCACAAGTATCCATATCAGAATTGCATTTTTTAACTATTGCAACACAATTCAAATTCCATATCTTACCATTTTCCAACTTCACAGAATTGCTAAAACATTTGATAACCTTCATGGGACAAGAGTATTCAGACCAGGACAAAGAACCTACTGGAGCCCTGACCTTTACTTCATCCCCAACTTCAACTCTTCCTTCTTTTACTCTTTTCCTTTCATCAAAACACAACTTATTTTTCAGACGCAGTTTCAACTCCCTTAGTCTCCATTCACCAATACCATTATCCTTTACACCTTTGCCCCAGAACATCCACGCCGGACTCAAACTAGTATTAGGAGTTCTTCCTTTAAACAACTCAAATGGAGTTTTCATAGTAGACATCTGTGGTGAAAACCTATGCGCCAGAATACACTTCTGCAATTCCTCCTTCCAATCCAACGCATTAACCCTAGAAAGTTGAATATTCTCCTTTATCACCCTATTAAACCTTTCCACGGTTCCATTGGTCTCTGGGTGATAAACAGAAGATCTTTTATGTTGAATGCCACAAGATAACAAAAAATCTGACATCATACTACAGCAAAACTGAGGACCATTATCTGACAACAGAGATTTCGGAAAACCTTCTCTTTTAAAAATTTCCTTTAAAAAATCAATGACACATGAAGAGGTTACCTCTGAAACAGAGGAGATCTCACCCCACCTTGAATAGAGATCAATCACAACTATCAAATAAGGAGTTTGATGTTCACCTGAAAGTGGACCTACAATATCAATAGCAATATCCTCCCAAGGTCCATAAGGAAGATTACAACAAATCATGGGAGCAGTACGAGAAACAAAAATTTTATCGCTTACTTTACAATGCAAACATTCCTTCACCTCCCTTTCAATTTCCAAATCCATCCCTGGCCACCAAAAAGAACAACGAATCCTTTCCTTCGTTTTTACAATTCCCATATGACCTTGATGTGCCTCTTCAACCAACCTTTTCCTCAAAGAACTCGGTGGAATTAACTTAGAGCCCCTTAAAAGAACACCATTCTCCACAGACAACTCATTCTTGATCAAATGCCACACTTTAGACAAAACTTTGTCAAAATCAGTATTTAAATTCCTTTAAACTAGAATGAAATTCTTATCTTCCTTAGCCAGTTGTTAGGTATTACACGCTAATACTCATAACATGGACATATTTCTTCAGCTTAAAACGAATTTAAAACAAACAATTGAAGTGTAAGAAGAAAACAAAAATAAAACATAGCATTTTCCTTTTCCTGAATTACCACAACAATTTCCTCCCTGGTTCATACAAATCCATTTATATTATAAATGAATGTGCACACGTGTTAATTTCACGAAAGGGTTCAGGCAGTTCAAAGATGACGTTTCCTTTTGAGCACAAAGAGAAACTGCTGCTCCAGCTCTCACAATGACTGATGCGTGCCCTTTGAACTCGCGCCCTGAGATCTCACGATGAGTCATGCATGCTCTTCGCCGACACCCGTTCCACTTTCCACAACGTCATCAGACTTGAAAAAAACGCAGAGGAAGGAAGAGCTCGTCCTGCAGATTAGCCGTTCAACACAAAAAGAAAAAACGGTAACAGATACCAAAGTTTCTCAAGCTTTTAACTCAACAAAATTGTCTTAATCAGGATAATGCTGCATTTTCACACCTTCGCTTCCATTCCTTCCCAACCCGAACTTCAAAACAGCCGCAGGAGAAGCCCACAATTTTAATTTCGAAATGAAACCAAAATTTTAAACCTCCCTTTGTACCTTTCAGCCGCTGGGGAAGGAATATAACTTTTCCTCACGACAAAATAATCATAAACCCTCCTAAATCCTTCTGAAGACTTCCTCTTATTTAACCAACTGCCGCTGGGGAAATCCTTTAGTCTCCCATTAAAATTTTCTGCCGCTGGGGAAGCTCAAAGTCAGTATAGGAGACGAAAATGTACGTCGTAATACTCTAATTCCTTAAGTAAATGTAATTAACGCCAATCTTCATTCCAATTTCTCTCAAAGTCTAAAAAATAGCTCAACAAACGTGTCAAACCACTTAGCTTGATGTTAGGGTGTTCTTCTTCTATCCTTTCAATTCATCCCGTCCTCGTCGCCAATGAAAAGTTGTAAATAAACGTAGATGTAAGTTGTAGATCAAAGTCAGGTTTATTCTTAACACCCTAACCATCAGCTACCAGGCAGCAACAGAGTACACAGGAAAACTCATCACCTAAACATGCTAGGTTCCATGGAACAGACCTATGATAGATATAAAGAGAATACTACACTCTTGGTGTCCCAGGTAACTCCCACATGGCGGTGGCATTATTTCAGATTTCCCAGTCACCTCACTCTTCCGCGCCAACAACGCCCACTCCCTAACAGTGTAGGTGCTCCAGTCTATTGGGAAATGGAATCCGGCGCCTATGTACCTTACCGCTCCCATCGCGAGGCGGAGTAAACCATTCATTTATGCGCGGAGGGGGAACCGGGAATGAAAACAACAAACCTTAAATGGGGTGAAGGTGGATTGAGAACCGATCTCTCCACGGACCAACTGTCCCTTGTTATGCAGGAAATGTGTATGTTGATTGAGTTTAATTTCCTTGCAAATCACTATTTGGCTTCGAAGACCGTGTTGTTGCCTGGGGCAGGTAGGATACACAAGGTGCACGTGAGGTGAAGCAACAATGCCTTGCTTTTTAACCTAGTGTCTTGTGTTCGATCTCAGGCTTGGGTAGAGGCGGTGAGCAGGTGAAACGTTAGCCTGCGGTGGATCCCCAGGGATCGCTTTCAATAAGAGCGAAAGGACCGCTAATGCGTCAAACTGGCAACGTGATAACTTTAGTCGACTTTAGTTTATAGGATTGGGCAACTGGTTCCCGTACTTTATCTTTATTTGCACGAAACTGCAGCACCGGCTCCAAAATTGTTTTCGCTTCTGGGAATTGTTATTACACTTATGGCCCATAAAGCTGCCCGATGACCGAACTTAAAAAGAATGTTTTTTTTGTTTTTATTCCAACTGGAATTTATTATACCACTTGAATCGAATGTTTCCAGCAACATCGGCGCTATGCTTGCGATGTGGGCTTCCACAGGGGCGGGTCCTACGTCCCGCTGTTCTTAAGCTTCCTACTTTCTGGGGCAAGACCGTCACCTCAATTACCGAAAAACTTAAAGTCCCGGTAGCGCCCGACCTACAAGGGGCCCTGCTCGGGTTTTCGACCATCATCATTTTAACATTGCACGCTTAAATAATCCAGGGGTATCTGGGCGAATGCCAGGATTGAAGAACTTTAAAAGAAAAATATTCTTTGCCTTTGATTTAAACACCTTAAGACAAGCGAATAGTTTTTATATGTATATTGTCTATGCACTTTTGTACTGAGTTTTTTTCTTTAATGAAACAATGTGTACATTGTATGCAATAGCAATGAAGTGAGTGAAGCTTGATTATTCGACTTCCGCTGCCCCGCCTCCCTTCAAACTCAAAGAGGGCTCCAGTCTGTCTCTGCCCTGTTACTGACGGGGGTGGCTCCAGGGGGAAGGGGGAAGAGGGGGGGCTCTATTCAACCAGGCGCAGGTCTACCTCCGCACTGACCCAGAAGAAGGGGTGCACCCCCCCTGTGAAGTTGTGATTGAAGGTGCAGAGATACTCCAAGGAGTCTGCGTTGTACAAGGACAGTCGCCCCCCCTTATAGTCCAGATAGAGCCCCAGCTTCAGGGGGAGCGGATCGGGGGACAGGATGGCGGGAATGAAGGAGAGAGCCCAGTACTGACTACCACCATCCAACAGCAGCACATCACAGGCCCCGCGCTCAAGGGTCTTTAAAGTAAACTCTCCCCCTCCCAGAGACCCTTGTGCAACCCCCACCTGCCATGAACCATCCTGCAGCACCTGCACCTCCCAGTAATGTCTCCCTGAGGTGAACCCCTCCCGCCCCAGAACAGTGGGCCAGGTAGTGAATTTCTTGGGATTGTCCGGCTGGGGCTGTGGTCTGTATGTCCCTGTCACGCGTCTCCCGTCCTCTGACAGGATCAGTTCTTCATTAGCCGTGTCTGGATCCAGAGTCATCAGCGCTGCAGAGAGAGGAGAGAGAGTTAATGACACACTGTGTGACCTCGGACAAGTCACTGTCCCATCAGAAACCCCAGCATTGCAGAGAGAGGAGAGAGTTAATGACACACTGTGTGACCTCAGACAAGTCACTGTCCCACCCAGAGACCCCATCACTGCAGAGAGGAGAGAGTTAATGACACACTGTGTGACCTCAGACAAGTCACTGTCCCACCCTGAGACCCCATCACTGCAGAGAGAGGTGAGAGAGGTAATGACACACTGTGTGACCACAGACAAGTCACTGTCCCGCCCAGAGACCTCAGCACTGCAGAGAGGAGAGAGAGGTAATGACACTCTGTGTGACCTCAGATAAGTCACTGTCCCACCCAGAGACAACAGCACTGCAGAGAGAGGAGAGAGAGTTAATGACACACTGTGTGACCTCAGACAAGTCACTGTCCCACCCAGAGACACTATCACTGCAGAGAGAGCAGAGAGAGTTAAAGACACTGTGTGACCTCAGACAAGTCACTGTCCCACCCAGAGACCACAGCACTGCAGAGAGAGCAGAGAGAGTTAAAGACACTGTGTGACCTCAGACAAGTCACTGTCCCACCCAGAGACCCCAGTACTGTAGTGAGAGGAGAAATATGTCTGATTCACAGGTATGAAATACCTGTAGTTAAATGTCTTAAAGATTAGTTGTACCTCGGTACTCTAGAATTTAATGTTTTGCAATTTGCAAATTTGGTCGTTGAATATTAAGCTAAATGGCCAGTGTTCAGAGTCCTACAACAACATTTGAATAATAAGCAAAAGTACATTGTAGTTATATCCATCAAGAAGAGACCCATCAAAAATATCCAGTATTTAACTTATTCCATTTAATGTATACTCAAAGGTATCTAGAAATCAAAAAGGCAGTACATGTGGTGTTCACATTAGGGTCATAGTTTGTTATTTCATTGAGCACTACAAACAAGATCAAGAGTAGAGGCCAAGCAGGGGTCCTAGTCCTAGGGTCTTCCCAGTAGTGGTGGTTGAAAAACAGCCGGTGACAGCCGACACGTGTTTCGTTACATATGTGTAACTTTTTCAAGGCTGTAGACAGAAATGAATAATACAATAAAGTGCTCATAATATAATTCATTTGTTATGTACATCAGATGATATAATTCAACAATATCATGCTTAGAAATTTGTGGCCAAGGAAAGAAATTACATGCAGTGATGTTCTCTAATAGAGTTCAAAAAAAGCAAAGCCGTATTAGATGATTCCTTTATGAAAAAGGATTTGTGTGTGGAAAAGAGGATGCCAAGAAAGCCAGAATTGTCCAAAAATGTGTCCAACTTGAAGTCATATGGAAACGGAAGAGTGATGGAGGGTGAAAAAAGAAAAATGAAAAAAGAAGATTTGAAAATCCTGCAGACATACTAGATTCGAAGGCCAATGGCACAAAATGTGAAAAATCATGCAACAATAGATTTTAATAGCTAACAGTCGCAGATAAGAGACACGTTATGTACCTTTACTCTCTGTAAGTTTAAACGAATAGTACTGCAAAGGACCAATTACGTATTTTCTCGACTTAAAGCTTGATGTTTAGAGTGAAATCTAAGAGATAGAAAAGGACACACTCTTGATTTTTCAATATTCTCCAACTATCATGAAGAAAGTTTCACAAGTAGTACCTGAAATTCGTAAATCATTTATTCTCCCTTTTTATTTTGAGTTGAGGTACCATACAGTAGTAGAAAGTGACTAACAAGATCCGTCATCTAAATGCCTGTGAAATGATGTCAATAAAAAAGGGAAGGTATTAGAAATAGAAATGGATGTCAGTTCTCCATTTATATAATCTCCATATACTTTAGAAAGGTTGCTGTCAGTAGCAGAGAAAAATCATTTCAATTAAACAAGTATCCTTTTCGTCTTTTCAATCAGTACAAAGCATCGTCCTAGGTTTAGTTTAAGATAGCATCACCATGGGTTGAATCCAGTGTTCTACTGAGGACAAACAAAAAAGTCTTAGGAACGACCTAATAATCAAGAATTAAAATGTATAGTCTGTACCTGGTACCTGGTACCTTGCTCACTTCCAGACTTCCTGAACAGCTGATTATTAGCTGTGGGGAAGCAGAATCTACTCATTCCTTGGCGCCATTGACCGCCGAAAGGGAGACGATAGCCACGCCCACCTACTGCTGGCCACGACCCCTCCTACGCCACCTGCTGTTACTATAAATCATGTGTCAATACCGGAAGCGCAGCGGACGAGCGCAGTGGGCACACCGATTGCGCGCCGAAGGCGCGCTTAAGGCAAGCTCGTCTGCGCTCGTCCGCGACGAGGACGCGCCTAGCGCCACAAACCCTGCCCAACACAGCCCACTGTCCCCCTGCTATTCCCGCGATGCCCTGCTCAACCTTCGAGGATATGCTCATGAAGGTAAGCTCACCTTTGAAGAGACTGCTTCTCCCTTAACAGACATCACCCACAAGGACCTACTTGTAGGAGGCCTCTTGAACGTTAGATCGCTACCGAAGCATGCCACCGAAATCAACCTCCTTATAGACTCACATCATCTTGATGTACTTTTTTTAACAGAGACTTGGACACATGCCAACTGTGAGACTGACTTAGCCTCTGCTTGCCCTCTAAATTTTAACATTCTCCATCTCCCTAGACCCAGGGGCCGCGGTGGAGGTGTCGGTGTCATCTTCCGAGCCTCGTGGCAAGTGAACACCATTGATATAGATTCAGTACCCGGAATTGAGCTCTTCGGTCTGACTATAAATTGCCACCTAGGAGTCACCTTCACGGTAATCATTTGCTACCGACCACCTGGGGCCTTCTCCATCTTGCAACAGCAAGCGCTCCTCACGACTATCACCAATTTGGCAACCTCCCACAATAAACTTATCATTCTAGGAGACTTCAACCTTTGGCCAAACGGCAGCCTAGACACAGGTCTAAACAATCTTCTGCGGTCCTGTGACAGTGTGGGGCTTCACCAGCTGATAAAGGACCCCACCCATTCCGCTGGCAACCGCCTCGACCTCATCTTTTCGAGTTCGGGTCTAACGCAAGTAGGCGACATCCTGCCTATGAGCTGGACAGACCACTCGCTCATTAAACTTTACATTAACAACGCCACAATAAGAAAGCCCAAGACTCACCTGCCACCACAATTTTCTTATCGTAATTGGAAAGCTTTAGAAAAACTCAGCATCTCCACCAAAGTCTTCGAGGTGGAAGATAGTGTCTCCTCGTCCAATTCGGTAGAATACAACTACAGATCCTTTAGCGCAAATATCACATCCATCGCGGACTCGGTCGCCCCTCTAAAACTCTGCAAACCTAAAGGTAGAGCACCTGCTCCCTGGTACAACGACTCCCTGAAAATCCTCAAATCAACCTGTAAACAGGCCGAGAGACAGTGGAGACATGGATACTGTAATAACAAGAAAGTCCTCTGGAAAAAGGCACTCCGTGAATACAAATCTGCTGTTAGACCTGGCACCTTGGCGTGAGTTTCCCTTCCCCTTTTTTGCTGTTGTGCCTCAGATGTTTTGCTGTTTTTGCTGGTGTCCGCCGCTCAGGGCATTTCGCCACGGCCAATCCGTGCCGCAGTGCAAGTGCTCCCTCTGAAAAGTATAACTGTGTTTGGTATCCCTGATTGGTTCATTGGATTTACTGTCAGTCCCCAGTAAAGTGCACCAGGAGTGCCAGGGCTTGTAAATGCCAATACTGCTAGTGGGCCTGCAGCGCTGGTTGCGCCACCCACAGAAGCAGCCTTAAAATGTGTCTAGGGTCTGCCATTGCAGAACCTGCGTGCAGTCTGGTACTGTCATGCTGGCTGGGCAAGTGCACACACTTGCCAGCCCCTAAACCTTCCCTTAACTTCATATTAGTCACCCCTATGGTAGGCCCTAGGGCAGGGTGCATTGTAAGTGTAAGGTAGGACAAGCCCTGATGTGTGTGGCATGTCCTAATAGTGAATTACAGCCAAATTCGTTTTTCACTATTGCAAGGCTACCTGCTCCCCTTAGGCCAGAATGGGCTGCTGGAATTATTACACTCTATAATCCCAGCAGGCTCAGGGAACATGGTAGAGAGTCATTGTTGGACAGGCCACGTGAAGGGCCGCTCCCCCTCTGCCCGACCAGGCCCGAGCCCGGTCCCTCAAGTGTCACACACCACCCCTTCACGTTTTCCGTCCCCTCCGGGACCCTTGCCTCTGAACATATCGACCTTGTGGGCCCGATCCAGTACTGGCCCGCGCGCCCAGCCTGGGCGCCATCTTGGACACTCCGCCACGAGGCCGCGTGGCCCCCGATCGACCCAACCCTGGGCCTGGCTAGGCCTCAGACATCCTGGCACCACCATCCACCCAGGAGGTGAGCGGACTACTTGGCAGGTCAATGGGAGAAAGAGGTGTCGATGGTTCTCCCTCGCCAGGTGCCGCTCGCCACAACCTCCCCGGGCGCTGGCTCCACCCCCCTGCTGGGTGTCTGGACCCCTTCATCCCGGACCCCCCAACCTCCAAGTGCGAGGGTCCGGACATCAAAGCGCACTAGCCCTATAACTGGGGCAGCTCCAGAGCAGGAAGGCAGTTGTATCCTGGAGTCGAGAGACGCAGTGAAGAACTCATCCTTGTCGGACTACTGGCGCTGCCGTAGCCCTGCCTTGCGAACCTTCGTCCTGCCTGCTGGCGCTGCCGTAACCTTCGTAACCTTCATCGTCGTCGGGACCTGCTGGCGTGGCCGCGGACCGTTTGTAACCACCATCTTCACCGGGACCTGCTGGCTCCGCCACGGACCGTCGCTTCCTTCATCCATCTCGGGACCTGCTGGCTCCGCCGCGGCCCGATCATCTAGAACGCCGAGCTCGAGGATTGAGAGCTATTTTCATCTATTGGTAACAAGACTGTCCCGCTACCCTTTTCCCAATCCAGAGACCAGAATCGAGGGGACCCCTGAGTCCAGACCTCCTTGTATACTTCTACCGTACCTAAAGAATTGCTGATAAAGTATCGTTGAACCTTATCCTGGTGTGGTGTCCGTCTGTGGGGGGGAAGTTACTTGTCTGTACGATCACTGGAGACGGCTCTCCCCGGAGACCTCTCCCCTTGTCCTCGGCCGACCCTCCCGGTCCGTCTAACATTGGTGGCCAGCGGCGCGATCCGAATCACCGCATAATCGTACAGAGAGTAGCTCACCCCACGACGAAATCACAATGACAACCAAAGAAAGCGGATCCACCGAGAAATTTCAAATGGAGAAATTGAACGAGTACAGCCATCGTGAACTAAAACAATTCTGCATCGAACTAGGTATCGCTACCACCGGTCTAAGTACCAAAGACGATTTCAAGCAGGCCCTAGAGTCCTGGGCAGAAACCGGGGCCGTGGGAACCACCGACCAAAACATCACAGCAGTAGGGAAAAACACCACGGCCCCCGAGGAGCAAAGAACGGGTCTCTCGCAAGACGAGATCCAGGAACGAGAAAGAACACGACTACATGAACTAGAAATGGCCCGGCTCAAAATGGATATTGAACTTAAACTGGCCGAACAAAAAATAAGCTTAGAGCACCTGCGTCTCCGCGAAGAAAGAGAGGAAAAACAGAGACAAAGGGAGCTCGAGGAAAAGAGGCTGGCGTATGAACACGAGCGCAAACTAGCTGAGATAGACTTACGCAAGCAGAACAGAGAATTAGGGGTGCCCGAGCAACCCCGCGACCCAGGGGCAACAGAGAAAAAGGTACACATCCCCAAGGATGTCGTTCGAGAATACTTCCGAGAGGACAACATCCAGCAATGGTTCAAGGCCTACGAAATCGCTATGACCGCCCACCGGATCGACCGAAGCGATTGGGGAGCCGGTCTATGGGGGAGATTCCTCAATGAGGGCCGCGATGCCCTGCTACAGCTCCCGGACCATCAGATGACCTCCTATGACCACATGAAAGCTGCCCTCCTCACCCGCTATGGGCTCACACCCGAGATGTACCGTCAGAGGTTCCGAGACTGCACCCGCATCCCGGGTACAACTTGGGTGGACTACGTGAACTACTTTAGCCGAGCCTTCGAGGGCTGGATCAAAGGAAGCAATGTCACAACGTACGAACAACTCTTCAACCTCATGGTGTGGGAGCATCTATCAAACAATTGCTTCATTGAGCTCCGGCAGCACCTCCTCGACAGCAAATTGACTGATCCACGGCAGCTCGCAGCCGAGGCTGACCGGTGGGAAATCACCAGAGTGGGCCGAAATGGGTCCTATGAACAAAACCGGAACAACAACGGTCAACACCGTCCCCGAGGAGGAGGGGGGGGCCAAGGGCGAGGAAAAGACAACGCTCCGGTCGCCCCCGCTACCAGCACCACCCCCCCGGCCAACCGGGGCAGCACCCCGGCGCGACCGGGATACAGAGCCAATGTCACGTGTCACCGATGCCAACGAGTCGGCCACTATGCAAACGACCCAAATTGCCCGCAGTACCAGAGCCCAAGACCCCGCCAAGTGGCCGCTGCTGCCCTAGGGGAAGAACAGATCGCCGAGGAGCAGGAAGAATACGAACAAGAGCATCAAGAATGGGAGCCAGCCGCCATGACTTTAGCATGCTTAGGGGGGAAAGACATGGTCCCGCGGGTCCCCCTACCCGCCAACACCCGGAAGTACAGCCAATGGGTGAGCATCAATGGACGCCAGGCCGAAGCCCTCCGTGACACCGGGGCCAGTGTAACAGCCGTCCGCTGTCACCTGGTGACCCCAGAACAGTTCATACCAAACATTCTCTGCCCTGTCCGTTCAGCCGATAACTCGGAAAGTCTGTGTCGGATGGCCTGCGTCCCTTTCGAATGGGGAGGGGTCTCCGGCATGTTGAAAGTAACGGTCCGAGATGATGCTCCCGTAGACTGTCTCCTGGGGAATGACCTTGAAAGCTCTCCCTGGGCAGCCGTAGAACGAAGAGAACACCTGGGGATGTTGGGCGTCCCGGACTGGGCGTGCGTCACCACCCGGTCCATGGCCGCCCGTGCCAATCCCCGACAAGAGGAACCCGAATGGCCGGCGCCTCCTCCCCCGGTCGCCCCAGTCGAAGACACCGACCGTGCCGTCCCCCCAGAACCAGCTCAACCTTCGGACCTCGCTGGCCTCGACCAGTGGCATCAAGAAGGGGGACCCACACAGGAACAGTTTCACCAAGAGCAAAAGACCTGTCCCTCCCTCGAGGGACTCCGCCAACAAGCCCTCGCCCAGAGCGCAGGGGATACATCCGGAACACATTGGGTCTACTGGGACAATGATCTGCTATACAGTGAACAAAGGATCGCGGAGTTGGGGGCCAGCCGAGTGCTAGTGGTGCCCCTCCATTTTAGAGACTTCTTGCTAAACCTGGCCCACGATGTCCCCCTGGCTGGACACCTGGGTCAGGATAAAACCTACAGCCGCCTAGTGACCCACTTCTTCTGGCCCAAAATGAGGAATGATGTACTCCAGCATTGCCGATCTTGCCCCACGTGCCAAGCCAGCGGAAAGAGCGGCCGCAAACTAAAGGCCCCCCTGCAACCATTTCCCGTGGTCACCACCCCGTTCGAGAGGGTCGGGATAGACATTGTGGGGCCCCTGGACCCCCGTACAAAACAAGGACATCGGTTCATCCTGGTACTAGTGGACCACGCCACCCGCTACCCCGAGGCTGTTCCCCTGCGAACTGTGACAGCCCCGGTGGTCGGCCGGGCCCTGATGGGGATCTTCTCCCGTGTGGGCTTCCCCAGAGAAGTCGTCAGCGACAGGGGCACAAACTTTATTTCCAGATATATGAAGTCCCTCTGGCAACAGTGTGGGGTCACCTACCAATTCACGACCCCCTATCACCCTCAAGGAAACGGACTCGTTGAGCGGTTCAACCGCACGCTCAAAGGGATGATTGGGGGGTTGGAAGAGCCCCTCCGTCGCCAGTGGGATGTGCTGCTGCCGTGCCTCCTCTTCGCCTATCGAGAGGTCCCCCAGAAGTCCCTCGGCTTCAGCCCGTTTGAGTTATTGTATGGACACCCCGTACGGGGGCCTCTCAGTCTAGTCAAGGAAGGCTGGGAAATGCCCCCTCTAAAGAACCCCCCAGATGTCTTCAAATACCTACTAACCCTCCGCAACCAGACCCGACGGTTCAGAGAGCTGGCAAAAGCAAACTTGGAGGCCAGTCAAGAGGACATGAAAAAGTGGTATGACCGAAATGCCTCCTCCATCGAATTTGAACCCGGACAACAGGTATGGGTGATGTCCCCCACCGAGCCCTGCGCTCTGCAAGACAAGTGGACGGGGCCCTTCAAAGTAGTCGAGCGTAAGGGTCCTGTTACCTATCTCATCGACATGGAGTCTTCACGGAACCCCCTCCGAGTCCTCCACGCTAATAGGCTGAAACCCCACTTTGTGCGCTCAGAACTCAGCCTCCTGATGGCCACAGACAATGGAGCCGAAGAAGACTCCGAACCCCTCCCTGACCTCCTACGGACTCGGGAGAAAGACGGCTCCGTGGACGGGGTCCGACTCTCGGAGGCCCTCACTCTGGAACAACGCCAAGAATGTCGAGACCTTCTGTTGCAGTTCGCCGACCTGTTTTCCCTCACCCCAGGTGTCACCTCCTGGTGTGTGCACGACGTGGACACGGGGGACAGCCCCCCTATCCGCCACCGGGCCTACCGCGTACCAGATCGGGTACGGGCTTGCATCCAGGAAGAAGTGACCAAAATGCTCACCCTCGGGGTCATTGAGCCCTCAGACAGCCCCTGGGCCAGCCCAGTAGTACTGGTCCCCAAAGCAGCCGCTCCCGGCACCACACCGGAACTCCGGTTCTGCGTCGACTACCGGGGCTTGAATGCGGTCACCAGAACAGACGCACATCCCATCCCCCGGGCGGATGAACTAATCGACCGCATGGGAGCTGCCCGCTACCTCAGCATTTTCGACTTGACGGCGGGCTACTGGCAGATCGGCCTCACACCCCGGGCCCAAGAGCGATCTGCATTTTCCACTCCTGATGGCCATTATCATTTCAAGGTCATGCCCTTCGGCATGAAGAATGCCCCCGCAACATTTCAGCGGCTAGTCAACCAGGTCTTGGCCGGGCTCGAAGGATTCAGCGCCGCCTACCTAGACGACATCGCTGTGTACAGCCACCACTGGTCCGACCACCTCCACCACCTCCGAGCGGTGCTACAGGCCCTTCAGCAAGCTGGCCTCACGATCAAGGCCAGCAAATGCCAAATTGGTCAGGGGTCCGTAACCTACCTCGGACACCAGGTGGGAAGCGGCCTGGTGGCCCCTCTGCAGCTCAAAATTGCCGCCATCCAGTCCTGGCAGCCCCCCATCACCCAGACCGAGGTCCGCGCCTTTTTGGGACTCACGGGCTATTACAGACGGTTCGTGAAAGACTATGGTACCATAGTGGGGCCCCTCACAGAGCTCACGTCCAAAAATCAGCCCAAGAAGGTCAACTGGACCCCAGATTGTCAAACAGCCTTCGAACAACTGAAGGCCGCCATGTGCTCCGCCCCTGTGCTCCAGGCCCCCGACTACAGCCGGGAATTCGTCGTCCAGACGGATGCCTCCGACCACGGCATTGGGGCGGTCCTGTCTCAATTGAACACCGAAGGCCTTGATCAGCCAGTGGCCTTCATCAGCAGGCGACTCCTACCTCGAGAACAACGCTGGAGCACCATCGAGAGGGAGGCCTTCGCCGTGGTATGGGCCCTCAAAAAGCTCCGGCCCTACCTCTTTGGCACCCACTTCCGGGTGCAGACCGACCATCGACCCCTGCAGTGGCTGATGCAGATGCGGGGGGAAAACCCAAAACTTCTACGTTGGTCCATCTCCCTACAAGGGATGGACTTCACTGTTGAACACCGGCCTGGGCCAGATCACGCCAACGCAGATGGCCTGTCCCGGTTTTTCCGCCTCGACGTGGAGAGTCCCCAAGAGGATGGGTGCCTCTCCCCGCCTTCAGCTGGGGGGGACGCATGTTGGACAGGCCACGTGAAGGGCCGCTCCCCCTCTGCCCGACCAGGCCCGAGCCCGGTCCCTCAAGTGTCACACACCACCCCTTCACGTTTTCCGTCCCCTCCGGGACCCTTGCCTCTGAACATATCGACCTCGTGGGCCCGATCCAGTACTGGCCCGCGCGCCCAGCCTGGGCGCCATCTTGGACACTCCGCCACGAGGCCGCGTGGCCCCCGATCGACCCAACCCTGGGCCTGGCTAGGCCTCAGACATCCTGGCACCACCATCCACCCAGGAGGTGAGCGGACTACTTGGCAGGTCAATGGGAGAAAGAGGTGTCGATGGTTCTCCCTCGCCAGGTGCCGCTCGCCACAACCTCCCCGGGCGCTGGCTCCACCCCCCTGCTGGGTGTCTGGACCCCTTCATCCCGGACCCCCCAACCTCCAAGTGCGAGGGTCCGGACATCAAAGCGCACTAGCCCTATAACTGGGGCAGCTCCAGAGCAGGAAGGCAGTTGTATCCTGGAGTCGAGAGACGCAGTGAAGAACTCATCCTTGTCGGACTACTGGCGCTGCCGTAGCCCTGCCTTGCGAACCTTCGTCCTGCCTGCTGGCGCTGCCGTAACCTTCGTAACCTTCATCGTCGTCGGGACCTGCTGGCGTGGCCGCGGACCGTTTGTAACCACCATCTTCACCGGGACCTGCTGGCTCCGCCGCGGACCGTCGCTTCCTTCATCCATCTCGGGACCTGCTGGCTCCGCCGCGGCCCGATCATCTAGAACGCCGAGCTCGAGGATTGAGAGCTATTTTCATCTATTGGTAACAAGACTGTCCCGCTACCCTTTTCCCAATCCAGAGACCAGAATCGAGGGGACCCCTGAGTCCAGACCTCCTTGTATGCTTCTACCGTACCTAAAGAATTGCTGATAAAGTATCGTTGAACCTTATCCTGGTGTGGTGTCCGTCTGTGGGGGGGAAGTTACTTGTCTGTACGATCACTGGAGACGGCTCTCCCCGGAGACCTCTCCCCTTGTCCTCGGCCGACCCTCCCGGTCCGTCTAACAGTCATGTTTAGTATGCCTGAACTCAGAATAATAAAATACTTCTTTTAATAAAGTTTATTTTAATATCCTGGGTTTGCAAATGCTACTTTTAGAAAGTTAGCATTTGCTTGTCTAACCATTTCAGCCCGCCTCTGCTCTTGTGTGTATCTGACTGTCTGGGTGTGTGAGTGACAGGGCTGGGAGTTGACAGGTTGTGAATAGCAGGATGACACCTTAGTGGGTGGTGGGAGTTTCCCCTGAGTGATGCATCAGGCTGTGCTCTGCCTCCACAATGCTGGCTCCGCCCCCCTGGGGAGCGACTGATGACTCAGCCTGCACCTGGACCAGGAAGGACCGAAGCTTGTCAACAAAGTGCTCAAGCTGCCCCTGTCCACACAATGCCGGCTCCGCCCCCCTGGGGAGCGGCCGATGTGCCTGTCCTCACACTGAATGCAGACGCAGAAGTACCCACCACAAGTGCTCAGGAGCTGAGAGCAGTTATGCAAAGGCCCCCCTGGCCTGTGAGAACAAAAGAAACTGTGTATAAAAGTAGGAGCCCTGCTCCTTGTAAATCAGAATCCTGTTTTACCACGAAGGACCTCTGCCCGCCTAGAAGGAGAAGAGACGCTGGGAGAACTGGCCTGCTGCTTGCCTTGCCGAGAAAGGAGAGGAAAAGACTTGATAAGAAAAAGACTTTGCTGCTTTGTGCTTAAACATTCTCCAAGGGCTTGACTGAGCTTGCCCCCTGACCTGAGCCACAGGACCATCTGGCTCAACCTGCCCTCTGCTCGTCTGCCGGTAATTGACCGGGATATCTACTACTGCCGGAGCTGTGACCTTGGTGCCCCCCAGCCCCTCCCTGAGGCCGTGACCGACTGTGTCTCCTCGTCCCCGCCGAGGAAGAGCTCCGCTCCGTTGAGCCGCTCTCCCCCCGCTGAGGAGATCGCTGTGTTGACCGCCTGGGAAGGCTCGCTGCTGTGGTGCCCCCCAGCCCCTCCCTCAGGCCGTGACCGACTGTGTCTCCTCGTCCCCGCCGAGGAAGAGCTCCGCTCCGTTGAGCCGCTCTCCCCCCGCTGAGGAGATCGCTGTGTTGACCGCCTGGGAAGGCTCGCTGCTGTGGTGCCCCCCAGCCCCTCCCTCAGGCCGTGACCGACTGTGTCTCCTCGTCCCCGCCGAGGAAGAGCTCCGCTCCGTTGAGCCGCTCTCCCCCCGCTGAGGAGATCGCTGTGTTGACCGCCTGGGAAGGCTCGCTGCTGTGGTGCCCCCCAGCCCCTCCCTCAGGCCGTGACCGACTGTGTCCTCTCGTCCCCGCCGAGGAAGAGCTCCGCTCCGTTGAGCCGCTCTTCCCCCGCTGAGGGGATCGCTGTGTTGACCGCCTGGGAAGGCTCGCTGCTGTGGTGCCCCCCAGCCCCTCCCTCAGGCCGTGACCGACTGTGTCCTCTCGTCCCCGCCGAGGAAGAGCTCCGCTCCGTTGAGCCGCTCTCCCCCCGCTGAGGAGATCGCTGTGTTGACCGCCTGGGAAGGCTCGCTGCGGTGCCTCACCCTCCCGCCAGAAATCCTCACCGGACTAAAACAGACCCAGGGGACAGACCTCCGCTGGACGGACGCCTCGGGTGCCAGCCTCGCTCTGCCTGAGCCGCTGGGCACCTCGCATCTGTCACCGGAGAAAGGCCGCCACTGAGACTGCCATCGGGCTCGTGGCCCGCAACGTTACTTGACCCCCTTTGTTTTCTGCCCACTGCTCTGTTCATAAGTGCCCCCCGGCCTAAAGATCCGCTGTGGTGCGAGCCGCCCTTTCCAGCTGACTCGCACCGCTCTCTGTGTCTGCCTGCAGCTCCGCGCTGCGAGAGCGCTCCAGCCCCTCCCGCTGGAATCCTTTAGCTGTCGGGTCCCGCAGGCTGCAATCTAAGCCCCGGCCCGAGTGACTGGGGCTGCACTGGGTTCCTGGGCCTTCCCTCCCCCTGGATAGCCCTGAGGTCGGTGTCTCCCCCCCGTGTGGGTCCCGTAGACCAGGGGGGCCATCCGCTGTCAGAGACCCGGCCGGGCCGATCGCGCCTCACGCGGGAAGCGTGAGACTTGGCAGGGCGTCGGGAATTCACACATCTGAGGCGCCGCGGAGTGCGGCAAAGTGCATAGCAGGACCCCATAGGTCCTAGAGGGGTGGAAAAGTGCACCATCTGGTCAGAAACGACCAAGGAATTAAAGGAACACTGTGGAATACAACTCGAGATAAGAACAGTGCATTTTGAACTACAACTAAAAGAGAGCTTGCCTATTTACAACCTGTGGGCATACAGAAACGTTATTTGATCTTGTGATAAGTCTGTTCTAAAGAGTATATATCATTTTTACATAAAGAAGCGTATTTTTATATACTCACAGCCTGGTGTCCATTTGTGGGGGGATTAGTGTATTTACTGTGTGTGTGATTACAAATGCTTAACTAAACAACGCCTGGAGAATAGCCTTGTCTGCTCACGCCACGCACCCAGAGGGTGAGTAAGGGTCATTCTAAAGGGGTCATCCTTCGCCCTGACTTAGAGGAGAGGGTCCCTGCTTGTCACAAGTGCATACTTGCGCCAACCAGAGACCCCCAATTCTAACATCTGCCATCACAGAGAGCAAAGCGAATTACTACTGCTCCACCATAGCTAATGCGGCTAACAGTCCTACGAGCATATTTCAGATCCTGGACAATATTTTACATCCTGACTGCGCCAAAAACCCTATCTCTCCATCTCAGACCCTCTGTGATAGCCTCGCTCAGTTTTTCACTGACAAAATTGAGACTATCATAAATAACTTAGCCATGCCCCCGCCACACATCCATCCCACCTCTCCCGAAGTTAGCCCCATCAATCCTGACTCTTTAAAGTCAGCTTGCCCTCCCACGAACAGGCTCCGCGCTTTCCCCCTTCTCTCTCAAACTGAAATCGACAAAGTGGCACAAGGCATCACCTCTGGATCTCCCCTTGACCCTTTGCCTCCAAAAATTTGGAAAGCATGTGGACACGAATTATTCCATACCCTCCGGATGATTTGTAATCAATCCCTTAGCTGTGGCGTCGTCCCCACCTCCTGGAAGCAAGCGCTCATCACCCCGCTTCTGAAGAAACCCACGCTCAATCCAGAATGCCTGTCCAATTTCCGCCCCATATCACTTCTGCCATTTCCGGTGAAGGTGCTGGAACGTTGGGTCAGTAACTGCCTCTCAACCCATCTCGAGCAGCACCACATTCTGGACGAATTCCAATTTGGTTTTCGCCCAGCCCATGGCACCGAAACCGCTGTGCTCACCACCATGGAGGAGCTTCGAATGCGTGCAGACAGGGGCCAAGCTGTGGCCTTGATCCTATTAGACCTGTCTGCCGCATTCGACACTGTCAACCATGGGATTCTGCTCGAGCGGCTGAGAGAGGCAGGGATCGACGGTACGGCCCTGATCTGGTTCCACTCTTACCTCAGTGAAAGAAAACAGGCTGTATCCCTCCCCCCTTTCCAATCGGCCTTCTCCCCTGTCCCTCACGGTGTTCCTCAGGGCTCCTCCATCAGTCCGATATTATTTAATGTCTACTTGAAACCTTTGGTCACTCTAATTAAATCACACAACATGACCACAGTAAACTACGCGGACGACACTCAGCTCCTTTTTTCTTGGGAGGGCGAAGACTCCATCCCCTTAGAAGCTTTCCACAACTGTCTAAGAGACACCGCAAGCTGGCTGCACAGAAACTCCCTCCAGTTTAACTCCTCGAAAACCGAGGTTCTGTTCTGCCCTGCGAGCCGTATACCGCGCCCTCTGCCTGCTGAGTTCTGGCCCCCGGAAAACTCTAACAACCCGCCACCGGTCACCAGTGTTCGCAACCTGGGCGTCATGCTTAACCACCAACTAAGCATGGAAACGCAGGTTTCAAGAACAGTCGCTACCTGCTCAGGCCTTATGCGCTCACTGCGCAAAGTCCTGCCTCTGCTACCACCTTCTGCCCGAGCACTGATAGTCAGGTGTACTATTCTTAGTCGCCTAGACTATTGTAATGCGCTGCTGTTTGAATCCCCTGCTACACTATTGGACAGACTCCAACGAGTTCAGTCGGCAGCAGCCAAATTGGCCCTTGGGTGGACCAGGAGATCATCGGCCACTGCAGCACTGGCCGAGTTGCACTGGCTGCCGTTGAAGCAACGCATTGCCTTTAAAGCCCTTTGTCTGGTCTTTAAGGCACTACACGATGCCGGACCCAGGCCTCTCCAACGTCTGTTCTCGTGGTATACTCCCACCAGAACACTTAGGTCCACAACTGCCTGCCTTGTGAAAGTGCCCAGATGTAAGAAGGCCAGGACTGGGGGAAGATCGTTCAGAGTAGCTGCTGCCAAGCTGTGGAACAGTCTGCCTGTCAATATTCGTCAAATCCCTCACCTCCTTCCTTTCAGAAAACGAATTAAAACCTGGCTCTTTCCTCCGTCCCTTTAAACCCCCAACCATAGTTCAACCCCCGTCTAAGAACCTCTAGGAGTAGCCAACAGCGCCAGGATACCTGCCAGGTGACAGTCGCGCTTTATAAATATTTTAAATAATAAATAAATAATAAATAATAAATACGTGGATTAGTAGGACTGATGAAAAGCATCCCCCTTTGAGATTCCCGAAGCTGCTTGGCTTATCACCTTTAATTCTCTGTCGATCTATTAAAATAACGAGGCAGGCACTGGAAACTGGAAGGCAAGAACGAGGTTTATTCACTCTAGAGGAGAGCACCGGGATGTCTCTCAGGGAGGTGTTCTAACTTCAACTCTTCAACAGGCTACTTTTATACAGTGTTCTGACAATACAATGTTTATGAGCGGTGTCATGTAAGCTTGGTACCCCGCCCCGAACAAGATGCCATAAATTTCGGACAAGTTGGATCGTACCCTCCCAATCATAAACAGTCGGACATATGCTGTTTATCAGGCAGCTGGCCTTTGCCTCAGGGTCGGGAGCATGTGAGACTGGTCAGCTTTTAACATCCTTTACTGTTGATAGGAAAATAAGTTCCATTGTCCATCTGGAGGTGCATTCTTTGGGGTGCAATAAACCAGGTTAGTGCAGGACCTTTTGGTATCTACAATCTTTGATTACATACATAGGGATGGGGAGGAACAATGAATGCAGAGGTTTGCGGCGGCAATAGAATGTCGTATTAAGTTAACATCAAAATGTGGGCATGTCTGCTAGATTGTGGCTCTTAGCACACATACCAAGTCGGTCAGAAGGTTATACAGATACTGGTGGAAGTGCAGGTGAAACAGGGGTGAACAACAGAACACAAAATGGTCGTGGTCGATTAAAATGGCTGCGGCCTATGTGTGCGCAAAAAGGGACCATCGGGCAAGATGACGCAGGTAATGTTCACGATTATCGGCCCAGGTTTCACAGTCCGCCCTTTGAACATGACTAGCCAGCTTTTCAGTTTATTTCAATCCCCATAAGGTCCTGTATCTCTTGCTCATACAGTACTCTCATTTTTGTCAGTTGAGTGCCCATAGTCTTAGGGCACAAGGTTCTTAGAAAAAGGGGACACAGAGGTGGTATACAGTGTACACATAAACAACAACCACATATTGCCAGTGCTGGGATCAAGAGGATCATTAATAACTTCCAACCCCACTCCTTCAAGATGCCCCAAAGCTAATTTCCAAGTGTCCAAGTCTCTGTTCCTTGATGGATTCCGAAGACAGTCTGTGGAGATGTTCAATAGCTTTATAAACAGAAGGTGAAGTGTCAGGGACGTATGTGCAACGGCTAGCACCGATGATGCGACATGCTCCTCCACAGTCCACTAGTACCACGTCTAGGACCATATGATTTTGTAGGGCGACCAGACAGACTGCCTGAAGCTCGGCAGTGTTGTTGGCGAGGATGCCGGCTGTGATGTTTAGGGCAGTTTCCACTGCCTGAGTCAGGTGCCTGATGGCTCGGCTGTTTGCCATTGGTCCCCATAGCGGAACGATCCCTTTCGCTGCATCGAGGAATTGTGATGCAGCGGAGTCTGCTTGGTCAGTGTCTAAGAAATGCCTTTCTCGATGATGCCCTGCAGGGGCCATGTAGGTGGGTGGTACGACAAGGGCGATGTAGCACGCACCTCCCTAGCCCCGTTGGAGCCAGGTGTAGGCCTTGGTTCTGCAGACAAAGTACATGTTGGGTGAGGCCACAAATGCTGGAGGGTCGGCAGTGTTCAGAGTCCTTGTGATATTGCACATGCTGTGTCCCACATTTTTAGTCCCACGACCTTTGATGCACACACGGCCCGAGACATTCATCGCTTTGCAGCGGTTCTTTTCTTGAGGTAAGAAAAAGTAGTTCTGACAGGATTGTTGAAGACTTGGATTTCCACTTGCTCTTTGGAAGGGACATTTATTGGGAATGTCGCATTGGTGGAGTGAGGACAGAAAGGAGATGTGGTTCTTCCTGTTTTGTTCAGCCAGAACTCAGTGTAGAAATTAGCAATTGTTTCTCCGGAAGTGATATTGTCTCTGTAACTTTCTTGGAGGAGCATCATCCAGGCAAGGCAAGATCCATGAACGGAAAAGGGTGAAGGGATGAATGGGATAGATCATTCAGTGGCATGTGGTAGCAGTCCACAGACCCAACAGTTGGTGGCATTAGTGGCAAGACTGTGCTGGTGCAACAGTTGTACGGAAGAGATGTTCCAAAATTCTTTGCGCCGCTCTTGGAGGTGAGGCGACAGTGATATCAGATAATGTTCTTTCTGGGTGGTAGGTTGCAAGGTGGGAAACATTGTTCTGTGTGCAGGAGCATTCCCTTCAATGATCCAGGCTGTGATCATTAGCAGGAGACAGGTGAGAAAAGCTGCAGCAAGTACAATTGTCTTTGTGCCGTGCAAGTTGGCAGTCTTGGAGGCTTTGCGATTGTTCTTCTGGTGTTCAATATCTTCCATCATCTTCAAGGGGCTCAGTGATTGGCAGGACCACAGACTTTGTCTAGCGTTTTACCCTGGTAGCGTTGGCTGTGCTACTGACCTGAGGTTTTCAACTCAGTGAGTGGCCTGGTTGTCGGAGCACCCTCCTTTTGTTGATCTCAGTCTGTACCCCTTCTTGGATGGCACCGTGGGGTCAAGAACTTCTGTGAGTTGCAGTGTGTCTTCTTGTGGATAGCAACTCAGAGCTGGCCGGTCTTTCGATAGAACTTCCTCGAGCACCTCCACCTCTTCGCGTGTTGCCAGCATCGGAAGGATTTTCTTGCAGTGGTGGGCATGCATCCAATTTCGCTTCCCTTCCACTCGAAGGGCAGTTCAGGTGGTGATCAAGACTTGCCAGGGCCCCGTACCCCTCGGCTCCAGACTCTTGGTCCTCTGGAAGTTCCTCACGAGAACATGGTCTCCGGGCTTTATCTCATGTCCTGGGCCCCTGGATACATCTGGCAAGGCTTGCTGCACCTGTTGGTGGATAAGTGTTAGCTCGTTCGTCAGTTTATACAAAGAGTCGGAAATTAGTATATCCAGGACATCGTTAATGGAGGTTGGTTTTGGAGCTGCCCAAATGCTCATAGGCCTGCCGAAGACTACCTCATAAGGAGTTAGTCTGTGCTTGGTTGGGGTGGAGCGCATTGATAGTAATGCAAATGGGAGGGCGTCGGGCCATTTTAACCCGGTTGTGGCAACTATTTTGGCCAGTTTGAGCTTCAAGATTGCATTGTGTCTTTCTACCAGGCCCGCTGATTGGGGGTGGAAGACAGCATGACATTTTTGTTTTACCCCCAACCTTTTCAGGATGTTCTGTATCATCTCAGCCATGAAGTGGGGGCCGTTATCACTCCATAAAATTCTACTAAGGCCATAACGAGGGAAGAATTCTGTGAGCAATACCTTTGCAGTGGCTAAGGCGGTATTGTCGCGGCTGGGGTATGCCTCCACCCATTTGCTAAAATCACACACAACCACTCGGACATATTTCAGACCATGGCACCTTTCTAGTTGGATGTAATCCATTTGTAGGACTTCAAAGGGGTGGTCAGGGACTCCAAACCCTCAACGTGTTACTACGGTCCCTTTCCCCGGGTTGTGTTGCACAAGGCGTTTGGCAGATTCGGCTGTCATTATGCCATACTCTGGTGATCAGTTCAATCATGGGGAAGGAGCCTATGTGTGCGGGTAAATGTGCCATGGCCAATATAGGGATTAAGTAGACATTGGGCAACAGCCATTTATTCCCATCTTTAGTTCTCCAGCAATCTTCCTCGTCCTTCAATCCCACCCTCTCCCACTCAGTTAGTTCATCCTGCGTGCCTGACGTCTGTATGTCTCTTACAGTGGTTCTTGCGTCAGTACATTGTTCAGCTTGTGACCTGGTCACATACATTAGTGTAATCCTGTCTTCTGCCGTTGCTCGGGCAGTAACGTCAGCTTGCACATTTACCTGTCCAATGAGATCTGTCACTTTCTTATGTGCTTGACATTTAATCATTGCTAGCTTCTTGGGGAGGAGTACTGCTTCTGTCAAGGCGGAGACTAGATCTCCATGTAGGATGGGTGTACCATGTGAAGTCAGGAACCCTCTCTCCTTCCATAAGATCCCGAAGTGGTGAACTACCCCAAAGGCATACTGACTTTCAGTGTATATGTTGACTGTTGTAACTGCTGCTAAAATACAAGCACGTGTGAGGGCAATGAGGTCCGCTGCCTGGGCAGAACGTTGAGTAATACGCGCTGTCTCTAAAATGGTTCGGACTGTGGTTACAGCGTATGCGGCTGAGGTGGTGCCGTCAGGGAGTTTGATGCAGGAACCGTCCACCCATAGTTCTCCGTCGGGCTCTAAAAAGGCAGTGTCTCTAAGGTCTACTCTACTCTTTGTCTGTTCGTCTGTCAGTGTCACACACTCGTGTAGTGGAGTCACACTGGGATCGTTTTCAGGTAGTGGTAATAATGTGGCAGGATTGAGGGTGGTGCAAAGTTTCAGGGTAATGTGTGGCGCTAGCAAGGTCAGTTCATATCCTGTCAGTCGGGCGCTAGTCAAATGCTGGGTCTTGGTCTGGTTCACCGCATGGTGAACTAACACACTGATTGGATTGGAGAGCACTATTCCTTCGCTTTGTCGTATTGATACTGCTGCAGCTGCTACAGCACGCAAGCACGCTGGCAGAGCTCTGGCTACTGGGTCAAGGGTGGCAGGGAAATATGCGCAAGGGCCCTGCTTGTTACCAATTGATTGTGTTAGGACAGACAGTGCACATCCCTCCTTCTCATGTGTGTAGAGGGAGAATGGTTTGGAGTAATCTGGGGTTCCTAGGACAGGGGCCGAACAGAGTGCATCACGTAGCTCTTTAAAGGCAGTTTGACATTCAGGGGTCCAGGGAAGGGGTGAGGGGATGTCTTTAGCTAGAAGGGAGAGAAGAAATTTGACGATGAGGCTAAAGTTTGGCAGCCACTGTCTGCAAAAGGAGGTGAGACCTATCGAGGAACGGACCTGCTTCTGGCTTCTGGGGACAGGAGTGTCTAGGATTGTCTGTATTCTGTTGGGTGTGATTTTCCTCCCTTCTTTGGATAAGAGGTGGCCTAGATAGGTTACGTGTGATTTACAAAATTGTAATTTCTTTCGGGAGACCTTGTGACCTTTCTTGGCAAGGAAATGGAGCAGTTTGATGGTGGCTGTGACACCTAATGGTGTGGTGTCTGCTGCTAGAAGGATGTCATCTACATATTGTATCAGTGTCACACCATCTGGTAATTGTATAGCGTCCAACTGTCTTTTAAGCGCTTGGCTATAGATGCTCGGGCTCTCTGTGTACCCCTGGGGTGCTCTACAAAATCTTTATGAGCGCGAATTTAGGGTAAATCCAAATAGATAGCGGCTGTCTTCGTGAATAGGTATGGAGAAGAACGCATTTTTGAGGGCGATTACGGTAAAAGTGGTAGCAGTTCAGGGAATTAAGGTCAGAATGGTAGTGATGTTGGAAACTACTGGGTACTGTGGTACTACAATTTTGTTTACTTCCCGCAGGTCAATGATGAAGCGGTAGGCTTTTCCATCTCCCTCTCCCTGTCTCTTTATTATCAGTAGTATGGGGCTGTTACAAACCTTGCTCACTACTTCCTCTACCACCCTGCCTCCATCAAAGAGTGTATGATGTCTGTCAGTGCCTTCTCACTCTCTGGTGAGATTCTGTACTGTGGTACCTTCGGTAGGATTGCGCCTTGTCATATTGTCACATGTACTGGGTCAATCATCATTCGTCCTACGTCTGAATCAGCTATAGCCCATAAGTGTGATGGCAAAGTGTCCAATAGGGATGTGTCAGTCTCAGAGATGAGATACATGTGCTGGGACGGGCTATCTCCATGGTGCTGGTGGTTGTCGTATAGGATGACACGCACTCCGTCTGGCGAGCACCTGATTGTCGCATGGAAGTGCTTCAGAAGGTCAAGACCCATAATGGCGTCTGTGGAGTTGGAAGAGAGAAGAAATGTTGTTTCAACAATATTGCTGTCAAGGTTGAAAGGAATCGGTTTGGGCAAAGGGTTGGTGGAGGGAGTACCATCAAATCCTATTGAGGTCACATGAGAGCCAGACAAGGGTGCCCTTGGAATCAGTCGTTTGAATAGTGCACTACGTGTTGCTCCAGTGTCTACCGAAAATGGCGACTTTGTGCCCAGGACCTTTGCGGTAACATAAGGGCCTTGCTGATCAACATAGAGCTCGACTGGATCCCTCCCTTGCCCCTGGCTGTCCTATGCGAAGTCATACGCGTTGTCGTAATCTGTCTGTTGAAACTGGTTCTGCCTAGGACGATCAAATGCGTTCCCTCTTCCTGGCCTTTCATCTCTTTATTCACTTGCGTACCCTCTCCCACGTCTTCTTCCTCTCTGTTCACTTGCTATTTCCCTTGCCCCTCCGCCCCTACCAGCTCCTGATGAAGCTGGGCATTGGGATTTCCAATGTCCATATTCCTTGCAAAATGCGCATTGATCCTGTCCTAAGTCCTGGCGTCGCACATATGGTGTCTACGAGTCATTTCTAGGCGGCTGTACTCTAGGGACATTCTGTTGGTATCCTCCCTTATATTGTTCCCTCCCTGTATTCATCCCATGTAGTTGGGCTATCATTACTCTTTCCTTCAAGTCCTTCTTTTTCCTTTCTGTGGCTCTGTCATTCTCGTTTTTCTGATGTTCATAGTACTAGGCTATTTGGAGAATGGCTGCTGCTTTAGATGCTGCCCAACTACTTTCGCTAGTCTGTAATTTCTGGGATACCTCCGACAGCAGTCCTTTCACGTAATTTTGCACAAATAAGTGGTGTCTGGTTGCATTGGACATGTCCTGTCCACTGTAATCAGAGAACACTGTTTCGAATCTCGAGTAAATACTCGGAGACATCCTCTTGTGGTTGCTGGTGGCACTCGGTTACTATGAACCAGTCTATCTTTTTCTCCGGTATCAGTGTTTTTACCTTCTGCACTATTTTGTCAGGGAGGTCCAATATAGCTTTAACCGGTTTCTGACCCGGATTCCGCTGTTTGTCTAATGTGCTGAGTTGTTCCCAGGTATGACCGAGCAATTCCATGTGGTCTACCTTCCTAATCTGCTTCCACACATCGGCTGGTAAACATAACCCGAAGAACAGGTCGATGTCAGCAAGTGTCATTATTGTGGACCCCAACGTGGTACCTAGTTCTGTATAAAAAGCGGTGGGATTCTTTCGTAAATCCGGCAGAGATTTGAAGAACGTCAGGATGTCCTGTCTGTTCCATGGCTGATACACCAAATTGTAGACCACCCTCCCTTTAACGTCCTGATGGTTTATGTCATCGTTAGTCCCTTGTCCCCTAGGGGGAACCCAATACGGGGTGGCTTCCTTTATTGGCATCATATTATCTGGCTTCTCTACTTGGGTTTTTCTAGCTTCGATGTTCTGTCTGTATCCATCCGCCCTTGTTCTATGAGGTGGCAGAATACTCCTAACGTGGACGAAAAGAGTTCTGCCACATCGTTGTCGTTTTCGGCTCCAATGTTAACTTTTCTATAAAGAGCCATTAGTCTCCCGGGCCCCACATCCTGATATTTCTCTTTATAGGCAGTAAGTGCATAGTAATAAAAGCGCACAATGAAAAATTGTTTGTGGTTCTCGACATATGAATATCTTGTCAATGTTTGCCCGCTCGTGCGCATTTAATCGTGGGACCCTGGGCGACTCTTTTTCTATTGATCCTATTTCCACTAATGCGTTTGTTGATGCGGCACTTGGTGCAAGTGGCTCGACTGGAGCGGAAACGGTCATGGCGTCTCCGTTGGTACTTTGCTGTTCTTGGTGTTGTATTACGGAATGAGTAGGGGCATAAGGAGGTGGCATGTAGATGATCGGGGGGCCTAACAAAAGGTCATCATTTATTCTCTGTTTAGCCCGTAACTTGGGGTAAAGTGTTGAAAGCATTTTAAAAGGGTACTGACCTGATATTTTTTAATCTTGTTCATTTTTACCCATAGTGAAATTGAATGCCTCGCATCCAGAGTATAACTTGTATTAAAGTTTAAAGAATCCCGTTTCACAGAGAATCAATAAGGAGATTCTATCTCTAATCTGGGGGCATATTACCAAGGGTGGTTATAGGCAATTATCGCTCCTGTAGCGGCTGTTTTCGGCCGCTAAGCGGCGATAGTTCTATCGCCCTATTAGCAAGCTGTCGCTAACTGATGTTAGCAACAGCTATTAGGCGATAGCGAGCGGTTTGGGGCCCGCTTTGCATGTTAGCGATATTTATCGCTAATGACATGCAAAGTGGACGTACCCAAACTGTTAGCGACTGAAAACAGACGCTAATGTCGCTATCGCCTATTAGCAAGGCAGGCGTAGCGATGGAAATATTAGCGCTAAGCGCAAATATCTCCAAAAACTAACGCCTGCTCAGACCAGTTCTTAGCTATTATATCGAATGGGAGGTGGATATAATGGCTAAGAGCCTGTTAGCCATAATGCCTGAATATCGCTGTATTCTCAGCGATATTCACATATTTCGCCGCTATCGCTGGAAATGTTATTGCTTTTGAGATAAACGTTGCTAATAGCACGTTATCTCAGCGATAATATCAGGCGATGCGCAGCAATAAAAAACATAGCCGCTAAGCCAACTTACCGATAAATATCGCTAGTTGTTGGTAATATGCCCCCTAGTATTCTAAACGAATAAAAAATAGTATAAAGTCTGATATTTATGCTAATATATGGATAAATATCAGACTTTATACTAATTTCACTATGGGTAGCTCAACTGTTATTAATCTAATTGCTGCAATGAACTACTTTCCATATATTTGTCTTTAACTCATGTCTTTAAACATAATTGTGTAATTTAAAAACTTTGATTGTTTTCTATAGATGTTTCTTTTTGACAGAGGATATATGGCATATTTTTAGAAAACGTCCCACTGACAGGTTGGGAATTCTAACGGGGCGATGTCCTACTAATCCACGTACCAGGTACAGACTATACATTTTAATTCTTGATTATTAGGTCGTTCCTAAGACTTTTTTGTTTGTCCTCAGTAGAACACTGTATTCAACCCATGGTGATGCTATCTTAAACTAAACCTAGGACGATGCTTTGTACTGATTGAAAAGACGAAAAGGATACTTGTTTAATTGAAATGATTTTTCTCTGCTACTGACAGCAACCTTTCTAAAGTATATGGAGATTATATAAATGGAGAACTGACATCCATTTCTATTTCTAATACCTTCCCTTTTTTATTGACATCATTTCACAGGCATTTAGATGACGGATCTTGTTAGTCACTTTCTACTACTGTATGGTACCTCAACTCAAAATAAAAAGGGAGAATAAATGATTTACGAATTTCAGGTACTACTTGTGAAACTTTCTTCATGATAGTTGGAGAATATTGAAAAATCAAGAGTGTGTCCTTTTCTATCTCTTAGATTTCACTCTAAACATCAAGCTTTAAGTCGAGAAAATACGTAATTGGTCCTTTGCAGTACTATTCGTTTAAACTTACAGAGAGTAAAGGTACATAACGTGTCTCTTATCTGCGACTGTTAGCTATTAAAATCTATTGTTGCATGATTTTTCACATTTTGTGCCATTGGCCTTCGAATCTAGTATGTCTGCAGGATTTTCAAATCTTCTTTTTTCATTTTTCTTTTTTCACCCTCCATCACTCTTCCGTTTCCATATGACTTCAAGTTGGACACATTTTTGGACAATTCTGGCTTTCTTGGCATCCTCTTTTCCACACACAAATCCTTTTTCATAAAGGAATCATCTAATACGGCTTTGCTTTTTTTGAACTCTATTAGAGAACATCACTGCATGTAATTTCTTTCCTTGGCCACAAATTTCTAAGCATGATATTGTTGAATTATATCATCTGATGTACATAACAAATGAATTATATTATGAGCACTTTATTGTATTATTCATTTCTGTCTACAGCCTTGAAAAAGTTACACATATGTAACGAAACACGTGTCGGCTGTCACCGGCTGTTTTTCAACCACCACTACTGGGAAGACCCTAGGACTAGGACCCCTGCTTGGCCTCTACTCTTGATCTTGTTTGTAGTGCTCAATGAAATAACAAACTATGACCCTAATGTGAACACCACATGTACTGCCTTTTTGATTTCTAGATACCTTTGAGTATACATTAAATGGAATAAGTTAAATACTGGATCTTTTTGATGGGTCTCTTCTTGATGGATATAACTACAATGTACTTTTGCTTATGAGTCCAATGTTGTTGTAGGACTCTGAACACTGGCCATTTAGCTTAATATTCAACGACCAAATTTGCAAATTGCTTAACTGTAAATTCTAGAGTACCGAGGTACAACTAATCTTTAAGACATTTAACTACAGGTATTTCATACCTGTGGATCAGACATATTTGGTAGTGGGATGCCTATGTTACCTTGAATGGCACCATCATTTCTGTACATCCAAACATGAATATATGGATAACGCTGGGTTATTGAGAGAATTTGATGTGCAACTGTTCTAGCCATCACCGCCTTGTGTACATAGTAAGGATCACATGTTTAAGAAAATAACTGTTTGTGATTCGTTTATCAATAGTGTACGTTTGGGTCTAATGCGACAATGACAAAAGTAAAGATGGCGTCCAGATGACGGATGAGTCACGCATGTGCAGTCCAAAAAGAATGTGACCTGATGTCTGAACAATTGAACAACGTCCATGAGACAAGGACAGAAAATGTGGTAATGCAGTGTCATGTGTCCCTCATCTACGAAGACTGTATTATGAATGTTAATACATTTTGTAACAAAACGCGTATGAGAAAGGAAGTTAAAATGACTTGATGGAGTCGGGTTTATAAGACAATAAAAGTACTAATAAAGGTAAAAACGTAAGCGGGAGCAAGATGGCGGCCGTGAGGAGCGTCTGAGCAGCAACCTCAGCAGTGCAGACAGACACTTCAGCAAAAAGAAAACCTCAACAAACTTTTTTATCTCGGAAAAACATGCCATGAGATTGCTATGAGCTTGAGCTTGCTATGAGCTTACCGGATAGATAGGGAAACCGAGCGGCTCCAGCTCCGTGGATTCTCCCGGATTGCAGATTGGGGGTCGCACGGAGGAGACGCCAAGACAAGCCAAGACGCAACACAGCATACAGCACGACAGCTCGACGGCTCCGATCCTGCGTCTTGGTATCTCGGCGCATCGGTTCGACTGCCTGGATGTTCTTTGCCGACCCCCTTTACAGGGCGCTTCCCCCTGGACTGCGGAGGGCTGCTGCATCACCCTTCGCTGGCTTGCAGATCCGGCGGAGTCCGCGGAGTGTGGAGGCGGAGCCTCACAGGGACGGTATCGGGAGAGAGGAGCGGAGGCTGCAAGTTTTAGCGGCTGCAGTGGCTGTGGCTCAGACAGAGGCAGAGCAGAACCGAGAGGCAGGATCAGAGTGAAACAGCAACTTTCTCTACTCTCAGCACTGGTTTTACTAATGGCCCCCAAAACTAACACTGGAGGTAAGCCATTGTCAAAAAAGAAAAATGCTGATAACGCTGCTACAGACATCTCCGTGAATACTGTGCCTATAATCAGCACAGGGCTTGAGGGGGCAGTGTCAGAAGCGGGATCAGGGGGTCGGGCAAAGCAGCAACAGTCGACCCCAGGTCCAAGTACACCAAAAGAGATGCGGCCTCCTGCTGCTAGAACCAGACAAGCCACTGCTACAGCCACTGCCACCATAAGTATAGTAGACATGCTGAACCGGAATGAGAGGAAAAAAAAGCCGAAAGAGATGGAACCAGCTATGGTAGTAGACCTAGTGGCGGCCCCAGCAGTCCCTGCGGCGACATTACCGGCAATACCGGCCACTCAAGAAGTTGCAGGGCTTGATCCTGGTTCAAACATTGAGGTCACTTCACAACCAGCCTCTCAACCCTCACAGCCTCAAACCCAATCTCAAAGGCAGATGCAGTCTTGTCAGCCAGATCAGGAGGCTGAAGTGGGGGGTGACACCTTGAGTGGCACTCAGGTCTTGACATTACAAATGATACATCCAATTAGTGCGACTACGGAGGATGATGAGGGAGCTGGTAACGGTGCCAGTGAGAGTACAGCTCCTATATCAGCTAAGGCCACGCTAGACTCAGTACCAGAAAGCATGGTAGAACGTAGCTCTATATACCCAACAACTAATAATGGAGGCACTCAAGAAGGTTCTACAACATGTGAGGTACTGAAAGAGGCTACTATGTCCACTATGGTCCCAGACGAACCTGCCCAATCAGTGGATAATGTAACTGTTATTCATTCTGGATTAATACATGGCGAAAAGGAGAAGGAAAAGGAGAAGACTCCCAGTGAATGTTTCTTTTCCGTGACAGAGGAGGCCGATTGGTCAGAGGATGAGGAGCTCCATAGTTCTGATATCGATTGCAGCAACCCAGAAACTGAGAGTGACAACGAGGAAGGGATTCCTTTAACCACCATCAAAAATATGCCTTCTCAAAGGGACCACCCAGAATTAACATGGGATCACTCCCCTACAACATCTCTTCAGGGAAACCCTAATCAGGGGACGGCCCAGACACAGCATCAGGAGACCACGCAGCTCTCAATGATGTCACTGATGGCAATGATGGAATCAATCCATCAAGGAATAACAGCACATAGAGAAGAGACTCGATCAGACAGCCTTAAGGCCCAAGCTGCAATGCGAAAAATGAAAGGAGTGGTCAGGAAACTCTCAAAGGTCTGTGTAAATATAGGCAACAGGGTCTCAAACCTAGAAGAAAGGATCGTCGCCACTGAATCGGAGGCTGCGGCCGCCACGAGCAAAGTGAAATCTCTTGGCGCACAAGCAGTAGACATCCAGTGGAAGCTGGAGGACCTAGAAAATCGTCAAAGAAGGAACAATCTCAGGGTCCTTGGGATTCCGGAAGGAAGCGAAGGGCAGGATGTGTCAGAATCCATGCACCTCGCCAAAGGCTATCTGTGAGGAAAAATCCATGCTGGAAAACATCTTTGCGGTTTCTGCTAAGGTCCTGCAGCGTCCCGCCATGTTGCAAGAGTAGCTCTCAGTTCCATCGAGCGAAACCTCCTTCAGCGGTCTAGTTGCTGGGAGCAGTGGCTCGCATTGTCGTCAACGCGCATGCGCGAACCTCGCGCTGCGCACTTCAACCGACTTTCATCGCCTGACAGGAGCTTCCTCGGCTCGCTGTCTTCTTCCTGAGGAAAACCTTGACGCATTTCTTCAAGAACTTTGCCCTTGCCTCTCCACAGTGATTGCGTGTCTCTAGGTCCTGTTGATACGCTGTTCGAGTGTTTCGTTTGCCCTTGTCCTTCTTGAAGTTACCCGAATTCTGACAGTGTAAAGACGCTACCACAGGGCATTCTGAGAGTAGCGGAGCGGAGACTTCAGAGCGTCTTCTGTGAAGAGAAGACCTCGTATTCCAAGTAAGAGTGTGGTTCTTGTGCTTCAGTCTCCAGGCAATGACTGAGGTGATGGTATCTTCAAGCTAGCTGTGTTTGGAGCAAGAGGATCCTTGAGCCTGAGACATTAGCACTTCAGAGTACCGAGAGTATTATTTCATTAAAGACTTCTGAGGGTGCTTGTTAACAGACTGTGTTTTTCCTGCAATCTTCTACATGAAAGCTTCAAGACTGAATATTTGCTACACGCCTTGAACTATATTGGTGGTCATTCCTATTGCAGTTTCTCATTTGGGTCGTCAACCAGTTCTTGCAGTGAATCAGATATTCAGTACCTGACAAACATTCATAGAGAGGAGCTAGCTTCTATTCAAACACTGGTAAGAAATAGTTTAGGTTTAGAAGAATAGATAATAAGATGTAACACTTCATGGTGAGTCAGAAAGCTAATAAGTGTTTTACCTTACAGCGCAGACCAGACCAGACCAGGTTGGAAGCCAGTGTCCGAAGCGTGTCTCTCTTGTTTGTCATCCACTTCCCCTTTCCCCCACGGGGTTAATTCTGTGGACAGCGAAATCCTCAGTAGTCCCTGAGTTACCCCTGGGGTGGATTTGGGGTAAGAGCATCTGTTCCCGAGGGGGCCGAACCAGTGTATCCTTTGAACGTGACAGATTGAAGTGCCTGCCTCTTTATTGAGGAATCAGGCCCCCTCCTGAGCAGAAGATGGTGGAGAGCATAGACCTAAAAGCCTTAACGGCTGTTTTGAGCGGTATGCAGGAACAGTTGAATAATACAGTAGAAGAAAATAAAGCCCTGAGGGAGGAGATTAGGAGGTCGAGGCAGGAGTTCACCCAAACTA
Organism: Lissotriton vulgaris; assembly: GCF_964263255.1. NCBI lineage: Eukaryota > Metazoa > Chordata > Amphibia > Caudata > Salamandridae > Lissotriton > Lissotriton vulgaris. Next base: position 720,729 of record NW_028250124.1, read on the forward strand.
AGCAAAGGTTAGACGACTTAGAAGCAGCTGGGTCCTTATTTCAAGGTAGTCTCCCTACATCTCAACCCTCAACCTCAGCGGGTGTCTCCACCCAGGTGATTCATTCCATCTCCCCCGTAATTCCGTTAGCCTCTCCTGAGAGATATGGAGGTGACCCCATGAAGGCGCAAATTTTCCTGACACAGTGTTCTTTACACTTTCTGTGTCGTCCGGTAATTTTTACAGACGACCAAGCTAAGGTGGCCTTCATTTTGTCGTACCTGACAGGAGATGCAGCCGCATGGTGCATGTCCTTGGTCACCAGGAAGGATCCTGTGTTGACTAATTATGACAACTTCAAGTTAGAGTTTGAAAGAATATTTGACCGAAGGTCAGCTTCACAAGCTACAGACAATGAGTTATTGGACCTTAAACAAGGAAGTAAAGACTTGGTAGGGTATTTGGCAAGCTTCAATAAGTTAGTGGTGGAAACCAATTGGCCAGAGGCTAAACGTGCAGCGATCTTTTACAGAGGCCTACGAGATGAACTTAAAGATGCTTTGGCTCAAATCCCTCAAAGACCTACAGAAGTTTCTGCACTAATAGATCTGGTGTTGCAGTTAGATCATCGGCTGAGTGAGCGGAGGAATGAAAAGAAGAAGGACTTTCGTTTCGTGCCGCCACGATTTGATAGAGCTAAGGTTGAATCTCCAAAAAATTCAGAAGCAGCCTCCTCGGAAGAACCTATGCAAATAGGCTCAGTGCGCGGACCACTTTCTAAAGAAGAAAAAGAGCGAAGAAGAAGTTCCCAGTTATGTCTATATTGTGGAAGCGCTGGTCATTTTGTTAAGGAATGTTCCAAGAGACCAAAGACCGCCTCGCCAGTAAAAGATCGGCTTCGCCCGTAGACAGAGTCGCACGGGTGGAAGCGTTTTCAAAGACGACTCCTGACAAACAACACATTATGAACACCTTACAGTCTGCAGCTCCTCATTTGACAGCTGTTTTTGTGGTAAAATTTCGTAACCATGAGTTACATGAAGTTTCCGTGATGATCGATTCAGGGGCCACAGGGAATTTTTGTGACCTAAAATATGCCAGGCAAAATGGAATCCGACCAGTCCAAAAACTTGTACCGGAAGCGGTTCGAGCAGTTGATGGGACCAACCTGTCATCAGGTCCAATTACTCATGAAACAGAAATGGTGTTGCTAACTGGTTTGAATGGGCACTCAGAGTGGATGTCGTTCAACTTAATCGACGCGCCCCAGTTTCAATTGATCCTTGGATTACCTTGGTTAACAGAACACAACCCGAGAATAGATTGGAGTAAAAGGACCATTGAAATGAACTCTTCTTATTGTTGCGAAAATTGTTTCCAGATTCCAGAATCTAAGGAAGAGCCCACTCCAGTTAAGCTTCTCGCCTTTGGTCATCCCACGCAAATCTGTGCCTTGGAGGTTAAAGAAATTCCAGAGCAATATCAGGATTTGGCGTTGGTATTTGATAAGAGAGGTGCGGATCAGTTACCTCCCCACCGCCCATATAATTGTAAAATTGAAATTGAGCCTGGAGCAATTCTACCTTGCAGTCGAATATACGCTCTCACAGAAAAAGAAAATCGGTATCTCAAGGAATATCTGGATAAGCATTTGGCAAATGGATTTATTCGCCCCTCTCAGTCCCCGGTGTCATCTCCTTTGTTTTTCATTCCAAAACGAGATGGGGATCTTCGGGCTTGCATCGACTATAGAGCAGTAAATCAAGTAACAGTGAAGAATCGCTATCCTCTACCGTTAATCTCAGTATTGCTTGATCAAGTAAAAGATGCCAAGATCTATACCAAATTGGATCTCCGAGGGGTGTATCATTTAATTCGAGTAGCTCCTGGTGATGAATGGAAAACGGCGTTTAGAACACGATATGGGTTATTTGAGTATTGTGTAATGCCCTATGGACTTTGCAACGCTCCCGCTGCTTTTCAACATTTTGTAAATTATGTCTTGGGAGAATTTTTGGACAGAGTCGCAGTGGTCTACATAGACGATATACTAATTTTTTCAAAGAGTGAAGAAGAGCACATCCCTCATGTGAGAGCGATTTTAACGAGATTATTGGAAAATCATCTCTATGTGAAGCTGGAGAAATGTGCGTTTCATGTAACTCGTGTGGAGTTTTTGGGGTTTGTACTGTCCCCCGATGGTGTGAGTATGGATTCCACTAAAGTCAAGGCGGTACAGGAGTGGCCCTCTCCGAAGTCAGTCAAGGAGGTTCAGAGTTTTTTGGGATTTTCCAATTTTTATCGAAGATTTATCCCAGATTTCTCTCAAAAGGTGATTCCAATAACTCGTTTGCTGAAGAAGGGAGTCAAGTTCATTTGGAACACCGAAGCTGAGCAAGCCTTCCAGTTCCTAAAAAATTCCTTCACAAGAGCACCAATTCTGTTGCATCCTAGAATGGAAGACCCCTTTTTTATGGAAGCAGATGCTTCTGACGGGGCTATAGGAGGGATCTTATCGCAAAGACATCCAACTTCAGGACAGCTGCATCCAGTGGCTTATCATTCCAGAAAATTAAGTCCTCCAGAGTGCAACTATTCAATTGCGGATAAGGAACTGCTCGCGGTCAAGAATGCTTTTGAGGAATGGCGTCATTATTTAATGGGAGCCAGACACAAAATAACAGTCTTTACGGATCACAGAAACCTCCAGTTTTTAAAATCTGCTCGTACCCTCACGGCGCGGCAGTTACGTTGGTCCTTATTTTTTGCTGATTTTGATTTCATCATTACCTTCCGACCAGGAAAGAGTAATGCTAGAGCTGACGCATTATCTCGGATAGAGTCTGGATCTTCAGATGCAGAGAAGGAACCTCAAAATATCATTCCAGAAGAAAAAATCGTGTTGGCTGTGGATTCTTCAAAATTGGTTGTCCAGTTGCAGAAATCTATGACTGAGCAAGAGATGAAGAATTGGTCCGAGCAAGCGGAGGGTCGAGAAGTGAAGAATGGAGTTCCTTATCAAAATCATCGCATTTTCCTTCCTACCCCTGCACTTCAAGAAAAGGCCATGGAATCGTGTCATGATAATCTGTTAGCAGGGCATAAAGGAATTCAAAAAACTACTGAGTTGGTGGAAAGGAATTTCTGGTGGCCGGACATGAAATCTCAGGTACGACAATTTGTAACCACTTGTGAGAGGTGTCTGAGGGGGAAGTCCGAGAGAAGGTCTCCTCAGGGAAAGTTAAGACCCTTACCTGTTCCGCCTCATCCTTGGCATACTGTGTCCATGGATTTGATAGTGGAACTACCTTTAAGTCAGGGGTATACCACAGTTTTGGTGTTTGTAGACGTCTTTTCCAAGATGGCACACTTTATTCCCTTAAAGAGAATTCCAGATGCTCCTCTTCTAGCTCAGCTTTTTGTCCAGCATGTAGTGCGCCTTCATGGCATCCCTAAAGTACTAATTTCGGATAGAGGAACCCAATTTGTGTCACATTTTTGGAGAGCCTTCTCAGCAAAATTGGGAATTGACACTCGCTTCTCCACAAGCTACCACCCAGAAACTGATGGCCAAACGGAAAGAGTGAACCAGGAGCTTGAGCAGTACCTGCGTTTATACCTTTTGGACCAGAAATTAGATTGGTCAGAATTGGTGTGGGCAGCAGAGTTTGCTTATAACAATGCGGTTCACTCTTCCACTGGTTATTCACCTTTCTTTGTAAATTATGGTAGACATCCCGCCTTTATTGTGGAAAAGGAGGAAAGCCCAGTTCCCGCAGTAGAACAGAAGGTTAGTGAGATGCAAAAATCTCTCATTCAAGTCAAAAAGAATTTAGAAAAGGCCAAAGAATCTTACAAAAGACATGCAGATAAAAAGAGAAGAGAGAATCCAGTGTTTCAGGCAGGGGATAGAGTGTGGTTATCCACTAAGAATTTGAGGCTAAAAATAAATCGAAAATTTCAGCCCCGATTTTTAGGCCCATTCAAAGTGGAAAAAATGCTTAATCCAGTTACAGTGAAAGTTCAATTACCCCCATATCTCAAGGTTCATCCCACTTTCCATGTGTCCCTGTTAAAGAAAAGTCCACCCAAGTTGAGGGAGCGTTTAGCACCAAAACCAATTCAGATAGACACACACGAAGAGTTTGAGGTACACAAAATCCTAGATTCCAAACTGAAGAGAGGTATCTTGTACTATCTGATTGACTGGAAGAATTTTGGCCCTGAGGAAAGATCGTGGGAGCCCTCTGACAACGTTCATGCTCCCAGACTTCTTCGGGAGTTTCACAAGGCCAATCCTTCTAAACCCAAAGGAGAAGGAGCATTCTTGGTGGGAGGTACTGTCAGAATCCATGCACCTCGCCAAAGGCTATCTGTGAGGAAAAATCCATGCTGGAAAACATCTTTGCGGTTTCTGCTAAGGTCCTGCAGCGTCCCGCCATGTTGCAAGAGTAGCTCTCAGTTCCATCGAGCGAAACCTCCTTCAGCGGTCTAGTTGCTGGGAGCAGTGGCTCGCATTGTCGTCAACGCGCATGCGCGAACCTCGCGCTGCGCACTTCAACCGACTTTCATCGCCTGACAGGAGCTTCCTCGGCTCGCTGTCTTCTTCCTGAGGAAAACCTTGACGCATTTCTTCAAGAACTTTGCCCTTGCCTCTCCACAGTGATTGCGTGTCTCTAGGTCCTGTTGATACGCTGTTCGAGTGTTTCGTTTGCCCTTGTCCTTCTTGAAGTTACCCGAATTCTGACAGTGTAAAGACGCTACCACAGGGCGTTCTGAGAGTAGCGGAGCGGAGACTTCAGAGCGTCTTCTGTGAAGAGAAGACCTCGTATTCCAAGTAAGAGTGTGGTTCTTGTGCTTCAGTCTCCAGGCAATGACTGAGGTGATGGTATCTTCAAGCTAGCTGTGTTTGGAGCAAGAGGATCCTTGAGCCTGAGACATTAGCACTTCAGAGTACCGAGAGTATTATTTCATTAAAGACTTCTGAGGGTGCTTGTTAACAGACTGTGTTTTTCCTGCAATCTTCTACATGAAAGCTTCAAGACTGAATATTTGCTACACGCCTTGAACTATATTGGTGGTCATTCCTATTGCAGTTTCTCATTTGGGTCGTCAACCAGTTCTTGCAGTGAATCAGATATTCAGTACCTGACAAACATTCATAGAGAGGAGCTAGCTTCTATTCAAACACTGGTAAGAAATAGTTTAGGTTTAGAAGAATAGATAATAAGATGTAACACTTCATGGTGAGTCAGAAAGCTAATAAGTGTTTTACCTTACAGCGCAGACCAGACCAGACCAGGTTGGAAGCCAGTGTCCGAAGCGTGTCTCTCTTGTTTGTCATCCACTTCCCCTTTCCCCCACGGGGTTAATTCTGTGGACAGCGAAATCCTCAGTAGTCCCTGAGTTACCCCTGGGGTGGATTTGGGGTAAGAGCATCTGTTCCCGAGGGGGCCGAACCAGTGTATCCTTTGAACGTGACAGGATGTCAAAGCCTTTATAGTCAAAACATTCGAGAAAGCCTTTCCAGATATTGCTGGTTGGAATTGGACCACTGAAATCCAGAGAGCACATAGGACCCCATTTAAGCTGAGACAGAATACCAGAGAAGGCGACAAGCCCAGAGCTATTCTAATATACATAGGCAACTTTCTTCTACGACAGTCCATCTCAGAGAAAGCGAGACCAGACGCCAAAAGAACCTTTGAGGGAGGCTCTTTTTTTGTAAGGCCTGATTTCTGTCACACCACCGTTGAACGGCGTTGGAGGCTGAGACAATTAATCAAGCCTTTTCAGGACAAAAGAGTACAGGTCTATCTCATTAATCCTGCCCAGCTAAAAATATTTCATTCAGGCAAGACCATGTATTTCTCTTCAGAAATCAAAGCTCGGGAGTATCTGGACTCAATTTAGTATGGTGTATAACTAATATAGATTGTGTAGTGTAGGGATATCCTACATACAATATATCATATGGTAGTAGTGGAGTGTGTTGTACTACTAGCCTCCAATCGATCCATATAAAAGAAGGATGCAGCTTAAGGGGGAGGAGTATTACGGTTGTATAGTTCATACAGGTCTGGGTAGTATTTTCAAGCCTAAATCTCAACTTAAGGTCGAGGTTTATAGAATTAAAGGTGTCACGTTATGATGGTATATGGTTTATGGTTCATTTATGAGTTGAGGACATGTTCTAATAAGTAGTCCGCAAAGTGTCCACTGCTGGGTTGCACCCATCACACGCACAGACTCAGTCTGCGCACTTCACTGGGGAAAGGGTTGGGGTCAGGGGGGTTAGGGGGGGACAAGGTTTGGTGTGGGGTGGGGGGATGGGGGAAGCAAAAAATAAAAAGGAAAAAGAAAGTTCATGCAACAAATGTGTTTTTCAATATAAGTGCAATGTTTAAAGTGGATATGCACACTCACGGAAAGCTCAGGAGAAAATGTAATTGGTTAGAGTGCTGGCTTTGCTCCCTACAGGGCTATGTCTAGTATCAGGGTAGTTAGTCTAAATATTGGTGGGCTGAATAACTGGAAAAAGAGAGGAAGGTTTGAAGAGTATATAAAATTAATTAGGGCAGATATCATATGTTTACAAGAGACCCACTTACCATGGAAAAAGAAACACTGGCTAAATCTAAGGGGGTTTGAAATTTTGTCCTGCTCTTCACAGACTTCAACGGTAAAGGGGGTAGCCATTATAGGTCGGGTAGGTCTGGGAGGGGCAAAAAAATCAAAGGCTGACGCACTGGGAAGATGGGCGATATGTGAACTGAAATTAGGTATAACTCTATGTACAGTATACGGCTCTAACCTGGATGATCCGGGGGTGATGGATCATATAGAGAGGGAACTTACTAACTGGTCTTCACCTATAATAATGTGTGGTGATCTCAATATTTCAGCAGATTTTGCAGGGGATACCCCATATATCGGTCGGAAGCCCCGGGTATTCAGGTCCGTGTCCTCTATAATTCAATCTCATGGGCTGAGGGATGTGTGGGGGTGCCTAAAGAAAGACGAACCCGGGTTCACATACTTCTCACACCCATTTAATAAACATACAAAGTTGGACTATTTCTTAATATCAGCAACCTGTCTTCCTAATGTAAAAATTGCAATGCTGCCTAGGCTAATATCGGATCATAACCCCCTCATTCTTACAATGACCTTGAACATACAGAGGGAGAAGATCAGACCCTGGACCTTTGACAGAAAGCTTCTAGCGGATAGCAATTATTTAGCACACATTAAGAACTGGTCTCAATCCTTCTTTGATGCGAACAGATATTGTGCATCCCGGGTTATGGTCTGGGATAGTTTCAAAGCTGGCCTGAGGGGAGAGACAATCAGCTTTTCGGGTAGGATCTGGAAAGAAGCTAAGGAAGACAGAGAACGTCTTTTGGTTAAACTGGCGGAGGCAGAGGAACAACACAGGTTAGACGTCTGCCAGGGGACACAGGGCAATCAGAGCTTAGAAAGGCTGAATAGCATAAAGGCAGGTATCCAACGGCAATTGACAAAAAAAGCAGCAGCAGAATATCAGACCCACAGAGCCAGTATGTATGAAACAGGGGAGAATGCAGGCAGGGCTCTAGTGTTAAGGATAAGACAAGCTACATCAAAAAATGCTATTACCGAAATTAAAGAAGGTGATCAGATCTATAATAAACCAACTGAAATTCTTGAAGTTTTTAGAAGGTTCTATCAGGATCTCTATAAGGAAGAAACGGATATAGACGACTTGGGCATAAATTGGCCAGATACAGGCACTAAACTTATGGCTAGCGAGATAGAATCCTTGGAGCAGAATATCACCATGGATGAGCTCTCTCAGGCATTAAAAGACCTTTCAGCAGGCAAGGCAGCAGGGCCTGATGCCGTACCCCAGGAGGTCTATAAACACTTGAAGGAAGAAACAGCACCTCTTCTGTTAGATCTTTTCAATGGGGTTATAAATACCGGGGTTATACCTGAATCTTGGACCAAAACCAATATAGTGGTATTCCATAAAAAAGGGAAACCCAAGGAAAGTCCTGGGTCCTATAGGCCCATATCGTTAATAAATAGCGATAACAAACTATATGCAAAGATAATGGCTACACGGCTGGGGGGGATTATTGCGACTCTCGTTTCGCCTTGGCAGCATGGTTTCGTCCCCGGTAGGGATACTACCGACCATATTAGAAGGGCCATAACACTGTTCGATATCCATGCGGCTGGTGGAGGGGGGGTCGCGATGATCCTCCTCGATGCAGAAAAAGCGTTCGACCGCGTCAAGTGGAGCTTTTTCTGGAAAGTGATGGTTGATAGAGGATTTGGCCCCAGATTTTTGCGGGCAATTAAGGCTATGTATTTTAATCCAACAGCCAGTATCCAGCTTATGGGTGAAAGTTCTAGGCAGATCCATATCACGAGAGGCACGAGACAAGGGTGTCCGTGCTCTCCCATCCTGTTCGCATTATACATAGACCCCCTAATTACTCTTATAAATAATACTGTCAATATAAAGCCGGTTGTCACTAGCGGAATTCACACCAAAATCCTCGCATATGCGGACGATTTAGCCATAACTACCACCGATCCAGATAGCGCAATGAGAGGAATAATTAGTATTACTTCAGACTTCGGGAGGTTATCTGGGTATCGTCTTAATGTAGCAAACACACAGGTTTTATGCTCAAGGAATATAGTCAAACTAGACGACAGATATGTAGACTCAGCAGTTTACCTAGGAATAACAATTAATGCACAGCCAAGGGAAATCACCAAAGACAATGTTTTGCCCCTGCTTGAAAAGATGAAACAAGACCTAAAAAGAATTGATACCCTTCATCTGTCAATTATAGGCAGGGTCAATGTCATCAAAATGACAATGTTCCCGAAGATCCTGTACAAATTTAGGTCTATCCCCTTTAAAGTAGATGACATATTGATCAAGGAAATGGAGTCAGTTTTTATGAACTTTGTTTGGCAATACGGTAAGGTGAGGAGATCAATTAAATACATGTCTCTCCCCCAAGAAAAGGGTGGGTTGGGAATTCCTAATCTGAAGTTCTACAATTGGTCTTGCCTTCTGACACAAATGGCTATACTTATATTTTTTCCTGAAGCTGCACCACATAGCCATGGAGACATTCCATCTATCTACCAGCTGGCTCTAGGGAGTGAGGCACATGGGGTATTGTTAAGGAAATACGATAAACGTTTTTATAAGGCAACAGGCTATAAAGATTTGGAAGACATCTGGGGGCTATGGTCCTCTGTACAGAAGAACCAGAGTATCCCAAAGTTTAATAAACATACTATACTCTGGAATTCAGGACTATTTCCACATCTAAGTAGAGATGGCCCATGGAAATACTGAGAAAGACAGGGAATCACGACTTTAGGCCAAGTGATGACAAAAGATGTTTTGAGGCCCCTTGAACTTCTGAAGACACGATATTCACTCCAAGGATACCAAGAGTTCAAATATAAGCAGCTGGCCAATACAATAAAATCAAAAAGACCAAGAATAGACATATCAAAAGATTGTACAATACTAGACTATATGAAGGGAGGTGGTTGAAGAATCAGAACACTCTATGGTTTATTCTCGGAAACGTTTCCTGATGATATTCTTAAGACAGAGGACACTTGGGCTGATAAACTGAGAGATCCTGACATTGATTTGGATAAAGCTATCCTAATGGATAAAAGGTTCCTACGTTCCTCAAACTTAAGAGCACAGCACTTTAAGACTCTCTTCAACCTATATTACACTCCGGCTAAATTGTATGAATGGGGGAAGAGGGAGCATAGTAATTGCCCTAGATGTGATAATGGTCCGGCTGACCTTCTACATATGTTTTGCAGCTGTGGGAAATTAGGGACAATTAAAAATGAAATTGAAAAGTTCCTAGAGGGGCTGCTAGCTGTCAAAATAGACCTATCCCCTACACTTTTAATAATTGGGTGTGACGCTAAACTGGGCCTAAACACAGAATCCGAGGCACTTGTTTTTATATCAACAGCTGTTTTTAGAATCTTAATTGCTGCTGCATGGAAGGATGTTGAGGCCCCTATCTTCCAAATGTGGATGTGTAGGATGCGCGGGATTCATAACATCGAGTCAGAGCTATACGCTCTAAAGGGTGCAAAATCCAGGGAAATGGGATTAAGGATTTGGGCGCCAGTGGCATCATGGAGACAGTTAAAAAGTGGGGGCCCATAGCATCTAAACCATTTATCGTAGCCAGTATTAGCGTATGTATTGTATTTATTACCCCATGTTATGTCAGCTTTTTTACTATTACTATTTCTATTTATCTTCCTGTGTGTATATTTATAATCTTGTATTAATACTTACTATTTTGTATAGAGTACATTATATTGTCATGAACTTTCAATAAAAAAAATTAAAAAAATAAAAATAAAGGTAAAAACGTAAGCATGGTATGATGAAACTTCCTGGGTCCCAACCAATCACATGTTGTAACTCACTAAGATTTGCAACTTTAGAGGGTGGGACATGTTGAATTAAGACTATAACTAAAGTAGCTTAGAATCATTGAAGGGAGTTTGATGCAGAATTATTGATGACGAGAGAGATGCAGAAGGAGATGATACAGATGCAGAAAGACAGTAGCTGCTAGAAAAAGAAGAGAGGGAACAGACTGAGAAGATTCAGATCTGAGTGGCATCTGATTAGATTTGAAGATTCTGGAAGAACCTCGAGGAGGGAGAGAGTAAAAGAGAGGAAAGCGTCCCGGTGCGTCAGGTTGTAGAAAGAATATTAGTAAGTATTTGTCCTGTCCTCATACTGTCCCTATACTCTTTATCTCCTGATTCTATTCAGGGGACCATCATTGGTCCTTTGGCCAGGGATTGATTTTCCAGATATCCGTTTTTTAGGGAATTATGAGGCTGCCTCGAACTTGCATAATACTTTGCAAATGTAATTTATATTGAATCTCAACAACTATCCACTCCTATGCAATTTTATTGTTGAATGTGCTTGTGTTGAAAATGAATGCTAAATTAATTTCGTCTCTCCTATCAATTGAATGAAGGTATTCGCACTGAGAATTTGTATCTGTGAGCGTTCAATTTATGACTGAGAATTCAGATGAAACTTGTGAATTTTATCCAGAGTCTGTGGTTATTTCACTAAGATCTCTAATAGGTGCTGATATGCCCTCCATAGCAGGCGCTGATGAGCCTAGACCTTGGCACGGATGTCCCCTCAGGCCTTGGCATTGATGGGCCCTCAGGCCCTGGCATGGATGTGCCCTCAGGCCTTGGCATGGATGTGCCCTCAGGCCTTGGCGTTGATGAGCCTTCAGCCCCTGGCATGGATGGGCCCTCCACCCTCAGGGCTGACGTTATGCTGATGTTCCCTGCTTCAGACATGGTGTTACACACTCTACTCTAGGCGCTAAGATGCCTTCCAACCCTGGCACCTAATCACTCATCACCCTGCTTGTGGCTACGCCCACCACTAAAGAAACTGACGTGCTCTCCACCACACCTGCTACAGTGCCCTCCAGCCAAGGGGTGAAGAAGCCCCCCTCTGAATCTGTTGATGCTCTCTCCACCCCGGGTGCTGATGCTCTCTCCACCCCTGGGTGCTGATGCTCCCTCCACCCCAGGTGCCAATGCTCCCTCCACCCCAGGTGCTGATGCCCCCTCCACCCCTGGGTTCTGATGCTCCCTCCACCCAGGTGCTGATGCTCCCTCCACCCCAGGTGCTGTTGCTCCCTCCACCCCAGGTGCTGATGCTCCCTTTACCCCAGGTGCTGATGCTCCTTCCATCCCAGGTGCTGATGCTCCCTCCATCTCAGGTGCTGATGCTCCCTCCATCACAGGTGCCCATGTTCCATCCTTTCTTGATTTTGTGCTCATCTCGCTGCTCCTGATGGGCTCTCAAACCTGTGTACCTCCAGCCCTCATGCTGATGCACCAGACACCCCCAGTGCTCACGTGCCCATAACCACTGGTCCCCACATGCTCCAGGTACTGCTGTGACCTCTAACCCAGGGGATGATGTACCCTCCATCCGAAGCACTGATGTTCCTGTCTCTTAAGGTACATATGTTCCCTCCTCCATTAGTGCTGGCATACTCTCCTCACAGGTGCTGATGCACCCTCAGTCCCAGGTGTGCTCTCCTCACAGGTGCTGATGCACCCTCAGTCCCAGGTATGGTCTCCTCACAGGTGCTGATGCACCCTCAGTCCCAGGTGTGCTCTCCTCATAGGTGCTTATGTACCCTCAGTCCCAGGTTTTCTCTCATTCCCAGGTGCTAATGTACCCTCAGTCCCAGGTGTTCTATCCTCCCCAGGTGTTGATGTACCCTACCCTGTGCCTCATGGAAACAGTCCAGCCCAAACTGTCAAGCCATGTCTTCCCTGAACCCAAATCAAGCATCCCTGGACCGGTTTCTGGCTATCAGCCGTCTTCAGCCAGGAAAGCTTGACTCCAGTGGCGTAGAGAGCACGGGACCCACGTCTGGGCATACCCTTCCCACATAGGGTGAACAGCAAAACACACAAGATGGACGGAATGTTGGACAATTGCAAAACATTCACCCCCAGTCACAGATCTGGGTTTATTCCATCAATATTTTGCTCACAAAGCCACCCCAGCTCAGATATGGCCATATGCAAATCAGTCTTGACCCTGTGCCTCATGGGAACAGTCCAGCCCGACTGCCAAGCCATGTCTTCCCTGGACCGGAATCAAGCATCCTAGGACCGGTTTCTGGCTATCAGCCGTCTTCAGCCAGGATAGCTTGACTGCAGTGGCGTAGTGAGCACGGGACCCATGTCTGGGCATACCCTTCCCACATAGGGTGAACAGCAAAACACACAAGATGATGGACGGAATGTTGCACAATGCTAAAACATTCACCCCCAGCCACAGATCTGGGTTTAATCCATCATTATTTTGCTCACCAAGCCACCCCAATTCAGACATGGCCATATGCAAAACAGTCTTGACACTGTGCCTCATGGGAACAGTCCAGCCCGAAATGCCAAGCCATGTCTTCCCTGGATCGGAATCAAGCATCCTAGGACCGGTTTCTGGCTATCAGCCATCTTCAGCCAGGATAGCTTGACTCCAGTGGCGTAGTGAGCACGGGACCCACGTCTGGGCATACCCTTCCCACATAGGGTGAACAGCAAAACACACAAGATGAAGGACGGAATGTTGCACAATGACAAAACATTCACCCCCAGTCACAGATCTGGGTTTAATCCATAGTTATTTTGCTCACCAAGCCACCCCAGTTCAGACATGACCATATGCAAATCGGTCTTGACCCTGTGCCTAATGGGAAAAGTCCAGCCCGAACTGCCAAGCCATGTCTTCCCTGGACCGAAATCAAGCATCCTAGAACTGGTTTCTGGCTATCAATCGTCTTCAGCCAGGATAGCTTGACTCCAGTGGCGCAGTGAGCACGGGACCCACGTCTGGGCAGACCCTTCCCACACAATGTGAACAGCAAAACACACAAGATGATGGACGGTATTTTGCAATGGCAAAACATTCACCCCCAGTCACAGATCTGGGTTAAATCCATCTTTATTTCGCTCACCAAGCCACCCCAGTTCAGACATGGTAATATGCAAATCAGTCTTGACACTGTACCACATGGGAACTGTCCAGCCCGAACAGCCAAGCCATCTCTTCCCAGGACCGGAATCAAGCATCCTAGGACCGGTTTCTGGCGATCAGCCGTCTTCATCCAGGATAGCTTGACTCCAGTGGCGTAGTGAGCACGTGACCAAGTCTGGGGATTCCCTTCCCACATAGAATGAACAGCAAAACACACAAGATGATGGATGGAATGTTGAACAATGGCAAAACATTAACCCCCAGTCACAGGTCTGGGTTTAATCCATCGGTATGTTGCTCACCAAGCCACCCCAGTTCAGACATGGCCATATGCAAATCAGTCTTGATCCTGTGCCTCAAGGGAACAGTCCAGCCCGAACTGCCAAGCAATGTCTTCCCTGGACCGGAATCAAGCATCCTAGGACAGGTTTATGGCTATCAGCCATCTTCAGCCAGGATAGATTGACTCCAGTGGCGTAGTGAGCAGGGGACCCACGTCTGGGCATGCCCTTCCCACATAGGGTGAACAGCAAAACACACAAGATGATGGACGGAATGTTGCACAATTGCAAAACATTCACCCCCAGTCACAGATTTGGGTTTAATCCATTGTTATTTTGCTCAACAAGCCACCCCAGTTCAGAAATGGCAATATGCAAATCAGTCTTGACCCTGTGCCTCATGCGAACAGTCCACCCTGAACTGCCAAGCTATGTCTTCCCTGGACTGGAACCAAGCATCCTAGGACCGGTTTCTGTCTATCAGCCTTTTTCAGCCAGGATAGCTTGAATCCAGTGCCGTAGTGAGCACGGGACCCACGTCTGGGCATACCCTTCCCACATAGGGTGAACAGCAAAACACACAAGATGATGGACGGAATGTTGCACAATGCTAATGCTAAAACATTCACTCCCAGTCACAGATCTGGGTTTATTCCATCGTTATTTTGCTCACAAAGCCACCCCAGCTCAGACATGGCCATATGCAAATCAGTCTTGACCCTGTGCCTCATGGGAACAGTCCAGCCCGAATGCCAAGCCATGTCTTCCCTGGACCGGAATCAAGCATCCTAGGACCGGTTTCTGGCTATCAGCCATCTTCAGCCAGGATAGCTTGACTCCAGTGGCGTAGTGAGCACGGGACCCACGTCTGGGCATACCCTTCCCACATAGGGTGAACAGCAAAACACACAAGATGAAGGACGGAATGTTGCACAATGACAAAACATTCACCCCCAGTCACAGATCTGGGTTTAATCCATAGTTATTTTGCTCACCAAGCCACCCCAGTTCAGACATGACCATATGCAAATCGGTCTTGACCCTGTGCCTCATGGGAAAAGTCCAGCCCGAACTGCCAAGCCATGTCTTCCCTGGACCGAAATCTAGCATCCTAGAACTGGTTTCTGGCTATCAATCATCTTCAGCCAGGATAGCTTGACTCCAGTGGCGCAGTGAGCACGGGACCCACGTCTGGGCATACCCTTCCCACATAATGTGAACAGCAAAACACACAAGATGATGGACGGTATGTTGCAATGGCAAAACATTCACCCCCAGTCACAGATCTGGGTTAAATCCATCTTTATTTCGCTCACCAAGCCACCCCAGTTCAGACATGGTAATATGCAAATCAGTCTTGACACTGTACCACATGGGAACTGTCCAGCCCGAACAGCCAAGCCATCTCTTCCCAGGACCGGAATCAAGCATCCTAGGACCGGTTTCTGGCGATCAGCCGTCTTCATCCAGGATAGCTTGACTCCAGTGGCGTAGTGAGCACTTGACCAAGTCTGGGGATTCCCTTCCCACATAGAATGAACAGCAAAACACACAAGATGATGGATGGAATGTTGAACAATGGCAAAACATTAACCCCCAGTCACAGGTCTGGGTTTAATCCATCGTTATGTTGCTCACCAAGCCACCCCAGTTCAGACATGGTTATATGCAAATCAGTCTTGATCCTGTGCCTCAAGGGAACAGTCCAGCCCGAACTGCCAAGCAATGTCTTCCCTGGACCGGAATCAAGCATCCTAGGACAGGTTTATGGCTATCAGCCATCTTCAGCCAGGATAGATTGACTCCAGTGGCGTAGTGAGCAGGGGACCCACGTCTGGGCATGCCCTTCCCACATAGGGTGAACAGCAAAACACACAAGATGATGGACGGAATGTTGCACAATTGCAAAACATTCACCCCCAGTCACAGATTTGGGTTTAATCCATTGTTATTTTGCTCAACAAGCCACCCCAGTTCAGACATGGCAATATGCAAATCAGTCTTGACCCTGTGCCTCATGCGAACAGTCCACCCTGAACTGCCAAGCTATGTCTTCCCTGGACTGGAACCAAGCATCCTAGGACCGGTTTCTGTCTATCAGCCTTTTTCAGCCAGGATAGCTTGACTCCAGTGCCGTAGTGGGCAGGGGACCCACGTCTGGGCAAACCCTTCCCACATAAGGTAAACAGTAAAACACACAAGATGATGGACGGAATGTTGCACAATGCTAAAACCTTCACCCCCAGTAACAGATCTGGGTTTAATCCATCGTTATTTTGCTCACCAAGCCACCCCAGTTCAGACATGGCCATACGCAAATCAGTCTTGACCCTGTGCCTCATGGGAACAGTCCAGCCCGAACTGCCAAGCCATGTCTTCCCTGTACCGAAATCAAGAATCCTAGGACCGGTTTCTGGCTATCAGCCATCTTTAGCCAGGATTGCTTGACTCCAGTGGAGTAGTGAGCATGGGACGTCTGGACATACCCTACCCACATAGAGTAAACAGCAAAACACACAAGATGATGAACAGAATGTTGCATAATGGCAAAACATTCACCCCCAGTTACAGATCTGGGTTTAGTCCATCGTTATTTTGCTCACCAAACCACCCCAGTTCAGACTGGCCATATGCAAATCAGTTTTGATCCTGTGCCTCGTGGGAACAGTCCAGCCGGAACTGTCAAGCCATGTCTTCCCTGAACCGAAATCAAGCATCCTAGGACCGGTTTCTGGCTATCAGCCGTCTTCAGCCAGGAAAGCTTGACTCCAGTGGCGTAGAGAGCCTGGGATCCACGTCTGGGCACACCCTTCCCACATAGGGTGAACAGCAAAACACACAAGATGGACGGAATGTTGCACAATGTTAAAACATTCACCCCCAGTCACAGATCTGGGTTTAATCCATCGTTATTTTGCTCAGCAAGCGACCCCAGTTCAGACATGGCCATATGCAAATCAGTCTTGACCCTGTACCTCATGCGAGCAGTCCAGCCTGAACTACCAAGCTATGTCTTCCATGGATCAAAATCAAGCATCCTAGGACCGGTTTCTGGCTATCAGCCGTCTTCAGCCAGGATAGCTTGACTCCAGTGGCGAGGGGCACGGGACCCACGTCTGGGCATACCCTTTCCACATAGGGTGAACAGCAAAACACACAAGATGATGGACGGAATGTTGCACAATGCTAAAACATTCACCCCCAGTCACAGATCTCGGTTCAATCCATCGTTATTTTGCTTACCAAACCACCCCAGTTCAGACTGGCCATTTGCAAATCAGTCTTGACCCTCTGCCTCATGGGAACAGTCCAGCCTGAACTGCCAAGCCATGTCTTCCCTGGACCGGAATCAAGCATCCTAAGACCGGTTTCTGGCTATCAGCCGTCTTCAGCCAGGGTTGCATGACTCCAGTGACATAGTGAGACCGGACCCACATCTGGGCATACCCTTCCCACGTAGGGTGAACAGCAAAACAGACAAGATGATGGACGGAATGTTGCACAATGGTGTAGCAACAGGATAATTTGTACTATTTGGACTGGTGGAGACCAATATCCACCGCCATCTCAGTATATAATCATGAGTTCTTTATTTCCGACTTTATTATGCCTACTGGTAGGGTATACCTATGTGTTTTGACAGGGGTTCTGTTTCTTTTTCACCTCTTTTCGGCCCTAAAAGCCTAAACTAGAGAGAAGCCATCTTTCTTTTGCCTCGGCTGTCCGAGGCGCTTGTAGGTCAGAAGTGATGTTTTAGTTTTAGCCTGTTATTCGCTAGGTAGGAACCGTGAAGACCGGCTCTTATCGAAGGAATGTGCTTATTTCCCGGGCTCCTGACGCAACAGCAGCTGGCCACTCTGGGTGAGTGGGGAGCGCTGGGCTTGGTACAGGAATTCGGTGGGAGGCAGGTTGCTGGCTGGAAATTTCCATGCAGAGAGGACCTTCTATATTATCGAAGTACAGAGGAGCTGAGGTGTGAGATGGTTTTCTGGAGTTGATGAAGACAGAAGTTGGAGTTACATCAAGAGTTGGTTAGTTTGAGTTTGGGAAGAGAAGCAGAGTTATTGGAGTACCTAGAATTAGCAACAGAGACTGCCAGGTTATCATCTGGGACTGGTGTAGACGAGGATCGGAGAAGGGTTTGTGTGTCTTGGAGTTGTGGCAGTTTTGATGAGGCATAGCGGTGCAGACGTGTATCCGTGATTGCAGAGCAGAGTCCTGAATGAACTGAAGCAAGAAGGAGAGAGGGACCAGCTCAACTGCTGAGACTGGAATGCGTAAGAATAAGGTGAGGCGTTCTGAGCTAGTTTAGTAAATACATATAATCATTCACCTTTTACTTCGTACGTTGCGTTTAGGTTTCTAAATGTTCAATTGATTCTTTACTATGCTATTGCAGTGCTTTTTCCTGTTATGTTATTTTAGTGTATAATAAAGGGACCTCAATACTTAATAGGTACATTTGAATGTTATTTCTGTGACAGGATTAACCTTTCTTTCCAGCCAGATGCTGACGTATAGAAGGATGGGTGATTCCCTTCTTACTGGTAACTGATGATAGGAGGATATGTGATTCATGATGGGGAATACCTTTAAATGAGGCAAATTCAACTTGACAGTTCTTGCGTGAGATGATCAGACCCCTATCCAGTGCATAAGAGAGAATGGCTCTCATCAGGGATACCTAAGTTGTAGATACAGTCAGGAGTCGTTAGGGACACCATCGGGAAACGTAAATGAGACTGCCGGGAGACGTTAGGGACACCGTCAGGAGACGTAAAAGAATCGTCGGGAGACGCTAAAGAATCGTCGGGAGACGTAAACGAATTGTCAGGAGACGTAAACGAAATGTCGGGAGACGTAAATGAATCGTCGGGAGACGTAAACGAATCGTCGGGAGATGCTAAAGAATCGTCGGGAGACGTAAACGAATCGTCGGGAGACGTAAACGAATCGACGGGAGACGCTAAAGAATCGTCGGGAGACGTAAAGAATCGTCGGGAGACGCTAAAGAACCGTCGGGAGACGTAAACGAATCGTCGGGAGATGCTAAAGAATCGTCGGCAGACGTTAACGAGGTTATGAGATAATCAGTGCAGTTAGGTCACCATAAGATACAGTGTGAATTTTCCCATACTCTAGGAGTGCTTCTAATTGTGCAAGCTCACTTATTGCTATTTTTCCCATTCTCGGGTAGGCATTTTAGGTATTCTGTTCTATAGGTCGTACGTGGCGGCTGGGTGTGCTATAATTGGTAAGCTGATAACTTGGTCCAAAAATCCGGTCACTACATTTGGCGTCACAAACAGTTTTCGAAAGTTTCACAGCTGTTGTTGTTTTGCTATATTTGTCATCCTACTTGGTTGAACTCGAATGCGGAATGTACGAAGGGAGATTGTGTATATATAATTGTGTATATTCTTCTTTTTATTTTTTGGTATGGTGTTTAGCTTAGGTTGACTTGTATATATTGTTGCAATATGTTTTCGAGGAAAGCGAAACCTAGTCTTAAGTTACCTTTGGAGATTCCAGGGTGGGAATCTACCTCTTATGAGGCGCTGGCTCATGAATGGGCTGACTCTACTGGTTTGAGTGAGAACTGGAATTCATGTTTGGAGGATGCAGGACCGGCTCAGGTGGTTGCATGTTTGCAGAAGTGCCGGGGGTGAAAGGTGAAGAGCTTCCTATATTAGGACAAAGGGGATGGATTTTGTTGAATGCGTACAGGCGTGTACATGAAAAATGTGTTAAACTACAGCGTGAGTGTAAAGAGTTTGAAGAACAGTTTGTTGAGGTGCAGAATGCTAATACGCTTTTGAGGTGTCAAAATAAATTACTGGCAGATAAACTGGAAACGTATCAGACTATTGCAGAAAGAGCTGCAGTACGTATTGCAAAATATAAATACAGAAACAGACGAGGACGAGTCAATAGGAGAAAGGTGCATCTGGTTGTTGGGAAGGCAGGGCTCGATTGGAATCCTGACGAGTGGGATGGTAACATCTGGGATTCGTCTGAATCTTTCTCCTCAGCTGAGGAGAATGACAAACGTGGATCTTCTCGTGCTAGACATGACTGTAATTCTGAAGACCGCATGGAGGTTTGTGCGCAACCTATATTTCAAGGAAAATTGCAGGATGCTCCTGGCAATCCTCAAGGGATTCCGCTATACAGTTTGGAAGATTTTACACAACAGGAGATTAATGATATTTTGGACAGATTCCGACAAAAGCCGGGTGAGTCTTTACTTACGTCGATGGTTCATATTTTTGATTTGGGTGCTGCAGGGATCATGTTAGATCAGGGAGATGCAGTAAAATTATGTATGCTGAGTTCTGATCCGACTGTACAAGAACATTTTCAAAATGATGCTAATGCTGCTCAGACTAGTTTGCTGCAGTTGGCAGTGGACGGCTGTAATCACAAATACCCTACTGAATCTTATTGGCCTCTTAATGAGAAACCCTGGTATACTCGGAGAGATGCCTCACAGAGATTGAAGGAAGAAGTGATGAAAACTGCTATTTTTCTAGGCACAGCTGATAGGTTGATGGATGGTTTGCTTAATGCTTCCGTGAGAAATAGAATCATTCGTACTGCCCCTGCCCCTGCCCCTTATAAACAGGTGATGGTGACATTGTTGATTAATCAAACGGGAAATCCCTTGTCTGACGTGATTGAAGCAGTGCATGAACTTGGTGAATTGGGTGAATGGATTAAACCTGAAAGGCAATCTAGACCTGAAGGTCGTACTGACAATTACAAATTTTCTAGACGTGACATGTTTCTAGCCCTACTTAATGACGGGGGGAGACGTGCGGATATTTATGGTGAGTCGAATGTGAGATTATGGATGTTATTCCGTAAACGTGGTTTGGACAAGAAAGAGGGGGCTAGAAAGGTCAATAAACAAGATTATGATCACAGGTACTCTGATGAGAGTGGTGATGAGAGAGAGGGAGAGACAGAGAGAGACAGAGAGAGGGATAGGAGAGATGAATCTCTACAATATGAAAGAGAGAGAGAGAGAGAGGGAGAGAGAGAGGGGGAGAGAAGAACATACTGAACATAGAGACAGAGATGAGAGGAATAGATATCCTGAGGTGAGGTTGAGAGACAGACGACAAAGATCCTCTGATCGGAAATCACAACATTTTTCAGATGACAAAAATCCTTTTTGCGAGGGGAGAGGGTATGAACAAGAGGGGACATTGCCTAAAAGATACGAGAGTCTTTATCCTGATTTGTCCAGGGCGTAAGAACGCAGTAAAAATGACTAGGAAATAGGTCAAGCTCCAGTGCGCAATTGTGCTCGTAGAGATTATAGACCCTCTGTAAACATTGAGATTTTTTGGAGACATCGTAATGTGCAGAGAGCCCGAGCATTAGTAGATACAGGAGCGGAGGCCACTTTGATATATGGACATCCCAAGTAGTTTAAAGGACAATAGTTTACTATTACTGGTTTAGGCGGTAAAGTAACCCCCGCAGTACAAACTAATCTTGAAATGAAAATAGGTAGAATTCACTGAAAAGAATATTTTGTATTAGTAGTACCCTTTGTGAATACATTATAGGAATTGACATTTTAAAAGGTATGACATTACATTTAGATGACGGATGTTATCGATTTGGAGACAAAAGTTACATATCCTCAAAGTCTGTGAGAGTCGGACGTTTAAAGATTCCTCCTATAAAAATACCCCAAGCTGCAAAGATAGTTTCAATGAAACAATATTGTATTCCAGGTGGGCATGATGAAATTAGTGCTACAATTCAAGATCTGATGGATGCTGGAGTTGTAATTCCAGTTACCTCAGCCTGGAATAATCCCTTATGGCCAGTGCGCAAAAGTGATAACTCTTGGCGCATGACAGTTGATTATCGCAAACTGATAAACATACACCCCCTTTGACTGTAGCAGTACCTGACATTATTACATTGCTTGAAAGAATTCAGAAATATTCAGGTACTTGGTATGCGTCCATTGATATTGCTAATGCTTTCTTTTCCATTCTAATTGCCCCCAAGTGTCAGGAACAATTTAGTTTTATGTGGAATGGGCGTCAAATGACGTTCAGAAGTCTTCCCCAGGGCTATGTACATAGTGCAACAATCTGTCATCGGCTGGTGGCAGAGCATTTAGCTGAAGTACCGGTGAATCCAAAAATTCAGGTGTGTCATTATATTGAGGATATACTAATCCAAGGTGAGACACAAGATCAGGTTCAGACTCAGTTAGACCAAATTGATACTCATTTACAAAGCAGAGGTTGGGAAATTAATCCTGACAAGTTGCAAGGTCCGGCACACGGTGTAAAATATTTAGGCATTCAGTGGCATGAGGGAAATCGAGAGGTGATTCCACAAGTGAAACAGAAAATTGCAGAATTTGCAGTTCCCAGAAATAGGAAAGAAGCCCAAAGATGTATCGGTTTATTTGACTTTTGGCTTCAACACATCCCTCGTTTGAGTCAGATTTTGGCCCCTTTGTATAAAGTTACCCCAAAAGGAATGCGTTTGAATGGAATAAACATCAACAAGATGCGTTTGATGTGGCGAAAGAAGCAATTCAGCATGCTTTGGATTTGTGGCCTGTACGTGATGGTGATGTGGATCTGGATATGTCTGGTATAAAATAGAAGAGAGGGGCTCGTAATAACCCGTAGGGAAATGGAGCACCAATATACTGAAAAGTAAAACAAGAAGTTTTTCCCTATGGGAGATATTATTTCCTGCTCCTAAATCAGGACTCAAGCTGACAAACACGATCCACAACATTCATTTATCTTGCATTCTGTTGAATGGGAGAACACTTACCAGAAAGGAACACAAATAATCTATTAAAAAAGTATACAATTTATTTTAAATAAAAATACAAAGATATCAATGAATAGTCAATTAAAAAACATGAAATACACAGATAAAACCACCTAATGTGGGTGTGGAGAAAATTATCAAAAAGGACACTACTATCTGTCTTTGTTATGTCATTTCGGGCCCTCGTTTGACAACAATGGGGGAATAATATTCCTTTAGACCAAATTGTTTGTTGGCAACGCCGAATATGACTTGGTGAAATTGCGTCGACGCATTTCGGAAGCTTAAGTTGATAATGGCTTCCTTCCTCAGGACAGTCTCTATATGCTTTCTCCACAGAATTATTTCATACCATTATAATTGTGTTTCCAGAAGAAATCTACAGAATGTGTAGTATTTCTGTGGTAATCGCCTCTAATGTTCACAGGCTCCCACAGTCCTCAGTGTATAAGAGGGCGCTTTTATCCCAACTCGAATCTCTATAAAGACTTATTCAGTTGTGATCTTGTCGTCACAATCCTTGCGTGATTCACCAGGGGCGTAATTATTTCACTGCCTCCAAGCGAATTCTTGTGCTGTATTAATACGAGAGTTACGGGTTAGATTTGGAAAACGGGGTCCTTTTGCGCAGCCGGGTAATGTCATGCACGTGGCTGTTTTATGCACACGGCTATCTTTCCCGGAGCTGCTAAACGTGGCGTCTATGTGATCACCGCTCGTGTAGTGGTATATTCCCGAAATGACATAACAAAGACAGATAGTAGTGTCCTTTTTGATAATTTTCTCCACACCCACATTAGGTGGTTTTATCTGTGTATTTCATGTTTTTTAATTGACTATTCATTGATATCTTTGTATTTTTATTTAAAATAAATTGTATACTTTTTTAATAGATTGTTTGTGTTCCTTTCTGGTAAGTGTTCTCCCATTCAACAGAATGCAAGATAAATGAATGTTGTGGATCGTGTTTGTCAGCTTGAGTCCTGATTTAGGAGCAGGAAATAATATTTCCCATAGGGAAAAACTTCTTGTTTTACTTTTCTGGATGTGTCTGTACAAGGTCTATATGCCAATTGGAGTTTATGGCAAAAACAGGGTAGAACAAAAGTACCCTTAGGATTTTGGACTAAAAAGTTACCTGATGCTGGTGAGCATAACACAACTTTTGAGAAACAATTACTTGCATGTTATTGGGCTCTGGTGGATACCAAGCAATTGACATTGGGACACGATGTGGTTTTGAGACCTGAAATTCCTATCATGCAGTGGGTTTGTAGTTCACCGAAAACTCATAGAATTGGTCATGCTCAGGAAGCGAGTATTATCAAATTTTAAATGGTATATACAAGACAGGGCTTGCATGGGCCCGAATGGTGTCGCGATGTTACATGAGCAAGTGGCGCCGGCGCCGTTGGAAGATGCAGAAAGAGATTGCTCTGTACCTGTAGTACAGGAATCCCCTGTTAGATGGGGTAAACCATTTAATGATCTGTCCGCGGAGAATAGAAAACATGTGTGGTTTACGGATGGTTCAGCAAGGTACATAGGTGAGAAGAGGTACTGGAAGGCGGTTTCCTACAATCCTGTCACGCAGAAACTGTTAAGTACCACAGGTGAAGGGAAAATGTGTCAATTTGCAGAATTGTATGCTGTGTGTCAAGTTCTAAAACGGGAATTGCCAGGAACGTGTCATGTATTTACTGATTCTTGGTCAACCGCTAATGGTTTTGCGGTCTGGCTGCCTACATGGCATTCTCATAATTGGAAAATTCACTCAAAAGAAATATGGGGAAAAGACCTGTGGCAGGAAATTTGGGAATTGCTCCCTCAAAGCAATGTGACAGTCTTTCATGTTGATGCTCATACACATATTGATTCTATTGACAAACTGTTTAACAATATTGCAGATGAGAAATCTAAAATTTCCAAGGCAATGGCGAACAAACAAAATTCTGAATTGGCGGGATTGGTGAGGTGGGCACACCAAAAAGCAGGACATTTCGGAGAGAGAGTCACCAGCAGGTGGGCTACTGACAAAGGCATTCATATTCCCCGTGATTTGATTAAAACAGCTATTCTTCATTGTCTCATATGTCAACACTCTCGACAGAGAGAGGTGCCCCAAATAGTGAAAGGTCAATTACATTGAGGCAAATACCCTGCACAAATTTGGCAGATGGAATATATAGGTCCCCTTCCCATGAGTAAGAATTGTCAGTATGTTTGTACCGATGCCGACACATACAGCGGTCTTTTGGTTGCTTTTCCTTGTAATAGAGCTACTCAAGTGAATACTCTCAAAACTGTGGATTTGTTAACGTTGTACTATGGTACTGCACTTCAGGTGCAGTCCGACAATGCATCATACTTTAAAGGGGGATTGGTGCAGGAGTATTGTGCGGAAAAAAACATTGAATGGGTGTTTCACATACCCCATTACCCACAGGATGCGGGCTTGATTGAGAGGATGAATGGTCTGTTAAAAGACCAATTGTGTAAATTGTCGGATGGTACCCTAAATAATTGGAGAGATCATTTATCTGAAGCATTATTGATTTTTAATAATCGTCCTCATTTGTATTCTAATTCACCATTGATGCGTTTATTTCCTCCTGTTGTTGATGCTAAACCAAACCTGTGTAAAAATATTGTCATATTGGGAAATCACCCCTGGAGTCTTGGCTCTATGCAGAGCCACCCCGGGATCTGCAGGTTTAGACCTGCATACACCCAATGATTTTGTTCTGAAAATAAGAGACATTACTGTAGTGGAGACGGGAGTTGGTTTTCAAATACCAGCCGAACACTTTGGACTAATTGCCCCGAGATCTGGCTTGGCTTTTAAAGGCATTCAGGTGCTCAGTGGCATCATTGACAGCGATTATCAGGGAGAGATTAAAGTGATCCTGTTGAACAGCTGTGACTCTGGCTTAACTGTCCAGAGGACAGATCGAGTTGCCCAATTGGTCATTATGCCTGTTTTCAGTGGCGTGATTCAGAAAGGCACTGCCCCAACCTTGTTAACTGTACGTGGGAAAAAAGATTTTGGCTTGACTGGCAATCCGGGAGCCAGCGTGTGGGTTCAGTCACCTAATAATCCCCCTGAACAGGCTGAAATTATAGCTACAGCATCTGATAACACCATTTTGGTGATGAAGGCAGGGCAAGACAGCTGGGACGTAGTCCCTGCTGACAAATGTTATTTGCAAGAATGAATAATGCCTGTTTCTGATTCCATTTTCCTAGATCATCGTATGGATTGCTGCTGCCGGATGTGTCGTCGCTGGACTCCTTTCGGCTTGCTGCGCCGGGAGACGGGAGTGCCCACAGGACCAGACTGATTGCCTGGACCGAGGACGTCGTTCTTTTGCATTGTGGGACCCTACTTCTAACTTTTGGATGGAACTGGCTTATTGAGTGACTAACTCGTCACACTTTTGTTTGACATCGATGCGTTCTGTAACAGACTTGTTATCGACTTGCCTTGTAGTTGTACCAGCGTCTATGGTCTCCCTGTTTCATTTCTTTAATGTGACCGAAGCTCGTCCTGAGTTCATGTCTAGTGATTTTTCTGCCTATGATTATTGTGCTTTGTGCACCGTTTTGACTGAACTAAAACCCCCGGTGACATTTGAAATTTTGACTTACAACATCACAGAAGGCGAAATGTGCTTTAACATGACCTGTAACCCTAAATTCATAGGCAAATATGCCCAAATTCGGCTAAATAATATTTCTTCAGTTTCTGCCCATGAAAAGACTTTGTGTGTCACCAGCACTCCTGCTGCTTGTATTTCTGTTCAAAACAAGATGAGTTGCAAACGTCTTATAGTGACTGCTAGCCATTATCGTACTGTGTTGCTACCCCCTGGATGGCTCTTTTCTTGTGGCAATACTTTCTGGTCCTATATTCCAGCGAACATTTCTGGTGGCCCATGTGCTTTGACACGACTTAGTATATTAATGTTTTCTTCTAATCCTAATGTGTTATCACGTACTGATCGCAATGCCCGATTATTAACTAAGGATTGTGATTCTTCGCTGCATTTATTTTCGAAATCCGAATATATCAGCTTAGCTGCTTCCATTATAGGTGTCCCTGCACTGTCCGTTTATAATTCTAAGACTATAGGTAAACTTGCTTGCTGGATGGTGAAATCGCTTAACAGCACTTCTGCTCTTCTATCTGATCTCTTGCTGGATGCTCAAGGTGAGCGTCGTGCTATTTTGCAGAATAGGGCTGCAATCGATTCTCTATTATTGAAACATGATCATGGCTGCTCGGATTTTGAGGGCCTCTGTTGTTTTAATTTGTCAGATTATTCCAAATCCATTCAGTCACGTATCAATAAGCTTCATGAGTTGACCCAAGAAGTTAGGCAACATTTAGATCAAGGGTGGTTTGATTGGCTTTTTAATTGGTTGCCAGATTTACACTCCCTACGTTACGTGTTAGGAGGTGTCTTGTTAGTTATTTGTCTTTTAGTTGCCATTTGTTGCTGTATTCAGTGTGTACCATCCTTTTTCCATATATTTCCTCCACGAGTTATGTCTAGATCCATTATTTTTGTTTCTTATTATTCTTCTGCTGATTTACGTTCTGTTTGAGTTCCTCCCTATCTTTACTTTTGATGTTAGTGGACATGGGTTAAGGGTGGAATGTAGCGACAGGATAATTTGTACTATTTGGACTGGTGGTGACCAATGTCCACCGCCATCTCAGTATATAATCATGAGTTCTTTATTTCCGACTTCCTATGTGTTTTGACAGGGTTCTGTGTCTTTTTCACCTCTTTTCGGGCCTAAAGGCCTAAACTAGAGAGAAGCCATCTTTCTTTTGCCTCGGCTGTCCGAGGCGCTTGTAGGTCAGAGGTGATGTTTTAGTTTCAGCCTGTTGTTCGCTAGGTAGGAACCGGTGAAGACCGGCTCTTATCGAAGGAATGTGCTTATTTCCCGGGCTCCAGACGCAAAAGCAGCTGGCCACTCTGGGTGCGTCGGGAGCGCGGGGCTTAGTACAAGAATTCGGTGGGAGGCAGGTTGCTGGCTGGAAATTTCCATGAAGACAGGGCCTTCTCTATTATCAAAGTGCAGAGGAGCAGAGGTGTGAGCCGGTTTTCTGGAGTTTCTGGAGTTGATGAAGACAGAAGTTGGAGTTACATCAAGAGTTGGTTAGTTGGAGTTTGCGAAGAGAAGGAGAGTTATTGGAGTTCCTGGAATTAGCAACAGAGACTGCCAGGTTATCATCTGGGACTGGTGTAGACGAGGATCGGAGAAGGGTTTGTGTGTCTTGGAGTTGTGGCAGTTGTGATGAGGCATAGCGGTGCAGACATGTATCCGTGATTCCCGAGCAGAGTCCTGAATGAAACGAAGCAAGAATGAGAGAGGGACCAGCTCAGCTGCCAAGACTGAAATGCGTAAGACTAAGGTGAGGTGTTCTGAGCTAGTTTAGTAAATACATATCATCTTTCCCCTTTTACTTCCTAGGTTGCGTTTAGGTTTCTAAATGTTCAATTGATTCTTTACTATGCTTTTGCAGTGCTTTTTCCTGTTATGTTATTTTAGTGTATAATAAAGGGACCCCAATACTTAATAGGTACATTTGAATATTATTTCTGTGACAGGATTAACCTTTCTTTCCAGCCAGATGCTGATGTATAGAAGGATGGGTGATTCCCTTCTTACAGGTAACTGATGATGAGAGGATATGTGATTTATGACGGGGAATAACTTTAAATGAGGCAAATTCAACTTGACAGTTCTTGCGTGAGATGGTCAGACCCCTATCCAGTGCATAAGGGAGAATGGCTCTCATCAGGGATACCTAAATTGTAGATACCATCAGGAGACATTAGGGACACTGTCGGGAAACGTAAATGAGGCTGCCGGGAAACGTTAGGGACACCATCGGGAGACGTAAGAGAATTGTCGGAAGGCGCTAAAGAATCGTCGGGAGATGTAAACGAATCGTCGGGAGACGTAAACGAATCGTCGGGAGACGTAAACGAATCCTCGGGAGACGCTAAAGAATTGTCGGGAGACGTAAATGAATTGTCGGGAGATGTAAACGAATCGTTGGGAGACGCTAAAGAATCGTCCGGAGACATAAACGAATCGTTGGGAGACGCTAAAGAATCATTGGGAGATCTTAACAAGGTTATGAGATAATCAGTGCAGTGAGGTCACCATAAGATACAGTGTGAATTTTCCCATACTCAAGGGGTGCTTCTAATTGTGCAAGCTCACTTATTGCTATTTTCCCCATTCTCGGGTAGGTATTTTAGGTATTCTGTTCTATAGGTCCTGAGAAGGGTGGTGGTACGTGGCGGCTGGGTGTGCTATAATTGGTAAGCTGATAACTTGGTTTAAAAATCCGGTCGCTACAAATGGCAAAACATTCACCCCAGTCACAGATCTGGGTTTAATCCATCGTTATTTTGCTCAACACGCCACTCCAGTTCAGACATGGCCATATGCAAATCAGTCTTGACCCTCTGCCTAATGGGAACAGTCCAGCCCGAACTGCCAAGCCATGTCTTCCCTGGACTGGAATCAAGCATCCTAGGACCGGTTTCTGGCCATCAGCCTTCTTTAGCCAGGATTGCTTGACTCCAGTCGCCTAGTGAGTACGGGACCCACGTCTGGGCATACCCTTCCCACATAGGGTAAACAGCAAAACACACAAGACGATGGACGGAATGTTGTACAATGGCAAAATATTCACCCCCATTCACAGATCTGGGTTTAATCCATCATTATTTTGCTCACCAAGCCACCCCAGTTCAGACATGGCATCTATGTTCTATGGCATCATTTATGACATCACTGATGATATCATCCAAGCTTCCTTTTTACCCATTGCTTTGTAAAGGAGTGCAGCATTAGAGCTATGAAAGTAAATGCAGAATAACTCAGAATAATATGGAGCATCGTTACTGCTGTCATAGAATCCCCGAGGTGAAGCAAGCTTGTGCTATGTGCAGCATTGACCCCATACCGAACCTAAATACCAAGTGTGTCCAGTGTGCTGAGTGCAGCTGACCCCTGGGGTCAAAGGACAGGGTGCATCTGTCCTCTCTCCACCTCCTCTCTCAGCCCCTCCCCCGCTCTGCCCCCATCTTACTTTCTATTTTTAGAACCATAAGTGCACGTTTCCCACAGGCGGTGCAGGCACTTACAAAGCTGATCTACTTTCAGAGTTTGTTCTGGTCCGTCCAAGAGCAAAGGTGTTTTTCAATATATGCAAAGTAGGGGTCTGCAAAAAATCCTTTCAAAACAAACACTGCTCTGTGCAAGTCTTGTAATTTAATGTAAATGTTCAGAACAATCTATATTTTCATTCAAAAATCAAAAGTGTGTAGAAAGGTAAAAAGTACATTTCTCTCACCTCTGTGTAGACACAGAGTCTGTCTCAGATGAGGCTGTAAATCTCTCCATGGAGAGGAATCTTCTGTTCCAGGCTCATTCCTCACCCTGGGGCAGCTCTGTCCAGGGAGACGTCCTTGTCTGTCATGAAGGTTGTACTGGGGAACTGGTAGAGAGGAGGGAGAGAGAGGGAGAGGGAGAGACAGGTACAGAGAAACAGAAAGACAGAGAGAGGGGTAGGGAGAGAGAGACAGGTACAGAGAGACATAGAGAGAGGGGGAGGGAGAGACAGGTGCAGTGAGACAGAGAGACAGAGAGAGGGGCAGGGAGAGAGAGACAGGTACAGAGAGATGAAGGGAGGAAGAGACAAGAGACAGGTGCAGAGAGATAGAGGGAGGGAGAGAGATGTACAGAGAGACAGAGGGAGAGACAGGTAGAGAGAGACGGAGGGAGGGAGGGACAGGTACAGAGAGATGGAAGGGGAGAGAGACAGGTATAGAGAGGAGCCGAGGAGGACGGAGAGACAGAGGGAGGAGGGAGAGACCGGTAAAGAAAGATGGAGGGAGGGAGAAACAGGTACACAGAAATGGAAGGAGGGAGGCAGAGACAGGTACAGAGAGATAGAGGGAGGGAGAGAGAGGTACAGAGAGAGAGAGGGAGGAAGAGACAGGTACAGAGAGACAGAGAGAGGGAGGAGGGAGAGTCAGGTACAGAAATATGGAGGGAGGGAGAGAGACCGAGAGAGAGAGGGAGGAAGAGACAGGTACAGAGAGACAGAGGTAGGTAGGAGGGAGAGTCAGGTACAGAAAGATGGAGGGAGGAGGAAGAGACAGGTAGAGAGAGACAGGTACAGAGAAAGATGGAAGAAGGGAGAAGGGGGGAGATAGAGGAAGGGAGAGAGAGATAGGTACAGAGAGATGGAGGGAGGAGAAAGAGACCGGTACAGAGAGATAGAGAAAGGGAAGAGAGAGGTGCAGGGAGAACGAGGGAGGGAAGAGGGAGGGAGTAGGGAGAGACAGGTCGGAGAGATGGACGGAGGGAGGACGGGGAGATAGAGAAAGGAATGAAGAAGAGGAAGAGAGTTGGTAAAGAGACATTGGAAGCGAGAGAGAAGGGGAGTCAG
This sequence comes from Lissotriton vulgaris, assembly GCF_964263255.1. NCBI lineage: Eukaryota > Metazoa > Chordata > Amphibia > Caudata > Salamandridae > Lissotriton > Lissotriton vulgaris. The sequence goes on from NW_028250124.1 coordinate 751,894, forward strand.
AGAGGAAGAGAAAGAGAAAACGAGAGGAATCCAGATCAATCTGATGAAGTGGTTCATGCAACAAAGTGTTGAAATGTTTGATGGGGTCTGAGAGTGACTCCTCTTTGTGGGTCTGGCAACAGAATATTGAGGAATAAATATTTTCTGACAATTATATTGTGCCATAAGTATCCAGTGGCGGCTACTCAGCTAAGGAGGAGGAGCGCTGCCCCACTACTCTAAAGGAAAGCTAAAATGATGATAACATATCGGTATTATCATTTTAGTTTCAGTGACTCCCGGGCGGGGCTGGCCAGAGCAGGGGGAGGAGTAGTTTGTGCTCCCTAAGTGCGCAGGACCGCATGGGCTAGCCAAACATTCCTGTGCACTTTGTATCCTCCCCAACAGGATGATTACACAGCCTGGTCAGGAGCATGCAAAGGCTCCATGTCCCCGTCGCTCCGATCAATCACAACTCTGCATTGCAGCCCAGGTGCTTCCTTCTGGTTCCATTTGCTGGACCCGAGACAGGAAGAAGAGGACAGAGGAGAGGCGGCGGCGGCCATCACAGGTAAGTGTTTTTTTCTTTTTTCATCCCCCCTACCTTACCCCGCCTCACCACCCGGGTCCGGTAGCAGCCGCTACTGTAAGTATCACACATTAGAGTTAGAATGTAATACTCAAAGAGATTCACTTTTTGTAAATGATATTTTAGACACTATATTAAAGTCAGGCATTATTTCTGTAAATGACACTGACACACAACCCTCTGAGTGTGTGTGTCTTTGCACTGCTGGAGGTAGAAGTGCTGTCTACAGGAACACAAGAGCATCAGCAGTCCAGGGGATGAAGGGCTGTGAGTGATGTGAGCTTGAAAAGTCTAGTACAATACATCATGACATGTTAGGAACATATGTACATGTGAGAGTGTGAGGTGGAAGGGGTGTGAGGCAGGAGTGTACCTGCCAAGTGTGCAGCAGGTGCAGTGGCCCCGGGGCCCAGGGCTCTGAGAGATGTGAGCCTGAACAGTCTAGTGCAAAACAACATGACATGCTGCGAACATATTTACATGTGAGAGTGTAAGGTAGAATTTGGTGGGGCATACCTACCAAGCGTGCAGCAGGTGCAGTGGCACCGGGGCCCTGGGCTGTGAGGGGCCTCAGGGCTGTGAGGGCCCCAGGGCTGTGAGGGGCCCCAGGGCTGTGAGGTACCCCAGGGCTGTGAGGTACCCCAGGGATGTGAGGGGTCCTCTGCACTACAATTGTAGCTGCTTCAGAGCTCTTGGCATCTTTGCTACATCACTGTTGTGAGGCAGATATGTTCAGCCTCTACTGTCCCAGAGTGACGTCACTAACATGGCTGAACCCCAACACACATGAACATGTCATGTACCACAACATGCAGAAACAAGAGGCGAAAGGGTGTTTACCTGGACGGAGGCACAAAGAGGTTTTAAGAAGAGAGCGCAGAGGATTCTGGGAAGACCCTGGACCATCCCCAGCCTCGTCTCGGAGACCAGCACAGCCCTGCACCCTGGGGCTGTAGAAGACTGCTCTCTCCACTGCAGGGGGGGGCAGGAGAGAGGGGGAGGGAGAGAGGGAGAGAGAGGGAGAGAGAGAGAGAGAGAGAGAGAGAGAGAGAGGGAGAGAGAGAGAGAGAGAGGGGAGAGAGCGAGAGAGAGGGAGAGAGGGAGAGGAGTGAGAGAGGAGAGGGAGAGAGAGAGAGAGAGAGAGAGAGAGAGAGAGAGAGAGAGAGAGAGAGAGAAAGAGGGAGAAAGAGAGAGAGAGATAGAGAGAGAGAGGGGGGGGAGAGAGAGGGAGAGAGAGGGGAGAGATAGAGAGAGGGAGAGAGAGAGAGAGAGAGAGAGAGAGAGGGAGAGAGAGAGAGGGAGAGAGAGAGGGAGAGAGAGAGGGTGAGGATGAGGGAGAGAAAAGAAAGAGGAGAGATTAAGTGAGGAAAGAATTTCTTTTACTCTCCAAACTGTAGGGCCCTAATTTTTTCCCAAGTCACAATAACCAAGCGCTTCTTCAGCACTTTCCACCCTCGAGTACAGCAGTAACAGAGGTTTAAACATTTGTGGCTTCAATGTGCTATTATTTTTATTTATTTTATTTATAGTATTTATAGAGCGCTTCTGTAACCCTACGGGCATCCTGGCGCTGTGTTCACATAGCTAATTAACACCATGCATCATGGGCGTAAGGGATATAATGAGTTGGAGTTAGATTTTTGGGAAGAGCCACGTTTTCACCTTTTTTCGAAAGGCCATCAGATCACCTGTTCTCCTGATATCAATAGGTAGCCTATTCCACAGATGAGCTGCCGCTATACTGAAGGCTCTGCCACCGCAGGTGGCTTTCCTAATCCTGGGTATGTTGATGAGATTGGATGAGGAAGAACGAAGGGACAGAGTGGGTTCATACCACTTGAATTTGTTTTGAAGTGGTCGGGGGCCCATCCCATACACTGCCTTAAACACCGTGCATAGGGATTTAAAGAGAATCCTCTGATGTACAGGTAACCACTGTAGGTCGGCCAGAGCGAGGATGGTAGAGGATCTTCGCTCTCGGGAGAGTGCCAGTTTTGCTGCAGCCGCCTGGATGCTCTGAAGTCTGGAGATCAGATAGGCAGGGGATTCCAGTAACAGAGCGTTACAGTAATCCAGGCAGCTTAGAATGGTGCTCCTAACTATGGTAGCTCTGACCTGTGGTGGTAAAAGGGGTAGTAGCTTTCGAAGTCCTCGCATTAAGGCGAAGCAGCTACTTACCTGCTTATTAACATTGGTCTCTAGGCTCAAGCTGTCATTAAAGCTGACTCCAAGGTTCCTCACTGATTTCACTGGGGTTAAAGACTCCCCTGGCTCCAGAGGCCAGAAGTCTGTGGGTAGACCTCTAGTGATTTTTCCTACTTTACAATGTAGTATTTCGGTTTTGTCACTATTGAATTGTAGTGAGTTCTGATTTAGCCAGGATGACATTTCCAACATACAGGTATGAAAGGTCTCAAGAGAGTTTGCGTATGTCACATCAAGAGAAATCATCAGTTGCGTGTCGTCCGCATAGTTGATCACGCTGATGCCATGAGCCTTGATGATGCCCAACAGGGGTTGCATATATATATTAAAAAGTATCGGGCTAATTGCAGACCCCTGTGGGAACCCATGTGGAACTGTAACAAACTCAGACTGGTACGGGGGGATTGCTACCGCCTGCCATCTGTCCGTCAAATAGGAGTGAAACCAGTCGAGCGCCGCTCCCCCAACTCCAATGCTTTTTAGTCTTGTCAGCAGAATGTCGGGACTCACCGTATCGAAAGCGGCGGACAGGTCTAGCAAGATTAAAATTGCTGATTCTCCCCTGTCCGCCCTCAATCGTAGGTCGTCCAAAACCGTCAGCAAGGCTGACTCGGTTCCATGGGCTGGTCTGAAACCGAATTGCTCCTCTTCAAGGATGTTGTTAGTTTCCAAGAAGAGGGCTAGTGACCTGCTAACAAGCCTCTCCATGATCTTAACTGGGTATGGCAGGAGCGATATAGGTCGATAGTTTTTGTAGCAGTTCGGATCTAAATTTGGTTTCTTCAGTAGGGGGGTGACAACCGCCAATTTCCAATCTTTTGGTACCGTGCCTGTAATAAAGGATTGATTGCACAGCTGCCGAAGTACTGGAAAGAGTTCGTCCCTGAATTCCTTTACTATTTTGTGAGGTAAAGGGTCCAAGGGAGATCCTGATGTTATATTGAAGGCTGTTCTTGTAAATTCTTGTTCTGTCGGGGTCTCAAAGTTCTCCAAGATGGCCTTTGGAGTGGGGCGTCTTATATTGCCTCCATACTTCTCCCTATTCTCAGTGTTACTGTTGTTCTGCCCTAGAGTAGTGGGGGCGTCCTTCATACCGACGATGATTTTGGTGATTTTGTCCTGAAAGAAGGATGCCAGACCATCACATAATTCCTGTGAGGGCTTGATTTGGCTATTAGCACAGTCAGGATGCGACAGTTCTTTGATTATCCTAAAGGTGTTTCGAGATTTATTTGAGCTGTTTAGTATTAGATCTGTGAAGTAATTCGCTTTAGCTAAGGTAATATCTTTTTTATACTTCACAATTGCCTGTCTCCAGATCAGTTTCTCCTGCTCTAGGTAGTTTTTCCTCCAATGCCTCTCTGCCTTTTTACAGGCGTTTTTCAGTTCTTTCAATTTGACCGTATACCAGGGCGCGGAGGGTTTTCCTCTTTTTCTGATTGCTTTTAATGGTACGGTGTCGTCAAGCTTCCTGGTTACCTCTTTACATAGTAGATGATAATTTGTGGTTATATCGTTCTCTAAATTGAACAAATTTCCTGCTTGACGGAAGTTAAACTTCCCTTCTTCTTTCCTTTTTAGCAAACCCTTCCAGTCACGGCTGAATAAGGTCCTAGTCTGCGTGTTTATTGGTCCAGTGTTGACCGAGGTATGAATGTTAAATAATAGGAGATGGTGGTCTGACCAATCTACTGGTAGTGTTGTTCCCATAGTGATTAGATCTTCTGCAGCTATTAAAACTATGGGGCATATTTACAATGCCCCTGCAGCACTTTTACACCACCAGAGCATCAATTTTGTGACACTCCGGAGGCGCAGTGTGCCGGCCCATATCTACAAGGCCACGCAAAGCCACCCTGCATGGCTTTACATCGCCTTGTAAATATGGAGTAAGGCAGGGCCCTACTCTGCGTGGCATGTGCTCTCCGAGGGTGTTGGTGTGAGTATTCCAACTCAACACCAATGCTTTTTGACACTGCCCCAGATTTACACATAGCGTAAATCTAGGGAAGCGGCAAAAGTAACACCTTCCATAATCAAAAATGTTTACACTTCGCCTCATTTTTTCCTGTTTCCATATGTGCTGCATTGTGCATCACACAAAGAACGAGGAAAACACCTCCTTTGATTGTTTTTGTGCAAGAAGTTGTCCCTTCCAGGACTCTCCCACCCCCAAGAACTGTCTCCAGCGCTCCGTCCATCATCCCATTTGGTATCGCTTTGTTTGCCCTAAGTTGGCAGGGTATGCCCAGGCGTGAGTCCCTTGCTCATTTTGCCACTGGATTCAAGCAAGCCGGGCTGAAGACGGCTGGAATGCCAGAAACCGGTCCTCGGAAGCTTGTTTCCGGTCCAGGGAAGACATGGCTTGGCAGTTCGGGCTGGACTGTTCCCATGAGGCACAGGGTCAGACTGATATGCATATAGCCATGTCTGAACTGGGGTGGCAGAGTGGGCTAAAGAACGGTGATGGATTAAACCCAGATCTTTTGACTGGGTGTGAGTGTTTGATTGGTTCAGATGCTCCATCCATTACCACCCCCTTTTGTACCGCTTTTGGCCGCCATAAGTGTGGCAGGGTATGCTCAGACGTGAGTCCCTTGCTCACTTTGCCACTGGATTCAAGCAAGCCGGGCTGAAGACGGCTGGAATGCCAGAAACCGGTCCTCGGAAGCTTGTTTCCGGTCCAGGGAAGACATGGCTTGGCAATTCGGGCTGGACTGTTCCCATGAGGCACAGGGTCCGACTGATTTGCATATAGCCATGTCTGAACTGGGGTGGCAGAGTGGGCTAAAGAACGGTGATGGATTAAACCCAGATCAGTTGACTGGGGTTGAGTGTTTGGTTTGTTCCAGCGCTCCGTCCATCATCTCCTTTGGTTCCCCCAAGAACTGGCCCCTTCATACTTCTATTTCTACATGTTTGGGCGGTTACCCGTTGTATCCCTGTTCCCAATGGCATTGTATTTTCTATGATTTAATTTTGATTTATTTTGATTTACTGTTATGACCTGCACTCACTCTGTTAATGCATCTCTGAGTGGGGCTGGCGTTACCCCACTGGGGCAGTCCGGGCACCGCCTCTTGAAAACTTAACACGATGAAAGCCACTAATATCATAAAGTTGAATGTCTGGGACATACACACTCCATCCCAGGGGTATGTTGTGTATTCATACTTACACCACAGATAGACACAAATGGAGTTTCTACAGGAATACCATATTACAGAACTAGATGGTATGTGTTTGCAGAAGTGCTGAAGGGGGCAAGTGTATTCCACTAACTACCAATGCCTCATGGGGGTCCTGGTGGGGATTGAGGAGGGGGTCCCATTCACTGCCACACATAAGGTCATAGATCCAGAGGGTTGATACGTTTTAGTAGAAGGCCGCTTGGATGGCCGCCAGGTGCTCCTTGGCAGATGCCCATCCAAAATGCGCTAGCACAGTGGAGTGGACTCCCCTGGCTGCTGGGCGGTGATTTCAATAGTGTCCTCAACGTGGCGTTAGATCGTTCCTTTCTGCTGCAACCCTGCACCATGGCCACCTCAAATGCTCATGCGCAGATATTCTAATTTTATTCACACACACACACAGATTACATGTCCAAATAAATAGTTTTGTCTGCACCTCAGACATAGTCACACTCTCTTCACATGCATAAAGTACCTCTGTAGAGCACACTCCGATCATAACCCATTACAGTTGCAATTTAACTAGGAATGTGTCCCCCGGCTCCCGGAATATTCATGTGGTGTGATAATTACAGATGGAAGCACTGGGTGATCCCCCTTTCAGAACCTCTGTCAGTGCTAGTATAACGGAATACGTTGACCTAAACACCGATACTGCTACCTCTAAGCTGATAGAATGGGACATCTTCAAAGTGTCCATTAGGGGACATTGCTGGGCAACACAAAGATTATGTGCCGTCATCTTGATGTCAAAATCTCCCACTTGGACTGGCAAATCCTCAGGCTTGAGGATCTGGCGAGATCCTCAGAGAAAAGATGTGTACGACTAGACAAGGCTTGACGAGACCACGCTGCATTTCTAAAGATGTTGCATTGCTTCACTCATGCAGTGCCCACCTCAGTAACACATATTGAAGCCAACAGATCAGGAGCATTGCTGGTGTGGCTGATGTGACAAGAGTAACTGCGACTACCTATATTGTCCATTCGGTCTGATACAGGGTTCCTAGTACAAACACAAAGCGAATCCATGCAGCAATCACATCGGTGACAGTGGTGACATCGGGGGAGATTAGGGACTTACTGACATTGTTCTGCCTCAGGCTCTGATTGAACACAGAGAGGAACCTATGGGGATGTTACGATCCTCACGATAGAGGAAGCTATACGTTCACTTGCCACGGGCAAACTCCCGGGCTTGATGGATTGCGTCTGAATTTTATAAAGCTTATTCCTCCTTCCTGCCACCACGTCTAAAAACAATATATGATGAAGCCTTGTCAGCGTCCGATTTATCGCCCATGTAGAATGATGCCTTACTCATCTCGCTTCCCAAGCCAGGGAGGGACGCAACACAACCGCAATCCTACTATGGTCCTATTTATTTAAGGTACACCCCCGACATGGCCTTGGAGCCCATTTTATCCAAAGGGTCAAAATACTGTACATCAGCCCAACAGACAGGGTTAAGATAGGTTGCCATATATCAGATCCAATAAAGATACAGAGAGGCACTCAACAGGGTTGTCCCTTGTCCCTGCTCCTGTTCTCCCTGTTGAGGGAGCCTTTGGCCCACCTTCTGTGTGCCGAGGGCCAACAATGGGGTATATTTCTGGGAGATAGCACACACTCTGTTTCGCTCTACGCGGATGACATGCTCCTCTACTTTAACAGCTTGCAAGCAATACCACCAACCATTGAACAACTGCTTACCTGATGTGCTACGGTGTGGGTCACAAAATAAATTGGGCCATGTCTTGCCTTTTCCCTCTCAAGGCTAAGACACCTGACCCGGCACTCTACATCAGCGGTGTCTGATTATATTGGCACCAGCAGATGTTTTGATACCTGGATATGCGTATTCCTCATCTATCCCCGGACCTTCTGCAAGAAAACTTGGTCCACACTGTGTTTGCTTTCCATGTGCAAATAAAGTTTCAGCAGACCCTGCTGCTCTCGGTTGTGGGCCGAGGGACTCTCATGAAGATAATTATGCAGCTGTGTCTTCAGTATTACTTTGCCAGCTACCCTATATATCCACAAGCCCATATCTTTCTCCCTAGAACGCTTAGTGGGACATTATGGCACAATAATCACTGTAGGGTGGCCCCCCTAAACTCCATCTCCCAGCGGACTGCGGTGAACTAGTCGTTCCCAACATTTGAACACTACTACATGCCCTCACAACTACAATAGGAGGCGCACTGGTTTGCTGATGCCAATTGGTGGATACTGTGACTGTCCTCCCTCAGTGGGGTTCTGGAACGCTTGCTCTACACTTTTCACCCTAGGGCACCACTGCCATATGCGATCCTGCTCAGGTTGCCTGTTTTTGCTTCCTGAGGGTCCTTTTTCTTACCCGATTGGTGACACCTTACGCCCTGGTGCTTCCACTACTTGGCATGACACGGGGAGCTATATAACAACAATTCGTAGGGGAGGGTCCGAGGGAAAAGTTTAGTGACCTGACAGGTAAATACCCCCAGTGTAACAACGTAAAAAACAAGAGTACCTGTCAGTCGAGTGACGCTGAGTTGCTTCAGCTAACGCTAGACAAGGTGCACAGAAACAGAACAAGTCAAAGGCTAACAATCAAATTGACTATCAACAATTGCTGTTTAAGTCCTATCAGCCCACCCAACTGGCGGAGCCTCATCATGTAGGACACTCAAACCATGGTCAGTCTGCAAACGCCCAGATGTATTTTGGCAATGCATCACTTAGTCATGGTCAGAACATCGCAAATGTTAATACAAGAGGTGAAGCTGATGTGTGCAGTGCAAAAATTATATTTCAAGAGAAGTGGATAAAATGGCTGCCAAGGCAAACAAAGACCTTTAATAGTGATTGCCTGGACGTCAGATTAAAAATAGTGTAGTGACAGTGTGAAATAATCACTGTCTGGCATTGCTTGGTGGAAAACAAAAATCAGGGCAACATGTTTCTGCCATGTTGTGTAAGTTCACTGGCATTCATCAGGGCCAAGCTCTCATATGCTACTGCAATTGCACTATCAAATGTGTCAAATAAAGTAAGAAAAATTAATCAATAAACCATATTACAAGTGGAATAAGAGTGGTCGTTCACGACCATCCTACCGCATCTTCTTAATTTGCTCAGTGGATGCAGTTGGTCTTCCCCATCAATCTGTGGGAAGTAAGCCTCACCTCACCCGGCAACTGCTCGGAAGGATAAGGCCCCGCTCTAGACGTGTAAATAAAGACAGTTCTTAAATTAGATCACTGTCAAGATTTTAGTACTGTGTACTGTCTACCTAACCCAAGAAATTTTCTGATCTGCCCACACATGGTACCCCCCCACGATGAGCCAGATGTAAACACTAGACGACTAGCTATGACACGGGGAGCCACAGTGACTCCCCTCAGGGAACAGGGCCCCTGGCATGTGGCGTGTGTACACAGTCTCAGTGATAAATACCTGGATGGGATCCTCCTACCCATAGAGGAGCTCTTTGCGGACTCTGATCCTCCACCAGGACAGTTCCCATTACACACTTCCTTTATTCGATCATTGGGACAAGGTTGGGGAGACATACAACAGGAGCATCTGCAACACCTTGCAATGCAATTTGTGATCCTTGTACCGAGATTAATGTGCCTAGTATACCATGGGAGTGTCATACTCCAACCTGTGTGCCTAGTATTCCTTGGGAGTGTGATACTCCAACCTGTGCGCCTAGTATTCCTTGGGAGTGTCATACTCCAACGTGTGCGCCTAGTATTCCTTGGGAGTGTCATACTCCAACATGTGTGCCTCGTCTTACCTTGAAAGTGCCAGTAATTCCAAACTATGTTTCAAGTGTGACCTTGGGAGTGCCAATAACTCCAACCCATGTTCCGAGTTTTACCCTGGGAGTGTCAGAGACTCCAATCAATATTTGGAGTTTATCCTCGAGGATCTCAGATATTCCTATTTTGTGAACCTGGTGAGGCCGTACCTAGAAGAAGCATGTAAGTGAATGTTACTAAAGTTAATGCGATGACAATGTGCTAGTGCACTGATGAGGCCAGGGTTGATTTCGCGAAGTGACTATAAAACTACACGGAGTTCTGCAAGAGACTGATTGCATTTGCTTGCTCCGTTTGCACTGGTTTTTAGCCCCAGGTGTTTGTCCTGCGCTGTAAAATCAGCACGAACTGCATTACGGGCAGCGAAAGAGGGCGATCCTTTTTTCTGCTGCTCAAGCAGCAGCTTCCGCAATGCGACCGCCTGTGTTGAGAAGTCTTGCTGGGAAGTGGTCTAGCATTGGATTTTCCTCACTCGCCAACTTAAAATTGGCGAGTGCAAGCAAGAACAAAATTCTGCTCTGTGGAATGGAGTTTTTAGGAACTGTGGAGCGCGGAGTGTGAAAAACTCTGCAAACTCTGTGAACGGAGCGGAGTACACTACCCAGGCCTAGTACTGATGCTAATTGCTTTTTCTAGTTGCTTCCAGTGCACTGCATCTTCGCAACACCAGACATTCCTACCTTTGCAAATACAGAAGGTTTCAAGAGAGAAACAATCTGTTAAGCAGTGTGCATTGTTGCAAAGCAGATCTGGTACTGCAAGTCTGTCTTTTCTTATCTTGTCCCTACCCCCTTTCCCCCTCGGAAGAGTGCATGTTTTGGGAGTCTCATCCCTGGATCTCACCCTTTTGTGCGGGGAAGAGGAGGTCCAGCATCGGTTCCAGTGTTGTCTCCGTGATTAGGACCAGGTGAGTGCATGACCCTCTGCGCCAACAGATAGAGAATGGGGGCAATAATAGCTCACCCTACCCTAGTGTCCCGCAATGCCTGCATTAAATTGATACATATTACACAGAGCCTATTTATCTCCCCACAAAAATCAATTGATATTTTAACCGCACGGATGCCGCCTGTCCTCATTGTCTTACCTCACACTCAGATTCCCTACATATGTTTTGGACCTGCCCGTCACTGGTCGGATATTGGCTGGAAGTTACGACACATCTGACACGGGGCATGGCCCTAGCATAGTGTACACCTGGGAAGCGTGTTTGCTGGGTATATTCGACGCACCAAGAGAAATAGGGCTGTGATACGCTTCGCGGACCTGGACCTCATCAAAGCAAAATACCTGCTCACCCGCAAGTGGAAAGTGGCAACCCCCCTCCCCCCCACACTCTCCATGGTGGCCTGGGCGGAAAGTAAAGCCTTACATAGAGAGGAAGCAGGAGGTCTCTGCAAACACCCCATCTCTGAGCGGGGATGGCCTCCTAGAGAAACTCTCTGAAGGTCTCCAATCTGAAGAACAAGCCTTTTAGTAATCCCTGTGGCTGGGCACCTATTGCGCAGCACCCTCTGCCGGGGGGAGCGCCCCCGTCTGACTGCAGCGTTTCCTATACGTAACCCCGGGTTCACCCTTGTTTGATCAAAGTTGTTGCATCACCACCGCTGTCACATATAGTGCGTGCAGGATTGTTTTGTTTATTGCAGTCGCAATTCGTTCTGTTCTATTGTGTCCCTGGCACCAGTTAGCGTCGCTGGTGCGTAGGCGCACTCCTTTGTGTAGCCTCAAGCTTGTCGGCAGGTTACACTTGTTTCACTTCTTTACAATCTTGAACTGTTTAAACTGCTGCATTGTTTAGTAGTGAGTTACGGCAATCACACTCTTGATGCTGAAGAATATGTTTGTAGCCTAACAATGACTTTGAAAATGTTAAACTGCCAATACAAAATATGATAACAAAATAAGAAAAACTAATAAAAAGCCTAGCAGTTGCTAAATTCCAATTGAATATCAAGATAGACCTTTTGGCGTTGCTAATGCTTGTTGAATGCAGTGTTTTTGGTCCAGCTGATGACTTCTTTTCTCCATGTTTAGGTTTAGTTTGACACTGAGCTAACTTTCTAGCAGAACATGTACCACTAATACAAATAAAGAGGTGCAGCAGGTCAGCTGCCCTCAGCCATTGGTTGTTGTGTGTGTCACTCACATATTGGTCAGCCATTGTTTTGTGCATCTCTAGCTCACAATGTGTGGAGGATTGCTTGTGTAGTGGCATACGTTAATGTCATTGGTACATTTAGTGTACAAGAGAGTAAAGAGAGGGGAAGGTTTTCCTATATTTCTACTGACTACACTTGTTCTATTTCACATGAACACTATATCCTGGTCAGCTGAAGAAAAGTCTTGCTCCAGGTGAGATAAGAAGGTGGCTGGAGTTTGAAACTAAGGGGAGGGGCTAGTGAGATCCACAGCAGGGCAGATTTTAGCCACAACTGAGTAGGCGTGGGCGGAAAATCCGTTCCGCTCGCGGATTTTGCGGATTTTCGGGAAATCCGCAATCCGCGAGATTTGCGAATTTCCCGCAAAATCCGCAAATCCGCGAGCAGCGGATTTTGCTCGCACTGCTCGCACTGTTCGCGTGAGTTCGCGCCCCGCGAATAAGTGCAAAATTGCAGAAATACGATTTTAGCAAAACTGAAAGTAACTACTTACCAGGTTCAAAAGTTCAGGCTCATCATTAGTAGCCATTTCCTGGAGTGCTTCCTGAGGGGCCCCTCCAGAGTTCAGTTGCCAGTTGAAACTAGTATGTGACCCTGCTCTGAACCTCAGAATAGTTACACATATGCCACAAAGGTCCTGAATTACAGCTAAGGGAGACAAGCAGGAGCCAGGCTGGAAGTTAAAATCCATTAATCAGCCCCTAATTCATTATTGTCAGTTGGGGCAGGGCAGGTGTTGTAACTAATTTTGCAACAATGAAAGCACTTAGCAAGTGCAAAAGATCACTAATCAGGGCGCACTAAGGAAGCAGGTGCCAGCTAAAAAAATATTCTGTGACACATGAATCAGCCCCAAATTAATTCAGGTCACTTGAGGCAGGGAAGGTGTGCTTTGCTTTGCCGAAAATAATGTACACTGGACAACCAGAGGGTGTGGTGATGAAACAGAGGGTGGCATGGGTGGGCCAGAGGGTGGCATGAGTAGTCAGAGAGTGGCAGTGGTGACAGAGAGTGGCAGTGATGAAGAAGAGTGTCCCAAACAGGCTGGACACGTAGAAACAACAAGTTCGCGAAACTTGCGACCCGACAGGTAAGTTCGCAATTTGCGAAAGTGTACAAAACCCTCGCGAACTGGCAGAAACACGGGCGAACACAAAAAAAAAAAAAATCCGCAAATTCGCGGGAATTCGCGGATTTTGCGGATTGCGAATCCGCAAATCCGCAAAATTCGCGAACGCGAGATCCGCAAAATTCGCTCATGCTTACAACTGAGGTGTAGTGTAAAGTGCAGGCAGGAACTTCAGAGACACTCAGGACACTGAAAGCCAGAGACTCAAGAAGGGAAGTGATATAGGCAGGGAGAGCAGACCTACACCCTAACCGGGAGTAGGAAGAGAGGAGTTTGGGGAGCAGGCAGGGGCTGTGTGAGGTACTGACTGGGTCTATGTTTGTGCGGTGGCGTCATATGGTGGCCGTATGTGTCACCCCATTCTGTGTTAGTGCTCTCTAGGGATAGCTTAGTCACCCGTGGCTGTGTTAGTACTCTCTTTGGATAGCTCAATCACCCCATCCTGCATGTGTGCTCTCTTGGGATAGCTCAGTTGTTCCATTCAATGTCAGTACAGTCCTGGGATAGCTCAGTCACCCCAACCTGTGCGCATACTCTATTGGGATAGATGTCGCCTTATCCCGTGTTAGTACTCTCTTGGGATAGCTCAGTTGCCCCATCCTGTGTTAGTACTCTCTTGGGATAGCTCAGTCGTTCCATTCAATGTCAGTACAGTCCTGGGATAGCTCAGTCACCCCAACCTGTGCGCATACTCTATTGGGATAGATGTTGCCCTATCCCGTGTTAGTACTCTCTTGGGATAGCTCAGTTGCCCCATCCTCTGTTAGTACTCTCTTGGGATAGCTCAGTTGCCCCATCCTGTGTTAGTACTCTCTTGGGATAGCTCAGTTGTTCCATCCTGTGTCAATACAGTCCTGGGATAGCTCAGTCACCCCAACCTGTGTGCATACTCTATTGGGATAGATGTCGCCCTATCCCGTGTTAGTACTCTGTTGGGATAGTTCAAGTGCCCCATCCTGTGTGAGCACTCTATTGAGGTAGCTCAGTAACCCATGTATGTGTTAGTACTGTCTTGGGATAGCTCAGTTGCTCTATCCTGAGTTAGTCATCTCTTGAGAGGCCAGCGCCTTTAGACTCTTGTGGATGAGTAGTCACACTCTACAAGACTCCTGATTTTCAGTCACCCTACCCTTGGTTAGTATGCTCTTAGGATAGCTCAGTCAACTATGCCTGTGATAGAACTGTCTTGGTAGCTCAGTCATTCTATCCTGGTTAGTATTCTCTTGGGATACCTCAGTCATCCATACATGTGTCAGTAGTCTCTTGGGATAGCTCAGTTGCCCATGCATTGATAGTGATTGCTTGGGATAGCTCTGTTGCCCCATCCTGTGTTAGTACTCTCTAGGGATAGCTTAGTCACCCATCCTTTGTTAGTACTCTCTTGGGATAGCTCAGACACCTGTGCTTGTGATAGTGCTCTCTTGGTGTAGCTCAATCGCCCCATCCTGTGTTATTCTTCTCTTGGGATAACTTAGTCACCCCATCCAGTGTTAGTTCTCTCTTGGGATAGCCCTGTCACCTGTGCCTGTGTTAGTACTCTCTTGGGATAGCTCAGTCACCCATGCCTTGATAGTGTTCCCTCGGGATAGCTCTGCCACCTCATCCTGTGATAGTTCTCTCTTAGGATAGCTCAGTCACCCCATCCTGTGTTAGTATTTTCTTTGGATAGCTCAGTCACCCCACCCTGTGTTAGTATTTTCTTTGGATAGCTCAGTCACCCCATCCTGTGTTAGTATTTTCTTTGGATAGCTCAGTCACCCCACCCTGTGTTAGTATTTTCTTTGGATAGCTCAGTCACCGCATCCTGTGTTAGTATTTTCTTTGGATAGCTCAGTCACCCCACCCTGTATTAGTATTTTCTTTGGATAGCTCAGTCACCCCATCCTGTGTTAGTATTTTCTTTGGATAGCACAGTCACCCCATCCTGTGTTAGTATTTTCTTTGGATAGCTCAGTTACCCCATCCTGTGTTAGAATTTTCTTTGGATAGCTCAGTCACCCCATCCTGTGTTAGTATTTTCTTTGGATAGCTCAGTCACCCCACCCTGTGTTAGTATTTTCTTTGGATAGCTCAGTCACCCCACACTGTGTTAGTATTTTCTTTGGATAGCTCAGTCACCCCATCCTGTGTTAGTATTTTCTTTGGATAGCTCAGTCACCCCACCCTGTGTTAGTATTTTCTTTGGATAGCTCAGTCACCCCATCCTGTGTTAGTATTTTCTTTGGATAGCTCAGTCACCCCATCCTGCGTTAGTATTTTCTTTGGATAGCTCAGTCACCCCACCCTGTGTTAGTATTTTCTTTGGATAGCTCAGTCACCGCATCCTGTGTTAGTATTTTCTTTGGATAGCTCAGTCACCCCACCCTGTATTAGTATTTTCTTTGGATAGCTCAGTCACCCCACCCTGTGTTAGTATTTTCTTTGGATAGCTCAGTCACCCCATCCTGTGTTAGTATTTTCTTTGGATAGATCAGTCACCCCATCCTGTGTTAGTATTTTCTTTGGATAGCTCAGTCACCCCATCCTGTGTTAGTATTTTCTTTGGATAGCTCAGTTACCCCATCCTGTGTTAGAATTTTCTTTGGATAGCTCAGTCACCCCATCCTGTGTTAGTATTTTCTTTGGATAGCTCAGTCACCCCACCCTGTGTTAGTATTTTCTTTGGATAGCTCAGTCACCCCATCCTGTGTTAGAATTTTCTTTGGATAGCTCAGTCACCCCATCCTGTGTTAGTATTTTCTTTGGATAGCTCAGTCACCCCATCCTGTGTTAGTATTTTCTTTGGATAGCTCAGTTACCCCATCCTGTGTTAGAATTTTCTTTGGATAGCTCAGTCACCCCATCCTGTGTTAGTATTTTCTTTGGATAGCTCAGTCACCCCACCCTGTGTTAGTATTTTCTTTGGATAGCTCAGTCACCCCACCCTGTGTTAGTATTTTCTTTGGATAGCTCAGTCACCCCATCCTGTGTTAGTATTTTCTTTGGATAGCTCAGTCACCCCACCCTGTGTTAGTATTTTCTTTGGATAGCTCAGTCACCCCATCCTGTGTTAGTATTTTCTTTGGATAGCTCAGTCACCCCATCCTGTGTTAGTATTTTCTTTGGATAGCTCAGTCACCCCATCCTGTGTTAGTATTTTCTTTGGATAGCTCAGTTACCCCATCCTGTGTTAGTATTTTCTTTGGATAGCTCAGTTACCCCATCCTGTGTTAGTATTTTCTTTGGATAGCTCAGTCACCCCATCCTGTGTTAGTATTTTCTTTGGATAGCTCAGTCACCCCACCCTGTGTTAGTATTTTCTTTGGATAGCTCAGTCACCCCATCCTGTGTTAGTATTTTCTTTGGATAGCTCAGTCAACCCACCCTTTGTTAGTATTTTCTTTGGATAGCTCAGTCACCCCATCCTGTGTTAGTATTTTCTTTGGATAGCTCAGTCACCCCACCCTGTGTTAGTATTTTCTTTGGATAGCTCAGTCACCCCATCCTGTGTTAGTATTTTCTTTGGATAGCTCAGTCACCCCATCCTGTGTTAGTATTTTCTTTGGATAGCTCAGTCACCCCTCCCTGTGTTAGAATTTTCTTTGGATAGCTCAGTCACCCCACCCTGTGTTAGTATTTTCTTTGGATAGCTCAGTCACCCCATCCTGTGTTAGTATTTTCTTTGGATAGCTCAGTCGCCCCATCCTGTGTTAGTATTTTCTTTGGATAGCTCAGTCACCCCACCCTGTGTTAGTATTTTCTTTGGATAGCTCAGTCACCCCATCCTGTGTTAGTATTTTCTTTGGATAGCTCAGTTACCCCATCCTGTGTTAGTATTTTCTTTGGATAGCTCAGTCACCCCATCCTGTGTTAGTACTATCTTGGAATAGCTCAGTCATCCATGCCTTGATAGTGCTCGCTTGGGATAGCTCAGTATCCTGTTCCTGTGTTAGTTCTCTCTTGGGATAGGTCTTTGGATAGAGTGACTGAATATTTTCTTTGGATAGCTCAGTTACCCCATCCTGTGTTAGTATTTTCTTTGGATAGCTCAGTTACCCCATCCTGTGTTAGTATTTTCTTTGGATAGCTCAGTCACCCCACCCTGTGTTAGTATTTTCTTTGGATAGCTCAGTCACCCCACCCTGTGTTAGTATTTTCTTTGGATAGCTCAGTCACCCCATCCTGTGTTAGTATTTTCTTTGGATAGCTCAGTCACCCCACCCTGTGTTAGTATTTTCTTTGGATAGCTCAGTCACCCCATCCTGTGTTAGTATTTTCTTTGGATAGCTCAGTCACCCCTCCCTGTGTTAGAATTTTCTTTGGATAGCTCAGTCACCCCACCCTGTGTTAGTATTTTCTATGGATAGCTCAGTCACCCCATCCTGTGTTAGTATTTTCTTTGGATAGCTCAGTCACCCCATCCTGTGTTAGTATTTTCTTTGGATAGCTCAGTCACCCCACCCTGTGTTAGTATTTTCTTTGGATAGCTCAGTCACCCCATCCTGTGTTAGTATTTTCTTTGGATAGCTCAGTTACCCCATCCTGTGTTAGTATTTTCTTTGGATAGCTCAGTCACCCCATCCTGTGTTAGTACTATCTTGGAATAGCTCAGTCATCCATGCCTTGATAGTGCTCGCTTGGGATAGCTCAGTATCCTGTTCCTGTGTTAGTTCTCTCTTGGGATAGGTCTTTGGATAGAGTGACTGAATATTTTCTTTGGATAGCTCAGTTACCCCATCCTGTGTTAGTATTTTCTTTGGATAGCTCAGTTACCCCATCCTGTGTTAGTATTTTCTTTGGATAGCTCAGTCACCCTACCCTGTGTTAGTATTTTCTTTGGATAGCTCAGTCACCCCACCCTGTGTTAGTATTTTCTTTGGATAGCTCAGTCACCCCATCCTGTGTTAGTATTTTCTTTGGATAGCTCAGTCACCCCACCCTGTGTTAGTATTTTCTTTGGATAGCTCAGTCACCCCTCCCTGTGTTAGTATTTTCTTTGGATAGCTCAGTCACCCCATCCTGTGTTAGTATTTTCTTTGGATAGCTCAGTCACCCCATCCTGTGTTAGTATTTTCTTTGGATAGCTCAGTTACCCCATCCTGTGTTAGTATTTTCTTTGGATAGCTCAGTTACCCCATCCTGTGTTAGTATTTTCTTTGGATAGCTCAGTCACCCCACCCTGTGTTAGTATTTTCTTTGGATAGCTCAGTCACCCCACCCTGTGTTAGTATTTTCTTTGGATAGCTCAGTCACCCCATCCTGTGTTAGTATTTTCTTTGGATAGCTCAGTCACCCCACCCTGTGTTAGTATTTTCTTTGGATAGCTCAGTCACCCCTCCCTGTGTTAGTATTTTCTTTGGATAGCTCAGCCACCCAATCCTGTGTTAGTATTTTCTTTGGATAGCTCAGTCACCCAATCCTGTGTTAGTATTTTCTTTGGATAGCTCAGTCACCCCACCCTGTATTAGAATTTTCTTTGGATAGCTCAGTCACCCCACCCTGTGTTAGTATTTTCTTTGGATAGCTCAGTCACCCCTCCCTGTGTTAGTATTTTCTTTGGATAGCTCAGTTACCCCATCCTGTGTTAGAATTTTCTTTGGATAGCTCAGTCACCCCATCCTGTGTTAGTATTTTCTTTGGATAGCTCAGTCACCCCACCCTGTGTTAGTATTTTCTTTGGATAGCTCAGTCACCCCACCCTGTGTTAGTATTTTCTTTGGATAGCTCAGTCACCCCATCCTGTGTTAGTATTTTCTTTGGATAGCTCAGTCACCCCACCCTGTGTTAGTATTTTCTTTGGATAGCTCAGTCACCCCATCCTGTGTTAGTATTTTCTTTGGATAGCTCAGTCACCCCATCCTGCGTTAGTATTTTCTTTGGATAGCTCAGTCACCCCACCCTGTGTTAGTATTTTCTTTGGATAGCTCAGTCACCGCATCCTGTGTTAGTATTTTCTTTGGATAGCTCAGTCACCCCACCCTGTATTAGTATTTTCTTTGGATAGCTCAGTCACCCCACCCTGTGTTAGTATTTTCTTTGGATAGCTCAGTCACCCCATCCTGTGTTAGTATTTTCTTTGGATAGCTCAGTCACCCCATCCTGTGTTAGTATTTTCTTTGGATAGCTCAGTCACCCCATCCTGTGTTAGTATTTTCTTTGGATAGCTCAGTTACCCCATCCTGTGTTAGAATTTTCTTTGGATAGCTCAGTCACCCCATCCTGTGTTAGTATTTTCTTTGGATAGCTCAGTCACCCCACCCTGTGTTAGTATTTTCTTTGGATAGCTCAGTCACCCCATCCTGTGTTAGAATTTTCTTTGGATAGCTCAGTCACCCCATCCCGTGTTAGTATTTTCTTTGGATAGCTCAGTCACCCCATCCTGTGTTAGTATTTTCTTTGGATAGCTCAGTTACCCCATCCTGTGTTAGAATTTTCTTTGGATAGCTCAGTCACCCCATCCTGTGTTAGTATTTTCTTTGGATAGCTCAGTCACCCCACCCTGTGTTAGTATTTTCTTTGGATAGCTCAGTCACCCCTTCCTGTGTTAGTATTTTCTTTGGATAGCTCAGTCACCCCACCCTGTGTTAGTATTTTCTTTGGATAGCTCAGTCACCCCATCCTGTGTTAGTATTTTCTTTGGATAGCTCAGTCACCCCATCCTGTGTTAGTATTTTCTTTGGATAGCTCAGTCACCCCATCCTGTGTTAGTATTTTCTTTGGATAGCTCAGTTACCCCATCCTGTGTTAGTATTTTCTTTGGATAGCTCAGTTACCCCATCCTGTGTTAGTATTTTCTTTGGCTAGCTCAGTCACCCCATCCTGTGTTAGTATTTTCTTTGGATAGCTCAGTCACCCCACCCTGTGTTAGTATTTTCTTTGGATAGCTCAGTCACCCCATCCTGTGTTAGTATTTTCTTTGGATAGCTCAGTCAACCCACCCTTTGTTAGTATTTTCTTTGGATAGCTCAGTCACCCCATCCTGTGTTAGTATTTTCTTTGGATAGCTCAGTCACCCCACCCTGTGTTAGTATTTTCTTTGGATAGCTCAGTCACCCCATCCTGTGTTAGTATTTTCTTTGGATAGCTCAGTCACCCCATCCTGTGTTAGTATTTTCTTTGGATAGCTCAGTCACCCCTCCCTGTGTTAGAATTTTCTTTGGATAGCTCAGTCACCCCACCCTGTGTTAGTATTTTCTTTGGATAGCTCAGTCACCCCATCCTGTGTTAGTATTTTCTTTGGATAGCTCAGTCACCCCATCCTGTGTTAGTATTTTCTTTGGATAGCTCAGTCACCCCACCCTGTGTTAGTATTTTCTTTGGATAGCTCAGTCACCCCATCCTGTGTTAGTATTTTCTTTGGATAGCTCAGTCACCCCATCCTGTGTTAGTATTTTCTTTGGATAGCTCAGTTACCCCATCCTGTGTTAGTATTTTCTTTGGATAGCTCAGTCACCCCATCCTGTGTTAGTACTATCTTGGAATAGCTCAGTCATCCATGCCTTGATAGTGCTCACTTGGGATAGCTCAGTATCCTGTTCCTGTGTTAGTTCTCTCTTGGGATAGGTCTTTGGATAGAGTGACTGAATATTTTCTTTGGATAGCTCAGTTACCCCATCCTGTGTTAGTATTTTCTTTGGATAGCTCAGTTACCCCATCCTGTGTTAGTATTTTCTTTGGATAGCTCAGTCACCCCACCCTGTGTTAGTATTTTCTTTGGATAGCTCAGTCATCCCACCCTGTGTTAGTATTTTCTTTGGATAGCTCAGTCACCCCATCCTGTGTTAGTATTTTCTTTGGATAGCTCAGTCACCCCACCCTGTGTTAGTATTTTCTTTGGATAGCTCAGTCACCCCTCCCTGTGTTAGTATTTTCTTTGGATAGCTCAGTCACCCCATCCTGTGTTAGTATTTTCTTTGGATAGCTCAGTCACCCCATCCTGTGTTAGTATTTTCTTTGGATAGCTCAGTTACCCCATCCTGTGTTAGTATTTTCTTTGGATAGCTCAGTTACCCCATCCTGTGTTAGTATTTTCTTTGGATAGCTCAGTCACCCCACCCTGTGTTAGTATTTTCTTTGGATAGCTCAGTCACCCCACCCTGTGTTAGTATTTTCTTTGGATAGCTCAGTCACCCCATCCTGTGTTAGTATTTTCTTTGGATAGCTCAGTCACCCCACCCTGTGTTAGTATTTTCTTTGGATAGCTCAGTCACCCCTCCCTGTGTTAGTATTTTCTTTGGATAGCTCAGCCACCCAATCCTGTGTTAGTATTTTCTTTGGATAGCTCAGTCACCCAATCCTGTGTTAGTATTTTCTTTGGATAGCTCAGTTACCCCATCCTGTGTTAGAATTTTCTTTGGATAACTCAGTCACCCCACCCTGTGTTAGTATTTTCTTTGGATAGCTCAGTCACCCCATCCTGTGTTAGTATTTTCTTTGGATAGCTCAGTCACCCCATCCTGTGTTAGTATTTTCTTTGGATAGCTCAGTCACCCCTCCCTGTGTTAGTATTTTCTTTGGATAGCTCAGTCACCCAATCCTGTGTTAGTATTTTCTTTGGATAGCTCAGTCACCCCATCCTGTGTTAGTACTATCTTGGAATAGCTCAGTCATCCATGCCTTGATAGTGCTCGCTTGGGATAGCTCAGTATCCTGTTCCTGTGTTAGTTCTCTCTTGGGATAGGTCTTTGGATAGAGTGACTGAACCTTTACGATTCAGTATCACAGGTGCTGCTTCTCTCAATATTTGAAGTTATTTCACAGCTAAGTTTGCCCTCCGTTCCTACCCGGCTACGTTTCCGCCTCCATTGCATGTTACACGTGACTCAACAGCAGAGCTATCCCTCAGCATAGCGAGAGGACACAGGTTCAGACGCTGGGGTTACCGCTCAGGTTACAGCCGTCTAACAGATACAGAGCGTTGGCGCATCTGTAAGGTGAAACAGTTCCTCCAAGTCATGGCCTTGGCCAGAAACTTGTGATTACGGCCTTAACACTTCATTGAAATAGATGATGCGGTCGCTTCACATAAATCATAAAGAATCACCATAGCAGCAGCCGCCCTCTGGCACCAAGGAAGCCACAGCAGCAACCGCCCTCTGGCACCAAGGAAACCACAGCAGCAACCGCCTTCTGGCACCAAGGAAACCACAGCAGCAACCGCCCTCTGGCACCAAGGAAACGGCAGCAGCAACCGCCCTCTGGCACCAAGGAAACCGCAGCAGCAACCGCCCTCTGGCACCAAGGAAACCGCAGCAGCAACCGCCCTCTGGCACCAAGGAAACCACAGCAGCAACCACCCTCTGGCACCAAGGAAACCACAGCAGCAACCGCCCTCTGGCACCAAGGAAACCGCAGCAGCAACCGCCCTCTGGCACCAAGGAAATCGCAGCAGCAACCGCCCTCTGGCACCAAGGAAACCACAGCAGCAACCGCCTTCTGGCACCAAGGAAACCACAGCAGCAACCGCCCTCTGGCACCAAGGAAACCACAGCAGCAACCGCCCTCTGGCACCAAGGAAACCACAGCAGCAACCGCCCTCTGGCACCAAGGAAACCACAGCAGCAACCACCCTCTGGCACCAAGGAAACCACAGCAGCAACCGCCCTCTGGCACCAAGGAAACCACAGCAGCAATGCACGTCCCATCTCAGGATAAACTGCCTTTAAAATCATTTTATCCCCAGACACCAGATTGGCATTTCTTGAAAAGTACAGATTCTACTCCTGAATCTCAGCTTTTAGTTTAAGTGATAAAAACATACTATTTTCAGTTTTTCTTCACAGCAGCACTGCCCTGCCCCTCACAGTGCCCCGGTGCCCTTGTGAGCGAGAGCAGGCTGTCGCCGTGGCTCCATGGCTATTCCCCGCTACACCGATGCCATAAATGCGTGTGGGCCTTATGACCCTCATAACGGCCCGGGGGAGCCTCATCTGCCCATGTGAGGCTCGTGTGATTCTGACATTAGCTTCCGGGTCACCTCAGGTCAACCCCGTTCAGACCTCCATACAAACCCCATGAAGGGACTCACAGGATCTTTGGGCGGCTTTGTGTGGGCTTTGCGTGGCTTCATGGTAAACACATGTGCCATGTATGTTGGCATAAAGGGAGCACATGTTAGCCTCATGTAGGCATTATCTCAGCATCTTACTTGGTTTTCAGGTGAGGCCACGTGACCTAACTCAGGGCCTCATCTTATGCTCGTTTGAGACTCCTGTAAGCGCCATGTATGCCTCATCCCTTTCATATCAGCATCATGCACGGCTCATGTCAGGCTTCTGTGGCCCACCTGTGGACCCTGCAATGTCCACTCTGTCATCTTGTTTGTTTCTTACATTTTCTAGACTTCCCCTGATTTCTGTTTATCTAAAGTGGCAATCTGTGAGTCCACTGGAGGTGTCATCAAGGCTTATCTCTCAAATATCAGCCTTAAATAGGCCTCCATCACTGTCTCTCACTTTAGACCACACACCTCATGTCACTGTCTCTCACTGCCTCTGTCTCTCTCACTGTCTCTCACTTTTCAATCAATCAATCAATCAATCAAAGCATTTATATAGCGCACTACTCACCCAGAGGGTCTCAAGGCGCTGGGGGGGGGGTCCGCTACTGCTCGAACAACCAGGTCTTGAGTTGCTTCCTGAAGGAGAGGTGGTCCTGGGTCAGGCGGAGGTGGATGGGAGGGAGTTCCATGTCTTAGCCGCCTGGTAGGAGAAGGACCGTCCCCCTGAGGTGGCTCTGCGGATGCGGGGGACGGCGGCGAGGGCGTGGCTGGTCGATCGAAGCTGGCATTTGGGAGCGTAGAAGTTGAGGCGGCTGTTGAGGTATCCTGGGCCTTGGATGTGTAGGGCTTTGTGTGCGTGGGTGAGGAGGCGGAAGGTGATTCTCTTGTTGACCGGGGAGCCAGTGCAGGTCTCTCATATCCGGAGATGTGGCTGCGACGGGGGATGTCCAGGATGAGTCGTGCTGAGGCGTTCTGGATCCGCTGGAGTCTCTTCTGGAGTTTGGCGGTGGTTCCGGCGTAGAGGGAGTTGCCGTAGTCCAGACGGTTGGTGACGAGGGCCTGGGTGACCGTCTTCCTGGTCTCGGTGGGGATCCACCGGAAGATCTTACGTAGCATGCGCAGGATGTTGAAGCACGACGACGAGACGGCGTTGACTTGTCTGGTCATGGAGAGGGAGGAGTCCAGGATGAAGCCCAGGTTGCGTGCGTGGTCTGTTGGTTTGGGTGCTCTGCCTAGGGCGGGGGGCCACCAGGAGTCATCCCAGGCGGAGGGTGAAGATCCCAGGATGAGGACTTCCGTCTTGTCCGAGTTCAGTTTCAGGCGGCTGTTCTTCATCCATTCGGCTACCTCTTTCATCCCTTCGTGAAGGTTAGCTCTGGCAGTGGCTGGGTCGTTGGTGAGGGAGAGGATCAGCTGGGTGTCATCGGCGTAGGAGATGATGTTGAGGTTGTGCTGGCATGCGATGTCTGCGAGGGGGCTCAGGTAGACGTTGAAGAGGGTTGGACTAAGCGAGGAGCCTTGAGGAACGCCGCAGATGACTTCGGTGGCTTCTGATCTGAACGGGGGAGGCGGACTCTCTGTGTCCTTCCGGCGAGGAAGGAGATGATCCACTCCAGTGCCTTCTCTTGGATTCCTACGTCGCTGAGGCGCTGCACTAGTGTAAGGTGGCAGACAGTGTCGAAGGCCGCGGAGAGGTCTAGGAGGATGAGGGCTGCTGTTTCTCCGTTGTCGAGCAGGGCTCGGATGTCATCGGTGGCTGCGATCAGGGCGGTCTCGGTGCTGTGGTTGGCCCGGAAGCCAGACTGCAAGAGGACGAGGGACCCGTTCGACTCAAGGAAGGCGGCCAGCTGCTTGTTGACGGTCTTCTCGATGACTTTTGCAGGGAACGGGAGCAGCGAGATGGGGCGGTAGTTCTTGAGGTCGGTGGGGTCGGCTGATGGCTTCTTTAGTAGAGCGCTGAGTTCGGCGTGCTTCCAGCTCTCCGGGAAGGTAGCGGTGTCGAAGGAGGTGTTGATGATGTCCTCTGCTGCATAATGTCCCTTTCAGACCTCTGCCTCCAGCAGTGTCACTTCAGGGCCGGCTCTAGGCATGTGCAAACTGTGCACCTGCACAGGGCCACCAAACCCCAGGGGCCACCACGCCAATATATATCCTTAATATATTAATCCTCTGAGGATGGATACATATTTGCATGGTGGCCCCTGGCAGGGATTTGGCGGCCTCCGGTTCTGTTCCACTACTAAACACCCTGACCCCCTCCCCTCTTTACTGGCCTGCGCGCTCTGCCCCGCCCGGACCACCTCTTCCGGGCCCCCTACCTACGCTCCCTGCCCAGGGCCACCATGAGCCTAGAGCCGGCCCTGGTCACTTGATCCGCCTCAGAGAGACACTATCAAGAATGTGCACTTACTCCTGCCCAGGGCTTAATTTGAGCCGGGTGTTTCTAGTGCTCAGCACTGGCATTTAATTGTCCACACCGGCACCTATGACAGGCTGCCACATGGTGGCACTGTTTGTCTAAGTCAGAGATGATAAGAACAGCTATTTATTAATTCAACATACATTATATATGACTAGTACCTGCTGCCCAAGCCACTCTGATAGCTCACTTAGTACTAATTATCATCATCTTCAGCATCATCACCATCTTCATCATCCAGGAGAATGAGCATATTAAACAATGTTTAAGACAAACCTTTGAATCAGACATTACTGCTGAGGACGACGACCACCTCCTAACTGTAATTCTGTGGTTACAATGTAGAGTCAGGAGCCTCTATTTCTTTTTATCTGTAGTTTTTCTAATCATGTCTGAGGCAGAGAGACCCTTTCATGTGCCACGGGGGCTCTTAGGGTGTCTGAAAGTCAACTCCCCACTTCTGAAAGTCAACTCCACACTTCTTACCTAGACGGTAGAGGACGATGTTTATGAACACGTTCACGGCAACCAACACTCCCAGGGTTATCGCCTGCCTCCGAAAACGACGGATCTCCTGGCCACCTAGAGAGGAAATCACAGAATCTGGAGTTTAATTTTACATATCATATCATAGAATGGCTTGTAATATCCTCAGTTAGTATGTCAAGTCCCTCCCATGAATGTCAGTGTGCATGAGGACTGGTCACTGAGTCTCTGTGTGCCAAGACTGGTCACTGAGTCTCCTTGTGTGCCAAGACTGGTCACTCAGTCTCAGTGTGTACCAAGACTGGTCACTGAGTCTCTGTGTGCCAAGACTGGTCACCGAGTCTCAGTGTGTGCCAAGACTGGTCACTGAGTCTCATGGTGAGCCAAGATTGGTCACTGAGTCTCGGTTTGTACCAAGACTAGTCACTGAGTCTCGGTGTGTGCCAAGACTGGTCACTGAGTTTCCGTGTGTGCCAAGGCTGGTCACTGAGTCTCCGTGTGTGCCAAGGCTGGTCACTGAGTCTCAGTATGTGCCAAGACTAGTCACTGAGTCTGTGTGTGCCAAGACTGGTCACTGAGTCTCAGTGTATGCCAAGACTGGTCACTAAGTCTTAGTGTGTGCCAAGACTGGTCACTGAGTCTCAGTGTATGCCAAGACTGGTCGCTAATTCTCAGTTGTACCAAGACTGGTCACTGAGTCTCAGTGTGTGACAAGACTGCTCACTGAGTCTCCATGTGTGCCAAGAATGGTCACAGGGTCTCGATTTGTGAGACTGGCCACTAAGTCTCCGTGTGTGCCAAGTCTGGTCACTGAGTCTCTGTGTCTGCCAAGACGGGTCACTGAGTCTCAGTGTGTGCCATGATTGGCCCTTGACTCTCCGTGTTTGCCAACACTGTCCACTCCTTTTCAGTGGGTACCAAGACTGGTCACTGACTCTCAGTGTGTGCCAAGACTGATCACTGACTTTCAGTGTGCCAAGACTGTTCACTGAATCTAAGTGTGTGCCAAGATGGTAAATGGCTCTACATATTTGCCAGGATCGACCAGTGGCTCTCACGGTATACACTCAAAATATTGAGTTTTAAATATCGAGTTACATTAATATCGAATTAAAAATATATAATGGACACAAAATTGAATGGACAGAATATAGACTACAAAAATATCGAATAGAATAGCATTAATATCGAACCCAAAATATAGAATGGACAAAATATCGAATGGACAGAATATAGACAACAACAATATAGAATGGACAGAATATAGACAACAAAAATATAGAATGGACAGAAAATAGACAACAAAAATATAGAAAGGGCAGAATATAGTCAACAAAAATATTGAATTTGAGGTAAGTAAGTTAATATCAATTTTTCAAAGTGTTTTTTATGTTACTATATGTGTGAAAAGTGTATATCTATTTAATAATTTATTTTAATTAATCATTTTTTTTATTTAAAAAAAAATATATTCAATGATTTAATTAATTAATTTTATGGTATTTAATTTTTGCGTAGTATAATTCTGTAGCGGGTAGTGGGTTTATAGGGGAATAGGGTGGGAAGTAATTTAATTATAATTAATGAAATATGTTAATTTATGTATTGGTATTTATTTTGAATTAGTTGTTAATTAATTAAAATATAATTAGTAATTAATTTTAAGGATTTGATTGATTGATAATTATGTTAATTATATTAATGTATTTTCTGTAGCGGGTTGTGGGTTTATAGGGGAATAGGGTGGGAAGTAATTTAATTATAATTAATTAAATATGTTTATTTATTGGTATTTATTTTGATTTAATTGTTAATTAATTATTAATTGGTAATTAATTAAAATATAATTGGTAATTAATTTTATTTAATTGATTAATTGATACATTTGTTAATTTTATTAATTTCTTTTCATTAGTGGGTTGTGGGTTTATAGGGGAATAGGGTGGGAAGTATTTGAATTATAAATAATTACATTTTTACATTTATTTATTGGTTATTTTTGTTGTAATTTGTAATTATTTTTTATTTGTTAATTAATGTATTGTTAATTGGTAAATAATTTGTATTAGTAGGTAATTTGTTTAATAATTAATTTTCATTTGTATTTTTAATTGTTTAATTAATATATTATATAAAATTGTTAATTATTTTAAATTATTTGTAATTGGTATTATTATTTAATTTAATTTATTTTTATTCATATATGAAGTATTTACTTTCCCTACTGTTGCACTCACTGGAGTGGGAATAGTAATTTCTACCCCTACGCTATCCAACCCTTTCCCTACTGTTGCACTCACTGGAGTGGGAATAGTAATTTTAACGCCTATGCTATCCAACATTTTCCTTACTGTTGCACTCTCTGGAGTGGGAATAGTAATTTTTACCCCTACGCTATCCAACGTTTTCTCTACTGTTGCAGTCACTGGAGTGGGAATAGTAATTTTTACCCCTACGCTATCCAATGATTTCCCTACTGTTGCACTCTCTGGAGTGGGAATAGTAATTTTTACTCTCCCACTATCCAACGCTTTCCCTACTGTTGCACTCATTGGAGTGGGAATAGTAATTTTTACCCCTACGCTATCCAACACTTTCCCTACTGTTGCAGTCACTGGAGTGGGAATAGTAATTTTTACCCCTACGCTATCCAACGCATTCCCTACTGTTGCACTCACTGGAGTGGGAATAGTAATTTTTACTCTCCCGCTATCCAACCCTTTCCCTACTGTTGCACTCTCTGGAGTTGGAATAGTAATTTTTACCCCTACGCTATCCAACGTTTTCTCTACTGCTGCACTCACTGGAGTGTGAATAGTCGTTTTTACCCCTACGCTATCCAATGCTTTCCCTACTGTTGCACTCTCTGGAGTGGGAATAGTTTTTTACCCCTACGCTATCCAACCCTTTCCCTACTGTTGCACTCACTGGAGTGGGAATAGTAATTTTAACGCCTATGCCATCCAACGCTTTCCCTACTGTTGCACTCTCTGGAGCGGGAATAGTAATTTTTACCCCTACGCTATCCAACGTTTTCTCTACTGTTGCAGTCACTGGAGTGGGAATAGTAATTTTTACCCCTACGCTAGCCAATGATTTCCCTACTGTTGCACTCTCTGGAGTGGGAATAGTAATTTTTACTCTCCCGCTATCCAACGCTTTCCCTACTGTTGCACTCATTGGAGTGGGAATAGTAATTTTTACCCCTTTGCTATCCAACACTTTCCCTACTGTTGCACTCTCTGGAGTGGGAATAGTAATTTTTACACCTACGCTATCCAACATTTTCTCTACTGTTGCACTCACTGGAGTGTGAATAGCAATTTTTACCCCTACGCTATCGAATGCTTTCTCTACTGTCGCACTCTCTGGAGTGGGAATAGTAATTTTTACTCTCCCGCTATCCAACGCTTTCCCTACTGTTGCACTAATTGGAGTGGGAATAGTAATTTTTACCCGTACGCTATCCAACGCATTCCCTACTGTTGCACTCACTGGAGTGGGAATAGTAATTTTTACTCTCCCGCTATCCAACGCTTTCCCTACTGTTGCACTCTCTGGAGTGGGAATAGTAATTTTTACCCCTATGCTATCCAACGTTTTCTCTACTGTTGCACTCACTGGAGTGTGAATAGTAATTTTTACCCCTACGCTATCCAATGCTTTCCCTACTGTTGCACTCTCTGGAGTGGGAATAGTAATTTTTACCCCTACGCTATCCAAAGCTTTCCCTACTGTTGCACTCACTGGAGTGGGAATAGTAATTTTTACTCTCCCGCTATCCAACACTTTCCCTACTGTTGCACTCTCTGGATTGGGAATAGTAATTTTTACCCCTATGCTATCCAACGTTTTCTCTACTGTTGCACTCACTGGAGTGGGAATAGTAATTTGTACCTCTATGCTATCCAACGCTTTCTCTACTGTTGCACTCTGTGGAGTGGGATTAGTAATTTTTACCCTCCCGCTATCCAACGCTTTCACTACTGTTGCACTCACTGGAGTGGGAATAGTAAATTTTACGGCTACGCTATCCAACGCTTTCCCTACTGTTGTACTTTCTGGAGTGGGAATAGTAATTTTTACCCCTACGCTATCCAACGCTTTCCCTACTGTTGCACACACTGGAGTGGGAAGAGTAATTTTTACCCCTACGCTATCCAACGCTTTCCCTACTGTTGCACTCACTGGAGTGGAAATAGTAAGTTTTTACTCTCAAGCTATCCAACGCTTTCCCTACTGTTTCACTCTCTAAAGTGGAAATAGTAATTTTCATCCCTACGCTATCCAACGTTTTCTCTACTGTTGCACTCACTGGAGAGGGAATAGTAATTTTTACCCAAACGCTATCCAATGCTTTCCCTACTGTTGCACTCTCTGGAGTGGGAATAGTAATTTTTACTCTCCCGCTATTCAACGCTTTCCCTACTGTTGCAATCATTGGAGTGGGAATAGTAATTTTTACGCCTACGCTATCCAATGATTTCCCTACTGTTGCATCACTGGAGTGGGAATGGTAATTTGTACCTCTATGCTATCCAACGCTTGCCCTACTGTTGCACTCTCTGGAGTGGGAATTGTAATTTTTGCCCTCCTGCTACCCAACGCTTTCCCTACTGTTGCACTCACTGGAGTGGGAATAGTACATTTTACGCCTATGCTATCCAACGCTTTCACTACTGTTGCACTCACTGGAGTGGGAATAGTACATTTTACGCCTATGCTATCCAACGCTTTCACTGCTGTTGCACTCTTTGGAGTGGGAATAGTAATTTTTACCCTCCCGCTATCCAACACTTTCCCTACTGTTGCACTCACTGGAGTGGGAATAGTACATTATACGCCTAAGCTATCCAACGCTTTCACTACTGTTGCACTCACTGGAGTGGGAATAGTAATTTTTATCCTTACGCTATCCAATGCTTTCCCTACTGTTGCACTCACTGGAGTGGGAATAGTAATTTTTACCCCTAAGCTATCCAATGCTTTCCCTACTGTTGCACTCATTGGAGTGGGAATAGTAATTTTTACCCGTACGCTATCCAACTCTTTCTCTACTGTTGCACTCTCTGGAGTGGGAATAGTAATTATTACCCCAACGCTATCCAATGTATTCTCTACTGTTGCACTCATATATATATATAACCCTCCAGGGCGCCCCATAATTTCTGCAAGAAGGAGTTGCCTTGAGAAGGTATCCCAATATGTGGATTACTTTTTACCGGCACATGTCAAGGCCCTACCATCATACATTGGTGACACCAGTGACTTCTTAAAGAAACTGAATGATTTGAAATGGGAACCAGGGTATCTGCTAATGGCACTCGATGTTAGTTCCCTCTATACAAGTATAATCCACACTGATGGTTTAAGAGCGTTGGAATATTATCTTGAAAAATCTTTGGGTAATATGAAACAACACAAGAAAATGATACTTGAAATGGTGGAGTTTTTTCTGAACAATAACATCTTTATGTTTAAGTTTCAAGTTTAAATACTTTATTCGACAACATTGTCATAAAAGCTTTCATCCCTATCTAAGCATAATAAATACTAATCTAACAATAAAAAAACATATTAAATGGCATGCAATATTGCATTGTTGGCGAATAAAAATCTTTAAAATTTACACATTAAAAGTATCATCACAGTCCAAAGGAAGTTCATGTAGTTCATGGGGGTTTTAAAGTGCGCGTGCGTATTATCCAAGCCCATCCCAGGAACTTGGCGACTGCAATTACAAGTTGAGGGGCACAATTTGATTTCAGGACCCTGTAAGCCTCGAGGCATCTCCTTGTGCCCAGGTTTTTACATGCAGGTTTCAGCCATCTGCTCCTTGGGGCAGCGTATAATGGACATACGAATAAAAAGTGCAAAATATCTTCTGCATGGGATTTACAATAAAAGCATGTGCTAACGTTATCAGGGGACCATTTAACAGTAAAAGCATTTAGGGGTAGGGTGCCAACTCTGAACTGAAAAAACAATTTCCTATCTAGAGGCTTGGAGATCAGATCCCAGTACAATTCAAACATGGGGAGTGTTTTTATCTCTAAAAACTGGGATGTCAAGGCAGGGGATTGGCTGGAGACCAATACGGCATTATTTATCATTTCCCAATATAGCTTTTTTAATGCATTCTTGGAAGGAAAGTCATCTGGGTCGGTTTCAGACCACAAGTGTTCAAGGTGCAATTTTTGAAGTAGTTTCCTCACCTCTTTTAACCAAACTACTTTGTGAAAGGTGTCAGAATTGTCAACATCCAATAAGGCAGCAGCATAGTGGCTCAGTTCCGGGGTAGTTTTTATACGCCTCCAATATAGGAGGGGGCGAAGTCTAATCATGTCCTCAATCCTTTTCCTCCCCAGATCATAAAGGAGAGGAGTGGTGGGGGTACTCTGAGGGACTCCGATTAAGCCTTGCAGGAATTTATTTTCTGCCGCTGATAAAGCATTCAAATTGGTGAAGCCCCAAAGTTCTGACCCATAAAGACATGCACCCAGCACTTTCATGCCATAGATCTCCAATGTTGGCTGAATTGGTTTTGAAAACGAAGTTCTTTGGGTAATATGAAACAACACAAGAAAATGATACTTGAAATGGTGGAGTTTTTTCTGAACAATAACATCTTTATGTTTAACAATCTTTTGTTTAAACAACTCAGGGGTGTCACCATGGGAGCCAGCTTCTCCCCCAGCTACGCATGTCTTCACATGGGCTGGTGGGAGGAGCTGGTTCTTAGGGTGGAACACCGGGAGATCATGACAGACCATATCGTGGCATGGTATAGGTTTATTGATGATCTTTTTTAATTGTTTGGAACGGTGATTTACAAAAAGCTAATGAATTTGTAGACTGTATTAACAACAATTAACTGAATCTACACTTCACCGCAAACATAAGTGCTGAGTCTATAACATTTCTGGACACTGAAGTATTTATCCACCAAAACAGTGTAGAGACCAGACTCCACAGAAAAGCCACAGCAGGGAACTCAACACTGCATGCCTCAAGCTCCCACATACGCCATCTGATAACCAGCATTCCCTATGGGGAAATGCTGAGGTTGAGACGTATTCACAGCAGAGAAGAAGACCTACTCAAAGCACAAATAGAAAGTGCTATGTGATTCAGGGAACGAGGGTTCAGTGATGAACTCATCAACATAGCCATCACCAAATCCATGGCCAAAGAACGTTCATCCCTACTACAGACAGGCACTAACATGCAAGTTATCCCCTGTAGATCTAATAGTACTCAAGCTATTGTAGGTAAAACTTCTAATAGGGGCACTCCCTTTAGAATAATACTACAATATAGCCAACAACACAAAAACATTGAGTCTATTATTAGGAAATACTGGCCTCTGGTACTGTGTGACCCGGTCATCGTGGTACTCTGCCGATGCGCCCATCCATCACTTACAGCAGAGGCCGTTCTATGAGGGATGAACTCATAAAGACCAGTCCAGAAGTGATAGAGTCCACAGATTGGCTGAAAACCCACAGTGGATTCTACAACTGCAAAGTATGCAAGGCACCAATACGAAATTCTATACCTCACCTTTTGACCACCAAAAACATAAGATAAAACAGCTTTTGACCTGCAAAACAGAGTTTGCAGTATATGTGTTATCTTATCCCTGCAAACTTATGTACGTGGGGAGTACCAAACTCCAAGTACATAAACGTATTTTGCAACATCTCAGGGCTATAACCAACCAAGATAACACATACCCGGTGGCCAGGCACTTTAAATCCGTGCATAATTCCAACAGCCGGGAACTTAGTTTCTTTGTTATTGACTTGGTACCAGCCAGTAGAAGGGGTGGTAACCGCGAAGAAAAACTGCGTCAGTTAGAAACAAGATACATTCTCGAGCTGAATACCAAACAGCCCACGGGTCTTAATATGACTGAGGATTTGTCGACCTGCCTGTAAGCCTGCCTCAGCTGTATATAATACAGTAGCATATCTAAATGGTTGATTTAAATTGATCGAACTTGTTGGTACCTCGCTAACTCTGGCGCAGTTTTCTCCTATTCATATATTCCCTTGAGGCTAATATAAATGTCACGGCTTGCTCACACACACTGTATGCTATTTTATCCTATTTATCAATCATATTTTTATTGTAATTTATATTGATATGAAATTTAGGATTTATTTTTGTATTTGTATTTTAAGCTATTTATATAAAAAAAATAGCATACAGAACAGCATAATAGGACCTCATGACTGTGCATACAACATATCCTTGTGAGCAGCTGTTTAACTTTACATTTAGCATAGCCGGAATGTGAGGGTTACTATTAGGAGATCACTGGTACAATACAGAAATGTATATCATGAAACTTGGTTAACGAGTCCAACCTCATCCAATTAACCACCGAATATAAAATAGAGCTATCCATGTAACTGAATCTCTTTTAATCTCTCTTGTTTTATTGGGGCTCCAAATTCCTGTAATCAAATGCTTTTTTCTCCTCTGAAATTTTGCTGCAAACAAGCTTTGTAATATATGTATTCACTTTACAAGATGCTACGAGTCGGGTATTTACACCGTCATTTTCAAACCTATAACACATGTGTTTTTCACATAGAAAATGTTAAGGCTCGGTTATTTACACCGGAACATATGTGATTTTGAATGCGCCTCACACGCAACCAATTTTGGGCTCAAAATTGTAAGAACTCTTGTTTAACATCATAGCGCATTTTTCCTATTTTATCCTGTCTTTTTGCACTTGCACAAGCACTTTTTCCAACAAGGCAATTCAAGCTTTTTACCTTGTTTACATTTATTCCTGCACTTTATCACGTCTTTTTAAACTAGGGTTTTATGTACCTTTTAAAACTGACATATTTGATCATGTATTTAAATTAATTGTGGTCTTTGTTCCATTGGAACTCTTCTATGTCTATGGTACCATGCTGATGTCATCACTGTTAACAAAGCATTTAAACCCATGTGATCTATTACACTGTGTCATGTGATCAAGGTCCAAGGTGGGACCGAAACGCGTCGTGACGCTTGAGCACCGAAAATAAAACTTAAGCACAGAATTGAGGACCGTGTCTGTATCTTCATTGCCACGAGGATTGTGGTTTTGTGTCCTTTGATATGGAACTTGCACAAATATATATATATATATATATATATATATATATATATACATATATATATATATAGCGGCTCCAATCGTCCCTTTCTCCAGAAACGATAACACACTCACAGGGGCTATGTTTGCAGTTCTTTATTTCGGCTTTTCTGACAAGACAAACAGACGCTTTTCAGACATCAAGTCCTTCGTCAGTGTTTGCATGCGCCGCGTTACCCAACACAATATATACAATTCACTTCCTGTTAGATGAAAAGGAATGAAGGACAAATTGTATACATACAAAAGGGCAGCCATTACTAAGTGGGTTAAATTCTTCACACAGTGACATATTCGCAATGTGTTATAACCCCTGTTTTATACTAATGCCGATTTCACTAGATTAGAGTGAGTTTAATCTTGCTGTGTATCAGCGTGTCATGGCATCTCAATGGCCCTATTTACAAATATTTACAATATATTGCAGAAGATTCGAAAACCATTTTGGACAATGCGATCGTCATCCAGTTGCACAGGGAATTTAGTGATTTCTATAATTGTTAATTAACATATGAGTTAATCCCAAGTCGGTGAGAATTGATGTAATATCGCCGTGTATCGGCCCATCGCCGACTGGAGCAACATCGGCAAGATCGCAGTCCAAAAGGGCCATCACCTTTGTAACATAGTTTTTAGTTATTTACAATTTTTTACAATTTACAATTCAACTCATTAATTCTTCCAATAGGATATGCCAAGAGAATACATCCGGGATATATCAAATGGCACTCTCATAATTAAGCCGTGGATCGGCTTTCCCAAATTCATAGATTCATAATCAACCCCAATTTCACTTTCAAATAAACCATCGTGTATCAACAACAAAGCCTGATTCAATCCAATGATCGGATAATCATAAACACAACAGTATCAGATTTTAAGTCATGTGGATCGGTATGAAATAAAAGAGAGCCAAATAAAACTGATACCCGTATCCAATTGGCAAAACTTCTTGTGACAAGAAAGAGAAAAGAGCTAACAGAAAAAACTGAAAATTATATAACAATACATATAAGAGAAATATAGGTACAAAAGAAGTATATATATAGAAAAGTATAGAAGAATATATTTATATACGTGTAAAGGAGAGAGAAAAGAAGAGAAGAATAAGAGGAAAGAAAAAAGGAAAGGTAGATATAAACTTCTATAAACAAAGAGATTCTATCAAGAAAAAGTGCAAGTGTTTATTTTTAAGGGTTTTCATAAATATATTTATGAAAGGGAGGCTGGCTCTTCATCGAACCAGTGGGATGAAGGTGTTATGTGCTTTTAAAATACCCCTCACACACTAAGAGTCCCTTAGTGTCATGCTTCATCATGGGGGTCTTCCCGTCCCTCTATGGGGTGGGGCGTGCTGCGACCTACGAGCTACGCGGGAGCACTATAATTTTGTGGAGAAAGACTATGTGTATGTGCAGTGACAGTGGAGGTGGTGAGGTGTAGGGACCTAACAATGTGATTTAAAAAGTTAAAAATTCCCTGGCTAGTGGAAAAAATAATTTTACTCGCTTCCCTGGCTGGGAATGTTAAAAAGGGGTTGTGGGGTAGGGCTGTTTAGCAACTACCGGGTCGACATGTTTCACAGACAGTCCCCTACTGTCTGATCATCAGGACCAGTGGTGGTCCCTACTTGGAGATACTCAGTTCTAAGTAGTATAGCCTAGAGTCCTACAAACTGATAGCAAAAATCGGCTAACAGTTTGTGCTTCAGGGCACGAGTTGGCCCAATGTGAAGCGTGAAAAATGAAAAAAGACGCAGTGGTCTTTTTCCGGTTCAGAAAACGTGCCTCATGAGCCGGCAGATACGAGGGTTTTTCGATGCGGTCAAGTAACCGCTGCTCGACAGTGCCTTATTCCTACCCCCGTGCCGCTCCGAGGAGAACATCAGCTTCCTTCTGAGTTTGTTTCAGTATGGAACGTTAGTCAACAACAACAGTCCTAGTTCTCGTGGCAATTTTCCATTGTGACATTGTAAAACATCTCTGGCCCACGTGCCAGAGATGTTTTACAATGTCACAATGGAAAATTGCCACGAGAACTAGGACTGTTGTTGTTGACTAGCTTTCAGAGTGGAGGGCGTCCTAGTTCGGTTTGTCTTTCCCTCTAGACTCCCATTTTGTGTAGTGTCAGTATGGAACGTGACGCTGGAAGGGTCTGCTTCCAGTAAAAATCCTCTATGCAGCACAAACACACCTCTGCACCATGGTGCAAATCTGTGTATTGTGCAAGGCAGCCTAATGAGAGCACCAGAGCGGATAAGACAGCAGCAGCAGATCAGTCTTAGCAGATACAACTCTGCACAGTTTTTCTCCTTCTCGCCTGTGCAACATAGCAGTAAATTTTACTCCTGCATTGTGTATGCTGCAATTAGGTGTAATTCCTACATTCGCCCTGCACAGACAGTGCACTGACTATAATTCATTTACTCCGGACAAACTGCATCAGTCACACTACTAGATAAAAGAGGGGGGTCTTCAGCTCCCTGTCCAGACTGCATAACACTAACCATTGCCTTCAGATGGCGTTTAATCCCCTCCGTCCTAGGAGTCTGCATCAGAATTACCTGTAGAAGGAGTTGGGTTAATTCTCTGATTCCTTCTCGGAGCCCTCCTCGGAGCCCTCCTCGATGCCATCGGAGCCTTCACTGTTGCTCAGGATACTCAGAGGAGCAGGAAGCAGTGAGAGGTACTCAGGTATGAGTTGCATCTCATGAGCGACAAGGAGGGATCTATATAACAGATACAGAGACAGGAAACGCCACTTTGAAAGTGCTGATGGCAGCATTCTGCAATCTGTGTGTGAGGGAAGATGAATGATGGGGTGGTGATCCATGTGTCACTGTGCACCGTATGTGTGTATGTATGTATGTGTGTGCTTGTGTATATCTTTTGCTGGATTTCTGTGTCTTCTTTAGGAGTGGGAAGAGAACTTTGCTCCGCCAGCGGAGGGGAGTTAGCCAGCCAACCCCCACTTCCTGGCCCGGTCCCTGCTTCTGAACGCAGCCAGGTCAGGTGAGCCTGCCCTGGCCCCGATGGAACCCCATCCCAGCACCTGGACCCACTGATCGCTTGTAGGACCTGGGGCTCCCACACCCCAGGGCCCGCTGGATGGAGCTCAAGCCCCGGTCCCAGTCCCAGCTTCTGAACCCAAGGCCAGGCCGGGGAGAGCCTCCCCGGGCACCGATGGAACCCCGTCCCCAGCGCCCAGACCCTCAGCTGGCTCGCAGGACGGGGGGCTCCAGCACCCCGGGGCCAGCCAGACGGAGCTCAAGCCCTGGGCCTGGTCCCAGCTTCCAAAGCCTAGCCAGGCCAGGGATAGAATCCAGTGCTCCAATGGACCCCCCCTTGTCCACAGAACTTGGCTGACTTGCAGGACTGGGGGTCTCCCGCACACCAGGGCCCACCAGACGGAGCGCTAGCCCAGGGCGCAGTCCCAGTTTCTGAACCCTGGCCAGGCTGGGGAGAGCCTCCCCGGGCCACGATGGAACCCTGTCCCCAGCGCCTGTACCCTCAGTTGGCTTGCACGATGGAGGGCTGCCACACCCCCAGGACGGAGCTCAAGTCTGGGGCCCGGTCCCAGCTTCAAACCCTAGCCAGGATGGGGCGAGCCTCCCTGAGTCCCGATGGACCCACGTCCCCAACACCCAGACCTCGGCTTGCTTGCAGGACTGGGGCTCCAGCACCCTGGGGCCTGCCGGATAGAGCTCAAGCCCCCGGCCTGGTCCCAGCTTCAGAACCCTAGCCTGGCCAGGGAGAGCATCCCAGCGCCCCAATGGACCCCCTTGTCCCTAGCACCCAGACCCTCAGCTGGCTT
The DNA here is from genome assembly GCF_964263255.1 of Lissotriton vulgaris. Classification (NCBI taxonomy): domain Eukaryota; kingdom Metazoa; phylum Chordata; class Amphibia; order Caudata; family Salamandridae; genus Lissotriton; species Lissotriton vulgaris. The sequence continues at coordinate 790,815 of NW_028250124.1, forward strand.
GCAGGACTGGGGGTTTCCTGCAAGCCAGAGCCTACCGAACAGAGCTCAAGCCCAGGTCTCTGCTTCCGAACCCAGCCAGGTCAGAGAGACCCTCCATGGGCCTTAGTGGACATCTCTGGGTGGCGCAGTACATCCACAAGTTGCTGCCATCCCAGACTGGGCACAGGGTTCCCCTGATCAAGGCTTCTCCAAGCTCTCCAGTGGTTCCAACTCTGGCTCAGCCCCCTCCCACACAGGGCTGGCCTGCTGCCGCTCCTTGCCCCAGAGACAGCAGGGAGCCAGGCAGTCCTCCTCACTCTGCAGTAGCCCTGCCCTGGCTACTGACTGTCACCCCCACACCCAGCGCCTTGGGCGTCAGGGTGCTAACTCGAGCGGGTGTGCCTTCGCCCTTCCCGGAGACCGGGGGCAGGAAGCAAGGAGAGTAAAGCCCAGGCCATGTCCTCTCCCTGCTGGCCTGCCCGGGGAGCCCATTTTCCTTGACTATTAAGCACCCTACAGAACCCAGGGAAAGCACAAAAGTTGAAGTTAGCCCAGCTGGCCGCCAGTCTGGCCATCTGGTCACCTGGTATGCAGTGCCATCTGGTCACCCGGCCCACAGGGCCATCTGGTTGCCATGCCCGCAGGGCCATCTGGTCCCGCAGCCAGGCGACCAGATGGCCCGGGATGACTCAGCGCCCAGATGGCCTGAGACAGCTGCACCCAGTCACCCTTGCAGTCTGACGACAGCGAGGGTGGCCAGGCCCTCCAAGGCCACAGCTCCTTCCCCGGGGTTGCTCACCTCCCTGCTCAACTTGCGTGGGAGCAGTGGAAAAGGGGCATCAGACCAAATGGTCACCCTGCTGACCCATAAGGGATAGTGGCCCCCATCCTCGCACCCCAGTGGGGCAGGGATGGGAGGGGGAGGCCACTGTGCCAGAGGGCACATGGTGGAGGCGGCCTCCCGCAGGCCTGCATCACCCCCTCTGCATCCCTCCCGTTGGCCCAGCGGCATAGGGACCCAACCCCGGGTGTGGTGTTGGAAGAAGTTTGCCGGTGCCCACGCACAGAGAAACAAAAGTTTGGCTCAGAGGATGACTTCTAATAGACCGCAGCAAGGTGGCTGCTTTGCCACTTATGAAACCCTGACCCAGAATCAGGTAGTCTATGAATGATTTAGCACCGGGTGCCCCACGAGCATGCCGTGCACTAAGGTTGATGGAGGTGGCCCCCTCACATCCGCTCTCCGGTCTCCAAGTGAGCGGTTCTACGCACCGGCCCCCCGAAAGAGTCCGGCTATCCCAGGCCAATCGAGGCTCCATGGCACTGCGATATCGTTACGGTTTAGTGGGGATTCTGACTTAGAGGCGTTCAGTAATAATCCCACAGATGGTAGCTTCGCCCCATTGGCTCCTCAGCCAAGCACGTACGCCAAATGTCTGAACCTGCATATCCTCTCATACTGAGCATGATTACTATTGTAGCAAACCATTATCAGTAGGGTAAAGCTAACCTGTGTCATCACGGTCTAAACCCAGCTCACCTTCCCAATTAGTGGGTGAACAATCCAGCGCTTGGTGAATTCTGCTTCACAATGATAGGAAGTGCCGACATTGAAGGATCCAAAAGTGACGTCGCTAGGAATGCTTGGGCGCCACAAGCCAGTTATCCCTGTAGTAACTTTTCTGACATGTCATGCTTGAAACACAAAAAGTCGGGACGGATCGAGAGGCCTCACTTTCAAGGTCTGTATTCATACGCAAAACAACAGTTGATGGACAGAATGCAGAACAATGTCATACATTCACCCCAGTACAGAGATCTGGGCCTAAATCCATCGTTTTTTTTCACTCCACGCCACCCCAGTTCAGACATGGCCATATGCAAATCAGCCTTGACCCTGTGCCTCATGGGAACAGTCCAGCCCGAACTGCCAAGCCATGTCTTTCCTGGACCGGAATCAAGCATCCTAGGACCGGTTTCTGGCTATCAGCCTTCTTCAGCCAGGAAAGCTTGACTCCCATGGTGTGGAGAGCATGGGACTCACGTCTGAGCATACCCATCCCACTCGGGGGGACAAATGCAAAATAACAGTTGATGGACAGAATGCAGAACAATGTCATACATTCACCCCAGTACAGAGATCTGGGCCTAAATCCATCGTTTTTTTGCAAGCCACTCCACCCCAGATCAGACATGGCCATATGCAAATCAGCCTTGACCCTGTGACTTACAGGAACAGTCTAGCCCGAACTGCCAAGCCATGTCTTTCATGGACCAGAAACAAGCAACCTAGGACCAGTTTCTGGCTATCCGCCTTCTTCAGCCAGGATATCTTGACTCCAGTGGTGTGGAGAGCTTGGGACTCATGTCTGAGCATACCCATCCCACTCGGGGTGACAAATGCAAGACAGCAGTTGATGGACAGAATGCAGAACAATGTCATACATTCACCCCAGTACAGAGATCTGGGCCTAAATCCATTGGTTTTTTTCACTCCACGCCACCCCAGTTCAGACATGGCCATATGCAAATCAGCCTTGACCCTGTGTGCCTCATGGGAACAGTCCAGCCTGAACTGCCATGCCATGTCTTTCCTGGACCGGAATCAAGCATCCTAGGACCGGTTTCTGGCTAACAGCCTTCTTCAGCAAGGATAGCTTGAATCCCATGGTGTGGAGAGCATGGGACTCACGTCTGAGCATACCCATCCCAATCGGGGTGAAAAATGCAAAATAACAGTTGATGGACAGAATGCAGAACAATGTCATACATTCACCCCAGGACAGAGATCTGGGCCTAAATCAATCGTTTTGTTTGCACTCCACACCACCCCATTTCAGACATGGCCATATGCAAATCAGCCATGACCCTGTGCCTCATGGGAACAGTCCAACCCGAACTGCCAAGCCATGTCTTTCCTGGACCGGAATCAAGCATCCTAAGGCCGGTTTCTGGCTATCAGCCTTCTTCAGCCAGGATAGCTTGACTCTAGTGGTGTGGAGAGCATGGGACTCACGTCTGAGCATACCCATCCCACTCGGGGTGACAAATGCAAAACAGCAGTTGATGGACAGAATACAGAACAATGTCATACATTCACCCCAGTACAGAGATCTAGGCCTAAATCCATAGCTTGTTGCACTCTACACCACCCCAGTTCAGACATGGCCATATGCAAATCAGCCTTGACCCTGTGCCTCATGGGAACAGTCCAGCCCGAACTGCCAAGCCATGTCTTTCCTGGACTGGAATCAAGCATCCTAGGACCGGATTCTGGCGATCAGCCTCCTTCAGCCAGGATAGCTTGACTCCAGTGGTGTGGAGAGCATGAGACTCACGTCTGAGCATACCCATCCCACTCGGGGTGATAAATGCAAAACAACAGTTGATGGACAGAATGCAGAACAATGTCATACATTCACCCCAGTTCAGAGATCTGGGCCTAAATCCATCGTTTTTTTGCAATCCACACCACCCCAGTTCAGACATGGCCATATGCAAATCAGCCTTGACTCTGTGCCTCATGGGAACAGTCAAGCCCGAACTGCCAAGCCATGTCTTTCCTGGACTGGAATCAAGCATCCTAGGACCGGTTTCTGGCTATCAGCCTTCTTCAGCCAGGATAGCTTGACTCCAGTGGTGTGGAGAGCATGGGAGTCACGTCTGAGCATACCCATCCCACTCGGGGTGACAAATGCAAAACATCAGTTGATGGACAGAATACAGAACAATGTCATGCATTCACCCCAGTACAGAGATCTGAGCCTAAATCCATTGTTTTTTTGCACTCCACACCACCCCAGTTCAGACATGGCCATATGCAAATCAGCCTTGACCCTGTGCCTCATGGGAACAGTCCAGCCCAAACTACCAAGCCATGTCTTTCCTAGACCGGAATCAAGCATCCTAGGACCAGTTTCTGGCTATCAGCCTTCTTCAGCCAGGATAGCCTGACTCCAGTGGTGTAGAGAGCATGGGACTCACGTCTGAGCATACCCATCCCACTCGGGGTGACAAATGCAGAACAACAGTTGATGGACAGAATGCAGAACAATGTCATACATTCACCCCAGTACAGAGATCTGGGCCTAAATCCATCGTTTTTTTGCACTCCACATCACCCTAGTTAAGACATGGCCATATGCAAATCAGCCTTGACACTGTGCCTCATGGGTAAGCATGGGCTGAAAATTCGTTCCGCTCGCGGAATTTGCGGATTTTCCGCGATCCGCGAATCTCGCGAAATCGCGGTAAAATCCGCGAATCAGCGGGGACGAATTTTCAGCCGAGCACTTACAGGGTTACAGCAGCAGGTGCAAAAGTTGAAGCTAATTTTTTGTAACCTTTTACAAAAGTGTTACAAAGAAATTTACTTAAACTTGGGCACCTGCTGCTGTAAGCCTGTAAGTGCTTCCTAGCTACTCGTTGCCTACTTGCAACTATTCTCTGACCCTGCTCTGACCCTTGAAGCAGGGTCAGAGAATAGTTACAAGTAGGCAATGAGGCGCCTGTCACGAAAATTAAACCTCAACAGGAAGCACTGACAGATATAAAAACAAGCATTTGCAATGCAATAGGTCTTGCATTAGGAAAGTTTGAGCTATTGGTCTTGTAAATGACAATTTTTTTATTTATGTGTTGGTTTTGAAAATAGCTAAATTAATAGCTTTAACATTTACAATGCCAATAGTTATAACTTTCGCAAATGTGACACCTATAGCATTTGTAATGCAACATGTTTTGTATTTAAGTGACTTAGCTGTATTGATATTACAAATTACAATGGCTTTTAATTTTTTTAAATAATTAATACTTAAATAAAAGTGATTTTAATTTATAATGGCAATAGCTTAAACTTTTGTAAATATCTTTTGTGAAGATTATGTTCAGTGTATTTTATTGTGATGAACAGAAGTGAAATATTAACATCTTTTTGTGACATTTGTAATAAAGTTTGAAACATTGAGAGAACATATTTGAACCAGTTGTTGTTGAATGGTTGCGCAGATTGATGCTGGGGTGGCGCTGAGTGGTGTTGTGGTGGTGCTGAGTGGTACTGTAGTGCTGCTGAGTGGTACTGTGGTGGTGCTGAGTGATGCTGTGGTGGTGCTGAGTGGTGCTGTGGTGGTGCGGAGTGATAATGTGGTGGTGCTGAGTGATGCTGTGGTGGTGCTGAGTGATGCTGTGGTGGCGCTGAGTGGTGCTGTGGTGGTGCTGATTGGTGCTGTGGTGGTGCTGAGTGATGCTGTGGTGGTGCTGAGTGGTGCTGTGGTGGTGCTGAGTGATAATGTGGTGGCACTGAGGGATGCTGTGGTGGCGCTGAGTGGTGCTGTGGTGGTGCTGAGTGATAATGTGGTGGTGCTGAGTGATAATGTGGTGGTGCTGAGTGATGCTGGGATAGCGCTGAGTGATGATGTGGTGATGCAGAGGGCTGAAAGGCACAAAAAGCAGTCTAACAAAGGGCAGAAGGGCAGAAAAACAAGGGAAAAAAGAGTCTAACAGAGGGCAGAAGGGCACAAAAAACCAGTCTAACAGAGGACAGAAGGGCAGAAAAACAAGGGAAAAACGAGTCTAACAGAGGGCAGAAGGGCACAAAAAACTAGTCTAACGGGGCAGAAAGGCACAAAAACGAGTCTAACAGAGGGCAGAAGGGCACAAAAAATGAGTCTAACAGAGGGCAGACGGGCACAAAAACAAGGGAATAACAGAGGGCAGAAGGGCACAAAAAACGAGTCTAACAGGGGGCAGAAGGGCAGAAGAACAAGGGAAAAACGATTCTAACAGAGGGCAGAAGAGCAGAAAAACAAGGGAAAAACGAGTCTAACAGAGGGCAGAAGGGCACAAAAAATGAGTCTAACAGGGGGCAGAATGAATCCCGCCCTGCGTGTTTGTCCACGAAGATGCCACCTTTTTGTGCAATACCTTTACTCAATTGGAGTACTTTCTACTGTCTAATCAGTAAGTGCTCCCTCATTGGCTAAATGTATAGGGGCATATTTACAATAACTGGCGCATCCCCAGTGATGCGCCAGTTATTGTGCGCCGCAGCTCCGCCACCCATGGTGCGCCGCATTTACAATGTGGCGCACCATGTGGCAAAAACGGCACAGATGCGTCAGACATCTGTGCTGTAAAAGCAGCGCATTGCTGGAGCTGCGTTGAGCTTGCAACGCAGCTCCAGCAACGCTCTGGGGTGCCCTATCTCCCAATGCTGCATCAAGCCGCGCGCCGCAGCCCGCCACCCATGGTGCGCCGCATTTACAATGTGGAGCACCATGTGGCAAAAACAGCACAGATGCGTCATGCATCTGTGCTGTAAAAGCAGCGCATTGCTGGAGCTGCGTCGAGCTTACGACGCAGCTCCAGCAATGCTCTGGGGGGGCCCTATCTCCCAATGCTGCATCAAGCCGTGTGCCTGCTTCAAGCAGGTGCAGGGTTTTGACGCAGCATTGGCCTAAAAGTGACTGAGTGAATTCTTGTAGATTTCACTCAGCCACTTTTAGGAGGCGTTCCTGCGCAGGAACGCCCTCCCCTGCGCTGGATCGCCTCCTGATGGCGCAGGGCTTTACAGCGTGACACATCTCTCAGATGGGTCACGTTGGTAATACCCAGCACCATGGCGCATCTTTTGTGCTGCCGCTGCATCACAAAAGGTACCGGTAGAGGGTGGGAGTGGTGAACCAGAGGGTGGCAGTGATGAACCAGAGGGTGACAGTGATGAACCAGAGGGTGGCAGGGGTGAACCAGAGGGTGACAGTGCTGAACCAGAGGGTGGCGGTGCTGAACTAGAGGGTGGCAGGGGTGAACCAGAGGGTGGCAGTGATGAACCAGATGGTGGCAGGGGTGAACCAGAGGGTAGCAGTGGTGAACCAGAGGGTGGCATGGGTGAACCAGAGGGTGGCAGTGGTGAACCAGAGGGTGGCAGTGGTGAACCAGAGGGTGACAGTGCTGTACCAGAGGGTGGCAGGGGGTGAATCAGAGGGTGCTGTGATGAACCAGAGGTGCTGTGATGAATCAGTAAGTGGAGAAGTGTGGCTCAGGGGTTAGAGGTGGCAGACCCGGAAGCTGAGATCGGCCCTGGACCAGGGTTCAATTCCCCGCCTCGGCGGGTCTTGGGCTCAAAAATTTCACGGACTCGATAATGCTCGCTACGGTGCCTTCTCGACTCACGGGTTCACACTCTGCGACTCTGGGCAATAGCTTGCTTAATCTCCACAACGGCCCCTCGTGGCGGGATGCCTGGCTTTCACCTTGTGGATACCCTGCCGGGGTTATCTCACAGGGGAATACCAGGACGGGTTCCCTAAGCAAGCGCCGGGAAACCCTTTGTGGGTAGCTGTGCGCTATATAAGCTCAAATACATTTACATTTACAACCTGAGGGTGGCAGTCGTGAACCAGAGGGAGGCAATGGTGAACCAGAGGGTTACAGTACTGTACCAGAGGGTGGCAGGGGAGAACCAGAAGGTGCTGTGATGAACCAGAGGGTGGCAGTGGTGAACCAGCGGGTGGCAGGGGTGAACCAGAGGGTGGCAGTGGTGAACCAGAGGGTGGCAATGCTGAACCAGAGGGTGACAGTGGTTAACCAGAGGGTGGCAGTGGTAAACCAGAGGTGCTGTTATGAACCAGAGGGTAACAGTCGTGAACCAGAGGGTGGCAGTGGTGAACCAGAGGGTGGCAGTGATGAAGCAGAGGGTGGAAGTGGTGAACCAGAGGGTGTTGTGCCCATACACAACCGCATGGGTAACTTCGCCATGCAAGCGGCCCGCGAACATGCAAAAAGCACCGCGAACACGCAAAAAAAACCACGAACACGCTAAAAAACCTGCGAATATGCAAAAAAACAAACATCTGCAAATTCGCACGAATTCGCGGATTTTGCGGATTGCGAATTCGATTTCCCGGAACGCGAATTCGCAAATTTCACCCACACTTACTCATGGGAACAGTCCAGTCCAAACTGCCAAGCCATGTCTTTCCTGGAGCGGAATCAAGGATCCTAGGACCGGTTTCTGGCAATCAGCCTTCTTCAGCCAGGATAGCTTGACTCCAGTGGTGTGGAGAGCATGGGACTCAAGTCTGACCATACCCATCCCACTCGGGGTGACAAATGCAAAAAACACAGTTGATGGACAGAATGCAGAACAATGTCATACATTCACCCCAGTACAGAGATCTGGGCCTAAATCCATCGTTTTTTTGCAAGCCACCCCACCCCAGTTCAGACATGGCCATATTCAAATCAGCCTTGACCCTGTGACTTATAGGAACAGTCCAGCCCGAACTGCCAAGCCATGTCTTTCATGGACCAGAAACAAGCAACCTAGGACCAGTTTCTGGCTATCCCCCTTCTTCAGCCAGGATATCTTGACTCCAGTGGTGTGGAGAGCTTGGGACTCATGTCTGAGCATACCCATCCCACTCGGGGTGACAAATGCAAGACAGCAGTTGATGGACAGAATGCAGAACAATGTCATACATTCACCCCAGTACAGAGATCTGGGCCTAAATCCATTGGTTTTTTTCACTCCACGCCACCCCAGTTCAGACATGGCCATATGCAAATCAGCCTTGACCCTGTGCCTCATGGGAACAGTCCAGCCTGAACTGCCATGCCATGTCTTTCCTGGACCGGAATCAAGCATCCTAGGACCGATTTCTGGCTAACAGCCTTCTTCAGCAAGGATAGCTTGAATCTCATGGTGTGGAGAGCATGGGACTCACATCTGAGCATACCCATCCCACTCGGGGTGACAAATGCAAAACAACAGTTGATGGACAGAATACAATGTCATACATTCACCCCAGTACAGAGATCTAGGCCTAAATCCATAACTTGTTGCACTCTACACCACCCCAGTTCAGACATGGCCATATGCAAATCAGCCTTGACCCTGTGCCTCATGGGAACAGTCCAGCCCGAACTGCCAAGCCATGTCTTTCCTGGACTGGAATCAAGCATCCTAGGACCGGATTCTGGCGATCAGCCTTCTTCAGCCAGGATAGCTTGACTCCAGTGGTGTGGAGAGCATGGGACTCCCGTCTGAGCATACCCATCCCACTCGGGTGATAAATGCAAAACAACAGTTGATGGACAGAATGCAGAACAATGTCATACATTCACCCCAGTACAGAGATCTGGGCCTAAATCCATCGGTTTTTTTGCACTCCACACCACCCCAGTTCAGACATGGCCATATGCAAATCAGCTGTGACCCTGTGCCTCATGGCAACAGTCCAACCAGAACTGCCAAGCCATGTCTTTCCTGGACCGGAATCAAGCATCCTAGGACCGGTTTCTGGCGATCAGCCTTCTTCAGCCAGGATAGCTTGACTCAAGTGGTATGGAGAGCATGGGACTCACATCTGAGCATATCCATCCCACTCGGGGTGACAAATGCAAAACAACAGTTGATGGACAGAATGCAGAACAATGTCATACATTCACCCCAGTACAGAGATCTGGGCCTAAATCCATTGTTTTTTTGCACTCCACACTACCCCAGTTCAGACATGGCCATATGCAAATCAGCCTTGACCCTGTGACTCATGGGAACAGTCTAGCCCGAACTGCCAAGCCATGTCTTTCATGGACCGGAATCAAGCAACCTAGGACCGGTTTCTGGCTATCCGCCTTCTTCAGCCAGGATATCTTGACTCCAGTGGTGTGGAGAGCATGGGACTCACGTCTGAGCATACCCATCCCACTCGGGGTGAAAAATGCAAAACAACAGTTGATGGACAGAATGCAGAACAATGTCATACATTCACCCCAGGACAGAGATCTGGGCCTAAATCCATCGTTTTTTTGCACTCCACACCATCCTATTTCAGACATGGCCATATGCAAATCAGCCTTGACCCTGTGCCTCATGGGAACAGTCCAACCTGAACTGCCAAGCCATGTCTTTCCTGGACCGGAATCAAGCATCCTAGGACCGGTTTCTGGCGATCAGCCTTCTTCAGCCAGGATAGCTTGACTCCAGTGGTGTGAGAGCATGGGACTCATGTCTGAGCATACCCATCCCACTCGGGTGGACAAATGCAAAATAACAGTTGATGGACAGAATGCAGAACAATGTCATACATTCACCCCAGTACAGAGATCTGGGCCTAAATCCATCGTTTTTTTGCAAGCCACCCCACCCCAGTTCAGACATGGCCATATGCAAATCAGCCTTGACCCTGTGACTTATGGGAACAGTCTAGCCCGAACTGCCAAGCCATGTCTTTCATGGACCAGAAACAAGCAACCTAGGACCGGTTTCTGGCTATCCGCCTCCTTCAGCCAGGATATCTTGACTCCAGTGGTGTGGAGAGCATGGGACTCATGTCTGAGCATACCCATCCCACTTGGGGTGACAAATGCAAGACAACAGTTGATGGACAGAATGCAGAACAATGTCATACATTCACCCCAGTACAGAGATCTGGGCCTAAATCCATTGGTTTTTTTCACTCCACGCCACCCCAGTTCGGACATGGCCATATGCAAATCAGCCTTGACCCTGTGCCTCATGGGAACAGTCCAGCACGAACTGCCAAGCCATGTCTTTCCTGGACCGGAATCAAGCATCCTAGGACCGGTTTCTGGCTAACAGCCTTCTTCAGCCAGGATAGCTTGACTCCCATGGTGTGGAGAGCATGGGACTCACGTCTGAGCATACCCATCCCACTCGGGGTGAAAAATGCAAAACAACAGTTGATGGACAGAATGCAGAACAATGTCATACATTCACCCCAGGACAGAGATCTGGGCCTAAATCCATCGTTTTTTTGCACTCCACACCACCCCATTTCAGACATGGCCATATGCAAATCAGCCTTGACCCTGTGCCTCATGGGAACAGTCCAGCCCGAACTGCCAAGCCATGTCTTTCCTGGACCGGAATCAAGCATCCTAGGACCAGATTCTGGCGATCAGCCTTCTTCAGCCAGGATACCTTGACTCCAGTGGTGTGGAGAGCATGGGACTCACGTCTGAGCATACCCATCCCACTCGGGGTGATAAATGCAAAACAACAGTTGATGGACAGAATGCAGAACAATGTCATACATTCACCCCAGTACAGAGATCTGGGCCTAAATCCATCGTTTTTTTGCACTCCACACCACCGCAATTCACACATGGCCATATGCAAATCAGCCTTGACCCTGTGCCTCATGGGAACAGTCCAGCCCGAACTGCCAAGCCATGTCTTTCCTGGACTGGAATCAAGCATCCGAGGACCGGTTCTGGCTATCAGCCTTCTTCAGCCAGGATAGCTTGACTCCAGTGGTGTGGAGAGCATGGGACTCCCGTCTGAGCATACCCATCCCACTCGGGGTGATAAATGCAAAACAACAGTTGATGGACAGAATGCAGAACAATGTCATACATTCACCCCAGTACAGAGATCTGGGCCTAAATCCATCGGTTTTTTTGCACTCCACACCACCCCAGTTCAGACATGGCCATATGCAAATCAGCTGTGACCCTGTGCCTCATGGCAACAGTCCAACCAGAACTGCCAAGCCATGTCTTTCCTGGACCGGAATCAAGCATCCTAGGACCGGTTTCTGGCGATCAGCCTTCTTCAGCCAGGATAGCTTGACTCAAGTGGTATGGAGAGCATGGGACTCACATCTGAGCATATCCATCCCACTCGGGGTGACAAATGCAAAACAACAGTTGATGGACAGAATGCAGAACAATGTCATACATTCACCCCAGTACAGAGATCTGGGCCTAAATCCATTGTTTTTTTGCACTCCACACTACCCCAGTTCAGACATGGCCATATGCAAATCAGCCTTGACCCTGTGACTCATGGGAACAGTCTAGCCCGAACTGCCAAGCCATGTCTTTCATGGACCGGAATCAAGCAACCTAGGACCGGTTTCTGGCTATCCGCCTTCTTCAGCCAGGATATCTTGACTCCAGTGGTGTGGAGAGCATGGGACTCACGTCTGAGCATACCCATCCCACTCGGGGTGAAAAATGCAAAACAACAGTTGATGGACAGAATGCAGAACAATGTCATACATTCACCCCAGGACAGAGATCTGGGCCTAAATCCATCGTTTTTTTGCACTCCACACCATCCTATTTCAGACATGGCCATATGCAAATCAGCCTTGACCCTGTGCCTCATGGGAACAGTCCAACCTGAACTGCCAAGCCATGTCTTTCCTGGACCGGAATCAAGCATCCTAGGACCGGTTTCTGGCGATCAGCCTTCTTCAGCCAGGATAGCTTGACTCCAGTGGTGTGAGAGCATGGGACTCATGTCTGAGCATACCCATCCCACTCGGGTGGACAAATGCAAAATAACAGTTGATGGACAGAATGCAGAACAATGTCATACATTCACCCCAGTACAGAGATCTGGGCCTAAATCCATCGTTTTTTTGCAAGCCACCCCACCCCAGTTCAGACATGGCCATATGCAAATCAGCCTTGACCCTGTGACTTATGGGAACAGTCTAGCCCGAACTGCCAAGCCATGTCTTTCATGGACCGGAAACAAGCAACCTAGGACCGGTTTCTGGCTATCCGCCTCCTTCAGCCAGGATATCTTGACTCCAGTGGTGGGGAGAGCATGGGACTCATGTCTGAGCATACCCATCCCACTTGGGGTGACAAATGCAAGACAACAGTTGATGGACAGAATGCAGAACAATGTCATACATTCACCCCAGTACAGAGATCTGGGCCTAAATCCATTGGTTTTTTTCACTCCACGCCACCCCAGTTCGGACATGGCCATATGCAAATCAGCCTTGACCCTGTGCCTCATGGGAACAGTCCAGCACGAACTGCCAAGCCATGTCTTTCCTGGACCGGAATCAAGCATCCTAGGACCGGTTTCTGGCTAACAGCCTTCTTCAGCCAGGATAGCTTGACTCCCATGGTGTGGAAAGCATGGGACTCACGTCTGAGCATACCCATCCCACTCGGGGTGAAAAATGCAAAACAACAGTTGATGGACAGAATGCAGAACAAAGTCATACATTCACCCCAGGACAGAGATCTGGGCCTAAATCCATCGTTTTTTTGCACTCCACACTACCCCATTTCAGACATGACCATATGCAAATCAGCCTTGACCCTGTGCCTCATGGGAACAGTCCAGCCCGAACTGCCAAGCCATGTCTTTCCTGGACCGGAATCAAGCATCCTAGCACCAGATTCTGGCGATCAGCTTCTTCAGCCAGGATACCTTGACTCCAGTGGTGTGGAGAGCATGGGACTCACGTCTGAGCATACCCATCCCACTCGGGGTGATAAATGCAAAACAACAGTTGATGGACAGAATGCAGAACAATGTCATACATTCACCCCAGTACAGAGATCTGGGCCTAAATCCATCGTTTTTTTGCACTCCACACCACCGCAATTCACACATGGCCATATGCAAATCAGCCTTGACCCTGTGCCTCATGGGAACAGTCCAGCCCGAACTGCCAAGCCATGTCTTTCCTGGACTGGAATCAAGCATCCGAGGACCGGTTCTGGCTATCAGCCTTCTTCAGCCAGGATAGCTTGACTCCAGTGGTGTGGAGAGCATGGGACTCCCGTCTGAGCATACCCATCCCACTCGGGTGACAAATGCAAAACAACAGTTGATGGACAGAATGCAGAACAATGTCATACATTCACCCCAGTACAGAGATCTGGGCTTAAATCCATCGTTTTTTTGCACTCCACACAACCCCAGTTCAGACATGGCCATGTGCAAATCAGCCTTGACCCTGTGCCTCATGGGAAAAGTCCAGTCCGAACTGCCAAGCCATGTCTTTCCTGGACCGGAATCAAGCATCCTAGGACCGGTTTCTGGCTATCAGCCTTCTTCCGCCAGGATAGCTTGACTCCTGTGGTATGGAGAGCATGGGTCTCACGGCTGAGCAAACCCATCCCCTCGGGGAGAAAAATGAAAAACAACAGTTGATGGACAGAATGCAGAACAATGTCATACATTCACCCCAGTACAGAGATATGGGCCTAAATCCATTGTTTTTTTGCACTCCACACCACCACAGTTCAGACATGGCCATAGGCAACTCAGCCTTGACCCTGTGCCTCATGGGAACAGTTCAACCCGAACTGCCAAGCCATGTCTTTCCTGGACCGGAATCAAGCATCCTAGGACCGGTTTCTGGCTATCAGCCTTCTTCAGCCAGGATAGCTTGACTCCAGTGGTGGCGAGAGCATGGGACTCACGTCTGAGCATACCCATCCTACTCGGGGTGACAAATGCAAAACAACAGTTGATGGACAGAATGCAGAACAATGTCATACATGCACCCCAGTACAGAGATCTGGGCCTAAATCCATCGTTTTTTTGCACTCCACACCACCCCAGTTCAGACATGTCCATATGCAAATCAGCCTTGACCCTGTGCCTCATGGGAACAGTCCAGCCCGAACTGCCAAGCCATGTCTTTCCTGGACCAGAATCAAGCATCCTAGGACCGGTTTCTGGCTATCAGGCTACCATCCCACTCGGGGTGACAAATGCAAAACAACAGTTGATGGACAGAATTCAGAACAATGTCATACATTGAACAGTGATGGATTAAACCCAGATCAGTTGACTGGGGGTGAGTGCTTGTATTGTCAACGCTCCGTCCATCATTTCCTTTGGTTTTTTCTTTGTTCGCCATAAGATGGCAGGGTATGCTCAGACGTGAGTCCCTTGCTCACTTTGCCACTGGATTCAAGCCAGCCGGGCTGAAGACGGCTGAAATGCCAGAAACTGGTCCTCGGTAGCTTGTTTCCGGTCCAGGGAAGGCATGGCTTGGCAGTTCGGGCTGGACTGTTCCCATGAGGCACAGGGTCAGACTGTTATGCATATGGCCATGTCTGAACTGGGGTGGCAGAGTGGGCTAAAGAACGGTGATGGATTAAACACAGATCAGTTGACTGGGGGCGAGTGCTTGTATTGTCAACGCTCCGTCCATCATTTCCTTTGTTTTTTCTGTATTCATACTGCATATCGAGATCAAGCAAGCTTTTGCCCTTCTGCTCTGCAGGAGGTTTCTCTCCTCCTTTGCTCGCCCTAGGATATCTGCATTATCATTTAACAGGTGTACCGCCCCAGTCAAACTCTGGAGTTCTGGACTTTTTGGTTCCGTCCAGAGGTGTCAGGGAACAACACCCAAAGACCCCGGAGTTCCACCTGCCTTGGTGCGCAAATGAACAGAAACACGGGCTTCTCGATGGTGGCGTCAAAGACCAAAGGTTTATTACTGCAGGGACACAGAAGTCACAGAAACCACACATGGGCAGATTCTAGGAGCCTGTTCAAATTGTACAAAGAGGGTTGCTCCTTATATACTAAATTTTGGCCTTCAGGCGAATTCTTCACATGTTGGTACATTCCCAAAACCTTTGTGTCTAAAACAATAAATATTTGGCGTTACACAGGAACCGTCGATAAAATCTGATACCAAACATCCACGAAGAGGGGTTCCCACTAGTTCATCACAATCCCTTGTCAATATTGCATTCAAGAGCCGGACCGCCTCATCGTAAATTTCGTTACCTCCCCCTAATAAAGATTCAGAAAGAAAGGAACGGAGCCAGGTGTGGAAGATAGGAAAGCGGGATAAGAGATGTTTGTAGGTTGTAAATGGGCAAGGCTACCGGCTTCGGCCGCCTAATCGTGATCAGGACAATGGACACGAAGACCAGTTTAGCAGGACTGGCCTCGGGCAGAGGAGGCAGCCTTTGTCGAGTCATGCAACGACAGCGTGATCTGGTTTAAGGTGCACGTGTCATGAAAGAGGTGAATCTCCGGCTAAGGCTACGTGTCCTTAATCGAAATGAAGTGATCAGAGGTTATTGCGTATGTGAGGGCAAGAAACACAAAATGGCTGCCATGATCTAAGATGGATGCCGTGGGTAGATCAGAAATGTGTTCATAACAGGAGTGCTCTTGCTCGTAGCATAGCGAAAACACCAGGATATGCTAAATGGATCATTTGCGGTTCGCTGATACCAATATTATGTATTTCCGACAATATTGAAAACACGGGTTCAAATCGTCACGGAACCTCAGGCCTTCCTTTTGCCCTTACATAGGCAATTACTCAGTCTCTGTCAGAATCTAATTCTATGCTCATCAGGTCAGTGACATGTCGTTGTATCATCATCCTTTCTCGTGCCTTTTCTCCAAACGCAGGTGGTTTCCTAAAACAAGTTGCAGCACAGAGACTACACAGAGCAGGACCACACTGGATAATCAGGCAGCATGAGAAGAGGAATACTAAGATGACACCAATGACCATTAGAACCTTCCATCCCCACGCTGAGATCAGAGTCCAAAACCACTCCATGAAGGACCAGTTTCCCTTGTCTACGTGTATAGAATCGGAAATCTTGTGTAGCTTAGAGATCGCCTCGTATACTGTTGGAGCATTATTAGGAATAAAGACACAGCAGCTCGATTGGATCATTCTGCATACCCCACCTCGATCTTCAAGTATAACGTCTAGAACCATACGGTTCTGCAACGTCATGAGTCTATCCGCCTGAAGCTCAGCTGTCAAATTGCTAAGGGCACCAGCAGTTTCGGTAATAGTAGATTCAACTACCTGTGTTAGCTGACGTATGTTTCTACTATTGGCCATAGGCCCCCAGAACGGAAGGAAACCTTTGAAGAAGTCTCCCGCTTCCTGACCAGCAGTATCTTCCTTGCTGAAGACACCTCTCGCTACTCTGGTCTTGTGATAATCAGATGAAGCAGTGTATGTCGGAGGTAACAGTCGAGCAATATAGCATGATCCTGAAAAGTCGGCAGGTAACCATGTATAAGCTCTGTCTCGACAAATGAAGTAGGTACCCCTAGCAGTAAGAAGGGCAGGGGAAGAGTTAGCCGGAAACACGTAAGTCTCTACGCACTCACTCCTCCCTAGCTGAGCTCTCGGATTTCTCCCATTACCTTGCAAACAGACCTGACCTCGGTGAGGTACGACCCAGATTGGAGTTGAGCTTTTACGCTTGCTTTCTCCCAAACTAAGGCGATACTCTGAAGAATTCCAACTCAAATATACTCTTAATTCGTCTCTAGGGTAAGATGGAGTATTATTGACGTCCTTGATCATGTCAATAATTCCCTGGACTAAAGCTTTGTTGGCAGAGTTATATTTAGTGGAACGTGGTGGACGTGGAGGATAGGTTTCAAGGGCATAAGCAAAGATGGTTTGAAGGGCCTGAAATGATCCATTATAGCTGAAAGGCAAAACCAGATAGGGAATACCTTTATCCATAGTGTGGGGTATCAAACCACACACCCAGCAGTCTGTAGTGTTAACTACCAGTTGGTGTTGGTGCAAGAGCTGTACAAAAGTGTTATTAATGAATTCTGAGCGTCGAGCTTGCTCGTGTTCAGGAAATCAGTGAAAAGAGTGTATAGAGGAAACAGTAGAAGTAACAGGATCAAGGGGAGGTACTGTAGTAACTGGCACAAAAATCAAACTTATACCGAAAACGATTCCACCCACCAACGTTATCAAAACAATCAAGAATGTAATGGCACATTGTATCAAAAAGCATTTGCTGTGAAGGATTCTGTAAAGTCTGTTTCTGCGAACATAGATCACATTTTCTCGTTGCAGCGCAGGAAGCTCCATCTTCTACAATCCGCTCGCGACCACTGATGATGTGTACGTAGATGAAAATGCCTCTATCAGCCCTGGGAGTTCCCAGAACCAACAGAAAGATCGACCTTGTGTCAGACCCCCGCAGATTCAACTAGGCACACAGCCACGACCCTACGGCTACCCAGGCGGCAAGGCAATTTTAAAAACAATAAAACAATAGCAAACTTCCTGGCTGAAGGCAAAAGTTCAAAATTTCAAAATATCACAATGGGCAGTTGCCTGCTTTATTTGTCCATATTACGAGGTCGTAGATTGTATCTTTGCTTTGCAGGTACTGTTTGATCGGCAAATAGTGTATCACTGGTAGCTGTTGCAGTGTTCAAGTTCGCAGATGACAGAGTTTTTTCTGATGCAGGGGACAAATGCTCAGAGTTCAAAGGAGTCTTTTCAGGAGGAGAGTCAGAGTTTGGAGTTTCAGTGATCAATTCGGCATCGCTGAAAGGGATGAACTTTGGCATGCGTTCAGATTCGGAGGCACCAATTCCCTTCTTCACCCAGTCGTCGTAAGGAAGTGGCAAAGGTACACGCTTGACGTGAGATGCGTGCACCCAATGCTTGCGACCAGCTACACGAACTGCGGTTCTTGTCACAAGCAGGACCTGGAAGGGGCCGATGTATCTGGGCTGAAGGTTCTTCGTCCTCGCGAAATTTCTTATTATCACTTGATCGCCGGGTTTCAGCTGATGCCCTGGACTCTCCGGAGGCTTTGGCAATGCATCGAAAACCTGTTGGTGAATAAGACTCAATTTAGCAGTCAAGTCGTAAAGGTAGTCTATCAACATAGGGTATTCTAGAGAACAAAATTCCTTAGGCCTCGGCACACCCCAAATATTTGCCGGGCGGCCAAAAACGATTTCGTAGGGGCTAAGCCCCACTCTAGAATGTACAGTTGCTCTCGTTGATAACAAAGCCAAAGGAAGTGCGTCTGGCCAGGGTAAACCTGTGGATGCTTGTATTTTAGCTAGTTTTAGTTTGAGGGTGCCATTGTAACCCTCCACTAAACCAGCAGACTGGGGATGGTTCGCACTGTGGAACTTCTGTTTCAGACCTAGGCCGGCACACACACTCTGCATAACTTTCCCTATAAACTCACTTCCGTTATCTGACAATACAATCCGTGGCATACCGAATCTGGGGAAATATTCTTTGAGAAGAATTTTGGCAGTTGATAGGGCAGTATTGTCCTTTAGTGGGTATGCTTCAATCCACCTGGAGAAAGCACAGACTACCACCAGGACGTATTTCAAATTATTACAGCGATCCATGTGAATGAAGTCTAACTGAATCACTTCAAAGGGGCAGGAAGGAGGAGCGAAGTGACCAGCAGGAGTTGGAGTTCCCTTGCCAGGATTATGCATCAGGCACACCATACAATTTCTCACCACTCTCTCTGCACATTTACTGATCCCATCATTCTTCCAGACTGGAGCCAACATCTTACAGATTCCTTTAGAACTTATATGCGCTACTCCATGCGCCATCGTCACCACTGCAAGCACATACGCATCAGGCAACATCCAACGCTGTTGTTCTGTCAAATCAATCCAACACCCATTTGAATCCAACTTGCCCGTACTTTCTCTCCATACACGTTTTTCCTCCTCAGTTGCCTCTTTCTGAATCTCTTTCACACTTTCCATTGTATCCTCACACATTCCAGACTCAGCAATCCATCTTGCAGACATAGCAACATACATTCTGCTCATCATGTCTCTAGCTGTTTGTTTAGCGGTTTCATCAGCAAAAGCATTCCCACGACCAACATCATCCGTGATTGCTTTATGAGCACTGCACTTTACAATCGCAACTTCAGTCGGCAAGGTTAGAGATTCCAACAAGTCGTTAACTAGTTGACCATGTTGAATCTTAGTCCCATGGGACGTAATGAAACCTCTTTCTCTCCACAAACGGCCAAAACTATGGGCCACGCCAAATGCGTACTGACTATCTGTAAAAACATTCACTCTCTTTCCCTTAGCTAAAATACACGCTCTTGTTAGAGCTATTAATTCTGCAGCTTGGGCAGAATTCTGACTCACTCTTGCAGTCTCCACAATCGTCTTCAAAGTCGTTACTGCGTAAGCAGCAGTCACATCACCATTCTCCAATTTAAAACATGACCCGTCCACATACAGCGTGCCATCTGGATCTGATAATGGAGTATCCTTTAAGTCAATACGCCCTTTTGTCTCTTCCTCCGTTCTAAAACAACAATCATGTGGCTCGGAATCACTCGACTCTTGATTAGCCGGCAACAGCGTTGCTGGATTCAATACATTACATCTTTTGATCTGAATATGACTCGCTAGTAATGTCAGCTCGTAACCAGATAATCTCGCACTGGTAAGGTGTTGTGTCTTAGTTCGGTTCATGAGTGTGTCCACTGCATGAGGAACCATGACCACTAGCATGTTATTCATCACCAAACCAGCAGATTGTCGAATGGAAGCTGCAGCTGCCGCTGTAGCTCTCAAACAACTAGGCAACGCTCTAGCTACCGGATCTAATGTTGATGAAAAATACGCACAAGGGCGTTGTTTATCACCAAACTTCTGTGTCAGAACACTCAACGCGCAACCTTCTCTCTCGTGAACGTAGAGCGTGAATGGTTTACTGTAATCAGGTGTACCCAATACAGGAGCTGAACACAATGCTTTTCGTAACTCAGAGAAACTCTCCTGACATTCATCAGACCATGGCACCGGACTCGGAACATTTTTCCCAGTCAAAGCTACCAACGGTTTTGCTAAAAGAGAAAAATTCGGGATCCACTGCCTACAGTAAGAGGTAATACCTAGAAAGGCACGTACTTCTCTCTGTGTGCGAGGAACACTCATCTGCGTAATTGCTTTTATTCTCTCTGGGGTCAACTTCCTTCCCTCCTTTGACAAGAGATGACCTAGGTAGGTCACTTCTTGGCAGCAGTATTGCATTTTCGAAGGTGATACCTTGTGATTTAAATTAGACAAGTGATGTAATAACGAGATCGTAGCTGTTTTGCAAGTTTCCTTGTCATCGGCAGCCACTAAAAGATCATCTACATACTGTACTAGAGCAGAACTTGGAGGAAGGACAAAGGAATCTAGCTGGCTTTTTAATGCTTGACTGTAAATAGATGGGCTCTCACAATAGCCTTGTGGAGCGCGTTTAAATCTGAAACTTCGACCTCCTAGACAGAAACCAAAGATATCTCTGCTTTCCTCGGCTATCGGAATGCTGAAAAAGGCATTCTTCAAGTCGATGACTGAAAACCAAGTAGCTGTAGCAGGAATCAATGTTAACAAGGCGGTGATGTCTGGTACTACAGGAAACTGCGGAACCACAATCTTATTAACTTCTCTGAGGTCGATGACAAACCTATACACTGGAGGCTTTGTAGGATCAGTTCGTTTCAAAATCGGTAATACAGGACTGTTACAAACATTTCCTCTAGTTTCTTCAATCACACCTTTCTTAATCAAATCTTGCACAATTAATAAAAGTGCACGCTCACCTTCACTAGATATTTTGTATTGAGGAATTCTTGGAAATTTTACATTTGCTTTCAAAGTTACTACATATGGTGGTATTTCTAAGAGGCCTACATCATTAGGACCAGTCGCCCAAAGAGAATCAGGGAGTGAACGCAGCTCTGGCGGGAGTGCATCCATTGACAAGTACATCGGAGAGGTGATTCTTTACCCAACGTAAGCTGTACTCCTTCCGGAGAACAGTACAATGTCGCATATAGTCGTTTTAACAAATCTAAACCAAGCAGATTTTCATTACAACCTGTCGTCAAAATCAGGGGTGCTTTCAAGTGACACGGTCCAACAGAAATAGACAAAGGACCAGATATGGGGTTGTAAACAGGGGCGCCTGAAAAACCTACAGAAACATTTGTTAAGCCGGACAAAGGTGCGCCAGGGAGTTTCGCATGAATGATAGAACTTTTTGCGGCACCAGTATCCAACAGAAACGGTTCGACTACACCTGATGTTGCTACTGCGACATAAGGCCCACTCTGATCCACTGGAACTGATACTACTCCCTCTCTCTGTCCATGGCTGTCCTAGTACCCATTTTGCTGAAATCCCTCATCCACTTCACAATAGTCTTCAACAAGATATTGTTGAGATCTATTTTGCTGAGTCGACTGGCCATTTTGTTGATCAAAGTGATTGGAAGGACGATCATTCGTTTGTGGAGGCATAGCACCTCGCCCTCGTCCTCTAGAATTCTGCACAAAACCACCACGACCTCTCTGGGCTGCGGCTGCATTATTTTGCGCTAAGATCGGACATTCATTCTTGTAGTGACCCTCTTTCTTACAGTACGCACACTGGTTCCACTGATATTGAGGCCTAGGTGAACTATAATCTGTCCTTTGATACGAGCCCTGTTGCGTATTAGTCTGATTCATGCGAGGCGGATACGCCTGTTGCAAAAGAACTTTAGTTTTTAAATCTTTCGTTTTCTTGTCTGATTTCTCTTTTTCCTCTTTATCCCTATTTTCATAATACTGTGCAGTTGCAAGTATTTGCGCAGTTGTAGAAACAGCCCACGCACTCTCTGAATCCTTTAATTTATTGCATAATTCAGGTAACAAATTATGCACAAATTTATCAACAAACAGTCTCTGTCCTCCTTCTGTGCTCATATCCTGACCACTATGATCTACAAAAGTCTCTTCGAACCTGGTGAAAAAATCGGAGACACTTTCGTCTTTCTTCTGCCTGCATGCTGATAACTTGTCCCAATTAACACGCAATGCGGGCATCAGAGTCTTCATTAAGTCAATTATCCTACCTGGAAGATTAGCAATTAGGGGTTCGGGTTTTGCACCACCTATTTGCTGACCATCCGCTGCAGTGATAGCTGCCCAATCACCACCTAAGGCAACTTGATGATCCTCTCTACGAATTTTAGCCCAAATTGGTTGCGGAACTACATTGCCAAATAACATATCGATGTCCGCTAAGTTCATTATACAAGCCTCAACTGTCTGTGTTAATTCCTTATAGTACCCAGCAGGATTCTTACGCGGATCTGGCAAGGCCTGCTTCACTGCTAGCACTTCGGCTCGCTTCCACGGAATGTGTATCCACACTCTCTGGAATTGCGCCGGAGCGGCTGCAATACCTCGAACATTATCAGCTTGCACAGCTTCGCGCCAAATTGGAGGAACCTCCCTCATTGGATATTGGCGACTTAACTTCGTCTTGCTTTTCTCTAAATCTCTCGGTGAACGAAGTGATGGATCATTCCTATAACTTAAAATCAGTTCCATCGCTTCTTCTATGTTTTCACCTACTATCAGTCCTGCAGCAAACTCTTTCTGAACCTTAATTAAGTCTTCTAGATTTGATTCAACATCATCTTCTTCTATCTCCTCACGTAACAGCGAGCACATCTCATCAAAGACATACCGTTGCGTTGGTTCTTTCCACTGCATAAATGTGTCTAACACATCTCTCGTACTATATCTCCTACACTTCGTAATCCATCTGAGAGCCATGGAATCTAAAATTCCCCGTTCCTCAGTACTCGGAAGCTGACTACGTCTCTGAACAGAGTCAGAAGTAGGAGTCTTGATTAAAGTTTTATAGAGAGGGGACAGAATATTAGAAACAGAATCAGTGATTCTTCGACGAACAGAAAGTGGAGTCAACACACTCGCAGACGTAGAAAACACAGTAGAGGTAGGAACAGATAGCGGGGCAGTAGGAGTATCGAGAAAAATAGTTTGTGGAATAGTAGGTGTAACCGAGACAGACACAGGTATAGAAGTCGGCAATCCAGGAAGAGGAGGAGCCGTAGGAACATTCACGTTAACCACGGGAGGTACAGGGACTTGATTCTGAGGGGCAGGAGCAGGAATACCAGGTTGTCCAGCAACTGGCAATTGAACATTCGGTACAAGTGGAGCCGTAGCACCTTGTGCATACGGTGGAGGTGACCGTAACAGATAAGACAGCAGAGGATCGTTTTCAGAATCCTCTAGTATCTTAGCTGTTTTCGATGGCAAGGCAGGATAGCACTTGTCAATCGCTAAATTATGCTCTCTAATGGCCACCTCTATGGCCTTCTCACACTCGTTATCTTGCAACTGCTTAGTTGCTTGCTCTAGAGTTAACTCTTCTTGCTCTCTCTGTTCTTTCTTTAACCTTTTCATTTCTCTCTGTTTGGATTCTTTTCGCCAGTAACGGAAAGAATCAAACATTGCCGGCCGGGCTTTCTTCCTAAACAATTTCGCTTCTAAATTGTCAAGAATTTCGGGTTCAAAACTACCATGCAGTGGCCAACTAAGGACACCATCTTTCTCAGTGTATCGGACCCATACCTCATTATAAGATATAGGACCCACACCATGTTTACAGTACAAGTCATATAGGGGAGTCCCAATCGGAGGAACCAGACATGAGTCCTCCAATCGTGAGTCACTGTTACAACCGAAACAAGACAACATACAGTTTCTCCGACTTACCATTTTTCAGACCGGAACACAAAACAAACAAAACGAGAAACAGATATGTGCACCTGAACCAAGAACTTAGGCCTACCAAAACGAACTGATGTATCGATACCCAAACTAAACCAAATAGATTATCGTAACCAGAACAACCAGTGATAATCTTACGAAACCAAACCAAACCAAGAATCACAACTAGCAACCACTAAATACTTAACTGAGGCACTGAAGACGTCACCAAGGAGAAACCCGTCACGTTTCGCTGTACTAAGGACTGCACCTCGGGTCCAAGACAGGGCGACGGTCAAGGCAACGGCCCACTGCAGCCGTCCTGAACGGGAACCCTCGTGGAAGAGAACGTCGGGCCACTTTTGCGATATGCCGGGATCGATGAAGTGGGGCGCCTCCCTCAGGAATCTTCACACGAAGCTTCTCGAACTCTTCAGGCTTTTGGACCGGTACCGAATGACGTCGCCCCACGTTGGGCGCCAATTGGAGTTCTGGACTTTTTGGTTCCGTCCAGAGGTGTCAGGGAACAACACCCAAAGACCCCGGAGTTCCACCTGCCTTGGTGCGCAAATGAACAGAAACACGGGCTTCTCGATGGTGGCGTCAAAGACCAAAGGTTTATTACTGCAGGGACACAGAAGTCACAGAAACCACACATGGGCAGATTCTAGGAGCCTGTTCAAATTGTACAAAGAGGGTTGCTCCTTATATACTAAATTTTGGCCTTCAGGCGAATTCTTCACATGTTGGTACATTCCCAAAACCTTTGTGTCTAAAACAATAAATATTTAGCGTTACACAGGAACCGTCGATAAAATCTGATACCAAACATCCACGAAGAGGGGTTCCCACTAGTTCATCACAATCCCTTGTCAATATTGCATTCAAGAGCCGGACCGCCTCATCGTAAATTTCGTTACCTCCCCCTAATAAAGATTCAGAAAGAAAGGAACGGAGCCAGGTGTGGAAGATAGGAAAGCGGGATAAGAGATGTTTGTAGGTTGTAAATGGGCAAGGCTACCGGCTTCGGCCGCCTAATCGTGATCAGGACAATGGACACGAAGACCAGTTTAGCAGGACTGGCCTCGGGCAGAGGAGGCAGCCTTTGTCGAGTCATGCAACGACAGCGTGATCTGGTTTAAGGTGCACGTGTCATGAAAGAGGTGAATCTCCGGCTAAGGCTACGTGTCCTTAATCGAAATGAAGTGATCAGAGGTTATTGCGTATGTGAGGGCAAGAAACACAAAATGGCTGCCATGATCTAAGATGGATGCCGTGGGTAGATCAGAAATGTGTTCATAACAGGAGTGCTCTTGCTCGTAGCATAGCGAAAACACCAGGATATGCTAAATGGATCATTTGCGGTTCGCTGATACCAATATTATGTATTTCCGACAATATTGAAAACACGGGTTCAAATCGTCACGGAACCTCAACTCCCCATCTGCCATTGTGCCCGGAGCGGGTCATGTCCAGCGGGTGCCGGGTGCTTGAAGCTAGAAGCGATAGCCCCACGGGGCTCACCCCCGCCTCACCTGGTAAGTGAAAAAACGATAAGAGTAGTGGTATTTCACCGGTGGTCCGAGGGACTCCCACTTATCCTACACCTCTCATGTCTCTTCACAGTGCCAGACTAGAGTCAAGCTCAACAGGGCCTTCTTTCCCCACTGTTTCTGCCAAGCCTGTTCCCTTGGCTGTGGTTTTGCTAGATAGTAGGTAGGGACAGTGGGAATCTCGTTCATCCATTCATGCGCGTCACTAATCAGATGACAAGGCATTAAGAAAGTCATAGTTGTTAGATAACTGCAGGTGGGGGGTGGAGGATGGGATCTGGGGTGATTGTTGTGGGTTTATTCAGATACTCACAATATGGATTAAAGATACAGACTGGGATATCTCATGTCAATAAAAAAGGTGCACATAGGAATGTGTTGATGTTAGGAGCTCTGCACACGGCGTGGTTGTACTAACTATGTGTCCATGTGTATACTACCAGAGCATATGTTGCTGAACCATACTGATACTCCTTGGTTCTAATGTGGAAGCAAAAGACTGTATGTACTATCGAATAAACTTAATAAAGTTTGTATACCCGCGCTTCATTGAATTTCTTCACTTTGACATTCAGAGCACTGGGCAGAAATAAAATCTCGTAAACACCCGCCTCGGGCTTTCGCTATGCTTTGTTTTGATTAAACTGTCAGATTCCCCTGGTCCGCACCAGTTCTAATTCAGCTTCTAGGCGCTGGCTGAGGCAGAACACCAGCCCGGCGCCCCGGGTAGGGGGCACAGGGAAAGGCATTCACCGCAGCTTGGGCAATCCACAGGAAGCAAGATATCACTCCTTGCAAAAGCCCACTCCTTAGTTCATGCCCACACATGGATCCCCCCACAATACACCTTATCATCGCACATCAACACTCATATCAACTCACCCACAAACTGCCCGCCAAGCGTTATCACTAACATCAACACTCCTCTCCCTATTAACTACACGACCAGTTCCCTTACCTGCTCTACCTTCCTTTAACATCCCACCTCACAACGCCAATACTACCTCCCCGCCTCAACCTGATATATACCCAATAATCTTGGGTGATAACTTTCTCACGAATTTACATATCTCTCCCTCACCATCCTCATCCATTATGCCCCTTACTCGTCAGTCTACGATCCCAGTTCTCTTAGGAATGAGCAGACTCCCCCTTCATCTACCATCACATAGACGACCCCAACAACTTATACCTATACCCCCATGTCCCCCCACCCAACTACCAGACCCCACTCCCCTCTGCTGCATGTTGATCAACTGCCGATCCGCCTCCTGCCACGCAACTGAGATTGCGGAATCCATTCTCAGCGAAAACATAGACATTGCATTCCTAACTGAAACCTGGCTCACCGTCCACTCCACCCCTATTCTCGACTTGCTTATTCCCCCAGGTTATTCTATCATTAAGAAAGATAGAGTCGAGCAAATAGGAGGAGGCCTTACCCTAATCTTTAAAGTTGAACTTAACATCTTGCTTATACAGCTACAAGACCCTTCGTCTTTTGAATACCTCTGCGCCAATCTCATTATTCCTAGCTCCCCCTCCATTCGGTTGCACAATATCTACCACCCCCCTGGTAATAGTATCTCTTTTACTGAAGAGATGTCTGATCTTATTATACAATCATCGCTCTCCCACTCCAAGAATCTCTTCCTTGGTGACTTCAACATCCACTGGAACAAAAATGAAGACCCTGCTGTCATCCTATTTAAGGATGCCATGAACATCACCAACATGACCCAACTCTGCCATTCCCCTACTCATACCAAAGGTGCCACCTTTGATGCTATAATGACTAGCAAAGATCTGGCCTCTCTCTCTAATATACTTCCTGTCGACTGTCCTGATCACCACTTTATCCTCTTCATCTTGAATAGCTCCATTTCACGCCCTGCCCCATCAACACTTTACCTTTGAAACTAACACGCAACCTTCACCGTATTCCACCTGGCGAATTGGAATCCTCCATTAAAACATGCCTACTTCTCCCCCCTCTCTCTGACAGCACCAACGACTTAACCAATCATTATAATAATTCTATTCTTGAAGCCCTCGACCAAATTGCTCCAATTAAACTCAAACAACATAAAAACAACCCTCCCAAGTCTTGGTTCAATTCGAACTCAATAATGAAAGATGCGCCCTCAAACAATCTGAACATGTTTGGAGGAATCATCCCTCCTCTGATAATCTGGCTCTCCTTAGAACTGAGAGAGCCCATTACAAAAAACACATCTTCAACGAAAACGCCTCCTTTCTCCGGTCACAACTTGACCAGGCTAGACCGCCCCAGAGAACTCTTTAACATTGTTAAAAAACAAACTTCCGCTGGCCCTCCTAAAATATTAGCCTCTATGGAAAGATGCAAAGAAATTGCCAGCTTCTTTATGAATAAAGTCAACAAGATAGAACTATCATTCTCTTCCCCCCATCTCACTCCAACCTCCCCTCAGCCAACACACACTCTCCAACACTCCTAACTCACTCTCTTCCTCCTTTCCCACACTACACGATCCCCCTCAACCCATCCCTGCTCTCCCCCAACAAGGCTCTTCTCCTAAGGGCCACCTTGCTAAAAACAACGCCTCATGGAGTGAATTTAGTCTGGTTTCTGAAACCACGATCATCAACATCATTTCCAAACTCAAATCTTCCTCCCATACCAAAGACCCCCTCCCCACCCATCTGGTTCAAGAACTCAAATATATCATTGCCCCTACTTGGACCAATATCATCAACTTCTCTTTTTCTTCTGGCTGTGTCACTGCCTCCCTTCAACTAGGCCAAATCTCCCCCATTCTTAAAAACACCTCGGCTGACCCTAACGACCTTAACAACCTACGCCCTATCTCTAACCTTCCCTTTCTCTCTAAGGCCTTTGAAAAATGTGTCCTGTCCCAATTAGAGAACCATATCATCTCCTTTAATCTCCTTGACGTTTTCCAATCCGGTTTTAAAAAGGGATGCAGCACCGAAACTGCTATGCTAAATATTACAGATGACATTCATCGCTCCCTAGACAAAGGTGAATCATCACTACTAATTCTCCTTGACCTCTCGGCTTCATTTGATGCTGTCCACCATCCCACCCTTCTCAACACTCTCACAAATCGATTTGGCTTTGAAGGCACTGTATTCAAATGGTTCTCCTCGTTCCTTCAAAATAGATCACAGCAAATCAAGCTCAACCACTGCCTCTCCAATCCTCAACCTGTCTCACTCGGTGTCCCTCAAGGATCCATCCTCTCCCCAACCCTATTCAATCTTTTCACTCACTCTCATTCTCAAACAAGCCAAAATCAGTTACCACCTCTATGCCGACGACACCCAACTATACTACAAGATCAAATCCCACAATGACATTCTTCACCTCAATGATACCTTGACTAGAGTTCAAGCCTGGTTCCATCTGAACCATCTAAAACTGAATCCGAAAAAAACTGAAATCATGCTTTTCACCCCCAAAAAACAATTCCCTTCCCATTCAACTCTGGATCAATGATATCAATGCACTTAATTGCTCCCTCTCCACCTCTAATTCTGGAAAATCCCTAAGCATCAGCATTGATCAGAATCTTAATCTCATCCCCCACATTAAAAACACAGCCAAAAGTGCTCTTTTCACCCTTCACCACCTCAAAAAAATCAAACCTTTTATTCCAGCTGATGATTTCAAAATCGTTGTCCAATCGCTTGTCCTTTCCAGGATTGACTATGGTAACGCCACACTTGCCGGCACCCCTAAAGTCCATCTTGCACTGATTAAATCTGTTCTCAATCTAGCCGCTAGACTTATCTCTGATTGCAAAAGATTTGACCACATCTCCCCCATCCTCAAAAATCTCAATTGTCTCCCAATAGAAAGAAGATCCACCTACAAGATTGCATGCATCACTCACAAAGCTCTTCACCAAAACACCCCCTCTTACCTTGCAATCAAACTACAGAAAGCAGGGTGCTCCAGGTCCCTGAGGAGCACTAACTCCCTTATCCTGATCCCTCCCATACTCAAATGTAAAAAGACGCAATCCCGGGCATTCTCTGGTAACGCTCCTACGATTTAGAAATCTCTCACCAAGAATCTTCGCTGCAACTCCTCTTACCCTCTCTTCAAAGCGGGACTCAAAGTAGTTCTTCTCAACAAATATTGGGGTATCTAATGTTACTGAATCTGAAATTGTTCACTCTTTACTCTTTCCCTGTCCACTTCTTCCCCACCACCTCTCCCTCGTTTCATATTCTCTCTCCCCTCCTCCACACCCCCATCTCCCTCGTAACTTTCAACTTTCATCTTCCCCTTAATTATCTCTCTGTTTCTTTGCCCTCATAGCCCTTCTGAATGCAATGCTATATCCCTTGTAAATTTTCTGCACACTGTTAATTTTATATTATTATGTTTACCTTCCTTGTAAGGCGCTCTGATACTCTTGGGTCCAGCAGCGCTATATAAAACCTTCGAAATAAATAAATAAATAAATGTCCAGAGTCGCCGCTGCCCCAGAGGGTGGCGCTTCGTCCAGCCATGGCAGGTACCCAGCCCCGCTTCATGCTCCAGCCCGACCGACCCAGCCCTTAGAGCCAATCCTTATCCCGAAGTTGATGATCTGACATGCCAACTTCCCTTACCTACATTGTTCCAACATGCCAGAGGCTGTTCACCTTGGAGACCTGCTGCGGATATGGGTACGGCCCAGCACAAGATTTACACCATCTTCCCCAGATTTTCAAGGACTAGCGAGAGCTCACCGGATGCCACCGGAACCGCAATGCTTTCCAAGGCTCGGACCCCTTGCTCGGGGCAAACTCATTTCAGGATGCCCTGCCCTTGACTAACAAAAGAGAACTCTCCCCGGGGCTCCCGCCGGCTTCTCCGTGATCATTTGCGTTACCACACTGGACGCCACGAGGGCGCCCATCTCCGCCAGTCTGGGTTTGAGGATCTGAACCTGACTCTCTTTCGGTAGGCTGAGGGCAACAGAGGCCATCGCCCGTCACTTCCGAACAGCGCTCGCACATCTCTCAGGACCTACAGACCCATGTTCAACTGCTGTTCACATGGAACCCTGCTCCACTTCGACCTTCAAAGATCTCATTTGAATATTTGCTACTACCACCAAGCTCTGCACCTGCGGCGGCTCCACCCGGGCCCTCGCCCTTGACTTCTGTGCGCACCGCAGTGGCTCTCTTACTCGTCGCTGCTTAGCCCCCGCTAAGTGTGGCTCACTGGTTAGAGGAGGTATACCCTGAAGCTGAGGTCAGACCCGGGACCAGGGTTCGATTCCCGACGCGGCAGGGTCCTGAACCCAATTGTCCGCGGACTCGATAATTCTCGCTTCGGTGCCCACTCTAAGCACGAGTTCACACTATGCAGCTCTGGGCAACAAGCTTGCTTAATCTCCACAACGGCCCCCCGCGGCGGGATGCCTGGCTTTCACCTTGGGGATGCCCAGCACGGGTGATCTCATAGGGAAAAATCAGGACGGGTTCCCAAGGCAAGCACCGAGATGCCCAAGGGTACATCGAGCGCTATATAAGAACACACATACATACATACATACATACATACATACATACTTTCAGTGCCGGCGACGGACGGGTATGGGCCCGATGCTCCAGGACCATCCAATTTCAGGGCTAGTTGATTCAGCAAGTGAGTCGTTACATACTCCTTAGCGGATTCCAACTTCCATGCCCACCATCCTCCTGTCTATATCAACCAACACCTTTTCTGGGGTCTGATGAGCGTCGGCATCGGCCGCCTTAACCCGGCGTTCTTTTCATCCCACAGCGCCAGTTCTGCTTCCCAAAAGAGGCCCACTAGGCACTCGCATTCTATGCCCGGCTCCAAGCCAGCAAGCTGGGCTTCCCACCCATTTAAAGTTTGAGAATAGGTTGAGATCGTTTCGGCCCCAAGACTTCTAATCATTCACTTTACCAGATAAAACTGGGCACTCCAAGGGCCAGCTATCCTGAAGGATACTTTGGAGGGAACCAGCTACTAGATGGTTTGATTAGTCTTTCGCCCCTATACGCAGGTCAAAAGACTGATTTGCACGTCAGGACCACTACGGACCTCCACCAGAGTCTCCTCTGGCTTAGCCCTGCCCAGGCATAGTTCACCAACTTTCGGGTTCTAGCATGCAAGCTCATATTCCACCTCCCCGACACAGCGGGCGAGACGGGATGATGGTGCGCCTGCCACTGGAAGCGTGGAGGGATCCCACCTCAGCCAGCACGTGCCAGCCCTCACCTTCAATGCGCCACTCGGTTTCGCTCCGCCCTCCAATTTGTGCATGTGTTAGACTCCTTCGTCCCTGTTTCAAGACTGGTCGGGTGGGTAAACGACATCGCCACAGACCCCTCTTGCCTGGTGTGGACCTCCCCACTCGGTAGTGTGACCCAGGTGGGGCACACTGAGCACAATCCGCCCTTGTCGACAGTCGCTCCGGGAGCAGGTGGCCCCTTCCCCTCTCCTGCGTGCCCCAAGGGGCGACAGGGAGCGGGTACCAGGGGAGGGCACGGAGTTGGTCGAATCTCCCTAAGCCCCGTGAACACGGCGAGACTGCTGCCAGGGGGGCTGTAACACCCTATGCTGGAGCAGAGGGCCACCTGCCACCCCGAAGCCTTCCCAGCCAACCCGGAGCCGGTCACAGTGCACCGCAGTGGAGGAAAAGCGGCCTGCGGGGGCCGGGTAGGACCCAGTCATGCGGAGGGGATCCAGAACTACCGGGCCACCGACCATCCCGCCGTGTTGAATCCTCCAGGCAGACTGCACTGACCCCACCCGTTTACCTCTCGGCGGTTTCACGCCCTCTTGAACTTCCTCTTCAAAGTTCATTTCAACCTTCCCTTACGGTTCTTGTTGGCTATCGGTCTCGCGCCCATATTTAGCCTTAGATGGAGTTTACCACCCACTTGGGCTGCATTCCCCAGCAACCCAACTCCAAGAAGACCCGATCCCAGCTCGCCGGTGCCGCTACTGGCCAACACTGTCCACGGAGTGAGCCTCGTTCTGAAGGACTTGGTTGCTTGTGTTCTATATTCAAGGTTGGTTGTGTAATGAATGGTTGGGTTCCTATGAGAGTCCAGCCCAAAGTTTCCAAGAATTTCTCAAGGTCTTCTTGATTCACATACCCTTATGTCTTGCTGTGTCTTGTGATCGCCATTACTGTCGGCTCCCTCCAGGAGACCGTATTTATTGTACCCTTGCTTAAGTCATGTGTATTGAGAAAAAAACACCTTCTAATGACATTTGTTCCAAACGAAGAATCAGCTAAAACATAAATATGGAGATTGTTGAGCATGAATGGCCTATTTTGTTTTGTTTGCTGCGTGTTGTATGGCTCCTGCTAGCTGGTATTGCAAGATTAAGGCAATTATTGGGTATCGGGTGAGTTTGCAGTAGATACATTTTGCTGCTGGAGTCTGTGTGCTCTCTGTAACTCTTGCAGTTCATTGAAAACAGTTGTCAGGAGTTTGGGCATCATATTCTGCAGAATTAATAAGACCATCTCCCTCTGACCTCTCTGCTACATCTTAAAAACAGACATTTAATCAGCAGGACCATTCTTCCAGGTCAGCAATCTTGTTTCGTATTGTCCATATGTTTGGCCGCCTTTCAGGAAGACCAGGCAGATGTTTCCACATCTGTTATTCCATTTTCTGTGGTGTCAAGACAGTGGTGAAAGGAGGTCAGCTCTATCTACATTTATTTTACCTCGTCTGAGACTTCTGCAAGCTATGTGTTCATTTTCCCTACGTATGTGCCAATAATGGATCCTTCTGCCATTACAGCATCGAAGATGAGACTAGAGGTAGGGGCCATTGCTTCTGTTGATGAAGACTGATTGTTTTCACTCTCATAATCATCTTTTTTAGCCTGATGAAGTTTTGTGGTATGGTTTCTGCTAGAATCTGTTCTTGTTATTACTGGTCTCTGGAGCTTTCTAATTAATATAATCCATTCAATACTTAAGATGGTTAGGAAAAATCTTCCCCTGCTGCCGTTTAATGCTAGGAAACTGCGGGCTCAAGCCTTAATTATTTCACGTCTAGACTACGCAAATGCCCTTTATTTGTGCTACCCGCGTTCAACGATAAAGAAGCTTCAGACTGTGCAGAACTGTGCAGCTCGACTCCTCTTACAGACCCCCCACAGAGAATCTGCTCAACCATCTATAGCCTCCATACACTGGTTCCCATTTGCGCAGAGGATTCAGTTCAAATCCCTATGTATCCTTGTTAGATTTGGGGGTCTCTAGTTGGCTCAGGTAGGTACTTGTGACAAATAGGGACCCTCTCCTCTAGTCAGGATAAGGAGGATTACACTCCTAAAAAACACCCCTGCTCACCCTCAAGGTTGCGTGGCGCGAGCAGTCAAGGCTTATCTCAGAGGCGTTGTAAGTTAAGTTGTTGTGACCACATACAGTAACCCAGTGAAAACACTACAAATTGACACCACACCGGTTTTATATCAAAAATAAGTAAATTTTATATAGAGTTACTACAAGATCATAAACGACAAAAGTACATACTATGATTACTTTAAAATGGTAGATTTAAGCTTAGTTCAGTTTAGTTTCTAGATGCGACACTCTGAGTCAATGTACCTTAGGTTGCGTTGCGCTTCCACAACAAGCAATTTCGCAGCGATGGGAAATTTAGCAAAGTTCAGATACAAAGAAATAAAGACGTGAAGATCTTCCAGATGAGGCACACTTCTCTGGGATGTAAGAAGGTCTTGGTTCGATGCGTGGACTACGGCGGGGAAATCCAAGATGGGACGGCAACAGCTCCAGCGGCGGCGCGCTTCACGGGGAAGCGAGGTGCTCTTGATCAATGCGGTGCAGTGCGGCAGTTCCAGCGGCGACACCCTCCTTCTTCGGAGTTGCGACGGCCGGCACAGCGATGGCGACACGCTCCGACCTCGTTCCGAGATTCTTCTCCTGATGCGGTGCAGTACGACAACCACAGCGGCGACACCCTCCTTCTTCGGAGTTGCGACGGCAGCAGCAGTGACAGCGACACGTATCCTCTTCGTTGCAGCACGCTTCTGCCCGATGTGGTGCAGTGCAACAGTTCCAGTCGCGACACCCTACTACGGCAGGCACAGCGACTGCGACACGCTTCTTCTCGTTGAGTCGCGGTTCGAGCTCCTTGCGACACGCAGTTCCCCAGAAGGCCCAAAACAGCAGCAGGCACTTCCACAAGAAATCTGGGGAGCTGGGGGTTGAAGTCGGTTGTCCCTGAGACTTCAGCAGGAGGCAAGCTCTTTTCCAAGCCCTTGGAGATCCTTCACAAGTTGAAAGCAAAGTACACAAAGTCCCTTTCTCCTTCCTATGGCAGTAAGACAACCACTGCAGGCCAATCCCCCAAGCAGCACTTCAGTTTGGGAATAGTCTCTCCTCAGTTTCTTCAGGTTCCTCTCCTCAGTAAAGGTTTCTTCTTGTAGTCCAAAAGTGATCTAATTTCTTGGGAGCAGGGTCCCAATATTTATACGATTCAGAAAAGGGGGTGGTGATGGACAGAGTCTCTGAATTAAGCAAAACACTCCTACCCAGTCAACAGATCAGGGCTTGATCCATCACCGTTTTTTAGCTCACTGCACCATCCCAGCTCAGAACCTGGCTACATGCAAATTAGTCTGACCCTGGCCCAGTGCATCATGGGAACAGGGCAGACCAGAAACCGGTTCCCGGAAGCTTGTTTCCTTTCCACCAGAAACCGGTCCCCGGAAGCTTGTTTCCTTTCCAGTAAAATAATTGGCTTGGTAGTTTGGTCTGCCCTGTTCCCATGATGCACTGGGCCAGGGACAGACTAATTTGCATGTAGCCAGGTTCTGAGCTGGGATGGTGCAGTGAGCTAAAAAACGGTGATGGATCAAACCCTGATCTTTTGACTGGGTAAGAGTATTCTGCTTTATTCAGAAACTCTGTTCATCACCACCCCCTTTTCTGAATCGTTTTGTCCACCATAAGCGTGGAAGGGTATACTCAGACATGAGTCCCTTGCTCACTGTACCATCAGGATTCAAGCAAGCCGGGCCGAAGATGGCTGTAATGCCAGAAACCGGTCCCCGGAAGTTTGTTTCCTTTCCAGTAAAAGAATTGGCTTGGTAGTTTGGTCTGCCCTGTTCCCATGATGCACTGGGCCAGGGACAGACTAATTTGCATGTAGCCAGGTTCTGAGCTGGGATGGTGCAGTGAGCTAAAAAATGGTGATGGATCAAGCCCTGATCTGTTGACTGGGTAAGAGTATTCTGCTTTATTCAGAAACTCTGTTCATCACCACCCCCTTTTCTGAATCCCAATATTTATACCCCAAATCCTTTGTTCTCTGAGGCCAGGGGGGCCTTTGCCTAGTCCAGACCATTTCCTGAGCACTCTGTTTACCAGACTTCTCCTTTCCTTCCACAGTGCAGGACAGAAACATCAGACGCCCCACAGGAGGTGGAGCCAGCATTGTGGAAGGCAAGTATAGTCCTGGAGCACTTTGTTGACAGGACTCCTTCTCTTCTTTCAGTGTGCACGGCAGAGATATCAGCTGCTCCCCAGGGGGTGCAGCCAACATTGTGGAAGGCAGGCACAGCCCTATTCAGAGTTCAGGTGCACTCCTCCCATCAAGATGCAGATCTCTCTATTCACCACTGGAATTTCCCAGCCCTGTCACTCACAAAACAAGACAGAGGAATACACAACCTAGCAGAGGCAGGTTTGAATGGTTAGACAAGCAAATACCTACTTTCTAAAAGTGGTATTTGCAAACACAGAATATTAAAATAAACTTTACTAAAATATGTATTTTATTATTCTGAGTTCAGGCATACTAAACTCAAATTTCTACCATGTTCTCTGAGTCTGTTAGGATTATAAAATGTAACAATTCTAACAGCCCATTCTGGCCTATGGAGGACAGGTAGCCGTGCAATAGTGAAAAACGAAAATGGCTGTAATTCACTATTAGGACATGCCACACACATCAGGGATTGTCCTACCTTATACTTACAATGCACCCTGCCCATGGGCCTGCTATAGGGGTGACTAATATGAAGAACAGGGAAGGTTTAGGGACTGGCAAGTGGGTGCACTTGCCCAGTCAGCATGACAGTACCAGACTGCTCGCAGGCTCTGCAATGTCAGACCTTAGACACACTTTACAAGGCTGATTCTGTGGGTGGCACAACCAGTGCTGCAGGCCCACCAGCAGCATTTGGATTACACGCCCTGGCACACGTAGTGCACTAGAGTAGGGTCTGACAAGTAAACCAAATAGCCACACATGGAACCACTGATTAATACATCAATTTACAATAGGGAGCACTTGCACTGTTGCACCGAATAGCAGTGGCACAGTGCCCAAAGCATCTAAACACCAGCAAAACACATGAGGCAACAGCAAAAATGGAAGGGAGACCCACGCCAATGGTGCCAGGTCTAACAATCCTCCACGAGATTCTTTCCTCCAAGGGTCCTCCTATCCTACACTCTATCATCTCTCCATACTGTCCCAATAGAGCCTTGCGCTCTGGAAATAAACGCATGGCAGTAGTCCCTAGAATATATAGGTGCAGGAGTGGGGGGAAGGCGATTCTCCTACATCGCCTCAAAGAGCTGGAATGCTCTTCCAAATTACATTTGTTTGGAGGGCGATTATATGTCCTTCCGTAGACAGCTGAAAACGTTCTTGTTCCCGGTCACCTAAAGCCGGTCACTTGTGTAGGTTCTGTTTCTAAATGCTGGGAGGCCTTCTGGTAGTCATGCGCTCTACAAGTGCCAATTCAATTCAATTCAGTGTGCGAGTGACGCGTCATTCGTAGTCTAGGTTGGAGGAGGGCTTAGGGCCATCCCTTGTAGTAGGATACTCCCCCTATTTAGATATAATTTAGTCTGGGCAGAGTGGGAACTCCGTGAAGAGACCAAAATGATCTGCCACACTACACGGAGTTCTACAAGTGGCGGAGTGCGCTAGTTTGCGCAGTTTGCGCTGATTTTTAACACCGTGAGTTTGTCCCGCACTAGATAATCATCGCAAACAGCACCAGGGTGCTGCATCTTTCTGCCACTCGAGTAGATGTTCCGCTCGAGCGGCAGCTTCCTCAACATGAACGGAAGGTTTCTCAACGTGAGGGGTAGTGGCCATCCGCGACCGCTCGCGTTGGGAACTCTCGCTGGAAGGTGGTCTAGAGGAAGATTTTCTTTGCTCACGCCCGCCAACTTAATGTGAACACATCATTTGGTACACTATAACACATGTTCTTAAGCACATTTTCACCCTGCCACTTTCAGAGGACAGTTAGAACATGGAACACAGGACAGATAGAAAATGAAACAGAGGACAGTGAGAACTTGGAACAGAGGAGACTGAGCACATGGAACAGAGGAGACTGAGCACATGGAACAGAGGAGACTGAGCACATGGAACAAAGGACAGTGAGAACATGGTACTGAGGAGACTGAGAACATGGAACAGAGGAGAGTGGGAGCATGGAACAAAGGACAGTGAGAACATGGAACAGAGGACAGTGAGAACATGGAACAGAGGACAGTGAGAACATGGAACAGAGGACAGTGATAACTCAAATCAGAGGACAGTTAGAACATGGAACACAGGACAGATAGAAAATGAAACAGAGGAGAGTGAGAACTTGGAACAGAGGAGACTGAGCACATGGAACAGAGGAGACTGAGAACATGGAACAGAGGACAGTGAGAACATGGAACAGAGGACAGTGAGAACTCAAATCAGAGGACAGTTAGAACATGGAACACAGGACAGATAGAAAATGAAACAGAGGAGAGTGAGAACTTGGAACAGAGGACAGTGAGAACATGGAACAGAGGAGACTGAGAACCTGGAACAGAGGACAGTGAGCACATGGAACAGAGGAGACTGAGCACATGGAACAGAGGAGAGTGGGAGCATGGAACAAAGGACAGTTAGAACATGGAACACAGGACAGATAGAAAATGAAACAGAGGACAGTGAGAACTTGGAACAGAGGAGAGTGAGAACATGGAACAGAGGAGACTGAGAACATGGACCAGAGGACAGTGAGAACATGGAACAGAGGAGAGGAGAGTGAGAACATGGAACAGAGGAGAGTGAGAGCATGGAACAGAGGAGAGGAGAGTGAGAACATGGAACAGAGGAGAGTGAGAGCATGGAACAGAGGACAGATAGAAAATGAAACAGAGAACAGTGAGAACTTGGAACAGAGGAGACTGAGCACATGGAACAGAGGACAGTGAGGACATGGAACAGAGGACAGTGAGAACATGGAACAGAGGACAGTGAGAACATGGGACAGAGGAGAGTGAGAACATGGAACAGAGGACACTGAGAACTTGGAACAGAGGAGACTGAGCACATGGAACAGAGGAGAGTGAGAACATGGAACAGAGGAGAGTGAGCACATGGAACAGAGGAGACTGAGCACATGGAACAGAGGACACTAAGGCCATGGAACAGATGACAGTGAAAACTTGGAACAGAGTACAGTGAGAACTCAAATCAGAGGACAGTTAGAACATGTAACAGAGGACAGTTAGAACATGTATGTTCAATTTGTATATGTTTCCTTTGGCGGAGATTGTTCAGGGCTTTGGAGTAGAGGTAGTGTCATATGCTGATGACACCCAGCTTGTGATCTCCCTATCCCAAGCACCCAGGGCTGCGTCCTCAAATTTCAGAGCTTGTATGCAGGAGCTTGCCTCCTGGGTGGACAGGAACTGCTTGAAGCTGAACGGCAGCAAGACGGAGGTGCTGGTGGTGGGTGGTAACCACTCCAGTTGGACCTCGGAGTGGTGGCCTCCGAGCCTGGGTCCTACCCCTACCCCATGTATCGATGCGAAAAATCTGGGGATTTGGGTTGATCCCACTCTCTCCTATGATGGTCACATCCGACCGGTAGTGGGGAAAGGTTTTGGAGTATTAAAAAAACTACGGAAACGCTGGATCTTCTCCCATTAGGGGCCAGGAAGACGATGATACATGCATTGATTACATCTCGTCTTGACTATGGGAACATACTCTATCTGGGAGCCACTGCTAAGGGCCTTGGGAGATTACAGGTTCTACAGAATGCCGCCGCTCGGTTGGCGCTTATGCAGCCTAGGAGAGTGGCATCAAAAAGGGCTCTTGACTCATTGCATTGGCTCCCAGTCAAGAAAAGAGTGTTTTTCAAAACACTTCTCATATGTCACCGCTTTGTCCATAATGTGGGTCCAGCCTATCTAGGAGACCTAGTTACCAAGTATGATCCTAGCAGGTCTCTTAGATCCAGCGGGACGGGGCAGCTGGTATTCCCAAGGTGAAGAAGGCCAAAATGGGAGTCCGTTCCTTCCGGGGTCTGGCTGCTCAGAACTGGAACAGACTGCCTATCCAACTGAGGCTTGAATGCTCTGAAATTAAATTCAGAAAGCTGTTGAAAACCCACCTGTTTTCTGCCTAGCGCAAGGTGCTCTCTGATGTGGTAATCTGTCTTTTCCCTCTCACCTAGCGCGGGGACACGCCGAGATGGCGTAACCATGCGCTTTACAAATTTTATTATTATTATTATTATTATAACATAGAACAAAGGACAGTTAGAACATGGAACAGAGGAGACTGAGAACATGGAACAGAGGAGAAAGGGGGCATGGAACAAATGACAGTTAGAACATGGAACAGAGGACAGTGAGAACATGGAACAGAGGAGATTGAGAACATGGAACAGAGGAGAAAGGGGGCATGGAACAAAGGACAGTTAGAACATGGAACAGAGGACAGTGAGAACTTGGAACAGAGGACAGTGAGAACATGGAACAAAGGACAGTTAGAACATGCCATTGTGCCTTTTCAGTGTCATTATCATCATTGTTTTGATTCAGGAT
This sequence comes from Lissotriton vulgaris, assembly GCF_964263255.1. Lineage (NCBI taxonomy): Eukaryota > Metazoa > Chordata > Amphibia > Caudata > Salamandridae > Lissotriton > Lissotriton vulgaris. Next base: position 831,322 of record NW_028250124.1, read on the forward strand.
AGATCATCTTTTGCTGTAAAGAGATTCTTACTTATTTTTGTTTCTCATGTGGGTGAAAAGAGCTGGTTTGACTCGTGACCTGTCCATGGAGATCTTGGAAACAAATAGTAGTTTCTGGGAACTCAGTCATAACCTGTGTCAATGAGGGTTCATATTTTAGAGAACATCCGTGTCTAGAGCTTGTTCCCACAAAATGATTGTTTGAGAGGGAAGGTTTTGCCCTTGAGTTTGTCTCTTGAGCAGAGATTTGATTTAAGTGATTTAAAGATTATCTGATAAGAACCGCCTTTATTGAGGTGGGAATGCACTTTTTGTGACGTACCGGCGGCGTAAAATATGCACCATAGGGCAACATATTTACAAAGTGATGCATCTAAGCAGATGCGTCTCTTTGTAAACCCCTGCACTACATTATACCTGCGTTGGGTATGATGTATGCAGGGTGGGTGTTCCCACGTAAAGAAGAGTCATATAAGTTGTGCAGTGAAATCTGTCAGATTTCACTATGGCACTTCTAGGACACCACTGCATCAAATCCTTATGCCTGCCTCACTGCAGGAGTAAGACTGACGCAGGGCCTTTCACATGAGGCCTGTCATGTGAAAAAACACACTTTGCTAGAGTTGCGTCTGTTTTCAGACACACTCCAGCAATACGTCAGTTTTGCACCTTTAGATACCTCAGAAATGCTGACATATCTGTAAATCCTTGAGGCATGGAGCACCGTACAGTAAATACGCTGAATCCATTGTGTCGCAACGATGGCGCTATGAACAGTGTTGCATCGCTGGTTTCCCCCAGCAATGCAACACATTTCATAAATGAGGCCTGAGTTTTTATGAAACTCCTTAGAATTCCTCAGCGTAAAATTTGCCAAGTTTCGCCTTTACCTATGACAATACTAATGTGACACTGCCAGTGGGACACTAGGATAATATTAATGCAACACTATCAATGAGATGCTACTAATGGGCCACTACTAATGTGACACTATCAGTTGTGTGATAGGATACCACCAATGAGACATCCCTGTAATGATTGTCAGAGGTTAGACTTACTGCAGGCATCCTCTGTCCCCTTTTGAGTGACTGACTCACTAAACACACTTACATACATGCCTACATATATATGTACACATGCATACATATATAAATGCGTGCATACATACATGCATGCATTCATACATACATAGATGCAAACAAGGTGCTAATTAGCGAGGTGGGTTTGCACTCTATGGAATGAAAAATATAGTTTTCTACAACAATAGAGCCAGGATGTTGTTTTCAGAAATGTGACTGATCAGCAGATAAGGAATCAACTCCACAGATCTCCTGATGACAATCACACTGGAAACACCCAGCAGCTTCAGCACATCTCACCGAGGAGGTCTCTGACTGTGGCTGTGGTTAAGGAGGAGCCACAGCTCAAACAGGACAAAGCCAACATGAGGCTGACATGAGCCTCACACAGCCTCCAGGGCAGCTGACATAAGGCAAACAAGAGGCTGACATGAGCCCCACACGTTGGAACAAGGCTGACTCATGGCTGACATGAGGCTTAACCAATGCTCCAGAGAGCCTGACATGAGCCTCACAAGATACACTAGTGAGGCTGACATGAAACTGCATGAGGTTCTCTCAAGCTTCCAGAGAGGCTGACACGAGCCTCACACAAGGCTCAAGGGCGGCTGACATGAGGCCAACAAGAGGCTGACATGAGCCTCACATGGGCTCCAGGGCGGCTGACATGAGGCTGTTGGATTGGCCCTTCTGGCAGGTTCACCCCTGAACTGTTTGCCTTTTAATATTACATAATTACAGTGATTTCTGGTCTTTGCGCACTTTGACACTGTGTCCCAGTGTAAAGTGGGTGTGTTCCCTGAGTGCGTGTGGTGAGAGTGGCCTGCCCTTGTCATGTAGATATATATAGCCTGTATGCTGTGTTAAGTTAGCATGAGCTTTTTAGGAGTTTAAACGCCATTTTGCCTTTCTGCTGCTTTTGCACACGACACATAGCTGTTGCTTTAGCTTTGAGCCTAGTAGAATGTTTTTGATTCATGCGAGAATAACATGTTGTTACTCTGATATCAGCCTTGCTTGGCGAGCTGTGTTTGTACAGTGAGTGCTGAAACCTTCAAGGATATCTCAACACAGTGGTTGTTGTGAGCACTGATCTTCGCACGTTCCTAGACATAACATACATGCAGCTGCAGCCAAGTTCTGGCTTTAGGCGCGTTTTATATTGCTTTGCACAAGAGCATAGAAACACACTTGATGGTGCTTCGCATGCAGAAGAGCTGGTTGCTGATGATGTGATCCCGAGGTATGGGGCCGTTCTGCTAAAACCCAAAGAGACCTTCTTAGATATAATATAATATACTAGCTAGGGAGGGTGAGAATTAGGTTTTGTTAAACCCTATTCATTTTAGCATAATACCATGCTTTCACCGTTTGTGTTCTATGGACTAGTGACTATGCTGATTACTTTGTTTCTTATAATATGTTTGCTTGTATTAGCTAAGATACTGCATTTGAGAACACTGCATTAGTGAATAAACGTTTCAAATATGCACGTGTCCTCTTTTACTCCTTGTTCTGGATTGAAATGATTGTTTAACAAAAGAGTGTTCATGTGTTCCACGTTACCTGAGGTGTACTAAGTCCATGCTCTGGTTTGTCTAAGCATTGGGAGTTTATGATAACCAATGAGACACTGATTGCTAGTCTGGTAGGGGATTTTTGGGTACTAAGGTGAGTTTTGGCACACCCTAATTCACTGAGGTTCCAAACCTCTATGCACAGTTCTGACTGAGCACGGAATCCCTGCGACACCCTCCCATAGGAATGCATGGGGAATACGTGTGTCCATGGTAGTTCCTGATGCGTGGGGAGGCAAGGTCGAGTTTGGTATGTGCGAACTCGTGAGATTGAATGCTGCGCGATGATGTGTGCGACTTTAATGTGTCTAGTGTGGAAGTACCACTTCTAAAAGCTGGCATGTCTGTGCAGTAAAAGTGAATTGACTGTCTGGCTTGTGATTGGCTGGAGCTGGCTGGTGTGCCAGGCTCCTGGAGTCAGGATGGGTCTGCCCCGGTGGTGAATGGAGAGATCTGCATGTTGATGGCAGGGAGGAGTGCGCCTGGGACCTGAATAGGGCTGGGCCTTCCCTCCACAATGCTGGCTCCACCCCCTGCTGTGTGTATGATGTCCCTGGCCTGTCCTGTGAATAGGGAGAGGGGCTGAGCAAAACAAAGTGCTCAGGAACCACTTGCATCTGGTTCGCCCCTTACCTGTACCTTTGGAGACAAAGGATTTCTGTGTATAAAAAGAGGCTGTGACCTCATGTTAAGTGTTCTTGTTTCTGACTTGAATCCTACCAGGAGCGTGCTGCTGCTGGGGCCCAGGGGAAGGCTTGCCTCCCTGGGCCCTGCCCAGCCCCTGGATGCCCTGGATGCTGGAAGACTTCTTTGGGACCCTTGTTGATTGCTTTTAATGTTGCCAAGGCTTGGTCAGCCTGCCCAGCAGCATGGGGGCGCTGTGCTGCCTTTCCTTTAATTCCTCCACTGGTGTCTGCAGCAAGCAAAGGGTTAATTGCCACTAAGGGTGGGCGTAAAATCCGTTTCGCGGGCGAATATGCGGATTTTCCACGATTTCGCGATCCGCGAATCTTGCGAAATCGCGGTAAAATCCGCGAATCAGCGGGGACGAATTTTCAGCCAAGCAAGGGTTACAGCAGCAGGTGCAAAAGTTGAACCTAATTTCTTTGTAACCTTTTACAAAAGGGTACAAACAAATTAAATTCAACTTGGACACCTGCTGCTAATTGCTTCCTGGAGCCTCGTTGCCTACTTGCAACTATTCTCTGACCCTGCTCTGACCCTTGAAGCAGGGTCAGAGAATAGTTACAAGTAGGCAATGAGGCACCTGTCCAAGGAATTAAACCTCTTCAGGAAGCACTTACAGATATAAAAAACCGGAAGAAGGAAGAGGATGGCAAATACACCCATTTTGTGTTGTCAGGAGGGGTTAAACTAAAAGAGACCTTTACAGCACAATTTTCATATGCATTTTGCTAAAAATAAAAAGATGTATGTTCTGTAGGGGCAACTCAGGATTCTGGCCCTTCAGAGATCCGGCATCTCTTTCTTTCTCTCGTTCTCTCTCTCCCTCTCTCTTTCCCTCACTTTCTCTCTCTTTCTATCTATCTATCTATCTATCTATCTATCTATCTATCTATCTATCTATCTATCTATCTATCTATCTCTCTCTCCCTCTCCCATAAACGACTGCATGGGTAACTTCGCTATGCAAGCGGCTCGCGAAGACGCAAAAAGCCCCGCGAACACGCAAAAAACCCCGCGAACACGCAAAAAACCCCGCGAACACGCAAAAAAACTAAAATCCGCAAATTCGCACAAATTCGCGAATTTTGCGGATCGCAAATTCGCAAATCCGCAAATTCGCGGATCGTGAATTCGCAAAATTCGCCCATGCTTAATTGCCACCATCTGTCTGCTCGCCCAGCTCGTGGCCATGAAGAGACTGGGGAGGCTTGTGCCCTGATCACCGCCTCCGGCCCGTGAGCCGCGGCGGCGTTTTCAAGACGCTTATTTTCATATTTACTCATAGGTGCCCACCCTGCATTATGTCCTCTTATTTTTGGCCCATTGCGGGAGCCCACCCTGCGTTCTTTATAATATCATGGGTGCCTATGTGGTTCATGACGATTTGACCTTTTAATTACTCGGGTGCCCACCCCGCTTTCTATTTTCAATCGAGGGAGCCTAAACCTCATTTTCCGCTGTTAGGAATTCACTGCCGCCGGCCCGGGACCCTTGGGGACACCCTGTGACGTCACAGGCAGCACCGCGCTGTGATTGGTGAGGGCGCCACGCTGTGATTTGAGGGAGTCCCCGGCTGCATAGAGAAGCTGTCCGATGCCCTGTTCTGCCTGGAAGTGAGGAGGTGGTAGTGCGGTGCTCCTGTGAGCCTGGGAGAGCCCCGCGGGTATGGTGACGGCAGCGGAGGGGGCTTGAGGCACATTGCCGGTGCCTGCCCCCATCGCGTTTGAAAAGGAGAGCGCCGCGTCCAGAGCCCTCGCATTGCCGGTGAGTGAGGGCTGAGGGGGCATCATGGTTCCTAGAGCCCGAGTTGCTCCCCCAGTTGCAGCAGTTATTTACTGAAGCCCTGTGTGGCTCCAGCCCTCGCCCAAGTTGTTTTTGAGCCTAGATGGCTCCAGCGGTGGGGGCAAGGCCTGCTCCCTTAATCTTGCCTATTTATTTCAGGAGCCATGGGGCTCCAAAGGGTACCATGCTTTGTCCTGTAGGGCGGCCCCGGATGGCAGTGAGCCACCCCCAACGTTCTCCCTGACCTTCCCCCCACAGTTCATTAGGGGGCACACGTGTTGGTTGTAGAGCCTAGAGGGCTCCAACGTTTGGCACCCTGTGTATTCCAGAGCCAGATGGCTCCCACGCTTTGCGCAATCTTATTTCTAGAGCCAGAGGGCTCCAACAGTTGGCGCAGTTTTGCTCCTAAGGGCCAGTGAGGGCCCATGTCACAGTTTGATTTCACAGCTGCCCAGAAAGTAGTGGGCAGCTGCACCGTTTAGGTTTTTTTTTCTAGGGACATGTCTCTGGACTCAGGAGTGAGTCGCACTCCTTCGCCGGTACTTTGGCCTTCCACAGCTGCGCACCGCTTAGTGCCAGCTGCAGCGTTTAGGCCCTGTTCTTGTCCTCAGCTGCCCAGCAAGTAGTGGGCAGCTGCTCCGTTTAGGTTTTGGCACAGTGGCGCAACCTGGACCCTAATGTGATTTATGTGCTATGGTGATTTATATGCTAATGCTTTTTGGGTGTTAGGAAATGTACTGTGTGTAATGTGTTTTGCGCACCCTGTGTTTGATGCCTCTAGATATGATTTCTGTATAGGAGGTTGTTTTAGCTGTTTTGGTTTATGTTAGGGAGATGATACTTCCCTGTGTGATTTACGCCAGTAGTGCAAGGTTTTACTTAGGTGGTGAGGGTCTAATGTAGTTAGACTGGTGGGATACTGTGTATGATGGATTTCATGGCACAGACCATTGCAAGTGCAGTGATTATCAGTGTTTACTGACTGTAGGTTGTATGACCTATTTTTACTTGTGTGTTTTAGTTCACCTTTACCAAGTTCACTTTGGGATGATCCGGACAGTGGTTCATGAGGCCCTGTCAGGTGTAAACAATTCAGCGAAGACATCACCAACTTCATCAGCCCACATGCTCTCCCCTCCGAGAACTACATTCTACTGGGAGACTTCAACTTCCACCTAGAAAAGAAAAACGACTGCAACACCACCACCCTTCTGGACAACCTGGCCAATATCGAACTCAAACAACTTGTTGACACCCCCACCCACTTAGCCGGACACACGCTTGACCCTATCTTCACCTCCAGCAAACACATCTCCTTTAATCATACCACAGCTCTGCATTGGACGGACCACAGCTGTGTCCACTTCAGCTACAAAACTACCACGAATCACAACCCCCCACAACCTGCTCCCCGAAGAAACTGGAACAAAATCACCACCGACCAACTCCTCACATCGCTCAACCAAAACCCTCCAGCCCTCTCATCGGACCCAAACGAAGCTGCCACCAAACTCAAACAATGGATCACTCACAGCGCTGACGAATTAGCCCCCCTAAAAAACCACCAGATCAAACAAGGTAGCAACAAGGCCCCCTGGCTCAACGATGACCTTAATAATTCCAAGAAACTATGCCGTACTCTCGAAAAAACATGGAGAAAAAACTCAACCACTGACAACCTGACCACCTTCAAGGCAGCCACCCGCAAACACCACCAATTGATCCGATCCACCAAGAAATCAGCATTCAAGGATCGACTCGACAACAACGCCCACAACAGCAAGGAACTATTCAACATCGTCAAAGAATTCACCAACCCCACCACAGCCTCAAACGACATTACTCCCTCCCAAGACCTCTGCGACTCTTTATCCTTTTTCTTCTACAACAAAATCGCCGACATACATAAAAGCTTTGTGAACATTTCGAAAGAACAGCCCAACACTCCCAAACCCGAACCGCTCTCTAACAACCTTAGCGCATGGAACCCAATCACCACTGAAGACACCATCCGCCTAATGAACTCCATCCATTCAGGCTCGCCAACCGACCCCTGTCCCCACCACATCTTCAACAAAGCAGACTCCACCATCGCACCCCATCTCCGTGATGTCATCAACTGCTCCTTCAACTCCGCTACCTTCCCAGAAAGCTGGAAACACGCCGAACTCAATGCCCTCCTGAAGAAACCCACAGCTGACACCTCTGAACTTAAGAACTACCGCCCCATTTCCCTCCTCCCATTCCCTGCCAAAGTCATTGAGAAAGCCGTTAATAGCCAGCTCGCCGCCTTCCTGGAATCAAACAACTCCCTCGACCCCTCACAGTCCGGCTTTAAAGCCAAACACAGCACCGAAACCGCCCTCATTGCAGCAACAGATGACATCTGAACGCTTCTGGACAACGGAGAAATAGTTGCCCTCATCCTACTCGACCTCTCCGCCGCCTTCGACACAGTCTGTCATAGCACCCTCATTCAACGCCTCAGCAACGTCGGAATAAAAGGAAAAGCCTTGGACTGAATCATCTCGTTCCTCGCCGGGAGACCCAACCCAGAGAGTCCGATTCCCCCCATTCAAATCGGGGGCCACCGAAGTCATCTGCGGAGACCCACAAGGATCATCACTCAGTCCCACCCTCTTCAACGTTAACATGAGTCCCCTCGCATCCATCGCGTGACAACACAACCTCAACATCATCTCCTATGCTGACGACACCCAGCTGATCCTTTCCCTCACCAATGACCCCGACACCGCCAAAACCAATCTTCATGAAGGCATGAAAGAAGTAGCCGAATGGGTGAAAAACAGCCGCCTAAAACTTAACTCAGACAAAACGGAAGTTCTCATCCTTGGATCCTCACCCTCTGCCTGGGACGACTCTTGGTGGCCATCGGCCCTGGGCACAGCACCCACACCTACAGACCACGCACGCAACCTGGGCTTCATCCTAGACTCCTCCCTCTCGATGACCAGACAAGTTAACGTCGTCTCATCCTCTTGCTTCAACGTACTCCGTATGCTCAAAAAAATCTTCCGTTGGATCCCCACCGAAACAAGAAAGACAGTCGCCCACGCACTGGTCACTAGCCGTCTGGACTATGGTAACACCCTCTACGCGGGAACCACAGCCAAATTACAGAAAAAACTCCAACGCATCCAAACGCATCTGCCAGACTCATACTGGGCATCCCTCGCCAAGCTCACATTACCGGCCACCTGAAAGACCTCCACTGGCTTCCCGTCAACAAGAGAATAACGTTCCGTCTCCTCACCCACGCTCACAAGGCCCTCTACAAACTAGGACCCGAATGCCTCAACACACGACTGTCCTTCTACACACCCACCCGCCAACTAAGATCCTCCAACCAAGCGCTTGCCGCAGTTCCGCGCATCCACAGATCCACCATGGGAGGAAGATCCTTCTCCTACCTGGCGGCCAAGACCTGGAACTCTCTCCCCACTCACCTCCGCCTCACACAGAACCACATTTCCTTCAGAAAGGAACTTAAAACCTGGCTATTCGATAAATAATTCATCCCCTCTCACAAGCGCCTTGAGACCCTATGGGTGAGTAGTGCGCTATACAAATTTCTGAACTTGAACTTGAACTTGAACTTGTAAATATTGCCCAGTGCCAGTTGGCACAGTGTACATATTGTGATTACTATTCTAATGTGTTTGGAGAATACAAAGGCTATTTTTGATATAACCTTGTGTGGAGTTCCTTTTATGGGGGGCCTTGGATGTTGTTGCTGGTTGGTACGTGCGCAAATGCTTAACTTACAATGCCTCCGGGATCAGCCTTACTGATTTACTGATCGTGTCACGTTGCCAAGGGGGTGAGCAGGGGTTATTCTTGGCGGGTACCTCCCTTACCCTGACTAGAGTGGTGGTCTCTGCCTGGCTTTGGCGCAAGACTTATCCAACCAGAGATCCCATTTCTAACAGAGGCCAAGAAGAGGCTGACATGAGCCTTACACGGACTCTAGGGCAGCTGACATGAGGCCCATAGGCTGACATGAGCCTCACACGGGCTCCAGGGCGGCTGACATGAGGCCAGCAAGAGGCTGACATGAGCCTCACGTGAGGCTTCAGGGTACTTGAATTGTAGCTGACATGGACCTTACACTGGCTCCAGGGCGGGTAACATGAGGCCATCAAGAGGCTGAGATGAGCCTCACACGGACTCTAGGGCGGCTGACATGAGGCCCATAGGCTGACATGAGCCTCACACGGGCTCCAGTGTGGCTGACATGAGTCTCACACAAGGCTTCAGGGCACTTTACTTTTAGCTGACATGAGCCTCACTCGAGCTCCAGGGCAACTGACATGAGGCCAACAAGAGGCTGACATGATCCCCATATGGCCTCAGTGTCCAACTTTCTGAGTATCTTGTGGTCTGAATTTTATGTTGGCCTAATGCCAGGCATGTCTGCCGAGGCCTAGGTCTGTCCATGAGAATCTGAGCTCCAGGACCTGCCCTGTAACCGGGTGGAGCATGCCTGCCCTCATAGTGGACAGAGGACCGTTATCACTGTGCAGATTTAAGTACATAGAGGAGTATCAGCGTTCTAGAGTGTTTTGTGATCTAATCTTTGAGAAAACCTATTTAGTAGGGGTGAGTAGAATTGGTGGAGTTTAATTCCTCAGAATACCACGAAGGGGCAGAGAGGGCTTTGATGCTATTTTCTTAGTGTAAAATACACTCTTGCATCCAAAAATGGTTGTGAGGATGCATTTTGTGCAGTGGGTACCCCTCGGTGCATGCGCCAGAGCTGTGGGACCCAGGGCAGATCATGAGAGGCAGTGGGCTTTTCTTGTCATCATGTGTTTTAACAACTCCCCCATTTTCCATGTTATAAGGTACATAAATTATATCCCCATTTCTTTGTGTCAAAAGAAAGTGAGAAATATGAAGTAGTCTGCCAATCCCAATACTGGAGAGAGGACAAATTGTCTGTAATTAAATGAAAGTGTGCTCTGCCTCCTTGTCCAAGTGAGATGTTCAGGGTGACTTTGTTAACAAAATCTTGTAAAGTTTTACCAAATCAGCACATCCTAAAACCAGTTCTCTACACTAGCAGCTTATGCCTGGAATAGTATTAATGTCACTGAAGCTGGGCACAGGTTGGGGTGGAGGATTTGAATATGACCGGAAAACAGGGGTCTTGCACGAGCTGTGATGTCATGAATGAGATGTCATGAGCGGGGAAGGTAGAACTGATGTGAAATTTGGGTTTCTTACTGCTCTTCCTTTGCTGCTTAAGTGAGTAGATAAGTGGCCTCATAATTTGCGTTGGTCCAGGTAACAGAAATGAGTTACAACCCAGCCCATGATGGTGGAGGGAAGAACTTTGAGGCTTCTTGAGTAGCAGAAGAGCTGCAGGAGACAGGAGGGGATTCAGTACAGTCACAAATAGCTTCAAAATATAACACAGGCTGTACGAATACCAACAGGAGTCATATAGAGCAGACACACTTAGGGGCCGATTCTGAACTGGCCGGGGCAGTGGGTGGTTCAAGCTGCAGTGGCCCACTGACAATAGCCCTGGCACTTATAATTTTACAAATTAAGCAATGGGTACAAATATTTGAGGTTGAGTCTGAAACAGGTGAAACAGAAGTGAGACATAGAAAATAAGACACAACCATTGTGAGAGCCTAGAAGACCTGGCGCAGTGATGGAACATTCGTATTCTAGGGATTCCAGATGAGCTGGAGGTGCAGACCAAGATGCAGTGCCATGCAGCTGGATCAGTAAAGCAGCCCCAGGAATGGGAACATGAGTTGTTTTAGAAACACAGAAACAAAGAGACAGACGCTCAGGATTGTGGCAGGCGTTCTGTGACAGGGAAAGGCCAAAGACCAGATTCAGTTTGAAGGTACTTTTTTCTGATCAGACCATCTCTCCTCTGTTGTAGCGTAGTTCCTATTTTCCCAATAGGCCCTGCGCATTGGAATAACATAAACAGTAGTATCGACGTAGAAGTGCGGATCTTCCAGGCCTCTACTGACTATGCTAAACTTAATTGGGTTTGTTACCAACTAGCTCAGAGGTCACTGGAAACTTTCTTGACTGAAATAGGAAGTGATCAGCTTCCCTGGCACAGACAAGAAGGGATTCATTTTTCCAACAACCGTGCAACATGACAACTTTGCTCCTCAGATCAAGAGTCAATCTCTAGGGTCGTGTGAAACAATAGACAGTTATTTTACTCAGTCAGGTTGGTGCAGTTTACTTTCACAATATGTAGAGAACAGAGAGACGGGTGTTTGTCAATAAAGGGTTAATATTTATTGAACAGTCTTTCTTCTCGTACAAGAGAAATGAATTGCCACAATTGCAAGACTTGTTATTATAAAAAGTACGTACAGTAAGATAAGTATTGCGAAATAATACTGTAAAAGCATTGATATGGTTTCTTAGCCATACAATGGTTTAAAAGTAATAAAACATATATACATTCATATATACATTAGGCTAAAATACTCAACTGGTGCTTCTAACTACGCCTACCCCAGTGTACCTGACCTAAGCCTAATACTTGGGAGGGGGGTAAGTAAGTAGCTTTAAGTTAAGTTGGCTTTGCCAAGGTTTGCTTCAAGAATTCTCTCTCAAGGGTTTAGTCAACACCATATCTCTGGAATAGAATGATGGAGGTCTGGCATCTCCCTCAGGGCTCGATATCCCAGTCACCCGCAAGGGTAGACCAGAAACACTGGAGCTGGATTTCTCGGCAGGAGAAAGGCAGCGTCTCTTCTTCAGCGCGTCGAGGAGGAGAAGGAGGGGGGACAGCGTCCGCGGGCAGCTTGCATCTGCTGGGCTCTTGCAGGGGGACGGCTGTTCAGCTCCTAAGTTCACCACACCATCGTTCGCTAGTTAGCAGCGATAGCAGTAGCGATAGCAGCTATGATATCTTCAGCATAACAGCAGCTTCAGGCGACGGGCAACAGGGCTTGCTTCACCAACAGCAACGAGACAGCGTTTGCTTAAGGCCATGTTGGTAATATTTATACCTGAAAGGTGCCTTGTTTGACGTAAGTTTGCTGGACATAAGACGTCAATAAGATGTCACTAGGAAGTGATCGTCTATCAGTGCTCATTAGAGTTCTATTACTAATCAAAACACAGCAAGCGGGGATTTCCAGGTTTGCTGAGTTTTTATCTTGTTGAAGAACTCAGAGTGTTAATCTAGGAATCTCAGATAGTGACTTCTGCTCTGTCATTGCGCTAATTGGTTGCAAAGGAAGTGGCAGAGAAAGCTATTCTGGAATGTGGCTCTGTTCGTGTGAGGCCAGAGATGAGTTACTGAATATTGCACTCGAACGGTTATGCCAATATAGGGAATAAATGGATTTATAGCCGAATAGGGGCATAAGGTCATCACAGTATCGACCAGGATCCTAGATAAGCACGCAACACTGTAATTGAACAAAAAATAAGAGTGGATTGCCTCATCAACCAGATATTGACAGAGGGGCAGGACCAGACCTACAAGCTGTGATAAAGACCAAAGGGTCGAAACACAGAGCCCATAAAATAAAAACGTTATTTTGACAAGCGTTTTCTTGCAGTACAAGCAGTTTGTGTTCTGGATTCAAGACGCGATGTACAAGAGGTTGTATAGGGTGTGAGTAGGTGTGTGAGTGGGTCTGTGGCTGATGTCATCAGTGATGTTACTTGAGATGTCATCAGTGATGTCATCAATCATGTTACTGACCATGTCAAGAGCGATGTAATATGTGAGGCCTGAATTAATGAATTGTGGGGGCGTATGTTATAGTTAGCTTAGGTAACTATAACTGCCGAATTTCATGGTTTTATAGAATTGAAATCTGAGCCTAACTATAACGTCCCTGTAGCCTTTGTTTTTTTTTTATTTCTAAGGTTTTTTAAAATCTATTTGCCAACTATAACATCCTTCTAACCTTTGATTGTTTCTGTGAATATCTAAGGTTCTTTAAAATCAATTTCTGAACTATAACGTCCCTGTAATTTTTGTTTTTAAGAATCCTGCTGCATCGGACTTACTGGAGGTAACAGTAGGACTAAGTGAATGTATGGGTGTGTGACTGCTTGTGTGAATTTCTGTATCAGTCTGTCAGTTGGTGTCTAAGTGGCTGTACAAGTGTGTGAGTAGGTACATGACTGGCTATATGGGTGAGTGATTGGTTCTCTGAGTACCTGTATGGTTGTCTGAATATCTGTGTGGGTGGGTGAGGGAGTGTGTGAATGCTTTTATGGATGAGTGAATGAGTAAGTTAGCGGCTGTATGGGTTAGTAAGGGAGTATGTGAGGGGCTGTATGGGTGAGTGGGTGTGGGTGTATGTATGGTTGTGTGTTTGAGTGAGTGGATGTGACAGTGGTAAATGGGTGAGTAACTGGGTATGTGAAAGGCAGTACAGGTGAGTGATTTGGTATATGAGTGACTGGTTGAGTGAGTGAATGTGAGAGTGGCGGCATGGGCGAGTGTGTGCTTGTGTCAGTGACAGTATAGGTGAGTGACTATGTGTTAGTATATGTATGAGTGAGTGGGTGGGTGTGTATTTGTATGGGTGAGTAAGTGGCTGTGTGATTGTATGGGTGAGTGACTGGGTATGTGATCAGCTCTATGGGTGACTAACTCAGTATGTGAGTGGCTGTATGGGTGTATGAATGGCTAGGACAGTGGCTGTATTAGTGAGTGAGTGAGTGGGTATATGAATGACTGTATGGGTAAGTGAGTAGATGTGTGTGTAGAGCTATGAATCAGTGAGTAGGTGTTTTAGTAGTGGTATGGGTATGAGTCTGTGAATGGTTGTTTGGGAGTGGGTATATGAAAGGTTCTATGGGGAGTGAGTGGGTGTTTTAGTGATTCTGTGGATGATAATGTCACTGGTGATATAATTTGAGATGTCACCAGTGATGTCATGAGTAATGCCACTGACCATGTCATGCGTGATGTGAGGTCATAAGCAGTGCATTGTGGGGGCACAAGTTCATTTCACTGGCTTTGTATGAGTGAAACCTGAGCCTAACTATAATGTCCCTTTAGCCTTTGATTTTTTCATGGAATTTCAATTTTTTTATTTCATTACCTAACTATAACGTCCCTGAAATCTTAGTTTTTTTTGTGAATCTCTAAGGTTTTTAACCCCTTGGGCGTGGCCGCGATTCTGCGCCTGTGCGGCGGTTTTAGAGAGTGGCACGGTTCATGACGGCCCCCAGCCATCATCAGCACACGCCCACCGTGATGCATGACGGATGGGGGCCGTCATCAGCATGGAAGGGGTTACATTCTGATACCTAACTATAATTTCCCTATAACCGTTGTTTTTTTCTGTTAATTTCTATGCTTTTTTAACTAGTAGTCATGTTTGCAGAGTGGCAGAGAAAGGGTGCAGGACCACTGACCAGCTCTCAGCAATCCCACTGTCTGAGACTTATAAGAGATAACAGAAGGGATTCCTGGCCCCCAAGGACCCTCAGCATCCAAGGGGATTTCATCTTCCAAATATTCGGGCACTGGCTCCTCTTACCGTCTCCCATCTTTGCTAACTGCTTTGGGGACCAGTAAGCCCTGTATAAGGTAAACAAGTGGTTTCTCTTAAGTGGAGCCGACCAGTCCTTCTGGCAAGAAGTAGGGGAAGCACTAACTACAATTATGGGCATAAACATCTCAGTAAGCCTTTCTTCAGTCATCTTTGGAACATTGCACGGGGAAAGGGTATGTTGGGGGAGAGTAGAGCCCAACTAATTTTTATCCTGATGGTTATAGCATGGAGGGAAATCTGTTTAAAATGGATTTCAGAAACACGACCAGCATGTGAGGGATGGAGGGCTTCAGTTGGTCACATAGCTAGACTTGACTGTCAAACTGGGTCTAGTAAAAGAGAACGAATGTGGGCAACTTTTTTCACTTTAAAATGTTTGTTTGAAAAATAGTGTGGTAGGAGGAAAGAGTAAATTTCTGCTGTGAAATAGGAAAAAGTCCAAGGATTAAGATAACTTTTCTACCGGTTGCTGAGGACAGTGGTGGTTGCCTCAATTTCCACTTCAAGTACTGGTTTGAAAAGGAAAAGGTTGGTAAAAGTATCTAGATCCAGGTGGAGGTGTTGCACCACTTCTTTCGGATTAAACACCCCCAAGTCCGCATATGAGGACTTAAAAATAAAATACAATACTCCCAACCCTCTCTCTAGCAGGATCATTAATCACAGCAGCTAGCTTGACATTTTTATTGCTGCCTGAAAGCTGGATACACAAGGAATGCTACAGCAGGTGTTTTTAAATCGTAAGTTATTTCTAAACACAGCACCCCCCCATGAGGTCAGTGCCCCCCTCCAGGTCAGCGCCTAGTGTGGCTGCTCGGGTCGCACCAACCTAAAGCCGGCCCTGCATTCATCATGCTGAGAGGAAAGGGCCCTTGTTCTGTTCATTGTTCATGCCCAGTGAGAGGAAGGTGGTCAGTTCCTGTTCACTGCAGACATGGAGAGGAAGGTGGCGTGTGAACTGTTCACTTTTGGTGATATTTAGTTAGAAGTTGATTGTTGCTCTATTGTTTTTTTAAAGTTTTATAACAGGAAAAGCAGGTGGTTGGTTCATCATTGTTCATTGTCTGTACTTCTCTTGTGCTCTGCCAGAGATGGCACAGACAAGCCCTGAGGTTTGTTCCTGCAGATGAGACTTTGTACTATAACAGGTGAGCATTGGGATACACATGACGCAGTGAGTGATCTGGTGCACCCACATATCCCTTGAACCGCAGGGCACTGTCAAGAGAGAGCAGGAGAGCCAGGCACCAGTGTGAGCCCCTGAAGCACAACACAGGCCTCTGGACGGTCTCCTGCAGAACTGGGGCTCTGGTACTTTTCAGAAGGGCAGCTACCACCTGCACCCCAGACTGTGTTTGTCTTGGTCTGAGAACTGGCTCAGTTACAGACCTTCACCCCGGGAGGAGGAGGTGGTCCTTAATAGAGGTAAAGACTTCACCTTCGGGGGTGACTGATGGATCACGAGGGGAGGCTTGTCTCAAGCCTCTCCTGGTGCCAGCCTCAGGGTCTGCTGTTCTCCTCCCTCCACCCTGTGCCACAGCCAGAGGGGGCAGATGGCACTGGTGGGAAGGTGCTGAGGCTGCAGGAGGTTCGTGTGTGATTGGCATCAGAAGGTCTGTGGTCTTTATTTCCTGGTGTTCTGATGGATATCTTTGCAGAAGCCATCTCCGGAGGCTTCTATCTCACTGGAAGATCATGTTCTCTGAGTGTGGGTGAGTTCCAGTACATGGCCTTTCATCACAGAGGTGCGAGGGGGGAAGGGAGTGGGGGAGGGAGGAAGGAAGGAGGATGAGGGAGCTTGAGAAGGTGCAAGGGTTTCAGTTATTCAGTGAGGAATTATTGCATCTTTTTATTAGAATAAAATCAGGCCCTCAGCTGATACCACAAAAGGCTGCGCGTGGGATGTTGGTGCTCGCTACATCCTTCCAACTATTTTAAAAGCTACTAAAAATATTAAACTGGATATTCAAAATCTCCACTGATGTGGTGAATTCTACCTTATAAGTAGTGGCTTCACTCAAACAGTGACCTTTAAAACAAGCCTTGGCAAAGCTAGTAGGTCAAGGTTTACCCGAAAAATGCACAACGACACAACCATGCAGAAATTATGGTTTCATGAAATAGAACATTAAAGACAAAACAATTTGCTTTGTCAGTGCATAGTGTTGGCGGTGATAGATTCCCCACTTGTGGTGGTATTCATGTTGGTGGTAATGTGACATCTGTGGTGATATTCATACTTGTGGAATGTGATATTGGTGGTGGCATTTATACTGGTGATAATATGATATTGGCGGGGGTATTCATATTGGTGGTAATGTGATGTTGGTGCTAACGTGACATTGATGGTGGTATTCATACTGGTGGTAATGTGCTATTTGTGTTGGTTTTCATACTTGTAGTAATGGTGGTAATACAATATTAGTGATGGTATTCATGTTGGTGGTAATATGATATTGGTGGCGGTATTCATACTTGTGGTAATGTGATATTAGTGGTGGTATTCATACTGCTCATAATGTGATATTGGTGGTAATGTAATATTGGTGGCGGTATTCAAATTGGTGGTAATGTGATATTGGTGGCGGTAATCATACTTGTGGTAATGAGATATTAGTGGTAATGTAATATTGGTGGTGGTTTTCATATTGGTGGTAATCTGATATTGGTGGCGATATTCATATTGGTGGTAATGTGATATTGGTGGCGGTAGTCATACTTGTGGTAATCTGATATTGGTGGTGGTATTCATATTGGTGGTAATGTGATATTGGTGGTATTCATACTGGTGATAATGTGATATTGGTGGTAATGTAATATTGGTGGTGGTATTCATATTGGTGGTAATCTGACATTGGTGGTGGTATTCATATTGGTGGTAATGTGATATTGGTGGTCTTCATACTGGTGATAATGTGATATTGGTGGATGTATTCATGTTGATGGTAATGTGATATTGGTGGCGGTATTCATACTTGTGGTAATGTGATATTAGTTGTGGTATTCATATTGGTGGTAATGTAATATTGGTGGTGGTATTCATATTGGTGGTAATGTGATATTGGTGGTGGTATTCATATTTGTGGTAATGTGATATTGGTGGTGGTATTCATACTGATGATAATGTGATATTGGTGGTGGTATTCATGTTGATGGTAATGTGATATTGGTGGCGGTATTCATACTGGTGGTAATCTGATATTGGTGGTGGTATTCATATTGGTGGTAATGTGATATTGGTGGCAGTATTCATATTGATGATAATGTGATATTGGTGGTGGTATTGATACTGATGATAATGTGATATTGGTGGTGGTATTCATGTTGATGGTAATGTGATATTGGTGGCGGTATTCATACTGGTGGTAATCTGATATTGGTGGTGGTATTCATATTGGTGGTAATGTGATATTGGTGGCAGTATTCAAACTGATGATAATGTGATATTGGTGGTGGTATTGATACTGATGATAATGTGATATTGGTGGTGGTATTCATGTTGATGGTAATGTGATATTGCTGGCGGTATTCATACTTGTGTAATGTGATATTAGTGGTGGTATTCATACTGCTGATAATGTGATATTGGTGGTAATGTAATATTGGTGGCGGTATTCATATTGGTGGTAATGTGATATTGGTGGCGGTATTCATACTTGTGGTAATCTGATATTGGTTGTGGTATTCATACTGGTGGTAATGTGATATTGGTGGTATTCATACTGGTGATAATGTGATATTGGTGGATGTATTCATGTTGATGGTAATGTGATATTGGTGGCGGTATTCATACTTGTGGTAATGTGATATTAGTTGTGGTATTCATATTGGTGGTAATGTAATATTGGTGGTGGTATTCATATTGGTGGTAATGTGATATTGGTGGTGGCATTCATATTGGTGGTAATGTGATATTGGTGGTAATGTGATATTGGTGGTGGTATTGATACTGATGATAATGTGATATTGGTGGTGGTATTCATGTTGATGGTAATGTGATATTGGTGGCAGTATTCATACTTGTGGTAATGTGATATTAGTGGTGGTATTCATGCTTAGTAGGGATGTGATATTGGTGGTAATGTGATATTGGTGGTGGTATGGAGATATAAATATTACTATGGTTTTGTCAGGGGTGGTATTGTTGCTGTGTGATATTGTTGTGTTTGCTGTTGTATTCATATTGATGATAATACGATGATGGTGGTGGTATTCATATTGGTGGTAATGTGATATTGGTGGCAGTATTCATATTGATGATAATGTGATAATGGTGGTGGTATTCATGTTGATGGTAATGTGATATTGGTGGCAGTATTCAAACTGATGATAATGTGATATTGGTGGTGGTATTGATACTGATGATAATGTGATATTGGTGGTGGTATTCATGTTGATGGTAATGTGATATTGCTGGCGGTATTCATACTTGTGTAATGTGATATTAGTGGTGGTATTCATACTGCTGATAATGTGATATTGGTGGTAATGTAATATTGGTGGCGGTATTCATATTGGTGGTAATGTGATATTGGTGGCGGTATTCATACTTGTGGTAATCTGATATTGGTTGTGGTATTCATACTGGTGCTAATGTGATATTGGTGGTATTCATACTGGTGATAATGTGATATTGGTGGATGTATTCATGTTGATGGTAATGTGATATTGGTGGCGGTATTCATACTTGTGGTAATGTGATATTAGTTGTGGTATTCATATTGGTGGTAATGTAATATTGGTGGTGGTATTCATATTGGTGGTAATGTGATATTGGTGGTGGCATTCATATTGGTGGTAATGTGATATTGGTGGTAATGTGATATTGGTGGTGGTATTGATACTGATGATAATGTGATATTGGTGGTGGTATTCATGTTGATGGTAATGTGATATTGGTGGCAGTATTCATACTTGTGGTAATGTGATATTAGTGGTGGTATTCATGCTTAGTAGGGATGTGATATTGGTGGTAATGTGATATTGGTGGTGGTATGGAGATATAAATATTACTATGGTTTTGTCAGGGGTGGTATTGTTGCTGTGTGATATTGTTGTGTTTGCTGTTGTATTCATATTGATGATAATACGATGATGGTGGTGGTATTCATATTGGTGGTATTCATACTGATGATAATGTGATATTGGTGGTGGTATTCATGTTGATGGTAATGTGATATTGGTGGCGGTATTCATGCTTGTGGTAATGTGATATTAGTTGTGGAATTCATATTGGTGGTAATGTGATATTGGTGGTGGTATTCATATCGGTGGTAGTATGATATTGGTGGTAATGTGATATTGGTGGTGGTATTCATACTGATGATAATGTGATATTGGTGGTATTCATGTTGATGGTAATGTGATATTGGTAGTGGTATTCATATTGGTGGTAATGTGATATTGGTGGTAACATATCTCGGCGTTTCGGATTTTTAAGAAGCAGCTAAAAATGCATCTGTTCAGCATGATTTACTAACTCCCTGCTCCCTCATTTGCTCTTCTCCGTGCCAGAACACTTTAGAGTAACAGTGCGCGCTACAAAAACCATTATAACATAACATGTGATAATGGTGGTGGTATTCATACTGATGATAATGTGATATTGGTGGTGGTATTCATATTGGTGGTAATGTGATATTGGTGGCAGTATTCATATTGATGATAATGTGATAATGGCGGTGGTATTCATGTTGATGGTAATGTGATATTGGTGGCGGTATTCATACTGGTGGTAATGTGATATTGGTGGTGGTATTCATATTGGTGGTAATGTGATATTGGTGGCAGTATTCATATTGATGATAATGTGATAATGGTGGTAGTATTCATGTTGATGGTAATGTGATATTGGTGGTGGTATTCATACTGATGATAATGTGATATTGGTGGTGGTATTGATACTGATGATAATGTGATATTGGTGGTGGTATTCATGTTGATGGTAATGTGATATTGGTGGCGGTATTCATACTTGTGTAATGTGATATTAGTGGTGGTATTCATACTGCTGATAATGTGATATTGGTGCTAATGTAATATTGGTGGCGGTATTCATATTGGTGGTAATGTAATATTGGTGGTGGTATTCATATTGGTGGTAATCTGATATTGGTGGTATTCATACTGGTGATAATGTGATATTGGTGGTAATGTAATATTAGTGGTGGTATTCATATTGGTGGTAATGTGATATTGGTGGCAGTATTCATATTGATGATAATGTGATAATGGTGGTGGTATTCATGTTGATGGTAATGTGATATTGGTGGCGGTATTCATACTGATGATAATGTGATATTGGTGGTGGTATTGATACTGATGATAATGTGATATTGGTGGTGGTATTCATGTTGATGGTAATGTGATATTGGTGGCGGTATTCATACTTGTGTAATGTGATATTAGTGGTGGTATTCATACTGCTGATAATGTGATATTGGTGCTAATGAAATATTGGTGGCGGTATTCATATTGGTGGTAATCTGATATTGGTTGTGGTATTCATATTGGTGGTAATGTGATATTGGTGGTATTCATACTGGTTATAATGTGATATTGGTGGTAATGTAATATTAGTGGTGGTATTCATATTGGTGGTAATCTGATATTGGTGGTGGTATTCATATTGGTGGTAATGTGATATTGGTGGTATTCATACTGGTGATAATGTGATATTGGTGGATGTATTCATGTTGATGGTAATGTGATATTGGTGGCGGTATTCATACTTGTGGTAATGTGATATTAGTTGTGGTATTCATAATGGTGGTAATGTGATATTGGTGGTGGTATTCATATTTGTGGTAATGTGAAATTGATGGTAATGTGATATTGGTGGTGGTATTCATACTGATGATAATGTGATATTGATGGTGGTATTTATGTGAAATTGGTGGTAATGTGATATTGGTGGTGGTATTCATACTGATGATAATGTGATATTGATGGTGGTATTCATGTTGATGGTAATGTGATATTGGTGGCGGTATTCATACTGGTGGTAATGCCATATTGGTGGTGGTATTCATATTGGTGGTAATGTGATATTGGTCGCGGTATTCATATTGACGATAATGTGATAATGGTGGTGGTATTCATGTAGATGGTAATGTGATATTGGTGGGGGTATTCATACTGATGATAATGTGATATTGGTGGTGGTATTGATACTGATGATAATGTGATATTGGTGGTGGTATTCATGTTGATGGTAATGTGATATTGGTGGCGGTATTCATACTTGTGGTAATGTGATATTAGTTGTGGTATTCATATTGGTGTTAATGTAATATTGGTGGTGGTATTCATATTGGTGGTAATGTGATATTGGTGGTGGCATTCATATTGGTGGTAATGTGATATTGGTGGTAATGTGATATTGGTGGTGGTATTCATACTGATGATAATGTGATATTGGTGGTGGTATTCATGTTGATGGTAATGTGATATTGGTGGCAGTATTCATACTTGTGGTAATGTGATATTAGTGGTGGTATTCATGCTTAGTAGGGATGTGATATTGGTGGTAATGTGATATTGGTGGTGATATGGAGATTTAAATATTACTATGGTTTTGTCAGGGGTGCTATTGTTGCTGTGTGGTATTGTTGTGTTTGCTGTTGTATTCATATTGATGATAATATGATGATGGTGGTGGTATTCATATTGGTGGTATTCATACTGATAATAATGTGATATTGGTGGTGGTATTCATGTTGATGGTAATGTGATATTGGTGGCGGTATTCATGCTTGGGGTAATTTGATATTAGTTGTGGTATTCATATTGGTGGTAATGTGATATTGGTGGTGGTAGTCATATCGGTGGTAATGTGATATTGGTGGTAATGTGATATTGGTGGTGGTATTCATACTGATGATAATGTGATATTGGTGGTATTCATGTTGATGGTAATGTGATATTGGTGGTGGTATTCATATTGGTGGTAATGTGATATTGGTGGTAACATATCTCGGAGTTTCGGATTTTTAAGAAGCAGCTAAAAACGCATCTGTTAAACATGATTTACTAACTTCCTGCTCCCTCATTTGCTCTTCTCCGTGCCAGAACATTCTAGAGTAACAGTGCGCGCTACAAAAACCATTATAACATAACATGTGATATTGGTGGTGGTATTCATACTGATGATAATGTGATATTGGTGGTGGTATTCATGTTGATGGTAATGTGATATTGGTGGTGGTATTCATACTGATGATAATGTGATATTAGTGGTGGTATTCATGTTGATGGTAATGTGATATTGGTGGCGGTATTCATACTTGTGGTAATGTGATATTAGTGGTGGTATTCATATTGGTGGTAATGTAATATTGGTGGTGGTATTCATTTTTGATTGTAATTTGATATTGGTGGTGGTATTGATATTGGTGGTAATGTGATATTGATGGTAATGTGATATTGGTGGTGGTATTCATACTGATGATAATGTGATATTGGTGGTGGTATTCATGTTGATGGTAATGCGATATTGGTGGCGGTATTCATACTGATGATAATGTGATATTGGTGGTGGTATTCATGTTGATAGTAATGTGATATTTGTGGCGGTATTCATACTTTTGGTAATGTGATATTAGTGGTGGTATTCATATTGGTGGTAATGTTATATTGGTGGTAATTTGATATTGGTGGTGTAAATTATGCTGGTGGTAATGTGATATTGGTTGTGGTATTAATGCTTAGTAGTAATGTGATGGTATGGAGATATTAAAATTACTATGGTTTTGGCAGGGGTGGTATTGTTGCTGTGTGGTATTGTTGTGTTTGCTGTTGTTGGTGGTGGCTGTATAAGGGGTGGTAATGTGAGACAGGAATTTCTATTGCAAGCTTGACAAGCTTGACATTCCCCATTAGCTCGCCAATGTAATGAAAATAACACATGTTAACCAACACCAATGCAAATTATACAAAATGTAATATATATTATATATATAGATATATCCAAGCTCCAAGTGCCACCTAGGCAAGAATGCACGCAGACGGCAACTGGCATAAAAGCCCTTAATTTAAGTAAACTGAGTCTAGCATTCCAAAAAGTATTTACAGCCTGCATGCCGATATCAGCCTGCCGCGTTTCAGAGCTCCTGCTCTTTCTTCAGAGGCTCGACATTTCAGTTTGTGCTATCTGACACACCCAAATTGTAATTGCTAAATTAGGCGCCCTCCGATGGGCTGAATTGTTCGCTAGGCCCTCTGGGCATTGAAGTATGTGTCAGAATAATTCACTCCTCAGATGGAAGCACGTAATTGTCACTGTTATCATCTATTCAAAAGCCCTCCTATGGGCCTCAGAATGCAGGGGTCAGTTCTCCATCCTATGAGTTGTCATCCCACTTTGCAGGCTTAGGCATGATTCCTAGCCCTGTGGCCCCCAGTAATAACGGGGTAGTGCAATCCTTCACAGCGGGACTGCGTGTAAAAACCCAAGCTCCGAGTGTCCCCTAGCAAGGATGCATGCAGACGGCAACTGGCATAAAAGCCCTTTATTTAAGTAAACTGAGTCCAGCAATCCAAAAAGTATTTACAGCCTGCATGCCGATATCAGCCTGACACGTTTCAGAGCTCCTGCTCTTTATTCAGAGGCTCGACATTTCAGTTTGTGCTATCTGACACACCCAATTTGTAATTGCTAAATTAGGCTGAATTGTTCGCTAGGCCCTCTGGGCCTTGTAGTATATGCCGTGAAGGATTGCCTGCAAAGTGGGATGACAACGCATAGGATGGAGAACTGACCCCTGCATTCTGAGGCCCATCGGAGGGCTTTTGAATAGATGATAATAGTGACAATTACGTGCTTCCATCTAAGGAGTTGGTGTGTAAGTGGTTGCATGGGTTGGTGAGTAGCTACATGAGTGTCTATATGGGTTATTGATTGGTTGTCTAATTACATGTATGGGTGCCTGACTGTGGGTGTGTATATGTGAGTCCCTGCACGGATGTGTGAGTGGGTGATTCAGTGGGTGTATGGGTTCATGAGTGTGTCAGCAATAGGCTGTATGGGTGAGTGAGTGTGTGTATAGCTATGTTGGTGAGTGGATGGATGTCTCAGTGGTATATGTGTGAGTAACTATATATGTGAAAGGCAGTATATGTGAGTGTTGGAGTATATAAGTAACTATATGTGAGAGTGAGTGATTGTGAGAGTGGCTGTATGGATGAGTGTGTGCTTGTGTCAGTGGTTGTATAAGAAAGTAAGTATGTGTTAGTATCTATATGAATAAGTGAGGTGGTGTGTGTATGACTGTATAGGTGAGAAAATGGCAGTGTGATTCAGTCTTTGGGTGACTGACGAGGTGTGTGAGTAACTCTGTGGATGAGTGGCGGTGTGAGAGTGTTTGTATAGGTGTATGAGTGCATATGATAGTGCCATATTGAGGAGTGACTTTTGTTTCTTTCTGCATCTCTCTTTCATCTTTCTGAAAACCTCTGAACACTTTCTCCACCCCTGGTTCCCCTTTTGTCATCTCTGTTACTTCTGTTTGCACTTCTCTTGCTTCTTTCTGCACCTTTGTCCCTTCTTTCTCCAACCCCTATGTTTCTTTCTGCACCCCTCTTCACTCTTTCTGCGCCCCTATTGCCTCTTCCTGCACCTCTGTTCCTTCTTTCTGCACTTCTTTTATTTCTTTCTGAACCTCTCTTGTTTCTTTCTGTATCACTCTTGCCTCTTTCTCCACCCCACTTCCCCTTTCTGCATCCTGTTGCTTCTTTATGCATTTATCTTGCTTCTTTCTGTACCCCTTCTGCCTCTTTCTGCACTCCTCTTGCCTCTTCCTGCACCCCTCCTCCCTCTTTCTGCACCACTCCTGCCTCTTTCTGCACCTCTGTTGCTTCTTTCTGCACTTCTTTTGTTTATTTCTGCACCTCTTTTGTTTCTTTCTGCACCCCTCTTGCCTCTTTCTCCACCCCTATTCCCCCTTTCTGCATCTCTGTTGCTTCTTTCTGCACTTTTCTTGTCTCTTTTTGCACCCATCTTGCCTCTTTATGCACCTCTATTGCTTCTTTCTGAACTTCCCTTGCTTATTTCTTCACCTCTGTTGCTTCTTTCTGTACCCCTCTTACCTCTTTCTGCAACCCTCTTGCCTTTTTCTACAACCCTATTCCCTCTTTCTGCACCTCTCTTGGCTCAAAACCCAACCTGTGCAGCTGTAGTGCAGGAAAAGCATGATACATTTACCCAACGAGGTAGCATTACTGCTTTCTCCTCATCTGCTGCTCTTATCGGTCTCTGACCCTTCATAAACAAGAGGCATGTGAACTCGCACAGAAGCCCGGCCGCACACGCACTAGGCTATGCAACCTCTTCCCTCCTTTTCCCCCACTGGGATGGACAGCTCACTCGAGGGACCTCGGCGCTTATGGGCGCGGTAGCAAAGTTACAGACACACGTGGTCAATGAACACAACTCTTCTGGGCATTTACGCAGCTGTAGTGCAGGAAAAGCACAATACATTTACCCAACGAGGTAGCACTTACTGCTTTCTCCTCATCTGCTGCTCTTATCGGTCTCTGACCCTTCATAAACAAGAGGCATGTGAACTCGCACAGAAGCCCGGCCCCACACATACTAGGCTATGCAACCTCTTCCCGCCCTATCCCCCACTGTGATGGACAGCTCACTCGAGGGACCTCTGCGCCTATGGGTGCAGTGGCAAAGTTACAGACACACGGGGTCAACTCTTCTGGGCATTTACGCAGCTGTAGTGCAGGAAAAGCACAATACATTTACCCAACGAGGTAGCACTTACTGCTTTCTCCTCATCTGCTGCTCTTATCGGTCTCTGACCCTTAATAAACAAGAGGCATGTGAACTCGCACAGAAGCTCGGCCCCACACATACTAGGCTATGCAGCCTCTTTCTGCCCTTTCCCCCACTGTGATGGACAGCTCCCTTGAGGGACCTCGGCGCCTATGGGAGCGGTGGCAAAGTTACAGACACACGGGGTCAACTCTTCTGGGCATTTACGCAGCTGTAGTGCAGGAAAAGCACAATACATTTACCCAACGAGGGAGCACTTACTGCTTTCTCCTCATCTGCTGCTCTTATCGGTCTCTGACCCTTCATAAACAAGAGGCATGTGAACTCGCACCGAAGCCCGGCCCAACACGCACTAGGCTATGCAACCTCTTCCCTCCCTTTCCCCCACTGTGATGGACAGCTCATTCGAGGGACCTCGGTGCCTATGGGCGCAGTGTCAAAGTTACAGACACACGTGGTCACTGAACACAACTCTTCTGGGCATTTACGCAGCTGTAGTGTAGGAAAAGCATGATACATTTACCTATTGAGGTAGCACTTACTGCTTTCTCCTCATCTGCTGCTCTTATCAGTCTCTGACCTTTATAAACAAGAGGCATGTGAACTCGCACAGAAGCCCGGCCCCACACACACTAGGCTATGAAACCTCTTCCCGCCCTTTCCCCCACTGTGATGGACAGCTCACTCGAGGGACCTCGGCGCCTATGGGGGCCCTGGCAAAGTTACAGACAGACGGGGTCAACTCTTCTGGGCATTTACGCAGCTGTATTGTAGGAAAAGCACAATACATTTACCCAACGAGGTAGCACTTACTGATTAGCCAGTAGAAAGTACTCCAGTTGAGTATAGTAGTGCAATTGCCAAAGAATCCGCGATTTCGCTGGGAAATCCGCGAATTCGCAGATTTATTTGCAAATTCGTGAACCGCGAATTCACAAAATTTGCCCATGCTTCATTGTGTGATTCTAGACAAATAAAAGTATCCGTTACACTTCACTGGAAGGATTACTACATGGTACTGAAAGAATCACTATGGGATGGCTAGAGCACTCACAGGGTGTTTACTGGAGTGTATGGATACTAACTGGGGAATTATAGGCCTGAATCACAAGTGTGAAGTTGGTTAGACTACTACATTCATAGCGCATAGGAGTTTCAGGTACAGCGTACCGTAAAGCCTGGCTAACTGCAAGAGTACATGTACTTATGTGTCTGCAAATACATCAAGCAACAAAATGTTTCTCTCTCAAAATTCCCAAATACACACTGACTCATAGTGTGATTCTAGACAAATAACAGTATCCGTTACACTTCACTGAAAGGATTACTACATGGAACTGAAAGAGTCACTGTGAGAAGTTGGCCCGATATGCAACGTTCGCTATTCTAGCGACCGCTATGTATCGTTCCAACGACCCTTATGGTGTTTGGTTGTAAGTCAACCTATAGACCAGCTATCCTAGTAGCGTGGATACGAGCAGTCTAAGGCTAAAGACTCGAGAGGGCGCGTTAAGCTAGCTGTTTACCACACATGTACCCCTTGAACATCCAGTGAAAGGACACCACACAAGTGTTATGAAAATAAACAGTATATTTATTAAGAATCACAACAGCCCTGTACTCTTTATGAGGACAGGGTACTAAGCACAAACCAAATCTCTTTAGCAAATACTTCAAGTGCACGTTTAAACAAGTGTCCGAGGACACGGAATGGTTAAGGCAAGTCGGAAGCGAGGGACTCGGGACCCTAGAGTAAGGAGGCTATGCAGGCACCGAAATGCCGAGTTACCTAGCCACGAGGGCTGCGGCTGCACAAGTCTTACAGGCGTCGGGGTCTTCGCTGACGAGCCAGGAGCCGGAAGAAAAGGAGTTGCTGGCCGGCGACCAGTGATGAATAGTTCGTAGAGATCCAAGCCTGGATCGGAGATTGATGAAACCTGAAAGCAGAGGGGACCAAGTTCGTACTACTAGCCAGTAGTCAGAGGGTACCGGGAAGGCACCGGTTGGCCGTCACCTCGACCAGGTGAGTGGGCGCCGCTAGGCTCTGCAGTCTCACGGACCAGGAGGCGTTGTCGGCGACCCCGGTGGAGGTGCGAGCTGTCCCACGAAGGATGGCGCTGTCGGCGTCTTGAGTGGACCAGGAGGGTCCGGGGTGCTTCTCTAAAAGATGGAAGCAAGGGCCAGTCTGGAGCAACCAGACCGGCAGTGATGATTCTCGGATGTCGTCACAGAAGGACACAAGCCAGCGGCTAGTGACCAGACAACGTGCTGAGCAGCGAGCAGAAGGGCCCCACGCAGATCGTGGAGATGCTGGGAGACTGCACTTCGGTGCTGGAGCGGCTCAGGGTCGGGGCTTCTCGGACCCCAGAGCACTCACCAGAGAGTTACCTCGTTGGTCGTGCTGGTTTTTAAGAGCGTGCAGGTTCTGATGATGGCCGGTCCCTCGAGGTCTCGTCGCACCCACAGATCACAGCTGAGCTGATGACGTGGGTAGAGGTCAGAGGTGCCAGGGAAGCCGGTTCTCGTCGAGCTGGGACGTCGGATTCCTTGAGGAAGGACTTACAGCAAACCGCAGAGTTCTTAGATGGTGCCCGCTGATGCAGGGTGACTACTCCTTAGCCACAAGGGAGAAATCTTGAGAAGAGTCTTGAAGTCCTTTCGTAGAAAGTATTCTTGATTCAAAGATGATCTAATTTAGAAGGGTCCCCGCTCCGGCCTTTATCCTAAAGAAAGGGGCGGGTACATGACTAGGTCCTGCCCTAAGGGTGGGACCGGGAAGGGGGGTAGTTACACCCCTCTCCCCTGCCGGACTTTCCCCAGGCCAGGGCTGTCGCCCCTGGAACTGGTTCTAACCGGCAGATGCGTAGTGAGCACCGGGGTGCCACTCCGCAGTCACCTTCTCGCAAAAGCCCTACCTACCCAGAATACACAAACCCTGTCTGGGACGGTGCGAACACCGCCCTCGACAGGAAACCCTTTGTCCAAGCGCTCCTCGCTGGAAGGACTCCCAGCAGCAGGAGGTCAGACTCGTGTCTGTGGTGGCAGCATCCATTTTGTGGAGCTGAGGCTTTCGTTAACTTTAACCGGGGTTCACAGTTACGTACATGTCGTGTCCCTCTAGAAGGGCAGAATGCTAACCTCGTCGCCAGGGTTGGTGAGAGGGCAGCACCCCGATTCGTATGACACCTTACTCGACATGTCTTGATAACGCGACACCGAAGTTACCGATGTGGTACGCGTTATCATGGAACAGCCATTGGGTCTTTTCTCCGCAAGCTGCAACCGGCTCGGCTCGTGCCAGAACACAGTTCACACGAGCCCACGCACTCTGCCTTCAGGATTGTCAAGGCCTGCCATAGGAGTGACTGATAGGAACTCGGGTGTCCATTGTATGGTTAGATATAGAACTACTATACCTAAAGCAAAGGGTGATTACACGACTTCGCCCCAGCTGTCATGCAGCCAGTTGTGTCAAATTTAGGAGGCCAGCCAGGGGTGGCATAATACATGCTGCAGCCCCTGGCGGCCCTGAGTACACCTATGCCCTGAGTTACAGGGTCTGATAAGGTGGCCCAGTACCAATTGGTAAATGCACCTAGGGTACATATCGTAATTTAGAAAGAGAACAGCCAGGCTGTGGGTCTGATTGGCAGGCCCACAGCCAGAGAAAGTCGTAAACCAGTGAAACAAAAGCAAAAAATCTGGGTGCTCATAGGATTGCAGACCCTACTCTCCTACATGACCCCCCCCCCCCAAACGTCGGAACAACTAGCTAACCTTGACCAGGTGAGTCTTCTTGTTCTAAGTGGAAATATCTGGAGAGCCCATCGGCATTGCCATGATCAGTACCAGGTCTATGTTCCACTGTGAAGTCCATCCCCTGTAGGGAAATGGACCACCTAAGCAGTTTGGGGTTTTCACCCTTCATCTGATTTAGCCACAAGAGGGGCTTATGGTCGGTCTGAATCTTGAAGTGAGTGCCAAACAAGTATGGCCTCAGCTTCTTCAGGGCCCAAACCACAGCAAAGGCCTCCCTCTCAATAGCTGACCAATTCTTCTCTCTAGGGGTCAGCCTTCTGCTTATAAAAGCAATGGGCTGGTCTTGACCATCAAAATTCAGTTGAGAAAGAACAGCTCCCACACCCAACTCAGAAGCATCTGTTTGGACAATGAATGGTTTGGAGTAGTCCGGACTCTTGAGGATAGGCGCCGTGCACATGGCCTGCTTTAGGTCATCGAATGCTTTTTGACAGCTCGCTGTCCACTGAACCTTTTTTGGCATTTTCTTACTTGTCAGTTCATTTAATGGTGTCACGATGGAACCATAGTTCCTGACAAACTTCCTGTAGTAACCAGTCAGGCCCAAGAAAGCTCGAACCTGAGTCTGGGTGGTTGGAGGAGCCCAGTCCCTGATTGACTGTATCTTGCTCTCCAGTGGCTGAACCTGGCCTCCACCTACAAGGTGGCCCAGGTATACAACCTGTGTCTGCCCTATCTGGCACTTGGTGGCCTTGATAGTGAGACCTGCTGCTTGCAGTGCCTCTAACGTCTTCCGCAGGTGGACCAGGTGATCCTCCCAGGTGGAGCTAAAGACAGCAATATCGTCAAGATACGCCGCACAGAAGTCATCCAGCCCAGTAAGGACGTGATTCACCAACCGTTGGAAGGTGGCAGGTGCATTTTTCAGACCAAAGGGCATCACCACGAACTGATAATGCCCACCAGGGGTTGAAAATGCGGTTTTAGGCTTGGCGTCCTCAGCTAATCTGATTTGCCAATACCCAGCTGTCAGGTCAAACGTACTTAGGTAGTTGGCCGAAGCCAATCTATCGATAAGCTTGTCTGCCCTAGGTATTGGGTGGGCGTCAGTCTTAGTGACTGCATTGAGACCCCTGTAGTCTACGCAAAACCTCATCTCTCTCTTACCACCCTGGGTGTGAGGTTTCGGCACTAGAACTACGGGACTAGCCCAAGGGCTATCCGAGGGTTCAATGACTCCCAGCTCCAACATTTTCTGCACTTCACTTTTGATGCAGTCTCTAACGTGATCAGGCTGCCTGTAGATTTTACTCTTCACGGGCAAGCTGTCACCAGTGTCGACCTCATGGGTGCACCAATCGGTCTGACTGGGTGTCAGAGAAAACAGATGTCGGAACGACTGAAGAACCTGTTTACAGTCGCTCTGTTGATGTTCGGAGAGGCTGCCACAAAAGACAACACCATCTACCGAGCCATCGTCAGGATTCTGAGTGAGCAGGTCGGGGAGAGGGTCACTCTCCTCTTCCTGTCCCTCATCTAGGGCCATGAGCAAACTCATGTCCTTCCTGTCGACATATGCTTTTAGCCTGTTGACATGAAGCACCCTGTGGGGGCTCCGGGGAGTTCCCAGGTCGACCAGGTAGGTGACCTCTCCCTTTTTCTCCAGGATGGTGTGGGGCCCGGACCATTTGTCCTTGAGTGCTGCTGGGGCCACTGGCTCCAACACCCACACCTTCTGTCCGGGCTGGTAAACAGTCAAGACAGCATTTTGGTCATGCCAAGCTTTTTGGAGTTCTTGGCTGGCCTTAAGGTTTTCAGATGCCTTCTCCATGTATTCAGCCATCCGCGAGCGGAGGCCAAGCACATAGTCCACTATGTTGGTTGCAGGCTTTTTGAGAGGTCTCTCCCATCCTTCCTTCACCAAACACAGGGGTCCTCTTACAGGATGCCCGTACAAAAGTTCAAAAGGGCTGTAGCCAACCCCCTTCTGTGGGACTTCTCTGTAGGCGAACAAGAGGCAGGGGATCAGGACGTCCCATCTACGCCGAAGCTTTTCCGGTAGTCCATGAATCATCCCTTTTAGGGTCCTGTTGAATCTCTCAACAAGCCCATTGCATTGTGGATGATAGGGTGTAGTGAACTTGTAGTTGACACCACATTCCTTCCACATAGCAGTTAAGTAGCTCGACATAAAGTTTGCACCTCTGTCGGAGACGACCTCCTTAGGGAAGCCCACTCTGGAGAACACTCCAACTAGGGCTCGTGCCACAACAGGTGCTGTAGTGGTCCTAAGGGGAATAGCTTCAGGATACCTGGTGGCATGATCCACTACCACCAGTATAAACTTGTGCCCTGATGCTGTCGGTGGTTCCATGGGACCGACGATGTCGATCCCCACCCGTTCAAAGGGCACCCCCACCACAGGCATTGGTATAAGGGGGGCCTTTGTCGTGCCACCTGACTTACCACTGGCTTGGCAAGTGACACAGGAGCGGCAAAACTCCTTGGTATCTTCGTTCATGTGAGGCCAGTGAAAGTGTGAGACAAGCCTGTCCCACGTTTTCGTCTGGCCTAGGTGACCTGCTAAGGGAATCTCGTGGGCCAAGGTAAGTAGGAAACCACGCTGAGACAAGGGTACGACCAGCCTCCTGGTCATGCCAGGCTTGGGGTCTCTTGACTCAGTGTACAGGAGTCCATCTTCCCAGTATACCTTGTGGGTACCTGTGGCGTTCCCAGCAGCCTCAGCAGCAGCCTGCTGTCTGAGGGGTTCAAGAGAAGGGCAGTCTAACTGGTCCTTCCCCAGGTCCTCCCTTGAGGGTCCCCCTGAGCCCAAGAATTCAACTTGATCAAGTTCGAACTCCCTAGGCTCAGTTTCCCTCAATTCCTGTAGGTCAGCCTCCTCTGAGACTTGATCCTCGACCTGGGGCAAGGGGGAAGGCGCAGCCTTAACCCTACTGCTCTTTTTCTTGGGAGGTGTCTGGTCCGTTGTTCCAGGATCCAGCACCTGTTCAGTGGGGCATTTCCTGACCTGCGACCTAGTCACAGCGAACCAATGTGCTGGCAAACCTAACATTTCCATGTGAGTCCGGTGCTCCACTTCTGACCATTGTGACGACTCCAAATCATTGCCCAACAAACAATCCACTGGGAGGTCTGGACTAACTACAACCTTCTTTTGGCCAGTTACCCCTCCCCAGGAGAAAGCTACAATTGCCATACTGTGATTGGTAGTGACATTGCTTGCATTGGTCACCAGGAATTCTGTACCTGGCATGATCTGTCCAGGGTCCACAAAGTTAGGCGTCACCATGGTGACGCTGGCACAAGTGTCCCTATAGGCCTGAGCCATCTTTCCATTTATGAAAGGCGTCTGTCGGTATTTGCCCAAAGTATTGGGGCTTACGTCAGGGGATACGTCCGCGTCCCCTGTACTGACAAGGACAGCCTGAGTGAGTGTGCCAACTAAGTTGTCACGCCCCTCAGAACACAGGGTTAACCCTACTAAACCCTTGGGAGGCGCACTACCACTGCTGACTGTACTAGGGGGCACAGGTGCCTTAGGGGCTGCAGTGGCAGGAGTCTGCCCTCCTCCTTTCTTGGTGCACTCACTAAACCAGTGAGATTTACTTTTACAGTACTGGCACCATCTTTTGGATTGGCCTTCTTTCTTCTTTTGGGGAGCCTGACCCCCACCCTCTTTGGGTTGTTGGGGACCTGTCGAAGACTTCTGGTCATTTTGTTCCCCCTTAGAATCTTTACCCTTTTGGTCTGCTTTCTTCTGACCACCTTGATTCTGGCCCTGGTTCTGTTTAACTCTTGTACGAACCCATTGGTCTGCCTTCTTTCCCAATTCTTGGGGAGAGGTCAGATCCGAGTCGACAAGATGCTGATGCAACAACTGGTTCTGACAATTGTTTAAAATTTGTTCTCTCATCATCAAATTATACAATCCTGCGTAATCAGTAACCTTACTGCCCAGCAACCAGCCCTCAAAAGCCTTAGTGGCACAATCGACAAAATCAGACCAGTCTTGAGACTGCGTTTTCTGGGTATCCCTGAACAGCACCCTGTACTGCTCAGTGGTTAGGCCGAACCCTTCAACGAGTGTATTCTTCAAGACCTGGTAATTATTAGCGTCCTCTACCCTTGTGGTGAGGAGCTTGTCTCTTCCTTTTCCTTCAAAGGAGAGCCACAAGATAGCTGCCCACTGACTCTGGGGAACACCCTGCACAGTGCAGGCCCTCTCCAAAGCAGTAATCCATTTGTGGATGTCGTCCCCTTGTTTAAAGGGGGGCACTATCTTCCCAAGGTGCTTCGTATCGAAACTCTTTTCCCTATTACTAGGTACATTGCTGCCACCAGTGGGGACTGCCCCACTTAACTGTTGCTCTCTAGCAAAAGCAAGCTTTTCCTTGGCCAGGGCAAGTTCTTCCCTTTCGATCCTCAGATTAGCTGCCCTTTCCTTCGCTTCGTACACTCTCCTCTGAGGGGACGTCATCCCTCTTTGAGAAGAGTTGTGAGAGCCATTGGTATGAAGGGATCTGCCAGAGCCTCTTGACAGAGATCTGGCTCGTCCATTCCCCATGTTAAGCGGACCTGACAGTAGCGCCGGGGTTTCCCCAGTACCACTATCATGTTTGCTTAAGTTGGACCGTGTTAGTCTGACGACTTCTACCTGTCCCTTATCTGCCTCATCCCCAGAGAGATCCTCATCCTCATCCTCCTCCACATCCTCGTTCTCGGTTGCGAGGTGAATGAGGTCAGGATCGTCTCGGGTTCCCTCGAGGGGAGGCATGTCTCCTTCTGGATTAGAAGAGCTACGAAGTTTCTCAGCTCTCCTGGCATCATAAGTCTCCAAGAGACCAATCAGAAAGGACGTTGTGGGGTTAGACCCCTGCTGAATCTTCCTGGAGTGACACAGTCGTCTTAACTCCTTGAAGCTCAGCACAGTATATCCTGAAGGGATGACCTGTGGAGGGTCAACTGCCACAAGGGGAGACTCAGAGTTTCCTCCTTGGCCCGACATACTGTTTCTAGTGTGGTGTAAGTGATGCACCTACCTACACTATGTGTTTTCCTACTGTTCCCTTGCTAAGAGTTGTAGCCAAGGTGTGCTAAGCCTTGAGGAGCTACAACAGCTGGTTCAGTAGAACTCAGAGTATTCTAAACTTTTAGTTATATGTACTAACAGTACTTGTGCGATCTTTCAACAAGATATTCTTAGGATACGTGTGGTAAAACAACAGCAAGCTCAAATCCCACCGCTGCCACCAATGTGAGAAGTTGGCCCGATATGCAACGTTCGCTATTCTAGCGACCGCTATGTATCGTTCCAACGACCCTTATGGTGTTTGGTTGTAAGTCAACCTATAGACCAGCTATCCTAGTAGCGTGGATACGAGCAGTCTAAGGCTAAAGACTCGAGAGGGCGCGTTAAGCTAGCTGTTTACCACACATGTACCCCTTGAACATCCAGTGAAAGGACACCACACAAGTGTTATGAAAATAAACAGTATATTTATTAAGAATCACAACAGCCCTGTACTCTTTATGAGGACAGGGTACTAAGCACAAACCAAATCTCTTTAGCAAATACTTCAAGTGCACGTTTAAACAAGTGTCCGAGGACACGGAATGGTTAAGGCAAGTCGGAAGCGAGGGACTCGGGACCCTAGAGTAAGGAGGCTATGCAGGCACCGAAATGCCGAGTTACCTAGCCACGAGGGCTGCGGCTGCACAAGTCTTACAGGCGTCGGGGTCTTCGCTGACGAGCCAGGAGCCGGAAGAAAAGGAGTTGCTGGCCGGCGACCAGTGATGAATAGTTCGTAGAGATCCAAGCCTGGATCGGAGATTGATGAAACCTGAAAGCAGAGGGGACCAAGTTCGTACTACTAGCCAGTAGTCAGAGGGTACCGGGAAGGCACCGGTTGGCCGTCACCTCGACCAGGTGAGTGGGCGCCGCTAGGCTCTGCAGTCTCACGGACCAGGAGGCGTTGTCGGCGACCCCGGTGGAGGTGCGAGCTGTCCCACGAAGGATGGCGCTGTCGGCGTCTTGAGTGGACCAGGAGGGTCCGGGGTGCTTCTCTAAAAGATGGAAGCAAGGGCCAGTCTGGAGCAACCAGACCGGCAGTGATGATTCTCGGATGTCGTCACAGAAGGACACAAGCCAGCGGCTAGTGACCAGACAACGTGTGAGCAGCGAGCAGAAGGGCCCCACGCAGATCGTGGAGATGCTGGGAGACTGCACTTCGGTGCTGGAGCGGCTCAGGGTCGGGGCTTCTCGGACCCCAGAGCACTCACCAGAGAGTTACCTCGTTGGTCGTGCTGGTTTTTAAGAGCGTGCAGGTTCTGATGATGGCCGGTCCCTCGAGGTCTCGTCGCACCCACAGATCACAGCTGAGCTGATGACGTGGGTAGAGGTCAGAGGTGCCAGGGAAGCCGGTTCTCGTCGAGCTGGGCCGTCGGATTCCTTGAGGAAGGACTTACAGCAAACCGCAGAGTTCTTAGATGGTGCCCGCTGATGCAGGGTGACTACTCCTTAGCCACAAGGGAGAAATCTTGAGAAGAGTCTTGAAGTCCTTTCGTAGAAAGTATTCTTGATTCAAAGATGATCTAATTTGGAAGGGTCCCCGCTCCGGCCTTTATCCTAAAGAAAGGGGCGGGTACATGACTAGGTCCTGCCCTAAGGGTGGGACCGGGAAGGGGGGTAGTTACACCCCTCTCCCCTGCCGGACTTTCCCCAGGCCAGGGCTGTCGCCCCTGGAACTGGTTCTAACCGGCAGATGCGTAGTGAGCACCGGGGTGCCACTCCGCAGTCACCTTCTCGCAAAAGCCCTACCTACCCAGAATACACAAACCCTGTCTGGGACGGTGCGAACACCGCCCTCGACAGGAAACCCTTTGTCCAAGCGCTCCTCGCTGGAAGGACTCCCAGCAGCAGGAGGTCAGACTCGTGTCTGTGGTGGCAGCATCCATTTTGTGGAGCTGAGGCTTTCGTTAACTTTAACCAGGGTTCACAGTTACGTACATGTCGTGTCCCTCTAGAAGGGCGGAATGCTAACCTCGTCGCCAGGGTTGGTGAGAGGGCAGCACCCCGATTCGTATGACACCTTACTCGACATGTCTTGATACCGCGACACCGAAGTTACCGATGTGGTACGCGTTATCATGGAACAGCCATTGGGTCTTTTCTCCGCAAGCTGCAACCGGCTCGGCTCGTGCCAGAACACAGTTCACACGAGCCCACGCACTCTGCCTTCAGGATTGTCAAGGCCTGCCATAGGAGTGACTGATAGGAACTCGGGTGTCCATTGTATGGTTAGATATAGAACTACTATACCTAAAGCAAAGGGTGATTACACGACTTCGCCCCAGCTGTCATGCAGCCAGTTGTGTCAAATTTAGGAGGCCAGCCAGGGGTGGCATAATACATGCTGCAGCCCCTGGCGGCCCTGAGTACACCTATGCCCTGAGTTACAGGGTCTGATAAGGTGGCCCAGTACCAATTGGTAAATGCACCTAGGGTACATATCGTAATTTAGAAAGAGAACAGCCAGGCTGTGGGTCTGATTGGCAGGCCCACAGCCAGAGAAAGTCGTAAACCAGTGAAACAAAAGCAAAAAATCTGGGTGATCATAGGATTGCAGACCCTACTCTCCTACAGTCACTATGGGATTGCAAGAGCACTCTCAGGGTGTTTACTGTAGTGTATGGATACTAACTGGGGAATTGTAGTCCTGAAACACGAATGTGAAGGTGGTTGGACCACTACATACATAGTGCATAGGAGTTTCAAGCACTGAGTGCCCTAAAGCCTGGCTCACTGCATGAGTACATGTATTTATGTTTCTGCAAACACATCAACCAACTAAATCATTCTCTCTCAATTTTCCCAAATGCACACTGACTCACAGTGTGATTCTAGACAAATAACGGTATCCCTTGCACTTCACTGAAAGGATTACTACATGCTACTGAAAGAGTCACTATGGGATTACAAGAGCACTCACAGGGTGTTTACTGGAGTGTATGGATACGAACTGGGGAATTGTAGGCCTGAATCACAAGTGTGAAGGTGGTTAGACTACTACATACATAGTGGATAGGATTTTCAAGTACTGCGTACCCTAAAGCCTGGCTAACTGCAAGAGTACATGTACTTATGTGTCTGCAAACACAACAAGCAACCGAATGTTTCTCTCTCAAATTTCCCAAATACATACTGACTCATAGTGTGAATCTAGACAAATAACAGTATCCATTGCACTTCACTGAAAGGATTACTACATGTGACTGAAAGAGTCACTATGGGATTGCAAGAGCACTCACAGGGTGTTTACTGCAGTGTATGGATACTACCTGGGGAATTGTAGGCCTGAAACACAAGTGTGAAGATGGTTACACTACTACTTGCATAGTGCATAGGAGTTTCAAGCACTGCATGCCCTAAAGCCTGGCTCACTGCAAAAGTACATGTACTTATATGTTTGCAAACACATCAACCAACCAAATCATTCTCTCTCAATTTTCCCAAATGCACACTGACTCACAGTGTGATTCTAGACAAATAACAATATCCCTTGCACTTCACTGAAAGGATAACTACATGCTACTGAAAGAGTCACTATGGGTTTGCAAGAGCACTTACAGGGTGTTTACTGCAGTGTATGAATACTAACTGGGGAATTGTAGGCCTGAAACACAAGTGCGGAGATGGTTAGACTACTACTTGCATAGTGCATAGGAGTTTCAAGCACTGCATGCCCTAAAACCTACCTCACCGCATGAGTACATGTACTTATGTGTCTGCAAACACATCAAGCAACCTAATGTTTCTCTCTCAAATTTCCAAAATACACACTGACTCATAGTGTGAATCTAGACAAATAACAGTATCCATTGCACTTCACTAAAAGGATTACTACATGCTACTGAAAGAGTCACTATGGTATTGTAAGAGCACTCACAGGGTGTTTACTGGAGTGCATGGATACTAACTGGGGAATTGTATGCCTGAAACACAAGTGTGAAGGTCGTTAGACCAGTACATGCATAGAACATAGGACTTTGAACCCCTGCGTGCCCTAAAGCCTGGCTCACTGCATGAGTATATGTACTTATGTGTCTGCAAACACATCAAGCATCCATTCCACATATTTCCTTACTGCATCTTACTGTTAAAGCTAAACTCATTTTGGAAATACATAACCAATGACTATTTTCTAATTCTACCAAAATCTGAGAACACAATAGGTTTTTAATCAATTACATGTCTGCAAACACATGAAGTACCGGAATGCTTCTCTCAGAGTGATTCCTAAATTCACACAGACTCACTGTGTGTTTGTAGACAAGCTACACTATCTCTTATATTTTACCAAAACATATTTACTAGTTTACAAGACATAAGGTGACTGCACACATTGCAAAAAATGTCCTACTATACATTAGTATAGACTGCTTCTGTCAGAATTATTCCTAAATGCACACAAGACTGACTGTGGGATTCTAGACAAACAACACTATCCCTTGCATTTTACCAAAACACATTTCATAGTCTAGAAGGAGTACTGCATTTTAGTGTAGAAACTTGACTCATTTTGCAAATACATAAACAATGACTGGTTTCTAATTCTACCAAAACATGAGAACAGCACATTGAAAACACATGAAATACACAAATGCTTATCTCAGAATGGTTTCTAAATGCACACACACTCAGAATAAGATTCTAGAGAAAAAAAGTATTCCCTGCACTTTAGCAGGAGAAACACATTGGTCTGATTACAATCAAAATGCACCACATACATCCCCTCACAAACTAATAACTCACCTTTCAAATTGTTTGTACATTAAGAAGTATGCCAGTCACACACCAGATTTTTTTATATAGAATCTCGGTTCTGTACACCTCTCACTAAACCAAAGAATGGCAGAGTTTCCCTCTCATTTTCAACACATATACATCTAAACATCAAATCACATTGCTTCCCACATTAATTCAAAAGTAAACACACAT
Source organism: Lissotriton vulgaris (assembly GCF_964263255.1). NCBI lineage: Eukaryota > Metazoa > Chordata > Amphibia > Caudata > Salamandridae > Lissotriton > Lissotriton vulgaris. The sequence continues at coordinate 871,542 of NW_028250124.1, forward strand.
TTCTATTGGTTACACATTTCAACTCTTTCCAATTGACATACATTTGAACCCTACCCCCAATCTGCCTTCTGCCTGTTACCATAGAAACAGTTCATGGAACACTTAACTGAGCACACAGGTCACAAGTTCACCACACAATGTTGCTAATCAAAACAGCAAGTGTGCTTGAGTTTTTAACATATCAGCTTACCTTATGTAATGTTCCTTTCAATCAGTTTTTGTTAACCAATAAGCATCATGCTTTTAAAAAATAGAAACATGCACCCTAGTTTTCAGTGTAGAATGTTGTCAAACAATCAATCATTTCTTTTCTGTTTTCCAAACTGCATCTTATCCACCATTTTAGAAAAATCTTACTTTTCAAACTGCCATTTATTTACAGAGACCATCTGAGTGCATCCAGACCTCACGTCAAGATGCTTAGAGTGTGGATTGAGGGACACAGCTATATTTTCTGGAGCCAAAGGTATGCAGAATGCAAAGGCACTCACAAAGACCTAGGTTTGCCAAATGTAGACATTAAATGGATTGGACAGAGAGGGTTAAAGTGTTACCAATTGATGCCATTGGTTAAATCCTTTCTGCATCTCCAACCCCCTGACCTCATAATTGTGCACTGTGGTGGCAATGACCTAGTCACTTTGACTGGGGTAGGTCTGGAAATGCTTATGAAGACCACATTTGGAGAATTGATGTCACTTTTCCACCAAACTGCTTTTGTCTATTCTAACATATGCCAAAGGCAGAATTGGAACTGGTCCAATCAATTATGTCCACAGAATGAGATGCTAGGAAACATGTGAATAAATTGGTTTCTGCTTTTCTCCGAGACTATAGAATGGGGTCCATTTACCACAACAATCAGCGTTTCAATATGGATGGCATCTATAGGAGAGATGGTGTACATTTTACAGATGAGGAAAACTGAGTCTTCCTCATAAACTTCAGACTCTGCATTGGTACTTACTTGTAGGTACCAAAACTCTGTCAATAAACACAATGGCTCTTTTTAGACATAAGCTTGATGTATATCTCAATTTTTATTTTTTTTGGCTAACGCACCCAACGCGTTAGAATCGTGTATCCAACGCGTAGAAGTCGTGCACCAAACGCGCTGGAGTTGCACACCCTACAGGTTAGTAGTCATGCATCCAATGTGTGCACACCAGGGGGTCGCGCTGAGAGACGCGCTGGATGCGCGACTTCTAATTTTACAGTTAAAAAAAAGAGCCCCTATCACTAATTGTTATTATCTCCGGAGACCCCATCCCCCGGGCTTAAAAAAAACGTTGGGAACCGTGGGGGGAGCCCCAACGCCCCCACGGTCCCAGCCGGCTCCCCGCGTCCTTCGGGAGCTGGCATTGCTTTTCCACTGCTATCATGCAGCTCCCCATGTGGAAAAGCAATATGGTTTGGATTTTGAAAGAGAGAAAGCTGGTCTCCCTGCTCTCTCTTTCAAAATCCAATCCACGTTTGCTATGGGAGGGAGGGCTCCCGCCCTCCCATAGAAAACAACAGTGTCCTTGGAGTGGGCACCCCAGAACACTGCAGGAGCCGGCCCTGGGGTGTGGCGATCCCCAAGGCCCTCGAGGGCTCCAGGAGGGGGTCCACGCAGACCCCCACAATAAATAAAGCCCCAGGGGGTGGTGGTCCCCGGGGCTTGGGGGGGCCATTGAGGCTCCCACAAATTATACTGGGAGGGGCTTTTGAGCCCCTCCCAACAATTTATTTTGTAGCCCCGGGGGTTGCCGGTCCCCAGGGCTGGGGGCCCCTCTAGTCCCCCTTTAAATTGAATAATTTTAGCCCCCCCGGGGGCTAATTATAAAAGAAGCTCTGTTATACTTTTTTTTTACGGCAGGATTCGCTCACCCTGCTCGCAATTTGCGTTTAAAAAATAAATATATTCAAATTTGAGTGGGCCTGGGAGTCCTTCTGGGACCCCCTAAGCAGGTCTAGAGGGTCAGGGTATTTCTGCCCTGCCCCCTTTATATGTTTTGCACACTTATTCCACAGACTTCTTCAGCCTCGCTTCTACCGAGGCACAAAATGGCTGCCAACAGTTCCTGGTTTTGAATGTTGACAGCGACTTGACAGCCAATTAGCATTCATCGCGTGATCGAGAGGGTGCGCTCAGGGTGCGCTCGCGATGCGCTCAGGGTGCGCACAGGGAGTGCGGATCCAGTGCGACCATAGATATATATGTACATTTAAATGTAATTTTCTCAGTAACTACTGAACAGATTGACACCATTTAAGCAAAAGGCACGAGTCTGAACTGAGGACTACCTATTTGCCAAATTTGGCGTAATTCCATTCAGCAGTTCGGGCTGTAGCTGCGGCTAAAGGTCCTATGGGAAACTCTACATTACATGCAACCAGTGCACATCCACATCACCTCATAGAATGTATACCATATTGGGAGTTGTTGAGAATTAAACGAATCTGTAGTACTGAGGCACAACAAGAGAAATGTACAAGGGAAGCCTTAGAAAGATTTCGCATAAGAGGTTTCAAAACCTCCACGCTCAATCAGGCATTGAACAAGGTAAAACTTAGAACTAGGGCATCTCTGCTAGAAAGTACACCCAGCACAGCAGAATCTAATGACCCCAATGATACCCTAGGCTCATCCTTACATACAATAAACAACACCGCCAGATTTGCGATATAATCAATAGAAACTGGCCTGTGCTGCTAACGGATGCAGTGATAGCTCCTGAAATGCCCGGGAAACCCACCATTACCTACCGCAGAGGAATCTCTATGAGATCATTGATTGTACGCAGTAGCCCGGAGAATATTAAATCCCAACCCAAATCAGGTACTGCATGGTTAAAACCTAAGACAGGATTTCTTAAATGCACTACATGCAGGGCGTGCAAATTTGGTATCTCTACTACTAAATATACAACTCCCTTCAGCCCTACTGAGATTAACATCGTGGGGTCCTTCACCTGCAAAACAGAATACGCGGTGTACGTTCTGACATGTACCTGTGGCCTACAGTATGTGGGCAGCACTAAACTACAGGTAGATGTCAGAATACTTCAACATCTTAGAGCCATTGTAAACAATGATGCCTCGTACCCCGTGGCTAGACACTTCAGGGCAGTGCACAAAAATGATCTTAATTGCCTGAAATATTTTGTCATTGCAGCAATTGTGAATAACCCTAGAGGGGGTGACAAGGAAAAGGAACTGAAGAGATTAGAGTCTGGATTTATTCTAGAGCTGGACAGCAAGCATCCGAAAGGACTTAACAATACTGAAGACTTGCACAATTTCCTATATATACCTCTGTGAGACACCGGATCCACGCACATGTTAAGTTAACCTCGCTGGGGACATTGAATCTACAGCCTGATCATTCATGTCATATGTTACTGTTTGTGTGATATTTCCTGTACTTTCTGAAATCTGTTGTTTTTTTTTTAACTTACTGTAGCATAATATACACAGTCGCATTTTTGATGTGTATATCTTTTAACGGCACAAAGCACATATTTATCTTACATGCACTTTTTATCAGAACCAGCTAAAGCACTGCATTGATGATCTTATTGAATATCAATACATACGACCCTCGAACTTTAGGGATATACATCTTCCCCCTCTTGACACAGTTGTAAAATATAGAGGCACAGTAATGTGTCCTCGAACTGAATAAGGAATTTATTCCGGTACTTATGTCATGTTGTGCATCATCGTAAAAATACCTTTACAGATTTTAATTTTTATACCATTACCAGTCAATATAGATTTATATTTATGTTTATATTCTTGTATTATATATTTATATATTTATATATTTATACATCATTGCTGACTTTTAAGAATATGCTTTTAAACAAATTCTTGTATTTTCTGAAATGTTTTTAGCATGACTCGAATATCAATGAACTTTATTCGGGGTTAATGATATCTGTAAATCGGGCATCTTTTAGCACTGTATATTGCACTTTACATGTCGAATTACACTGTGTTTTTAGAAATTATAAAGTATTAATACAATGATTAATTTTATATGTAACCTAGGTCGTATTGACTTGAATGACTAGCTGGGTTAAACGTGCATAGTTTCTCTTCAATGTCTATTACCATCATGTGACTGGGGAGAGATACGTCATTCTCACAAAAAAACACACAACATACTTATAAAAATGTCGGCGGACAGCGTTTCTGTGAGTGAACAAGGGTACCAGTTACCCGAAACGCGTCTGACGGTGGTGGCAATTGAAATAAAGACCTGCTGAACCACATATTACTACGGAGTCCGTTTCCCGTTTTTTCTGTGACGAGCCCGGCTGGGAGCGCTGAAAGAAGGGCGGGAGATTTCAAAAAGGATATATATATATATTTATATATATATATATATATATATGAAGAGAAATCTCCTCTCGAAGAAAGGAGCGGGAGCCTCAGAGGGGATTAACAGGGCAACACCTTTTATTCGAGTAGAAATGGCGAATGCATTTCGGCCGGATCGGCCTTCGTCAGCGCCTGCAGTGTCAGTAAAAGGAAGTCCCAGAAGTCCATCAGTTAAAATACATCCCACCGCACACCGATAGGTGCAAATGATCGGCTCCGCCCCTCAAGTGAAATTTGCAGCCGGTCCGGGAAATCCACGGACTACAGGACCCAGGATGCAGTGGTTGTTCCCAGGTAAGTGTGGCTGAGGGGCGTTGGTGCAAATGTCCAGAATAGCGAGGGTTGGGATAAACTCAGGACAAGACACGCACAAGAAGTTCAAGGTGCAGCCTCGCGTCCCCACCCCACAGACCGGAGTCCAAAACGCAGAGTTGCAGGGGCGGGAGAACAATGCAACCCACCCGGCAGAGGCAAGATGCCTCATTAAGCCGCATCAGTACACTTGGACATCCGGCGGGCTTGGAGAAATCCACTAACGTGAAGAAACAGGAACAGCCGGAACTGGAACCATATATATATATATATATATATATATATATATATATATATATATATATATATATATATAAATATATATATACCTACCTATGGTGTGAAACCATAGGTTTCACACCAGTAATAGTTAGCTGGAAATTTTACTGACATAAAACCATTGAAATTCCCACGTTATAGTTAGTTGAACTCACTATAACTTGCGCGCCTGCAATGCACTGCTGATGACGTCACATATTACATCACTCATGACATGGTCAGTGACATCACTCATGACATCACTGATGACACCATGCTTGTGACAGAGTGACAGACTTCCTTTCAGTGTAATGTAACCCTTGAAACACATATTGAAAAAATAGAAACTAAAATTTTCAAAAAAAAGAAGATACCCATACCAGTTACAACAACCAATTCAGTAATTCCACCATCTATATACACATCCACTCATTCACCAACAGTTCTATATAGTCACTCATACATATACTCACTCATCATATGTAGTGATACATCTATACATCCTGTTATACACCGACAGTCATCCAAAAGTTACTCACACACATACTCACACATGCAAATAAACTATTAAACATCCATTTACTTCCATATACAGCTATACACACACTACCACCTTACTTCTAAGGAAACTTACACATACTTACTCTCTTAAACAATCATTTATAGAAACACATACTTATTTAAACAAGAACTCTTTCAATCTCTCACTCTCACATATACTCACTTAGATACATCAATACTCACATGTACTAGATTAAAACATATGTAGTTACTGAAAAAGACACTAGTGAGTCATTCACTCACTAACACACACATATACACACTCATCCACCCATACAGTCCTGTACATATGCTGTCTTCAAAACACATACAAACAGTGAGTCAGACATTAATGCATCTATGTGCTAAGTAACACCCCCACCAAACCATACAGACACTCATACTGATACTAAAAAAACATCTAATAACCCAATAACCCATATACATACACATGTAGCTACTCACCAACCCATGCTGCCACTTATACACAAGGTGAAACACTGATACAAACATTTAAATATTTAAACAATTCTCGCTAATATATGTATTCACTAAGATACACTTAATAAGCCAGTTAACCAATCAATTAAAAAAAAAACATCCATTAAGATACTTATTTAAACATTTACTCTTCCATCGACCTTTAGATATACATATATAAAACATATTTATTTTTCAGAATGACACACATTCGCTTGATGATGTCATCAGTGATGTCATTTGAGATGTCATCAGTGATGTCATGAGTGATGTCACTGACCATGTCATGAGTGATGTAATATGTGACGTCATCAGCAGTGCATTGCAGGCGCGCAAGTTATAGTGAGTCCAACTAACTATAACGTGGGAATTTCAATGGTTTTATGTCAGTAAAATTTCCAGCTAACTATAACTGGTGTCAAACCTATGGTTTTTTCAGTGAATTTATTAGGTTTTTTAAATGCTAATTCCTAACTATAACTGGTGTGAAACCTATGGTTTTTTCAGTGAATATATATATATATATATATATATATATATATTATATATTACCTACTGGCGGTCTCCAGTAGGTATATATAGTTAGGACCTAGTTACCATAGGAAATCCCAAACATTCTATTTGGAATAACTTTGGCGCCGATTGAGGAATCTGCATGTAATTTTCCCTAAAATTGCTTCGCTCCGCTCCGCTCTTTCCCTGAAAGTGTCGGGGGGATTCGTCAAGCGGGGGCCGAGAAAAAAGGGCGGTCCCAAAACGTGTTTTCCCCATGTTAATTTCCATAGGGACCTTTAGACACGGCTACAGCCCAAACGGCTGAATGGAATTACACCAAACTTGGCAAAATGGTAGAGACTGGTATGCAGATGTGCCTTTGCTATATTTGGTGAAAAATCCCTCCAGTAGTTCTTGAGGAAATTGAATTTGACATTTTTCAAATGGCATTTTCTATGGGACCTTTAGACACGGCTACAGCCCGAACGGCTGAAAAGAATTACACCAAACTTGGCAAAATGGTAGGGACAGGTATGCAGTAGTGCCTTTTCTATATTTGGTGAAAATCCCTCCAGTAGTTGTTGAGAAAATTGAATTTGAGCCAATTATATATCTATATGCGCTCAACATTCTATTGGGAATAGCTTTGGCGCCGATTGAGGACTCTGTGTGTAATTTTCCAGAATTTTGACCAGCTCCGCTCCTTCCCTGAAAGTTTCGGGGGATTCGTCAAGGGGGGCCGAAAGGGAGGTCCCAAAACGTGTTTTCCCCATGTTAATTTCCATAGGGACCTTTAGACATGGCTACAGCCCGAACGGCTGAACGGAATTACACCAAACTTGGCAAAATGGTAGGGACAGGTATGCAGTAGTGCCTTTTCTATATTTGGTGAAAATCCCTTCAGTAGTTATTGAGAAAATTTAATTTGAGCAAATTATATATCTATATGCGCTCACCGAACGCGCACCGTACGCGTACGGTATGCGTACCTTACGCGTACGTGCACGTACCCTTACGTGCGCGAGCGAGTTTCTGATTGGCTGGCAGTCGACTGTCAACATTCCAAACTGTCCAAACCAGGAAGTGTTGGCCACCATCTTGTTTTTCAGGAGAAGTGAGGCACAAGAGAGCCCAAAACAAGAGTGGAAAACACGAAAAGGGGGCAGGGTAGAGACCCCCCAACGCTCTAGCCCTTCTCAGGGGGTCCCAAAAGGACCCCCAAGGGCAAAAAAAAAAAAGAATTCAAAATAATTGCGGGGTACGCGCTCCGAACGCATACGGCACGCGTACCGTGCGCGTACCCCGCCATTTTTGGCACTTGGTGGTCCTTCTGGGACCCCCTGAGAAGGGCTAGGGGGTCAGGGGGTCTCAACCCTTCCCCCTTTTCACGTTTTCCACTCTTGTTTTGTGCTCTCTTGTGCCTCACTTCTCCTGAGAAACAAGATGGCTGCTCATGTGGTCCCAGAAGGATAATAACATATATAAACGTTATCGGCTAATAGAATTAGCATTTACAAAACCTTTGAAATTTATTGAAAAAAAATATAGGTTTCACGCCTGATATAGTTAGGAATTAGCATTTAAAAAATCTTGCAAATTCACTGAAAAAACCATAGGTTTCAAACCTTATATAGTTAGGAATTAGCATTTAAAACACCTTGCAAATTCACTTAAAAAACCATAGGTTTCAGGCCTTATATAGTTAGGAATTAGCATTTAAAAAACCTTGCAAATTCACTTAAAAAACCATAGGTTTCAGGCCTTATATAGTTAGGAATTAGCATTTAAAAAACCATTGAAATTGCTCCTATATAGTTAGTTGTACTAACTATATTTCGCGCACCCGCAATCCACTGTTGATGATGTCACATATTACATCATTCATGACATGGTCAGTGACATCACTGATGACATCACTGATGACATCTCAAATGACATCACTGATGACATCACTGATGACATCTCATTTGACATCACTGATTACATCACTGATGATATCATTCATGTGATAATACGATGCACCTCCTCACACTCTAATATAACCTTTGATACACCCATTGTTAAATACAAACTACCATTCTTGAAACCACACCAATACCAGTTACTACATACGCACTCACTGATTCCTAGGTCTACACACACATTCACTCATTCACCCATAGAATCCCTCATACATACAGTCACTCATTAATACAACACTATCATATGCACTCATACACCTATACAGACACTCACACACTGCCACTCATCCATGGAGTTACTCACACACCTAGTCAGTCATGCAAAGAATCAATCACACTTCCATTTCCTCAACTATACAGTTATACACACAACACCTTACTTATTCAAGCATATACTAACATATACTTACTCTCTTATACAATCACTGATACAAGTACACAATGATCCATACAGCCACTCTCACATTCACTGGTTCTCATGTATAGTCATTTATATATGCCAACTCTCACATGCACTGAGTTTTACATATGTACTTACTTGGACATGTAGCACTGAGATATCCATTCACTCACCAACACACCCATACACACAGTCAACCGCCCATATAGCTGTTTCCACATGCACTCTTGAACTCATACACCTAGTGAATCAACTGCTCACACATCTATGCACAGAGTCACACACCTCCCAGCCACCCACACATACAGTCTCCCATTCAAATACTTGGGCAACCAATCAATAACCCATATAGCCACTCATATAGCTACTGATCAACACATGCAGCAGCTTACAGAACAACAGACATACTGATGCACACATTCAGACAGTTTAGTCACTTACCCATGCATTTAGTAAGACACATTTAATCACTCACTCATACAGTCAGTCACGCACCTACTAAATCCTTCATCCAGACACTTATACATCCACTCATTCTTCAATATGTAAAACATATTAAAACTTTACAGAAACACACAGTCACTGGATGATGTCATCAGTGATGTCATTTGAGATGTCATCAGTGATGTCATCAGCGATGTCACTGACCAAGTCATGAATGATGTAATATGTGACATCATCGGCAGTGGATTGCGGGTGCAAGAAATATAGTTAGTACAATTAACTATATAAGAGCAATTTCAATGGTTCTTTAAATGCTAATTCCTAACTATATAAGGCCTGAAACCTATGGTTTTTTAGTGAATATATATATACATATAGATATACAAGATGTTTTAGGTAATACAGTAAAACTTTCTAAAACGTCTTGGTGCTAAAAGTCCATGGATACCTTCAAAGAGCAGAAACAAAAAGTAGCACACTAATGCTTTGGGCACGTTTTTCCTTTGTCCTAACGCTCCTGTTAAAAAACTGACAACTCTAAAGCAAATCAGAGGTGTAGACAGCATTTGCAAGCATATCAGGGCTGGCTTCACTTGTGCAAATTTACAGTGGCTTAACAGTGGAAGAATACATTATTTTTGCAGGTTATAGAAAAAAGTCACAAAAAAAGATTAAATGTATAAAATCTTGTTATGAAAAATGATTACAGGAACAAGGCTTTAAAGTACCTGGCGTTGAGCAACCCTCAGGGACAGATAAACACCAGAGAATAAAATTAAACCTAAACCTGGTTAAAAGAGAGCAACGATGTCCCTGAACTCAATATTAAATATTGTCTTATTGGGGCCCTAGTGAGTTCCCTGTTTTCTCTTTCTGCCATCCTCGGGCTAAGAAGAGTGATTTTATATCTCTCAGCTCACTGGGGAGCATCCGTCTATGATGTGTAAACAGCTCGGAAGGCCTTGGATCTTTAACTGCTCTAAGACGCATCCCAACCATGGAATATCAAGGGTCCATCAAGCTTCATATAGTCCTCTTCGACAAACTGATTCAACGTAGGAGTGGGGTGCGACCACATTTTCAACCATGGCGTTACTGGGGCCATAGCAATAGGATCAGAGATGTAACCCTGCCCAAGGTCCTCATGTACCATAAAGGACGGGATACAAGGGGGTACTACTAGGCGTCTGCAGAGGAATTTTTTCCTGAAGTTTTGAAGTTCACCAACCTCTTTCTAGCCCCATTGGTTCCAGAGTATCTTGACCTGGCACAGAAGAAATGAAGAGAGAACATGGAGTGTAGAACCCCGACTTACTGGCATAGGTTCTGCACCTCCCCAGCGCTATAATCTTATCGTGTGGCCCTAAGAGAGCTAATGATCCCATGGAAGGCTATGACAATCCCAGGGCTCAAATGCTTGAAACATCTGCTGGGTAGACTGGGGTTGGAGGAATTTTGGTTGAACCCTGAAGATTTGGCTCTAGTCTCCAAAGCCAGTTTAAAGAGCATATATTGGGAAGCCTTGGCAGCTTCAAGGGTCACCGGAAGTATAGTTAATCTGACTGGGGAATCTCTGGACCATAAACCTCTTCCATGCTATGAGTCTACCATAGATGAAATAGTGATGATGAAAGGACGTAAACTGTATATTCACTTTAAATCTAAATCTTTACCAACTAAGGTTTTCTGCAGTAAGTGGTCAGAAGCAGCAGGTAAAGATGACTCTTGTCCATCATACTCAGGAGCTTCGGAATAATTATATATTTTTCATCTGTCCACCTTTCACTATCCAGAGAAACAAATGGGCACTGCCCGTCTGTAGATCCTTGGGAACCAGAAGCCACTTGGAGGCTTTCAGAATATTAAGCACAGATACAACACGAGATATGGTGTTTGCTGTTTCAAAATGTGTATGGTCCGTTTGGGTCTGGCGCTCTAAGTGCCTAGGAGAAAATGGTTAAGACCCTCCCTTTATATATGGGGTGTGATATCATTTTGCCCCTTTGTCTCTGATTCTACAATTTAATCTTGTGGTGTCTGATGATTCTTACTTTGTATACAGGATTTATTTAATTGGATTTTTACTCCATACACTTTTAATATATTCTATCAGCTATATTGTCTAGAGGTGCTAAAATACCTCTTTTAGAAGAGGAGGTTGATTGCAATATTATAATTGAAATAGCTTGGGTTAGCATTTTATATTTCACACATATGGCTTGTTCAAAACCTTGTATACTTTTTAAAAATAGTGATGATCTGCTTATAGACCTATTATTATTTTTTTTTATTTTGCAAATAGTATTTTATATATAAAGCATGCACTTTCAAATACCTGGTCAAAAAGTGTTCATTGTATACGAGCTGTTGGAGGGGTTGGTCCCAGAAAGTGCCTGTATTGGGGTGGGGGGGTTTATTTTAAAAGTTTCTATGTGAGTGTGTTTATTTGTATTCATATGATATTTGTTTGAACAACGTTTGTCGCCTTTATGATCCTCGCAATAGGAATAAAGCTCTTTCACTTCAGTTAATCAGCAGATGCCTATCGATACCCCAGTGACCACCAACTCCGTGACATTACACAGCACTGAATCCGCCCTCATCATCGTCACAGATGATATCTGCATGATCCAGGACAATGGGGACAAGCCGCCCCCATCCTCCTGAACCTCTCCACAGCAGTCAACACCATCTCCCACCCCAACCCATCCTCATCCAAAGCCTGCACAGCATTTGATTTCAAGGACCGCAATCTGCTGATCTGCTCCTTCCTGACTGGAAGGACCCAGCCAGTCAGCCAGGCACTCTTCACACCGAACGCCACATGCTAATCTGCAGAGTCCAGCAAGGATCTCCCTGCGTCCAACCCTCTACAACACGTACATGAGCCCCCTTGCGAGCAGCATCCACTCTTACAACGTCAACATCCTCCCCCACACAAACGACACATGACTAGTTCTCTCCCTCATGGACAGCCCAGCATCCGTAACGATGCTTGCAAGAACGAAATCCTCGACTGAATTTTCCAAGCGGAAGGGTCAGTTGTGAAAGGACCAAATCTATCTGGAACACCAGAAACTCCACGTGCTGAGAGGGAATCAGAAGAGACGTCTGGGCATTGACGACCCCCAGCTCCTGTGGGAGCCTGATCATTCAGTCATGATGCGTCAGCTCTGTCTGACAGTCTTGCGCCATAAGAATGAGGTTGTCCCAGTAACAGGGCGTTACGGGGGAGCTCACAGGTGTAGGAAGGGAGAGTGTTTTGTGGTGATGTTGGTTTGGCTTTACCATGCAATACTCTCACAAACCCCAAAGGTGGTCCTTCGATTCACACTAATACATCCTTAGCTCAGTCCTGGTAGAGCGGCAAAGCGCAGCCAGGCTTTATTAGAGGAACATGTGTTAAGAATTTCAGAGCACCATCATGGACGATAAGTAATTGACACAAATCGAAAGAAATCCTACACCAATTTATAAAAATAAAGCAGACTCTTATTTTAATTTAGGCACCACAACAAACAGAATCAGATACATATAACCGAAGTTATGGATTTTAGAATAATAGGAAGTCAGTGCAAAATAATACAGTTAAAATGTCCATTGTGGTCAATGGTAAAAATGACAAGTGACAGTCGGTCCCTGTAGGAACATGGAGTTCTGTTGCTGTAACCCCCCGCCCCCACTAATTTTAGCCAGACCACTGATGCACTTTGACTTGATATCCCCTGGGTCCCTGCCAATCATGTTCCCAGGGCCTGAGCTCTTTCCCCAAAACTAACCCAATTGGCATCTCTGCCCACAGGTCAGCCCCTGGTGAATAATACCACAGGTACCCAGGGAACTGTGACCAGGGAAGACCTCTAAGGGCTGCAACACTTATTGCGCCACCCTTAGAGGCCCTGTGCCCTGACACACACACACTGCCTTTGCAGGCTGAGCGTCTTGGTCCAAAACAAAGTGAAGAGTCAACATGGCACACATCCCTGTGTGCCATGCCGACAACCCACTGCCCTGGCATAGGTCAGCCACCCCTCTAGCTGGGTGCCCTATACCAGTGGCAAGGGTACAGGTGCATGGGCCCTACAGTCTTAAGAGTATATGGTGCTAGGAGTTTGTCATTACGAGCTCCACAGCTCCATAATGGCTACCCTGAAAACTGAAAAGTTTGGTACCAAACTTCTCAGCACATTAAACCCACACTGATGCCAGTGTGGGATTTAATGTAACATGCACAACAGAGGGCATCTTAGAGCTGCCCCCTGAAAGTCAACCAACTTCTAGTGTCCCGACTGAGTGGCTGCTTAGGCTGCCATCAACAGACATGTTTCTGGACCCCTGGTTCGAGAGCCTACTGATCTCGGGGGCCTGCAACAATGTACATCCTGGGACGAGGTGCCGAGCCTCCTCCCCCAGGATGGGCAGGGTGCATGAAGGGGAAGCTTCAAAGGCTTGCCACCTTTGTGAGCTTCCCCGGACCACTTGCTGCTTTCAGCAACTGGTCCCCACTGGTTCTGCCCCCCACTTTGAGCCGGAGAACTGGCAGGAAAAACAAGTGAGGGAGAGAGGTGTGCCCGCCTCTGCCAACTCCACCCCTCAGGTGGGGAGGCGAGGTGAAGCACGTCTCCGAGTCCAGGCCATCTTGAGGATGGGGGACCCAATGAATCAGAGACAGGCTCCTGCCCCCCTCCCACTGAAGGGTGGCACAATAGGGGGTGTACCCACCCCAGGGAAGGGACCCATTGGTCCCAGCCCTCTACCAACCTGTACCACCTCTAAATCTAGTATTTAGGGGGCACCCTGAACCTTGCTTCCTCAGATCCAGAAACAACAAGAAGGAAGATAAGAAGAAAAACCGAAGAACCATGCAGAGCTAACAAGAGGACGACACCCACTGACTTGGCCCCAGCCCTACCGACCTGTCTTCCCTCAAACCTGCTTTTGCGAAATCCTGGTGTGTCCGGCAGCCAGCAACCTCGAAAACCCCGGAGGACCTGCCTGCCTTCCCTTCCAAAGACTGCTTCTCCCGTGAACACCAGATTTTTTCAACTGCAACGTCTGGCAGCAGCCAGGAACAGCAAATCCGCCTTACTCTGCACCCGCCACCCACGGCCCGAGCTTGAGTGGGCAAACACCACGAGGAGGTCACCACAGCAATCCTGAACCGGGTTCCAGTGACCCCTGACCTACCTCAAACCTCCTGCTGACGCCTGCAGTCTAAATCACTAATGACCCCCAACCGCGACCAGAGCAGGTAAGAAGATCCGACCCCAAAAGGCACCCGAAGCCCCAAGGCCTTGGGTGCCCAAACCAACAGTGCCTAACCAACCCCGAACTTCCCAACTTACCTCTTGAAGTGGTGGTCGCAGCCAGAAGTCCTTTGTCTCCCTGCCTGCAGTGCTTTTGCAAACCGGAGGTTCTCCATTGGAAACAACAGGGCGCCCGATGTCGAAACAGCACTCTGCACCCGGACGCCTCAGTGTCGCTGAGGGTGCACCTTTTGTGCTATGTTGTTTTCCGATCTGCCCTGACCTAAACCCTGGGAGCTTTGCTCCCACAACCCAGTAGCCTGCTCGTTAGCAGCCACCAACCGGAGGCCCCCTTTCCCCCATTGGATAACATTGGGCCTCAGCACTCTGCACTCGGCCACCCTAGTGCTGCTGAGAGTGTAACAAGAGTACATCACTGACCCTGGGGGACCCCTGAGTCTAACTCCAGAACCATAACTCCCACAGTCGATAACTTACCTTTGAACGGATAACTTGTTTTTCCTCCATAGGGTAACATTGAGAATTTTCTCCTAAAAATGTTTGTAAGTAAGGAGTTTTGAAGTCTAAAAATATTCTTTGAAAATTGCACAAATAACCAAAACGTATTTACTTACCTAGAAAATTGGTGTGGGAGCACACTGCTTCACCTCTCAGCAAGGTCGCCCCTAAGCATCATGCTAGATGCAGTCCGACAAGCGAGTACACTTGCAAAGTCTTCAGAGTGTTTCACCAGGTGGGTGCAGATTAGTGCTGGCCATCTCTGGACACGTGTTTCTAGATTATTATCTGTCATCAGCAGAGATTAGGCATTATTTGGGGTTGCTGAGCAGGCTGCCGTATCCTTGGAACGTAGTATCTCTCCAGGCGAAGAAGGATACATCGCGGAATACTAAACTACACTGACCATAGTCCTTAGGGGCGATCCCGCTGGTGAGTGAGTGGTGTGCGACCCCACCCGCTTTTGAAATGTTTAAAGCTCCCTCGAGCTGTCGGGCTGACGAGCCTGGGACCCCGCACCTGCGCGCCTGTGTGGTACTAGACCTGGCAATATTTGGCAGCCACCGGCAACCCCAGAAGATAAGAAGATGGCCTATTCCCTGCTGATGAGGGGTAAATACCCCGAAACACGTGTCCAGGGATGGCGAAGAAGGATACATCGCGGAATACTAAACTACACTGACCATAGTCCTTAGGGGCGATCCCGCTTGTGAGTGAGTGGTGTGCGACCCCACCCCCTTTTGAAATGTTTAAAGCTCCCTCGAGCTGTCGGGCTGACGAGCCTGGGACCCCACACCCGCGCGCCCGTGTGGTACTAGACCTGGCAATATTTGGCAGCCACCGGCAACCCCAGAAGATAAGAAGATGGCCTATTCCCTGCTGATGAGGGGTAAATACCCCGAAACACGTGTCCAGGGATGGCGAAGAAGGATACATCGCGGAATACTAAACTACACTGACCATAGTCCTTAGGGGCGATCCCGCTGGTGAGTGAGTGGTGTGCGACCCCACCCCCTTTTGAAGTATTTACTTACCTGTTTGCAGGAAGTGTCCCAGTGCTGAATCTAGGTATCCAGCACTGAGTTAGAAAAGTAACGTAAAAAGTAATTTACCTGTAATTTTACTGAAAAAGCCTATTCATTTATTTTTATTTTTTATTTTTTTTTATTTGTCAGAGCCAGTAAATACAGGAGTCAAAATACATTGATACGGCATGGTAAACAAGCACAATCGTATATGATACATTCTAACATTTTTAGAGAGGTAGTGAGAGAGAAAAAAAAACCTCTCCATGACAACTATTATTACTCAAACAGGCAGACATATTTAAGTAGTTCATCATATCACTGAGCCAATCACCCTCCACCAGTTAGTGAAGGGCTGCCAAATCGCCTTGCCACGCATAGCGGATTTTAGCCCTCTGGTAGCAAAGATGCCACTTTACTGGTTGAAGACACCAAGGAAACGGGCTAACCACATTTGAAAGCTGGGTGGATCTGAATCTTTCCACCGTGCGGCTAGTATTATCCGGAGAACTGCAGAGCCTATAAAGAGCATTGCCTCTTCATCTCTATTCAAATTCAAATCATCTTTATTCGATTTTCATAATTCGTAGAAAACCATAAAAGAACACGTTAAACATATTTACAATAAAAGGATCTTTGAAGAGATACATGATTTGACAAAGCATTAAATAAAACAACAATTAATTAAAATTAAGATTGGGACGGTGGTTTGCACAAAATTTTAGGAAACAGGCAATAAGTTTAGCATATAATTCATTCTCTAGCATTTGTAATGCTAAAAAGGCTGGGCGGCAAGTGCGAAGTCCCATTATTTTCAATATTGGGGTGATCCAACGTCTACGTGGAATTTCATAAAACTTATGAATATGAATTGAGGATTTCGGGGAATTTGAATCACACGGACATGGTTGTAAATTTCTAGTCCAGTCATTCTGCTTTGGGAATGAAATCAGCCGATGGAAAATTTCTAATCTAAATCGTATAAGTAAACACCAGTAAAAACTTTTCAAATTGATTTAGGTTATATTTTAAACATGGTTGAATCAGAAAAGTGGTTTGAATAGTCAACAAATGGTATTATTATTATTATTAAGTGTGTTTTGTATAGCGCACAGCTACCCCAACGGGGTGTCCCGGCGCTTCTGCAGGTTTGCTGAATCTTATACCAGTAATTTTAACAGAAAAGAAAAGTTTTCAACGCTTTTCGGAAAGGCAACTCCTCCTGAATCATCCAGATGGAAATGGGGAGTTTGTTCCATTGGGCAGAGGCACAAACCTGGAAGGTTTTTCCCCCCGAACGTACTTTTTTAAATCTGGGGATAGACAGCAAAGCTTTAGAGCTAGATCGAAGGGTTCTGGCATTACTATAGGGGCGAAGACAGGAGGAAAGATATGCAAAGCCCTTTCCCTTGATCGCACGATGGGTAAGGGAAAGGGCTTTGAATTCCGCCCTTTTTTGAATTGGTAACCATTGTAGCTTACATCGATGTGGCGAAATGTGCTCTCGTAGTGAGATGCCACACACCAGCCGGACTGCAGCATTCTGGACTGTCTGTAGTCGATGGCAAAGACCAGTAGCGAGCCCGAGATACAGACCATTGGCATAATCAAGATGGGATGTTATTAATGCTTTACGACGATTTTCCTGGGGTTGCTAGGAAGGAAGTTGATAAACTTTTTAACCATCCGAATTTTTGAAAAGCATGCAGCAGACACCGTCTGAACTTGATTATGAAAAGAAAGGTTAGAATCCCATCTAACGCCCAGGTTTTTTACTGAATCCTTGGGGGAAGGGGGGCATGCTCAGGTCGAGAGGCCACCAGAGGTTTGAGTCCAACAGAGAGGATTGGTGGAAGAAGAGAACCTCGGTTTTTCCAGCATTCAAGCGCAGAAAATTATTGTCCATCCATCGGGCGATGATACGGAGGCAATCTTTTAATGGGTCGAACGTAGTATGAGTAGGAGTGTCATAGGAGAATAAAAGCTGAATATCATCAGCATACGAGGTTGCCATAATTCCTGACTGAGCAATGAACTCAGCCAGGGGGGAGAAATAAACATTAAATAAAAGATGGCTCAGTGAGGAGCCCTGAGGGACTCCCCACTTTAGCGGACGACTGTCAGAGGTATAGGGGGGAGTAAATACTGCCTGTGTCTGATTAGACAAGCATTTACAATGCAATGGTCTCGGCATCATTAAAGGTGGAGCTATTGGCATTGCTCATGACATTTCTTTTTTTTCTTTAAATCATAAATAGATGGCATTGTCATTTACATTGCCAATACACAGCACTCTGCACTCAACAGCACACACCACTCTGCACTCAACAGCACACACCACTCTGCACTCAACAGCACACACCACTCTGCACCTGCACTCACTGCTCTGCACACTCACTCTGCACTCACTACTCTGCATTCCGCACT
The DNA here is from genome assembly GCF_964263255.1 of Lissotriton vulgaris. Taxonomy (NCBI): domain Eukaryota; kingdom Metazoa; phylum Chordata; class Amphibia; order Caudata; family Salamandridae; genus Lissotriton; species Lissotriton vulgaris. The sequence goes on from NW_028250124.1 coordinate 890,017, forward strand.
CACTACTCTGCATTCCGCACTCACTACTCACTACTCTGCATTCCGCACTCACTACTCACTACTCTGCATTCCGCACTCACTACTCACTACTTTGCATTCCGCACTCACTACTCACTACTCTGCACTCACTACTCTGCACTCACTACTCTGCACTCACTACTCTGCACTCACTACTCTGCAATCTGCACTCACTACTCTGCAATCTGCACTCACTATTCACTACTCTGCACTCACTATTCACTACTCTGCACTCACTACTCACTACTCTGCACTCACTACTCACTACTCACTACTCTGCACTCACTACTCTGCACTCACTACTCTGCACTCACTACTCACTACTCTGCACTCACTACTCTGCACTCACGCCTCACTACTCTGCACTCACTACTCTGCACTCACTACTCTGCACTCACTACTCTGCACTCACTACTCACTACTCTGCACTCACTACTCACTACTCTGCACTCACTACTCACTACTCTGCACTCACTACTCACTACTCTGCACTCACTACTCACTACTTTGCACTCACTACTCTGCACTCACTACTCTGCACTCACTACTCTGCACTCACTACTCTGCACTCACTACTCTGCACTCACTACTCACTACTCTGCACTCACTACTCTGCACTCACTACTCTGCACTCACTACTCTGCACTCACTACTCTGCACTCACTACTCACTACTCTGCACTCACTACTCACTACTCTGCACTCACTACTCACTACTCTGCACTCACTACTCTGAACTCACTACTCACTACTTTGCACTCACTACTCACTACTTTGCACTCACTACTCTGCACTCACTACTCACTACTCTGCACTCACTACTCACTACTCTGCACTCACTACTCACTACTCTGCACTCACTACTCTGAACTCACTACTCACTACTCTGAACTCACTACTCACTACTTTGCACTCACTACTCACTACTCTGCACTCACTACTCACTACTCTGCACTCACTACTCACTACTCTGCACTCACTACTCACTACTCTGCACTCACTACTCTGCACTCACTACTCACTACTCTGCACTCACTACTCTGAACTCACTACTCTGCACTCACTACTCTGCACTCACTACTCTGCACTCACTACTCTGCACTCACTACTCTGCACTCACTACTCTGCACTCACTACTCACTACTCTGCACTCACTACTCTGCACTCACTACTCTGCACTCACTACTCTGCACTCACTACTCACTACTCTGCACTCACTACTCACTACTCTGCACTCACTACTCACTACTCTGCACTCACTACTCACTACTCTGCACTCACTACTCTGCACTCACTACTCACTACTCTGCACTCACTACTCTGCACTCACTACTTTGCACTCACTACTCACTACTTTGCACTCACTACTCACTACTCTGCACTCACTACTCACTACTTTGCACTCACTACTTTGCACTCACTACTCTGCACTCACTACTCTGCACTCACTACTCTGCACTCACTACTCTGCACTCACTACTTTGCACTCACTACTCACTACTCTGCACTCACTACTCTGCACTCACTACTCACTACTCTGCACTCACTACTCTGCACTCACTACTCTGCACTCACTACTCACTACTCTGCACTCACTACTCACTACTCTGCACTCACTACTCACTACTCTGCACTCACTACTCTGCACTCACTACTCTGCACTCACTACTCTGCACTCACTACTCTGCACTCACTACTCTGCACTCACTACTCACTACTCTGCACTCACTACTCTGCACTCACTACTCACTAATCTGCACTCACTACTCACTACTCTGCACTCACTACTCACTACTCTGCACTCACTACTCTGCACTCACTACTCACTACTCTGCACTCACTACTCTGCACTCACTACTCACTACTCTGCACTCACTACTCTGCACTCACTACTCACTACTTTGCACTCACTACTCTGCACTCACTACTCTGCACTCACTACTCACTACTCTGCACTCACTACTCACTACTCTGCACTCACTACTCACTACTCTGCACTCACTACTCTGCACTCGCTACTCACTACTCTGCACTCACTACTCACTACTCTGCACTCACTACTCACTACTCTGCACTCACTACTCTGCACTCACTACTCTGCACTCACTACTCTGCACTCACTACTCACTACTCACTGCTCTGCACTCACTACTCACTACTCACTGCTCTGCACTCACTACTCACTACTCTGCACTCACTACTCTGCACTCACTACTCACTACTCTGCACTCACTACTCTGCACTCACTACTCACTACTCTGCACTCACTACTCTACTCTGCACTCACTACTCTACTCTGCACTCACTCTACTATGCACTCACTACTCTACTCTGCACTCACTACTCTACTTTGCACTCACTACTCACTACTCTGCACTCACTACTCACTACTCTGCACTCACTACTCTGCACTCACTACTCTACTCTGAACTCACTACTCTACTCTGCACTCACTACTCTACTCTGCACTCACTACTCACTACTCTGCACTCACTACTCTGAACTCACTACTCACTACTCTGCACTCACCACTCTGAACTCACTACTCACTACTCTGCACTCACTACTCTGCACTCACTACTCACTACTCTGCACTCACTACTCTGCACTCACTACTCACTACTCTGCACTCACTACTCTACTCTGCACTCACTACTCTACTCTGCACTCACTACTCTACTCTGCACTCACTACTCTACTCTGCACTCACTACTCTACTCTGCACTCACTACTCACTACTCTGCACTCACTACTCTGAACTCACTACTCTGCACTCACTACTCTGCACTCACTACTCTGCACTCACTACTCTGAACTCACTACTCTGCACTCACTATTCACTACTCTGAACTCACTACTCACTACTCTGAACTCACTACTCTGAACTCACTACTTTGAACTCACTACTCTGAACTCACTACTCTGAACTCACTACTTTGAACTCACTACTCTGCACTCACTATTCACTACTCTGCACTCACTACTCTACTCTGCACTCACTACTCTACTCTGCACTCACTACTCTGCACTCACTACTCTGCACTCACTACTCTGCAGTCACTACTCTGCAGTCACTACTCTGCACTCACTACTCTGCACTCACTACTCTGCACTCACTACTCTGCACTCACTACTCACTACTCTGCACTCACTACTCACTACTCTGCACTCACTACTCACTACTCTGCACTCACTACTCACTACTCTGCACTCACTACTCTGCACTCACTACTCACTACTCTGCACTCACTACTCTGCACTCACTACTCTGCACTCACTACTCTGCACTCACTACTCACTACTCTGCACTCACTACTCACTACTCTGCACTCACTACTCACTACTCTGCCTCACTACTCACTACTCTGCACTCACTACTCACTACTCTGCACTCACTACTCTGCACTCACTACTCACTACTCTGCACTCACTACTCACTACTCTGCACTCACTACTCACTACTCTGCACTCACTACTCACTACTCTGCACTCACTACTCTGCACTCACTACTCGCTACTCTGCACTCACTACTCTGCACTCACTACTTTGCACTCACTACTCACTACTTTGCACTCACTACTCACTACTCTGCACTCACTACTCACTACTTTGCACTCACTACTTTGCACTCACTACTCTGCACTCACTACTCTGCACTCACTACTCTGCACTCACTACTTTGCACTCACTACTCACTACTCTGCACTCACTACTCTGCACTCACTACTCACTACTCTGCACTCACTACTCTGCACTCACTACTCTGCACTCACTACTCTGCACTCACTACTCTGCACTCACTACTCACTACTCTGCACTCACTACTCTGCACTCACTACTCACTACTCTGCACTCACTACTCACTACTCTGCACTCACTACTCACTACTCTGCACTCACTACTCTGCACTCACTACTCACTACTCTGCACTCACTACTCTGCACTCACTACTCACTACTCTGCACTCACTACTCTGCACTCACTACTCACTACTCTGCACTCACTACTCTGCACTCACTACTCACTACTTTGCACTCACTACTCTGTACTCACTACTCACTACTCTGCACTCACTACTCACTACTCTGCACTCACTACTCTGCACTCGCTACTCACTACTCTGCACTCGCTACTCACTACTCACTACTCTGCACTCACTACTCTGCACTCACTACTCTGCACTCACTACTCTGCACTCACTACTCTGCACTCACTACTCACTACTCTGCACTCACTACTCTACTCTGCACTCACTACTCTACTCTGCACTCACTACTCTACTCTGCACTCACTACTCTACTCTGCACTCACTACTCTACTCTGCACTCACTACTCACTACTCTGCACTCACTACTCTACTCTGCACTCACTACTCTGCACTCACTACTCTGCACTCACTACTCTGCACTCACTACTCTGCACTCTCTACTCTGAACTCACTACTCTACTCTGCACTCACTACTCTACTCTGCACTCACTACTCTACTCTGCACTCACTACTCACTACTCTGCACTCACTTCTCTGCACTCACTACTCACTACTCTGCACTCACTACTCACTACTCTGCACTCACTACTCTGCACTCACTACTCTACTCTGCACGCACTACTCTACTCTGCACTCACTACTCACTACTCTGCACTCACTACTCACTACTCTGCACTCACTACTCTGCACTCACTACTCACTACTCTGCACTCACTACTCTGCACTCACTACTCACTACTCTGCACTCACTACTCTACTCTGCACTCACTACTCTACTCTGCACTCACTACTCTACTATGCACTCACTACTCTACTCTGCACTCACTACTCTACTTTGCACTCACTACTCACTACTCTGCACTCACTACTCACTACTCTGCACTCACTACTCTGCACTCACTACTCTACTCTGAACTCACTACTCTACTCTGCACTCACTACTCTACTCTGCACTCACTACTCACTACTCTGCACTCACTACTCTGAACTCACTACTCACTACTCTGCACTCACCACTCTGAACTCACTACTCACTACTCTGCACTCACTACTCTGCACTCACTACTCACTACTCTGCACTCACTACTCTGCACTCACTACTCACTACTCTGCACTCACTACTCTGCACTCACTACTCTACTCTGCACTCACTACTCTACTCTGCACTCACTACTCTACTCTGCACTCACTACTCTACTCTGCACTCACTACTCTACTCTGCACTCACTACTCACTACTCTGCACTCACTACTCTGAACTCACTACTCTGCACTCACTACTCTGCACTCACTACTCTGCACTCACTACTCTGAACTCACTACTCTGCACTCACTATTCACTACTCTGAACTCACTACTCACTACTCTGAACTCACTACTCTGAACTCACTACTTTGAACTCACTACTCTGAACTCACTACTCTGAACTCACTACTTTGAACTCACTACTCTGCACTCACTATTCACTACTCTGCACTCACTACTCTACTCTGCACTCACTACTCTACTCTGCACTCACTACTCTGCACTCACTACTCTGCACTCACTACTCTGCAGTCACTACTCTGCAGTCACTACTCTGCACTCACTACTCTGCACTCACTACTCTGCACTCACTACTCTGCACTCACTACTCACTACTCTGCACTCACTACTCACTACTCTGCACTCACTACTCACTACTCTGCACTCACTACTCACTACTCTGCACTCACTACTCTGCACTCACTACTCACTACTCTGCACTCACTACTCTGCACTCACTACTCTGCACTCACTACTCTGCACTCACTACTCTGCACTCACTACTCACTACTCTGCACTCACTACTCACTACTCTGCACTCACTACTCACTACTCTGCCTCACTACTCACTACTCTGCACTCACTACTCACTACTCTGCACTCACTACTCTGCACTCACTACTCACTACTCTGCACTCACTACTCACTACTCTGCACTCACTACTCACTACTCTGCACTCACTACTCACTACTCTGCACTCACTACTCACTACTCTGCACTCACTACTCTGCACTCACTACTTTGCACTCACTACTCACTACTTTGCACTCACTACTCACTACTCTGCACTCACTACTCACTACTTTGCACTCACTACTTTGCACTCACTACTCTGCACTCACTACTCTGCACTCACTACTCTGCACTCACTACTTTGCACTCACTACTCACTACTCTGCACTCACTACTCTGCACTCACTACTCACTACTCTGCACTCACTACTCTGCACTCACTACTCTGCACTCACTACTCTGCACTCACTACTCTGCACTCACTACTCTGCACTCACTACTCACTACTCTGCACTCACTACTCTGCACTCACTACTCACTACTCTGCACTCACTACTCACTACTCTGCACTCACTACTCACTACTCTGCACTCACTACTCTGCACTCACTACTCACTACTCTGCACTCACTACTCTGCACTCACTACTCACTACTCTGCACTCACTACTCTGCACTCACTACTCACTACTCTGCACTCACTACTCACTACTTTGCACTCACTACTCTGTACTCACTACTCACTACTCTGCACTCACTACTCACTACTCTGCACTCACTACTCTGCACTCGCTACTCACTACTCTGCACTCGCTACTCACTACTCACTACTCTGCACTCACTACTCTGCACTCACTACTCTGCACTCACTACTCTGCACTCACTACTCTGCACTCACTACTCACTACTCTGCACTCACTACTCTACTCTGCACTCACTACTCTACTCTGCACTCACTACTCTACTCTGCACTCACTACTCTACTCTGCACTCACAACTCTACTCTGCACTCACTACTCACTACTCTGCACTCACTACTCTACTCTGCACTCACTACTCTGCACTCACTACTCTGCACTCACTACTCTGCACTCACTACTCTGCACTCTCTACTCTGAACTCACTACTCTACTCTGCACTCACTACTCTACTCTGCACTCACTACTCTACTCTGCACTCACTACTCACTACTCTGCACTCACTTCTCTGCACTCACTACTCACTACTCTGCACTCACTACTCACTACTCTGCACTCACTACTCTGCACTCACTACTCTACTCTGCACGCACTACTCTACTCTGCACTCACTACTCACTACTCTGCACTCACTACTCACTACTCTGAACTCACTACTCACTACTCTGCACTCACTACTCTGAACTCACTACTCACTACTCTGCACTCACTACTCTGCACTCACTACTCACTACTCTGCACTCACTACTCTGCACTCACTACTCACTACTCTGCACTCACTACTCTACTCTGCACTCACTACTCTACTCTGCACTCACTACTCTACTCTGCACTCACTACTCTGCACTCACTACTCACTACTCTGCACTCACTACTCTGAACTCACTACTCACTACTCTGCACTCACTACTCACTACTCTGCACTCACTACTCTGCACTCACTACTCTACTCTGCACTCACTACTCTACTCTGCACTCACTACTCTACTCTGCACTCACTACTCTACTCTGCACTCACTACTCACTACTCTGCACTCACTACTCTGCACTCACTACTCTGCACTCACTACTCTGATCTCACTACTCTGAACTCACTACTCTGAACTCACTACTCTGCACTCACTATTCACTACTCTGAACTCACTACTCACTACTCTGAACTCACTACTCACTACTCTGAACTCACTACTTTGAACTCACTACTCTGCACTCACTATTCACTACTCTGCACTCACTACTCTACTCTGCACTCACTACTCTACTCTGCACTCACTACTCTGCACTCACTACTCTGCACTCACTACTCTGCACTCACTACTCTGCACTCACTACTCTGCACTCACTACTCTGCAGTCACTACTCACTACTCTGCACTCACTACTCACTACTCTGCACTCACTACTCACTACTCTGCACTCACTACTCTGCACTCACTACTCTGCACTCACTACTCACTACTCTGCACTCACTACTCTGCACTCACTACTCTGCACTCACTACTCTGCACTCACTACTCTGCACTCACTACTCACTACTCTGCACTCACTACTCACTACTCTAGCCTCACTACTCACTACTCTGCACTCACTACTCACTACTCTGCACTCACTACTTTGCACTCACTACTCACTACTCTGCACTCACTACTCTGCACTCACTACTCTGCACTCACTACTCTGCACTCACTACTCTGCACTCACTACTCTGCTCACTACTCTGCACTCACAACTCTGCACTCACTACTCTGCACTCACTACTCTGCACTCACTACTCTGCACTCACTACTCACTACTCTGCACTCACTACTCTGCACTCACTACTCTGCACTAACTACTCTGCACTCACTACTCTGCACTCACTACTCACTACTCTGCACTCACTACTCTGCACTCACTACTCTGCACTCACTACTCTGCACTCACTACTCACTACTCTGCACTCACTACTCACTACTCTGCACTCACTACTCTGCACTCACTACTCTGCACTCACTACTCACTACTCTGCACTCACTACTCTGCACTCACTACTCACTACTCTGCACTCACTACTCACTACTCTGCACTCACTACTCACTACTCTGCACTCACTACTCACTACCCTGCACTCACTACTCACTACTCTGCACTCACTACTCTGCACTCACTTCTCACTACTCTGCACTCACTACTCTGCACTCACTACTCTGCACTCACTACTCACTACTCTGCACTCACTACTCTGCACTCACTACTCACTACTCTGCACTCACTACTCACTACTCTGCACTCACTACTCTACTCTGCACTCACTACTCTGCACTCACTACTCACTACTCTGCACTCACTACTCACTACTCTGCACTCACTACTCTGCACTCACTACTCTGCACTCACTACTCTGCACTCACTACTCACTACTCTGCACTCACTACTCTGCACTCACTACTCACTACTCTGCACTCACTACTCACTACTCTGCACTCACTACTCTGCACTCACTACTCACTACTCTGCACTCACTACTCACTACTCTGCACTCACTACTCTGCACTCACTACTCTGCACTCACTACTCACTACTCTGCACTCACTACTCTGCACTCACTACTCTACTCTGCACTCACTACTCTGCACTCACTACTCACTACTCTGCACTCACTACTCTGAACTCACTACTCACTACTCTGCACTCACTACTCTGCACTCACTACTCTGCACTCACTACTCTACTCTGCACTCACTACTCTACTCTGCACTCACTACTCTGCACTCACTACTCACTACTCTGCACTCACTACTCTGAACTCACTACTCACTACTCTGCACTCACTACTCTGCACTCACTACTCTGCACTCACTACTCTGCACTCACTACTCACTACTCTGCACTCACTACTCACTACTCTGCACTCACTACTCTGCACTCACTACTCACTACTCTGCACTCACTATTCACTACTCTGCACTCACTACTCTGCACTCACTACTCTGCACTCACTACTCACTACTCTGCACTCACTACTCACTACTCTGCACTCACTACTCACTACTCTGCACTCACTACTCTACTCTGCACTCACTACTCTGCAATCTGCACTCACTACTCTGCAATCTGCACTCACTACTCTGCACTCACTACTCACTACTCTGCACTCACTACTCTGCACTCACTACTCACTACACTGCACTCACTACTCTGCACTCACTACTCACTACACTGCCCTCACTACTCTGAACTCACTACTCACTACTCTGCACTCACTACTCTGCACTCACTACTCTGCACTCACTACTCACTTACCTGCACTCACTATTCACTACTCTGCACTCACTACTCTGCACTCACTACTCTGCACTCACTACTCACTACTCTGCACTCACTACTCACTACTCTGCACTCACTACTCACTACTCTGCACTCACTACTCTACTCTGCACTCACTACTCTGCAATCTGCACTCACTACTCTGCAATCTGCACTCACTACACTGCACTCACTACTCACTACACTGCACTCACTACTCTGAACTCACTACTCACTACTCTGCACTCACTACTCTGCACTCACTACTCTGCACTCACTACTCTGCACTCACTACTCTGCACTCACTACTCTGCACTCTGCACTCACTACTCTGCACTCTGCACTCACTACTCTGCACTCTGTACTCACTACTCTGCACTCTGTACTCACTACTCTTCACTCTGCACTCACACTCTGCACTCACTACTCACACTCTGCACTCACTACTCTGCACTCACTACTCTGCACTCACTACTCACACTCTGCACTCACTACTCACACTCTGCACTCACTACTCTGCACTCACCACTCTGCACTCACTACTCTGCACTCTGCACTCACTACTCTGCACTCACTACTCTGCACTCACTACTCTGCACTCACTACTCTGCACTCACTACTCTGCACTCTGCACTCTGCACACTCACTCTGCACTCACTACTTCACACTCTGCACTCACTACTCTGCACTCTGCACTCACTACTCTGCACTCACTACTCTGCACTCACTACTCTGCACTCACTACTCTGCACTCACTACTCTGCACTCACTACTCTGCACTCACTACTCTACTCTGCACTCACTACTCTACTCTGCACTCACTACTCTGCACTCACTACTCACTACTCTGCACTCACTACTCTGAACTCACTACTCACTACTCTGCACTCACTACTCTGCACTCACTACTCTGCACTCACTACTCACTACTCTGCACTCACTACTCACTACTCTGCACTCACTACTCTGCACTCACTACTCACTACTCTGCACTCACTATTCACTACTCTGCACTCACTACTCTGCACTCACTACTCTGCACTCACTACTCACTACTCTGCACTCACTACTCACTACTCTGCACTCACTACTCACTACTCTGCACTCACTACTCTACTCTGCACTCACTACTCTGCAATCTGCACTCACTACTCTGCAATCTGCACTCACTACTCTGCACTCACTACTCACTACTCTGCACTCACTACTCTGCACTCACTACTCACTACACTGCACTCACTACTCTGCACTCACTACTCTGCACTCACTACTCTGCACTCACTACTCACTTACCTGCACTCACTATTCAATACTCTGCACTCACTACTCTGCACTCACTACTCTGCACTCACTACTCACTACTCTGCACTCACTACTCACTACTCTGCACTCACTACTCACTACTCTGCACTCACTACTCTACTCTGCACTCACTACTCTGCAATCTGCACTCACTACTCTGCAATCTGCACTCACTACACTGCACTCACTACTCACTACACTGCACTCACTACTCTGAACTCACTACTCACTACTCTGCACTCACTACTCTGCACTCACTACTCTGCACTCACTACTCTGCACTCACTACTCTGCACTCACTACTCTGCACTCTGTACTCACTACTCTGCACTCTGTACTCACTACTCTGCACTCACTACTCTGCACTCTGCACTCACTACTCTGCACTCACTACTTCACACTCTGCACTCACTACTCTGCACTCTGCACTCACTACTCTGCACTCTGTACTCACTACTCTGCACTCTGTACTCACTACTCTGCACTCACTACTTTGCACTCTGTACTCACTACTCTGCACTCACTACTTCACACTCTGCACTCACTACTCTGCACTCTGCACTCACTACTCTGCACTCACTACTCTGCACTCACTACTCTGCACTCACTACTCTGCACTCACTACTCTGCACTCACTACTCTGCACTCACTACTCTACTCTGCACTCACTACTCTACTCTGCACTCACTACTCTGCACTCACTACTCACTACTCTGCACTCACTACTCTGAACTCACTACTCACTACTCTGCACTCACTACTCTGCACTCACTACTCTGCACTCACTACTCTGCACTCACTACTCACTACTCTGCACTCACTACTCACTACTCTGCACTCACTACTCTGCACTCACTACTCACTACTCTGCACTCACTATTCACTACTCTGCACTCACTACTCTGCACTCACTACTCTGCACTCACTACTCACTACTCTGCACTCACTACTCACTACTCTGCACTCACTACTCACTACTCTGCACTCACTACTCTACTCTGCACTCACTACTCTGCAATCTGCACTCACTACTCTGCAATCTGCACTCACTACTCTGCACTCACTACTCACTACTCTGCACTCACTACTCTGCACTCACTACTCACTACACTGCACTCACTACTCTGCACTCACTACTCTGCACTCACTACTCTGCACTCACTACTCACTTACCTGCACTCACTATTCACTACTCTGCACTCACTACTCTGCACTCACTACTCTGCACTCACTACTCACTACTCTGCACTCACTACTCACTACTCTGCACTCACTACTCACTACTCTGCACTCACTACTCTACTCTGCACTCACTACTCTGCAATCTGCACTCACTACTCTGCAATCTGCACTCACTACACTGCACTCACTACTCACTACACTGCACTCACTACTCTGAACTCACTACTCACTACTCTGCACTCACTACTCTGCACTCACTACTCTGCACTCACTACTCTGCACTCACTACTCTGCACTCACTACTCTTCACTCTGCACTCACACTCTGCACTCACTACTCACACTCTGCACTCACTACTCTGCACTCACTACTCTGCACTCACTACTCACACTCTGCACTCACTACTCACACTCTGCACTCACTACTCTGCACTCACCACTCTGCACTCTGCACTCACTACTCTGCACTCACTACTCTGCACTCACTACTCTGCACTCACTACTCTGCACTCACGACTCTGCACTCTGCACTCTGCACTCACTACTCTGCACTCTGCACTCACTACTCTGCACTCACTACTCTGCACTCACTACTCTGCACTCACTACTCTGCACTCACTACTCTGCACTCACTACTCTGCACTCACTACTCTGCACTCACTACTCTGCACTCTCTACTTTGCACTCACTACTCACTACTCGGCACTCACAACTCTGCACTCACAACTCTGCATTCACTACTCTGCACTCACTACTCTGCACTCACTACTCTGCACTCACTATTCTGCACTCACTACTCTGCACTCACCACTCTGCACTCACCACTCTGCACTCACCACTCTGCACACTCACTCTGCACTCACTACTTCACACTCTGCACTGTGCGCACTCTGAACTGTGCGCACTCTGCACTCACACTATAATAATCCTTATGCAGAATTCCTCTAAAGTATAAGCAGCTTGGGTTTTTCCTATAGGCGCCAAAGAGTCAATGATAGGAAAAGAGGGCAGAGAGTGCTAACCTCATCTCCCCACCCACAGACAACCAAAAATTATCTTCTGCGTTGCTTTGTTCTAATAAATGATGAATAAGGAATTTAAAGTATATGTATGGGCGAGTGGAAGGTGATCTATCGTATTCAATATATTTTAACACAATTGGTGTTCATGGTTACCTTTACAAACGTGAGATGAAGATGATGCTCACTTTTTAGTTATATAAGGATATTTTGTCGAGTACATTCAAGTTCAACCCACTGGCTGTAAGCAACAAGCTGAGGATCAACAGGCGCGAAACAGCGTGGCGGGCGCGCACGAGACGCAGCGTGGGCGTGCACATCAGCTCAAGATCCCTGGAGAAGACACTGAGTCTGCCTGCTGCCATGACTGACCCGCTGCGAGGGAAAGAGCCAGGTGAGTGGGGGTCGAGGGGGGGCGGCAGAGAGGGAGTGGGCAGAGAGGGAGGGTGTGTGTGTGTGTGTGTGTGTGTGTGTGTGCTTCCGTGAGTGTGAATGTGGAGCAAGAGATGTGCACGGCTCCAGGAGGCTCGGCGTGCGCGTCCACGAGATGCAATCGGCGCTCGTTCACCGCTCTGGCTCCGTTGAGACTGAACTCCATGACAATAGGTCTCGAAGCCCGAGACCTAATAAAAAAGAGGACAACCAGTCCAAGGCCTTGCCTTGAATACCCTTAGACCTGAGGCGGTCAAGCAGGACGGGGTGAAAGACAGTGTCGAATGCTGCCGACAGATCAAGCAGCACCAACACCTCTCTCGCACCTCCGTCCAGCTTCCATAGCACAGAATCAGCCATCTCTCTCAAGGCGGACTCAGTGCTGTAGCCCTGGTCTAAATCCATGTTGGGAATCATGGAATAAGCTGTGGGTTTCAAAGAAACCTGCTAGTTGCTGTTGTACCAGCTTTCCAGGGACCTTGGCTGGGGCGGGCAATAAGGAAATGGGCCTGTAATTTGCTGGTTCGTCTGGGTCTGCATTGATTTATTTAAGTATGGGGACTAGTTTGGCATGTTTCCAAGAATCCGGGAATGTGACTGTCCTAAGGGAGTCATTCCATATGCCGTTTAGTATAGGGTTAAGGAGCGGGGCCAAAGCCTTGTATTGTTTGGCCGGCCAAGGGTCAATTGGCATACCAGATCTACATTTTGATAGTTCTGCCAAAGAACGATCTAGAGTAATCTCCTCAAAGTCTGAAAAAACAGGAGCGGATTCTGAGTGATCTACAGATTTTTCAACAGTGCCTGGGCTGCTGTCACAGGGGAAGGAATTGTGAGAAGTTGGCCCGATATGCAACGTTCGCTATTCTAGCGACCGCTATGTATCGTTCCAACGACCCTTATGGTGTTTGGTTGTAAGTCAACCTATAGACCAGCTATCCTAGTAGCGTGGATACGAGCAGTCTAAGGCTAAAGACTCGAGAGGGCGCGTTAAGCCAGCTGTTTACCACACATGTACCCCTTGAACACCCAGTGAAAGGACACCACACAAGTGTTATGAAAATAAACAGGATATTTATTAAGATTCACAACAGCCCTTGACTCTTTATGAGGACAGGGTACTAAGCACAAACCAAATCTCTTAGGAAAATACTTCAAGTGCACAATTAAAACAAGTGTCTGAGGACACGGAAAGTTTAAGGTCTCGGGCGGACCCGATAAGGCAAGTCGGAAGCGAGGGACTCGGGACCCTAGAGTAAGGAGGCTATGCAGGCACCGAAATGCCGATTTACCTAGCCACGAGGGCTGCGGCTGCACAAGTCTTACAGGCGTCGGGGTCTTCGCTGACGAGCCAGGAGCCGGAAGAAAAGGAGTTGCTGGCCGGCGACCAGTGATGAATAGTTCGTAGAGATCCAAGCCTGGATCAGAGATTGTTGATACCTGAAAGCAGAGGGGACCAAGTTCGTACTACTAGCCAGTAGTCAGAGGGTACCAGGAGGGCACCGGTTGGCCGTCACCTCGACCAGGTGAGTGGGCGACGCTAGGCTCTGCAGTCTCACGGACCAGGAGGCGTTGTCGGCGACCACGGTGGAGGTGCGAGCTGTCCCACGAAGGATGATGCTGTCGGCGTCGCTGGGCCCAGGATGGGGCAACTAGCCTTGGCAGATCTCAGGGCCACGTGGTGGGCCTAAGATGGCGTCTTGAGTGGACCAGGAGGGTCCGGGGTGCTTCTCGCAAAGATGGAAGCAAGGGCCAGTCTGGAGCAACCAGACCAGCAGAGTTGTTTGTCGGTCGTCGTCAAGGAAGGGCACAAGCCAGCGGCTAGTGACCAGACAACGTGCTGAGCAGCGAGCAGAAGGGCCCCACGCAGATCGTGGAGATGCTGGGGGACTGCACTTCGGTGCTGGAGCGGCTCAGGGTCGGGGCTTCTCGGACCCCAGAGCACTCACCAGGGAATTGCTTCGAAGGTCGTGCTGGTTAAGAGCGTGCAGGTTCTAATGATGGCCGGTCCCTCGAGGTCTCGTCGCACCCACAGATCACAGCTGAGCTGATGACGTGGGTAGAGGTCAGAGGTGCCAGGGAAGCCGGTTCTCGTCGAGCTGGGCCGTCGGATTCCTTGAGGAAGGACTTACAGCAAACCGCAGAGTTCTTAGATGGTGCCCGCTGATGCAGGGTGACTACTCCTTAGTCACAAGGGAGAAATCTTGAGAAGAGTCTTGAGTGTCCTTTCGTAGAAAGTAGTTCTTGATTCAAAGATGATCTAATTTGGAAGGGTCCCCGCTCCGGCCTTTATCCTAAAGAAAGGGGTGGGTACATGACTAGGTCCTGCCCTAAGGGTGGGACCAGGAAGGGGGGTAGTTACACCCCTCTCCCCTGCCGGACTTTCCCCAGGCCAGGGCTGGCGCCCCTGGAACTGGTTCTGACCGGCAGATGCGTAGTGAGCACCGGGGTGCCACTCCGCAGTCACCTTCTCGCAAAAGCCCTACCTACCCAGAATACACAAACCCTGTCTGGGACGGTGCGAACACCGCCCTTGACAGGAAACCCTTTGTCCAAGCGCTCCTCGCTGGAAGGACTCCCAGCAGCAGGAGGTCAGACTCGTGTCTGTGGTGGCAGCATCCATTTTGTGGAACTGAGGCTTTAGTTAACTTTAACCGGGGTTCACAGTTACGTACATGTCGTGTCCCTCTTGAAGGGCGGAATGCTAACCTCGTCGCCAGAGTTGGTGAGAGGGCAGCATCCCGATTCGTATGACACCTTACTCGACATGTCTTGATAACGCGACACCGAAGTTACCGATGTGGTACGCGTTACCATGGAACAGCCATTGGATCTTGGTTCCGCAAGCTGCAACCGGGCTCGGCTCGGGCCAGAGCCTAGTTCACACGAGCCCATGCACTCTGCCTTCAGGATTGTCAAGGCCTGCCATAGGAGTGACTGATAGGAACTCGAGTGTCCATTGTATGGTTAGATATAGGGCTACTATATCTAAAGCAAAGTGTGATTACACGACTTCGCCCCAGCTGTCATGCAGCCAGTTGTGTCAAATTTAGGAGGCCAGCCAGGGGTGGCATAATACATGCTGCAGCTCCTGGCGGCCCTGGGTACACCCATGCTCTGAGTTACAGGGTCTGACAAGGTGGCCCAGTACCAATTGGTAAATGCACCTAGGGTACATGTCGTAATTTAGAAAGAGAACAGCCAGGCTGTGGGTCTGATTAGCAGGCCCACAGCCAGAGGAAGTCGTAAACCAGTGAAACAAAAGCAAAAAATCTGGGTGATCATAGGATTGCAGACCCTACTCTCCTACATGACCCCCCCCCAAACGTCGGAACAATAAGCTAACCTTGACCAGGTGAGTCTTCTTGTTCTAAGTGGAAATATCTGGAGAGCCCATCGGCATTGCCATGATCAGTACCAGGTCTATGTTCCACTGTAAAGTCCATCCCCTGTAGGGAAATGGACCACCTTAGCAGTTTGGGGTTTTCACCCTTCATCTAATTTAGCCACAAGAGGGGCTTATGGTCGGTCTGAATCTTGAAGTGGGTGCCAAACAAGTATGGCCTCAGCTTCTTCAGGGCCCAAACCACAGCAAAGGCCTCCCTCTCAATAGCTGACCAATTCTTCTCTCTAGGGGTCAGCCTTCTGCTTATAAAAGCAATGGGCTGGTCTTGACCATCAAAATTCAGTTGAGAAAGAACAGCTCCCACACCCAACTCAGAAGCATCTGTTTGGACAATGAATGGTTTGGAGTAGTCCGGACTCTTGAGGATAGGCGCCGTGCACATGGCCTGCTTTAGGTCATCGAATGCTTTTTGACAGCTCACTGTCCACTGAACCTTTTTTGGCATTTTCTTACTTGTCAGTTCGTTTAATGGTGTCACGATGGAACCATAGTTCCTGACAAACTTCCTATAGTAACCAGTCAGGCCCAAGAAAGCTCGAACCTGAGTCTGGGTGGTTGGAGGAGCCCAGTCCCTGATTGACTGTATCTTGCTCTCCAGTGGCTGAACCTGGCCTCCACCTACAAGGTGGCCCAGGTATACAACCTGTGTCTGCCCTATCTGGCACTTGGTGGCCTTGATAGTGAGGCCTGCGGCTTGCAGAGCCTCTAACGCTTTCCGCAGGTGGACCAGGTGATCCTCCCAGGTGGAGCTAAAGACAGCAATATCGTCAAGATACGCCGCACAGAAGTCATCCAGCCCAGTAAGGACTTGATTCACCAACCTTTGGAAGGTGGCAGGTGCATTTTTCAGACCAAAGGGCATCACCACGAACTGATAATGCCCACCAGGGGTTGAAAATGCGGTTTTAGGCTTGGCGTCCTCAGCTAACCTGATTTGCCAATACCCAGCTGTCAGGTCAAACGTACTTAAGTAGTTGGCCGAAGCCAATCTATCGATAAGCTCGTCTGCCCTTGGTATTGGGTGGGCGTCAGTCTTAGTGACTGCATTGAGACCCCTGTAGTCTACGCAAAACCTCATCTCTCTCTTACCACCCTGGGTGTGAGGTTTCGGCACTAGAACTACGGGACTAGCCCAAGGGCTATCCGAGAGTTCAATGACTCCCAGCTCCAACATTTTCTGCACTTCATTCTTGATGCAGTCTCTAACGTGATCAGGCTGCCGGTAGATTTTACTCTTAACGGGCAAGCTGTCACCAGTGTCAACCTCATGGGTGCACCAATCGGTCTGACTGGGTGTTAGAGAAAACATATGTCTGAACGACTGAAGAACCTGTTTACAGTCGCTCTGTTGATGTTCGGAGAGGCTGCCACAAAAGACAACACCATCTACCGATCCATCGTCAGGATTCTGAGTGAGCAGGTCGGGGAGAGGGTCACTCTCTTCTTCCTGTCCCTCATCTAGGGCCATGAGCAAACTCATGTCCTTCCTGTCGACATATGCCTTGAGCCTGTTGACATGAAGCACCCTGTGGGGGCTCCGGGGAGTTCCCAGGTCGACCAGGTAGGTGACCTCTCCCTTTTTCTCCAGGATGGTGTAGGGCCCGGACCATTTGTCCTTGAGTGCTGCTGGGGCCACCGGCTCCAACACCCACACCTTCTGTCCGGGCTGGTAAACAGTCAAGACAGCCTTTTGGTCATGCCAAGCTTTTTGGAGTTCTTGGCTGGCCTTAAGGTTTTCAGATGCCTTCTCCATGTATTCAGCCATCCGCGAGCGGAGGCCAAGCACATAGTCCACTATGTTGGCTGCAGGCTTTTTGAGAGGTCTCTCCCATCCTTCCTTCACCAAACACAGGGGTCCTCTTACAGGATGCCCGTACAAAAGTTCAAAAGGGCTGTAGCCAACCCCCTTCTGTGGGACTTCTCTGTAGGCGAACAAGAGGCAGGGGATCAGGACGTCCCATCTACGCCGAAGCTTTTCAGGTAGTCCATGAATCATCCCTTTAAGGGTCCTGTTGAATCTCTCAACAAGCCCATTGCATTGTGGATGATAGGGTGTAGTGAACTTGTAGTTGACACCACATTCCTTCCACATAGCAGTTAAGTAGCTCGACATAAAGTTTGCACCTCTGTCGGAGACGACCTCCTTAGGGAAGCCCACTCTGGAGAATACTTCAACTAGGGCTCTTGCCACAACAGGTGCTGTAGTGGTCCTAAGGGGAATAGCTTCAGGATACCTGGTGGCATGATCCACTACCACCAGTATAAACTTGTGCCCTGATGCTGTTGGTGGTTCCATGGGACCGACGATGTCGATCCCCACCCGTTCAAAGGGCACCCCCACCACAGGCATTGGTATAAGGGGGGCCTTTGTCGTGCCACCTGACTTACCACTGGCTTGGCAAGTGACACAGGAGCGGCAAAACTCCTTGGTATCTTCGTTCATATGAGGCCAGTGAAAGTGTGAGACAAGCCTGTCCCACGTTTTCGTCTGGCCTAAGTGACCTGCTAAGGGAATCTCGTGGGCCAAGGTAAGTAGGAAACCACGCTGAGACAAGGGTACAACCAGCCTCCTGGTCATGCCAGGCTTGGGGTCTCTCGACTCAGTGTACAGGAGTCCATCTTCCCAGTATACCTTGTGGGTACCTGTGGCGTTCCCAGCAGCCTCAGCAGCAGCCTGCTGTCTGAGGGGTTCAAGAGAAGGGCAGTCTAACTGGTCCTTCCCCAGGTCTTCCCTTGAGGGTCCCCCTGAGCCCAAGAATTCAACTTGATCAAGTTCGAACTCCCTAGGCTCAGTTTCCCTCAATTCCTGTAGGTCAGCCTCCTCTGAGACTTGATCCACAACCTGGGGCAAGGGGGAAGGCGCAGCCTTAACCCTACTGCTCTTTTTCTTGGGAGGTGTCTGGTCCGTTGTTCCAGGATCCAGCACCTGTTCAGTGGGGCATTTCCTGACCTGTGACCTGGTCACAGCGAACACATGTGCTGGCAAACCTAACATTTCCATGTGAGTCCGGTGCTCCACTTCTGACCATTGTGATGACTCCAAATCATTGCCCAACAAACAATCCACTGGGAGGTCTGGACTAACTACAACCTTCTTTTGGCCAGTTACCCCTCCCCAGGAGAAAGCTACAATTGCCATACTGTGATTGGTAGTGACATTGCTTGCATTGGTCACCAGGAATTCTGTACCTGGCATGATCTGTCCAGGGTCCACAAAGTTAGGCGTTACCATGGTGACGCTGGCACAAGTGTCCCTATAGGCCTGAGCCATCTTTCCATTTATGAAAGGCGTCTGTCTGTATTTGCCCAAGGTATTGGGACTTATGTCAGGGGACACGTCCGCGTCCCCTGTACTGACAAGGACAGCCTGAGTGAGTGTGCCAACTAAGTTGTCACGCCCCTCAGAACCCAGGGTTAACCCTACTAAACCCTTGGGAGGCGCACTACCACTGCTGACTGTACTAGGGGGCACAGGTGCCTTAGGGGCTGCAGTGGCAGGAGTCTGCCCTCCTCCTTTCTTGGTGCACTCACTAAACCAGTGAGATTTACTTTTACAGTACTGGCACCATCTTTTGGATTGGCCTTCTTTCTTCTTTTGGGGAGCCTGACCCCCACCCTCTTTGGGTTGTTGGGGACCTGTCGAAGACTTCTGGTCATTTTGTTCCCCCTTAGAATCTTTACCCTTCTGGTCTGCTTTCTTCTGACCACCTTGATTCTGGCCCTGGTTCTGTTTAACTCTCGTACGAACCCATCTGTCTGCCTTCTTTCCCAATTCTTGGGGAGAGGTCAGATCCGAGTCGACAAGATGCTGATGCAACAACTGGTTCTGACAATTGTTTAAAATTTGTTCTCTCATCATCAAATTATACAATCCTTTGTAATCAGTAACCTTACTGCCCAGCAACCAGCCCTCAAAAGCCTTAGTGGCACAATCGACAAAGTCAGACCAATCTTGAGACTGCGTTTTCTGGGTATCCCTGAACAGCACCCTGTACTGCTCAGTGGTTAGGCCGAACCCTTCAACGAGTGTATTTTTCAAGACTTGGTAATCGTTCGCATCCTCCACCCTTGTGGTGAGGAGCTTGTCTCTTCCTTTACCTTCAAAGGAGAGCCACAAGATAGCTGCCCACTGACTCTGGGGAACACCTTGCACCGTGCAGGCCCTCTCCAAAGCAGTAATCCATTTGTGGATGTCGTCCCTGTAGGAAGGTACATCCTGACTATGGTTGCCCCAACTTTTTGCCCTGTGTTTTAGCTGGTTTTGGACATAGCCGACCTGGGACCCTGCCAATCAGGACCCCGGGCCTACTGCTCTCTCTTTAAAATGGATTCCATGTACCCTAGGTGCATTTCCAATTGGTACTGGGCCACCTTATCAGACCCTGTAACTCAGGGCATAGGTGTACCCAGGGCCGCCAGGGGCTGCAGCATGTATTATGCCACCCCTGGCTGGCCTCCTAAATTTGACACAACTGGCTGCCTGACAGCTGGGGCAAAGTCGTGTAAGCACCCTTTGCTGTAGATATAGTAGCCCTATATCTAACCCTCCAATGGACACCCGAGTTCCTATCAGTCACTCCTATGGCAGGCCTTGACAATCCTGAAGGCAGAGTGCATGGGCTCGTGTGAACTAAGCTCTGGCCCGAGCCGAGCCCGGTTGCAGCTTGCGGAATCAAGACCCAATGGCTGTTCCATGATAACGCGTACCATATCGGTAACTTCGGTGTCGCGTTATCAAGACATGTCGAGTAAGGTGTCATACGAATCGGGATGCTGCCCTCTCATCAACTCTGGCGACGAGGTTAGCATTCCGCCCTTCTAGAGGGACACGACATGTACGTAACTGTGAACCCCGGTTAAAGTTAACGAAAGCCTCAGCTCCACCAAATGGATGCTGCCACCACAGACACGAGTCTGACCTCCTGCTGCTGGGAGTCCTTCCAGCGAGGAGCACTTGGACAAAGGGTTTCCTGTCAAGGGCGGTGTTCGCACCGTCCCAGACAGGGTTTGTGTATTCTGGGTAGGTAGGGCTTTTGCGAGAGGTGACTGCGGAGTGGCACCCCGGTGCTCACTACGCATCTGCCGGTTAGAACCAGTTCCAGGGGCGACAGCCCTGGCCTGGGGAAAGTCCGGCAGGGGAGAGGGGTGTAACTACCCCCCTTCCTGGTCCCACCCTTAGGGCAGGACCTAGTCATGTTCCCACCCCTTTCTTTAGGATAAAGGCCGGAGCGGGGACCCTTCCAAATTAGATCATCTTTGAATCAAGAATACTTTCTACGAAAGGACTTCAAGACTCTTCTCAAGATTTCTCCCTTGTGACTAAGGAGTAGTCACCCTGCATCAGCGGGCACCATCTAAGAACTCTGCGGTTTGCTGCAAGTCCGTCCTCAAGGATCCGACGGCCCAGCTCGACGAGAACCGGCTTCCCTGGCACCTCTGACCTCTACCCACGTCATCAGCTCAGCTGTGATCTGTGGGTGCGACGAGACCTCGAGGGACCGGCCATCATCAGAACCTGCACGCTCTTAACCAGCACGACCATCGAAGCAATTCCCTGGTGAGTGCTCTGGGGTCCGAGAAGCCCCGACCCTGAGCCGCTCCAGCACCGAAGTGCAGTCTCCCAGCATCTCCACGATCTGCGTGGGGCCCTTCTGCTCGCTGCTCAGCACGTTGTCTGGTCACTAGCCGCCGGCTTGTGCCCTTCTGTGACGACATCCGAGAATCATCACTGCTGGTCTGGTTGCTCCAGACTGGCCCTTGCTTCCATCTTTTGAGAAGCACCCCGGACCCTCCTGGTCCACTCAAGACGCCGACAGCGACATCCGTCGTGGGACAGCTCGCACCTCCACCGTGGTCGCCGACAACGCCTCCTGGTCCGTGAGACTGCAGAGCCTAGCGTCGCCCACTCACCTGGTCGAGGTGACGGCCAACTGGTGCCTTCCTGGTACCCTCTGACTACTGGCTAGTAGTACGAACTTGGTCCCCTCTGCTTTCAGGTTTCATCAATCTCCGATCCAGGCTTGGATCTCTACGAACTATTCATCACTGGTCGCCGGCCAGCAACTCCTTTTCTTCCGGCTCCTGGCTCGTCAGCGAAGACCCCGACGCCTGTAAGACTTGTGCAGCCGCAGCCCTCGTGGCTAGGTAACTCGGCATTTCGGTGCCTGCATAGCCTCCTTACTCTAGGGTCCCGAGTCCCTCGCTTCCGACTTGCCTTAACCTTTCCGTGTCCTCGGACACTTGTCTTTAAACTGCGCACTTGAAGTATTTGCTAAAGAGATTTGGTTTGTGCTTAGTACCCTGTCCTCATAAAGAGCACAGGGCTGTTGTGATTCTTAATAAATATACTGTTTATTTTCATAACACTTGTGTGGTGTCCTTTCACTGGGTGTTCAAGGGGTACATGTGTGGTAAACAGCTGGCTTAACGCGCCCTCTCGAGTCTTTAGCCTTAGACTGCTCGTATCCACGCTACTAGGATAGCTGGTCTATAGGTTGACTTACAACCAAACACCATAAGGGTCGTTGGGACGATACATAGCGGTCGCTGGAATAGCGAACGTTGCATATCGGGCCAACTTCTCACATTGGTGAGCAGCGGTTGGGATTTGAGCTTGCTGTTGTTTTACCACACGTATCCTAAGAATATCTTGTTGAAAGATCGCACAAGTACTGTTAGTACATATAACTAAAGCTTAGAATACTCTGAGTTCTACTGAACCAGCTGTTGTAGCTCCTCAAGGCTTAGCACACCTTGGCTACAGCTCTTAGCAAGGGAAAAGTAGGAAAACACGTAGTGTAGGTAGGTGCATCACTTACACCACACTAGAAACAGTATGTCGGGCCAAGGAGGAAACCCCGAGTCTCCCCTTGTGTCAGTTGACCCTCCACAGGTCATCCCTTCAGGATATACTGTGCTGAGCTTCAAGGAGTTAAGACGATTGTGTCACTCCCGGAAGATTCAGCAGGGGTCTAACCCCACAACGTCCTTTCTGATTGGTCTCTTGGAGACTTATGATGCCAGGAGAGCTGAGAAACTTCGTAGCTCTTCTAATCCAGAAGGAGACATGCCTCCCCTCGAGGGAACCCGGGACGATCCTGACCTCATTCACCTCGCAACCGAGAACGAGGATGTGGAGGAGGATGAGGATGAGGATCTCTCAGGGGACGAGGCAGATAAGGGACAGGTAGAAGTCGGCAGACTAAGCAGGTCCAACTTAAGCAAACATGATAGCGGTACTGGGGGACCCCTGGGGCCACTATCAGGTCAGCTTAACATGGGGAATGGACGAGCCAGATCTCTATCAAGAGGCTCTGGCAGATCCCTTCATACCAACGGCTCTCACAACTCTTCTCAAAGAGGGATGACGTCCCCTCAGAGGAGAGTGTACGAAGCGAAAGAAAGGGCAGCTAATCTGCGGATCGAAAGGGAAGAACTTGCCCTGGCCAAGGAAAAGCTTGCTTTCGCTAGAGAGCAACAGTTAAGTGGGACAGTCCCCACTGGTGGCAGCAATGTACCTAGTAATAGGGAAAAGAGTTTCGATACGAAACACCTTGGGAAGATAGTGCCCCCCTTTAAACAAGGGGACGACATCCACAAATGGATTACTGCTTTGGAGAGGGCCTGCACTGTGCAAGGCGTTCCCCAGAGTCAGTGGGCAGCTATCTTGTGGCTCTCCTTTGAAGGTAAAGGAAGAGACAAGCTCCTCACCACAAGGGTAGAGGACGCTAACAATTACCAAGTCTTGAAGAATACACTCGTTGAAGGGTTCGGCCTAACCACTGAGCAGTACAGGGTGCTGTTCAGGGATACCCAGAAAACGCAGTCTCAAGATTGGTCTGATTTTGTCGATTGTGCCACTAAGGCTTTTGAAGGCTGGCTACTGGGTAGTAAGGTTACTGATTTTAAAGGATTGTATAATCTAATTATGAGGGAGCAAATCTTAAATAATTGTCAGAACCAGTTATTACATCAGCACCTGGTAGACTCTGATCTGACCTCTCCACAGGAATTGGGTAAGAGGGCAGACAAATGGGTCAGAACCAGGGTTAGGCCTAAAAACCAGGGTGGTGACCAGAAAAAGGAATCGACCAAGCCTCAAGAGAAGGGTGGGGATAAATCCACAGAGAAGACTTCCCAAGGGCCCCAAAACTCCAACAAGGGTGGTGGGTCCCAGAACACTCCTTCCGAACAGAAGAAACCTTATTGCCATACCTGTAAACAGGTGGGCCATTACAAAAGTGATGCCAAATGCCCTAAAAATAGCAATAAGGAAAACATACCCCCAAGTAATACTCCTAGACCTCCTGTTACCACTAGTGGTAATCCCCCAGGTGGTGGGAGTGCCCCCAAGAATGTGGTGGGCATTACTTTGGGAAATCAGGAGGACTATGGCCTAGCCAGGTTCCCTGACCACACTCTTGTCTGTGAGACTGGCATGGGGTTTGCCAACTTCACTACTGGACCCCACATTTTGGGAAAGTATAGACAAGAAGTCTTATTGAATGGTCAGAAAGTTGAGGCGTTCAGAGACACCGGGGCCAGCCTCACCATGGTGAGTGACCATCTGGTCCCCTCTGCTCAACTGACCCCTGGTTTTACTTATCAGGTGACGGACATTCATGGAATGAAGAGAAGGCATCCCATGGCAGTAGTCAAGCTCAGCTGGGGTAATGTCACAGGGCCTATGAGAGTGGCAGTGACAGATAACCTACCTGTAGATTGCTTACTGGGGAATGACCTGGAACTCTCAGCATGGGCTGAGGTGGAGCAAGAAGCTCATTCCAGAATGATAGGCCTATCCAGACAGGTTAGTGGGGCAGTAATAGCTACAGCCCCAGTCCAAGCACCATTCCTCCCTGAGAAGGTTGGAAGAGCAGTGGTAGCCACTGCCCAGGCTCAGACAGACTTTACCGAACAGGATAGGAGGGCTGTGGCAGTCACAGCCCAAACACAGACTGAGTGCCCTCCTGAAAAGGTTGGCAAGGTTGAAATGGTCTCAGCCTCTACTCAGACAGATAGTGAGGTTGTGAAGCCTGAAACGATGGATCACTCCACTCAAACAGAGAGCATTGAGGAGGAAGAAGAGTCTTCCCCCTCCCAGACACTAGGTGAGAGCCAGCCTCCTCAGGGAACTGACTCTACCCCTGTTGAAGGAACTGCCCCAGAGGTAGTCAGGCCTAGCCTGGCAGAGCCCCTGATGACAGTGGACCCTTCCCAGGTGGGACCCAGTCTGGAGCAGGTAACCTGCACCTCTCTACCCGGCCTCAGTCAGCCCAGGGCTGAAGAGGACAGGGAGGCCAGTGGTGGACCCCAAAGGGCCCCCTGTCCAAAAGAACCCCTTAATCAGAAGATTAGGATCACTGAAGCTGGTAAACCTAGCCAAGTGAAAATGAAACAGACTCCTGAGGGATCCCCCTTAAAAATAGTTAGGGAACTCCCACAGCTGGACACTGTTGGGCACAGCCAAACATGGGGCCTAAAAACCCCAGACCTGACCTGTCCCCCCAGTAAGCCAAACAGAGGGACTCAGCCTCCAGCTTTAGGTAGCCAGAGGCTGACCCTGAGAGCTCAGTGCATCTCAGCTAAAGAAAGGAAGGCACACATGATGGATGGTGATTGGAGGAAGTTGAGCCCAAAGGTAGAGGAGCCTCACTTCAGTACTCCATCCCAGCATCAGCCTTCTTCTTTCCCAAGACACACCAGAGACAGAGATTCCCTATGGTGGAGACCCTCAGATGCCCTTAGGGTGAGGGGTTGCCTAGTGGACCATGACACAGGGGGAAACCAAGCCAGAGCTGTTCCTTCCTTATATGGCCACTTAGGTAATAGAGGCTTACCTGGACAAGGATAGCCTTATCTCCTTTCGTTTGGGGGGGGGTTGTGTAGGAAGGTACATCCTGACTATGGTTGCCCCAACTTTTTGCCCTGTGTTTTAGCTGGTTTTGGACATAGCCGACCTGGGACCCTGCCAATCAGGACCCCGGGCCTACTGCTCTCTCTTTAAAATGGATTCCATGTACCCTAGGTGCATTTCCAATTGGTACTGGGCCACCTTATCAGACCCTGTAACTCAGGGCATAGGTGTACCCAGGGCCGCCAGGGGCTGCAGCATGTATTATGCCACCCCTGGCTGGCCTCCTAAATTTGACACAACTGGCTGCCTGACAGCTGGGGCAAAGTCGTGTAAGCACCCTTTGCTGTAGATATAGTAGCCCTATATCTAACCCTCCAATGGACACCCGAGTTCCTATCAGTCACTCCTATGGCAGGCCTTGACAATCCTGAAGGCAGAGTGCATGGGCTCGTGTGAACTAAGCTCTGGCCCGAGCCGAGCCCGGTTGCAGCTTGCGGAATCAAGACCCAATGGCTGTTCCATGATAACGCGTACCATATCGGTAACTTCGGTGTCGCGTTATCAAGACATGTCGAGTAAGGTGTCATACGAATCGGGATGCTGCCCTCTCATCAACTCTGGCGACGAGGTTAGCATTCCGCCCTTCTAGAGGGACACGACATGTACGTAACTGTGAACCCCGGTTAAAGTTAACGAAAGCCTCAGCTCCACCAAATGGATGCTGCCACCACAGACACGAGTCTGACCTCCTGCTGCTGGGAGTCCTTCCAGCGAGGAGCACTTGGACAAAGGGTTTCCTGTCAAGGGCGGTGTTCGCACCGTCCCAGACAGGGTTTGTGTATTCTGGGTAGGTAGGGCTTTTGCGAGAGGTGACTGCGGAGTGGCACCCCGGTGCTCACTACGCATCTGCCGGTTAGAACCAGTTCCAGGGGCGACAGCCCTGGCCTGGGGAAAGTCCGGCAGGGGAGAGGGGTGTAACTACCCCCCTTCCTGGTCCCACCCTTAGGGCAGGACCTAGTCATGTTCCCACCCCTTTCTTTAGGATAAAGGCCGGAGCGGGGACCCTTCCAAATTAGATCATCTTTGAATCAAGAATACTTTCTACGAAAGGACTTCAAGACTCTTCTCAAGATTTCTCCCTTGTGACTAAGGAGTAGTCACCCTGCATCAGCGGGCACCATCTAAGAACTCTGCGGTTTGCTGCAAGTCCGTCCTCAAGGATCCGACGGCCCAGCTCGACGAGAACCGGCTTCCCTGGCACCTCTGACCTCTACCCACGTCATCAGCTCAGCTGTGATCTGTGGGTGCGACGAGACCTCGAGGGACCGGCCATCATCAGAACCTGCACGCTCTTAACCAGCACGACCATCGAAGCAATTCCCTGGTGAGTGCTCTGGGGTCCGAGAAGCCCCGACCCTGAGCCGCTCCAGCACCGAAGTGCAGTCTCCCAGCATCTCCACGATCTGCGTGGGGCCCTTCTGCTCGCTGCTCAGCACGTTGTCTGGTCACTAGCCGCCGGCTTGTGCCCTTCTGTGACGACATCCGAGAATCATCACTGCTGGTCTGGTTGCTCCAGACTGGCCCTTGCTTCCATCTTTTGAGAAGCACCCCGGACCCTCCTGGTCCACTCAAGACGCCGACAGCGACATCCGTCGTGGGACAGCTCGCACCTCCACCGTGGTCGCCGACAACGCCTCCTGGTCCGTGAGACTGCAGAGCCTAGCGTCGCCCACTCACCTGGTCGAGGTGACGGCCAACTGGTGCCTTCCTGGTACCCTCTGACTACTGGCTAGTAGTACGAACTTGGTCCCCTCTGCTTTCAGGTTTCATCAATCTCCGATCCAGGCTTGGATCTCTACGAACTATTCATCACTGGTCGCCGGCCAGCAACTCCTTTTCTTCCGGCTCCTGGCTCGTCAGCGAAGACCCCGACGCCTGTAAGACTTGTGCAGCCGCAGCCCTCGTGGCTAGGTAACTCGGCATTTCGGTGCCTGCATAGCCTCCTTACTCTAGGGTCCCGAGTCCCTCGCTTCCGACTTGCCTTAACCTTTCCGTGTCCTCGGACACTTGTCTTTAAACTGCGCACTTGAAGTATTTGCTAAAGAGATTTGGTTTGTGCTTAGTACCCTGTCCTCATAAAGAGCACAGGGCTGTTGTGATTCTTAATAAATATACTGTTTATTTTCATAACACTTGTGTGGTGTCCTTTCACTGGGTGTTCAAGGGGTACATGTGTGGTAAACAGCTGGCTTAACGCGCCCTCTCGAGTCTTTAGCCTTAGACTGCTCGTATCCACGCTACTAGGATAGCTGGTCTATAGGTTGACTTACAACCAAACACCATAAGGGTCGTTGGGACGATACATAGCGGTCGCTAGAATAGCGAACGTTGCATATCGGGCCAACTTCTCACAGTCCCCTTGTTTAAAGGGGGGCACTATCTTACCAAGGTGTTTCGTATCGAAACTCTTTTCCCTATTGCTAGGTACATTGCTGCCACCAGTGGGGACTACCCCACTTAACTGTTGCTCTCTCGCAAAGGCAAGCCTTTCTTTGGCCAGGGCAAGTTCTTCCCTTTCGATCCTCAGATTAGCTGCCCTTTCCTTAGCTTCGTACACTCTCCGCTGAGGGGACGTCATCCCTCTTTGCGAAGAGTTGCGAGAGCCATTGGTGTGAAGGGATCTGCCAGAGTCTCTTGACAGAGATCGGGCTCGTCCATTCCCAATGTTAAGCGGACCTGACAGTAGCGCCGGGGGTCCCCCAGTACCACTATCATGTTTGCTTAAGTTGGACCTGCTTAGTCTAACGACTTCTACCTGTCCCTTATCTGCCTCATCCCCAGAGGGATCCTCATCCTCATCATCCTCCACATCTTCGTTCTCAGTTGCGAGGTGGATGAGGTCAGGATCGTCTCTGGTTCCCTCGAGGGGAGGCATGTCTCCTTCTGGATTAGAAGAGCTAAGACGGGTCTCAGCTTTTCTGGCATCATAAGTCTCCAAGAGACCAATCAGAAAGGACGTGGTGGGGTTAGACCCCTGCTTGATCTTCCGGGAGTGACACACCTGTCTTAACTCCTTGAAGCTCAGCACAGTATATCTTGAAGGGATGACCTGTGGAGGGTCAACTGACACAAGGGGAGACTCAGAGTTTCCTCCTTTGTCCGACATACTGTTTCTAGTGTGGTGTAAGTGATGCACCTACCTACACTACGTGTTTACCTACTGTTCCCTTGCTAAGAGTTGCAGCCAAGGTGTGCTAAGCCTTGAGGAGCTACAACAGCTGGTTCAGTAGAACTCAGAGTATTCTAAGCTTTAGTTATATGTACTAACAGTACTTGTGTGATCTTTCAACAAGATATTCTCAGGATACGTGTGGTAAACAACAGCAAGCTCAAATCCCACCGCTGCTCACCAATGTGAGAAGTTGGCCCGATATGCAACGTTCGCTATTCTAGCGACCGCTATGTATCGTTCCAACGACCCTTATGGTGTTTGGTTGTAAGTCAACCTATAGACCAGCTATCCTAGTAGCGTGGATACGAGCAGTCTAAGGCTAAAGACTCGAGAGGGCGCGTTAAGCCAGCTGTTTACCACACATGTACCCCTTGAACACCCAGTGAAAGGACACCACACAAGTGTTATGAAAATAAACAGGATATTTATTAAGATTCACAACAGCCCTGGACTCTTTATGAGGACAGGGTACTAAGCACAAACCAAATCTCTTAGGAAAATACTTCAAGTGCACAATTAAAACAAGTGTCCGAGGACACGGAAAGTTTAAGGTCTCGGGCGGACCCGATAAGGCAAGTCGGAAGCGAGGGACTCGGGACCCTAGAGTAAGGAGGCTATGCAGGCACCGAAATGCCGATTTACCTAGCCACGAGGGCTGCGGCTGCACAAGTCTTACAGGCGTCGGGGTCTTCGCTGACGAGCCAGGAGCCGGAAGAAAAGGAGTCTCTGGCCGGCGACCAGTGATGAATAGTTCGTAGAGATCCAAGCCTGGATCAGAGATTGTTGATACCTGAAAGCAGAGGGGACCAAGTTCGTACTACTAGCCAGTAGTCAGAGGGTACCAGGAGGGCACTGGTTGGCCGTCACCTCGACCAGGTGAGTGGGCGACGCTAGGCTCTGCAGTCTCACGGACCAGGAGGCGTTGTCGGCGACCACGGTGGAGGTGCGAGCTGTCCCACGAAGGATGATGCTGTCGGCGTCGCTGGGCCCAGGATGGGGCAACAAGCCTTGGCAGATCTCAGGGCCACGTGGTGGGCCTAAGATGGCGTCTTGCGTGGACCAGGAGGGTCCGGGGTGCTTCTCGCAAAGATGGAAGCAAGGGCCAGTCTGGAGCAACCAGACCAGCAGAGTTGTTTGTCGGTCGTCGTCAAGGAAGGGCACAAGCCAGCGGCTAGTGACCAGACAACGTGCTGAGCAGCGAGCAGAAGGGCCCCATCAGATCGTGGAGATGCTGGGGGACTGCACTTCGGTGCTGGAGCGGCTCAGGGTCGGGGCTTCTCGGACCCCAGAGCACTCACCAGGGAATTGCTTCGAAGGTCGTGCTGGTTAAGAGCGTGCAGGTTCTGATGATGGCCGGTCCCTCGAGGTCTCGTCGCACCCACAGATCACAGCTGAGCTGATGACGTGGGTAGAGGTCAGAGGTGCCAGGGAAGCCGGTTCTCGTCGAGCTGGGCCGTCGGATTCCTTGAGGAAGGACTTACAGCAAACTGCAGAGTTCTTAGATGGTGCCCGCTGATGCAGGGTGACTACTCCTTAGTCACAAGGGAGAAATCTTGAGAAGAGTCTTGAGTGTCCTTTCGTAGAAAGTAGTTCTTGATTCAAAGATGATCTAATTTGGAAGGGTCCCCGCTCCGGCCTTTATCCTAAAGAAAGGGGTGGGTACATGACTAGGTCCTGCCCTAAGGGTGGGACCAGGAAGGGGGGTAGTTACACCCCTCTCCCCTGCCGGACTTTCCCCAGGCCAGGGCTGGCGCCCCTGGAACTGGTTCTGACCGGCAGATGCGTAGTGAGCACCGGGGTGCCACTCCGCAGTCACCTTCTCGCAAAAGCCCTACCTACCCAGAATACACAAACCCTGTCTGGGACGGTGCGAACACCGCCCTTGACAGGAAACCCTTTGTCCAAGCGCTCCTCGCTGGAAGGACTCCCAGCAGCAGGAGGTCAGACT
The DNA here is from genome assembly GCF_964263255.1 of Lissotriton vulgaris. Classification (NCBI taxonomy): domain Eukaryota; kingdom Metazoa; phylum Chordata; class Amphibia; order Caudata; family Salamandridae; genus Lissotriton; species Lissotriton vulgaris. Next base: position 922,197 of record NW_028250124.1, read on the forward strand.
CGTGTCTGTGGTGGCAGCATCCATTTTGTGGAACTGAGGCTTTAGTTAACTTTAACCAGGGTTCACAGTTACGTACATGTCGTGTCCCTCTAGAAGGGCGGAATGCTAACCTCGTCGCCAGAGTTGGTGAGAGGGCAGCATCCCGATTCGTATGACACCTTACTCGACATGTCTTGATAACGCGACACCGAAGTTACCGATGTGGTACGCGTTACCATGGAACAGCCATTGGATCTTGGTTCCGCAAGCTGCAACCGGGCTCGGCTCGGGCCAGAGCCTAGTTCACACGAGCCCATGCACTCTGCCTTCAGGATTGTCAAGGCCTGCCATAGGAGTGACTGATAGGAACTCGAGTGTCCATTGTATGGTTAGATATAGGGCTACTATATCTAAAGCAAAGTGTGATTACACGACTTCGCCCCAGCTGTCATGCAGCCAGTTGTGTCAAATTTAGGAGGCCAGCCAGGGGTGGCATAATACATGCTGCAGCTCCTGGCGGCCCTGGGTACACCCATGCTCTGAGTTACAGGGTCTGACAAGGTGGCCCAGTACCAATTGGTAAATGCACCTAGGGTACATGTCGTAATTTAGAAAGAGAACAGCCAGGCTGTGGGTCTGATTAGCAGGCCCACAGCCAGAGGAAGTCGTAAACCAGTGAAACAAAAGCAAAAAAATCTGGGTGATCATAGGATTGCAGACCCTACTCTCCTACAGGAATCATAGATTGAAGCGATTTTTTCCTCAAAATAATCAGAGAGGCGAGTACAAAGGGATAGTGACACCGGGGAGTGGCGTTTGAGGGCCATGGGATCTGTAAATGTTCTTACTGTGTTAAAGATTTCCCTGGTTGAGCCTTGTGCTCTGTTTATTTTCTCCTCCAGATAGATTCTAATGTGGTCGATTATCCTCTTCCGGTAGTCTTTAATAGCTATTTTATATTTAAGTTTACTGTCTGGGGAGTAAGAATATCTCCATTGTCGCTCCAAAAGTTTGCAGGCGGATTTACACTTGCGGAGTTCGTCTGAATACCAAGGAGAGGTAGGAGCAGCTCGAAAGGTTTTTATGGGCGTTATAGGAGCAAGAGAATCAATGGCGGAGGAGATCCAGCTGTTGAAATTAGTCAACCTGGTGTCCAAATCAGGGGCATCCATAATCTTGCTCCAGTTTCGGCCAACCGGCTTAACCGGTAACCTAGGTCTGTCTTGATGACATAGAAGAAAGGAAAAGGGAATAAAAAAATGGTCAGACCAGATCACTGGATAAGGTTTGCTGATGGAAATGTCCGTCAAATTGGAACATATAAGGTCAAGTGTGTGTCCAGCTTCATGTGTAGGGCTGGATACCAGTTGTTTTAATCCGCCATCGGTTAAGGTGGAAAGGAAATTGAGGCTAGTTGGATCAATGAATATTAAAATCACCAAGCAGAGTGAAATTCGCATAGCGGGAACTGGCCTGAAGCACAAAGTCCAAGAAAACCTGGAGGAAAGATACCTTGGACTTGGGAGGACGATATACCAATAGACCTGAACATGAAATATTAGGGGCCAATTTGATACAAAAAGGTAGTGCTTCTATGGATTCAATTTGGGCATAGGGGAAAGAAGAGATAGTCCATTGTGCCCTATAAATAATAGCGACGCCTCCACCATGGTTGTGTCTCTGTCTATTGGCACATAAAATGTTATAGTCAGGGGGAAGGGCCAGGCACAAGGCTGGGGTAGATTCATCCCCAAGCCAAGTTTCCGTCAGGAAGAGAAGATCCCACTTATTGTCCATCAGGGACTGGGCTATATCTAAGGAGTGTTTGAACAGTGAACAACAGTTGATCAAACCCGCCTCAAGAGTTAGATTTTTTCTAGCCGAAATGGACCGAACAGGCGCCTGTAGAAGTGGGCAACAAGTTGCTGGGTTACCTCCCTCCTTTCCGGAAATACAGGGCATGCATGGGTAGGAGGACGTAATTAAATCCAGTGGCATAGTGTGCAGAAAAGCACAGTGTTTGGGTTTTAACATGAATAGAGTCTCTCAACCGTATGAGATGATAGTTGGGGAGCCTCCGGGGTCTCTGGTCACGGCCGCGTCATGGACGCGGACGGGCGCAGATGGGCAGGTCTCTGGCACAACTCCGGCACAGATCCGGCACGTCCGCTGAGCGTGTCCGCTGTGCGGACACATGCCCGTCCCCTTTTAATGCGGCAGCTGGACCGCGTCAGAACGCTTCCACCCACCCAATATGGCCGCTATGTTGCTTCGCCTGCCCGGGACCAGTCAACTCAGCGTCTGCACTCAGCTGAGAGTGGCCCGGGTAGCGAAGGAAATGGGGGGGGGTTTGGTGACGGGTTTGAAAGAGCTTATTTACTCAAGCTGGGGCGACGGGATGAATAAACAAAATAAAGCGACACAGCAAAGTGATTATCGCACAAGAAAGGGGAGGGGATAGGAGCAGGTTAAAAGCTTATTAAATCAAGCCAAATGTTGCATTGAACTTTTTCCTATTTCTTGGGTTAATCTAAGATCGCCCAGGTGAAGGAGACAGATCTTTTTTAACTCCCGTCTTGAAACTTCGGAGATAGTATATGGGTCTTTGTAGTATCTTCGGAGGCCTAAATCATAGAAAAAAGACCTTACATAGGCTAGCCATCTTATCTTTTGCGTGTTATCAAGAGCCATGCATTCCTCCATGATCAAACGAGTTAGCTCACACTGTTCAGTGGTCCAAATACGCCGCCACAGCATTATTGGCTGGATCTTTAAGATGTCAGAAATATGGTCCAGCCCTAGTTCTAAATGGCAGCCGTATGTCGTTGTACCTTGGGGAACAGACAGGAGATATTGAAGGAAGGAGTTCTCTACTCTCTGTAATGCGTCTGCATTTAGATGCCCACATAAACCTGAACCATAACTGGCAACACTGGTGCATTTTGCCTGGTAGATCTTTAACATTTCTTCAGGCGATCTCTTTCCTAGCTTTTGTGCAAATGCCACCAGTGCTGTCGTGGTCCTTAAAAAAGCTAGCTTCCTAGCCTGGATGGCCTTGGTCCAGTTTAGCTTATTGTCTATTAAGATCCCTAAATATTGGTAAGATGTTGTAGACTCTAAGCTAGAATTATTGACAAATATATCCTTAGGTTTTTTTACTTTCGAGCCAATATGCATCGTAAATGTCTTTTTTATATTAACTTTAAGATTCAGGGAGCTCATAAAGTTGCAATAGCTATTTAGTGAGCGCTGGAGCTGTACCGGGGTTCTTGCCCAGATGACGGCGTCGTCAGCATCTAGTCGTTTTCTCCCTAAGCGCCCCCTCCCTAAACGCCTTGAGACCCTCTGGGTGAGTAGTGCGCTATATAAATTGCTGAACTTGAACTTGAACTAGTAATGCTGGTATTGGTCGACGCCGTATTGTTGGTAAGTCTTGGCAACCTTTAATCATCTCTGACTCCAGTCCATTAGTGTACAACGTAAAAAGGAGGGGGGCCAGAACACACCCCTGTCTGACCCCCCGCTCTATCCTAAAGGGCTCGGTTAGCTCTCCCTCTACCCCATATCTCACCCTAGCCGATGCCTCTGAATAGAGCTCGCGTAGGAAGTTCAACAGCGTCGGATCTACCCCCATGTCCAAAATTACCGCCCACAAATCTGAATGACTGACGCAGTCAAAGGCCGCTGTCAGGTCTACATAGACCATGTGCAAGGATCCTCCCTTCGCTGAGACATACGTCCCTGTTAGGAGAGCAAGGTTCAAGTCTTGGTCCACAGTACCCAGGCCTTCTCGGAATCCATACTGTAGATCTGATATTATACTGTTGTCAGAGGCCCAAACCTGAAGACGATCTAACATAATACGTCCAGCAGCTTTGCCGAGGGAATCCAACAGCGATATGGGCCGGTAACAAGCTGGACTTTGGCGATCGCCTTTTTTAATGATCGGTACCAAGATTGACGTGGACCATGACTCGACTAATCCTATAGTGGTGGCTGTGTCTAGAACTCTTGCTAAAATGGAGGACCATAAATCTAGATTATGTTTGAAGAAATCCACTGGGACCCCGTCGGGTCCTGGTGCTTTACCAGATTTTGATGTTTTCAGGGCAGAGATAACTTCTTGGTGTACACATTTTAACGGTATGGGGTAGTTTGTTTGCTGTATACACTCCGATGAACCCAATATACTATCATCTTCTTCTTTTCTGAAGATGTTTGAAAAATGGTCTACCCAGGCATTGCCGTCTACCGCCACCTCCAACTTTGTGAGATCACTACCATCACAGAGAAAAGGAGATTTGACTATTCTCCAGAAGGTAGTGCTATCTTTCCTGGAACAGCCCTCATGCAGTTGCTTCCATAAGGTGTCTTTAATCTGGGCTTTGCGATTTTTCTGCGCTAACTTATACATTTTCCTTAATTCAGCTATTTCATTTCTATCCCTTATTTCCTTGGTTAAGGCTACCTTTAGTTTTGTATACGATTTTGTGCAGTCAGTGTTAAACCAACCCTTCCTAGAGGACCCTTTCCGTTTCATCTTACAGGATAATTCGTCTCTGATCGTTTTAGTGATGATACCATAGCTGGACAGTATTTGCTCAGGGGTAGCGGAGAGGTCAAGACAGGTGTGGGCGGAGGGCAGAGCTTTCCTTATTACATTGCCCATTACTAAATCTTGATCTACCTTGCCCCATTTTAGTGAGAAACCGTTGATTCTGTCTAGGTGCAGAGATTGCTGGTCCAAAAGACTCCAGTAGACTTCCTCGGCCATAACGGAGGGGCTGCTTATTGAAACGCTGTTAGGAAAATGATCACTGAGTGCATTCATGATTGTTTCAAATTTACATATTTTTGATGTAGTACTATTGTAGGTGAGTATAAAATCAATTATACTATTTGAACCTCTCCCATTGAAGGTTGTAGAGAAAGGGACTGGAGGACTGACTAATTCATTTGCAAATCCCAGGTCTGTGACAGCCATTATTTCATTCATACGATCTCCTATGGTCGTGTGAACAAAGTGTGTTGATTTGTTCCCACCCTCATCTTGAATACCACAATTTTCTGTGCTGTTTCCTTTACACAATGACAAATTAAAATCACCCCCCAACAATAGTGTTACTGATTTATTAATGTACTTCACACGTAAATCTTGAATTAAAATTGAGATCTTATTTAAAACATCAATTAAATCAGGCGTATTCAAATTATTATAAAAATTAATCACGATAAAATTGGACGCCTTATTCCAAGCTATTATGAATACCTGGTAGTTAATTTCTAGTCTCACTACTTCAATTTTGTCAACGGGCAAGGCATTGGATATATACGTTATTAGGCCCCCCCTTTGCTCTTCCCGATGGAGATGGAACCGCCTCTGAGACGTAGGTTTTATAACCTACCAAATGGACTGGGGTGCGAAGCCATGCTTCCTGTAAACCAATGATATTATAGATTGTTGCTCGTGCTCTCCAGTGATTGTTGGTGATTTTATTCTGTAGCCCAGCCACGTTCCAGAAAATAATGTCTAACACTGATCTTTTAGTTTCCATTTTAGGGAGAGGGTTAGGATTCTGTGGGGAATGTACTCTCTGGGGTGTTGGAGCTGGATATCCTCCTCGGATGTGCCCACCACTTCTCAATCAGATGCTAAATTTCTTGGATCATACAAGCTAGGGATAACTTGAGGTAAAGAGACTGGGGTAGCCCTATTAGGTAGCAAGTCCTGTTGGGAGATGCATTCCTTATATTTATTATTGATATATCTGCCACCATCGGGTTCAGCCAATCATTGTCATCTGGCCCTGACAGTGCGCTGTATCTGTTATAAGTAGGGATTGCCTGGTATGGCCTCTGTAAATTATAAGAATTTCGGAAGAGGGTTGGGTAACAGTGCATGCTTTGCGGAGGATAAAAATCACCTAGTGGAAGTATAGTAATCCCTGCCGTGGTTGGAAAGCGGTTTCGCTCTAAATTCAGAATTTCCTTTACTGGGTGTGGTGTTCTGAATGTGATAACCACGCAGACCCTCTTCAAATCTTTCTCCCTCGCCCCCACCCATTGTACTCGTCTGGTCATTTTAAACTTGTTAAATAGTTGGGTGTGCAGCCCTGTTCTATTGCTTAGCCAGTAGAGCGACTTATTCTTTAAAGCTGCCCAGGGTTCTTCTTTAGGAAGGTGGTTAGATGGGACGTTTCCTAGAATAATAACATAGGGGTCGCTTCTGGTGGCAGATGTAAATGTGAATCCACATCCCTTTGTTCTTTAGGAAGAGTGGGGGGGCGGTGAGACCTTGACTAGGATACTGCAGAAGACAAAGAGGCATTGATGGTTGCGCCATTTTTTTTAAACCCGAGTTGGGATATGTTGGTTGCATGTGTGAGATCCCTTTACCAGCTTGGTTTGCTAAAGTAGGTGGGGGGATTGCAACAGGGACCGATTTTTCCATTCCTAATCTTCCATTGACTAACGCATTTTGGTTCACTACCTGGGTATGTAAAGTCGTGCTTGCATTTATGTCTAAGATTGTAGATGGATCTGATAAGCTTGATTTCAATCAATCAATCAGACAGATTTGTATAGCGCGCTACTCACCCGTTAGGGTCTCAAGGCGCTGGGACGGGGGGGAGGGGCGCTACTGCTCAAAGAGCCAGGTCTTGAGATGTTTCCTGAAGGAGAGGTGGTCCTGGGTCAGATGTAGGTGGGCGGGGAGGGAGTTCCATGTCTTGGCCACCAAGTAGGAGAAGGATCTTCCTCCAGGGGTGGTTCTGCGAATGCGTGGGACGGTGGCGAGGGCAAAGCTGGCGGGCCGAAGTTGGCGGGTGGGTGTGTAGAATGTGAGGCGGTTGTTGAGGTATTTGGGGCCCATGTCGTGGAGAGCCTTGTGTGCGTGGGTGAGGAGTCTGAATGTGATCCTCTTGCTGACGGGGAGCCAGTGCAGGTCTCTCAGCAGGGGAGAGATGTGGCTGTGGCGGGGGATGTCCAGGATGAGTCGTGCAGAAGCGTTCTGTATGCGCTGGAGTCTTTTCTGGAGTTTGGCTGTGGTTCCAGCGTAGAGGGTGTTCCCATAGTCCAGTCGGCTGGTGACGAGGGCCTGGGTGACCGTCTTCCTGGTGTCGGTGGGGATCCACCGGAAGATCTTATGGAGCATGCGCAGGGTGTTGAAACATGATAACGAGACGGCGTTGACTTGCTTGGTCATCGTGAGGGAGGAGTCCAGGATGAAGCCCAGGTTGCGTGCATGATCTGTTGGTTTGGGGGCGGTGCCCAGGGCAGGGGGCCACCAGGAGTCGTCCCAGGCAGAGGATGATGTTCCCAGGATGAGGACTTCCGTCTTGTCTGAGTTCAGTTTCAGACGGCTGAGCTTCATCCATTCCGGGACGTCTTTCATTCCTTCCTGGAGGCTGGCTCTCGCGGTGGCGGGGTCGTTGGTGAGGGAAAGGATCAGCTGGGTGTCGTCTGCGTAGAAGATGATGTTTAGGAGGTGTTGGCGTGCGATGGCTGAGAGGGGGCTCATGTAGACGTTGAACAGGGTGGGGCTGAGAGAGGATCCTTGCGGGACGCCGCAGATGACTTCGGTGGCCGCGGACCGGAACGGGGGGAGGCGGACTCTCTGGGTTCTACCGGCGAGGAACGAGGTGATCTACTCCAAGGCCTTTCCTTGGATTCCGGTGTTGCTGAAGCGCTGTAACAGGGTGCGGTGGCATACGGTGTCGAAAGCTGCTGAGAGGTCCAGGAGGATGAGGGCAGCTGTTTCCCTGTTGTCAAGCAGGGACCTGATGTCATCGGTAGCTGCGATGAGGACGGTCTCGGTGCTGTGGTTTGCTCGGAAGCCGGACTGCGAGGGGTCGAGGGATCCGTTTGTCTCGAGGAAGGCGGCGAGTTGTTTGTTGGCGGTCTTCTCGATGACTTTGGCCGGAAAAGGGATGAGCGAGATGGGGCGGATGTTCTTGAGGTCCGTGGGGTCCGCGGTGGGTTTCTTCAGGAGGGCGCTGAGCTCGGCGTGCTTCCAGCTCTCCGGGAAGGTGGCGGATGTGAAGGAGCTGTTAATGATGTCCCGGAGTTGGGGTGCGATGATGGAGTCGGCTTTGTTGAAGATGTGGTGTTGGCACGGGTTGGTTGGGGAGCCGGAGTGGATGGTGTTCATCGTGCTGGTGGTGTCTTCGGTGCTGATCGAGGTCCAGGTGCAGAGGGTGGTGGTGGAGGTCGCTGGTCCTGTGGTTGGGTGCGTGGTCTGTGCGTCGAAGCTGTTGTGTATGTCGGCGATCTTGTGATGAAAGAACGAGGCGAGTGAGTCGCAGAGGTCTTGCGAGGGTATGATGTCGTTGGTGCCGGCACTGGGGTTGGAGAGCTCTTTAACGATGTTGAAGAGTTCCTTGCTGTTGTGGGAGTTGTAGTCTAGTCGTTCTTTGAATGTGATCCTTTTGGTGGTGCGGATCAGCTGGTGGTGTTTGCGGGTGGCGTTCTTGAGGGCTGCCATGTTTTCTGTTGTCTGGTCGTGGCGCAAGGCTTTCTCGAGGGTGCGGCAGGTTTACTTGGAGTTCTTGAGGTCGTTTGTGAACCAGGAGGCTTTTTTGCTGCTGGGTTTGCTGGGAGGGTTCTTCAGTGGTGCGAGGTCATCGGTGCAGTTGGTGAGCCACAGTGTGAGGTTGCGGGCTGCTTCGTTGGGGTCCGTCGTGTTGGTGGGAGGGTTCTGGCTGAGGGAGGTGATGAGCTGGTCGGCGTGGATCTTGCTCCAGCTTCTGCGGGGGACCTGTTGTGGGATGTGGTGGGTCGCGGTTCTCCTGAAGTTGAAGCGGACGCAGCTGTGTTCTGCCCAGTGTAGTCCGGTGGAGTGGCTGAAGGAGATGTGCTTGCTGGAGGAGAAGATGGGGTCAAGCGTGTGGCCGGCGTAGTGGGTGGGGGTGGTCACCAGTTGCTTGAGTCCGAGGTTGGCGAGGTTGTCCAGCAGGGCGGTGGTGTTGCTGTTATTGTTGTTCTCCAGGTGGAAGTTGAGGTCTCCTAGGAGGATCTAGTCTGAGGAGGTTAGGGCGTGCGGGCTGACGAAGTCTGCGATGGCTTCGCTGAATTGTGTGCGGGGTCCCGGGGGTCTGTAGATGAGGGTGCCTCTGAGGGTGGTCTTGGGGTCGGTGTGTATCTGGAAGTGAAGGTGCTCGGCTGTGGTAAGGGTGTCGTCGGAGTAGGTCGTGATGCGGATGGGGTTTCTGTGGACGATGGCGATGCCTCCTCCGGCTTGGTTGGCGCGGTCCTTCTGGGTGATCTTGTAGCCATTCGGGATGGCTATGGCGATGTCGGGGGCTGAGGAGGCGTTCATCCAAGTTTCTGTGAGGAAGGCGACATCTGGTGATGATGTGCTGAGGAGGTTCCAGAGTTCGACGGCCTGTCTGTGGACGGAGCGGGTGTTGAGCAGGATGCACTTGAGGTGGTTGTTGCTGGTGCCTGGCTTGGCGGATGCGGTGCAGGTTCGGAGGCAGGTGAATTTGCAGGCTTGGCAGGTGAAGGGTCCGTGGGCGCGCTTCGGGGTGGCTCGGTAGCAGGCGGGGTTCCGGCCGGCGTTGAGCGCGTAGAGGGTGGCGACGTCGTAAGTCCGTCGGGTGGGCTGGCATCGTCGAGGGCCAGGGGTCCTGCCGCTGGGCGCGGGCCCGGACGGGCACAGACGGGCTTGCCTTTGGCGCGCCTTCGGCGCACAATCGGTGCGCCCGCTGCGCGGTCGCGCAGTGGTCGCCATAAGAGGGCAGGAGGGGTCAGCTGGGAGGGTAGGAAGTCAATGGATGCAGGGGGGCAGGGCCGCACGGGAGGCAGCGGCGGGAAAAACGGGGCTGAGGAGCCCGAAAGGAGATGGCAGGCACTCACTCACTCGGGGTACAAAAAAGAAGGGGGACGGGCAGGCACACGTGGGGGCACTCACTCACTCGGGGTACAAAAAGAAGGGGGGCGGGCAGGCACACATGGGCACAGGAACAAGGGGCACAGGCAAGTCTCCAGGCGTCCGGGCACCTATCTGGAGGGAGAAGCAGGCAGGAGCAGCGTCAGATCAGGCGGAGCTGCAGCGGTGGGGGAGCGACCTACCCGAGGGTCAAGGGTCGCTCCCCCACCGGGGGACAGGAGGATGTTTTCTAAGCTGGTCACTCTAGTGGTTAACTGATCTAACCTGAGTCTTAGATATGAATCCAATCTCTCCACCAGGGCTGTTAATTTCTGGATATCAGACTGTGACTGGGTGTTTCTATTGCCTTGGCTATTGGCTTTTTGTTTAAAGTGATTTAATAAGGATTCTGGTTGTTTCTTTTTGCAAGGAGGGTTTTGATGGTTTTTTGAGACATCGGGAGGTCGATGGACTATTACTGAGGCAGGTTCTTTTTGGGCATTTTGAACACCGGAAGATCTTAATCTCGGTTTTCTCTGCTTTTTTGGGGGGGGTTGGGTAGGTGACTCGCTCTCAATAGACTGGATTTCGTCAGTACACGATTGAATACAACCATTAACTGAGGTACCGTTTTCCCCCCCTTGAGTTGATTTAATTGAGTCTTTACTCAGGGGTAGTGCCTGGCTTGACCCAGATGTAGAGCTCGCAATGGATTCCTCCACTGAGTGGATCTGTTTATCCAGGACATCTACCGCCCCGGTTAGATAACTTAATAGAGTTTGCTGCGCCTCAGGGTTAGACCTATTCCCCTTGGGGCTTACTAGTTTTCTTTTACCTATTTTCGGTTATCTAAGATGTCGCCGCCTATACAATCCTGACCTTTAATAGAATCCTTTATCCTGTTGCACAAGCAAGACAGCCCAGACGAAAGTGCCTGGTGAGTAAAACAGGAAAAATAACAAAAGACTTGGCCCAGCCCAGCCTCTTCCAGCCAGTGTCGGCCAAGGACAGGCCCGCCCTTTGCCCGGGCTTTGCCCGGGCGAGCCCGCGCGTGTCCCGCGGCGGGTTGGCCCACGCTGTTTTTAAAGGTCCCTGAGGGGCGGGGCTAGTGGCGAGCACCTCCCACGAGACCGTGCTGCCCCCTGGATGTTGTGGTTGAGCAGCGTGCGGTCCGCGGATGTCTTGAGGCGCCTCCGGTAAACTAGCTCTCCCGCAAAACAGCAGAGGGACCCCCAGCAGCAGCAAGACCAGTGGGCAACAGTACAGGTATTTGTTAGGACAGAGACTCCGTTTTCCTTATTGAAAGCATCTCTATTCAAACTAAGTGTATTCTCGGTTCCTAACAGATACAGAGTGGGGGAGTCAGGTATTTTATGACCGAACACTTCTTCCCAGAATTCGCCAATCATTCTTTTAATTAGTGTTAATGTGTCACACTCACTGAACATGTGTATTAATGTTGCAGGGCCGTTAAGGCATCTAGGGCAGTGGTCTTTCTCCCTTTTGTCCAAGCATATAGCTTGGCAGGGGTAAAATATAGATTATATATGGTCTTGAATGTCTGGGCTTTTAAGCTAGCTGACATAAGTAGCCTTGATGATAAATATAGACTCATATCGATGTCTACGTTTGGGTTGCCAAGTTTATCAGCCCAGGCGGTTTCTATATGTTCTATATCATCCTGTAGTTTCTCCAGTAGTTGGCCATAGATTGTACCTATTCTTGTAGTTTTTTTAGCTATAGTATTGATAATTTCAATTCTCCCTAGATTAATATTAGGAGCTTTAAGTTTAAGCATAGTATGAATCTGGATAAATTTGAGGTAGTGCCCGTTTGGTAGGTGAAATTTTTGTTGTAGGTCTGCAAAAGTAGTATCAGGGTTCACTCCCAACATGTCGCCTACTGAGGCAATTCCTAAGGATTCCCATTTCTTTGAGATCGCATCATTTCCTAGCTCTGGGAGTAGGCTAGAGTGCCATAGGGGAGTATATCTATTAAACTTTGGAATATACATATATTTAGTTATTCTGGACCAAATTTTCCATGCGTTGGAGATAACTTTGAATTTATTCTTTTTGTAATAGCTTCCCTCCACTTGCCTCAAAAAGAGACCTTTAGCCTTCTGTCCAAGGGATAGCTCATAAATGGATGGAGGTAGTGCAGCCTCTGGTTCTTCTAAAAAAGGATTATTATAAAGAAGTGGGGCCATCTGTTGGAGAAATGTAGCCCAGAAGTAAAACAAAATATTAGGGACTGCTAATCCTCCTCTATTCTGAGGAAGTGACAGAAGCTTCAGAGATCTTCTAAATTTGGCCTGTTGCCACATAAATTTAGACATAAAAAATTCTAGTGCTTTAAATACCTTGTCATCAGGGATCAAGGGAATTGCTCGAAAGAGATAAAGCACCCTAGGGAGGATGTTCATTTTTAAAAAGTGTAACAACTGGGGGTCTCGGGGTCGCTACAAACACAACAAAACAGGACACGACACGGTTCAAAGGTTGGGTGATTTATTTGTATAGCAATACAAATATACAATGAAATGTGAATAGTTACTGTTCTCTGCCAGCCGGTCTGCGTAGCACCGTCCTCTGCAATTACGCCGGTCCCGGCGTATGCCAACAGAGGACCGAAACACAGTAGCCGGCTGTGCCACCCGGTGTGTTTAAGGGGAATTGGGGAAACAGCCGTTTCTCACCGATGAAGCAGGGAGACAACCAGCCGGGGTCTCTACCTGAAGGGAGCAGCCGCTCGACCGTAGGCAACAGAGGAGTCAGGGAGACACCCAGCCGGGGTCTCGACCCGAAGGGAGCAGCCGCTCGACTTCTTCCTCTCTACAACGGGACGTGGCTTCACCTCCGGGTGATGCGTCACCGTTGTCCCAATAACAAAACAGAAGTTGGAGACGAGAGCAGCCCCTCGATCGTCTTCTGAAACTCCTCAGCCGATACGCGGCAAACACCTCCTGGTGTGCGTATCAGCTGGAGTCCTAGGAACTGTGTGACAGGCTGGGAGCAGCGGCTCACACCAGCGAAGACCCCAGGGAAGGCTTCTCGACTCGTCCGAGTCAGAAGCTGCAAGGAATCCTCCTGGCTGCTCACCCAGAAGACAAGGGGCGTAACAACAAAGAGCGGTCCGGGGAGTTTCACTCGACCCACCTCCGTCTTTGTCCTGGAGCTTAGGCAATGATGTCTTCTCTGAGCAAGCACTCTGGAACTGCGTGTTGCAAGGCCGTGGGGATATCAGAATATCCGACACCGTTCCTTTCGCCGAGTACCGCCTATATAGGCGTCTTGTAATTGCGTTATGCAACCACTGCTCTGAGTTGCATAACGCTCCTCCCGCTTTGCCTTCTGGGATTTGAAGTCCGGAGGAGTCGTGGATGTCATTATCACCGAGGGAGCGGGAAATTCCTGACAGTACATCCCCCTTCCCTCAGCATCTCCCCACGGGGCCCGCGCTGGACGGGAAGCGACGATGAAACAATGAAACCAGGCGCGGAGCATGCACCCCTTCAGCCGGCTCCCACGACTGTTCTTCAGGTCCATAGCCTTTCCAGGCTACCAAGTACCACAGCTTTCTCGCCGCCATTTGGAGGCAAGGATACCTGCAACCTCATACTCCACCTCCGAGTCCACCACTATCGGACTGGGTTTAGGGGTCTTTGAGGTAACTGCGGGTTTGAGCAGCGAAACATGGAACACAGGATGGATTCTCAATGTCTGGGGTAGGCACACCTTTACGTTCAAAGGACCCATACATTTGGTGATTCTGTACGGCCCCATGAATTTAGGATGGAAGACGCTGTTTTTCCGAAACCTCATGTTCCGAGTAGATATCCAAACGTGGTCCCCAGGCCGGTATATCGGTCCTGGTCTCCGTCTTCGGTCCGCGGTAGCCTTATACCTCTGTTTAGCTGCAATCAGGAAGGCCCTAGAGCGCAACAAGATGTCCTTGATGTGTGCTACCCGTTCTGCTGTGGCTGGTATTTTGTCCTCTCGTAGGGGATGGACAAAGGGCAAGAACCTCGGATGATGTCCATAGTTGCTGTAGAACGGGGATGACTTAGTCGAACTGTGAGTGGCGTTGTTATACGCTATCCCCGCGATCCAGAGCAGATCGACCCATTCTTCCTTTCCCTGCTCCACAAAACAGCTCAGGTACTGCTTTAGAGTTTGGTTCAGGCGTTCCGTTTGGCCGTCTGTCTGGGGGTGGTAGCTTTTGGACATCGCGGTCTGGACGTGCAATGCAGAGCACCAAGTCTTCCAGAACTGTGCCGTGAACTGCGACCCCCTGTCCGACACGATCACCTCTGGCAATCCATGGACTCTTACCACGTTGGTTAACAGTAACGTTGCTAGCTCTCCTGCCGTAGGTACCTTCTTGCATGCGATGAAGTGCCCCATCTTAGTCAAGTAGTCCACGACCACTAAGATAGCCGTCATTCCTTGATCCTTTGGCAAACCCACCACGAAGTCCAACGAAATGTTCTCCCATGGTCGATGCGGGGTAGGAAGGGGATGAAGGAGCCCTTGGGTCTTTCTGTGATCCGTCTTCATGGCTGCACATGTGGTGCAGGCCTGTCCCCACGACTTGATATCTGCTCTCATGGCTGGCCACCAGAAATGGCGTCCCAGGTTGGCCACCATCTTCTCGTACCCCAAATGACCCGCACAGGGGGAGTCATGGCACCACTCAAATGCCTGTTTTCTCAGCCGAGGCGTGGGTACCAGCAGGCGTCTGCCGTTCACAGGTATACCGTCCCTCACATGCCATTCCTTGTGACTCTGTAGCCACCTCCTCCAACCGAACGAACGGATCCCTCGCTGGATCCCTTTCAGGAAGGAGTCCGGTTGAATCACCCCCAGTACCATCTGAGGGGGAATGATGGAATGTACCGCCTCCGGTGGGGGTTCTTTGACAGCCGACTGTCTTGACAGCGCGTCGGCCTTCCGGTTTTCTGATCCTGGACGATATGTGATGCGGAAGTTGAATCCGGCGAAGAATATCATCCACCGTAACTGCCGAGGAGAAAGATGCCTGGCCGCCGTCATGAACTGTAGGTTCCGGTGGTCGGTGTACACCGTCACCACATGCCTGGCCCCCATCAGCCAATGTCTCCACTCAGCGAAAGCGTCCTTGATCGCGAGAAGCTCCTTTTCCGCGATATGATAGTTGCGTTCAGCGTCGTTGAGCTTACGGGACATAAAAACCACGGGATGAAGCAAACCCGTGTCGGGATTGCACTGTGACAAGATAGCCCCTACCGCCACGTCTGATGCGTCTGCTTCCACCACATAGGGAAGGGCCGGGTCCGGATGTGCCAACACCGGTGCTTTGCCAAAGGCGTTTTTCAGGGCTTCGAAGGCACATTGTGCTTCTCTGGACCACACGAAATCAGCTGACTTCCTTAACAGGTGTGTGATCGAAGCCACCATCCCCGAGAAGCCATCGATGAAACGCCTGTAGAAATTGGCGAAGCCAATAAAGCATTGGACATCCTTTACTCCTTGTGGGGTTGGCCATTCTCTCACCGCCTTGATCTTCCGTTCTGCCATCTCCTGTCCGTCTGGACTAAGCATCACTCCCAGGAACTCTACCGATGTGACATGAAAATCACATTTGCTGAGTTTGCAAAACAGCATGTGCTCCCTCAGCTTCTGCAGTACCGCCGAGACGTGTTTCACATGATCATCCTCATCGTCAGAATAAATGAGGATATCGTCGATATAGACCACGACGTATCGGTCCGTCTCCTCCCGAAACACCTCATTCAGGAAATACTGAAAGGCGGCCGGTGCGTTACACAACCCGAACGGCATGACGAGGTACTCAAAGAGGCCAAACCGGGTCTTGAATGCGGTTTTCCACTCTTCGCCGTCCCTCATACGCACCAGATGGTAAGCCCCTTTCAGATCCAACTTGGTGTAAATCTTCGCCTTTTTGACCTGTTCCAGGAGAACGCTTATGAGTGGTAAGGGGTAGCGGTTCTTTATGGTGATGGCATTCAACTCCCTAAAGTCCACACAGGCTCTCAGCTCCCCGTTAGCCTTCGGAATGAAGAAGAGTGGCGAGGCGGCGGGTGATTTCGACGGTCTGATGAAACCTAGCCCCAAGAGTTTATCCAGGTACCCTCTGAGATGCACATTCTCTGGTTCTGTCAAAGCATACAATCTGCCACTAGGCACGTTGGCCCCTGGGACCAGATCGATCTGACAGTCATATATGCGGTGTGGGGGGAGCACTTCCGCCTTTACTCCATCGAATACGTCTTCGTATCTGTGATAGGCTCTGGGGAGCACAACATCCTTTTCCGCAGCCGTGGCTATCGACTGAATTCCGCTCGGTTCTGTGAAGGGTTGTTCTTGTCTCACCCCGCAGTACAACCGGCAAAACGGGGACTTCATCTCTATGGTATGTGTAGGCCAGTCCACGGAAGGGTTATGCTTCTGTAGCCACGGGAGACCCAAGATGACCCCGTATTGCGGTGCCCTGATAATGTTGAAGTCAATCTTTTCCAGATGGCTTCGTCCGTACTTCATCAGTAGGCCCCCTGTGTGCTGTCATATGGGTCCTGTCACCAATCGCCGTCCGTCCACGGCGTATACATCTTCGGGAACAGCCTTGGGAAGAAGCACCAGTCCCAGTCTATTCGCTTCATTGATGTCCATGAACATTTCTGTTGCCCCCGAATCCACCATGGCCACCACAGGTACCCACTGGTCGTGCACTCCTACATGCACCGTGATGAACAAGTGTCTTTGTCCTTTTGACACCGAATTAGACAGTGAAGGGATGTAACCGTGACTCCTAGACGTCCCTTCCTTGGTCAGGGAGTCCTCTAGTTTTCCGCCGGGACGTCCAGCACTGCTGTTACCGACCGGTTGCTCCTGTACCGAGTGGTTTTCGGCTTTGCCGGGCATTCCCGGACATAGTGACCCTTTTTGCCGCAGTACAGGCACAACCCCTGTTTACGGCGGGATTCTTTCTCCGTTGCCGTGAGACTTGCTCTAATGGCGCCAATGTCAATGGGTTCACCCTTGGTTGTGGCTGTGGTTTCAGGACTTCCCACCGTGGAATAAGACAGAAGGGCCTTCCCTTTCCTTCTGGTGTCACCTCTTCTTTCGCTCAGCCTGTGATCCAGTCTCAACACCAGGTTGATAAGGCCCTCACATGTCTTGGGTTGAGGGTCGATTTGAGCCACCACGTCTTTCAGCTCGTCACACAGCCCTTGGTGAAACAGCGCAGTTTGTTTCGCTATTGGCCACTTGGTTTCCGCCACCAGCCTGCGAAACGCATTGAGGTATTGCACCAGATCGTTGGAACCTTGTTTTAATTCCAGCATCTCGCGGTCCGCGGTGTATGAATCTGCCCTTCGATCGAATACCTTGAGGAATTCCTCGCGAAAAGCCCCCCAGTCACAGAGAATGGGGTCGTCACGGCTCACTAACGGTACCGCCCACTGTGCAGCGTTACCAGCCAAGTATGAAATTAGAAAAGCCACCCTGGCTTGGCTCGTCGGAAACGCCTTGGGTTTGCAGGACAGATGCAGGGCCACCTGCGTAAGGAACACTTGCACTGTGTTGGGGTCCCCGTTGTATCTCTCCGGGGTAGCCAAGGGTATAGCAACCGGCATCTCCACCACCACTGAAGGACTTGGTGTCGTGCTTGAAACGCCAGGCGTTAAAGGGTCTTGTTGCATGGCATCCATCCTAGCCCGCACATCCGCGGTTTCGTGCCTTGAGGCCGTGAGTTCTGTTTGCATTGCTGCCAATGCCGCCAAGACGTCATCCAGTGTTGCCATGTTTGTGAACGACCAGGAGACTGTTAGGTTTGTAGGGTCGGATATTTTGTAACAACTGGGGGTCTCGGGGTCGCTACAAACACAACAAAACAGGACACGACACGGTTCAAAGGTTGGGTGATTTATTTGTATAGCAATACAAATATACAATGAAATGTGAATAGTTACTGTTCTCTGCCAGCCGGTCTGCGTAGCACCGTCCTCTGCAATTACGCCGGTCCCGGCGTATGCCAACAGAGGACCGAAACACAGTAGCCGGCTGTGCCACCCGGTGTGTTTAAGGGGAATTGGGGAAACAGCCGTTTCTCACCGATGAAGCAGGGAGACAACCAGCCGGGGTCTCTACCTGAAGGGAGCAGCCGCTCGACCGTAGGCAACAGAGGAGTCAGGGAGACACCCAGCCGGGGTCTCGACCCGAAGGGAGCAGCCGCTCGACTTCTTCCTCTCTACAACGGGACGTGGCTTCACCTCCGGGTGATGCGTCACCGTTGTCCCAATAACAAAACAGAAGTTGGAGACGAGAGCAGCCCCTCGATCGTCTTCTGAAACTCCTCAGCCGATACGCGGCAAACACCTCCTGGTGTGCGTATCAGCTGGAGTCCTAGGAACTGTGTGACAGGCTGGGAGCAGCGGCTCACACCAGCGAAGACCCCAGGGAAGGCTTCTCGACTCGTCCGAGTCAGAAGCTGCAAGGAATCCTCCTGGCTGCTCACCCAGAAGACAAGGGGCGTAACAACAAAGAGCGGTCCGGGGAGTTTCACTCGACCCACCTCCGTCTTTGTCCTGGAGCTTAGGCAATGATGTCTTCTCTGAGCAAGCACTCTGGAACTGCGTGTTGCAAGGCCGTGGGGATATCAGAATATCCGACACCGTTCCTTTCGCCGAGTACCGCCTATATAGGCGTCTTGTAATTGCGTTATGCAACCACTGCTCTGAGTTGCATAACGCTCCTCCCGCTTTGCCTTCTGGGATTTGAAGTCCGGAGGAGTCGCGGATGTCATTATCACCGAGGGAGCGGGAAATTCCTGACAAAAAGTTTCCCCTGCCAATTATTGATAAATGTAAACTATTTACCCGATCTAAGTCTTTCCTTATAGTATTTAGTAAGGGCTCATGGTTGAGTTTAGGGATCTGTATGACATCAGGACTTATACTGACACCTAAATATGTAGCTTTGTCGGCTTTCCTACGGTCGTTACAGGTGACATTATCCGTGCACAGCACAATTGTTTTTTCTTTATTTAGCGAATACCCAGAATAAAGGCCATAATTTTGTGTAACTGCCTCTAACTCATACATCGCCTCGGTGGGGTTGGATGTTGATACCGCAATGTCATCAGCATAGGCCAATACCTTAGTTTCAAATTGGTTAACCATTATAGGTGTAATTAGAGGGTTTTCTAAAGTTTCAAGATTGAAGGATTTATATATAGGGCAAATAATAATGGGGAACAGGGACAGCCTTGAAGTGTGCCTCTGGATACTTTAATTATACTGGATTCAGAACCCATTATTTGTAGTTTAGCATTAGGATCAATATACATAGCCATTATAGATTTGATAAATTTGGTGCCGAAATTATACTGGGTCAGCGTTGTCCATAGAAAATTCCAGGACACCCGGTCGAAGGCTTTCTCGGCGTCCAGGAGAATCATCGACATCTGGCCTCCGTTGCAGATTTTATATCAAACAGGGCGATGTCTCTCCGAGTGTGGTCGGTCGTGCCTTTGCCGGGGATAAACCCGTGCTGCCAAGGGGAGACCAGATGTTCGATGACCCGCCCCAGCTGGATGGCCATTATTTTAGCATATAATTTGAAGTCAGAATTGATTAGGGAAATTGGGCGGTAGGATGATAGTTGGTCAGGAGGTTTACCCTTTTTAGGAAAAATAATTATGTTTGTTTCTCTCCATGACATAGGAGAGGTACCGCTCCATTGAATCCCTAAGAACAGATCGTAAATAAGTGGACCTAGTGTATGGTCCACTTATTTACGATCTGTTCTTAGGGATTCAATGGAGCGGTACCTCTCCTATGTCATGGAGAGAAACAAACATAAAAAGCCTATTCATTTCAATGTACTGTATTTGCTAACTATTGCAACCTTCCTCATCCCCTGTAAATCAAACAAAGAACAATTCCCATTGCATTTGCAAACTGTTCTACATTCAGCAAATTATTAATGTAAAGTATTTAATGCTTACCTGTGCCAGGCTTGCTTGGTTCTAAAAAATAAAACAACAGTTTTTTTTATACAAAATTACTTGCACAAATTGGGCTTTTAATAATAATATTTCTTCGATTACAGCTGCTGCTGTGGATTGATCGGCCAGCCCCCACCCCGATCCATCACCCTTAATACCTCCTGGCTTCAGCACTAGCACTAGGACTAAGTTGGTGTCTCCCTTTGATCGCGGGGCCACCCTCATTACATCTGCGGCTACAGTGGTGAGTTTGAGGAAGACGACCCCACTCAGGGGGTCACTTTGGGGCACACTGCAGACTGGCCGGATCCCATTACTCCAGTTTCTCTCCCACAGCACCGAACCAATGACTTTCTCTCCTCCATTTATGCACTCCCCTACACCGGCTATGGAGCCTCCATGCCCTACAGCCCCAAGCTGCACCCTTTCTCACAGCTGGAGCCCAGCACGGCTCAAGAACAGCCCCGGGGTCCAGCACGCTGCCGTCACCCATCACCACCCGGCCCCCTACGGCCATCACCAGCTCGGGGATCCCTCCAGGCCTGAAGGTTGAGCTGAAAGAGCACAGTGAGAACCCCAGCGATGGCGAGAAGATCAGGCTCCGTAAATATGTAATATATATTTGTCCAACTCTCATCGTTTCAACTCTTCTCAAAATGTAATCTCGAGTGAAATTGCAACTTGTATATATGTAACTCTAACAGCTAGTATCTATAGTAGACTTATGCACTTACCACCATTCTTATGTGAGTTTAGAGTTTTTCTGTTTCGTATCTTTTAAGTAATTCATGTACTCTGAAGTTCTTATGAAATGTAACGGGTTCTATTGTAAAGCGCGCTGACACTTCTGGGTAAAGCTTGCACTAAACGCAGAAGTAAAATAAAATAAATGACTTGGGCATCACAGCTTTGTTCTACTCACAATGAAGTGTCACACATATGGGATATCAATCTCACACATAAATGCATAGAAAACATTTGTCACACATAATGAAACTGAAACTAGGCAGCTCTGTGTGGAATCCTGATTTAGAGTGTTTCCAGTGTCATAGCAGGATTGCAGAAGGGTGGTGATCAGCAGTTAGAGGTGGATTGCTGTTGAAGGAGCATGCCCCTGCTTGCTCCTAATAAAGATACATTTATCTGCAATTACGACCTACTACCATCTTTACACTACGTCATAAATGAGAAAGGCTGCACAAAAAGCTGCACTTGCACAAGTGCCAACATTGCCTCCGTAACGCTTGCTCTTGTGCCTGAGTGTCCAGCATATAATGCAGTATTATACCTCTATTTGTACTTTGTTTTCTCTTGTAATCTGCACACGTCACTCTTATATTTATTTATTTATATTTATTTTGTCAATTTATAGGGCGCAACAGCTACCCAAGAAGGGTTTCCCGGCGCCTAGACACAGCTAGAGACGAAAAGACAGAAACGGAGGGAGACTTTGAGGGATTATTGTTCGTACAGCCAGGTCTTTACAAGCTTTCTGAAATTGTGGTAGTTATCTTCCTTCCGAATGCTTGGAGGAAGTGTGTTCCACAGGGACGGTCCGAGATAGGCAAAAGATCTGCCCCCTGATCTTGTACGTTTAAACCTTGGTATGCAGAACCATGCTGCTGTCTGGGACCGGAGGTTTCTCTTTGGTGTATAGAGGCAAGCAAGGGATTGGAGGTATTTAGGGGCTCCTCCTGTTTTTATTTTGAACATGTAGTTCAAGGCCTTGAAACGAACTCTGTTCTCTATCCTGAGCCAATGAAGGTCCCGGCGATAGTTCGAGACTCCAGCGTTCCTGGGAATCTTACACAGGAGTCTGACCGCAGCGTTTTGTGCCACTTGTAGTCGTCCAATGACGGATTTATTTGCGCCTAAGTATAGGATGTTGCCGTAGTCAAGCCTTGATGTTATAAGGGCATTGACTACGGTCTTCTGTGTTGACATAGGCAACATCCACAGGATTTTCTTCAACCATCTGGTTATGGTGAGACATAATCCAGTAACTTTGCTGGCCTGCTTATCCATGGATAAGGCGTTGTCTAGTATAAAGCCCAGATTTCGAGCATGGGACACCGGGGTCGGCAGGATGCCCATCTGTTCTGGCCAATGCGCGGGGTTCCAGAGTTCTTTGTCTTTTCCCAAGATCAGAATTTCCGTCTTATCCCCGTTCAGTTTTAACTGGTTTGCTGTCATCCAGTTCAGTATTTTTAGTAGTCCTTCCTTGAGTAGCGACGCGGAGTGGGGGCAAGAATTAGATAGGGAAAAAATGATTTGGGTGTCGTCGGCGTAGTTCATGAGTGTTAGCCCTAGCTTCTCAACAAGTTCTACCAGCGGTTTGAGATAGATATTAAAAAACAGGGGGCTCAGGATGGACCCCTGTGGCACTCCATGAGCAGCAGGTAAGGTGTCTGACTCGGCCTGTGCTGATGCGATCTGAAAGGTTCTGTTTGCCAGAAAGGATTTAATCCACTCCAGAGCCTTTCCTCTTATGCCATTTGTGTGGAGTTCTCTAAGGAGCGTTTCGTGGGAGATGGTATCGAACGCCGCACTTAGATCCAATAGCACAAGTGCTACCGTTTGGCCTTGGTCAAGAAGTTGTCGGATATTTTCAGTGACACCTAACAGGGCGGTCTCCGTCGAGAAACCAGCCCTGAAACCAGATTGCGAAGGGTGGAGTAGGAAATTTTCTTCTGCATAAGTGGCTAGCGTGGAGTGTACGTGTCTCTCGAGGCACTTAGAAAAAGCAGGAAGCAGAGATATAGGCCTATAGTTGGCCAGTATTTCTGGGTTAGCATTTGGCTTTTTCAAGAGGGGTGTCACCATGGCATGCTTCCATAGGGCCGGGACAGTGGACTCTTTCCTCCTGTAATGCACTGTTTGCTCCTCTTGTATTTTGTTTGCTCCTGATACATGCACAATTGTCACTTTTGCCTCGTGTAATTTAACGTTTGCTTCTGTAATTTGTTCACTTGTAATGTTCTCCTCATGTAACAGTTTTGTTCCTATTATGAAGCCTCTGACTGCTTCGAGGAAAGTCAGCACTATAGAAAAACGCATAATTAAATAAATACATAAATAAAAAAGCTGCAGAGGCATCCTCAGAGCCTCTGGTCCTGGCACTGAACACTGCGCATGCGCTGGTTGAATGGGATCTTAACACCCTCATAGACAAAGGGGTGATTCTCCAAGTGCGCATGCGTAACTGCAAACCATCACGCTGTGTCTTGCTAGTGTGCAAGTGCAGGGATCTGAGTCTCTGCAAAACGTGTGCTCCGTGGTCAGATATTTCTCTGCGCATGTGAATGGGAGCAGGATCGAAACCAGACGTGCTCAGAGTCTAGAGCTTATTGCGCATGCGTTTAGAAACCGTGCCTCTGGCGTGCACAGAACCGGTCGTGCGCATGCGTGTACAAGCTCCGTCTCTGTAGTAGATAGACTTGATAGTGCGCATGCGTGTGGTAGGCAGTGGCTCTGTAGAGAACAGTGCGGGTAGACGCATGCGCCAGTGGGCCACCCATGAGTCTATCTCCTGCGCATGCCCGGTAGCCTGCAGCCGGATCCGCATGTCTTGACGCCGCTTCTCCCCCGACAGCAGTGTCGCAGCCGTTAACGAGGCCTGTTCACCGGACCTGAGCCCGGCGCCTCAGCATGAGACCCAGAGCTGGCGCCCCGCAGGCTCCGGAGGAGGTGAGGGGTGTCTCCCTGTCCCTGGACCCGGGGGTGGGGGTTCGAGCCATCTTCGTCCACTCCCTGTGTTTATACAGCTGTTTATAGACCCCTCACACTGTGCACAGGGTCCTGGGGGGGCCCCACAGTGCTTCTCTGGGTCCTAAGACCCCTCACACTGTGCACAGGGTCCTGGGGGGGGCCCCACAGTGCTTCTCTGGGTCCTAAGACCCCTCACACTGTGCACAAGGTCCTGGGGTGGCCCCTCAGTGCTTCTCTGGGCCCTAAGACTCCTCACACTGTGCAAGTTCAAGTTCATAAATTTGTATAGCGCACTACTCACCCAGAGGGTCTCAAGGCGCTTGGGGGGAGGGGGGGGGGGGGTAACTTTACTTATCGAATATCCAAGTTTTAAGTTGCTTTCTGAAGGAGAGGCGGTTCTGTGTAAGGCGGAGGTGAGTGGCGAGAGAATTCCAGGTTTTGGCCGCTAGGTAGGAGAAGGATCTTCCCCCCCATGGTGGATCTGTTGATGCGCGGAATAGCAGCAAGGGCCTGATTGGACGAACGAAGTTGGCGGGTGGGGGTGTAAAAGGACAGGCGCGTATTGAGGCATTCGGGTCGTAGAGGGCTTTGTGTGCGTGGGTGAGGAGTCGGAACGTTATCCTCTTGTTGACGGGGAGCCAGTGGAGGTCTTTCAGTTGCCCGGAGATATGAGCTTGGCAGGGGATGTCTAGTATGAGTCTGGCTGAGGCGTTTTGGATGCGTTGGAGTTTTTTCTGTTGTTTGGCTGTGGTTCCGGCGTAAAGGGTGTTTCCGTAATCCAGTCGGCTTGTGACCAGTGCGTGGGTGACCGTTTTTCTTGTTTCGGTGGGGATCCAACGGAATATTTTATTAAGCGTGCGTAGGATGTTGAAGCATGATGAGGAAACGGCGTTGACTTGTCTGGTCATCGAGAGGGAGGAGTCCAGGATGAAGCCCAGGTTGCGGGCGTGGTCCGTAGGTTTGGGTGCGTTTCCCAGGGCCGGTGGCCACCATGAGTCGTCCCAGGCAGAGGGGGATGATCCTAAAATGAGGACTTCCGTTTTGTCCGAGTTCAGTTTTAAACGGCTGTTCTTCATCCACTCGGCCACTTCTTTCATCCTGTCATGTAGGTTGGTTTTGGCGGAGTTTGGGTCTTTGGTGAGGGAGAGGATCAGCTGGGTGTCGTCTGCGTAGGAGATGATGTTGAGGTTGTGTTGTCGCGCGATGGATGCGAGGGGACTCATGTAAACGTTGAAGAGGGTGGGACTGAGTGATGATCCTTGTGGTACGCCGCAGATGACTTCGGTGGGCTCCGATCTGAAAGGGGGGAGGCGGACTCTCTGGGTTCTTCCAGCGAGGAACGAGATGATCCAGTCCAATGCTTTTCCTTGTATTCTGACGTTGTTGATGCGTTGTATGAGGGTGCTGTGGCAAACCGTGTCGAAGGCTGCGGAGAGGTCAAGTAGGATGAGGGCAACTGTTTCTCCGTTGTCCAGTAGTGTTCGGATGTCGTCAGTTGCTGCGATGAGGGCGGTCTCGGTGCTGTGTTTGGCTCGGAAGCCGGACTGTGAAGGGTCGAGGGATTTGTTGGATTCGAGGAAGGCGGCGAGCTGACTGTTGACGGCTTTCTCAATGACTTTGGCAGGGAATGGGAGGAGCGAGATGGGGCGGTAGTTCTTGAGTCCAGTGGGGTCTGCTGTGGGTTTCTTCAGGAGGGCACTGAGTTCGGCATGTTTCCAACTTTCCGGGAATGTGGCGGAGTTGAGGGAGCAGTTGATAACGTCTCGGAGGTGGGGTGCGATGATGGAGTCTGCTTTGTTGAAAATGTGGTGTGGACATGGGTCGGTAGGCGATCCTGAGTGGATGGAGTTCATGAGGTGGATAGTGTCTTCAGTGGTGATTGGGTCCCAGGCGCAAAGGTTGTTGGAGGGGGCATTTGGTTCGGAGGTGGGTGGTGTGGACTGGTCTCCGGACTGGTTTTCAAAGCTGTTATGTATGTCGGCGATTTTGTTGTGGAAGAAAGAGGCTAGGGAGTCGCAGAGGTCTTGGGATGGGGTGATGTCGTTGATGCCGGCGGTGGGGTTGGTAAATTCTTTGACGATGTTGAATAGTTCCTTGCTGTTGTGGGCGTTGTTGTCAAGTCGATCCTTGAGTGCTGATTTCTTGGTGGAACGGATCAGTTGGTGGTGTTTGCGGGTGGCGTTCTTGAAGGTGGTCAGGTTGTCAGTGGTTGGGTTTTTTCTCCAGGCTTTCTCGAGGGTACGACAGAACTTCTTGGATGTCTTAAGGTCATCGTTAAACATGGGGAATTTTTGCTACTTTGCTTGATTTGATGGTTTTTCAAGGGTGCTAGTTCGTTGGCGCTGTGGGTGATCTATTGTGTGAGGTTGGTGGCAGCTTGGTTTGGGTCCGATGTTTTGACAGGAGGGTTTTGTGAAGCGAAGTAAAGAGCTGGTCGTTGGTAATTTTGTTCCAGTTTCTTCGGGGATTGGTTGAGGGAGGTTGTGGGTCGTGTTTTTTTTGTAGTTGAAGTGAACGCAGCTGTGGTCCGTCCAGTGGAGAGCTGTGGTGTGGTTGAAGGAGATGTGCTTGCTGGAAGTGAAGATTGGGTCGAGCGTGTGTCCGGCATAGTGGGTGGCGGTATCGACAAGTTGATTTAGTCCGAGATTGGCTAAGTTGTCCAGGAGGGTGGTGGTGTTGCTGTCGTTTTTCTTTTCCAGGTGGAAGTTGAGGTCTCCCAGTAGTATGTAGTCCTTGAAGGGGAGGGCGTGTGGGCTGATGAAGTCAGTGATGTCTTCGCTGAATCGAGTGCGGGTTCCTGGTGGTCTGTAGATGAGGTTGCCTCTGAGTGTGGTTTTGGGGTCGGTGTGGATTTGGAAGTGAAGGTGTTCGGCGGCTGCAAGGTTATCGTCTGAGCTGGTCGTGATGCGGATGGAGTTCTTATGTACGATGGCGATGCCTCCTCCTGTTTGGTGCGGTCTTTACGGATGATCTTGTAG
Organism: Lissotriton vulgaris; assembly: GCF_964263255.1. Lineage (NCBI taxonomy): Eukaryota > Metazoa > Chordata > Amphibia > Caudata > Salamandridae > Lissotriton > Lissotriton vulgaris. The sequence goes on from NW_028250124.1 coordinate 948,738, forward strand.
CCGTCTGGGATGGCTATGGCGATGTCGGGAGCCGATGAGGCGTTCATCCAGGTTTCCGTGAGGAAGGCGACGTCCGGCGAAGTGGTGTCGAGTAGGTTCCAAAGTTCGATGGCGTGTCTGTGGACCGAGCGGGTGTTGAGCAGGATGCACTTCAGGTGGTTAGTGTCAGATCTCTGTTTGGAGTCTGTGGAATTGGTGTGGGTCTTGATGCAGTCGAGTTTGCAGGAGTGGCAGGTGAAGGGTCCGTGGGTGTGTCCAGGGGCGGCTTGGTAGCAGTTTTGGAGTCGGCCGGGGTTGGGTGCTGAGAGGGATGCGGCATCGTACGTAATGCGGGTGGAATGGGATTTGCGAGGACCAGGGGGTCTGGCGCTGGGCGCGGTCCAGGCGTGGACAGGCGTAGACAGGCTTACCTTTGGCGCGCATGGGGCGCGCCCGCTGCGCGTGGACGCTGCACGAAGGTCCATCTGTCATAAATGGATAGTGGAGGGGGGCGGAGCGAGGGAGGGGCAGCTGGGAGGCGGGGGGCGGGGTAGGATGGCCAGTAGGAGCTGGAGGGAGCGGGGGTGAGGCCGCGGGGGAGCAGCGGCGGCGTGGACGGCACAACAACAATGCTGGGAGGTCGTGGGCACAAGACAAACAATCGCTGGCACAGTCAAGGGCACAATTAGCTGGCACAAAATAAAATGCGGTCGCAGTCACAGCACAAAATGAAATGCGGTCACAGACACAATCAGCTGGCACAATAGATGTCAAATGCAGGCAACGATACCAGGCACTATGGCAGGGTACAATGCAGGTCTCTGGCACAGATGGCAGGGCAGGATGCAGGTCGCTGGCACAAATGGCTGGGGCGAGCTGCGAGAGGAGCGACCAGTTCTGACCGGAGTCAGGCTGGACACAGGGTCCTAGGCTAGCTGCACAGGGTCCTAGACTAGCCCCTCAGTGCTTCTCTGGGCCCTAAGACCCCTCACACTGTGCACAGAGTCCTGGGGTGGCCCCTCAGTGCTTCTCTGGGCCCCAAGACCCCTCACACAGTGCACAGGGTCCTAGGCAAGCCCCTCAGTGCTTCTCTGGGTCCTAAGACCCCTCACACTGTGCACAAGGTCCTGGGGTGGCCCCTCGGTGCTTCACTGGGCCCTAAGACCCCTCACACTGTGCACGGGGTCCTGGGGTGGCCCCTCAGTGCTTCTCTGGGCCCCAAGACCCCTCACACTGTGCACAGGGTCCTAGGCAAGCCCCTCAGTGCTTCTCTGGGTCCTAAGACCCCTCACACTGTGCACAAGGTCCTGGGGTGGCCCCTCGGTGCTTCACTGGGCCCTAAGGCCCCTCACACTGTGCACGGGGTCCTGGGGTGGCTCCTCTGTGCTTCTCTGGGCTCTAAGACCCCTCACACGGTGCACAGGGTCCTGGGTGGCCCCTCGGTGCTTCACTGGGCCCTAAGACCCCTCACACTGTGCACAGGGTCCTGGGGTGGCCCCTCAGTGCTTCTCTGGGCCCTAAAACCCCTCACACTGTGCACAGGGTCCTAGGCTAGCCCATCAGTGCTTCTCTGGGCCCTAAAACCCCTCACACTGTGCACAGGGTCCTGGGGTGGCCCCTCAGTGCTTCTCTGGGCCCCAAGACCCCTCACACTGTGCACAGGGTCCTAGGCTAGCCCCTCAGTGCTTCTCTGGGTCCTAAGACCCCTCACACTGTGGCCCCTCGGTGCTTCACTGGGCCCTAAGACCCCTCACACTGTGCACGGGGTCCTGGGGTGGCTCCTCGGTGCTTCTCTGGGCCCTAAGACCCCTCACACTGCACAGGGTCCTGGGTGGCCCCTCGGTGCATCACTGGGCCCTAAGACCTCTCACACTGTGCACAGGGTCCTGGGGTGGCCCCTCAGTGCTTCTCTGGGCCCTAAGACCCCTCACACTGTGCACAAGGTCCTGGGGTGGCCCCTCGGTGCTTCTCTGGGCCCTAAGACCCCTCACTCTGGGAATCGGTCCCAGTGGCATTGAACACCCTCCACTGGCTACCGGTGTGTAAGAGAATCCTGTTTAAACTATTATAAACAACCTTCAGAGCCTTTCATCAACTTGGGCCAGGCTATCTCTCAGTAAGATTTAAGCCATACACAACGACGAGAACACTAAGGTCAACCACGGCTAACTTGATCAGAGTCCCAGCATTCAGGCTAGTCACCAGAGGCGGAAGGTCAGCAACCGTTCTGGGAGCTAAAGCTTGGAACAGTATACCCAACACACTTAGATCCATCAAACAAGAGGGGCTGTTCAGAAAGCAGTTAAAAACATGGATTTTCGAGTTGCCAGTGGATTGCTGGCAAAAGCTTATTTAGGCTCATCACCTTCTGACTTGTTGTTGTTCAGCGCCAGGAGACTTCGTTAGGAGTGACAGTTAGCGCTTTATAAATTTTCATTTCATTTAATTTCATACTGTGCACAGGGTCCTGGGGTGGCCCCTCGGTACTTATCTGGGCCCTAAGACCCCTCACTCTGTGCATGGGTCCTGGGGTGGCCCCTCAGTGCTTCTCTGGGCCCTAAGACCCCTCACTCTGTGCACAGGGTTCTGGGGTGGCCCCTCTGTGATTCTCCGGGCCCTAAGACCCCTCACACTGTGCATAGGGTCCTAGGCTAGCTTCTCAGTGCTTCTCTGGGCCCTAAGACCACCCACACTGTGCACAGGGTCCTGGGGTGGCCCCTCAGTGCTTATCAGGGCCCTAAGACCCATCACTCTGTGCACGGGTCCTGGGGTGGCCCCTCGGTGCTTCTCTGGGCCCTAAGACCCCTCACACTGTGCACAGGGTCCTGGGGTGGCCCCTCGGTGCTTCTACGGGCCCTAAGACCCCTCACTCTGTGCATAGGGTCCGGGGGTGGCCCCTCATGCTATGCATAGGGTCTGTGGGTGGCCCCTCAGTGCTTCTCGGGGCCCTAAGACCCCTCACACTGCACAGGGTCCTGGGGTGCCCCCTCGGTGCTTCTCTGGGCCCTAAGACCCCTCACTCTGTGCACGGGTCCTGGGGTGGCCCCTCACTGCTTCTCTGGGCCCTAAGACCCCTCACACTGTGCACAGGGTCCTGGGGTGGCTCCTTTGTGCTTCTCTGAGCTCTAAGACCCCTCACACTGTGCACAGGGTCCTGGGGTGGCCCTTTGTGCTTCTCTGGGCTCTAAGACCCCTCACACTGTGCACAGGGTCCTGGGGTGGCCCCTCGGTGCTTCTTTGGGCCCTAAGAGCCCCTCACACTGTGCACAGGGTCCTGAGTTAGCCCCTGATGCTTCTTAGGGGCCCTAAGACCCCTCACACTGTGCACAGGGTCCTAGGTTGGCTCCTCGGTGCTTTTCTGGGCCCTAAAACCCCACACATTGTGCACAGGCCCTGGGGTAGCCCCTCTGGCTTCTCCCGGCCTAAAGACCCTCACACCATGCATAGGATCCTGAGGTAAAAAACGCACAGATGATGAACATAATGCAGAGCAGATCAAACATCCATCCTCAGTCAATAGATCTGGGTTAAATCCATTGTTCTTTTTCTCTTCATGCCACCCCAGTGTAGACCCAGCCATATGCAAATCAGTCTGACCCTGTGCCTCATGTGGACAGTCCAGACCGAACTGCCAAGCCAGATCCTAGACCGAAAACAAGCTCTGCCCATCATCTCCTTGTGTTTGCTCTGTTTGCCCTAAGTTGGCAGGGTATACCCAGACTTGGGTCCCTTGCTCACTTTGCCACTGGATTCCAGCAAGCCTGGCTGATGAGGGTTGTTACCCTGAAACTGGTCCCAGGATGCTTGTCTCCGGTTCAGGGAAGACCTGGCTAGGCACTTCTGGTTGGACTGTTCCCATGAGGCACAGGGTCAGACTTATTTGCATATGGCCATGTCTGAACTGGGGTGGCAGAGTGAGCTAAAGAATGATGATGGATTCAACCCAGATCTGTGACCGACGGTGAGTGTCTGAAAAGTTGCAGCGCTCCGTCCATCATCTCCTTGTTTTGCCATGATCCTGAGGTGGCCCCTAGTGGCTTCTCTGGCCCTAAGACCCCTCACACTGTGCACAGGGTCCTAGGGAGGTCTCTCTGTACTTCTCCGGGCCCTAAAACCCCCTCACACTGTGCACAGGGTCCTGAGGTGGCTCTTTGGTGCTTCTCTGTGTCCAAGACCCATCACACCGTGCACAGGCTCCCTGGTTGGCCTCTTGGTGGTTCTCCGAGCCCTCTGCACAGTTGTCTTCTGTGCTTCAAATCAGAGCAAAGAAAGAATGAACAGAACCGAGGCCAGGCCCATTGAGCAAGGCCTTCCTCCCCTCATCCTGACTTTCTACTTTCCAGACCAAGGTGCATTCCCCAGATCCAAGTCAAGATGAAGATCCTGGAAGAAATACATATGGGGTTGAAACATGGCAGCGCATTGTGCTTTAGAAGAGAAAAAAAATTGACCAAAAACTATCACATCATGGAACGAGGCTCACATTGAAAATGTGTTACTGTCACAGTGCTTGCACCACTCTCTGTTAAGATATCAGAGGATCATTTGAATTCCAGCTGGACCGAGAATACATGTGATTCTTTCTTGGCCGATTTTTTTTATCAAAAGTAGTCTGCTGTTTTTATTTCTAAAGATGATCCCATTTGGGAGAAATCAGGGTAGCGGATATGAGGAAAACAATCAAGTGTCTTGTAAAGCGCAACTATTCAACTGTACGGGTCTCAAGACTCTGAAGTGGGGGGAGGGGCAGACTGCTGATCTGTCGCTAGCACTGCAGATCAGTACAACCACCAGGTCTTGAGGTCCTTCCTGCATTGGGGCAGTGACGCTGATTGCCTTAGGGAGAGAGGTAGGGAGTTCCAGGTCTTTGCTGCAGAGAAGGATCTTACCCTGGCCGTGGTCTTGCGTATACGTGGTTTGGAGGCCAGGGCCAGTTGAGCGGAGGTCTCTAGTGGGTGTGTGGAATGCAAGGCGGTGGCAGAGGTATGCTGGTCCAGCGTCATGCTGGGCTTTGTAGGCGTGTGTGAGGAGCTTGAAGGTCATTCTTGGATAGTGTATAGGATACTCTATGTAATCATAAATGATGTTATGTTTACTGTGTTTGCAGGGGCGTTCATATCACCTTGGGCGTATCCTGGCGCCAGTCAAAGATCGTTCATTGCTGCTGCCTGACACACATTGTATAGGACCCTGGCTCTCCGTCTGAGCACTGGCTTCTACTGAATTCTTAAAAACAAATGAATAATACATTATTGACATTAGATGCGTACCTTTCGATATCTCTGTATTGCATTACAATTGTACAAATCTCATCGTTTCAGGGCCTGCTGACGTTCTGCGATGTCGCTGCCTGTTTCTCTGAAGAGGAATGGACCCTCTTACAGAACTGGCAGAAGCAGTTGTACAAGAATGTGATGATGGAAATCCGCCAGGCCTTCAGTTCTCTGGGTGAGTTTACTGTACATGATATGTTTGTTTCCTGGTGCGCAGTTAGAATTTCCATGTCCGGCCCCAGGGATGGGTCGTAGGATAGGCCTCTCAAGTTTCCCTGATCTGTGCGTGAATAGCTAATGCATTTCATATTTTTTGTCTTGCGTTCTGCATAATTTTATAATGGGATAATCAGAACTGCATCTCCCAGAATGCAATGCAAATACTTAAACAGGTAAAGCTAATCATGCATATACCTGGGAAGCTTGAGTACTCTGAAACAAAGCTTCAGGTGTACCTGTTGCCTTATAAATTCTACATTTTCTTTTCCTTAGAAAGCAAGGATTTAGAGTGAAAAACTGAATGTCAGGGTAGAAATCAAAAATCCAAAGTGTTTCCTGCTGTACAGGACCCAGTTTGTTGCACTGTGCTTTACTTGGAGCCCAGTTTCATTGAGCATAAAGAGAATGGACGGTACTGGCATGGTTTAAAGCCCGTGACTTATGCAGACCAGTCACGTCACCCACGTTTTGGGTTAACCACTCGCAACTACGGCTCCCACACCCATATGCTGTGAGTTGCTCTGGCTGCACCTGTGCTGCCCAATGTCTTTTGAGTCTGTAATGAGTCAGGCTCATTGGTCTCAGCCCCCCCCCCCCTCTCCAGACCGCCCCAGGCTGAGCCAGTTTGTGCGCTGAAGGCTCCTGTTTTGGGGCTTTCCCTCCACACAAAGTAATCCTTTGATCCCTACAGGACTGCAGACACTGAGCGCAGCATGCAGGGTCCAGAGAGAGAGAACGAAGACCCCGGAAGACAGATGAGTTCTTCCCACAGAGCTTCAGTGTGCACTGCAAACATACTCAGGCCCAGTGTAAGAACGCTCTGTCCCTAGAGGAGTGAAGTGCTGCCAGATAACCCAGGGGGCTATGGGTAAGAAAGCGCTGTTCATAGAGGAGTGAAGTGCTGCCAGATAACCCAGGGGGCTATGGGTAAGAAAGCGCTGTTCATAGAGGAGTGAAGTGCTGCCAGATAACCCAGGGGGCCAGGAGTAAGAAAAGCTCTGTTCATAGAGGATGAAGTGCTGTCAGATAACCGAGGGGGCCCAGTGTAAGAAAGCTCTGTTCATAGAGGAGTGAAGTGCTGCCAGATAACCCAGGGGGCTATGGGTAAGAAAGCGCTGTTCATAGAGGAGTGAAGTGCTGCCAGATAACCCAGGGGGCTATGGGTAAGAAAGCGCTGTTCATAGAGGAGTGAAGTGCTGCCAGATAACCCAGGGGGCTATGGGTAAGAAAGCGCTGTTCATAGAGGAGTGAAGTGCTGCCAGATAACCCAGGGGGCCAGGAGTAAGAAAAGCTCTGTTCATAGAGGATGAAGTGCTGTCAGATAACCGAGGGGGCCCAGTGTAAGAAAGCTCTGTTCATAGAGGAGTGAAGTGCTGCCAGATAACCCAGGGGGCTATGGGTAAGAAAGCGCTGTTCATAGAGGAGTGAAGTGCTGCCGGATAACCCAGGGGGCTATGGGTAAGAAAGCGCTATTCATAGAGGAGTGAAGTGCTGCCAGATACCCCAGGGGGCCCAGTGTGAGAAGCTCTGTTCATAGAGGAGTGAAGTGCTGCCAGATAACCTAGGGGGCTATGGGTAAGAAAGCGCTGTTCATAGAGGAGTGAAGTGCTGCCAGATAACCCAGGGGGCCAGGAGTAAGAAAAGCTCTGTTCATAGAGGATGAAGTGCTGTCAGATAACCGAGGGGGCCCAGTGTAGGAAAGCTCTGTCCCTAGAGGAGTGAAGTGCTGCCAGATAACCCAGGGGGCTATGGGTAAGAAAGCGCTGTTCATAGAGGAGTGAAGTGCTGCCAGATAACCCAGGGGGCTATGGGTAAGAAAGCGCTGTTCATAGAGGAGTGAAGTGCTGCCAGATAACCCAGGGGGCTATGGGTAAGAAAGCGCTGTTCATAGAGGAGTGAAGTGCTGCCAGATAACCCAGGGGGCTATGGGTAAGAAAGCGCTGTTCATAGAGGAGTGAAGTGCTGCCAGATACCCCAGGGGGCCCAGTGTGAGAAGCTCTGTCCCTAGAGGAGTGAAGTGCTGCCAGATAACCCAGGGGGCTATGGGTAAGAAAGCGCTGTTCATAGAGGAGTGAAGTGCTGCCAGATAACCCAGGGGGCCAGGAGTAAGAAAAGCTCTGTTCATAGAGGATGAAGTGCTGTCAGATAACCGAGGGGGCCCAGTGTAAGAAAGCTCTGTCCCTAGAGGAGTGAAGTGCTGCCAGATAACCCAGGGGGCTATGGGTAAGAAAGCGCTGTTCATAGAGGAGTGAAGTGCTGCCAGATAACCCAGGGGGCTATGGGTAAGAAAGCGCTGTTCATAGAGGAGTGAAGTGCTGCCAGATAACCCAGGGGGCTATGGGTAAGAAAGCGCTGTTCATAGAGGAGTGAAGTGCTGCCAGATAACCCAGGGGGCTATGGGTAAGAAAGCGCTGTTCATAGAGGAGTGAAGTGCTGCCAGATACCCCAGGGGGCCCAGTGTGAGAAGCTCTGTCCCTAGAGGAGTGAAGTGCTGCCAGATAACCCAGGGGGCTATGGTTAAGAAAGCGCTGTTCATAGAGGAGTGAAGTGCTGCCAGATAACCCAGGGGGCCAGGAGTAAGAAAAGCTCTGTTCATAGAGGATGAAGTGCTGTCAGATAACCGAGGGGGCCCAGTGTAAGAAAGCTCTGTTCATAGAGGAGTGAAGTGCTGCCAGATAACCCAGGGGGCTATGGGTAAGAAAGCGCTGTTCATAGAGGAGTGAAGTGCTGCCAGATAACCCAGGGGACTATGGGTAAGAAAACTCTGTTCCCAGAGGGGTGAAGTGCTGCCAGATAACCCAGGGGGCCCAGTGTGAGAAGCTCTGTTCATAGAGGAGTGAAGTGCTGCCAGATAACCTAGGGGGCTATGGGTAAGAAAGCGCTGTTCATAGAGGAGTGAAGTGCTGCCAGATAACCCAGGGGGCCAGGAGTAAGAAAAGCTCTGTTCATAGAGGATGAAGTGCTGTCAGATAACCGAGGGGGCCCAGTGTAAGAAAGCTCTGTTCATAGAGGAGTGAAGTGCTGCCAGATAACCCAGGGGGCTATGGGTAAGAAAGCGCTGTTCATAGAGGAGTGAAGTGCTGCCAGATAACCCAGGGGACTATGGGTAAGAAAACTCTGTTCCCAGAGGGGTGAAGTGCTGCCAGATAACCCAGGGGGCCCAGTGTGAGAAGCTCTGTTCATAGAGGAGTGAAGTGCTGCCAGATAACCTAGGGGGCTATGGGTAAGAAAGCGCTGTTCATAGAGGAGTGAAGTGCTGCCAGATAACCCAGGGGGCCAGGAGTAAGAAAAGCTCTGTTCATAGAGGATGAAGTGCTGTCAGATAACCCAGGGGGCCCAGTGTAAGAAAGCTCTGTTCATAGAGGAGTGAAGTGCTGCCAGATAACCCAGGGGGCTATGGGTAAGAAAGCGCTGTTCATAGAGGAGTGAAGTGCTGCCAGATACCCCAGGGGGCCCAGTGTAAGAAAGCTCTGTTCATAGAGGAGTGAAGTGCTGCCAGATAACCCAGGGGGCTATGGGTAAGAAAGCGCTGTTCATAGAGGAGTGAAGTGCTGCCAGATACCCCAGGGGGCCCAGTGTAAGAAAGCGCTGTTCATAGAGGAGTGAAGTGCTGCCAGATAACCCAGGGGGCTATGGGTAAGAAAGCGCTGTTCATAAAGGAGTGAAGTGCTGCCAGATACCCCAGGGGGCCCAGTGTGAGAAGCTCTGTTCATAGAGGAGTGAAGTGCTGCCAGATAACCTAGGGGGCTATGGGTAAGAAAGCGCTGTTCATAGAGGAGTGAAGTGCTGCCAGATAACCCAGGGGGCCAGGAGTAAGAAAAGCTCTGTTCATAGAGGATGAAGTGCTGTCAGATAACCGAGGGAGCCCAGTGTAAGAAAGCTCTGTTCATAGAGGAGTGAAGTGCTGCCAGATAACCCAGGGGGCTATGGGTAAGAAAGCGCTGTTCATAGAGGAGTGAAGTGCTGCCAGATAACCCAGGGGGCTATGGGTAAGAAAGCGCTGTTCATAGAGGAGTGAAGTGCTGCCAGATAACCCAGGGGGCTATGGGTAAGAAAGCGCTGTTCATAGAGGAGTGAAGTGCTGCCAGATAACCCAGGGGGCTATGGGTAAGAAAGCGCTGTTCATAGAGGAGTGAAGTGCTGCCAGATACCCCAGGGGGCCCAGTGTAAGAAAGCTCTGTTCATAGAGGAGTGAAGTGCTGCCAGATAACCTAGGGGGCTATGGGTAAGAAAGCGCTGTTCATAGAGGAGTGAAGTGCTGCCAGATAACCCAGGGGGCCAGGAGTAAGAAAAGCTCTGTTCATAGAGGATGAAGTGCTGTCAGATAACCGAGGGGGCCCAGTGTAAGAAAGCTCTGTTCATAGAGGAGTGAAGTGCTGCCAGATAACCCAGGGGGCTATGGGTAAGAAAGCGCTGTTCATAGAGGAGTGAAGTGCTGCCAGATAACCCAGGGGGCTATGGGTAAGAAAGCGCTGTTCATAGAGGAGTGAAGTGCTGCCAGATACCCCAGGGGGCCCAGTGTGAGAAGCTCTGTTCATAGAGGAGTGAAGTGCTGCCAGATAACCTAGGGGGCTATGGGTAAGAAAGCGCTGTTCATAGAGGAGTGAAGTGCTGCCAGATAACCCAGGGGGCCAGGAGTAAGAAAAGCTCTGTTCATAGAGGATGAAGTGCTTTCAGATAACCGAGGGGGCCCAGTGTAAGAAAGCTCTGTTCATAGAGGAGTGAAGTGCTGCCAGATAACCCAGGGGGCTATGGGTAAGAAAGCGCTGTTCATAGAGGAGTGAAGTGCTGCCAGATAACCCAGGGGGCTATGGGTAAGAAAGCGCTGTTCATAGAGGAGTGAAGTGCTGCCAGATAACCCAGGGGGCTATGGGTAAGAAAGCGCTGTTCATAGAGGAGTGAAGTGCTGCCAGATAACCCAGGGGGCTATGGGTAAGAAAGCGCTGTTCATAGAGGAGTGAAGTGCTGCCAGATAACCCAGGGGACTATGGGTAAGAAAACTCTCTTCCCAGAGGGGTGAAGTGCTGCCAGATAACCCAGGGGGCCCAGTGTGAGAAGCTCTGTTCATAGAGGAGTGAAGTGCTGCCAGATAACCTAGGGGGCTATGGGTAAGAAAGCGCTGTTCATAGAGGAGTGAAGTGCTGCCAGATAACCCAGGGGGCCAGGAGTAAGAAAAGCTCTGTTCATAGAGGATGAAGTGCTGTCAGATAACCGAGGGGGCCCAGTGTAAGAAAGCTCTGTTCATAGAGGAGTGAAGTGCTGCCAGATAACCCAGGGGGCTATGGGTAAGAAAGCGCTGTTCATAGAGGAGTGAAGTGCTGCCAGATAACCCAGGGGACTATGGGTAAGAAAACTCTGTTCCCAGAGGGGTGAAGTGCTGCCAGATAACCCAGGGGGCCCAGTGTGAGAAGCTCTGTTCATAGAGGAGTGAAGTGCTGCCAGATAACCTAGGGGGCTATGGGTAAGAAAGCGCTGTTCATAGAGGAGTGAAGTGCTGCCAGATAACCCAGGGGGCCAGGAGTAAGAAAAGCTCTGTTCATAGAGGATGAAGTGCTGTCAGATAACCCAGGGGGCCCAGTGTAAGAAAGCTCTGTTCATAGAGGAGTGAAGTGCTGCCAGATAACCCAGGGGGCTATGGGTAAGAAAGCGCTGTTCATAGAGGAGTGAAGTGCTGCCAGATACCCCAGGGGGCCCAGTGTAAGAAAGCTCTGTTCATAGAGGAGTGAAGTGCTGCCAGATAACCCAGGGGGCTATGGGTAAGAAAGCGCTGTTCATAGAGGAGTGAAGTGCTGCCAGATACCCCAGGGGGCCCAGTGTGAGAAGCTCTGTTCATAGAGGAGTGAAGTGCTGCCAGATAACCTAGGGGGCTATGGGTAAGAAAGCGCTGTTCATAGAGGAGTGAAGTGCTGCCAGATAACCCAGGGGGCCAGGAGTAAGAAAAGCTCTGTTCATAGAGGATGAAGTGCTGTCAGATAACCGAGGGAGCCCAGTGTAAGAAAGCTCTGTTCATAGAGGAGTGAAGTGCTGCCAGATAACCCAGGGGGCTATGGGTAAGAAAGCGCTGTTCATAGAGGAGTGAAGTGCTGCCAGATAACCCAGGGGGCTATGGGTAAGAAAGCGCTGTTCATAGAGGAGTGAAGTGCTGCCAGATAACCCAGGGGGCTATGGGTAAGAAAGCGCTGTTCATAGAGGAGTGAAGTGCTGCCAGATAACCCAGGGGGCTATGGGTAAGAAAGCGCTGTTCATAGAGGAGTGAAGTGCTGCCAGATACCCCAGGGGGCCCAGTGTAAGAAAGCTCTGTTCATAGAGGAGTGAAGTGCTGCCAGATAACCTAGGGGGCTATGGGTAAGAAAGCGCTGTTCATAGAGGAGTGAAGTGCTGCCAGATAACCCAGGGGGCCAGGAGTAAGAAAAGCTCTGTTCATAGAGGATGAAGTGCTGTCAGATAACCGAGGGGGCCCAGTGTAAGAAAGCTCTGTTCATAGAGGAGTGAAGTGCTGCCAGATAACCCAGGGGGCTATGGGTAAGAAAGCGCTGTTCATAGAGGAGTGAAGTGCTGCCAGATAACCCAGGGGGCTATGGGTAAGAAAGCGCTGTTCATAGAGGAGTGAAGTGCTGCCAGATACCCCAGGGGGCCCAGTGTGAGAAGCTCTGTTCATAGAGGAGTGAAGTGCTGCCAGATAACCTAGGGGGCTATGGGTAAGAAAGCGCTGTTCATAGAGGAGTGAAGTGCTGCCAGATAACCCAGGGGGCCAGGAGTAAGAAAAGCTCTGTTCATAGAGGATGAAGTGCTGTCAGATAACCGAGGGGGCCCAGTGTAAGAAAGCTCTGTTCATAGAGGAGTGAAGTGCTGCCAGATAACCCAGGGGGCTATGGGTAAGAAAGCGCTGTTCATAGAGGAGTGAAGTGCTGCCAGATAACCCAGGGGGCTATGGGTAAGAAAGCGCTGTTCATAGAGGAGTGAAGTGCTGCCAGATAACCCAGGGGGCTATGGGTAAGAAAGCGCTGTTCATAGAGGAGTGAAGTGCTGCCAGATAACCCAGGGGGCTATGGGTAAGAAAGCGCTGTTCATAGAGGAGTGAAGTGCTGCCAGATAACCCAGGGGGCTATGGGTAAGAAAGCGCTGTTCATAGAGGAGTGAAGTGCTGCCAGATAACCCAGGGGACTATGGGTAAGAAAACTCTGTTCCCAGAGGGGTGAAGTGCTGCCAGATAACCCAGGGGGCCCAGTGTGAGAAGCTCTGTTCATAGAGGAGTGAAGTGCTGCCAGATAACCTAGGGGGCTATGGGTAAGAAAGCGCTGTTCATAGAGGAGTGAAGTGCTGCCAGATAACCCAGGGGGCCAGGAGTAAGAAAAGCTCTGTTCATAGAGGATGAAGTGCTGTCAGATAACCCAGGGGGCCCAGTGTAAGAAAGCTCTGTTCATAGAGGAGTGAAGTGCTGCCAGATAACCCAGGGGGCTATGGGTAAGAAAGCGCTGTTCATAGAGGAGTGAAGTGCTGCCAGATACCCCAGGGGGCCCAGTGTGAGAAGCTCTGTTCATAGAGGAGTGAAGTGCTGCCAGATAACCTAGGGGGCTATGGGTAAGAAAGCGCTGTTCATAGAGGAGTGAAGTGCTGCCAGATAACCCAGGGGGCCAGGAGTAAGAAAAGCTCTGTTCATAGAGGATGAAGTGCTGTCAGATAACCGAGGGGGCCCAGTGTAAGAAAGCTCTGTTCATAGAGGAGTGAAGTGCTGCCAGATAACCCAGGGGGCTATGGGTAAGAAAGCGCTGTTCATAGAGGAGTGAAGTGCTGCCAGATAACCCAGGGGGCTATGGGTAAGAAAGCGCTGTTCATAGAGGAGTGAAGTGCTGCCAGATAACCCAGGGGGCTATGGGTAAGAAAGCGCTGTTCATAGAGGAGTGAAGTGCTGCCAGATAACCCAGGGGGCCAGGAGTAAGAAAAGCTCTGTTCATAGAGGATGAAGTGCTGTCAGATATCCTAGGGGGCCCAGTGTGAGAAGCTCTGTTCATAGAGGAGTAAAGTGCTGCCAGATAACCTAGGGGGCTATGGGTAAGAAAACTCTGTTCCCAGAGGGGTAAAGTGCTGCCAGATAACCCAGGGGGCCCAGTGTGAGAAGCTCTGTTCATAGAGGAGTGAAGTGCTGCCAGATAACCTAGGGGGCCCAGTGTAAGAAAGCTCTGTTCATAGAGGAGTGAAGTGCTGCCAGATAACCTAGGGGGCCCAGTGTGAGAAGCTCTGTTCATAGAGGAGTGAAGTGCTGCCAGATAGCCGAGGGGGCCCAGTGTAAGAAAGCTCATTAGTTTGCTGCACTTTTCTTCAAATGGTTCTCTTGGTTTCTGCTCAGTGAACAGTCGCTGTGATGCCTCCCACTTTCTTTTGTTTCAGATAATTCTCCACTGTAACATGCAGAGTATTTTGACAATAACTTGTTTTATTTTCTGCTTTTTTCTCTTGTTAGGTCCTTTGATTGCGGCCTCGGTCTTCTCATTAAGGCCCAAAGAAAAGGAAGGTTTGAGCTTCAAATTCGTTCAGGACTCGGAGGGAGTAAGACGTGTCCACCCTTCCTCTGGTGAGTTTGAAAGGCTGGAGTGATCTCTTGATCCGGGGTGATCCTGTGCTGGTGTTTGATGCTCTCAAAGAACCCTTGTATTCAGCACGGGGTTGCTTCTGAAAGATGTTGAATACCCTTATTTTTGTCTCCCTTTCTCTGCTGGGTGGATTGCTTGCTCCCAATCTCTCCTCCATATTTAATCTCCAGAGTGGCCCCACAGTTCTCGGTTATTCATGTGCAGACCACCTAGCTTCCCCTGCAGTACAAACGCCTACTGTACAGACCTCTGTGGCTGTCTCCCCCTCCTGGAGGACAGTATTTGAATGCCACGGCTGCTTGCAGTCCTGCCACTGCCATCCATCGTCTCCCCTGCGGTTACCGACCCAGTGTCTCTTTCACTTTATGCTTCACCACATGGCTCACAAGCGGACCGGACTGGGAACGCAAACCAGCCCTGGCAAGTGAGTGGGACTGGCCCGGGGGTTGGGGCTCAAGCAAACATGCTACTGCCTAGCATGATGGATTGCGCCTTGCTTTAAGGAGACCTGCCACTGCCTAGCATGGTGGGGTGCTCCTCTGCTCGAGGAAATGTGCCACTGCCTAGCATGTTGGGGTGCTGCTCACTGAGACATGCCACTGCCTAGCATGGCGGGGTGCTCCTCACTTTGAGGAGACATGCTACTGCATAGAATGATGGGGTGCCCCTCGCTTTGAGGAGAAGTGCTACTGCCTAGCATGGTGGGGTGCCCCTCGCTTTGAGACATGCTACTGCCTAGCATGGCGGGGTGCTCCTCACTTTGAGGAGAAGTGCTACTGCCTAGCATGGTGGGGTGCTCCTCGGCTTGAGGAAACATGCTACTGCCTAGCATGGTGGGGTGCTCCTCACTTTGAGGAGACATGCTTACTGCCTAGCATGGTGGGGTGCTCCTCGGCTTGAGGAAACATGCTACTGCCTAGCATGGTGGGGTGCTCCTCGTTTCACGGAGATGTGCTATTGCCTAGCATGGTGGGGTGCTTCCCTGCTCGAGGAGACATACTACTGCCTCGCTACTGATCCTCTAGTTGAAAGCAGCATTTCCTCTAGTTGAAAGCAGCATTCTGGCCAAGGTAGTCACGCCTTTCCACATAGGGAATTCCATAGCCTTGTTGGCTTTCTATACATGTCTCATCCCTCCAAGGAGGAAGTTCGGCTCAGATGGTGCGGACGGAGATCGGATGCAAGTGGCGCATATATGGAGACCAGGGAGTCACAGTTGTGGTAGAACGGACCCGCCGCGGATCCGCAGGACGCCATCTGTCAATGTGTGAGGGAATTGCTATGAACGTGTCTGGATCCAGTCAGGTCCCTTGGGAAATTCACAAGGTGATGAATCTGCAGGTAGATAAAGTCTGCCAGAAAAGGTGGTACCAAAACAGTCCTGGGCAGATCTTTCATGATGCAACATCAGTCCCAGAAACACCTGCACTGATCACTGTGGTTCTCAAAGCCTTAGCAGTGGCCAAAAGGGTAATCTACTAGACAACACCCGTCGTACTGATGGCAGAAGGCTGGCTGCTAGAATTGTACCAAGTAGCTACCTTCGAACAGTAGAAATATAAATTAAAGACTATTTGGACACTTAAGAGACACTTTCTGGGTTTCTTTGCTGATGAAGCAGTTCCTGAATAATATAACATATCTGATAATAGCCATGCACAAATACTAGCGAGCGGAAGGCGCTGGAATGCGAAATCCTAAGTAGGCCAGATATATACACGTGCTGAGACTCCCTGGTGTGTGAGTTGGCGTAGTGGGTTCTAATCTTCATCATAGAATAAATCCGCAGCAAGATACTGATGGTAAGTCGTACAGGCAACTTGTGCTGCAGAGGTATAAAGGGGGAGCTGAGTGGGGTGACGAGAGGAAGGGGACGGGGCTCTGCTACACCTGTAGCAAGAGTTTTGAATGTTAAAGATTTGTTGTTGGGTTCCTTTGGCAGAGAACGGGGCAGAATGTTTATTTTGTATTGAAAAATTCTAAGAAACTTTAATATCGAAAGTTCTGCTCGCAGGTTCAACCTCGTGCTAGGAGGTCACTCACAGATATGTAGTAAGACCGCCTGCTCGGAGTTCACCTCCTGAATTCCACCCTTGCTAGGAGGTTATTCAGAGATAATCACATCAAAATGCCCAGCTCCTGTATTCCATCTGTGTGCTTAATGATTCAGCACAGATGTAAACAGTAAAGAGGGCCGTGGTTGAGCTCCCGTCAGGATTCCATCGCTTGCTAGGACTTCATTCAGCCTGCAGACCCATGACTGGGCACAGAGTATACATCTCGTATTATCTGTCCCCTTAATAAGTAAAACAGTGTTGTATTCCCATCTACATAGGAAGAAAGTGGGCAGGAAAATGGCCTCCTGATGTTACATTGGTTATTCCTGGTCTCGCACCCCCAGTATAACTTAAAGCTCAAGCCTGTGTTTGATGCGAAACCACTGATAGCATTGACTGTTCGGGTGAAAAGACCAAAGTTGCGCTAGGCCTTCCTCTGTGCCATCGAAACCTAGATAAAAAAAGTAGCCACACTGTCTTCTTCGTTGTCATCCAGTAATCACAGTTTCCAACTTCTAGTGCGATATAAAACATCCCAATACAATACGTGGCTTTTGAAAACTCCACATATGCCCACCCTCTGACCAGTGTAGACCCCGACGCGTCTCTCTCTTAGAGTCTTTTTTAATCAGTTCCCAGGGCTCCAGATGAGGGTGAGCGTAGATCTGGGTGCTGCAGCTTCTCACCCAGTCATGCAGGGCACATCTGCAGGTGAGCCTGGCGATTAGCACAGGTAAGGTGGCTCTTAGCAATGCCCAGCGCTGAAGCCCTTCTTCTGTGGGAATCTTCCCCAAACCTGTCCTTGTGTGAAGAACCTGGGATTCTGAGCTCATCTTTCAAGCCTGTCCTTAGCCTCTGAAACACACAGCAGCTGTGGAGCCTAGAAGTGGAGTTGGTAATGATTCTACAAAAGCTGTTCTTTGCACAGACGCATAGCGCTGCCCTTGTTATCTTGTAGATTCAGCGTGAGAGGCGCTGATCGTCTTTCATTTATGTTTTATTTGCTGCCTTGTGAATAAAGTATCCACAGCAAAAGCAATGTACCCCCTGCCGTACGGGTGTTATTTGATCATCGTTGGGGGAGAGAGTGGATTTAGTTCAGATGAGTCAGAAGGGCTTTTCCCAACTCGGAGCTGGACATGCAGCTCAGACCAAAGGGAGGGAGCCCCCTGGAAGCATAGGCTGTTGACAAAACAGATAAAATGCATAATAAAATGTCTTGAATTAACTAAAGTTTTAGCTAATCTTTTTTTAAGGAAAGATGAGAATTGGGCGCGAAGCCCTGTGAGTTTGCAGAATAGGTAAGAACAGAAGTTATTCCCTTAATGACAAGCTCAAGCATTCGAGGTGACTCAGCAGCTAACATTTCTGACCAAGCCATCAACAAGTCCTTCTCTAGGGCGTCTGAGAGTAGAAACCACTGAGTATTGTCAGCACAGGGGTGCATGGGGATACCCGTCTTACCCTCACAACCCACAGTCCCTCACGGCCACTGCAGTGTGTCTTTTGTACCGGGCTGACTACTGCAGAAAGACTAGACCGCACTTCAAAAAGGTGGTTCTAGTCTGAAATATTGGCCCTCCCTGAGCGGCACTTAACACAGCCGCAGTTACAATTCCTGAGCAGTACAACAATCATAGTGGAGAAAAGTAAAGCTTATAAAATAGACAAATAACTCAAATGAACGGGAGTTTCCCCGATATCAATTTTGACGTTAAGTGTAAACAATTTTTTAAAGCAGCCCCCTTGTTGATAATAGCAGCAGTATTATTTGGCAGTATAGGCATACAGTATTTCCCCCAAGTCAGTTCTGGTTGCAATAAACGTAGGTAAGTAGTAACAGTACGGTACTGGTAGGTGTAAAGCAGGAAGGCTGACGTCATCTTGCTGGGATCTTGAGCCCTGTAGAGTATGGTAGATGCACCAATGAGTGTTAACTCACATCTCGGAGGCGTGACGGCCATATAGCACTGTGCCCCAACATCCACCGTACAATGAGCACCATTCCGCATCTGATGCTCCGGCGATCATGACACCCAGGCTAGTTGGGACTGGGAGATTGTTATCCGTTACACTTTACCAAGTTAGATGGATAAAGTTGGCTCCATGGTCTTTCTCAAAAAGGATAGAGCAGAAGCTGGCTTCATTGGCACCAAAATTGAGCTTGTGGGTGTTGGTGGTACCAAGATCGATCCTCTCTCGTTATAGGCTGTCCAAACCTGGCCCAGCACTAGTCGTATCACCAAAAGAGAAAGGTCCTGTCCTCAGTTTTGACTCAGATCTCACCTTCATGCCCCAAATAAATTAAGTGATTATGAGCCCAACTTTCTCTGTTTGGCAGGAGTCTCGTTCTACCGAGTCTCGCCCCGCCAGGTCTGCGGAGTCTCGTGCCGCAGAGCCTCGCCCGCCGTTACGTGAACTGGCATATAATCTACACTGGTTTACAATCGGTTCTAAACCAGACTGCTCGGCTGAGCTTCAACAAAAATAAGGCAAAACTTTGATGCCTGCCTTAAAAATCATCAAATGAAAGGTCAGGAGCAGATTAAAAATGCTGGAAGCTCTGACTGCTACCAAGTCTAGTAAGTCTCATTTCAAAAGGATAACAACAAAACAGAGCGGTATCAAGCCAGTCTGGTCATGCAACAGAGTATTGTTGTGTCTGTTTGCAAACGAGAAGTTGTGGGTTTGATTATAGTTGAAAGGGGCGGTATTCCCAGCACACCCCTGCAGTGCGCCGAGCGGACCATGACAGCCAGATCAGTATTCTCTTCCAGGCCCCTGGGGATGTTCCAATGTGATACACACTGATCCGAGGGTCGCACAGACTTCTCACTGTGAGTTTATGATTATAGGTGTGGGAGGTGATGTCTCCAGCACACACCTGCTCTGCTCCACAGAGGAATGTTTGCATGCTTATAACGGGGCCCGGAGCCGCTCTATTGCACATCATGGTGGCTTTTACCCCGTTCTGTAGATATCCCGGTCTACTCTCTGCTTTGTTTAACTTCCATGTCTGACTATGATAAAAGCTTTACAACCTGCATTTCCTTCCTGAACCCAGCAATTTAAATCTGGTTGTGTTGTCTGTATTTATCCGGTAGGATATTATGTTCCTGGTCCGGGTGATGATCGGACGACGAAGGAAGAGTCTGAGTTTCGTTTAATGGATTCTCACGATGTGGAAGATGTGGAAGAAGATGAAGGAAGTGCTGGCCCCTGGTTTGGTAAGCCTCGCACTCTAAGGTTTCTCATGTAAATTCCTCAGCAAAGCTGCATCAGTATCTAAACATGCTCTGCTTGTGAAGCACAGTCTGCTCTTTCATTCGTGCGGTCCAGCTCAGACCATAACCTTCATCACACATGAGGTAATGTTCTTTGAACCTTTCTACTAAACCGGCAGCGTGTCCCACACTGCGTAGTTTTGTCACCTGCGATCACACATTAGTGTGAAAGAGATGAGTTCCTTACAGAGCATGAATCATATTTGCTGGAAATCCCCTTCTGCATGGATCTTTTCCTGTTTTTCCAGTAGATTCCCTGTGCCTGCTGTGTGCTCTCCTTGTAGCCCCATTGCCGGTGCTTGTGCCTTGGTAGCATGGTGAAGCTCGTTTCTCAAATCCCGTTTCTCCACTGGCAGCAGAGGACCTGACCGCACACAGTGGGAGCGGACTCGGTTATAGTGTGGGTCGGGGAGGATTACAGGTCACCCCAGGCACAGCCAGCACTGCGTTCCTTTGACTCTGACTGTTCAGACCTCCTTCCGGGTGGTCACAGCCTGTTGGACTAGATTGTTTTTGCTTTTGCATGATTCTCTTCCTTGTGGGCTCCTCGGCTCACGTCTTCACTCAGCTGGGATTTGGTATTTGTCCTCCAAGTTAGCGCTGCTCTCCTCAGCACAGTCCAGCAGCTCTTTCTACAGATCAGAGCACAGCTGTGAGACGGCTGTAGTCCCCGCTTTGGTTCGAGTAATAGCAACATGAAGTCCCGGGACAGTGTGTCTAAACTGGGCTGCAGGATTCCGTCCGAACCAAAGCGCCTACAAAGTACTGTATTCGCGGGGCCTGTTCTGATCCAGTTCTGGTGGCATTGGCAATAAGTCGGGCCAATGAGAAGAGGTCTACCTTCAAGATAGCAGGTCTGGCGTTCGCAGGAAGTCGGGCCAATGAGAAGAGGTCTACCTTCAAGACAGCAGGTCTGGCGTTTGCAGGAAGTCGGGCCAATGAGAAGAGGTCTACCTTCAAGACAGCAGGTCTGGCGTTTGCAGGAAGTCGGGCCAATGAGAAGAGGTCTACCTTCAAGACAGCAGGTCTGGCATTCGCAGGAAGTCGGGCCAATGAGAAGAGGTCTATCTTCAAGGCAGCACGTCTGGCGTTCGCAGGAAGTCAGGCCAATGAGAAGAGGTCTACCTTCAAGACAGCAGGTCTGGCGTTCGCAGGAAGTCGGGCCAATGAGAAGAGGTCTACCTTCAAGACAGCAGGTCTGTCATTCGCAGGAAGTCGGGCCAATGAGAAGAGGACTATCTTCAAGACAGCAGGTCTGGCGTTCGCAGGAAGTCTGGCCAATGAGAAGAGGTCTATCTTCAGGACAGTAGGTCTGGCATTGAGAGGAAGTCGGGCCAATAAGAAGAGGTCTACCTTCAGGACAGCAGGTCTGACAGAGGCTACCACCCTTTTTGGATTTGATAATTCTTCCTTTATCTCGGTTTTTACAAAACTTTATTTTGAAGATACTGTTGAACCCTGGCAATGTGAAAGAAAGGCATTGGCTAAAAGCAAAAATATTTTGAGGAAAATAAAAAGCACGTATTGCCTTAGTGGTCTCTGGCACAGACAGAACTACTTTGTTGTGAATGTGCAGCTTTCCGAGCATGCAGAATGGCGTGAAGACTCACCGTGAAGTTCGCCAGTGGCTGTAGTGAGCTGACCCATTGCCCCATGCTGTACGCTGCAGCAAGAAAAAGAAAAATGTGAATGACACAACAGTTGACCTATGAATGAAGAGTTCTGGCTGAAAGCCTCCTAAGTGAATACATTATTTATATAATTTCTTGACTAAAGCTAGACCTAAGAATCATGACTCCTACCAATCAGACGCCTAACACTGCTCTATGGACATTTCTGCGAAGGCGCCAACTGGAAGAAATGACGTTTATTCAAGGAGAAATGAGCCAGACCTTTGAAGAGATATGGCCTATTTCCAAAAAGATCTCACACATTTCAGCACAAAGGACAAGGCCCCAAATAACAACGGAGATCTAGGTTTGGCCCTGCACATCTCAGGTTGCAAACAGATCGTACAAGGTAGCGAGACTGGTTTTGTTCACTGTTTTTTCATGCAAGGCAGTAGGCGGACATACATACCTGCGGTTACCAAACAAAGAAGAAGGGTCTAGAGGGTTCCTATGGCACAGAGCTCGGAAAGTCAGAATAGACTTAACTAGGAGTTCAGAACTGCAGTCTCCGCAACGCGCCCTACAGCTTCCCGGGTGACACCACCCATGTGCTTTCTTTAATGAAGGATTATTAAGGAGCTCCACAGATGAGAAACTCGGTGCTCTAGCAGGGACATACCAAGAGTACAGTTGTGGCATGAAGACTGTGCCAAGATCATCGGTGCCTTAAATGAAATATCTACTCTGAAAATAATGTATTTCTGCACGAGAAGCCAGCGGAGTGAACAAAATGTGGACATGTGGAAGATTAAGTAAAGGACGTGCTGACCACTTGGAGGCATGAACTTTAAAAGTTACTAGACCAAGATATAGAGACTCAGTATGATTGAGTTGAAAACCGATCAATGCTTAAATAATAGGGTAGTGCAATGAGTCGGGAATTGAGGGTAGAATTTTCTTAAGTTATTTATCTGCTGGGAGCAAGAATTCATGTCATAACTATCTCCATCTGAGGAGAAAATGATAATGTGTTGTCCATTGTGACTCCCAAATTACGAACTGTATGAAAAGGGCAGGGACGTTACCATAACTTGGCAGACCGCAACTTAGTTGTCAACATGATGGCTGTCTGCCTAAAGTCAGCACCTTGGTTTTGGCTGCCTTCAGCTTCAGACTATTGGTGGGCATTCAGTCGGCAACAGCTGCAAGTCCAATCACAAAATCAGCTTTCACAGAATTCCAGTCCTGCCTAATCTGAACGTTTTGAGCATCCTCTGTGTAACCCTAGAGGACCGCTGAGGCTCCATTAGTCTGCCTGAGGGACAGTCCCTGCGGAACTCCGCGCATTAACACTGCGAATGGGGATCCGAACAGTGGCGCATCTCCGGCTTGACTTCCGCCAGTCAGTAAGAAGTATAAACATTCTAAGGGTTGGCCACTCGCAATGATTTCTGCCAACCTGTTCAACAGCAAAGGCCGAGAACTGTACCCAAGTTAGCGGACAGGGCTAAAAGAATGAGGGCTACAACGCTGCCTTGGTCCAAAATCCGGTGTGGTTCATTTTGAACGGGTACAAGAACTCCTTCGGTCCTTATACAACTGGAAACATGTTTGAAAAGGATTACAGGAAAGTAAGTAGAAACAAAATCAGAAAGCTGATTAATGACCATTTTCTCAGCTACTTTCACAGAAGGGAGATTGGGTGGCAGCTGTTGGGAGTCTAATGATGATTCTGAGGGCAAACATCTGGACTTCAACGAAGAAGTAAACAGAGAGCACAAGCAAGACCCAATAAAGATGCTTTCGTGGAGTATTCTGGCTCAGCAAGGGTCTTGGGGAGAACCTGATTTAAATGGACTAGAACAGTTGTAAGTCAGGTCCGTATTAACTTCCTCTATGATTCTCTGTTGTTCGATCCAAAATGCTTGAATCGCTGGGCGTGCACATACCTTGTGGAAGACGGTTCCTTCACTCCCACAACCCCTAAGACAGAGGTCTGTTGGGGCACGTCCTATGAGTCTGAGTGTTGTGCGTGAGTAGTAGGAGCAGCGTAGTGTGCGCAGTGTGTATAGCTCTCTCGTGGAAGGTCCCCAATGCCTCCTTCCATTCTCCGTCGTCACAGTCCCTAATATGTCCCTCACATTTGGACTTCAGCACGGTCAGAATATTGGGAGAGTTATTACATAGCTTTTTATAGATTAGGGAGACTGTCTATTTATTTAATGGCTCAGTTAGGAATCTATCCGAGAGGGGCGTCCCCCCAGAGATGTGTCCCAAGTGCATGTCGAAGCTGGCGGTATCTATATACTTCGATGGCAGTCAGTTCATACTGGATCTGTAGCTCCTCCCAAGTAAGCATATTGCCCAACGAGGATATCCCTATTAGGTTCCATGCTTTGAAGCCCTGGAGGTCACGCACCTGGGAGAGTGCGTCATTATGCCATAATAGGGTCATGTCAGTGAGCTTCCCCCTCCAACCCAAGAAGGACGTAGCTGTTCTCCATATTTGAGCTGCGATGTGCGTTTGGCCTTAGGTGAGTTAAAGAGTACGGCCTGGTAGTCCCCAGGCCCCATGGAGAGCCGCTCCAGCGTAAAAGTCGAGTCATTCCATGGAGCAAACACCCAATCATTTGCTATCGCTAGGTGCGCTGCCCAGTATTGCTTCTTTATGCCTGGGAGGCCAATGCCTCCGTCGTATACGCCACACATCAGCTTGGAGAGGGCAATCCGTGGTGAGGCTGCGTTCCACAACAACAAGCGGAGAAGGGATTCAATGTCTGGAAGATTTTATCCGGCACTTGATGAGGGGTGATTTGCAGAATATAGAGCATTCGGGGTAATGTCATCACTGTAAACATCACCTCTCGCCCCAGTAATCAAAACGGGTAAGTTTTCCAATTTTGTATGTCTTCCGCCTCCATATTGGGTGTAGACCTGGGTTGACAGTACAGTTGTTCGGCTCTCCCGACCCTGACAGTGCTATTTAAACCGCGCCCACGTGCACCATTAGAATTGGGTAAGTACCTCCTGAGGCGGAAGCCGGGAGATCAGTTGCTGGCGAAAAATGTTTTAAAAACTGTTTTATAATGTGTATTTGTTGCTGTGATTTTAATACTGCTCAAATTGCACCAGACTTACTTTCTTTTGCCACACACTTCCCCCTCAGCCGAATAGGCGCTGGGACCGGGAAAAGACGCCGCCGCCATATTGGGTGTAGACCTGGGTTGACAGCACAGTTGTTTGGCTCCTCCCTTCCCTCCATCATATGATGAGCATTCCTCGCCGTGCAGCCGAAGGCGCGCCTATGGCACGCCCGTCTGCTCCCGTCCGCGGCCGGCCAGGGGCCACAACCCCTGCTTTCCCCCTTGGACAAAGGAAGCACAAGCTCAGGCTCTCTCCATAATTTAAGATCCCCCGCTGGAAAAAGCTGCTGCCACCCCTATCACCCCTTAGATCTACACGCCGTTTGCCCTCACTGTAATGTGAAGTTCATCACTACACAGCATTAAGACGATCTGCGGGATTTCAAAATGTTTTTTTTAAACTGCAGGTCTCTACCTAAACATAGCATTGAAATATCACTACTGCTGGAGGAATTTACGCCTGACGCAGTCTTTTTGACTGAAACCTGGCTAACATCTGACTCCGAACCCTACTTGGTGCAAGCTCTCCCCCCTGGTTATCAGATTGCACGTAAATATCGCCTTCATGGGAAAGGTGGTGGACTCGCAATCATTTATAAAGATCAATATACGTACCACTGCACTTTTGACGCTATACCCGACTGCGAAAGTTTGTCTTTTTCTATTGAATTCTCTCCTAATGACAGTTTCTCAGGCATCCTTATATATCGTCCTCCTGGTCCACTTAAACACTTCCACACAGCTTTACCCTCCTTTGTTGCTGATTTGGTCACGTCCCCTTCTAATTTCACGCTGCTGGGTGACCTTAATATTCATTTTGATAACAATTCTGATAATGTTGCCGTAGAGCTGACGGCGAGTCTGGCTGCAGTTCAGCTGGAGCAACTGGTCCCATCCCCCACTCACATCAAAGGTCACCTTTTGGACCCTGTATTTAGTAAATGTGTGCATCTTAAGGTAGGCTCTATTAGTCATCTCCCTGGACCGACCATTTTCTGATTCCTCTTAATTGGTCTATACATAGACCCGCACCCTGCACCCCCATCCTGCGAAAAATGAGAAACTGGTCCAGAATCCCCTTAGAATAGTGGACTAGCTCTCTCGCAGCCTCTAGACCTTTATTTACTCGGAACCCTTCATTAGATAGAGTATGATAACTGGATTTCGAAGTCTCTTGACTCCATACTCCCCCTCCGTAAAACCAGCCTAAAAAGGCCGCGGA
The DNA here is from genome assembly GCF_964263255.1 of Lissotriton vulgaris. Taxonomy (NCBI): domain Eukaryota; kingdom Metazoa; phylum Chordata; class Amphibia; order Caudata; family Salamandridae; genus Lissotriton; species Lissotriton vulgaris. Next base: position 974,116 of record NW_028250124.1, read on the forward strand.
AAACAGCCCTGTGGTATTCGAGGAGCTTAGAGAGAAAAAAGCGGCAATGTAAGAAGCTAGAAAGGAGGTGGCGCCTGGGATACGCTGCTGTAGATAAAGTTATGTACAGGGAGGCTATCAGAGCTTATAAACTAGAAATAAAAGCAACACAATCTGCCTATTATAGTGGTAAAATCATGACGGCCAGATCAAAACCAAAAGAGATTTACCAAATAGTAAAAAGTCTCACCAAGCTCCTCCCTCCCCTGGTTTCTAACTACAACCCACTACCCCGCTGTAACGATTTAGCAGAATTTTTTTTCAAAAAATAAACAATATCTATTTATCATTTTCAGACTAGGACTTAGACCCCTCTATTAAGGGATCACATCTCTTTACAGAAGTCGATTACCCCTACCGAAACACTTTAGATCACTTTCCCCTGTTAGACTTAGAGACACTTGAACCTCTGATTCATCAAGTAAAGTCAGGCTCCCCATGCGATCCTGCCCCCGTGCAGGTAGGTTATTCTCCCCACGATTATGGAGCTACTCAACACCTCTCTAGGTATTGTTCCGCCCACCTGGAAACAAGCCATGGTGTGAGCACTCCTGAAAAAGCCTAATCTTGACTCCAGCAACCTTAATAACTACCGCCCCATCTCCCTGCTACCCTGGGTGAGCAAAATCCTCCAGAAACATATCAATATACATCTAACAACGTTTCTCGAGAGTAACCATCTGCTTGATGCGACCCAGATGGGTTTCTGCCCCAAACATGGGACGGAAACGGCTTTGCTGGCGGTAACAGAGGAAACCAGGTGGATCTTGGATCGGGGGGATCAGTGGCAGTCATCCTCCTCGATCTGAGTGCCGTGTTTGACACTGTGAACCATAAAATTCTGCTGTGCCGACTCCTTAGCTTGGGAGTGTCAGGGGAGGCTCTAGCCTGGCTTAAGTCCTTTTTGAGCGATAGGACCTTCCAAGTTTTTGAGGGAGACTCTGTTTCTTCAAGCAAACCCCTGGGTTGCGGAGTACCGCAGGGCTCATCGTTGAGCCCTACACTATTCAACGTGTACATGAGACTGCTGGCTGAGATCGTCTGTCCATATGGTATTAAGATCATCACATATGCGGACGATACTCAGCTGGTGGTCTCTCTCGCGCAAAAGAATTGTCAGCAAGCGCAGGTCGGCCTGACGACTTGCATGGAAGAGGTCAAAAGCTGGATGACTGCGTCATGTCTCAAGCTCAACGGAGATAAAACCGAGCTTATGCTCCTCGTCCCCCCAGCTTCACCCACCATTGACCTCTTATGGCCCATCAGTTTGGGTGCGCCGCCTATACTCAAAGACAATATAAAAAGTCTTGGGGTCTACTTGGACAAATCCCTGACCCTTAATACCCAAGCAACCACGGTATCAGTAACTTGCTTAGGACTCATCAGGCTGTTAAAGAAAATTCTCCCGCTCCTACCTTTTTGAAGCCAAGCAAATTGTTATTAAAGGCCTAATTCAATCTCGCCTAGACTTTAGCAATGCCTTGTATTTAGGGGCGCCTGAATTCGTCTTGCGAATCCAGAATTGTGCTGCACGCACGTTGCTCCAGCTCCCGCGCAGAATCTCGGTGGAGCCCGGGCTGAGGACTCTGCACTGGTTCCCTGTCCGGGAGAGAATCATATTCAAATCTGTGTGCATCTCCCACCAAGCCTTTTGGAAACCCGGCCCTATGATCAACTACCCCTTGCTCTCCCCCTACTGCCCTAATAAACGGCTCCGCTCCACTCACGCCTTCTTGGCCACAGTCCCTCGTGTCAGGAGATCTAGGGCAGGAGGCAGGTCATTTTCCTATAACGCAGCTAAGCTGTGGAGTTCACTCCCTCTCCACCTAAGATCTAATCCTAACCTACCCTCCTTTCGTAAGCAGCTCAAAACTTTTCTTTTTAATAAACAAGATTAACTCTCTAAGCTGACTGCATCATGTGGTACCATCCCTGTTCTTCAGCGCCTGGACGCCCCAGGGCAGCAGCCGCGCTTAACAAAACTCCTTTTCATTTCATTTCATTTCCGCAAAGCGTTCAAGGAGGAGGGCTAAATTCAGACGGTGGAACAGGGAGGGTCCATGATCCGTGAATGCCGAGGTGTTTGAAATGCCCAGTTGATAGACGGAGGTCGACACTTCTGGGCAGCGTGGGCATAGGGCCTGTTATTAGGGGCATGTGCAACCGGAGTATTGCCCAAGAAAGGTGCAGAATATGTGTGAGGCGAGTAATCGTTGCAGGGGGCTGGACACATAAAAAAGGACATCATGCACATATAGAGATATGAGTTCTTCCCATGGTTCCCCCCATGTGACGCCCCATACGATCGTCTGTGTGTTGAGGAATCAGGCCAGGGACTAATCGTGTGATTACGTGTTTGTCGAACTGTTCTAGGTTCTTCAGAGTTTTGAGTGGAGGACCATTTGAGGGAAATGAAATAATGACCCTTTTCTGACACAATGTATGGAGGAAGTAACAAACTCCTGATGAGCTTTGCTGATGATACATTTTGCTTTCTTTTTTATTTTTGACAGGACCGGCATGTGTTACGCCTGATGCTTCATTGAACATTAAACGAGAAGGCGGGCTGCGCTCCCTGGAAGCCCTGCCCTCGGAGGTGAAGGGACTCGCCTCTGCAGGTGAGTGCATTGGGCCTCCAGGGGGGATCCGGCCTGGCTGCAGATGTGTCGTTACAGATGCTCAGTGCACTAATGCGTCCACTGTAGGGGCCTGTGTTCCACCTCATCCCGGCGGGGCCACTCAGCACTCAATCCTTCTGAAGACCATTGATTAGGGTAACAAGATTCCCTTCATGGTGTGTTTTATTACAAATTGCCTTCCTTTCTGTGTCGCATGCTTCACCTGGGGGCGGGGTGGGGGCGTAATTTGTTATATTCCATAATCTGTGTTCGTCCTACCATTCTGTGGTTATGAAGCTTTGCTGATGGCGGTACTTGGAGCTTGTCAACTTCACTGCTAGTCTCCCCCTTGGAAATGAAACCCTATAAACTGATGACAGCCCTGGAGGTGACCCACCGAGGGGGGCACTTACTACAGGTAGATCTTGGCTGGTTTGCAGCCTTCCCTGCTGGCTGAAGGATCCGCCTGCTCCATGGCGGATGAATGAGCCTCGTAGAAGCGAGCTCTGACAGGACCTCAGTAGCAGAAGGCCTCAAAGGCACTGGTTCTGGTCACAGCTTTATGCATGTAGCAGCCCCCCACAGTGGGTAGTGTGGAGCCTTCAGGGCGCCAGCTGCATGAGTGCCGCCCCGACTCCCGATGCGTGCCTGTCCTGGGCACGGCAGCGCCTACATGACCTTGCTTTCCTCCGTTTGATAAGCGCTTCACATAGGCATGTTAATCATGGGAGCAGTGACACCGGGTAGAGAAGCTCCTTTCACTGTGATGGAGGTAGAAGCAAAGTAAAGCGCCTGACATGCAGTGAGTGTTTAAGCGCTGTCAGGTGTGTCGTGGGACGGCTCCAGGATGTGAAGTAGGTGTGTGCCGCACTGCCCACTGACACTGCTCCACACTCCAGGAGATGCAATGACGGAAGGAGTTCTTTATTAATTATATTTCAATCTGTGAAGAGATTGAAGTGACGCAAGAGGTGAGCGGACAGGTTGGTCACATGTGCGCAGCCAGAGCACATCACATGCTGTACAAAACCTGCGGACGTGTTACACAAGCGCTCTGGGGGCACTTTGGTATTACAGACGGGGCAGCAGACGCTTGTACCTCCCCTTCTGGAATACCAATAGCGCTGTTGCTAAATCTTCAGGGGGCGTGCCCCATGCAAATGAGGGAATCTCTTTGCCTCTGCTCGTGCTCCGTATTACAGACGCGGGCTCTCTGGAGGGTCCCTGTCAGTGCGCCCTCTGGCGGCAGCCCTCTGGAGGGAGGAAAGGGGGTCACTCACTGCACCCCCCTGGAAGGGGATCTCTAATCCCCCCTAAAAGTGCAGGTGGAGGCCGCCCGCACTGTGAAAGCCCAGAGCAGTATTGCTTTTTAACTTGAAATCGCAGCCCACAGGGCAGCATGCGTTCACGACTGATGTGGGGGGGAGGGGGGAGGGGTGCAGCACATTCTATGTAATAGGGTGCACTGTCCCTGTTTGTGCGGGCGCACCTGTTTACGGTGTGCCTTGTGCAGACAGGGCCCCTGGAGCCTCTTTTCCCCCCACATTGTGTGAGGTCGAGACCGCTTCAAAATATTTCAGAGAAAAGAATGGAAGAAAACCAAATATGTACATGTCCTTGTGTCTGCCCTGAAACCATTGGCATGTTGCGAGATTTTCATGCATTACATGACCGGTTAATTAGGAACTAAGTTATTGCACACACTAATACACAAAGAAATACTCCCACTATACTCTCACTAATATTCACACTAATACCTGTAAGGTCCAGGGAGAATATAGATGAGCGGAGAGCCGCAGGGAAAAGGATGGAGTTGCTTTTGTGCGTAAAACCTCAGTAACAGAACGCCACGTAAAAGGGGTCCTGAGTGGAAGGAGAAAGGCATAGATCATGAAAGCAGATCCCAGAAGGAAATCTGTTAGCAGAAGTAAAGCAAAGGTGGGCTGGTCGCTTTACAAGCAAGGACGTGACGGGCTGAGCTCTGAGCCGTGCGCTTTTAGTAAGAAATGCCCTGTTTTAAATCCGAATTCTGCAGGGCGCGGCATGTGTATGTAGGAAAGGAAAGACAGAGTTAGGGTAAAGCTTGTTACAGATGCAGGGCGCTGCGAGTGGCTTAGAAGAGAGCAGCATGAATGAGGGGGTGGGCGGAGTGTAGAAGCAGTGGTATTGAGTGTTAGTGGGTTGGTGAGGTAGAAAGCGGTGTGTGCAATGACAATTGGCGGCATTGAAATTAATATTGTGGTGACCTCAGGGCCCACATTGTATACCAGAATGAACCATGGTGTCTGCGAGGATAAGTGTGTGAGAAAGCTGGGAGTGAGATTGGAGCTGGTGGAGCTAAAGCCGGAGGGTTGTACTGGAGAAACGACCGATAGGGAGCTGTACCGAATGATGAAGCGGGGGACGGGGAGCTGTACCGAATGATGAAGGGGGGAAGGGGAGCTGCACCGATTGATGAACGTGGCGACGTGGAGCTATACCGAATGATGAAGGGGTGGACGGGGAGCTGTACCGAATGATGAAGGGGTGGACGGGGAGCTGTACCGAATGATGAAGGGGTGGACGGGGAGCTGTACCGAATGATGAAGGGGTGGACGGGGAGCTGTACCGAATGATGAAGGGGTGGACGAGGATCTGTACCGAATGATGAAGGGGTGGACGAGGATCTGTACCGAATGATGAAGGGGTGGACGAGGATCTGTACCGAATGATGAAGGGGTGGACGGGGACCTGTACCGAATGATGAACGGGGCGACGTGGAGCTATACCGAATGATGAATTGGTGGACGGGGAGCTGTACCGAATGATGAAGGGGGGGACGGGGAGCTGTACCGAATGATGAAGGGGTGGACGGGGAGCTGTACCGAATGATAAAGGGGTGGACGGGGAGCTGTACCGAATGATGAAGGGGTGGACGGGGAGCTGTACCGAATGATGAAGGGGGGGACGGGGAGCTGTACCGAATGATGAAGGGGTGGACGGGGAGCTGTACCGAATGATAAAGGGGTGGACGGGGAGCTGTACGGAATGATGAAGGGGTGGACGGGGAGCTGTACCGAATGATGAAAGGGTGGACGGGGACCTATACCGAATGATGAAGGGGGGGAAGGGGAGCTGTACCGATTGATGAACCGGGTGACGTGGAGCTATACCGAATGATGAAGGGGTGGACGGGGAGCTGTACCGAATGATGACGGGGTGGACGGGAGCTGTACCGAATGATGAAGGGGTGGACGGGGAGCTGTACCGAATGATGAAGGGGTGGACGGGGAGCTGTACCGAATGATGAAGGGGGGGACGGGCAGCTGTACCGAATGATGAAGGGGTGGACGGGGAGCTGTACCGAATGATGAAGGGGTGGACGGGGAGCTGTACCCAATGATGAAGGGGTGGACGGGGAGCTGTACCCAATGATGAAGGGGGGACGGGGAGCTGTACCGAATGATGATGGGGTGGACTGGGAGCTGTACCTAATGATAAAGGGGTGGACGGGGAGCTTGGCCGAGTGGTGAAGGGGAGCAGTACAGAGCGAGGAAAGGGTGGACGGGGAGCTATACCGAGCAGTGATGGGGTGGATGGGGAGCTGTACCGAGCGGTGCAGGGGCAGTAGGGGAGCTGTACCGGGTGGTGAAGGAGTGGACGGAGAGCTGTACCGACGGGGAGCAGTACAGAGCGGTGAAGGGGCAGATAGGCAGCTGTACTGAACGATGGAGGGGTGGACGGGGAGCTGTACTGTGCGGTAAATGGGTGGACGGTGCGCTGTACCGAGTGGTGCAGGGGCAGAAGGGGAGCTTTACTGAGCAGTGAAGGGATGGACGGCGAGCTGTACCGCACATTGAAGGGTTGGAGGGGGCAGCTGTACCGAACAGTGAAGGGTTGGACGGGGAGCTGTACCGAGTAGTGCAGGGGTGGACGGTGCGCTGTGCAGAGTGTTAAGGGGTGGATGGGGAGCTGTACCGAGCGGTGAAGGGGTGGACGGGGAGCTGTACTGAATGATGAAGGGGTGGACGGGGAGCTGTACTGAATGATGAAGGGGTGGACAGGGAGCTGTATGGAATGATGAAGGGGTGGACGAGGATCTGTACCGAATGATGAAGGGGTGGACGGGGAGCTGTACGGAATGATGAAGGGGTGGACGGGGAGCTGTACCGAATGATGAAGGGGTGGACGGGGAGCTGTACGGAATGATGAAGGGGTGGACGGGGAGCTGTACCGAATGATGAAGGGGTGGACGGGGAGCTGTACCGAATGATGAAGGGGTGGACGGGGAGCTGTACCGAATGATAAAGGGGTGGACGGGAGCTTTACCGAGGAGTGAAGGGGTGGACAGGCAGCTGTACTGAGAAGTGAAGGGGCGGACAGGCAGCTGTACTGGGAAGTGAAGGGGCGGACAGGCAGCTGTGCCGAGTGGTGAAGGGGTGGAAGGGGAGCAGTACAGAGCAGAGAAAGGGTGGACGGGGAGCTATACCGAGCAGTGAAGGGGTTGATGGGGAGCTGTACCGAGCGGTGAAGGAGTGGACGGGGAGCAGTACAGAGCGGTGAAGGGGCAGATAGGCAGCTGTACTGAACGATGGAGGGGTGGACGGGGAACTGTACCGAGCGGTAAATGGCTGGACGGTGCGCTGTACCGAGCGGTGAAGGGGTGGACGAGTAGCTGTACCGAGTACTGCAGGGGCAGAAGGGGAGCTGTACCGAACGGTGAAGGGTTGGACGGGGAGCTGTACCGAGTGGTGCAGGGGTGGACGGTGCGCTGTACCGAGTGTTGAAGGGGTGGATGGGGAGCTGTACAGAGCGATGAAGGGTTGGATGGGAGCTGTACAGAGCGATGAAGGGTTGGATGGGAGCTGTACCGAGCGGTAAATGGGTGGACGGTGCGCTGTACCGAGCGGTGAAGGGGTGGACGAGTAGCTGTACCGAGTGCTGCAGGGGCAGAAGGGGAGCTGTACCGAACGGTGAAGGGTTGGACGGGGAGCTGTACCGAGTGGTGCAGGGGTGGACGGTGCGCTGTACCGAGTGTTGAAGGGGTGGATGGGGAGCTGTACAGAGCGATGAAGGGTTGGATGGGAGCTGTACAGAGCGGTGAAGGGGTGGATGGGGAGCTGTACCGAGCGGTGAAGGCGTGGATGGGGAGCTGCACTGAGCGGTGAAGGGGTGGACGGGGAGCTGCACTGAGCGGTGATGGGGTGGACGGGGAGCTGTACCAAGTGGTAATGGGGTGGGCGGGGAGCTGTACTGAGCTGTGAAAGGGTGGACGGGGAGCTGTACCGAGTGGTAATGGGGTGGGGGGGAGCTGTACCAAGCTGTGAAAGGGTGGACGGGGAGCTGTACCGAGTGGTAATGGGGTGGGCGGGGAGCTGTACCAAGCTGTGAAAGGGTGGACGGGGAGCTGTACCGAGTGATGGAGGGGTGGACAGGCAGCTGTACAGAGCGGTGAAGGGGTGGACGGGGAGCTATACCGAATGATGAAGGGGGGGACTGGGATCTGTACCGAGCGGTGAAGGGGTGCTTGTTAGATCAGGGTGCTCTTGGCAGGATGTTAGATCTTGTTAGTCCTGAACCTGCGGTTGTGGGGGATGGGATCCGAGCCCTGAGCAGAAACTGAAGAAAGATTCTCCTGCTCTCTTTTTGGCGCGACTGGTGAGTTGTCCGTGTTCGTTCACTGAAGTTTTAAACAGTAATGCTTATGTGTGCCACATGAAGTGAGAAATGTACCCATGTCTGTGCGCAAAAGAGTTGCATTAGAATCGAATAAACTGCAATCAACAGGAATCGTAGAACTGGTGAAATCGAATCTCAGAAGAGTTTAACCTCTGTCAACGAGTAGGTACGATTCTGCCTCAACCTGAGAAATCTGAATTGTGATATTGCAGTGAATAAGTATCCTTTATCGATAATCGGCAAATTGTTTTCTATAACAACGAGCATCAAATGGTTTTTCATTATTGATATAATTACAAAGTACCACCAAATGTAAGAAAGTTAAGGCCATCTATACGCTCTCTGGAGTGCATTGGGTTTTGGAGAGCCCCATTTGGACCTGTATCTGTGGCCACCGTACTTCAGACACTGATGTCTAAGGGAGTCTCTTCCAGGTTGACCAAGACTGAAAACTGCAACAAATGAGCCGATGGACTGAAGATGTTAGAGGAGAAAGGTTTAGCTGCTGAGTTGTAAATTCAGATGTGCAAGGGAAGCTAGGACATGAAGGAATCTGCAAAGAATAAAGACGGATATCATTGGCCTGAGACGAGAGGCGCACGGTGGAGTAAAATGTGTATGTGTGATGGTGATCACTTTTTAAATTGGGCTGAGGTGGAGGTGATGAAGAGAGGACGCTGAAGCAGTTTCTCCAGATGTCTAGATAGTCCTATTACATAATAATATTGTTATTGACAATGGGCCGCGGTTTGTCAGACTGCACGGAGGGTTTTAAGAAGGAGTGGTATGGTCTAAGAGTCAATATGATGTGAAACATGGTGTGAAGGCGATAAATCTTGACATTGGACAATGTATTGAGGTTAAAAGGATGGTAAAGGGATGAAAGGAGAGTTTACATGACCATAGAGAGTGCCCCCCCTCCCCCCCCACACACACAGACAATTTTGCTGGTTTGCCAACTCTGAAGAACACTGGCCCTCCTGATCAGACCCCAGAGCATGTGCTCTCACCACCACCCCCCCCCAACCCCCCCACCCCACCCACAAGGGTATGTGCCATTGACTGCCACCTGATTTGTACATTTACCTTACCTCTAAGTCCCTGGTTTATGGTACAAAGGGTTCCCAAGGCTGGTACATTAAATGCCACTCATGGATGGCAGCCTTTATTGCACCACCGATGCGGTGACGAAGTGAAAGCACAGCTCTAGTTCTGCCATCGCAGCCTAGTCGGGCAGCTTTTAACCTGCCAACTCAACATGTCAAGGCAACCTTTCTGCCTTGCCCAATTCTTCCTTTATAGTATTTGCGACTCACGCCGAAGGCAGGCCTTAGTAGCCCATAACGGTGCCAGGTATTAAAAAGAATGGCATGTTGAATTTTACATTTACATGTCCTGACACTAAAAACTCACAATTGTCGTTTTCACTGTGGTAAGGCTGGTAGTCTGTTGGCTAATATGGGGTTTCACTATCATATACGCTAAGTGCTAACGTACATATTGGACAACAGAATATAGTCCTTCAAGGTATCAAATAAATTGTAATATTAAACATGACTTACTGCGGGAGTCAGATTGAAATACACTTTTAATGCAGAGGCGGCTTCAGCAAGTCACCACTTTCTTGCCCCAGCGTTCTAGAAGCCATTTCTGATTAACCTCAGCTGTTGCCACATGAGGAAGGCTTCTGCCCTCCTGCAGAGAGGCGTGAAGCGCTACCAGGAATAGGAAACAAGAGTTCTGATAGTGGGAGGAGTTGTGACCGTCTCCAACAGGAGGGCTCTGGCCACAGATGGCACAGCTTCAAAGGTGCCACCACCTCTGCTAGGCAGATGTGAGTCACACTGCCGCCTGCCCTTCCCTTCGTGCAGCTAGACAGGCTGGCACCTCTTCCAGCTGCAGGACCAGTTTTACAGAAGCGTGGGGCTAACTGTACTGGACACACCTCGCTGTGCCCGTGGCGCTGACCCAGGTACGAAGGGTCCTGACATCTTGGATTTGAGCAGAAAAATGCACTTTGGGGTTGTTTAGTGCCAACCCCATAGGAATTGATGTTGGAGTGGGTAGGAATGCCTCGTGGGAATTGCATCGCCATTGATTAGTGAGTCCTCCCCAGCCACAGTCTCTAAAATGTGCCCCCCCCCACCCCCCGCTACCATCCTCAGGAGGCTGCTGGACTCTCCAAGAATAGAAGAAGAACTGCTCCTGCTGAGCCCGTGGAGCTTACAAAGGAAGGCTGCACCCAGCAACACTGCACCTGATGCACCCACTGAGCCAAGACAGGACTTCAGAAAGAGACGGGCTGTTGAACCTGTGGAGAGAGACCCCAAAGGAGCCGCCTCTCCCACTCATGCCAAGGATCTGTGAGTGGACTCGAAGGACCAGTTGACTTGCCTCCTGTTCAGCTTCAGGGACACAAAGTCTAAAGAAGTCTGCAAAGTACCCAGCTGGTCTTTTGCTACTGGACTTGCCCTGGACTCCGCTGGTGTAGCCTGTGAGAACGAGTCCTACCCCCAAGTGGTGTCTCCAAGGTTCTGGCCCCTTGGCTGGTGTCAAAGGGTACTCTTCCACCCCCAGAATTGCAACTTACCAAAAAGATGATGGGTTTTGGGTACGGATTCAGAGACTCCTAGACTGCGGCTACTTGCCAGTTTGTGGATAGTCTCGAACACTGTTGAGAACCACTTCACCGGCTGCTGGACTTCACCTGTCTGATGACTTTGAGGTCAGTGCTGGTCTCAAGCTGGAAAGGACCCACCCAACATCACTGTCGACGAGAGAAAGAACCAGGCAAGCTTCCTAGTGCAGAGGTAGAACCTGGACCAGGGTCAGCCTGGCACTCGCATCCAATGTCGACTTCAGTCGCGGTCGGCCTGAAACTTTGACTGTGACCCGGACAGCAGGAGAGGCTGGGGGTCGCATTCCAAAGGCGGCCAGGCCTTTGAAGCTCCCCTGCCACAGATGGCTCTTCCTGGCCTGGGGAGGTCAGAACACATCTGCCCAGGAAAGACTTTGTTTCTGGGCTCAGGAAGCAAAGGTTCCCACCCCAGGGTCCAGAAACATGTCTCGTGGTGTAAGGCTGCTGTGTACCAGTCAGGGAACCCGCCTGAGGCTGGTCGTTTTTCAGGGGGCATCTCTAAGATGCCCTCTGTGTGCATTTTACATTAAACCCCCACTGGCATCAGTGTGGGTTTAATATGCTGAGAAGTTTGATACCAAACGTCCAAGTTTTCAGTAAAGCCATCCTGGAGCTGTGGAGTTCATAATGACAAGCTCCCAGCGCCATATACTCTTAATGGCAGCACTGCACTTACAATGTCTAAGAATGGACTTCGACTCTGTAGGCGTCCAGGGTTCATGCACCTGTACCCTCCCCACTGGTATAGTGCACCCAGCTAGAGGGTTGAGTGATCTATGCCAGGGCAGTGGGTTGTAGGCATGGCACACAGGGATGTGTGCCATGTTGACTCTTCACATTGTTCTGCACCAAGACACGCAGCCTGCCAAGGCAGTGTGCGAGTGTAAAGGTACAGAGCCTCTAAGGGTGGCACAAGAAGTGCTGCAGTCTTAGAGCCTTCCATGGTCAGAGTGCCCTTGGTACCCATGGTACCATTTACAAGGGACTGACATGTGGCCAGAGAGGTGCCATTTGGAGGTACAAAGGTACAGTTTTGGGAAGGGAAGCAGGCCCTGGGAACCAGATTGGGAGGGCCCCAGGGCACATCAAAATAAAGTGCATCTGATATCTGGCAACCGTTGGGGGGGGATTACTGCACAGAAACCCAGTTTCATACACTGTGACAGCAGATTCACCTCACAGCTTAGGCCAAGCAACGACTGTAAAAACTGAAGAACCAGTGACCGCGGGTTCACCTCCCAGCCTAGAACTCAAGAACCTGTGACAGCGGGTTCACACCGCCTAGAACTCAAGAACCCGTGACAGCGGGTTCACCTCAGAGCCTAGAACTCAAGAATCTGTGACAGCGGGTTCACACAGCCTAGAACTCAAGAACCCGTGACCGCGGGTTCACCTCACAGCCTAGACCTCAAGAACCCGTGACAGCGGGCTCACCTCCCAGCCTAGAACTCAAGAACCCGTGACAGCGGGCTCACCTCCCAGCCTAGAACGCAAGAACCCGTGACAGCCGGTGGGGGGGGGATTACAGCACAGAAACCCAGTTTCATACACTGTGACAGCGGGTTCACCTCCCAGCCTAGAACTCAAGAACCTGTGACAGCGGGTTCACCTCACAGTCTAGAACTTAAAAAACCCCTGACACCGGGTTCACCTCACAGCCTAGAACTCAAGAATCTGTGACAGCGGGCTCACCTCACAGCCTAGAACTGGAGAACCCGTGACAGCGGGCTCAACTCTCAGCCTAGAACTGGAGAACCCCTGGCAGCGGGTTCACCTCACAGCCTAGAACTCAAGAACCCCTGACATCGGGTTCACCTCACAGCCTAGAACTCAAGAATCTGTGACAGCGGGCTCACCTCACAGCCTAGAACTGGAGAACCCGTGACAGCGGGTTCACCTCACAGCCTAGAACTGGAGAACTTGTGAAAGCGGGTTCACCTCAGAGCCTAGAACTCAAGAATCCGTGACAGCGGGTTCACCTCACAGGCTAGAACCCAGGAATCCCTAACAGCAGGCTCACCTCACAGCCTAGAACTGAAGAATCCCTGACAGCTGGTTCACCTCACAGCCTAAAACTCAAGTACCCCTGACAGCGGGTTCACCTCACAGCCTAGAACTCAAAAACCCCTGACACCGGGCTCACCTCACAGCCTAGAACTCAAGAACGTGTGACAGCGGGCTCACCTCCCAGCCTAGAACTCAAGAACCCGTGACAGCCCATGGGGAGGATTACTGCACAGAAACCCAGTTTCATACACTGTGACAGCAGGTTCACCTCACTGCCTAGGCCAAGCAACAACAGTAAAAACTGAAGAACCAGTGACAGCGAGTTCACCTCCCAGCCTAGAACTCAAGAACCTGTGACAGCGGGTTCACCTCACAGCCTAGAACTCAAGAACCTATGACAGCGGGTTCACCTCACAGCCTAGAACTCAAGAATCTGTGACAGCGGGTTCACACAGCCTAGAACTCAAGAACCCGTGACAGCTGGTTCACCTCAGAGCCTAGAACTAAAGAATCCGTAACAGCGGGTTCACCTCAGAGCCTAGAACTGAAGAACCCCTGACAGCGGGTTCACCTCCCAGCCTAGAACTCAAGAATCCATGACAGCGGGTTCACCTCACATCCTAGGATTCAAGAATCCATGACAGCGGGTTCACCTCACAGCCAGAACTCAAGAATCCATGTCAGCGGGTTCACCTCACAGCCTAGGACTCAAGAATCCATGACAGCGGGTTCACCTCACAGCCTAGAACTCAAGAATCTGTGACAGCGGGTTCACCTCACAGCCTAGAACTGGAGAACCCGTGACAGCGGGTTCACCTCACAGCCTAGAACTGGAGAACCCGTGAAAGCGGGTTAACCTTACAGCCTAGAACTCAAGAATCCGTGACAGCGGGTTCACCTCACAGCCTAGAACCCAGGAATCCCTAACAGCAGGCTCACCTCACAGCCTAGAACTGAAGAATCCCTGACAGCGGGTTCACCTCACAGCCTAAAACTCAAGAACCCCTGACAGCGGGTTCACCTCACAGCCTAGAACTCAAAAACCCCTGACACCGGGTCCACCTTACAGCCTAGAACTCAAGAACCCCTGACACCGGGTTCACCTCACAGCCTAGAACTCAAAAACCCCTGACACCGGGTTCACCTCACAGCCTAGAACTCAAGAACGCCTGACCGGGTTCACCTCACAGCCTAGAACTCAAAAACCCCTGACACCGGGTTCACCTCACAGCCTAGAACTCAAGAACCCGTGACAGCGGGCTCACCTCCCAGCCTAGAACTCAAGAACCCGTGACAGCCGGTGGGGAGGATAACTGTACAGAAACCCAGTTTCATACACTGTGACTGCAGGTTCACCGCACAGCCTAGGCCAAGCAACAACAGTAAAAACTGAAGAACCAGTGACAGCGAATTCACCTCCCAGCCTAGAACTCAAGAACCTGTGACAGCGGGTTCACACAGCATAGAACTCTAGAACCTGTGAAAGCGGGTTCACCTCAGAGCCTAGAACTAAAGAATCCGTAACAGAGGGTTCACCTCAGCCTAGAACTGAAGAACCTGTGACAGCGCGTTCACCTCAGAGCCTAGAGCTAAAGAATCCATGACAGCGGGTTCACCTCACAGCCTAGAACTGAAGACCCAGAGACCGCGAGTTCACCTCCTGCCTAGAACTGGAGAACCCCTGACAGCGGGCTCAACTCCCAGCCTAGAACTGGGGAACCCCTGACAGCGGGTTCACCTCACAGCCTAGAACTCAAGAACCTGTGACAGCGGGCTCACCTCCCAGCCTAGAACTCAAGAACCCGTGACAGCCGGTGGGGAGGATTACTGCACAGAAATCCAGTTTCATACACTGTGACAGCAGGTTCACCTCACAGCCTAGGCCAAGCAACGACAGTAAAAACTGAAGAACCAGTGACAGCGGGTTCACCTCCCAGCCTAGAACTCAAGAACCTGTGACAGCGGGTTCACCTCACAGCCTAGAACTCAAGAATCTGTGACAGCGAGTTCACACAGCCTAGAACTCAAGAACCCGTGAAAGCCGGTTCACCTCAGAGCCTAGAGCTAAAGAATCCGTAACAGCGGGTTCACCTCAGCCTAGAACTGAAGAACGCCTGACAGCGGGTTCACCTCACAGCCAGAACTCAAGAATCCATGACAGCGGGTTCACCTCACAGCCTAGAACTGAAGAACCCGTGACAGCGAGTTCACCTCCTGCCTAGAACTGGAGAACCCTTGACAGCGGGCTCAACTCTCAGCCTAGAACTGGAGAACCCCTGGCAGCGGGTTCACCTCACAGCCTAGAACTCAAGAACCCCTGACATCGGGTTCACCTCACAGCCTAGAACTCAAGAATCTGTGACAGCGGGCTCACCTCACAGCCTAGAACTGGAGAACCCGTGACAGCGGGTTCACCTCACAGCCTAGAACTGGAGAACTTGTGAAAGCGGGTTCACCTCACAGCCTAGAACTCAAGAATCCGTGACAGCGGGTTCACCTCACAGGCTAGAACCCAGGAATCCCTAACAGCAGGCTCACCTCACAGCCTAGAACTGAAGAATCCCTGACAGCTGGTTCACCTCACAGCCTAAAACTCAAGTACCCCTGACAGCGGGTTCACCTCACAGCCTAGAACTCAAAAACCCCTGACACCGGGTTCACATCACAGCCTAGAACTCAAGAACCTGTGACAGCGGGCTCACCTCCCAGCCTAGAACTCAAGAACCTGTGACAGCGGGTTCACCTCACAGCCTAGAACTCAAGAACCTGTGACAGCAGATTCACCTCAGAGCCTAGAACTTAAAAACCCCTGACAGCGGGTTCACTTTACAGCCTAAACTGGAGAACCTGTGACATTGGGTTCACCTCACAGCATAGAACTCAAGAACCCCTGACAGCGGGTTCAGCTCACAGCCTAGAACTGGAGAACTTGTGACAGCGGGCTCAACTCTCAGCCTAGAACTGGAGAACCCCTGGCAGCGGGTTCACCTCACAGCCTAGAACTCAAGAACCCCTGACATCGGGTTCACCTCACAGCCTAGAACTCAAGAATCTGTGACAGCGGGCTCACCTCACAGCCTAGAACTGGAGAACCCGTGACAGCGGGTTCACCTCACAGCCTAGAACTGGAGAACTTGTGAAAGCGGGTTCACCTCAGAGCCTAGAACTCAAGAATCCGTGACAGCGGGTTCACCTCACAGGCTAGAACCCAGGAATCCCTAACAGCAGGCTCACCTCACAGCCTAGAACTGAAGAATCCCTGACAGCTGGTTCACCTCACAGCCTAAAACTCAAGTACCCCTGACAGCGGGTTCACCTCACAGCCTAGAACTCAAAAACCCCTGACACCGGGCTCACCTCACAGCCTAGAACTCAAGAACGTGTGACAGCGGGCTCACCTCCCAGCCTAGAACTCAAGAACCCGTGACAGCCCATGGGGAGGATTACTGCACAGAAACCCAGTTTCATACACTGTGACAGCAGGTTCACCTCACTGCCTAGGCCAAGCAACAACAGTAAAAACTGAAGAACCAGTGACAGCGAGTTCACCTCCCAGCCTAGAACTCAAGAACCTGTGACAGCGGGTTCACCTCACAGCCTAGAACTCAAGAACCTATGACAGCGGGTTCACCTCACAGCCTAGAACTCAAGAATCTGTGACAGCGGGTTCACACAGCCTAGAACTCAAGAACCCGTGACAGCTGGTTCACCTCAGAGCCTAGAACTAAAGAATCCGTAACAGCGGGTTCACCTCAGAGCCTAGAACTGAAGAACCCCTGACAGCGGGTTCACCTCCCAGCCTAGAACTCAAGAATCCATGACAGCGGGTTCACCTCACATCCTAGGATTCAAGAATCCATGACAGAGGGTTCACCTCACAGCCAGAACTCAAGAATCCATGTCAGCGGGTTCACCTCACAGCCTAGGACTCAAGAATCCATGACAGCGGGTTCACCTCACAGCCTAGAACTCAAGAATCTGTGACAGCGGGTTCACCTCACAGCCTAGAACTGGAGAACCCGTGACAGCGGGTTCACCTCACAGCCTAGAACTGGAGAACCCGTGAAAGCGGGTTAACCTTACAGCCTAGAACTCAAGAATCCGTGACAGCGGGTTCACCTCACAGCCTAGAACCCAGGAATCCCTAACAGCAGGCTCACCTCACAGCCTAGAACTGAAGAATCCCTGACAGCGGGTTCACCTCACAGCCTAAAACTCAAGAACCCCTGACAGCGGGTTCACCTCACAGCCTAGAACTCAAAAACCCCTGACACCGGGTCCACCTTACAGCCTAGAACTCAAGAACCCCTGACACCGGGTTCACCTCACAGCCTAGAACTCAAAAACCCCTGACACCGGGTTCACCTCACAGCCTAGAACTCAAGAACGCCTGACCGGGTTCACCTCACAGCCTAGAACTCAAAAACCCCTGACACCGGGTTCACCTCACAGCCTAGAACTCAAGAACCCGTGACAGCGGGCTCACCTCCCAGCCTAGAACTCAAGAACCCGTGACAGCCGGTGGGGAGGATAACTGTACAGAAACCCAGTTTCATACACTGTGACTGCAGGTTCACCGCACAGCCTAGGCCAAGCAACAACAGTAAAAACTGAAGAACCAGTGACAGCGAATTCACCTCCCAGCCTAGAACTCAAGAACCTGTGACAGCGGGTTCACACAGCATAGAACTCTAGAACCTGTGAAAGCGGGTTCACCTCAGAGCCTAGAACTAAAGAATCCGTAACAGAGGGTTCACCTCAGCCTAGAACTGAAGAACCTGTGACAGCGCGTTCACCTCAGAGCCTAGAGCTAAAGAATCCATGACAGCGGGTTCACCTCACAGCCTAGAACTGAAGACCCAGAGACCGCGAGTTCACCTCCTGCCTAGAACTGGAGAACCCCTGACAGCGGGCTCAACTCCCAGCCTAGAACTGGGGAACCCCTGACAGCGGGTTCACCTCACAGCCTAGAACTCAAGAACCTGTGACAGCGGGCTCACCTCCCAGCCTAGAACTCAAGAACCCGTGACAGCCGGTGGGGAGGATTACTGCACAGAAATCCAGTTTCATACACTGTGACAGCAGGTTCACCTCACAGCCTAGGCCAAGCAACGACAGTAAAAACTGAAGAACCAGTGACAGCGGGTTCACCTCCCAGCCTAGAACTCAAGAACCTGTGACAGCGGGTTCACCTCACAGCCTAGAACTCAAGAATCTGTGACAGCGAGTTCACACAGCCTAGAACTCAAGAACCCGTGAAAGCCGGTTCACCTCAGAGCCTAGAGCTAAAGAATCCGTAACAGCGGGTTCACCTCAGCCTAGAACTGAAGAACGCCTGATAGCGGGTTCACCTCACAGCCAGAACTCAAGAATCCATGACAGCGGGTTCACCTCACAGCCTAGAACTGAAGAACCCGTGACAGCGAGTTCACCTCCTGCCTAGAACTGGAGAACCCTTGACAGCGGGCTCAACTCTCAGCCTAGAACTGGAGAACCCCTGGCAGCGGGTTCACCTCACAGCCTAGAACTCAAGAACCCCTGACATCGGGTTCACCTCACAGCCTAGAACTCAAGAATCTGTGACAGCGGGCTCACCTCACAGCCTAGAACTGGAGAACCCGTGACAGCGGGTTCACCTCACAGCCTAGAACTGGAGAACTTGTGAAAGCGGGTTCACCTCACAGCCTAGAACTCAAGAATCCGTGACAGCGGGTTCACCTCACAGGCTAGAACCCAGGAATCCCTAACAGCAGGCTCACCTCACAGCCTAGAACTGAAGAATCCCTGACAGCTGGTTCACCTCACAGCCTAAAACTCAAGTACCCCTGACAGCGGGTTCACCTCACAGCCTAGAACTCAAAAACCCCTGACACCGGGTTCACATCACAGCCTAGAACTCAAGAACCTGTGACAGCGGGCTCACCTCCCAGCCTAGAACTCAAGAACCTGTGACAGCGGGTTCACCTCACAGCCTAGAACTCAAGAACCTGTGACAGCAGATTCACCTCAGAGCCTAGAACTTAAAAACCCCTGACAGCGGGTTCACTTTACAGCCTAAACTGGAGAACCTGTGACATTGGGTTCACCTCACAGCATAGAACTCAAGAACCCCTGACAGCGGGTTCAGCTCACAGCCTAGAACTGGAGAACTTGTGACAGCGGGTTCACCTCGCAGCCTAGAACTCAAGAACCCATGACAACAGGTTCACCTCACAGCCTAGAACTCAAGCGCCCCTGACAGTGGGATCAGCTCACAGCCTAAAGCTCAAGAACACGTGACAGAGGGTTCACCTCACAGCCTAGATCAAGAGAACCCCTGACAGCTGGTTCCCCTCCTAGCCTAGAACTCAAGAATCAGTGACAGCGGGCTCACCCCCCAGCCTAGAACTCAAGAACCTGTGACAGCGGGTTCACCTTACAGCCTAGAAATCAAGAACCTGTAACAGCGGTCTCACTTCCCAGCATAGAACTCAAGAACCTGTGACAGCGGCTTCACCTCACAGCCTAGAACTGAACCCCTGACAGCGGGTTCAGCTCACAGCCTAGAACTGGAGAACCTGTGACAGCGGGTTCACCTCGCAGCCCATGACAACAGGTTCACCTCACAGCCTAGAACTCGAGACCCCCTGACAGCGGGATCAGCTCACAGCCTAGAAATGGAGAACCCTTGATATCGGGTTCACCTCACAGCCTAGAACTAGAGAACCCCTGAAGGGGTTCCCCTCACAGCCTAGAACTCAAGAACCGGTGACAGCGGGTTCACCTCACAGCCTAGAACTAAAGAACCCCTGACAACTGCTTTACCTCACAGCCTAGAACTCGAGATTCCCTGACAGCGGGTTCACCTCACAGCCTAGAACTGAAGAACCCCTGACAGCGGGTTTACCTCACAGCCTAGAACTGGAGAAACCCTGACAGCAGGTTCCCCTCACAGTCTAGAACTCAAGAACCCCTGACAGTGTGTTCAGCTCACAGCCTAGAACTGGAGAACCTGTGACAGTGGATTCACCTCACAGCCTAGAACTGGAGAACCCATGACAGCTGGTACACCTTACAGCCTAGAATTCAAGAACCCATTACAACAGGTTCACCTCACAGCCTAGAACTCGAGAACCCCTGACAGCGGGTTCAGCTCACAGCCTAGAACTCGAGACCCCCTGACAGAGGGTTCACGTCACAGCCTAGAACTTGAGAACCCCTGAAAGCGAGTTCACCTCACAGCCTAGAACTCGAGAACCAGTGACAGCGGGTTCACCTCACAGGCTACAACTGGAGAACCTGTGACAGCGGGTTCACCTCACAGGCTAGAACTCGAGAACCTGTGACAGCCGGTTCACCTCACAGCCTAGAACTCGAGACCACAGCCTAGAATTCGAGAACCTGTGACAGTGGGTTCACCTCACAGCCTGGAAGTGGAGAACTCGTGACAGCGGGTTCACCTCACAGCCTAGAACTGGAGAACCCATGACAGCGGGTTTAGCTCACAGCCTAGAACTCAAGAACCCGAGTGATAGGAGGGGCTGCGATAGGCCTTCTAGCACGGGCAACCACGCAAGTGCTCTGATCATTCTGTGGTACCCGTGTTCCCGTCCCCTGTCAGATCCAAACTATGCTGGATTTTGAGAAAACATACTTCATGCAATGGAGCTGGCTTGTTGTTGGCTCATCACAGTGTGTACATGAGGCAGCGAGCATTCCTTCTGAGCTCCAGGAAGGCGCACATACTGAGGCACCTGAAACCAGTTATGATTGGCCCCTCTAACAGCTGATTTTCTGAATCACCTCATCTGGGTACAACATTTGTCAGGTGTGTGGATTTTTACGCAGTTATGCCGTACCCACCCACATTCTGCCTCCACTCATTTACAACCACTAGAAGAGTAAAGCCTTTGATGCATTTAATGAGGTTTTCTATCACTGATGAGGATTTCACACAAAACGCGTGGATGCATGTAGTGCAGAGTTGTGTATCACTGGTGTAGATTTCACAGAAGATGCATGCAGTGCAGAGTTGTGTATCACTGGTGTAGATTCTACTGAAGACGCATGGATGCATGCAGTACACAGTTGTGTATCACTGGTGTAGATTTCACAGAAGACGCATGGATGCATGCAGTGCAGAGTTGTGCATCACTGGTGTAGATTCTACTGAAGACGCGTGGATGCATGCAGTGCAGAGTTGTGTATCACTGGTGTAGATTTCACAGCAGACGCATGGATGCATGCAGTGCAGAGTTGTGCATCACTGGTGTAGATTCTACTGAAGACGCATGGATGCATGCAGTGCAGAGTTGTGTATCACTGGTGTAGATTTCACAGCAGACGCATGGATGCATGCAGTGCAGAGTTGTGTATCACTGGTGTAGATTCTACTGAAGACGCATGGATGCATGCAGTGCAGAGTTGTGTATCACTGGTGTAGATTTCACAGCAGACGCATGGATGCATGCAGTGCAGAGTTGTGCATCACTGGTGTAGATTTTACAGAAGACGCGTTGATGCATGCAGTGCATAGTTGTGTATCACTGGTGTAGATTCTACTGAAGACGCGTTGATGCATGCAGTGCAGAGTTGTGCATCACTGGTGTAGATTTTACAGAAGACGCGTTGATGCATGCAGTGCAGAGTTGTGTATCACTGGTGTAGATTTCCCAGAAGACACGTGGATGCATGCAGTGCATAGTTGTGTATCACTGGTGTAGATTCTACTGAAGACGCATGGATGCATGCAGTACAGAGTTGTGTATCACTGGTGTAGATTTCACAGAAGACGCGTGGATGCATGCAGTGCAGAGTTGTGCATCACTGGTGTAGATTTTACAGAAGACGCGTTGATGCATGCAGTGCAGAGTTGTGTATCACTGGTGTAGATTTCACAGAAGACGCATGGATGCATGCAGTGCATAGTTGTGTATCACTGGTGTAGATTCTACTGAAGACGCATGGATGCATGCAGTACAGAGTTGTGTATCACAGGTGTAGATTCTACTGAAGACGCGTGGATGCATGCAGTACACAGTTGTGTATCACTGGTGTAGATTCTACAGAAGACGCGTGGATGCATGCAGTGCAGAGTTGTGCATCACTGGTGTAGATTTCACAGAAGACGCATGGATGCATGCAGTACACAGTTGTGTATCACTGGTGTAGATTTCACAGAAGACGCATGGGTGCATGCAGTGCAGAGTTGTGTATCACTGGTGTAGATTTCACAGAAGACACATGGATGCATGCAGTGCAGAGTTGTGTATCACTGGTGTAGATTTCACAGAAGACGCATGGATGCATGCAGTACACAGTTGTGTATCACTGGTGTAGATTTCACAGAAGACGCATGGATGCATGCAGTACACAGTTGTGTATCACTGGTGTAGATTTCACAGAAGACGCATGGGTGCATGCAGTGCAGAGTTGTGTATCACTGGTGTAGATTTCACAGAAGACACATGGATGCATGCAGTGCAGAGTTGTGTATCACTGGTGTAGATTTCACAGAAGACACATGGATGCATGCAGTGCAGAGTTGTGTATCACTGGTGTAGATTTCACAGAAGACGCGTGGATGCATGCAGTGCAGAGTTGTGTATCACTGGTGTAGATTCTACTGAAGACGCGTGGATGCATGCAGTGCAGAGTTGTGTATCACTGGTGTAGATTTTACAGAAGACGCATGGATGCATGCAGTGCAGAGTTGTGTATCACTGGTGTAGATTCCACAGGAAACGCATAGATGCATGCAGTGCATAGTTGTGTATCACTGGTGTAGATTCTACTGAAGACGCATGGATGCATGCAGTACACAGTTGTGTATCACTGGTGTAGATTTCACAGAAGACGCATGGATGCATGCAGTACACAGTTGTGTATCACTGGTGTAGATTTCACAGAAGACGCATGGGTGCATGCAGTACAGAGTTGTGTATCACTGGTGTAGATTTCACAGAAGACGCATGGATGCATGCAGTGCAGAGTTGTGTATCACTGGTGTAGATTTCACAGAAGACACATGGATGCATGCAGTACACAGTTGTGTATCACTGGTGTAGATTCCACAGAAGACGCATGGATGCATGCAGTGCATAGTTGTGTATCACTGGTGTAGATTCTACTGAAGACGCATGGATGCATGCAGTACACAGTTGTGTATCACTGGTGTAGATTTCACAGAAGACGCATGGGTGCATGCAGTACAGAGTTGTGTATCACTGGTATAGATTCCACAGAAGACGCGTGGATGCATGCAGTACAGAGTTGTGTATCACTGGTGTAGATTTCACAGAAGACGCATGGATGCATGCAGTGCAGAGTTGTGTATCACTGGTGTAGATTTCACAGAAGACACATGGATGCATGCAGTACACAGTTGTGTATCACTGGTGTAGATTTCACAGAAGACACATGGATGCATGCAGTACACAGTTGTGTATCACTGGTGTAGATTTCACAGAAGACGCGTGGATGCATGCAGTACAGAGTTGTGTATCACTGGTGTAGATTTCACAGAAGACACATGGATGCATGCAGTGCAGAGTTGTGTATCACTGGTGTAGATTTCACAGCAGACACATGGATGCATGCAGTGCAGAGTTGTGTATCACTGGTGTAGATTTCACAGAAGACGCGTGGATGCATGCAGTGCAGAGTTGTGCATCACTGGTGTAGATTTCACAGAAGACGCGTGGATGCATGCAGTGCAGAGTTGTGCATCACTGGTGTAGATTTCACAGAAGACGCGTGGATGCATGCAGTGCAGAGTTGTGCATCACTGGTGTAGATTTCACAGAAGACGCGTGGATGCATGCAGTGCAGAGTTGTGTATCACTGGTGTAGATTTCACAGAAGACGCGTGGATGCATGCAGTGCAGAGTTGTGTATCACTGGTGTAGATTCTACAGAAGACGCGTGGATGCATGCAGTGCAGAGTTGTGTATCACTGGTGTAGATTTCACAGAAGACGCGTGGATGCATGCAGTGCAGAGTTGTGTATCACTGGTGTAGATTTCACAGAAGACACATGGATGCATGCAGTGCATAGTTGTGTATCACTGGTGTAGATTCTACTGAAGACGCATGGATGCATGCAGTACACAGTTGTGTATCACTGGTGTAGATTTCACAGAAGACGCATGGATGCATGCAGTACACAGTTGTGTATCACTGGTGTAGATTTCACAGAAGACGCATGGGTGCATGCAGTACAGAGTTGTGTATCACTGGTATAGATTCCACAGAAGACGCGTGGATGCATGCAGTGCAGAGTTGTGTATCACAGGTGTAGATTTCACAGAAGACACATGGATGCATGCAGTGCAGAGTTGTGTATCACTGGTGTAGATTTCACAGAAGACGCATGGGTGCATGCAGTACAGAGTTGTGTATCACAGGTGTAGATTTCACAGAAGACGCATGGGTGCATGCAGTGCAGAGTTGTGTATCACTGGTGTAGATTTCACAGAAGACGCATGGGTGCATGCAGTACAGAGTTGTGTATCACTGGTATAGATTCCACAGAAGACGCGTGGATGCATGCAGTACTGAGTTGTGTATCACTGGTGTAGATTCTACAGAAGACACATGGA
Organism: Lissotriton vulgaris; assembly: GCF_964263255.1. Classification (NCBI taxonomy): domain Eukaryota; kingdom Metazoa; phylum Chordata; class Amphibia; order Caudata; family Salamandridae; genus Lissotriton; species Lissotriton vulgaris. The sequence goes on from NW_028250124.1 coordinate 998,655, forward strand.
TGCATGCAGTACACAGTTGTGTATCACTGGTGTAGATTTCACAGAAGACGCATGGGTGCATGCAGTACAGAGTTGTGTATCACTGGTATAGATTCCACAGAAGACGCGTGGATGCATGCAGTGCAGCGTTGTGTATCACAGGTGTAGATTTCACAGAAGACACATGGATGCATGCAGTGCAGAGTTGTGTATCACTGGTGTAGATTTCACAGAAGACGCATGGGTGCATGCAGTACAGAGTTGTGTATCACAGGTGTAGATTCCACAGAAGACGCGTGGATGCATGCAGTACACAGTTGTGTATCACTGGTGTAGATTTCACAGAAGACGCATGGGTGCATGCAGTACAGAGTTGTGTATCACTGGTATAGATTCCACAGAAGACGCGTGGATGCATGCAGTACACAGTTGTGTATCACTGGTATAGATTCCACAGAAGACGCGTGGATGCATGCAGTGCAGAGTTGTGTATCACTGGTGTAGATTTCACAGAAGACGCATGGGTGCATGCAGTACAGAGTTGTGTATCACTGGTATAGATTCCACAGAAGACGCGTGGATGCATGCAGTACTGAGTTGTGTATCACTGGTGTAGATTCTACAGAAGACACATGGATGCATGCAGTACACAGTTGTGTATCACTGGTGTAGATTTCACAGAAGACGCATGGGTGCATGCAGTACAGAGTTGTGTATCACTGGTATAGATTCCACAGAAGACGCGTGGATGCATGCAGTGCAGAGTTGTGTATCACAGGTGTAGATTTCACAGAAGACACATGGATGCATGCAGTGCAGAGTTGTGTATCACTGGTGTAGATTTCACAGAAGACGCATGGGTGCATGCAGTACAGAGTTGTGTATCACAGGTGTAGATTCCACAGAAGACGCGTGGATGCATGCAGTACACAGTTGTGTATCACTGGTGTAGATTTCACAGAAGACGCATGGGTGCATGCAGTACAGAGTTGTGTATCACTGGTATAGATTCCACAGAAGACGCGTGGATGCATGCAGTACACAGTTGTGTATCACTGGTGTAGATTCCACAGAAGACGCGTGGATGCATGCAGTACTGAGTTGTGTATCACTGGTGTAGATTCTACTGAAGACGCATGGATGCATGCAGTACAGAGTTGTGTATCACTGGTGTAGATTTCACAGAAGACGCATGGATGCATGCAGTACAGAGTTGTGTATCATTGGTGTAGATTCCACAGAAGACGCATGGGTGCATGCAGTACAGAGTTGTGTATCACTGGTGTAGATTTCACAGAAGACGCATGGATGCATGCAGTACACAGTTGTGTATCACTGGTATAGATTCCACAGAAGACGCGTGGATGCATGCAGTGCAGAGTTGTGTATCACAGGTGTAGATTTCACAGAAGACACATGGATGCATGTAGTGCAGAGTTGTGTATCACTGGTGTAGATTTCACAGAAGACGCATGGGTGCATGCAGTACAGAGTTGTGTATCACTGGTATAGATTCCACAGAAGACGCGTGGATGCATGCAGTACACAGTTGTGTATCACTGGTATAGATTCCACAGAAGACGCGTGGATGCATGCAGTGCAGAGTTGTGCATCACTGGTGTAGATTCCACAGAAGACGCGTGGATGCATGCAGTGCAGAGTTGTGTATCACTGGTGTAGATTCTACTGAAGACGCGTGGATGCATGCAGTACACAGTTGTGTATCACTGGTATAGATTCCACAGAAGACGCGTGGATGCATGCAGTGCAGAGTTGTGTATCACTGGTGTAGATTTCACAGCAGACGCATGGATGCATGCAGTGCATAGTTGTGTATCACTGGTGTAGATTCTACAGAAGACGCGTGGATGCATGCAGTGCAGAGTTGTGCATCACTGGTGTAGATTTCACAGAAGACGCGTGGATGCATGCAGTGCAGAGTTGTGCATCACTGGTGTAGATTTCACAGAAGACACATGGATGCATGCAGTGCAGAGTTGTGTATCACTGGTGTAGATTCCACAGAAGACGCGTGGATGCATGCAGTGCAGAGTTGTGTATCACTGGTGTAGATTCTACTGAAGACGCGTGGATGCATGCAGTACACAGTTGTGTATCACTGGTATAGATTCCACAGAAGACGCGTGGATGCATGCAGTGCAGAGTTGTGCATCACTGGTGTAGATTTCACAGAAGACACATGGATGCATGCAGTGCAGAGTTGTGTATCACTGGTGTAGATTCCACAGAAGACGCGTGGATGCATGCAGTGCAGAGTTGTGTATCACTGGTGTAGATTCTACTGAAGACGCGTGGATGCATGCAGTACACAGTTGTGTATCACTGGTATAGATTCCACAGAAGACGCGTGGATGCATGCAGTGCAGAGTTGTGTATCACAGGTGTAGATTTCACAGAAGACACATGGATGCATGCAGTACACAGTTGTGTATCACAGGTGTAGATTCCACAGAAGACGCGTGGATGCATGCAGTACAGAGTTGTGTATCACTGGTGTAGATTTCACAGAAGACACATGGATGCATGCAGTGCAGAGTTGTGTATCACTGGTGTAGATTTCACAGAAGACGCATGGGTGCATGCAGTACAGAGTTGTGTATCACTGGTATAGATTCCACAGAAGACGCGTGGATGCATGCAGTACACAGTTGTGTATCACTGGTATAGATTCCACAGAAGACGCGTGGATGCATGCAGTGCAGAGTTGTGCATCACTGGTGTAGATTTCACAGAAGACACATGGATGCATGCAGTGCAGAGTTGTGTATCACTGGTGTAGATTCCACAGAAGACGCGTGGATGCATGCAGTGCAGAGTTGTGTATCACTGGTGTAGATTCTACTGAAGACGCGTGGATGCATGCAGTACACAGTTGTGTATCACTGGTATAGATTCCACAGAAGACGCGTGGATGCATGCAGTGCAGAGTTGTGTATCACAGGTGTAGATTTCACAGAAGACACATGGATGCATGCAGTACACAGTTGTGTATCACAGGTGTAGATTCCACAGAAGACGCGTGGATGCATGCAGTACAGAGTTGTGTATCACTGGTGTAGATTTCACAGCAGACGCATGGATGCATGCAGTGCATAGTTGTGTATCACTGGTGTAGATTCTACAGAAGACGCGTGGATGCATGCAGTGCAGAGTTGTGTATCACAGGTGTAGATTTCACAGAAGACACATGGATGCATGCAGTGCAGAGTTGTGTATCACTGGTGTAGATTTCACAGAAGACGCATGGGTGCATGCAGTACAGAGTTGTGTATCACTGGTATAGATTCCACAGAAGACGCGTGGATGCATGCAGTACACAGTTGTGTATCACTGGTATAGATTCCACAGAAGACGCGTGGATGCATGCAGTACACAGTTGTGTATCACTGGTATAGATTCCACAGAAGACGCGTGGATGCATGCAGTACACAGTTGTGTATCACTGGTATAGATTCCACAGAAGACGCATGGATGCATGCAGTGCAGAGTTGTGCATCACTGGTGTAGATTTCACAGAAGACACATGGATGCATGCAGTGCAGAGTTGTGTATCACTGGTGTAGATTCCACAGAAGACGCGTGGATGCATGCAGTGCAGAGTTGTGTATCACTGGTGTAGATTCCACAGAAGACGCGTGGATGCATGCAGTGCAGAGTTGTGTATCACTGGTGTAGATTCTACAGAAGACGCGTGGATGCATGCAGTACACAGTTGTGTATCACTGGTGTAGATTCTACTGAAGACGCATGGATGCATGCAGTACACAGTTGTGTATCACTGGTGTAGATTTCACAGAAGACGCATGGGTGCATGCAGTGCAGAGTTGTGTATCACAGGTGTAGATTTCACAGAAGACGCGTGGATGCATGCAGTGCAGAGTTGTGTATCACAGGTGTAGATTTCACAGAAGACGCGTGGATGCATGCAGTACAGAGTTGTGTATCACAGGTGTAGATTCCACAGAAGACGCGTGGATGCATGCAGTACTGAGTTGTGTATCACAGGTGTAGATTTTACAGAAGACGCGTTGATGCATGGGATGCAGAGTTGTGTATCACTGGTGTAGATTTTACAGAAGATTCTTGGATGCATGCGGTGCAGAGAAGATGCATGGATGCATGCAGTGCCGCTTATCACTGGTGTAGATGTATACATTCTCAGGCGTCCAATGAGCTTCCTTTACACTCTATTCAAATCAATGGTTTCAGACATGGTTATAGTCCTCTGGGCATATTCAGTGTACTATATGCATGCCAGACCCTGGGTGGAACAGTGCCATTGCACATTGTTAACAAGTTTTTCTTTCTCCGCATGGAAAATAGTCGCCCTCCCCCACCCACCCCCCTCTCCCCGCCGCGGAGTACAAATGGAGTTGCACCCATTTCTTCCTCACGTCTTCTGTTAAAATTAGTAACTTTCCAGGGTGGCAGTGGCCACAAAACTATATTGTGGAGCTAGGCATGAATGCAAGCGTAAAAGACAGACCGGGCACTGTAATGCTGTGTTGGCTGCACTTCCAGGGTAGTCCTATAAACATGTGTACACTTGTATTGTACTTTCATAACAGGGCCTGAAGTTACCTCCGCAGCTGAGTCCATCGTTATTGATGGCGATGGTGAGATTTACGCCATCAACAGTCAAGATTATCAGAGGATGGGATACTTCACCCGCCCTGCAGGTGAGGCATTCTGCTGCTTTTAATGCACACATAAAGTACCCCAGGAAACAATGAAGAGTTATTTCTTGGGACCTTTCATCAGCATGATCTTGTGTTGTGTTGCTAGTTTGTAAAGAAGTGGGTGTTTGTCTCTGGGTCCGCTCTGCCGGCTCTTGTGGTCATTTCGCGTGTGAGTGGTGCTACTGTGCTGTCCACACATACTGCTCTATAGAGGTTACAGCCAGGCTTCAGAAGGTGGGGCTCGGCGTTTCTTGTGCTGTTTTTAAGGGGGTGCATGTCTCTGGGTCCCCTCTGCCGACTCCTGTGATCATTTCATGGCGGCCTCAGAAATAGAGGAGGTAATGTGTCGTTAACAGAATCAAAATCACCAATGAAACAGGCGCCTAGTCAGGTCATAAGCCATCTTGAGATAGGGTATAAGTTAGAAAGCATGAAGGTGTATTAAAGAATCAAGGGCCAGAAGAAGGTGGCCAAATAGCGATCGCTAACTGAGAAATTCACTGAATTTCAGCGTTTGCGATCGCTATGTGACTGAGAGCAATGTAGGCGAGTTTAAACCGACTAGCAAAATAAGGAATCGCAAAATTGTGATTCCTTATTTTGCTCTTGCATTTAAGGAATCACTAATTACAAATTCCTTAAATGCGATGTAAGAAGCACAAAAGAAAGGGCACTTTGGCCTTAAGGAATCATTCGCTAATTACCAGCAACTTCAAGTCGGTGGTAATTAGCGATTTCCTTTAAAAAGGCACTTTTTTGCTTTTTTTAAAGTGTCATGTGGCACACATTCATGCCCTTAGGGCATGTATGTGTGCCAGATGCGATTCTTCAACCCCCGCAGCGTGGCGCAAAATCCGCCCCGCTGCGGGAATTCTATTGCGCGGGCAGGGCCGCTTCGGCCAACAGACGTGCACAGCATTACCGAGGTAGTGCTCGCGACGGCCGTTGGACTACGGCAGCAGCGAAGGGGTTAATAGCTAATCGCAAATTGATAATGTCTTCCCATTCATTCCTATGGGCCTCCTAGCCCATAGGGATGAATGGGTAGGTATTCCTTATTAGCGAATCTCAATTTGCGATTTGTTATTAAGAAATATTAAGGAATTGCTAATATTTTAGCGATTCCTACCGACGTTCAATTTTGCGAGTCCTATAGCGAATCGGTAAAGTTCACTATTAAGGATTCACAAATTTAATTTTACCTACATCTGGCCCCAAAACGCTTAAAGAAGTCAGAAATCTAGTCAGTTATTTTAGGGAATTAGCTTAAGGCTCACTTAAATGCAGCAGTAAATCTAACAAAAATATTTTAAGTCCTGAGCATGAGACAGATTGATGTGGGTCTGCTCAAACCAGACAAAAGGTCACGGCCAGATTGAGGCTCATTATAATCAAATACACAGTGAAAATCACAAAGTCCGCATATGGCGATCACATTGTTACAGAGGGTAAGAAATCAGAAGGAAGATTGTAATTGAGCATCATCTAAGGCCATCCTAACATCTTCCCGTGAAATAATATTAATACAACTCCTTTAGACCCGATGTCATCGGATGCGACAGTACAAATCTAGTGACTCTCAAAACAATGACAGACTCGTGTGATGAATAGACTTGCTGTACAGGTGGGAAAAGAAAAGGCCTTCAACTCTTTCATTTCGATGGGAAAATTCTTCCGTATTCACCAAGAGCAACAAACTGTGTCATTTCTGCACTTTCTGCTGCTTGTGGAGATTGAGTGCCACAAACACATGGGCGCAAAGGAATACAAGGTGGAGTCAAGCCTAGTGTAGGCCTTTTCTAGTCAATGATAAAAAACACAGTCCTGTAAAGTTCAGCTTTCTCCTCTTGGGTGCAAAACTTTCATATTATTTGACAAGCATTATTTATTAATCAGAAAGATCTTTATTGCATGTGTGCACGGTTTTGTGTGTAGGGGCATGCCTATGTGACTATGCATTTACATGTATAGGCACGTGTGAGTATGTGTCTATGTGCACATGTTTGTGTGTGTCTGTGTGCGTATGTTTGTGTGTTCATGTTTGTATGTGTCTGTATGTGTGCATGTTTGTGCGTGTCTGTATATTGTGAGCACATGTTTTGGTGTCTGTGTGCATGTTTGTGTGCCTGTGTGCGCATGTTTGTGTGTGTCTGTGCGCGCATTTTGTGTGTGTCTGTGTGTCCATGTTTGTGTGTGTGTGTCTGTTTGTGTCTATGTGTGTGTGTGTCTGTTTGGGTGCGCATGTTTGTGTCTGTGTGCGCACATGTGTGTGTGTGTGTCTGTGTGCGCATGTTTGTGTGTGCGTATGTTTCTGTGCTCATTTTGTGTGTGCATGTTTGTGTGTGTGTCTGTCTCTGTGTTTGTGTATCTGTTTGTGTGTGTCTGTGTGTGCGCACGTTTGTGTGTCTGTGTGTGCGCATGTTTGTGTGTGTCTGTGTTTGTGTGTGCATGTTTGTGTTCGTGTTTACTGAAATGGGCTCTTTCTGTGCTCCTCCCCCTTAGTTGTTTGTTTTCGATTCTCCGGCCATCTTCTTTCTGGCAGAGGTATTTCTGTTTTAGTGCATCTGTCATACAATCTTGGATGTAGGGATGTATGTCACTAATATTTTACATATTTGTTAACTGGGATTTATTTCTGTGAGCTTTGTTTCTAGATTGCCAGGAAATGCTATCAGCCTCCTACGCAGTGACCACATCAGAGCAGATGCAAGCCCATCTCCTAATGTATAAAAAAGGTGCATTTTTAAAAATGATTTAGGGTACAGGGCGCACTGTGTCTTCTGTGACACTGTAAGCAGGGCTGGTGAAGATGGGTCCTCTCTACGGTGCCTTGTCCCTGAAGCAGTGAGGAAGACATTCTCGGCTAATTCGAAGTCTTGTTCGAAACATCTCCCAGGAAGTTCAATCGTGCTCGTAGGAGGCATTCAGTCCTTTTCTGTTCTTCTCAACTTGGTTTCTCAATGCTCATTCAAGTATGCCTCCCTACCATTGCCCCACTCCGGCATTTGCTGTTCGGACCAGCCTGAAGGGTGGACGGTGAGGTGTACGTACAGTATAGGAACCTGGACTGAATACTACTCTTACGCCACACATTTGTGTCACAATAGCACCAGCTCAATTATTTGATTGAAGAAAGATTACTCGAGCCTCTTTTTAATGCAACTTCACTTTGCTGTATCGCTCACTATGATTATGTGAGCCCCGTGATGTCATTCTCGGTCGAGCCTACCAGGCTGTCTGGTTCCGAAGACTTATTGTGCGCTTACAAGGGTTTAAAACATTCCCATTGCTTGTGTTTAATGTCACTATTCTCTGAATTTATATACCGCTTGTTTCCCCTGGTGGGGTGCTGAAGCGATTTCTTCAGTGAGTAGCACGCTACTCCGGAACCCATAAAGGATTAATAGTGAATTAGTATAGTGAAATATGAAAGTAATTTGGTGGATATTAGTCAGTTATTTGGATTGAGAAGGATAGCAGAGGGATAGAAGAGGGAAAAAGGTGTGCATTTATATAGCGCTCGTTACCCCTGATGGGGTGTTGAAGCACTTTTTATATATATGAACATTTTTAAAAATGAGGTTTTGCCAGCTGCATAGAAGAAAAGAAAGGCGCAACCGCCATTGTTAGAGATGATGGGTCGTCACCGCAGGGCTGGTTGCAGCATAATATTATTATGCAAGAGCTAAACATCTTTAAAATAGTGTTAAAAAATGTAAACAGATTATAGCATACAAATTCATTTGGAGGTATTCTAATTAGATTGATCAGCTCATTAATTCTAGAAATCTTATATCTGAAACATATGGGTTTTATAAAATGGCGCAAAGCTTCCACCAAGACCTTATGTCGGCAGACGTATAAACTGTGTGCGATGTCTTGAGCTCCGCCTCTACATAGATCTCAAGATCCTGTCTTACCAGTCCATCTAGTGTTTGTCCCTTACCTGGAGGATAGCCTTTTTATCTTCACTTGGATTGACTGGCTTCTATCCTTCCACTGTTCAGTGGTTATGGAATTACTTTTTTGTTTGCCTAAGCACTTCATGAGAGTGCATGTGTTTTTTTTCTCATGTGATTCTCCCGAAGAATACCACCCAGTTGTCTCCCTCATGTTGCATTCTCTTCAGTGCCTTTCCCCGCTGTACGTCCTGGCTCCCTTACGCTCCATGTTGCTTTCTCATTTCTGTGCTTCTCTTTCCACACCTGTATTGCTCTCCTATGTGTGCTGTTTATCCCCTCCCCAACCATTCAGTGTTGCTTCCCGCTCCTCTGTTGCCCCATGTCTAGATTCACCCTTTTTGGTAGGGGGGGAAGGAGGTGGGGGCAGCCAGCACATTGGATCGGTAAGTAAAAAAGATTGTAACATGTCATTTTGAAGGTGTGCATGCTTTTTGACGCATCTCAGTGCACACATTGGCATACCTTTTACTACTGCCCATGTTGCATAGCCTCTTGTTGATGTTGTAAAGCATTTCCACAAGTCATCAGCAATGCAAATGGGTCCTAGAAGACTAGACCTATTGGCTGTGCCAATGCTTGTTCAATACGCCCTCAGCAATGCTGTTGCTATTAAACAATGAAAAATTGATGATTGGTAAAATTCGAAAACATTGTTTGAGTCACCTGAGCGTAGAGTGTCAGTGCTGCTGTGTGGCTCGCTGTGATTTTACATTATATCAATTGACATACAGTGCTGAAAATGGAACGATGCTTTTGTTTGTCGTTGGTGAATCCTAGCTAGGCTTCGTAATCCTTTGCAGCATTTGGTGCAAGTTATCTCATGTGCTTAAGATGTACGTTTAAGCACTACATTCCCATAGATGATCACTGTGGCGCAAAACAGAAGTGTGGGGACTGTGCTGCCATGTGCAGCACTTCCACATTTATAGCTGGTAACAATCATTTCATTCATGTTCCACAGGTGAAGGAAGTGTGGACTCGAGGAGAAAAGTCGATCCTTATTCCTTATGTAATGACAAAGGGATATTACGTGAACCTGCAGCAGAGCAGCTCAATGTAAACATTAAAATGGTGGGTGTTACTGAGACAAAGAATCTGATAAGGAATATGTGGTCGGGGAGCAACCAGGAAGTAAAGGAAGAAAAAACGGAAGAGGGACAGAATGGATGCAGCCAGCAAATGTTTTCCAGCTTCCATCAGGTCATGCCAAGTGCACAGAGGTCAGAAGCGTACACTAAACATGACATCATGAGTAATCACAATCCAGTTTCATACTCGTACCCTGAGAGAGAGCAGAACCGCGAGATGAGCACAAGCATTGGTCAACAGCGAGCATACAAAGGAAAAGAAAGACATGCATGTACTGAATGTGGGAAAAGCCTGCGTTCAGCCTCAGCACTTCTCAGACATGAGAGAGTACATACCGGAGAAAGGCCTTTCGTTTGCAGTATTTGTGGAAAAAGCTACAATCAAAAGGAAGTTCTTCAAAGACACCAAAAGATGCACACGGGTGAAAAGCCGTATCAGTGCGGCGTATGTGGAAAGAGATTTGCTCTAAAACACAATCTCGTTGGACACCAAACGACACACAAGAGGCTACAACACAGTTACGAGGTGGGTCTATAGCGAACATTACAAATGCTGCAATGTGTTATCCCTGAAAGATGGAGGAAATCTCAGAGGAACTAGCAGGTGTCAAGCCCAGAGAGCCAACAGGACCAAGCGCCAGTCAGAAGAAGCCAACAGGACCAAGCGCCAGTCAGAATAAACAAACAGGACCAAGGGCCAGTCAGAATAAACCAACAGGACCAAGCGCCAGTCAGATTAAGCCAACAGGACCAAGTGCCAGTCAGAATAAGCCAACAGTACCAAGCGCCAGTCAGAATTAACCAACAGGACCAAGCGCCAGTCAATTAAGCCAACAGGACCAAGCGCCAGTCAGAATAAGCCAACAGGACCAAGCGCCAGTCAGAATAAGCCAACAGGACCGAGCGCCAGTCAGAATAAACCATCAGGACCGAGCGCCAGTCAGAATAAACCAACAGGACCAAGCGCCAGTCAGAACAACTCAACTCATGATAGTTGGGGTCACGGGGTGTCCAGATACAAACTTAAAATTGTGTGGAAGAGGCAACGGAATGAATAATAAACTCCCTCATGCTGTTGCAGAAAGTATGGAATGTGTTTGAAAGAGAGAAGCTAAATATGGATTAAAACACTAAAAATGTACCAATCGCTTGACACAGATATCTTTTCACAGAGACGAGTGCCTATGAAAAGAGGCAAAGCACGACGTGAGGCGGCCAATGTTAGTACTGAGGCAAACATTTGCCATTGATTTGTAGCAAAGGAGAGTATGAAACAGAAATGAAACTAGACGATGCATTACTGAGCGCTGACTGATGTAGGGCACAAAGATTACAATCAGCAGTTGATAACTATGAGAGACGAGGCAGTGTTGGGCTCAATTTACCAAACAGAACAACTTTTTACATTACTTCTTCTAAAATCACTGTACGTCAATCTAACGTTTGAAGTGCACATGAGAGGACAGAATTTGAACAAGTTTATTCACATCAACGTCTGTTACCATACGTAATGTCATAGTATCTGAATGCACCAATGGCATTCCAGTGTGACGAACAATGCCCCCACTGCAGGACTGAACTCATTTGAAAAGTCTTCGGCTAAATGCACTGTATTTGTGAGCACTGCAGTGCAAGAAAAGGGACAGACACAAGAATCTGGAGGTGTGTCCTCGATGGGACGTCCCAGCAGAAACTGATGATAAATCATACAGAGCTGGACATACCTCGTCTTTCAGGCACTAATCTGCTTCATACGCGAGAGTAACAAAGCGATTCCATATTGAGAGTTAACATCACAGGATCTCAAATGTAAAGCATACATAGTGCTCACCGCAGAAAGAGTGTGTAACCTGGAGAACAAAGCCATTTCTGAGATATGTTGGAGCGCTTCATATCCTCTGGACGAAGAGCAGCATTACCACAGCTCATCCTGACTCGTATTCAAAGTGGACAATGCGCTGTTTTAAACTTTACTTCCAGTTGCAGAAGTCATTTGTGTTTATTAAACCAGTCATCCAATGACGACAAAGACAGGTCGATTTCATGTTCAATGTTCACTTCACATGGAATTTATTTTTAGTGTTTACTTGTAAATGAATGATCTTTGATTTTTAATAACACATAAAACAATGTTTGCCTTAACAAATGTTAATGTTCAGTATCTTTTGTGTCACAAATCGGTGTAAACAGGAGCATTTATGGGATGTAACTTGCTGCTAATTGCTATAACGATTGTTAACGGCCCTTTTCCTAAGTTATAGGTGTGAGTCTCTCCATTGTCTTCCCCTGAGCTCTGAACATTCCATTGTTTTAATGTTAATTATTATTGATTAAACATGTGGAGACATTTAGAACAAAGTAAAACAAAGAATGTTGTCAGGTCAGGGTTCCAGGACATAGAGACCTCCGAAGAAAAGCATGTAATAGTTTGTCATTCGGCCTTGGAGCCTCAGGAAAGAGGTACAACTGCGAGCTCGCTAAAATATCCTGAGCAGCGTCTTCAGGCTTTGCTGTCCGATGTAGCAAGTGGGTGAGTTTAGGTTTACCCTTGGATGGCAGTCTAGGGCTGATGTCACCAATATATATAACATAGGTTTGTAATACAATGCATAGGCTTTGTGTTAAGGTGAAGAAAAGGATACAACTTATATTCACTGTATGATCTACTTCACAGGTGATCTCTGGCTCTGCCAGTTTACGAGGGAGCTCTGCCAGTTTACGGGAGCTCTGGCTCTTCCAGTTTACGTGGGAGCTCTGGCTCTGCCAGTTTACAGGGAGCTCTGGCTCTGCCAGTTTACGAGGGAGCTCTTGCTCTGCCAGTTTACGGGAACTCTGGCTCTGCCAGTTTACGAGGGAGCTCTTGCTCTGCCAGTTTACAGGGAGCTCTGGCTCTGCCAGTTTACGAGGGAGCTCTTGCTCTGCCAGTTTACAGGGAGCTCTGGCTCTGCCAGTTTACGGGAGCTCTGGCTCTGCCAGTTTACGGGAACTCTGGCTCTGCCAGTTTACAGGGAGCTCTGGCTCTGCCAGTTTACGAGGGAGCTCTTGCTCTGCCAGTTTACAGGGAGCTCTGGCTCTGCCAGTTTACGGGAGCTCTGGCTCTGCCAGTTTACGGGAACTCTGGCTCTGCCAGTTTACGGGAGCTCTGGCTCTGCCAGTTTACAGGGAGCTCTGGCTCTGCCAGTTTACGAGGGAGCTCTGGCTCTGCCAGTTTACGGGAGCTCTGGCTCTGCCAGTTTACGGGAACTCTGGCTCTGCCAGTTTACGTGGGAGGTCTGGCTCTGCCAGTTTACGAGGGAGCTCTGGCTCTGCCAGTTTACGGGAGCTCTAGCTCTGCCAGTTTACGGGAGCTCTGGCTCTGCCAGTTTACGGGAACTCTGGCTCTGCCAGTTTACGTGGGAGGTCTGGCTCTGCCAGTTTTACAAGGGAGCCTTGGGTCAGCCAGTGTAAGGGGAAGCTCTTGCTCTGCCAGTTTGTGGGAGCTCTCGCTCTGCCATATTACGGGGAGCTCTTGCTCTGACAGTTTACGGGAGAGCTCTTGCTCTGACAGTTTACGGGGGTCGCTCGCTCTGCAATTTTATGGGGGAGCTCTCACTCTGCCAGTTTATGGGGGAACTCTCGCACTGCCGGTTTACGGGGGAGCTCTTGCAGCTTACAGAGGAGCTTTCACTCTGCCAATCTATACATGAGGCCCTTAGTCTCACACCAATAAAGAACATTCAGTATAGTTTTGCAACTTTAGGAGAAACAGGGTAGGGAATTGAAGAGCAGCTGAACATGATCAAGATTGTGCAACAAATACGCTGAAGCAAATCATAAGGTTTCCTTAGAAGAAGCTCACAACAATTGATCTATCAGGTCACTTTGATCTTTTTAATTCATTCCATTGCAGACAAAAAGCAGCAGCCGACACGCGGTTCGTCCTCCTGGACTTTCTCAAGGCTACAAAATCATATTTACAAACTATTTACATAGAGCAGTACATTGTACAGGTTTTTTTAAAACAAGCTTTTTGTTTTAAAGACTCATTCAGCAAATGAGAGTAAAGTGAACTGAGCAAATATAACAATAAGTGAAGATCAGTTGGAAAGGTCACAACAGGTAAGTGAGATGAGCAAATACACCAAATAAAGAACATCAGTTTAAAGAGATCACAACAGAAGTATCTACAGAAAATAACAAGTATAAAGAACTGTGGAGACCAGAACGCTAGTAAAAAAGGAAAGCCTAATAAGATAGAAGCACACACCCTTTGTAAGGATAATAGAAACGATTAAGTGGTGTGCTTCAGTGCATTTATTGGACTCTGTATCTAGACAGTTTTTGCAGTTCTAGTGGACTCATACCCAAGTGGGTGGGTATTGTAACATCATGAGAGCACCCTCACGAAATATGGTCTAGTAAAAATTGGTATCATAAATACAATACTGTGAAATAATAGATGTGCAGATCAAATAGCATACCCACGAACTTTGTTTGTGTAACATGATCAAGACTTTATATACTGCAATCACAAATTACCTGTATTCATGGATACACCCATTTTACAATTTCTACTTAGAATAAGCATATTTTGCAAATACATGTACTGTTGAAAAGGATGATCAAAAATGCCATGCAGGGTTCCTTTTGGATGGTAAGTAACTGAGTCAAGTCATAGTCATAGTCAAGTCATAAAATTTATATAGCGCACTACATACCCAGAGGGTTTCAAGGCGCTTAGGAAGGGGGGGATGATTATTTGTCAAATATCCATGTTTTAAGCTGCTTTCTGAACGCTAGGTGATTCTGGGTGAGGCGAAGGTAAGCGGGGAGTGAGTTCCAAGTTTTGGCAGCCAGGTAAGAGAAGGATCTGCCTCCCATGGTGGTCTTGTTGATGCGAGGTACAGTGGCGAAGGCTTGGCTGGAAGAGCGGAGTTGGCGGGAGGGGGTGTAGAAGGACAGTCGAGAGTTGAGGCAGTCTGGTCCGATGTCGTAGAGTGATTTGTGTGCGTGGGTGAGCAGACGGAAAGTGATCCTCTTATTGACGGGTAGCCAGTGGAGATCTTTAAGGTGACCAGAGATGTGTTCGTTGCGTGGGATGTCTAATATGAGCCTGGCTGAGGCGTTTTGGATTCGTTGTAATTTATTCTGGAGTTTAGCGGTGGTACCTGCGTAGAGGGTGTTTCCGTAGTCCAGTCGGCTCGTGGCCAGAGCATGGGTGACTGTTTTCCTTGTTTCGGTGGGGATCCAGCGAAATGTTTTTCTGAGCATGCGAAGAATGTTAAAGCAGGAAGACGATACGGCGCTGATTTGTCTGTTCATTGAGAGTGAAGAATCCAGGATGACGCCAAGGTTCCGTGCGTGGTCTGTCGGGATGGGTGCATTTCCGAGGGCTTCTGGCCACCAGGAGTTGTCCCATGCAGAGGGGGATTTACCTAAGATGAGGACTTCTGTTTTGTCTGAGTTCAGTTTCAGTCGGCTTTGTTTCATCCATTCGGCGACTTCTTTCATTCCTTCGTGAAGGTTAGTTTTGGCGGTGCTGGGGTCCTTGGTGAGAGATAGGATCAGTTGAGTGTCATCTGCGTAAGAGATGATGTTGAGGTTGTGTTGGCGTGCGATGGCCGCGAGGGGGCACATGTATACGTTGAAGAGGGTGGGACTGAGTGAGGATCCTTGTGGTACGCCGCAGATGATTTCAGAGGCCTTGGACTTGAATGGTGGGAGGCGGACTCTCTGGGTTCTTCCGGTGAGGAACGAGGTGATCCATTCCAGTGCCTTTCCTTGGATTCCGATGTTTCTGAGGCGTTGTAAAAGGGTGCTGTGGCAGACTGTGTCGAAGGCTGCAGAAAGGTCGAGGAGGATGAGGGCGACTGTGTCTCCATTGTCCAGTAGAGTTCGAATGTCGTCTGTTGCTGCAATGAGAGCGGTCTCAGTGCTGTGTTTGGCTCGGAAGCCAGATTGTGAGGGGTCGAGTGAATTGTTGGCTTCGAGGAAGGCGGCGAGCTGGTTGTTGACAGCTTTCTCGATGACTTTGGCCGGGAATGGAAGAAGCGAGATGGGGCGGTAGTTTTTGAGTTCGGTGGGGTCTGCTGTTGGTTTTTTCAGAAGGGCGGTGAGTTCAGCGTGTTTCCAATGTTCTGGGAAGGTAGCGGAGTTGAAGGAGCAGTTGATGACGTCTCGGAGGTGCGGAGCTATGACGGAGTCTGCTTTGTTGAAGATGTGGTGAGGGCAAGGGTCAGTGGGGGATCCAGAGTGGATGGAATTCATCAGGCGGATGGTGTCCTCAGTGGAGATAGGGTTCCAGGCGTTAAGGGTGTTAATGGGGGGAAACAATGCTGCAGGACTGCCACATATGTGCACTGTGTAGGAAGGTGGAATCTGACTAGATGGTTACCCCCACTTTTTGCCTCGTGTTTTGATGGTTTTTGACTTAGTTTGACTGGGATCCTGCTATCGAGGTCCCAGCCTATCTGTTTCCCTCTCTAAATTGATAGCATGTACATTAGGTACACTCCAGATTGGTTACTGAGATACCCTTGTGTGTCCCTAGTATATGGTACCTTAGGTACCAAGGGTATGGTTACCCCACAGGCCTACCAGGGACTGAAGCATGTATTATGCCACCCCTGGGAAGCCTTCCAAAATGACACCACAGGTCTGCACTTGCATCCTGGGTAAGGTGGTGTAAGCACCCCTTACTTAGATATAGTATACCTATATCTACCTATGTAGACACATATTAACCTATAAGTCACTCCTAAGGTAGGCCTTGGCAATCCTGAAGGCAGAGTGCTTGATTTTGTGTGAGAGGGTGCCCTAGCATGGGCTGAGCCCCTCTGCAGCTTTCAGAATCCCTTCCTTATAGCTATTCTATGATATAGCCATACCATATACTCTTAAGTGCATTATAATCCTCGCGGTTAATGCTAATTTTGTTTTGGCTTTATCAAAACATGTTGTGTAAGGTGTCAAACACTCAAGAATCCAACCCATTTCTGGCGGCGGGGGTAGCATTCCACCCTTCTAGAGGGAGAAGACATGTACACACCGTTACACCCGGTAAATGTTTTAAAGAACCTCAGCCTCACAAAATGGATGCTGCTGCCACAGACACGAGTCTGCCCCCCTGCTGCTGGCCGAAACTCCGGCAGGGGAGGCCTGGACAGTAGGTTTCCTGTCCAGGGAGGTGCCAGCACCTCTCCAGACAGGGTTAGTGTATTGGGGCAGGGTGGGTTCCATTCGTTGAATGTTTTTCAGACAAATCCTGGGGAACACAAGGTGTCCCATGCATTTTCTAAGTCAAACCGGTTGCTTGGGCACTCAGCCTCAGCTCTGGCGCGAAACTGGACAAAGTGGAAGGGGTGTAACCACACCCTCCCCAGATCCTCCCATAGGTGGGGCCATAGAGTTAGTCCAACCCCTAAACTTAGTATAAGTATAGGAACCCAGTCTCTAGGACTTTAGAATACCCTGGAAGAACCTCTGAAGACGAAATCTTGGACCTTTGACATTCCATATCCACTGGAAGACAGAAGAAATCTCCCTTGGGATCAAGGAGTGTCCTCCCTGTTCAAACAGACACCAAAGAAGCATCTTGCCGGTCTGCATTATCGAGGCTCCCGCCGAATCCCCAAGAATCTGCGACACAGGACACAGACTTCCAGGCATCTCCAAAGCTGAGACCTGTAGCTATCACGAGAGACGTGGGACCGGAACTCCTGGACATCCTGCAAGTTTGCAAGTGCACCTACTTCCCGAAGTTGTGCATTGGGCTATTTGTTGCCCTTGCCCCGAGCACCTTTTGCACCGAAGCTGAGAGGCTCACACTCTACGAGTGTTCTGTGTGCCCGTTTTCTTCACCTCAGCTCAAGGCTCCTTCGCGATCCCTCATCCGTTAGCTAGGGGGTCCCCACGAAGGACAATCCTTTGTTTCTTGAGCTTTCCTGGTTGATCCAGACGTGCTCTGACTCCAATCCGAAGGGTGAATCCCTCAGACCTTGCTGGTCTGCACCAAAGCCAATCTTGTCATCTTGCGTGGGTTGCTGTTGCCAAGGCTTGTTGGGTCCAATCTGGATTCCAACGCTGCAGCACTGGACGTCCTTCGTGGGACAGCCGGAATCCAGCTCCTGGTCGTCATCAACTCCTCCTGGTACTCGTGGCTGAAGAGTCAAGCTTCACCTACTTCACTTGAAAGCACCCGACATCAGCTGACATCTTCCCGTCGCCATCCTGGTCACTGACTAGTGACCCAGACTCAGTCCCCTCTGCTTTCAGGTTCTTCAGATCTCCGATCCACCCTTGGATTCATCCGGACAGTTTTCCTCTGGTCTCTTCGCAGCTTTCCATTGGAATCGACGACGAAACCCGACACGAAAAGACACCTATGCACCCGGCTTCCCTGGGTGAGGTAATACGACTACTCCGGTGCTTCCGTGGGTCTTGACTCTCAAAGTGTCCTAGTCTATAGGGGTTTCACCGCAGTCCACTCCTAAGTGTCCTTAAACTTTAAAATTGTAACTTAAACTTTCTCCATAGAAGTCAATGGTGATTTGCGGCTGTGTTTAGACACTGCAAGCGTCCCCAGTGAGTCTCCTGCGTCCCTACCTTGGGTGGTTCCTGGTTGCCCCAGCGGTTCTACAGGCCCTAGGCCTCACTTCTATCCCGCACGTGGTTCTTATACCACTATTTTAGTATATGTTTTTTGAGGCCCCTAGGGCAAGACTTTTACTGTGCTATTAACTATGTGCTATTTAAAGTTGTTGTATTGTACTTTTGCCTCCAGCCTCATAAAGAGCCTAGATGGGTTGTGTTAAGAATAAATACATATATATTTGATATACACATTGTGTGGTGTAATTTCATTTGATCATTCAAGGGATTATAGACTGGTAAAACAAGCTGCTTTACATTCCTTCAAGACTTAGCCTGAAGGCTGCTCTCCACAGCTACCACTAGGATAATTAATTAATTAATTGCAAGTTTATATAGCGCTAGGATCGACTCCCGGAGGAGTATCTCCGCGCTTCGACCGCTGCGAAACCCTTCCTGGCTTCCCTGAGAGATGGTCCCTTAATGGGTATCTCCAGGGTGAGACCAGGCATCCCCGGCGGTCTGGTGGGGCCGTTAGTGCAGATGAGGCAAGCTTATGCCCAGAGTTGCCGAGTGTGATCGCTGATCAGAGTGGGCACCGAGGCGAGAGAATTATCGAGTCCGCTGACCCTGGTCCAGAAACCTGCCGCGTCGGGAATCGAACCCTGGTCCTGGGCCGTCCTCTGCTCTCGGGTCTGCCGCCTCTAACCAGTGAGCCACACTACTGCACTACTGGATAGCTTTCTATATAGGTTGTCTTTGAACCTACCATCAGTAAGGGTTGTTTGGACTGGTGCAAGATGCCCACTAGAATAGTAGACATCATATGCCAGGCCAACTTCTCACACACACAACCAGTGCGAACCATGCTCAGTCTGCACTCCATGAGGCATCAGGGCTGGAAAGGCATTAGCTCCACAAGCAGTAAACTCGTCCTTTTGTTTGGAAATGAGGCTTGACCTGCCTTGCAGCCTTCCGGTAGCCCTTCATTTCTTATTAGAACACAGAGCTTTATTGAAGACAATGGAGTGGCTCTGGGCTTAAAATCAATCAATCAATCGTATGTAAAGCCCACTGAATACCCGCAAGGGTCTCAAGGCGCTGGGGAGGAGGCGCTACTGATCGAACAGCCAGGTCTTGAGTATCCTCCTGAAGGTCAGCAGGTCTTGGGTCTGTCGTAGGCTCAGTGGGAGGGTCTTCCATGTCTTGGCGGCGAGGTGGGAGAAGGATCACCCACCAGTGTTTGTTCTCCGGATGCACGGGCGGTGGCGAGTGAGAGGTCGCGGAGCGTAGCTGGCGGTTGGGGATGTAGAAGGAGAGCCGTCTTTGTGGTAGGCTGGGCCGGTCTTGTGGAGTGCCTTGTGTACATGGATAAGGAGCTTGAAGGATATCTTCTTGTTGATGGGGAGCCAGTGCAGGTTTCTCAGGTGGGGGGTGATGTGGCCGTGGCGTGGTTCGTCAAGGGTTTGTCGTGCCGAGGCGTTTTGGATGCGTTGTAGTCGTTTGATGAGCTTGGTCGGGGCTCCCGCATATAGGGCATTTCCGTAGTCGAGTCTGCTGCTGACGAGGGCCTCGGTGACTGTCTTTCTTGTATCTGTCGGGATCCATCTCTAAATCTTGCGGAACATGCGGAGGGTGTTGAAGCAGCAGGAGGAGGAGACGGCGTTTACTTGCTTCGTCATTGAGAGCGTTAAGTCGAGGATGATTCCCAGGTTGTGTGCGTGGTCGGTAGGTGTCGGGGCTGCCCTCAGTGCCGTCGGCTACCAGGAGCCGTCCAAGGCTGAAGGGTTGGAGCCGAGGATGAGGACATCCGTCTTTTCCGAGTTCAGCTTCAGACAGCTGGTCTTCATCCAGTCGACGACGGCCTTCATTCCTTTGTGGAGGTTGGCTTTGGCAGTGATGGTGTCCTTGGTGAGGGAGAGGATCAGATGAGTGTTGGCGTAGGAGATTATGTTGAGGTTGTGCTGTCAGGTTACGTGTGGGAGCGGGGCCATGTAAATGTTGAACAGCGTCTGGCTGAGGAAGGATCCCTGGGGTACACCGCAGATGATCTCGGAAGCTTTGAAACGGAATGGGGGGAGGCGGACGCTCTGGGTTCTGCCAGAGAGTAAGGAGATGATCCAATCCAGAGCCTTGTCTCGGATCCCTGCGGCATGTAGGCGTGCGCCTAGTGTGCGGTGGCAGAATGGGTGAAAGGTGGCAGAGGGGTCTAGGAGGATGAGTGCTGTGGTCTTGCTGTTGTCCAGCAGGGTCCTGATGTCGTCGTGGCGGCGATGAGGGCAGTGTCAGTGCTGTGGTTGCTGCGGAACCCTGACTGGGAAAGGTCCAGGATTCTGTTTTCTTCGAGGTATCGGGTTAGCTGTCTGTTGACGGTTTTCTCGATGACCTTGGCCGGGAAGGGGAGCATAGAGATGGTCCAGAAGTTCTTGAGGACTCTTGGATCTGCCTTAGGTTTTTTGAGTAGGGCATTGATCTCAGCGTGTTTCCAGATCTTTGGAAAGGTCGTGGTCTCGAGGGAGAGATTGATGATGTTGCGCAGGTGGGGTGCGATGGACCTGCTTGCTCTGTTGAAGAAGTGGGGTCACCAGGTCGCTGTGGGGTAGCTTGGCCCGAGCTGGTAGGCACCCGAAGCTTAGGTGTTAAGTGACTACACAGCACACACATCCACTGAGACAATAAATGCACACAAAGACTGAGACCACACCAGTATGTTTGCTTCAAATCAATACATTTTATCTAGATCAAGAATTCAGATTTGACTATGCGAACCACCACAGGACCTATCCGATCTCGAAAGTAATCCATGAAGGCGACACCCAGAGATGTTATGGTACTTTGCCGTAGGGTTCTATTTACCGAAGGGAGGAATAGAGATCATGTGTGCCCCCTGACTGGTGAGGTGGGAGAATAGAAAACGACTATTGTCAGTAGATGGCACTCCTCTGTGAAGCTCTCAGGTCAGGAATACCGGTGCCCGATATGATGGAGAAACACTTTCGCCCTAGAAGTAAAAGTGATGTAGTTTACTTGATGTGTGCAACGGAAAGTCAGTTACAGAGAAATTGTGCCTATTTCCTATGAATGAACCGAAATGCCAACTGTTAAGTGTAATGGGTACAGCGAATAACGCACACATGACTGCTCATGTCACCTATACTGTCTGATGCAATTTCAACATGTTTGTTTTAAAACTAAAAAATCACGGACCTAACCAGATTTCTACTTATACTGTACATTATGTACCCACAATGTTACTAAACGCCGCCGTACCCCTGGGATATCGGCACAAAGGCTGTGTTTCTCCTGATGTTAAAGAATGCTAATAACCAAATTGCGGCCAGCCCAAGGGGTTGTAGGCTGAAGCTGTGTTTACTATTAAAGGTACAATAAAGGTCTTAAAAAAAAAAGAATTTAGATTTGGCAAATCATTCAAGGTAATTTAGATCATAAGGGTATCAATTTCTCCTTAAAACATTTCATCAGTACATTCCATTAGAGTGGAGCAGAGGGAGCAATTCAATAAAGCAGATTGTTACTATAATCATTTCATTGCAGGAGTAAAGGGGGGTAATTCCCTAACGAATACAGCATATCTAGAACCAAACTCACGGCTGTCAAATCATTAAGGCAATTCCAGAATCACTACAGCCTTAACTCTTTAGTCATTTCATTAGACAAGATTATAACCTTTCATTAGGGTAGAAACCACATCTCTGAGCAGGAATAAACATTTCATAATGTTTAACCATGCATAAGGCCTAGGGTGAGCAGGTCACTAGGTGAAATATGGACAATCCCTGGGTCTGGGCCTAGCATTCGCTACTAATCCACTTTACCCCAGGCAGGGGTTAACTTTCAGGGCCCAATGGTCACTTGAGGGCTTCCTTTCAGGGCCAACGGGGCCCAACAACAGTCTTCCCCAGGGGAGTGGCGAATTCAGGGCCTCCTCGGGGCCTTCTGCCCTTCTCCCCGGGGGTTTACCTGGACTCTTCGGCCCTCCAGGGCCCTTGCGGCGATTCCAGCTGGCCTCGGGAGAAAGGGGGCCTATCCAGGTAAGCCCGCCCGGCTCCGCTACTCCTCCTGAGGCTGGTGGGGGCTCTCGCTCCTTTCGAGCGCTGGTGCTGGCTTCTCCTTCAGTCCCGGGCCCAGTCAGGCATTGGCGCCTAGGGGGGAAGCTGCTTAGGCCCGTCACGCTCGGCTCGCTTGACGGGGGCTCGGCAGCAGGGACCAATTGGTGCGTGGCTGGGGCGGGGTATGGTGACGCGCCCCCGTCAAGTGGCGAGAGTTCTCCGCCTCACGGCCTAGTGCGGCCTACCTTCGGACGCGGAGGCCTTCCCTAGACTCCGGCGGCCCCCTCTTGGCACCGGGGGCTGCCGCAACGCTACTTCCCAGGGACCGGGGCTGCATCGGTGTAACAGGCCCCTAGGCACACTGGATGACTTGCGGGGATCGCTCTCTTGGGCTCTCTTGGGCCGTGCGCGGCCCGCGGCAACACTGCGGCGGCCCTCTCCTGACGACGGGGACAGCTGACGGCCAGATAAGCGCTCCTCAGGGCACACAGCGCTCGGCCCTCACAGCGCCTCGTGGGGAAGGGGAGCGCTGGAAGTTCCTCATAGATTCGTCAACATCAGCGCTTCACAGAACCCAGCAGGTGAGCGCTTGAGGCAGAATTACAGTGCTTCTCAGATGGCATACAAGAAAGCGCTTGGGGACCAATTGGGCAGGACTGGCCACACGACAGTGGCAGATCATGGGTGCTAGTGCTGAGTAGGGCACGCTCAGAAAGTAGCTCAGTTCAGTCAAGGGGAGTTAGGCAGGACAACGCAGGGGCCCAGGTGAAGGCAGGGGGCGCCAGAGCAGAACAGTCCAGTACCTGGTTGATCCCCCAGTAGTCCTGGTTAGCGCAGTTGGGTTTCTTCTTGGCGCTTGATGGTTCTGGCGCCCTTTGTAGGTGGTTTCCAGAGGGGGGGTTGGAGTTGAAGGCTTGACCAGTTTCCTCAGAAGGTCACTTCAGGTGGTCCCTGGGTTCCCCTCCCGCCGGGCCAGATCAGTGGGCTAGTTCAGTGTTCCTCACACAGCTTGGTGGGCAGCGCCTAAACCCTGTCACCCCCAGTGGTATAGGTTCCTGACTAGGCCCTACCGCCTAAGTCTCCTGCGTAGGGTCCCCCAGGTCAGTGATACCCCAACTGACTGGAAAGTTTCCCTACCTTTTTTTTTATAGTCCCAGGTCAGGTGACCACTCTCTGAGATGGCAGTTGCTGACCACTGCCCTATTCCGGAAGGTTCCAGGAGCTTCCTCCCTCTAGCTATGGGCAGGAAGGCAGGCTGGTGTCGTAACATTGTTTAGGGGTTCCAGCCAGCTCCTGCTACTAGAGTGCGTCTAAAAAGACCACACTGCAGTAGCAGGGGTCAGTGGCAGCCATATTGGGGTAAGAGAGCACCTGCACCTTAGCATTGGGAAGGTGCTCGGAGACCTACAGCCAACAAAAGAAGGTGGAAAAAAATGAGGCAAGGGCGAAAAAAATAGGGAAAGACCACCCTAGGGCTGACAGGTCTAACATGCGTCCCCGGCAGCTGAAAGTGGGGAGAGCTACCCAACCTCTAGGAAGTTCTCGTCAATTAGGCGGAAAAACCGGGAGAGACCGTCAGCATTGGCGTGGTCAACTCCGGGTCGATGTTCTACCCTAAAGTCCATCCCCTGTAGGGAAATGGACCACCTTAGCAACTTGGGATTTTCGCCTCTCATCTGCATGAGCCAGCGAAGGGGTCGGTGGTCGGTTTGAATCAGGAAGTGAGAGCCAAAAAGGTATGGCCTCAACTTCTTTAAGGCCCAGACCACAGCGAAGGCTTCTCGCTCGATGGTACTCCATTGCCGTTCCCGAGGGAGGAGTCTTCTGGAGATAAAGGCCACAGGTTGGTCTTGGCCATCGTTGTTGAGTTGCGAAAGCACAGCGCCTATGCCATGCTCAGAGGCGTCTGTCTGCACAATAAATTCTTTTGAGAAGTCAGGTGTTGCAAGCACTGGAGCGGTGCACATCGTGTGCTTCAGTGTTTCGAATGCCTCTTGGCAAGCCTCCGTCCAGATCACTTTTCGTGGCTGCTTCTTGGACGTCAACTCCATCAAGGGGGCTACTATGGTACCATATCCCTTGACGAACCAGTGAGGCAGAGGAAAGCTCGGACCTCAGTTTGGGTTTTGGGGGGCTCCCAGGCCAATATGGTCTCAATTTTGGCCTGGAGGGGTTGCACCTTACCCCCGTCCACCAGATGTCCCAGGTAGACAACAGATCCCTGTCCAATTTGGCACTTGCTAGCCTTGATGATCAGGCCAGCACGTTGCAACGCCTGTAGCACCTCCTGGAGATACTGCAGATGGTCCTCCCAGGTGCAACTGAAGACAGCTATGTCATCCAGGTATGCCGCTGAAAAGGACTCCAGGCCAGACAGCACCTGGTTCACCAACCGCTGGAAGGTGGCCGGAGCATTCTGGAGTACCGGGTATTTTAGAACCCGGCGGTGCCAGGGAACACACCTGAAAACCCAGAGTCCTTCCTGTTTCAGACTACAGAAACACAGAGTCTTCTAGGTGAAGTCAAAGATCGTATTTATTGGCTGCAGCCAGTAACAGGTATCCTAGAAGTACAACAGCATGTATGTTCTCAGGAGACTGCTCTTCTTTACAAAATCAGACTTCTCCTTATATACAAAATAATATGCTTTAGGCAAACATTCCTTATTTTACAGTAGATCATTCACATATTTTCACTACAAAGAAAAAGCAGAGTCACGATGACAAGTCCACATTTCAGTTCGTCCAACCCGTAATTGATTACCCGGCAAGGTCCAGTATTTTCATCAGATATCGACGGACCCCCAATAAAATCGGGCACCTCCTCCTCGTAAAGCAGGTCATAAAGCAAGAAACAGGGACAGGTGTGTGTAAGATTAGGCATGGTTTGTGTGCGATGAAAGGTTTATGATATGTTGTGCCTTGATACTAATCTCGCTCGGCCACTGGGAAAGGAACTGGCCGGACAGGTTTGGCTTCGGGCAGTGGAGTCAGCTTGC
This sequence comes from Lissotriton vulgaris, assembly GCF_964263255.1. Lineage (NCBI taxonomy): Eukaryota > Metazoa > Chordata > Amphibia > Caudata > Salamandridae > Lissotriton > Lissotriton vulgaris. The sequence goes on from NW_028250124.1 coordinate 1,024,020, forward strand.
CCAGGTCACAGAGGAGTCAGCAAAGGCGTACGTGTCCTTCGGACTCGGTTTTGGCTTTAGTCATTTGGCTATGTGAGGGCAACCACAAAATGGCTGCCGTTCACAAAATGGAACCCGAGGGTTCAAGACGAAAACTCTGATTTCCGGGTGTTTTCGTCACTCGTACATGACGGAAATGCCTGTACATCGTATTCAATTCATTACCGGTCTGCAGATATCTTAATCGTCATGATACGACGATGTTTATGACACAGGTCCAGAATTTTCAGTACCACAGACCCTCCTTTTGCCCTTACATAGGCAATAACCTATACTCATGCTAATCTGAGTCCAGGTCTTTATTCATAAAGTTATTGAGATGTTGCTGTAGCATCATCCTATTACTTAGCTCCATTCTTGATACAGGTTTCCTTACACATGATGTAGCACAGAGGCCACATATTGCAGAAGCACACTGTACGCACAGACAGAACAGGAAAAGAATGGCTAAGGTCATCCCAATGACTATCAGAATCTTCCATCCCCAGGCGGATACCAGTTCCCAGAACCACCCCATCAGTGACCAGTCTCCCTTATCCACGTGAATAGATTCGGAGATTTTCTGTAGTTTGGAGATGGCCTGGTATACTGTCGGAGCGTTCTCTGGGATGAAAATGCAGCAACTTGATTTGATCACTTTACATACCCCACCTCGGTCTGCGAGTATGACGTCTAAAGCAACCCTGTTCTGAAGAGTCATAAGGCGGTCCGACTGGAGCTCAGCAGTCAAGTTACTAAGGGCACCGGCAGTTTCAACAATAGTGGATTCAACCACCCTCGTCAATTGGCGAATGTTCCTGCTGTTCACCATAGGCCCCCAAAACGGCAGAAAACCTTTTACGAAGTCTCCAAATTCTTGTCCCGCAGTGTCGTCTTTACTCACGACACCTCTAACTGTCCTTGTCCTACGGTAATCTGCTGCGGCCGTGTAGGAGGGAGGCAACAGGAACGAAATGAAACATGTGCCCGAGAAAACAGGGGGCAGCCATGTATACGCTCTGTCATGGCAGATGAAGTAGGTACCCTTAGCTGCTAGGAATGAAGGCGAGGTCTGGGACGAAAAGACATACCTTTCAGTACAGACACTCTTCCCTAACTGAGCTCTGGAGTTCTTGCCATTTCTCTGCAGACATAGGTGACCCTGATGAGGTACAATCCAAATTGGGGAGGATCTCTTTGCTCGCTTGTTCTCGCTCAAGGTAACTCCATACTCTGTTACGTTCCATCTACTGTAAGCCTGCAACTCATCTCAGTGAATCGTTCTATACGAGTCAATATCCCTGCTCATATTTGTGATTCCCACCACTAATGCCTTGTTGCTCGAGTTACTTCTCGTGGAACGTGGGGGATATGGTTCGATGGCAAATAGGAACATCGTCTGAAACGCCCACAAAGAACCATAGTAGCTGAATGGCAAGACAAAATATGGGATACCTTTATCTGTCGTATGTGGCATGACAACAATTAGTTGTGTTCATTACTAATTGGTGTTGGTGTAAAAGCTGAACAAATGAATTATTGACAAACTCCAATCTTCTAGCAGACTCGTGTTCAGGCAGGGGGTGAAAGACATGCGAGGAAACAGGAGGAGGAGGTGTGAGCTGTGTAGTGGGTGCAAATGTCACTTGAAAAGTGAATAAAACATATCCTAATAAAAACGTCATTACACTAAGCAACATAAAAATGCATATTATCAAAAATCGTGTTTTTGTCATTAACGTACACATTCTGACTTTAAAGTTCATTGATTTGGCAGGTCTTTTCATCTCAAAAAACTCCATCCTCTATAATTGCTGCCCGCGGTTGTAGGGTGTTCTATGCTAAGGAATGCTTCTGTCTGTCCAGGGCAACTCCCTTAGACCAACCAGAACCGTCGACCTAACGTCTTCGGCTGCACCCTAAAGACTTGGGCAACCGCGACCCTAGCAGCAGAACCCGGATGGCGGTTCGAAAAACAAAAATAAGCAAGTTTCTCAGATGAGAGAGCTGCACTTTCAAAAACAGAAAAAAAGAATTGTATTTGTCCATAGTAATAGTTCTTCGTCTCAAATTGTAACGGTTTCTTCCAGGTGCTGTCTGGTCCTGGAATAAGAGCTCAGGCTCTGTAGTGTTCAATCGAATTGACGGAGGCACAGCTGCTTGCAAAACATTATCGCTTTCCTGTTCAGAAATTGTTCCTTTTACACGTGCATCGCTAAAAGGTAGGAAACGAGGCACAGTCTCAGTTTCAGAGTCAGCGATTCCCTCCTGGACTCTACGGTCATACGGAAGAGGCAGTGGGACCCTCTTACAATGAATCCCGTGGACCCAGTGTTTTCTCCCTTCCACTCGAACAGCCAATCTTGTAGAGAGAAGCACTAGATGGGAACCGGTCCAGCGGGGCTCATCATTCTTTGTCCGCTGTAAGTTCTTTACTAACACGTAGGATCCAGGATCGATAGGATGTCCTGAGCTTCAGTGGCTTGAGGTAGAGTGTCATGAACCTGTTGGTGTAAAACACGCAATTTAGCCGTCAATTCGTACAGGTAATCAAGCATTACAGGGTGTTCTAACTCGCTGAACTTGGTTGGCCTTGGCACTCCCCAGATGTTGGCCGGACGGCCGAACGCAATTTCATAGGGACTAAGTCCCACCCTTGAATGAACAGTCATTCTCGTTGATAGGAGTGCCAAGGGCAGAGCGTCTGGCCATTTAAGACCAGTGCTCGCTTGGATTTTGGCCAGTTTAAGCTTCAGGGTGCCATTATAGCACTCTACTAGTCCAGCTGATTGGGGGTGATTTGCAGCATGAAATTTTTGATGAATGCCTAGCCCTTCACATACTTTCTTCATCACTCGACCCACAAATTCACTCCCATTATTACTCCAGACCATTCTCTGCATTCCAAATCTGGGGAAGAATTCTTTGACAAGGGCTTTAGCTGTCGATAGGGCACTATTGTCTTTCAGGGGATATGCTTCTATCCATCTTGAAAAGGCACAAACAACAACAAGTACGTATTTCAGATTGTTGCACCTTTCCATGTGTATGAAATCTAGCTGCAAAACCTCGAACGGATACGTTGGAGGCGCAAAATGACCAGCTGGAGTTGGGGTTCCCCTACCAGGATTGTATTTCAAACACACCATATAGTTCTTGACTACATTCTCTGCATACTTAGGAATTCTAGTGTTCTGCCATACTGGATCCAACAACTTGCAAATCCCTTTCGCACTGATGTGTGCCATTCCATGCGCCATTGTAACCACTGCAGGCACATACGCGTCAGGTAACAACCAACGCTGATGCTCTGACAATTCAACCCAACAACCCTTCGCATCCAATTTCCCCGTACTCTCTCTCCACACACTCAACTCTTTCTCTGTAGCTTCAGCTTGGATGGACTTCACACTCTCAATCGTATCTTCACACAACCAACGTCACCAATCCATCTTGCAGGGCCTGCAACATACATTCGACTCATCACATTCCTTGCAGTTTCTTTCGCGACTTCATCCGCAAACGCATTTCCACGACCAACATCATCTGTAATCTTTTTGTGTGCACTGCATTTCACAATCGCAACTTGTAACGGCAAGGTCAGTGACTCAAGAAGTTCATTCACCAACTGACCATGCTGGATCTTAGCACCGTGCGAAGTCAGGAACCCACGCTCACGCCACAAACGCCCAAAACTATGAGCCACACCAAAGGCATACATGCTGTCAGTATATATGGTCACTTTCATACATTACGATAAAACACACACTCTCGTGAGTGCAATTAACTCTGCCGCTTGCGCTGAGTTATGTGGGATGCGTGCAGTTTCGACAATCGTATGCAAAGTCGTAACAGCATATGCTGCAGTCGTGTCACCATTCGGAAGTTTAAAACACGAACCATCAACCCACAAAGTACCCTCACATTCAGTAAGAGGAGTGTCCCTAAGATCTATTCTCCCTTTCATTTCTTCTTCTGTCCTAAAGAAACTGTTGTGCTGCTTTTCAGCGGTCTCTGTCTCAACTGGAATCGGCAACAACGTAGCTGGGTTTAATGCCTTGCATCTTTTAATGTGGACATGACTCGCTAACAAGGTTAACTCATAACCTGACAATCGAGCACTGGTTAAGTGCTGTGTCTTGGTTCTATTTAGCAAAGTGTCCACCGCATGTGGAACCATTACGATCAACATGTTATTCATCACTAGCCCAGCAGGCAGTCGGATAGAAACAGCTGCTGCTGCTGTGGCTCGTAAACCACTTGGCAGAGCCTTAGCTACCGGATTCAAAGTCGACGAGAAATACGCGCATGGACATTGCTTGTCCCCAAAAGACTGTGTCAACACTGACAATGCACAACCTTCTTTCTCATGGACGTATAATGTAAAAGGCTTACTGTAGTCGGGGGTACCCAACACAGGAGCTGAACACAATGCATCACGCAATTCTGAAAAACTTTTCTGACACTCTTTAGACCACGGGATGGGATTCGGTGTATCTTTACAGGTTAATGCCACCAGAGGTTTGGACAACAATGAGAAATTCGGTATCCATTGCCTACAATATGATGTAATGCCCAGGAACGAACGCACTTCTCTCTGTGTCCTAGGCACACTCAACTTTGCAATTGCCTGTATTCTTTCTGGGGTCAGTCTCCTTCCCTCCATCGATAAGAGGTGACCTAGGTAGGTCACTTCTTGTCGACAATATTGCAACTTCGAGAGAGGCACTTTGTGATGCAGATCAGACAAATGACGCAACAACGGCAAGGTGGCTTCTTTACAACTCTCCTCAGTATCTGCGGCAACCAACAAATCATCGACGTACTGAATAAGGGTAGCGCCGTCAGGTAGAACAATCGTATCAAGCTGTGTTTTCAAAGCCTGGCTATATATTGATGGACTTTCGCAGTAGCCTTGAGGAGCGCATTTGAAGCGGAAGCTTCGGCCTCCCAAACTGAAGCCAAAAATATCTCTGCTCTCCTCGGCAATTGGGATGCTGAAGAAAGCGTTCTTCAAGTCAATCACTGAGAACCAAGCCGCTGAAGCTGGAATCATTGTCAATAGGGCAGTGATGTCATGGACAACTGGAAACTGTGGCACAAAGATCTTATTCACCTCTCTAACATCAATCACAAACCTATAAACAGGTGGCTGGGAAGGATCAGTACGCTTCAAAACAGGCAGAACAGGACTATTGCAAACGTTGCCTCTTGTCTCTTCAATCACACCTTTATCAATCAGGTCATAGATGATCGCTAACAATGCCTTTTCACCTTCGCTAGAGATTTTGTATTGGGGAATGCGTGGCATTCTAACATTGGCTATCAATGTCACAACATATGGCGATATTTCCAAAAGACCCACATCATTAGGACCAGTAGCCCAAAGAGTATCCGGAAGAGAAGACAATTCTGTCGGGAATTCATCCTTCGATAAATACATTGGAGAAATCACTCTCTTACCTAGTGTAAGTTGTACTCCCAAAGGAGAACAGTACAAAGTCGCATATAGTCTTTTCAATAGATCCAATCCCAACAAATTTTCACCACAACCTGTTGTAAGAATAAGGGGTGCTTCCAATTCACAAGGTCCAACAGAAAGAGACATAGGACTAGAAATTGGGTTCCTAACCGGGGCACCAGAAAAACTTACTAAAACATTCATTTCGCCAGACAAAGGTGCGCCAGGGAGTTTTGAGTGCATAATAGAACTCTTTGTAGCACCAGTATCCAACAGAAAAGGCTCTGACACACCTGATGTAATCACCTCAACATAAGGTCCACTCTGATCTACTGGAACTGAAACAACTCCCTCTCTTTGTCCATGGCTGTCCTAGCAATCATTACCTTCCATATTTTCATCCTCTGCATAGTAGTCATCAGCATAGTACTGAGTCGTCCTACCAGACGCGTTATTCTGCTGGTCAAAACTATTCATTGAATTCTGTGGTGGAAACGAACGTGCGTTTTGTGGGAACGCGCCTCGTCCCCTACCTCTAGGCGTTTGTTGGATACCGCGATCTCGCGCACCAGAGGCACCATTCGTACACTGCAACAAAACCGGACAACTATTAAAATGGCCCTCCTCTTTACAATACGCACACTGATTGGGTCCATACGGTAAACGCTGTTGAGAAGACTCATTTCTTTGCAAGTTTTTCGAATATTGCTGAGGCTGCTGATAATCGCGCTGATTATTACTACGGGGTGGATAAGCTTGTTGCAGCAGAACTTTAGTTTTTAACTTCTTAGTCTTTTTATCCTCTCTCTCTAGCTCATCTTTGCGTCTATTTTCATAGTACTGGGCCGTAGCTAAAATCTGTGCTGACGTTGAAACAGCCCAAGCACTCTCAGAATCCTTCAATTTAGCACACAACTCGGGAAGTAAATTATGCACAAATTTGTCGACGAACAATCTCTGGCCACCCTCAGCAGCCATATCCTGACCGCAATAAAATCGGGCACCTCCTCCTCGTAAAGCAAGAAACAGGGACAGGTGTGTGTAAGATTAGGCATGGTTTGTGTGCGATGAAAGGTTTATGATATGTTGCGCCTTGATACTAATCTCGCTCGGCCACTGGGAAAGGAACTGGCCGGACAGGTTTAGCTTCGGGCAGTGGAGTCAGGTTGCCCAGGTCACAGAGGAGTCAGCAAAGGCGTACGTGTCCTTCGGACTCGGTTTTGGCTTTAGTCATTTGGCTATGTGAGGGCAACCACAAAATGGCTGCCGTTCACAAAATGGAACCCGAGGGTTCAAGACGAAAACTCCGATTTCTGAGTGTTTTCGTCCCTCGAACATGACGGAAATGCCTGTACATAGTATTCAATTCATTACCGGTCTGCTGATACCTTAATCATCATGATACGTCGATGTTTATGACATGAGTCCAGAATTTTCAGTACCACAATTCTTGAGCCCGAAGGGCATCACTCTAGATTGAAAGTGGCTCTCGGGGGTGGAGAAAGCTGTTTTCTCCTTTGCTCCGTCGTTCATGGCAATCTGCCAGTACCCTGATGTTAGATCAATGGTGCTGAGGTACCGGGCTGCTCCCAGCCGGTTAATCAGCTCATCTGCCCGTGGGATCGGGTGAGCGTCTGTCTTGGTGACAGAGTTCAATCCCCGATAGTCCACACAGAACGGAAGTTCTGGTGTAGTGCCCGGTGGGGCCGCTTTCGGCACCAACAAAACCGGACTAGCCCCAAAGGCTGCTGGAAGGTTCAATCACCCCCAGCATTTTGGCCACCTCACCCTGGATGCTATTCTTAACTTTATCGGACAGCCGGTAAGACTTGGTTTTTACAGGCGTACTGTCCCCTGTGTCCACATCATGGATACACAGATGTGTAATTCCAGGCATGAGGGAGAACGAGGCGTACTGCTCCAACACCTGGCGGCAGTCCCTCTGTTGCTCTGGGGTCAAGGATGGGGAGAGGACAACTCCCTCCACTGAACCATCCTTCTCCTGGGCTGCCAGAAGGTCAGGAAGAGGCTCACTCACTTCCTCCTCGCTCCCATCCGTCACCATGAGGAGAGCAAGCTCAGATCGCTAATGGTGAGGCTTCAGGCGGGTGACGTGGAGCACCCGATGGGGCTGACGGGGGGTCTTCAAGTCAACGACATAGGTGGTCTGGCCTCGACTCTCCACAATTTCATACGGACCAGTCCACCGGTCCTGAAGGCCGCTAAGCTCTCCAGGCTCCATGACCCACACCTTCTGTCCAGCGTCCAACTCCACCGTCCGAGCGGTCATACCACTCCTTCATGACGGCTTGGCTAGCCTCCAAATTGTCTGAGGCTTCCTTCCACAGCTTGGCCATCTGGATGCGGAATGCCAGCATGTAGCTGACAACATCACAGGTAAGCTTCTTCGAAGTCTTCTCCCACCCCTCCTTGACAAGGCTGAGGGGCCCCTAACGGGATGGCCAAAGAGCAGCTCAAAGGGGCTGAACCCTACTCCCTTCTGTGGTACCTCGCGGTATGAAAACAGCAGGCAAGGGAGGAGGATGTCCCACTTCTGCCTCAAGTCCTCTGGCAGGCTTCGGATCATCCCCTTCAAGGTCTTATTAAAGCACTCTACGAGTCCGTTAGTCTGGGGGTGGTAAGGAGTGGAGAACCGGTAGGTCACTCCGCACTCCTTCCACATGGCCTGCATGTAGGCCGACATGAAGTTCGTGCCCCTATCTGACACCACGACCTTGGGGAATCCCACTCTGGTAAATATCCCCATCAGGGCCTGCGCCACCACCGGTGCAGTGAAGGTCCTCAGAGGAATATCCTCTGGGTGCCAAGTGGCGTGGTCCACTAACACTAAGATGAACCGGTGTCCCGAAGAGGTGGAGGGTCCAACGGCCCAACGATGTCGATTCCGACCCACTCAAAAGGGATCCCGACCACCGGGAGTGGTTCCAAAGGGACCTTCACTTTAGTCCCAGTCTTGCCACTTGCCTGGCAAGTCTTGCAGGTCTTGCAATAGGTGTCAGAGGCAACTCTCATCCTGGGCCAATAAAAATGCGGGACCAACCGCGCAAAGGTTTTGTCCTGGCCCAGATGTCCAGCCAAAGGTATTTCATGCGCCAATTCCAATAAGAAGGCCCAGTAGCATTGAGGACCACTAAGGCCCTCGAGGATCAATGCACCGGAACCTTAGGCTCACTGTAGAGGAGGCTATCCTCCCAATACACTTGGTAACTGCGGGTCTCTTGGTTGACCGCTTGGGCTTTGGCCTGCCGCCGCATGCCTTCAAGCATGGGGCACTCTTTCTGCGCCCGACCAAATTCCTCCCTGGTAGGCCCTCCCTCCACATGCCACTCTGCAAGGGTCGGCAAGTCCCCTTCGAGAACAACCTCCACCTCTGCGGACTCCGGGGATACCTCCGGGGGCTCCCCATCCACTCCATTCTCCTCTGGACCGGCATTGGGTTGGGTCTTTGTCTCAGGCTCCAACCCCGGGTTGAGTTTCTTGCCGGGCAGCCATGGACCGCGTGACCATGCAAGTCCATCCTGGTAACCCCAGCATCTCAGTGTGGGCCTTAAACTCCACTTCCTTCCAGGCGGTATGTTCCCGGTCGTTTCCTAGCAGACAGTCCCCAGGCAAGGCAGGGCTTATCGCAACTCTCAACGGGCCTTTCACTCCTCCCCACTGAAAGGGAACCTGAGCCATGGGATAGTAGCTCAGACTGCCATCAGCCAACACAGCCAGATGGAACACATCAGGTACTGCTTGCTCATGGGACACCAGCCACCTCACTACGGTGGTCATGCTGGCACCTGTGTCCCTCAGAGCCTCCACCTCCTCCCCATTTACCTTCATCCTCTGCTGGTACTTAGCAGTGTTCGATGGTAAGGACGTCACTGGGACCAACTCTCTGTCCCCGAGTGAAACCAGTGTCAGGCCTGTCCACTCCCCTTCCCTATCTAGGGGCACCTCCACCCCAAGCGCTACACTAGCCACCCCGGGACTCTTGCCACCTGTGGGGGCTAGGGGTCTCTTGCGACACTGGGGATCCCCCTTGTAGTGTCCAACCTCCCCGCATTCGTAGCACCGGACAATTCTTGGTGCTGACTCTTGTCAGGGTAAGTGGGCTTTGGGGAACTGGACTGAGGTGATGTACCTACTCCTCTCCCAAACTGTCTTGTTTTTGGGCCTCCTGAGAACTCCTTCTGTTTATCTCCCCCCTCTTTCTTCTGGGGGACGTCCTTTCCGCCTTTCGGGCCATCTCCCCGGGCCCTTGTATGACACTCGGGTGCTAACCCAAGTATCCGCCTCCTCCGCAAGCTCACGGGGATCAGTTAGCTTGCGGTCCACCAGATGTTGTTGCTGCTCCGGAAAACAATTATCCAAGAGGTGCTCTCTTAAAAAAAGATTGTACAGGCCCTTGTAATCATGCACCTCGCTGCCACGCACCCAACCATCCAGAGCCTTACGGGCATAATCAAAACAATCCACCCAATTCTGCGTCGACAGCTTATGGCTGCCACAGAACTTCTGGCGATACCTTTCGGGGTTGAGGCCAAACTTTTTAAGGAGCGCCTCCTTCAAGGTGGAATACCTGAACTGATCCGCCTTATCGAGGTACAGGAGGGTGTCCCTGACATTGGGGGGGTATGTATCAATACAAGCCACCTCCCCAGTGTTTCTCAGGCACCCCATGGGCTGTCAAGGCCACTTCATATGCCTCCAACCACTTGGCGATGTCATCCCCCTGAGTGTAGCTTGCTATCACCTCTTTGGGTAACCAAAATCTAGGCTCGTGTTGAGCCCCTTGTACACTGCCACCATTGGGACTTCCTGGCGCACTCAATTGCAATGCTCGCAGCTCCAGCTCCTAAGCCAACTTCCTATCCTCCATTGTTAATCTCTTTTCTTCCATTGCAAGCTTTTTATCTGCCCTTTCTCTCTCCCTCTCGTGCTCTAGCTTGGCAAGCTCCCACTTCAATTGCCTCTCCTCCCGCCTGTCCTCATACTCCTGCGACGACGTACTTCCTCTAGACCCACTACTACTTGCCCTGGAACGTCTGTCCGGCAATACATGTTCAGACACATCAATGTTAAATAGGCCTTGGTCTTCTGGAGCTCTCGCCTCCCCTTGTGCACCCTGCCCCTCCTGTCCCCCATCCCCTCTTTCCTCTGGGTGGGCCCTTACCCATGCCCTCAAGGCGGTACGGAGTTCCTCCTTTGCGGCTCTGCGCCCAACCGGCACCCCCATCCCCACACAAAATTCCCTTAACTGCACCACCATGTACTCTTCAAGGTTGGCCAGCTGGAACTCCATTTTGACAGGTGAGGACCCAGATAAATTAAAGGAAGGATACTAGGACGTAGGTAACAGGATTAGGTCAAAACAGGTCTCTATACACTCAGGCTAGACAGTGGGGGGTCAATTAATTAGGCTTGCATGCACGATAGGTGTCTAGTCTGATTGCAGCGCACTCTGTCTCACTGGAGGGTGCTGTATAGTCACAGGTCCTGATCCCACTGCTCGCCACCAATGTAGGAACTGGGGTCACCAGGTCCCTGTGGGGTAGCTTGGCCCGAGCTGGTAGGCACCCGAAGCTTAGGTGTTAAGTGACTACACAGCACACACATCCACTGAGACAATAAATGCACGCAAAGACTGAGACCACACCAGTATGTTTGCTTCAAATCAATACTGTAGGAGAGTAGGGTCTGCAATCCTATGATCACCCGGACTTTTTGCTTTTGTTTCACTGGTTTACGACTTTCTCGGGCTGTGGGCCTGCCAATCAGACCCACAGCCTAGCTGTTCTCTCGCTAAATTGATGTGTGTACCTTAGGTGCATTACCCAATTGGAACTGGGCCACCTTGTCAGACCCTGTAACTCAGGGCATCGGTGTACCCAGGGCCTACCAGGGGCTGAAGCATGTATTATGCCACCCCTGGATGGCCATCTAAATTTGACACAACTGGCTGCGCGACAGCTGGGGCAACGTGGCGTACTCGCCCATTGCTTTAGGTATAGTATCCCTATATCTAACCCTAAAATGGACGCCCGAGTTCCTATCAGTCACTCCTATGGCAGGCCTTGACAATCCTGAAGGCAGAGTGCGTGGAATCGTGTGAATTGGGCCCTGGCACGAGCCGAGCCCGGTTGCAGCTTGCGGAACCAAGACCCAATGGCTGTTCCATGATAACGCGTGCCATATTAGTAACTTCGGTATCGCGTTATCGAGACATGTCGAGTAAGGTGTCATACAAATCAGGATGCTGACCCCTCACCAATGCTGGCGACAAGGTTAGCATTCCGCCCTTCTAGAGGGACACGACATGTACGTAACTGTGAATCCCGGTTAAAGTTAACTGAAGCCTCAGCTCCACAAAATGGACGCTGCCACCACAGACACGAGTCTGACCTCCTGCTGCTGGGAGTCCTTCCAGCGAGGAGCGCTTGGACAAAGGGTTTCCTGTCCAGGGCGGTGTTCGCACCATCCCAGACAGGGTTTTGCGTATCCTGGGTAGGCAGGGCTTTACAAGAAGGTGACTGCGGAGTGGCACCCCAGTGCTCACTACGCATCTGCCGGTTAGAACCAGTTCCAGGGGCGCGCAGCCCCTGACCTGGGGAAAGTCCGGCAGGGGAGAGGGGTGTAACTACCCCCTTCCTGGTCCCACCCGTAGGGCAGGACCTAGTCATGTACCCACCCCTTTCTTTAGGATAAAGGCAGGAGCGGGGACCCTTCCAAATTAGATCATCTTTGAATCAAGAACTACTTTCTACGAAAGGACATTCAAGACTCTTCTCAAGATTTCTCCCTTGTGGCTAAGGAGTAGTCACCCTGCATCCGCAGGCACCATCTAAGAACTCTGCGGTTTGCTGCAAGTCCTTCCTCAGGAATCCGACTGCCCAGCTCGACGAGAACCGGCTTCCCTGGCACCTCTGACCTCTACCCACATCGTCAGCTCAGCTGAGATCCGTGGGTGCGACGAGACCTCGAGGGACCGGCCATCATCAAAACCTGCACGATTTCTTAACCAGCACGACCGCCGAGGGATCCTCTGGTGAGTGCTCTGGGGTCCGAGAAGCCCCGACCCTGAGCAGCTCCAGCACCGAAGTGCAGCCTCCCAGCATCTCCACGATCTGCGTGGGTCCCTTCTGCTTTTTCCGCTCAGCACGTTGTCTGGTTACGAGCCGCTGGCTTGTGACCTTCTTGACGACATCCGACAACCAACTCTGCTGGTCTGGTTGCTCCAGACTGGCCTTTGCTCCCTTCTGAGAGAGGAGCACCACGGACCCCCCTGGTCCACTCAAGACGCCATTTAAGCCCACCACGTGGCCCTGAAATTTGCCAAGGCTTGTTGCCCCAATCCTGGGCCCAGCGACGCCGACAGCATCAACCTTCGTGGGACAGCTCGCACCTCCATCCTGGCCGCCGATATCGCCTCCTGGTCCATGAGACTGCAGAGCCTAGCGTCGCCCACTCACCTAGTCGAGGTGACGATCATCCGGTGCCTCCTGGTACCCTCTGACTACTGGCTAGTAGTACGAACTTGGTCCCCTCTGCTTTCAGGTGTCATCCCTCTCTGATCCAGGCTTGGATCTCTACGAACTATCTTCAACTGGTCGCCGGCCAGCAACTCCTTCCTTCCGGCTCCTGGCTCGTCAGCGAGGACTCCCGACGTCTGTAAAGACTTGTGCAGCCGCAGCCCTTGGGCTAGGTAACTTCGGCATTTCGGTGCCCGCATAGCCTCCTTATTTAAGGGTCCCGAGTCCCTACCGCTTCCGACTTGCCTTATCGGGTCCGCCCGAGACCACTAAACTTTCCGTGCCCTCGGGCACTTGTATTGATTGTGCACTTGAAGTATTTTCCTAAGAGTTTCGTTGTGTGCTTAGTACCCTGTCCTCATAAAGAGTACAGGGCTGTTGTGATTCTAATAAATACACTGTTTATTTTCATAACACTTGTGTGGTGTCCTTTCACTTGGTGTTCAAGGGGTATGTGATGGTATAACAGCTGGCTTAACACGCCCTCTAGAGTTTAGCCCGAAGACTGCTCGTATCCACGCTACTAGGATAGCTGGTCTAAGGTTGACTTACAACCAATCACCATAAGGGTCGTTTGGACTGATGCATAGTGATTGCTAGAATAGTGAGCACTGCATATCAGGCCAACTTCTCACATTGGTGAGCAGCGGTTGGGATTTGAGCTTGCTGTTGTTTTACCACGCGTATCCTAAGAATATCTTGTGAAAGATCGCATAAGTACTCCAGGTACATATAACTTAGCTTAGAATACTCTGAGTTCTACTGAACCAGCTGTTGTAGCTCCTCAAGGCTTAGCACACCTTGGCTGCAACTCTTAGCAAAGGATCAGTAGGTAAACATATAGTGTAGGTAGGTGCATCACTTACACCACACTAGAAGCAGCATGTCGGACAAAGGAGGAAACTCTGAGTCTCCCCTTGTGTCAGTCGACCTTCCACAGGTCACCTCTAGATATGCTGCACTTAGCTTCCAAGAGATGCGACAAATCTGTACATCTCGGAAGCTAAAACAGGGTGCAAACCCTACCATTCCGTTTCTGATTGGTTTCTTGGAGACTTATGATGCTAGGAGGGCGGGTAACACCGACCCTTCTCATCCAGAAGGGAATATGCCCCCCCTCGAGGGAACCCGAGGTGACCCTGACCTTATCCATCTCTCCGCAGAAGGTGAAGAGGAGGACGAGGAGCCAGAGACATCTGGGGACGAGGCAGACAAAGGTCCAGTAGTGGTTAGCCAGCTAACTAGGGACAACTTAAGCCGGCACGAGAATGGTACTAGGAGACCCCTGGGGCCACTCTCAGGCCAGCTTAACATTGGGAATGGACGAGTTAGGTCTCTGTCGAGAGGCTCTAATAGATCCGTTCAAACCAATGGCTCTCGAGGCTCTTCTCGAAGAGGGATGACATCCCCTCAGAGGAGAGTGTACGAAGCGAAGGAGCGGGAAGTCAATCTGCGGATCGAAAGGGAAGAACTTGCCCTAGCCAAAGAAAGACTCGCCTTTGCTAGAGAGCAAGAATTGAGTGGGACAAATCCCACTGGTGGCAGCATTCCCCCACGGAAAAACAGGAGTTTAGACACTAGACACCTGAGTAAGATAGTGCCCCCCTTTAAGCAAGGGGACGACATCCACAAATGGATTACTGCTTTGGAGCGGGCCTGCACTGTACAGTGCGTCCCCCAGAGTCAGTGGGCAGCTATCTTGTGGCTCTTCTTTGAAGGTAAAGGTAGAGATAAGCTCCTCACTACTAGAGCTGAGGACGCTAACGATTACCAGGTCCTGAAGAACACACTGATTGATGGGTTCGGCCTAACCACTGAGCAGTACAGGTTGCTGTTCAGGGATACCCAGAAAACTCAGTCTCAGGACTGGTCTGATTTAGTTGATTGTGCCACTAAGGCTTTGGAGGGCTGGTTGCTGGGCAGAAAGGTTACTGATTACACGGGATTGTATAATTTGATCATGCAAGAACAGATTTTAAACAATTGTCAGAACCAGTTGTTGCATCAGCACCTTGTCGACTCGGATCTGACCTCTCCCCAAGAATTGGGAAAGAAGGCAGACAGATGGGTCAGAACAAGGGTTAAGCAAAACTAGGGCCAGAACCAGGGTGGTCAGAAGAAAGCAGACCAGAAGGGTAAAGATTCTAAAGGGGAACAAAATGACCAGAAGTCTTCGACAGGTCCCCAACAACCCAAAGAGGGGGGGGGTCAGGCTTCCCAGAAAAAGAAGAATCAAGAAGGCCAATCGAAAAGGTGGTGCCAATACTGTAAAAGTAAAACTCACTGGTTTAGTGAGTGCACCAAGAAAGGAGGGCAGACTCCTGCTACTGCAGCCCCTAAGGCACCTGTGCCCCCTAGTACAGCCAGCAGTAGTAGTGCGCCTCCCAAGGGACTAGTTGGGTTAACCTTGGGTTCTGAGGGGTGTGACAACTTAGTTGGCACACTCACTCAGGCTGTCCTTGTCTGTACAGGGGATGTGGATATATCCCCTGATGTCAGTCCCAATACTTTGGGCAAATACCGACAGACGCCTTTGATCAATGGAAGAATGGCTTAGGCCTATAGGGACACTTGTGCCAGTGTCACCATGGTGACGCCTAACTTTGTGGACCCTGGACAGATCATGCCAGGTACAGATTTCCTGGTGACCAATGCCAGCAACGTCACTACCAGTCATAGTATGGCGATTGTTGCTTTCTCCTGGGGAGGGGTAAATGGCCAGAAAAAGGTTGTTGTTAGTTCAGACCTCCCAGTGGATTGTTTGTTGGGCAATGATTTGGAGTCATCACAATGGTCAGAAGTGGAGCACCGGACTCACATGGAAATGTTAGGCTTGCCAGCACATGTGCTTGCTGTGACTAGGTCACAGGTCAGAAGATGCCCCACTGAACCGGTGCTGGATCCTGGAACAATGGACCAGACACCTCCCAAGAAGAAGAGCAGTCGGGTTAAGGCATCGCCTTCCCCCTTGCTCCAGGTCGAGGATCAAGTCTCAGAGGAGGCTGACCTCCAGGAATTGCGGGAAACTGAACCTAAAGAGCTTGAACTTGATCAAGTTGAGTTTCTGGGCTCAGGGGGACCCACACGAGAAGACCTGGGGAAGGACCAGTTAGACTGCCCTTCCCTTGAACCCCTCAGACAGCAGGCTGCTGCTGAGGCTGCTGGGAACGCCACAGGTACCCACAAGGTATACTGGGAGGATGGACTCCTGTACACTGAGGCAAGAGACCCCAAGCCTGGCATGACCAGGAGGCTGGTTATCCCCTTATCTCAGCGTGGTTTCCTTCTTACCTTGGCCCACGAGATTCCCTTAGCAGGACACTTAGGCCAGACGAAGACGTGGGACAGGCTTGTCTCGCACTTTCACTGGCCTCACATGAATGAAGATACCAAGGAGTTTTGTCGCTCCTGTGTCACTTGCCAAGCCAGTGGTAAGTCAGGTGGCACGACAAAGGCCCCCCTTATACCAATGCCTGTGGTGGGGGTGCCCTTTGAACGTGTGGGGATTGACATTGTCGGTCCAATGGAACCCCAAACAGCATCAGGGCACAAGTTTATACTGGTGGTAGTGGATCATGCCACCAGGTATCCTGAAGCTATTCCCCTTAGGACCACGACAGCACCTGTTGTGGCAAGAGCCCTAGTTGGAGTGTTCTCCAGAGTGGGCTTCCCTAAGGAGGTTGTCTCTAACAGAGGTGCAAACTTCATGTCGAGCTACTTGACTGCTATGTGGAAGGAATGTGGTGTCAACTACAAGTTCACCACACCCTATCATCCACAATGCAATGGGCTTGTTGAGCGGTTCAACAAGACCCTAAAAGGGATGATTCATGGACTACCTGAAAAGCTCCGGCGTAGATGGGACGTCCTGATTCCCTGCCTTTTATTCGCTTATAGAGAAGTCCCACAGAAGGGGGTTGGCTACAGCCCTTTTGAACTTTTGTACGGGCATCCTGTAAGAGGACCCCTGTGTTTGGTGAAGGAAGGATGGGAGAGACCTCTCAAAGAGCCTGCAACCAGCATAGTGGACTATGTGCTTGGTCTCCGCTCGCGGGTGGCTGAGTACATGGAAAAGGCATCTGAAAACCTTAAGGCCAGCCAAGAACTCCAAAAAGCTTGGCATGACCAAAAGGCTGTCCTGACTGTTTACCAGCCTGGACAGAAGGTGTGGGTGTTGGAGCCAGTGGCCCCAGCAGCACTCAAAGACAAATGGTCTGGGCCCTACACCATCCTGGAGAAAAAGGGAGAGGTCACCTACCTGGTGGATCTTGAAACTCCCAGGAGCCCCCACAGGGTGCTCCATGTCAACAGGCTCAAGGCATATGTCGACAGGAAGGACATGAGCTTGCTCATGGCCATAGATGAGGGACAGGAGGAAGAGAGTGACATTCTCCCAGACCTGCTCACTCAGAATCCTGACGATGGATCGGTAGACGGTGTTGTCTTTTGTGGCAGCCTCTCCGAACATCAACAGGAGGATTGTAAACAGGTTCTTCAATCCTTCCGGCATATGTTCTCTCTAACACCCAGTCAGACCAATTGGTGTACCCATGAGGTTGACAATGGTGACAGCTTGCCCGTCAAGAGTAAAATCTACAGGCAGCCCGATCACGTTAGAGACTGCATCAAAAGTGAAGTGCAGAAAATGTTGGAGTAGGGAGTCATTGAGCTCTCGGATAGCCCTTGGGCTAGTCCCGTAGTTCTAGTACCGAAGCCTCACACCCAGGGTGGTAAGAAAGAGATGAGGTTCTGCGTAGACTACAGGGGTCTCAATGCAGTCACTAAGACTGATGCCCATCCAATACCAAGGGCGGATGAGCTTATAGATAGATTGGCTTCTGCCAACTACTTAAGTACATTCGACCTGACAGCTGGGTATTGGCAAATCAGGTTAGCTGAGGACGCCAAGCCCAAGACCGCATTTTCTACCCCTGGTGGGCATTATCAGTTCGTGGTGATGCCCTTTGGTTTGAAAAATGCACCTGCCACCTTCCAACGGTTGGTGAATCATGTTCTCACTGGGCTGGATGACTTCTGTGCGGCGTATCTTGACGATATTGCTGTCTTTAGCTCCACCTGGGAGGATCACCTGGTCCACCTGCGGAAAGTGTTAGAGGCTCTGCAAGCAGCAGGTCTCACTATCAAGGCCACCAAGTGCCAGATAGGGCAGACACGGGTTGTGTACTTGGGCCACCTTGTAGGTGGAGGCCAAGTTCAACCACTGGAGAGCAAAATACAGTCAATCAGGGACTGGGCTCCTCCAACCACCCAAACTCAGGTTCGAGCTTTCTTGGGCCTGACTGGCTACTACCGAAAGTTTGTCAGAAATTATGGATCGATTGTGACTCCGCTTAATGAACTGACGAGTAAGAAAATGCCAAAAAAGGTTCAGTGGACAGCGAGCTGTCAAAAAGCATTCGATGACCTAAAACAGGCCATTTGCACGGCACCTATCCTCAAGAGTCCAGACTACTCCAAACCATTCATTGTCCAAACAGATGCTTCTGAGTTGGGTTTGGGAGCTGTTCTATCTCAACTGAATTTTGATGGTAATGACCAGCCCATTGCTTTTATAAGCAGACGGCTGACCCCCAGAGAGAAAAATGAAATGAAAAATGAAATTAAATGAATGAAACTTATATAGCGCACGACTTACCCTGGGGCATCTCCGCGCTTGCTTAGGGAACCCATCCTGGTATTCCCCTGTGAGATAACCCAGGCAGGGTATCCACAAGGTGAAAGCCAGGCATCCCACCGCGAGGGGCCGTTGTGGAGATTAAGCAAGCTATTGCCCAGAGTCGCAGAGTGTGAACCTGTGAGTCGAGAAGGCACCGGAGCGAGAATTAACGAGTCTGTGGAATTTTGAGCAGAAGACCCGCCGAGGCGGGGAATTGAACCCTGGTCCAGGGCCGAACTCAAGCTCCAGGTCTGCCGCCTCTAACCCCTGAGCCACACTTCCCCACTTTTGGTCAGCTATTGAGAGGGAGGCCTTTGCTGTGGCTTGGGCCCTGAAGAAACTGAGGCCATACTTGTTTGGCACTCATTTCAAGATTCAGACGGACCATAAGCCCCTCTTATGGCTAAATCAGATGAAGGGTGAAAACCCCAAACTGCTTAGGTGGTCCATTTCCCTACAGGGGATGGACTTAACAGTGGAGCATAGACCTGGCACTGATCATGGCAATGCAGATGGGCTCTCCAGGTATTTCCACTTAGAACAAGAAGACTCACCTGGTCAAGGTTAGTTTATTGTCCCAACGTTTGGGGGGGGGGGGTCATGTAGGAGAGTAGGGTCTGCAATCCTATGATCACCCGGACTTTTTGCTTTTGTTTCACTGGTTTACGACTTTCTCGGGCTGTGGGCCTGCCAATCAGACCCACAGCCTAGCTGTTCTTTCGCTAAATTGATGTGTGTACCTTAGGTGCATTACCCAATTGGAACTGGGCCACCTAGTCAGACCCTGTAACTCAGGGCATCGGTGTACCCAGGGCCTACCAGGGGCTGAAGCATGTATTATGCCACCCCTGGATGGCCATCTAAATCTGACACAACTGGCTGCGTGACAGCTGGGGCAACGTGGCGTACTCGCCCGTTGCTTTAGGTATAGTATCCCTACATCTAACCCTAAAATGGACGCCCGAGTTCCTATCAGTCACTCCTATGGCAGGCCTTGACAATCCTGAAGGCAGAGTGCGTGGAATCGTGTGAATTGGGCTCTGGCACGAGCCGAGCCCGGTTGCAGCTTGCGGAACCAAGACCCAATGGCTGTTCCATGATAACGCGTGCCATATTAGTAACTTCGGTATCGCGTTATCGAGACATGTCGAGTAAGGTGTCATACGAATCGGGATGCTGACCCCTCACCAATGCTGGCGACGAGGTTAGCATTCCGCCCTTCTAGAGGGACACGACATGTACGTAACTGTGAACCCCGGTTAAAGTTAACTGAAGCCTCAGCTCCACAAAATGGACGCTGCCACCACAGACACGAGTCTGACCTCCTGCTGCTGGGAGTCCTTCCAGCGAGGAGAGCTTGGACAAAGGGTTCCCTGTCCGGGGCGGTGTTCGCACCATCCCAGACAGGGTTTTGTGTATCCTGGGTAGGCAGCGCTTTACAAGAAGGTGACTGCGGATTGGCACCCCGGTGCTCACTACGCATCTGCCGGTTAGAACCAGTTCAAGGGGCGCGCAGCCCCTGACCTGGAGAAAGTCCGGCAGGGGAGAGGGGTGTAACTACCCCCCTTCCTGGTCCCACCCCTAGGGCAGGACCTAGTCATGTACCCACCCCTTTCTTTAGGATAAAGGGAGGATCGGGGACCCTTCCAAATTAGATCATCTTTGAATCAAGAACTACTTTCTACGAAAGGACATTCAAGACTCTTCTCAAGATTTCTCCCTTGTGGCTAAGGAGTAGTCACCCTGCATCCGCAGGCACCATCTAAGAACTCTGCGGTTTGCTGCAAGTCCTTCCTCAGGAATCCGACTGCCCAGCTCGACGAGAACCGGCTTCCCTGGCACCTCTGACCTCTACCCACATCGTCAGCTCAGCTGAGATCCGTGGGTGCGACGAGACCTCGAGGGACCGGCCATCATCAAAACCTGCACGATTTCTTAACCAGCACGACCGCCGAGGGATCCTCTGGTGAGTGCTCTGGGGTCCGAGAAGCCCCGACCCTGAGCAGCTCCAGCACCGAAGTGCAGCCTCCCAGTATCTCCACGATCTGCGTGGGGCCCTTCTGCTTTTGCCGCTCAGCACGTTGTCTGGTTACGAGCCGCTGGCTTGTGACCTTCTTGACGACATCCGACAACCAACGCTGCTGGTCTGGTTGCTCCAGACTGGCCTTTGCTCCCTTCTGAGAGAAGAGCACCCCGGACCCCCCTGGTCCACTCAAGACGCCATTTTAGGCCCACCACGTGGCCCTGAAATTTGCCAAGGCTTGTTGCCCCAATCCTGGGCCCAGCGACACCGACAGCATCAACCTTCGTGGGACAGCTCGCACCGCCATCCTGGTCGCCGATAACGCCTCCTGGTCCATGAGACTGCAGAGCCTAGCATCGCCCACTCACCTAGTCGAGGTGACGATCATCCGGTGCCTCCTGGTACCCTCTGACTACTGGCTAGTAGTACGAACTTGGTCCCCTCTGCTTTCAGGTGTCATCCCTCTCTGATCCAGGCTTGGATCTCTACGAACTATCTTCAACTGGTCGCCGGCCAGCAACTCCTTCCTTCCGGCTCCTGGCTCGTCAGCGAGGACTCCCGACGTCTGTAAAGACTTGTGCAGCCGCAGCCCTTGGGCTAGGTAACTTCGACATTTCGGTGCCCGCATAGCCTCCTTATTTAAGGGTCCCGAGTCCCTACCGCTTCTGACTTGCTTCTGACTTGCCTTATCGGGTCTGCCCGAGACCACTAAACTTTCCGTGCCCTCGGGCACTTGTATTGATTGTGCACTTGAAGTATTTTCCTAAGAGTTTCGTTGTGTGCTTAGTACCCTGTCCTCATAAAGAGTACAGGGCTGTTGTGATTCTAATAAATACACTGTTTATTTTCATAACACTTGTGTGGTGTCCTTTCACTTGGTGTTCAAGGGGTATGTGATGGTATAACAGCTGGCTTAACACGCCCTCTAGAGTTTAGCCCGAAGACTGCTCGTATCCACGCTACTAGGATAGCTGGTCTAAGGTTGACTTACAACCAATCACCATAAGGGTCGTTTGGACTGATGCATAGTGATCGCTAGAATAGTGAGCACTGCATATCAGGCCAACTTCTCACAAATACATTTTATCTAGATCAAGAATTCAGATTTGGCAAATCATTCAAGGTCATTTAGATCATAAGGGTATCAATTTCTCCTTAAAACATTTCATCAGTACATTCCAGTAGAGTGGAGCAGAGGGAGCAATTCAATAAAGCAGTCTGTTACTATAACCATTTCATTGCAGGAGTAAAGGGGGGTAATTCCCTAACCAACACAGCATATCTAGAACCAAACTCACGGCTGTCAAATCATTAAGGCAATTCCAGAATCACTACAGCCTTAACTCTTTACTCATTTCATTAAACAAGATTATAACCTTTCATTAGGGTAGAAACCACATCTCTGAGCAGGAATAAACATTTCATAATGTTTAACCATGCATAAGGCCTAGGGTGAGCAGGTCACTAGGCGAAATATGGACAATCCCTGGGTCTGGGCCTAGCATTCGCTACTAATCCACTTTACCCCAGGCAGGGGTTAACTTTCAGGGCCCAATAGTCACTTGAGGGCTTCCTTTCAGGGCCAACGGGGCCCAACAACAGTCTTCCCCAGGGGAGGGGCGAATTCAGGGCCTCCTCGGGCCTCCCGCCATCCTCCCCGGGGGTTTACCTGGACTCTTCGGCCCTCCAGGGCCCTTGCGGCGATTCCAGCTGGCCTCGGGAGGAAGGGGGCCTATCCGGGGCGGCCCGCTCGGCCCCGCTACTCCTCCTGAGGCTGCTGGGGGCTCTCGCTCCTTTCGAGCGCTGACGCTGGCTTCTCCTTCAGTCCCGGGCCCAGTCAGGCAGTGGCGCGGAGGGGGGAAGCTGCTTAGGCCAGTCACAGGCCTGTGCTGATTGGGTCCCGGGCCCCTGAGCCAATCCACGGCTCGCTTGACAGGGGCTCGGCAGCAGGCACCAATTGGTGCGCGGCGGGGCGGGGTTTGGTGACGCCCCCGTCACGTGGCGAGAGTTCTCCGCCTCACGGCCTAGTGCGGCCTACCTTCGGACGCGGAGGCCTTTCCTGGACTCCGGCGGCCCCCTCTTAGCACCGGGGGCTGCCGCAAAGCTAATTCCCGCGGACTGGGGCAGCAGCGGTGTAACAGGCCCCTAGGCGCACTGGATGACAGCGCCTCGTGGGGATCTCTCTCTTGGGCCGTGCGCGGCCCACGGCAACACTGTGGTGGCCCTCTCCTGACCTCGGGGGCCGCCGAGGGGGACAGCTGTTAGGCAGGACAACGCAGGGGCACAGGTGAAGGCAGGGCGGCACCGATGTAGCACAGTCCAGTATCTGGTTGATCCCCCAGTAGTCCTGGTTAGCGCAGGTGGGTTTCTTCTTGGGGCTTGATGGTTCTGGCGCCCTTTGTAGGTAGTTTCCAGAGGGGGGGGGGTTGGAGTTGAAGGCTTGACAAGTTTCCTCAGAATGTCACTTCAGGTGGTCCCTGGGTTCCCCTTCCGCTGAGCCAGATCAGTGGGCTAGTTCAGTGTTCCTCGCACAGCTTGGTGGGCAGCGCCTAAACCCAGTCTCCCCCAGTGGTATAGGTTCCTGACTAGGCCCTACCGCCTAAGTCACCTGCGTAGGGTCCCCCAGGTCAGTGATGCCCCAACGGACTGGAAAGTTTCCCTCCCTTTTCTTTTATAGTCCCAATTTAGGTGACCACTCTCTGAGATGGCAGTTGGTGACCACTCCCCTATTCCGGAAGGTTCCAGGAGCTTCCTCACTCTAGCTATGGGCAGGAAGGCAGGCTGGTGTCGCAACATTGTTTAGGGGTTCCAGCCAGCTCCTGGCAACTAGGGCGCGTCTAACAAGACCACGCTGCAGTAGCAGGGGTCAGTGGCAGCCATGTTGGGGGAAGAGAGCAACTGCACCTTAGCATTGATTAGCAATGGGAAGACGCTCGGAGACCGAAGGCCAACGAAAAGAAGGTGGAAAAAAATGAGGCACAGGGAAATAAAATAGGGAAAGACCACCCTAGGTCTGACAGGTCTAACAGGCAGGAAATAACCACGCGCACCCTCCACCCACAACAGTGATGTGACCGCGCAGAAGGGTACTGCTGTATCTTGGTTGTATCTAACCTGGGAGATGGAATGTGTGCTGCAGAGTATTCTGGGCTGTGAATATTACACCAGGAGTAAGGCAAGGAGCTGATTAAGGGAAGGGCTGAGTGGCAATAACACCTAGGTTGTGATAGGATATTTGTGCATGGAACATCTTTAAGCTTGTTTTTAAACATGTACATAGTTAAATAAACTTACAGATGTGAACCTTCTTGCATTGTGGACAGTAAACACAACAGGTGTCTCACGCAGCCCATATAATATGAACTCCAAATCTCTAGCGCCAGATCATTTTAGCGCCAGATCTTTCAGCCTCCCCCTCCACCCTCCGCCTGGCTACTTTCTGTTTAAATGCCTGGCCGCCACCTGCGAGTAGGAGCACTGCTGGTTTGTAGGCTGGTTTTGTCACTTTTAAGTCTTTCTAGTTTCCTAGCACCTTCCTACTGTATAGTGTGCCTCTGAAATTGATTCTGCTCACCCTCATCACCACTGTAGTACTAAAGATGGAGGTGGTACAGAAGGGACACACATCTTTACCTTCTTTACTTGAACTTTGCAAGTTACTGGTATCGCCACTCAGGGAACCAGTGTGTTTCGTGCATAGTTTATGAGGACCATGTGAGCATGGGATCCATCACTGGTAGAATAACACACATATTAGAACAATTGTTCACTTAATAATTCTCAGACTGACTGTACACTACACCTTCCTCCTTTGAGCGCATGCACAAAAATAAAGGACACGCTGACCGTACTCAACAGGAGCCCAAGTGGTTGGAAAAAGGAACAAAGACATGATTTATTTGAAAATGTATTTGAAGTTTTGTACGGCGCTAGCTGGACCCGAGGGTATCAGAGCGCTTCACACCAGGTACAGTTATGAGCAATTTTTTTGGCAAAGACAAGATAAATAAGAAAAAAAACGAAATCAGCAATTTACCAACTCAAGAGCATTAGGGATAGAGTTACAATACAGATCTTCAGGCTGAGGGGTTTCAAGAAGAGGAGTTAGTGGCCCTTCCTAAAGTCACTTGGTGATTTCTTGCTATGATCGAGAGCGCTCTAGGAAGAGGGCTTTGAGTAGCATCTTGAATTTCGGGAACGAAGTGGTCGTTCTCATGTAGGGGGGATGGAGTTCCAGATCTTAGGTGCATTTCCCGTGAAGGATTTATTTGCGGTTTTGTGTTTTCGTGAGTTCAGTGGGATGAGTAGAAGCATGTTGGAACTTCTGAGGTTCCTGGACTGACCCTTTTGAGTTTGGCGGCCAGATATTCTGGTTTACCTGTGTGCAGGGCTTTGTGCGTGAAACAGGCTGTACGGAAGCTGGCTCGTTGATCAATAGGGAGCCAATTAAGTTCCTTGAGTGCCGGAGAAATGTGTTCGTATTTCTTAGTTCCTGTGATCATTTTTGCTGCGGTGTTAAGGGTAGTGGTCAGGGGACCTAAGTGAGATTAAGCTGTTCCGGTCAGGGCTGCAATGCCATAGTCAATTCTGGAGAGGACCAGTGCCTGGGTGGCACTGGTGCATGAGTCACACAGAGCCTGATAAGCAGTCTTATTCACTGGTTTGCCTCCTCAACCTCAACCCCCACCCCCACATCTGTGACTATGCACCTCCTCATTGAACACTCAACCCTTTCACACTTTGTGATCCTTCACTAAGCCATCATGTAGTGGAACTTAAGTGCAGAGTTTGGCACTCCCCTGTCTCAGCTTGGAGAACAAGGTCTGTACTTTGCAACAGCTTAACTCTATCCCTGTCACTAACCCCTATAACCAAACTCCTCAGCATTGCACTGGTCACTGGAACACTACGGTCCCGATTATGATTCTCGATGACAACGCCACCCTGGCCAACTACAAGTTCACACATGGAGAAGTGTGGCTCAATGATTAGAGCGGCAGACCCTGATGCACAGGTCTAGCCTGGGACCAGGGTTAAATTCTCCGCCTCGACGCGTCTTGGGCTCAAAATTCCACGGACCTGATAATTCTCCCCTCGGTGCCTATTCCAATCATGGAGTCCCACTCTGCAACTCTGGGCAATAGCTTGCTTAATCTCCGCAACGGCCCCCACAACGCTAAGGATGCCTGGCCTTCACCTTGGGTGTCCCCAGGAGTGGACGCCTCACAGGGAAAGCCAGGATGGCTTCCACAGCGGTATTCGTACATGCGCCTTGAGACCCTTGCGGGTGAGTAATGCGCTATAAAAGTATCAATTTTTTTTATATTTACACAAACTCCTCACACTCCAAGCCAGATGATTCCATACCTGGAGACAGCGGACTCAGAAACTTGAGGCAAAAGAAATGCTGCTCTCTGGCCACCCCCCGCTGAGGTTCCGTGACAATTGTAAGTGGTGTTTTCGACTCGCACGAATATGGTCGAGTCTGGTATCCGCAAATGACGTGTTTAGTGGGTATACGCATTTTCGCTGTGCTAGCCTAAACCGTTCGTTTGTTTCGTGGGTTTCTTCATCTGAACCCACGGGTTCCATCTTAGATACGGCATCCATTTTGTTTCTTGCCTTCAAGTAGCCAGCGAACGGACACTGTCCGCTTCGCGACCCTGGGATTCCCAAACTCCAGCGGTAGACACGCGTTCCTTTGAAGGTGTCTTTATGATGAGGGGGATGACATTGTAAGGCAGATGGCCCCGCTCGAGGCTCATCTTGCCGTGCCGGTCTATTGTCTCAGTTGTGCATTCATTAGGCACGTCCCCTTTGATGCCTGCAACTCGTGTTTCCCGATACCACCCCTTTTAAACTCTTTTCGATCTGTTACTGTCCTCGTCTTCCTCTGCACCTGTTTCTGTCCCTTCCTTGATTCGTTTACAGCCGAACGGAATGTACTAATGGTGGGAAGATGTACTTTTACAGTTGGGAACTGCCAAATGTTACTGTACTTATGTTCCGGGCTCTGAATACATGAAAGTGACCCCATATGATCTTTACGATGGGAACCAGGTTGTAATCCTTTGTGCACCACGTTATCCTATGCTCAAAAACTGTATAAGAAGAGCGATCCACAGATACAATTTGAATCAGTCTCCGCGAACCTACATGCTATGTACTTCTCGTGACTTCTGTGTTCCCTGCAGTAAATAAACCTCGAATCTTTGACGCCGAAGGAAGTGTCCCGTGTCTCTGTCATTTGTACGCCGGAACAGGTTACCCACGAAGGTTTTAGGTGTTATCCCTGGCACCGCTGGGTCTTAGAAAAACCCAGTCCTTCACCGCTCCACTTAACCCACCCCCGTTCCGCAACAGTCACCACCTGCTCCAAGCAGTTGATAACTATGTGCAGATTTGAGCCAATTATTTTGCCTGGAAGGGAGAAAACCATGGCGTATTTGACCTGTATTCCTGAGTCTGCATGTTATTCCATTACTAATCTCTGTCAACTCATGGGGAAACACTGGATAGAATCATACATTCTGATCCTGGTGTATCTCCTTGGTAAGTTAACTGGGAACTTGCAATAAGGGTCTTAGGGGCACATGCATCACGGTAGGCTTTTGCGATTCCTTACTTGCGATCATTAAGGAATCTCAGTTAAGGAACCGCAAAAGCCTAGTCATGTAGGAATCGCTAAAAAAATAGCGATTCTTAAACATCCCTTATTTGCGATTCGCAAATTGGCTTCCTATTCATTCCTATGGACCTACAGGCCCATAGGAATGAATGGGAATTGCATGCGCAATTTGCGAGTACCCAATAGGTACTTGCAAATTGCGCATGCAAATTCAAGGGAGCAAGGGAGCTAAAAGGACACCCTGTTGCACCCCGGAAATTGTGATGTGAACACATGTTGCGCACACACACGCCCCAAGGGCATGTGTGTGTGTGTGTGTGTAACCTGGAACTTTGAAAAATGAACTTTAGTGCATTTTTCAAAGTTTTTGCAAATTACCATCAAGTTCAAATTAATGGTGATTTGCGACTTCTATTTGCGAAATCGCTACTTGCGATTTTATCATGCATTGCATTCAGGGAATCACAATTTGTGATTCCCTAAATGCAATCGCAATTAAATAATCGCTATTGTTGCGATTTCTCATATTGCGATTTCTCATATGCGATTTTTGCATTGGGGATGATGCATCCCAAATGCAAAAATACTGGTTGCAAAGGGGCAGATTCTGCGAATCTGCCCGTTTGCTTCCGGTTTTTCACTTGATGCATCTAGCCCTTTGATCTGTGTTGCGTCATCTCCACCCTGGCCGTTACTCACTTCAATGACCATCACACTTGACCTGGGGGACATAACTGCATACAGACTTACAACCACTCAAAGCGTGAGAGTTCCCAGGTGGTGAATTGAATCTTCACCATATTGGTCACCTCCGGCACTCAATCTGTGCAGTTGAATACATACTGCCATACAAACACACTTTATAACAATACAGTTGAACCTCATCATCCTGGAAAAGTGTTTTATGAAATCTTTTAAGGAAGTTCAGATGAAGCTTCCTGCTTGTAGCTGCGTCTGGTACTGAGTGCTGGCCCAGAGCCATGCCACTCTGCGCTCTGGAGCTCCAAGAAATGGGGGTCCGGGAACAGGGGCAGATCAGGTGACAAACTGCAGCGATTCGTTTCCACCAAGACAAAAGCAAACAGATGCAACTTCAATAGAATGGTTGACATAAGGTCAACAATGTGGAGCTTGGTCACTGATGGTTCCGGAATCAGACCATCATCGCAGGTCAGTAACTGCTCTGGATAAGTATAATTATTTATTTTTAATACAGAACTTCAATACACAAGGTAACTGGGTCAGACGTTTTCAGTGCCTCTAAACCCAACATTATGGGCATAGCCAGCAAGGTGAGCATGGGGTTCGTGCGATCCTGTGCTCTGGTCAGCCCTCCTAGGTAGCGGGACAGATTCCTATAGCTTTCCCTGCCTGCCCCAGACCCCAGGCCAGAGGTAGCTGTGCTGTGAAGCCCTTTAGGGAGGAAGCCACCTTAGTCCTGTAGAAGCCCTCAGACAGGCCACCAGATGAGAGTAGAGTGAAGCAGTAACCCCCACCACCTCCCTACCCTGGCTCTCCGCAAGATATAAAACTGTGGGGGAGGTGGGAGAGCAGCCCATATGGGGCCCTTAACTTTGATGGAGACAGCTGGGTCGCGCCACCCTTCCACGAAGGTGGCTGTCAATCAGTAGGGCACGGAGAGACCTCTGGTTTTGTCGAAAACATATTTGAGGAATCAATGGACACCTAATTAGATAACGCACTTTAAATGCAGTCTCAAATGAGACGACTTGAAGAACATATTGTAGCCCAAGAAAAGTGTCAGGATCTAGAAAACCGGTGTTGTCGTAATAACGTACATATATGAGGTGTTCCAGAAGAGTTGAGCAGAGAATTAATTCAGCTATATGTACTCGAACATTTTGACACAATCCTGGGGAAACCACAGATGGACCCAATAAAAACCGTCAGGCTCCAGAGAGCAGCCCCCTATATCTCAACAGAAAAACCCTGCACATGTTGCTGACAGTTCACTCCTTGCAAGAGAAGGAGAAACTGATGTCCAGAACACAGGGGGGGGCATGTCATGGAGCACAACTTCAGGCTTTTCAAGACCTGTCCTCAGTTACGCCAGCAAAACAGAGTTAAAGTCAAACATGCGCCTTCTAAGATGCAAAAATGAGAAGTGCTCGTGGGGGGTCACTCCTGCTCTCTGCAGTCTCAAAAGGGAGCGCCTACAGTTCGAGACTGCATCCCTGGTAAAGGCCTAGGTTAGGCTTGACCATTCCATGGACGGAACAAGTGATACAAGCACAGTGGTGGCAGCATACCTGTTTTGTGTTTAGTAGATATCAGCGATGTGAGCATGCCTTTTTATCTGTCAGTGGAGTGGTGCATGCCGGCCCATTCTTATAAAGTTCAGCGGGTTTGTACTTAACTCGTCCTTTGCCTGCATGGACTGTGTGTCCGACAGCATGCGATACTTGCATGAGCATGCTTTGATGCATGTGTCTGATATGGTACATAACATGGAGGCCTGTCATTCCATTTTGGAAGCCCAGGACCTGCAAAGGCTAGTCGGAGGTGAGGACTACAACCCCCAACCCCCCACCCAAGATGAGAGATGTGTTTTGCTGACATTCTTGAGGGCTTCAATCACACTCACTGCAGGAAGGGATGCAGAGCATCCGCTGTGTGCATCAAAGGTCTGTTTGATCCCAGGAAGAATTACTGGTCAGTGCTCATTGGGAGGCAGGCGGTGGGACTGATGAGGTCGGCACTGTGGACCAGGGTATCTTGATAGAGAGGATGGCTTAGGCCTTTGAACCTTTGAGACATATTTCAAGAGTTGTGTTATCCGCATATGACACAATCTCCACACCGCAGGATCTCACAACATCTGCCAGAGGTACAGCATAGATATTAAATAAAGTTAGGCTCAGGCACAAAGTAGTGCTCGACCACGGAAACCGACTTCATATAGTCTGCTACAGTCTTTGACAAAGGACAGGGCATCGGAGACAGCACTTCAAAGGAGTCAAAACCCACAACCCTAATTTCAAAGGACGAGACACTAGATCACATCTGTATCTTGCTCTGGACTATAAAGGGAGGAACGTGAGCCTCACAGTTTCTTGCAAAGTACCGTCTCATCAGGAGAAGGAAGATTGCCAGGGTGTCTTTCTGCATGAATCAGCACTGGAGACCAAGGACTTCCAGACTCCGATCTGGGTAAAGGGTCATTACCCAGGAAGCAAAGAACCCTTGCACTGTTCCTGGAGCACCAGGCTTCTGCTTGCCAAGATCACTGTGCCCTGTGAGGAGGAGAGAGCCTGGAGGGAACGAAATCCAGAGGGGATCCTGGTGAGCAGTGTGTGCTGCGCTCAGTCCAGTTGGAACTGGTGTTGGGAAAGGGTTGTCTGCCTCTCTTGCAGAAGTCAGTAACCTCGTAGGGGCTGCTGTGAATTTGTGGGTTGTCACCCGGTGTCACTGATCTTGCCTGTGTCGGTGACTCCCATATACCAGAAAAGGGCCCACGGAGACTGTTAGGGCCGTCACCTGGTACACCCAACCTGCTAGGGCTGTTGCCCATGCCCATACTTCCCAGATGCCAGGAGGGAGCCACTAGGACCTTTGGGGCATTGCAGTGTTGGAAGAGTCCCTGTGGCCAGCCGAGGGATTGGGAACAAAATCAAAAGCCACATTTCTCTGACTCCTTCCCGGCAGCAACCATGAAGAAGAAGCTGCTGCACTTGGAGGCAGGCGCCACCTGCGACCGCTTCAGTGCGCAGCCTCGTGGACCACAGGAGAGCGTGGTGTGAGCAGCTAATAGCAAGACCGCAGGGGGGTGCTCCAGGCTCCCAGACTCTTCTGAAAGCGGCAGTTGGGTAAGACTGGAGCCGGGTCGCAGGTCCTTCTGAGACTTGCATGAGCTTGGCATATTAACAGCGGAAGGGATGAAACTTCAAGGTCAAAGCCAGACTTTGATGCACACTCTAGTGCAGGCGGCACCTGTGGGCCGACCACGCAAACTCCAACAGGGATACGGTGTTTATTGTGGAGGAGGAAAGGGGGCGGGATCCCTCTGGTAGGAGACTTACCCCGACCAGTGCTAGGGCACTAGTCTTAAGAGACTGTGAACTATTTGGTGTGCTGTGTTTTGTGTGTATATTAAATACTGCTCTTCTTACCAAACGTAGGTATTGGCTGCACAGTCATATTAATGGGGTCACTGTAGGTATTTTGAGCCTACACCTTCTTCCCCCTGAACAGCCCTGGACTGCCCGACCCACGTGACTGCAGAGAGTCATTTGTTGAAGGGTTAGTACTTGGCCCAGTTAGTCATGGCCCATAGTGAGTCTGAAAATGTTAAAGGCCTTAACCCTCCATAGTTGGACCCTGCAGCCCCCTGGAAAAGGTTCTGACCCCGGGAGTAGGTGAATCACGTACACCGGGCCCTGTAAACTCACTATTCATTTCCAGCTAGAGCCGGGCAGCTGGGATCATTGTTGGGGTATTCCAGGAGTGTCTGTTATTGTTTGAAGCGGTTGATGGTTTTTTGAAGTTTTCGAGGTGTGGGGAGAGGGCAGGTGGGAGCTTTAACCATCCAAGTGGTTCAGTAAAATAGGCAAAGAGAGATTCGTTCTGTTAACAAAACGGAGTGGGGGAAGGGGACAGGGGATGGGGAAGCGCAGTGGGTCCTCAAATAACTCAAGGAGGTGTTCATCAAGGGAGGTGCTATTAGGGGTGTGAAAATTAATTTGTTTTAAAATCGAACACAATGTAAAGCCCAAAGGTTCACTAAACATTACTAGTAATGGCAACGAGTTAAATAACCCTGTCAATAGGACAAATGTTTGCCATGAGCTTGAGGTAGGAGGGAATGATGAATGGTGAATCCACGAGGAGGTGCAGAGATGCTAGATTCCCAAGCCTTTCGTTATTGATTTGTCTCCTCTGCACAGAAGGTGTCTGGTTTGGGGATCCTTCTTAAGGTCACTAGGTCATTTGTTGAAATGGATGCGAAGGAAGACAGTAAGAGTCGTTGGATATTCGTCAATGGGCTTTGGGGTGGGCAACCCATAATGCTGGCTTTTATTATTGCACTCAGAGGCAGGAGCCATTTCTAGATGGAGCTATCCAAGAGGTTCTAATGTTTGTAAAGAGACCTGTGATAGCAGTGACTTGAACCTGGTTATGAACCCAAAAGGAGACAAATCCTGGCAGAGGCATGGGGGCAGCATCTCTTTCGATTGACGGCAAACAGTGGCTCCACTACATGGGGCATCCCCACCCTCTGTTGACTTTGACATTACTCTGCCTTGCATCAGACCTATGCTATGATAAACTATTGCTGGAGACCTGTCTGGTGTCTGAACTAGAGGGGGTGACTCAGAGACCCCTAACACACTGGGGCCAGGACGATCACGGGGGCCTTCCGGTGGTCACCCTCAGGGGCGAGAAGGGAGAGAAGGAGGATGGTGACTCAATTTTCTATCTACATCATTTATAGAGAGCATGGCGACCCGAAGGCATCCAAGTGCTGAGTAATATGTCGCATTACAACCGATTGGACAGAGCCCCTCAAGGATTGAGCTATTTAAAGAGTTACGTTTTGAGCGCTTTCGGGAAGTGTAGCTTATTTTATCTCATACAAATAGCTGGTGGTAAAGTGCCCCCGAACCAGACATGCGCAGGTACACAACTCACACTCACACCAGGCATTTGCTTGTGTGGTCGCAGATCCCATAGCACGGGTTCCGGCCCAATTTATTCACATCACACCCGGGATGGCCAGTTCCGGCCGAGATCAAACATAACAGCTACAACGGAACACAAGGCTAGTGGTTAATCCAGAGGCTATTATTAGTTATTGGGATTAGCCTTGTGCTCTCAAGGTACCGTTCCATGCATTTACACCAGGTTTAAATGAATCATTATTATTATTAGGAGCTAGGGATGGCCATCAGTGTGCGTTCAAGCAAATGGTTAGTGAGATGAATAGACAGGCGCGAGGAGCTCTGTCATTGTTAGGGTGCAGGTATACTGTTTCCAAAAGGAGAGGTTGTGATCTGTGAGGTAAGTGTTGTCTAATGTATACAAAGCAGAGTAAAGCAGACAGCAATTAGAGTTGAAGTAAGCTGTGCTCAAAGAGTATGGCACCCAGGGGATGGAGCGTAAGAGAGAGAGAGACATTCGCTAAGAAAAGAGAGAAAGAGTGCACTTGTTAATTTGAGCTCATGGGTAGCTTTCCATGCAGGGTTTTAGGATTGTGGAAGAGGTCTTTTGAGATATCACATAATCTGAGGATTTAAACTGTAGAAAGAGACAATATTATTTGCATGCAAGATAGCATTAGTACACACCACTCCCATGAGGGGCACCTATCCAGACAGATAGCACATTATATAAAGATATATAAAATTATTTAGTCACAGACCTACCACACAATGAAAATATAAATGTAGCCTTGAACAAAGAACTTACTGTAGATGTAAAGGGAAGAATCACAACACCACATTTGGAGATGAACTCTGAGGCACCTGTAGATGAAGTGGTGGGGTATGTGGAGTATTGCAGCTTAAAGATTGTCAGAGATTCCCAGTCACCAGGGCGGTGGTGTGTCTTAGCGAAAGCTTCCCATGGTGTCAATGGCAGCTGGTGATCTTTGGAAGTGGTGGAATGTAACACTAAATCTGAATTACAGTGAGACTGGCTTGTTGCAAGTGGCTTAACAGACCTCAATAATTTAGGAATATCAATTAATGATACACAAAAACACACTACTGGCCATGAACATTACTACAATTAACAAATGACAAAACTCAATTT
The DNA here is from genome assembly GCF_964263255.1 of Lissotriton vulgaris. Classification (NCBI taxonomy): domain Eukaryota; kingdom Metazoa; phylum Chordata; class Amphibia; order Caudata; family Salamandridae; genus Lissotriton; species Lissotriton vulgaris. Next base: position 1,058,136 of record NW_028250124.1, read on the forward strand.
GACTTGTAAAGTTGTGAACAATGTATTAGAAAATCTCTGGGGGTGAGATACACCCAGAGCCGGAGACACTCTTGTCTCGGGAGGTGGGGAGGGGGTTGAGATACTCCTGGAGCCGCGGGCCCGGGGCCTCTGCCTGGGGGGTTTGTAGCTGGTGTCTGGGGGTGAGATACATCCACAGCCACGGACCCTGGGCCCGGGAACCTCTGCCTATTGGTCTGTGGCTTGTGTGGGGGTGAAATACACCCAGAGTTACAGACCCTGGGCCTCCACTTGGGGGATCTGTGGCTTGTCTCTGGGGTGAGATACACCCAGAGCTGCGAACCCTGGGCCCGGGGTTCTGTGGCTTGTGTGGGTGTGAGATACACCTAGAGCCGCGTGCCCAGGCCTCCGCCTGGGGAGTCTGTGGCTTGTGTGGGGGTGAGATACACCCAGGGCCACAGACCCTGGATCTAGACTTCAGGAGCCTCTGCCTGGGAGGGTCTGTGGCTTGTCTCTGGGGTGAGATACACCCAGAGCTGCGAACCCTGGGCCCGGGGATCTGTGGCTTGTGTGGGTGTGAGATACACCCAGAGCAGCGTGCCCAGGCCTCCGCCTGGGGAGTCTGTGGCTTGTGTGGGGGTGAAATACACCCAAGGCCGCGGGCCCTAGATCTAGACTTCAGGAGCCTCTGCCTGGGAGGGTCTGTGGTTTGTCTCTGGGGCTGAGATACACCCAAAGCTGCAGACCCTGGACCTCTGCTTGGAAAGTCTGTGGCCTGTCTTTGGGGCGTGAGATACACCCAGAGCACTGGACCCTGGGCCTCCGCCTGGGGGTCTGTAGCTTGGTTCTAGGGGTGAGATGCACCACAGCCCTGCCACGCATCAGGCGTTAGACTAACGCATTTTAATGTGGTGATCCACATCATTGCATTAAAATGCATTAATCACGCATTTTTACCCCCTGCGCACTCAGTCGAGCCTGGGTTAAGCAGCCAGGTAGTGACTGCGACCGCGGTCGGAGATGCATTTAAAGCAGTAACGAGCATGGCATCCAAGTGCGGAATATGAGTGCTCAATGAATGAGGGCTGGAGTAGAGCGATGGCGGGGGCTGCATTGCTGGCTCCTGCACCGTATTATACAAGACGGTGACCGGAGCATGTCTGTGAGCCTTGGGAGCCACGGCATAATTTCTAAATGCGCATCTATAGCACACAACTTTTAATGTGGATCCAGATGGTTACATGTGCAATGCAAAACAAACTATATTAAACGAATCGAAAGAGAAATGGAGCAATATAACGGTCTCCTAGGTCGGATTCCACGTGACGCTTCTGCAATAAGTGACGTCAGAGTTGAGAGTCTGATGTGAGCTCTGTTTGTAAAGAGACTTGTGGACCTTTCTGCAAGTGGGCAGGGATGCACCGGTCCAGGCAGAGCTGCGGCGGGCCGGTCTGGGCCCTGAGGGGTTGAGCCGGCTCCTGCACATGGGAGGCTGCTCCAGGCCCCACATTGCTGGCTGTAAAGATGCAAATTCCCCCGCCTCAGACACTACTGTACTCGGCTATTCGTGCAGTATGGTGGCAAACTACATCAACTACTAGCAAGGGGGTGTTGCACCGTGTTAACCAGCAATGCTGGGTAACAGAGGCCAGCAGTGGTGAGTGGGTGACGGTACGGCAGAGTCAGTGGCTCCTGACGCTTAGAGTAGAGAAGGGGATCCTGGGGAGGGCAGGTGGTGTTCAAGGTGTGTGTATATCAACAGGTCTGTGGTGAAGTTGGCACAGCAAAGCACCAGGCAGGCACACCTATCTCGGGTATTCAGGGCTCGAGTTGGAGGTACATACAGGTACACGGCGTCCCCATTACTCTTTTCACAGGGTGGATGCCGTCTCCTCTGCCAAGAAGATGCACCCTACAGAAATATGCTGACTTGTCCCGGTTTAATTTTCAGACACCGGAACACGTTCAGCAATACCTGCACCTTGTCTGCTTTCCATTCCCAGCAGCGACGTGCAGGCAGCGAGGGAGCCTTTTTCCACCTCCAGCTGTGCCGAAGTTAAGGGGCCATCTGGCCTCCTTCTGTTTGTATACGCTGACTGAGGGCCGCCTGGAACCTTACATTTAAATGTAAACGCCACAGAGGGAAACAAAGGCAGATAGCTTGCCTTCTCTTCACAGGTGCTTAAGACAGGCTTTTGCCTTTGTAATGTCCCTCTATGTAAATGCAGACACTGTAAGACTGTCAGGTGGGTTAGTCTGTCCCAGTATTTGCATATAGAATTTAAATAGCGCTATTGTATTTATTTTATGGCGCTACACCGTGACGTCATGAGGTCATTTGCATACTGTCTTACTTGTGTCGTGCTGGGGGATTTAGGCCCACATGCTGCTAAGGACAGACACAGAGGCTATGAGTACACAACTGGCACCGAGCATGTGCACCCGGGCCCTTTTATTGACGGGGCCACGTCACTCGTGGCACCCGTGATAGATGTGTGTGTAGGTGCAGTGTGTCCAGCCCTCGTGGAAGTGGCTGGGATTACAGCTTCCTGCGGGACACTAGAACGTGTCCTGCAGGACACTACATTCCTTTCCAACTTTATTAAAGAACAAACAAAATGTTAGTCCGACCTGTGGAGACAAAACAGTTAACTAAAATACCAAAGGGTCCATCAGTCTTCTGAGACAGGTGGCAGGAAGACGCCAGACGTGGCTGATGACTCTGCCTGCAGCAGGACCTTCTCGGTTGGCACTCGTAGTTTAACCTAAAGGGTTCAGGACACGACCGCTGGCTTGGAGATGTCCGCTGCATAGCGACAGTTCACTTGAGATGACATGTCTTGCATGACTTCCCTTTTGTTGACGTTGGTGATGGTCTGTGGTGAATTCAAACAGTTCCTTCAAGGGGATGAGTCCTGAGCATGGATGGAATTTATGGTGACGGTTCGTGGATGTGTCGCCTGATCACTTGTCTCTGTGGACCCTTTTGGTTGCAAGTGATGACCCGTCGGTGGGGCAAAGTTTCTTGTCACTCTCCCACCTGGAGAGGCCTGTTGCCGGGGTTGCTGCGGGACTGCAGGAAGGCTACGCTGGGGCCGCTTGTGTGTCGACTGGGGCAGCTGTAGGACCCCCTAGGAGCCGTTACTTAGTCACACGCACAACCCTCTAGGGTGAAGATGTCTTGGCCGATGCTTGCTCTTGATACCGCGGTTAAGGGGTGTGCTCGATTCACAGGTAGCCTCTGGTCTCTTCTATCGGCTGGTGTGGCAACAGCGCGTGACTCCCGTCCATCGATACTCTAGGAGTGGTGTTTGACGCGTGTGCTGATGGCTGGCGTGATGGCGGTTGCCAGCCATGTGGTTACTCAGGACGACAGGTGGTGGTGACTTGCTGGGAGAGTTTGATGTCAGGAGGGACTTGGCAGTCATGTGCCTCCGCCTTGCTGAGGTTGAGTTTCAGTGGTAGCGTGACACATAGCGTGTGTGGATCCCCTCTTGCCTGGCTCGGGGCCACTGCCGACTCCGTCTTGAGGCTGTGTGAGGAAAGACACTCGGTGCTGATCTTCACCAATGGCATCTGCAGTCAGGAGCAGGGATGCCGTTTCAGTTAGACTGCTGACACTCTGGGGTGGACGGTCGCCTGGGGAAGCGTTGGAATGATACACAGTGTGTGCTTACTGCGGCTTATGTTCTGCTCTCCCGTGAGGCTGTATCCAGGGACGCAGGTTGACGCCAACCTGGCGAAACGTTGGGATGATACTCGGTTTGCGCTTGGTGCGGCTTACTTTTTGGTTCTCCCTTGAGGCTGTATCCAGGGACGCCGATTGACACTCACCTGGGGACGTGTTGGGATGAGACTCGGTTTGTGCTGGCTGCGGCTTACTCTTTGTTCTCCCTTGAGCCTGTATCCAGGGACGCCGACTGACGCTCACCTGGGGAAGCGGTGGGAGGAGACTCGGTTTGCACTTGCTGCGGCTTACATGTGGTTCTCTCTTAGTGCTGTCTCCAGGGCCGTCGGTCCACCCTGGTGTCTGTCTGGTGTCTTTGGAGGTGTTCTTGGGGTTCTCCTCTTGTTGTCTTTGACGCACCTGTGGGTGTCCTGCTTTTCTGGGTGACACGATTTCCACTCTTCTTTTGGGGCAGAGATATTCCACAAGTTCTACCAAGGCCAACGGGCCTATTAACTTCAATGGTCTTGAGACCATTCCGGCGAACCTTCAGCTGCTCTTCTCGGCTGCAAGGGAGTCAGCCACTCATCTTGGGTGCTTCTTCTTCAGGTGTTCCCTCTCCAGGGAATAGCCTCCACGAGTAGTGGTGAGCTGTGGTGGCGGCTGGCCACTTGTGGTGTACGACTCTCCTCTCGTCAGCCTTGGGTCACTGACGACTCCTGCTTGCGGCAGTGTGAGGGAGGACACTGTTCTGCGTTGGGCCTCTTCAGGACTCTGTTGCTGCTGTGGAGATGTATGAGGTTCCCTGCTGGTTCTAGCAGTGCTTCTTTTCTTCAGAGATGTCTCTTTTTCCTCCTGGGCATTTGCCTGTGTCGATGAGCTTCTGGGTACCTATGTCACATACCTTGGACTGCGCACGCTTCGTCTTCTTCTTTGGCGCCCTCTTCTGACACCTTATGTGCCTGCCATTCCTCCTTGCGGTGGTAATCGTTCAGCGCCAGGGGCGTGTGGCACGCTCTTCTCACTTGTGGTGGTGTTGGGCCGCCGCTGATGACGCTCTCTCTGCACCAGTTTTCCTTTGGCAATGATAGCCAACTTGAGACGCTGGTGTCTTGTGGATCTTCGGTCCCCCTGTTTTGGATAGGCTTGGCGTGGCGGGCAACGCATGTGCGGGCTTCATGCAGGCTCTCTGCAGAGTGAGCAGTCTGTCTCCGTCACGGTGCTGGTAGTTTGGGGCGGAAAGACACTGACAGCCGCACTGCCTGGTCTTGCCACACCAGTCGCTTTGCTGGGGATGTTCCTTTTCTCTCCCTCTTAATCTGACAGGTAGCCCATGGGGCATGTGGCACTATCTCAATTAGTCTTTCACTATGACGCCTTGAGCGGTGTTCAGTGCCTTCTACTCTTTCCTTTTCTTGGGCTGCACAGTGACCTGTCCAGAGGGTGTGGGCACCTGCTCTCTCTTTTCCTTCTATGGGTCCAATTCTGTGTGCAATGTTGTGTTGATCCATGCACTTCCTTGCTGCTCGGGAACTTGGCAGCAATTCTTTTTTTATTGGGGGCCTGCTTTGCTTTAACAGGTTTGTGGGTGTAACAGGATGCTTGATTTGTCCCAGCTGGTGTTTGAGAGCTGGATCACAACTGCCCGGGGTATCCTGTGCTTACTTCGTTGGGCGGAGTACCACTTGCGGCCACTGGGTGGCAGTGCAGCATTTGTGGTTATGGCAGGCTCCGGTATTCTTTCCTGGCACTGCTGGCTATGAAAGCTTCCTTGTGCAGAGAAGGGAAAACATCCTCCTTTCTGTGGGCTTTCAAAAAGTACGTGGGGGTAAGGGCAGGCGGTTATGTGATTTACAGTGTGCAACTTCCTGTTTAGTTTTCCTCTTATTTTTTTTTTTTTTGTGTGTGTGTGTTTACACTGCGACAGGGCCGTGTGTGGTGCAGGCCCTTTTCACGGGAGTCGTGGCAGCTTCCCTGCTCCCTCGAACTGATCCATTACACACTCCTTTTCACTGCTAGGGGCAGAGTGCGCTGTTATGGCTGGAGTGCTCCTTTCCTGGCCTCTCTCACGCCGCAGCAGCTTTGAGCAGACAGCGTTACTCCCAGGATGACGTTCCCATGCCAGAAGAGACTCCAGCGGATCCAAAACGCCTCAGCCAGACTCATCCTCGACATCCCACGATCCAGCCACATCTCCGGACATCTGAGAGACCTTCACTGGCTCCCCATCAACAAGAGAATCACCTTCCGCCTCCTCACCCACGCACACAAAGCCCTACACGACCAAGGCCCGAGCTACCTCAACAGCCGAGTCAACTTCTACGCTCCCAAACGCCACCTCCGATCAGCCAACCACGCCCTCGCCGCCGTCCCCCGCATCCGAAGAGCGACTACAGGAGGAAGGTCCTTCTCCTACCTGGCCGCCAAGACCTGGAACTGCCTCCCGTCCGACCTGCGCCTGACCCAAGACCACCTCTCCTTCAGGAAGAAGCTGAAGACCTGGCTGTTCGAGCAGTAGCGGCACCCCCCCCCCCCCCCCCAGCGCCTTGAGACCCTATGGGTATGTAGCGCGCTTTATAAGTGCCACTGATTGATTGATTGATTGATTGATGCCGTTCCGTAAATGATGGCACGGTAAATGTAAATTGATACTTGTATAGCGCACTACTCACCCGCAAGGGTCTCAAGGCGCTTGTACGAATACCGCTGTGGAACCCATCCTGGCTTTCCCTGTGAGGCGTCCACTCCTGGGCACCCCCAAGGTGGAGGCCAGGCATCCTTAGCGTTGTGGGGGCCGTTGTGGAGATTAAGAAAGCTATTGTCCAGAGTTGCAGAGTGGGACTCCATGATTGGAATAGGCACCGAGGCGAGAATTATCAGGTCCGTGGAATTTTTAGCCCAAGACCTGCCGAGGTGGGGAATTGAACCCTGGTCCCTGGCTAGACCTCTGCATCAGGGTCTGCCGCTCTAATCATTAAGCCACACTTCTCCACGGTGGCACTACAGGCACTCCCTCTAGTGAGTATCAGGCTCGCTGTTGATGTGACTTGCCCTCATTGCCGGACATTCAGGTGCTGGGGGCAGTGATTGTGTCATGCTGGCGCTGGGTTTTCATGGGTGTCGGCTTGTGCGTTGTGGACCTTGTAGCAGCATGCTGGGCTCACACCGCAATTGTTGGGGCTGCTCTATGGCGGAGCTGCTGTTTGTGCGCTTCTTGTCACGCTTGTTTCAATCCGCTGCAGGATAGCCACTACTTCAGGCGCATTTGATCAGGGCCATCTTCCCAGCATGGGCCGCATTTGGGTGGCGTTCGCCAAGGGCTGCTGTAGGGGGTGGCCTATTCTTCCCACCGGTGTGGTGCTTCAGGGGGTATCCAGCTGCGATGCTTCGCCAGCCAGCCTGCACTACGGCTTACTGCTCTTGCACTCAAGGTGATGCAAGCGTCTTAGTGGGGTCAGCGGACTTCTTCAGCTCCTGCCGTGGCAGCCATAGCACTGCACCAGGCTCATCACGCTCTCACCGGAGCTGGGCATCGGCGTTCCCTCTACTTTTTCCTGAGCCAGTGAGGGTGGGAGGTAGCCGGTCTTCGGTCGTCCCACCGTGGCGTTATGGAGCTCGCTCCTCAGGCTATGGGAAAGTCACATCTCAGTCTCATTCCCTCCCCTTGAGGGCGACGAAGAGTCGAGACGCAGGCACGCGGGGTCACACCCGCCTCGTCGCCAAAGTCCTGCTGTGGGCTCTAGGCCCACATGCTGCTAAGGACAGACACAGACATGGTGGCTATGAGTACTCTACTGGCCCCGAGCGCGTGCACCGGGCCCTTTTATTGACGCGGCCACGGCACCCGTGATGGATGGGTGTGGGGGGCAGTGTGCCCACCCTCGAGGGAGGGGCTGGGGTTACAGCTTCCTGCGGGACACTACAACTTGGTGAGCCCCCCTACTGGTGCCTCGCTGAGGAGGCCTGTAGCATGAAGGAAGGCCGCCATTGGATCTTTTATTTATTCATGCGTTTTTATATGCGTCCTCCGCCTCATTTAAATAAAACCAGTCATAGTCCTTTCGTTGCTTCCTTTCGCTGGCGAGAAGGTGTCCCTCCGGAGAGCTCTGAAGGGATGCGGGTCTCGGGTGTCTGCCCCGCGCCTGCGGCCCCCCGGGCCCGGGTGAAGCTCATCCCGGGCCCTCCACTTCAGCGCGCATGCGCACGAATGCAGAGTCTCGGTCGGAAGAGACGGAACATGTGCACAAACAGGCCTGGTCGGTCACACAGAGCATGCGCACAAGAAGGGACACGCGGACCCAGTCTGCAGGTTCAGAGTAGTGTCTGCTTTCTGCGCATGCGCGCGGGGCTCTGCTGAGCTCCCAGACAGAAGATAAACAAAGAGGGAGTCAGCAGAGAGCTGTGTGTCTGCAGGGGACCGTCTGTGTGTCTGTCTGTGCACCATGTCCTCTCAGGTGAGTCATGTGCGCCGCTGGGGCTGCTGTGTGATGCTCATGTCTATACAAAAGCAGGCTGGCATTGCCCCCACAGGCCTCACCACCTCCTTCCTTCCACTTTAAGGCAAACTGCTGGAGGTCAAACAACTTACAGCCTGCTTAAAGGACTGCAATGCCCTGGAGCCATGTGAGTCAGGGGTCAGACGCCCTCAGAGCACATGCACTGCATTAGTGCGGCTGCGATTGTACAGGACCCTCTTGATGCCAGCTTGCCATCCCTGCCTGTCCTGCTGGTTCTATCCGCTGCCTTTGACACTGTGTCCCATTCCAGTCTGATCAAAAGGCTGTATGAGATTTCGCACTTGGTCATCTCCTTTGACAAAGACCTGGTCAAAGCCAAAGAACTGTTCTCCAAAGGGATGAAAGAAATCAAATCTTGGATGAGCAATAGCGGTTAACAACTGAATGTAGGAAAAAACTGAGATTATGCTCTTTGTTAGGGCCCAACAGCTCTGGTTTTCTGATTGGTGGCTTCCAGAACTAGGTACTTCCCCACACCCAGACAGGCAGTCAAGAATCTGGGTGTCAGATTGGATCAAGCCCTATGAATGAGTAGTTTTAATCTACTACTGGCGCCTGTTTCCATATGATACTTATTTCCTCCCTCTTTCTGCCTGGAAAACCATAGTCCAGACACTATTCATCAGCAGATTGGACTATGGCAACGCCTTGCTAGCTTCTGCTAATGAGACACTACTGTCTAAACTACAGGTTGTTCAAAACACTGTAGCTCATGTCATCAGCAACCCCCCTCCTGGCTCTGCGTCCACACCTCAGGTGAAAACTTTGCACTGGCTGCCTGGCAGGAATAGAATGATTACAATCTGCTGTCTTGCACAAAAACCTTGAATTGGAAAACGTCCCAGCTTACTAAACCAGAAGCTCCGACACTATGGCCAAGTCAGTAACCAGAGATCCTCAGAGGAAGCCTTACCTACCATCCCTCGTATTCGACAGTCAGGATGTGAAGGAAGGTCCTTCTCTTACCTGGCTCTCTCCTACTGGAACCATCTGCCACCCAACATCCAAATGTGTACAGACCATATCAAATTTAGAAAACTGCTTAAGACGGTGCTGTTTAAACTTTGCATTTCATTTTTGCTTGCGTTTTTGCTTCCTGCACTGATATACCCCTCTTGGGGTAATTTGTGTGAAATTAAGATAACATTACCTCATGAAATAACTACAGCAAAGCACGGACCAAGTAGTTGCTTTCTCCTGAATGTGCATGTTCTTGACAAACAGGAAACACAGACGTGTTGTGTGAGGAGATCCCTGTTTCTGATTCTATTCCCACCATATCATGCTGTTTAAAAATACAAACTTCAGTTGGGGAAAATGAAACAACTTTCTATGCAGAGTTTTTAGCACAGAGGTGTGTTGCACACTGCTCCTGAGGTATTCACAGCTGACCCCACAGTGTAAGGGCACATCTGTGTGTGCAGAGTGTTAAAGCACAAAAATGTATTTTTGCACTGCTTGTGAGGTGTTTTCAGTTGACCTATGGAGCGTAGGGGCCAGCTGATCTGTGTGCAGAGTGTGAAAGTACATAGGCATGTATTGTGCAGTGTTCCTGAGGTGTTTACAATTAGCTCAGCAGAATGGCTCACTGCTCTTTCATCTACAGTACATCAGTTTTGTTTTCCTGGTGCATGCAGGTCTGCCCCACTGTGTACTTTGTAAAACTTGTGCTTCACTTGTTACATTTGATAAATCTGATATTAATCTTGCACTTGCAGGCTTCGCACGCATTCAGTGATGTTGCTGCCTATTTCTCCGAAGAGGAGTGGAAGCTTTTCTACCTCTGGCAGGAGGAGATGTACAACATTGTGATGAAGGGGATTCAGGAGGCTGTTAACTCACTGGGTAAAGTGTCTCCTTTTATAATATTTTAATAACTGTTGCTGATCCCAGCTCGAGCATCATAAAAAGTGATGGATTGTTTCTATAGTGTGTAAAGTCAGTTGTATCAAGGAACCGGTCGCTTTCAGAGAGTGGTCAGAGAGAGTGTGATAGTAGGGGGTATATTTAATGAGATTTTTTGCTGTGTTTGCGCCTCAAAAGTGACACAAAATCTTTTTTTCCCTATTTACTTTCCAGCACAAAACTTGTTTTGTCCTGAAAAATCACTTGAAAGTAACGCAAAGCAGCGCATCGCCCTGCTTTGCTTTACTTAGCACCAAGGGCGTTCCATGTGTGGTGCATGGGTGTTCCCATGCACCCACCCAAGGTTTTTGAAGCAAAACTCAATTTACTAAAAAAGGTAGACAGAGTTTTGAGTCAAAAATAGCACCCATTTCAAATAGGCACTGTCACAGAAAAACATTTTATTTCTGCTTTCTTTTCTGACTTTGTAAGTGTGCTGCACAGTACACCACACATACTAAGTGGGAAAGTATTAAAATGAGTCTAAGCATAGTATTTTGCACTGGAAGGGCATCCTTCTAGTACAAAATCTATGCTAGACTCATGCAGATACACTTGCACTATGGTGCTATGGTGTGTGCGTGGCGCACAGCTGTGTGATTGTGCGCTGGCACTAGGGATATGAGAGGAGAGTGCCTTATCTCTGTAGATATGGCGCTCTCTTTTTTGGCTGCTGCGCTGCTTGAGAATTTAGTAAATCTAGGCCTTGGCTTCACTCTCATTTTATTGACGTGGGAAGGATGAGAGGCTGAGCAGCAGGACTAGAACTCACTAAATTCAGAATAGACATTGGTTTCTGCAGCAGATGCAGGGTCTGCTCAATCTTAATATGATACAGTTTGTTATTTTGCTCTGTTTAAGGTTTAGATAAAACACTATGAACTTCACACTAGAAATAAGAAGAATAACTCGTATTGCACACCACGTGGTGACACTATTGACTCTGGGACATGTATTACAAACCACATTAAATAAATATCATAGCATAGTGTCGGTGAATATAGCCCCCATCAAACCCGTGACAGGACGCAGGGCACTGGACAGAGCACGAGGGGTTGCGTCCCACACTTTCTGCCACAGACAGTAGCCTTAACATGCTGTCAATGAAAGCTGTCATTAGCCAGTGTACTGAAGATGCAAATGACAAGGGGGTTCACTTCTATTTTTAGTGTATACAGTTAGCAGAGGTTTAGTTTAACTTCCAGGTCTCGGTATAATTAAACCTAAATTACTCCGCAGCTGGATGAAAATATAAAATATTGCCAGTTCATAACTTTGTTTCTGAATTAGATAATCCAGTTTTTTTTTAAGAATGTATTTGTTTGAGACAAACATTTAGTTCCTATTTAAAAGTCCTAGTAATGTCCACTACCAATAAAAAGATAAGAACAAATTATTATTTCAGTTTAGGAGAAGTTCAGTGTCTTGTCAGGCTGAAGCCATTTGTGGTGGGTAAAGCAATACATAAAACACTGCAATCTGTGAGGAGAATAAATATGTTATACTTGTCCCTGCTGCTCAGCATAGAATGTGTGATGCAAGAGCCTGTTGGAATGTCCAGGGTGGATGTCTGGCAGTTGAATGAGAGCTGAGTGGCAGGAGGCCGCTCCTGGTGGGGTTCCTCCTTTATATGCTTGACTTACCAACTAACATGAATAAAGGAGCATCAAGAAACTACATGGACTACGTGGCATTTATTTACAACAAAATTACATCCCCAGCAGCTTTCTAATACGAGCACCCTTAGGGGTTGTCTTAAAGCGACTGTATCAGACTGTGGTTATCACTTTGTGACACTTCTCAGTGACTGAATAGTGGTCTGTGGAAGTGTCAGGCCAGTCCCACCTTAAGAAGATCTGCTGTATTGAAAGAAATACCCTAGTAAATGATATATGGCTACGTTCTGCCCAGCAACCCTCGAACCATGGCAGAGGTGACAAAATTCTGAAGCTGTCGGTTTGTAATTATAAATGTGGCCTTTTTACCGCATGTATTACTTCAGAAAAATACTTCAGAGGCAGGTTTACTTTTTAATTTGTGTGTGGCTAAGATATTATTTTGAAGAATAACAACCTTGGTCCTCTCCAGCTGCCAAAGTGCATTAAAAAAATAAGAGAACTGTGATGCTGTGCCCAATGGAGGCAGGGCGAGTGTGTCTAAAAAGCTGGAATATTCTGTAACTTTTGTCGGTCTTTCACCTTCAGATATATACCTATAACATACCGCAATTCTTAAATGTAAAATAAATGCAAGTTAAGTTAATGAGTGGGAAATGCACGGTCATACATTATAAACATCTATCGGTTAATGCACTGCAGAGGTTTGTGTCTGTAACTAGACAGCCACGGAATTGAATCCTAGTTGGAACAGTGTAGAATAGTTAGGGGCGTAACACAGGTCCCTGCGGCGCGGGGGCCTGTGTTACGCCCCTTTAAAAAGCACCCACTTCACAGCTCAGCTGGTAACTCCTTTCCAGTTCCAGTCAGAAATAATAAATCTGTGTCATCAGGAAACGTCAGGTGATTCCATTAATTCAAAACAATACAGTCTTCAGAGGTCCCTTTACATTTGCAGAGTGACCTGTTGTGATTTACATTTCTTTCAGGCAGCCACAACCTGGCAAGACACTTGGTTTAGCTGTCTGTCCCTCCCTCAGGGTCAAAATAAAGGAGACTTCCTGCCTGGCACTGCAGCTGAAGCATTTAATCTCTCGGAATGAACCATTCCGGGACAGTTATCTTTTCACAAAAAGTAAGGGGAATTGTTTTCCTTAAAAAAAAAAACAGTATGGGCAAGTTGTGCCCATCCGATCCCACCCACTTCGGCCACTGGTCCTCTCACAGATTCATATGTAAGTGTTGTGTGCCCCTAGTGTGACTATGTGCATTGTGCGTGCTGATCTGTGAGAAGGACATCCATGCAGAGTTCGTGCACAGTTTTCCAACATGCACAGTGAGAAGGAAATCTTCAGTCTTGTTCAGGAGCCCAAGGACCACAAAATACTGGCAATTGTGTGTGGTGCCACAGGTGTGGAGTCGTATCTTGTTGTTGTCTACCTTCTGCCCTTCCTTGTTTTCCCACGGTTTTAAATGACCTCCGTGCACTGTGGGTTGGCTGGAGCAGTAGTCCTTTTCCGGGAGAGGTCTGGGTTTCAGAGGCCTTTGTCAATGCATGTATGTGTTTATGTTGTATTTCAGTAGCGCTCACCTTGCCAAAGTCAGCAGAGCAGTGTACATGGTCACAGCACGCATAAAGTCAATAATTCATAGGAGAGGGCAATGAGCTGTGGACAGTTAATGCACTGTGATGGAGTGTTCTTTAAAGAGGCGAGTCTTCAAATCTTTCCTAAATTGGAGTAGTGTTGGAGTGGTCCTGATAGACACTGGGTGTTGTTCCAGATTCTGGGGGCAGAGATGGAACACACCTGATTCCTGTTTTTTTTCCTTTTTTGTAGTTCTTAGTCTGCAGCCTGATGGTGTCCTGGCTGCGGGTGAGCTGGGAACCACCAGAGATGCTCACCTTGTCCGCTAGATAAACGAGGGTGCTGGTTGTGATGGCTTTGTAAATGATGCCGCTGGTTATGAAGATCGCATGGGCCTGCACAGGAGCCAATGGAGTTCCTTCAGGATGGGGGTTTTGTGTCCATATTTCATCAGGCCCTTGATGAGATACGCTGCAGCGTGTAGGATCCCCCTATGGGGTGTCTGAGCGGAGTCCGTTGAGTTAAGCATTATCCTCATCCAGATGCAAGAGCATCTTCTTCTTTAGAAGAGGGAGCTGGTATCAGACTGTCTTTGTTTTTTAACAATGTGTTTCTTTATGGTGAGGTTGGTGTTCTGAGTGAATCTAAGTGACTTGGTATTCAGTGAAAGGCGGGGTTTGTAACCTTCAAGGTTCATGTCATCCTCCCAGGTTTGTTCTGTGTCTTGTTAGTTGTTCTTGGCAAATAACAAGAATTCGGTCTTGGCTGGGTGGAGGCAGTGTTTGAGGCAAGGAGACTTTTAGGTAGAGCTGTGACTGCGGCATATTGAATCTTGACGCTGTTTTCTGTGAGTAGAGCAGCCGGCGGCCCCATGTAAAGGTTGAAGATAACAGGAGACTCTATTGAACCCTGGTGTGCTCCACACGTGATAGAGATCTTTGCGGACCCAGAGGTGCCCATGTGAACAAGATGGTGTTGTTTGGGCAGGTACGAGGAGAGCCAGCGAAGGACATCGCCCGTGAATTGCATATGAGACTCCTGTGTGCATATCAGGGTGGGATGGATGAGTGTATTGAATGCAGATGAGGTCCCGCAGCATCAGGAGGCAGGGTCATCTTCATCTGTGGTCAAGAGGCCATCGTCTACGATGTGTGAGGTAGCAGTCACCATCCTCTACCTGATCTGAAGCGTGACTGGCTGTCGTGCAGGAGACTGGTAGCATTGATGTGATCCTGAAGTTGAACATAAACTGGTTTTCAATGGTCTTGCCGATGAATGGTAGGTGAGCGATGAGCCAGTAGTCGGCGAGAGCATCGGGGTCTTGTGTATGTTTCTTTAGGAGTGGACAGCAGACTTCCATCCCTTCTGACGTCACTGCGCCACCTAGTGGCGGATTGCCAGTTCCATATCAGCAGCAGCTGCTCTGCCCATCCTTTGAGCTGAGCTGTAGCCGTAGTCACTCACTGTGGTACTATTTGCTCCATCTTGCAACGATTGCTGTTTTTTTTACCCCTTTACAGTGTCTTGAATTAATATTGTCTTTTTTATAACAGGTCCTGTAATTGCCACAGCAATCTTTTCATTAAGACCTAAAGAAGAAGCAGGTCTGTGCTCTGTGGAATTCCAGGGCTTGGAGACGAAGGACAGAATTCACACAGCTCCAGGTGAGAAACGCAGGAAGGATCTCTCTCAATCCGACAGAATTAGTTACTGCGATTTGTTGTGGTCCACAACGCTTTTCCTTTTGACACTGCCTCAGATTTACAAAGATGTGTAAATCTGAGGCAGTGACAGAAACTAACGCCATTCAAAAGTTGGCGTTAGATTGGCTCAACAGGAAGAAATCATTTATTTCTCCTCGTTTTTGCTTTTTCTATGTGTGCTGGATTTTACAGCACACATGGAAAGAGCAAATCGCCTTTCTGCACATAAACAATTATTCCCTGCAACCAAGACACCCTTGCACTAATGTGCAACATAGGCACCCTTACACTATGGTGCAAGGGTGTCTGCTGTGGCACTAGGCACCTTTTTTAAGCACCAGCGTAAGGGAAAGCACAGGTGTGCATCGTATTCTTGTCAATATGGCCCATCCCTGCATTTTTTTAAATGACACAGAGCAGCAGATTTGCTTGCAGCACCGCACTGCGTCATTTCATTGTAAATATACCCCAGTGTCGCTCTCGTTCACAGCAGGCTTACCGCCTCACGTTGTGAGAAAAGCTAGCACCTGATCTCTAATTACAACTCACTGCGGACCTCTGCTTTATGCAGAGCAGCTTCAGGGATCATTAGAGGTTTAAGGAGGATATCTCACCATAGGGGAACCCTCCTAAAAACTGCGTTAGTCGATAAGAGTAGTGCTGCTCCCCACTTTCGTAAGCTACGGGGGTACTTTAACGTGGTTTTGGCATTGATGGCAGCTGTCTTGTGATACACTCCATGTGATGTCATTAAATATGCCACTTAGTTCGCCTAGAGTTTTTTACGACCATGAGAGCTCCTTCATCTAGAAGTATAACTGTACATATAGGCCTCGAACCCTGTGAGGTACCTGCGTTTGTGGCCGGTGGTGCATGCCATCGTCTTGCTGGTTACTTTATGGTGGACTCCTAAACTGCCCTGGTGACTCAAACCCCAGGCGGCTGAAACAAAGGGCCAAGACCAATCTGCCCTGGTGACTCGAACCCTAGCACGGCAAAAACAAGGGGCCGAGACCAACCTGCCCTGGTGGCTCCAACCTAGCACGGCCGAAACAAGGGGCCAAGACTAACCTGCCCTGGTTACTCGAACCCCAGGCGGCTGAAACAAGAAGCCAAGACTAAACTGCCCTGGTGACTCAAACCCCAGGCGGCTGAAACAGGGAGCCAAGACCAACCTGCCCTGGTGACTCGAACCCCAGGCGGCTGAAACAAGGGGCCAAGACCAACCTGCCCTGGTGACTCGACCCCTAGCACGGCTGAAACAAGGGGTCAAGACTAACCTACCCTGGTGACTCCAACCCAGCACGACTGAAACAAGGGGCCAAGACTAACCTGCCCTGGTGACTCGAACCAGAGAAGGCAGAAACAAGGGGCCAAGACTAACCTGCCCTGGTTACTTGAACCCCAGGCAGCTGAAACAAGGGGCCAAGACTAACCTGCCCTGGTTACTCAAACCCAAGACGACAGAATCAATGGGCCAAGACTAACCTGCCCTGGTGACTCGAGCCCCAGGTGGCTGAAACACGGGGCCAAGACTAACCTGCCCTGGTTACTCGAACCCGAGACGACAGAAACAAGGGGCCAAGACTAACCTGTCCTGGTTACTCGAACCCAAGACAGCAGTAACAAGGGGCCAAGACTAACCTGCCCTGGTTACTCCAACCCGAGACGGCAGAAACAAGGGGCCAAGACTAACCTGCCCTGATGACTTGAACCCCAGGCGGCTGAAACAAGGGGACAAGATTAACCTGTCTTGGTGACTCGAACCCTAGCACGGCTGAAACAAGGGGCCAAGACTAACCTGTCCTGGTGACTCAAACCCTAGCACGGCTGAAACAAGAGGCCAAGACTAACCTGTCCTGGTGACTCAAACCCTAGCACGACTGAAAGAAGGGGCCAAGACTAACCTGTCCTGGTGACTCGGCTGGTGGTAGGGTTGGCGAAGCCCTATATCTTATGAGGCCGGTGACCCTCACTGGGAACCTGTTGAAGTCCCCCTGCGCTGTAATTCTTGTTTGGCACCTCTGGGACTGGGGAAGGACCTTTGGGAAGAGACCGCGGTACCACAGTGGGTTTGCCCCCTCAGTCCTCTCAGCCTCCAGGTTGCCCAAGCCTCAGAGGTTGGGTGAGGCAGGCCCACTGCCGATCCACCACTCAGAGAAGCAGGTACGGGGCTCTGTGATGGACATGCGGGGTGGGTACCTGTAGGAAGGATCTGACTGCATGGTTACCCCCTCTGTTTTCCTGGTCTTTTGCTGGTTTTTAACTAGTCTGACTGGGATCCTGCTAATCGGGACCCCAGTCTTTCTGCTTTCTCTCTATATTGGCTTTGATATGTACTAGGTACACTCCAGATTAGATACTGAGGTACCCTTGTCAGTCCCTAGTATATGGTACACGTGTACCCAGGGCATAGGTACCCCAGAGGGTTCCTATGGGCTGAAGCATGTATTATGCCACCCAGGAGAGGCCATACAAAATGACACTACAGAACTGCTACTGCAGCCTGTGTAAGTTGGTGCTTGCACCACTTAAAAAAGATATAGGTTCACTTTATCTAAATGTCACTACACTTAAAACGTATAAGTCACCCCTATAGCAGGTCTTAACAATCCTGAAGGGAGTGTGTTGGGTTTTACGTAAGAGGGTGCCCCTGAATGAGCAGGGCCCCTCTGCAGCCTACGGAGCCCACTCTCCCGGGTTTTCTGTGACTCAGCCAGACATCTAGGTATAGGTGCATTATAACCTCACAGTAAATGCTATCTCGAAAACTGCTGCATAGAAACATATCGTGTTTGATATCAAACACCTTGGAAACATTCATTCTACACCGGTAACCGGTGTGGGAAGTATGAGTCCACCCTTCTGAAGCAAGCTTTGTGGGTCACTGGTCTATCCGGTGCCAGCCTTCTCGACCCGGTCCGGACAAAATGGATGCTGTCGACCAGAGACACATTTCTGTCCTCCTGCTCCTGAGCCAACTTGAGCAGGGGAAGGCAGCACAATAGGTATCCTGTCACATGGAGGTGTGACCACCTCCCAGACTGGATTTAGTGTATTGGGGCTGGGTGGGGGCACTTCCAAAGTGCCTGAAAGTCTGAATGAGGGGCACACTTGGTGTCCCTGTGCCTAGTCCAGTTCACACCAGTTCTGGGAACCATTGGCTCCTGCTCTGTCCAACGCCCTCCCGTGGTACAAATGGTTTTAACTGGCTGTAAGACATTAAATTCGACATGGATAAGATTCTGCATGAAGAAACCACTGACCTTCGACCGTCTGGACACTCTGGACTTCACTGGACTTCAACTGGGCCCGACTTCATCTCCCTCTCCATCCAAAGCTGTGTCTGTGCCCGTGCACCCTACAGGCTCCGTGCAGGACCTGTGGAGCATAAAAGATTACTGAAGTATCTCCCTTGGAGTGAAGGAGTCACTCCCCTGCATTTATTTATTTATTTATTTTTGAAATTTTTATTGCGCAAACAATTACCCTGGGGTGTCTCGCCGCATGTGTGAACTAGCAGGACCGCAATAATAGAGTTCACTGGTCAAACAGCCATGTCTTTACGAGCCTCCGGAAGCTCATCAGGTTGGGGGCATTTTTGATATTTAGTGGAAGAAGGTTCCAAAGTTTTGGTGCAGCCACTAAAAAGCGACGATCTCCCCAAGTTGCCGTTCTAGTGCGAGGTACAGGTAGAAGGCAAGTGTTAGCAGATCTCAACAGTCTTTTGGGGTGTACAGCTGGAGTGCCTCAGTCAAGAATTTAGGTCCTGTGCCATGCACTGCCTTGTAGGCAATGCAGAGGGCCTTGAACTTAATACGGCTCTCTACTCTGAGCCAATGAAGCTGGCGAATAGCAAGGGTAGTAGGCTGGCGGCGAGGGATGTTTAAAAGAATTCTGGCAGCCACGTTCTGTACAGACTGTAACTTTGACAGCACAGATTTCTGGGTGTTGAGGAAGAGGGCATTTCCATAATCCATTTTGGAAAATACCAGAGTGGTAACTAGGGTCTTCCCAGCAGAGGTGGGGAGATAAGGCAGCAATTTCTTTATTTTCTTTAGAGTGAAGAAAGCAGAGGAAACAACCTTGTTGACATGAAGGTTGAAAGTCAGTTTGCTGTCAAAGATGACTCCCAAGTTCCTCGCTTTTAGCACTGGGACGGGTGGAGAGCCCAGTTGGTTGGGCCACCAGATGGAGGACTATTCTGGGGCGAGGTTGCCAAAGGTCATAACCTCGGTTTTATCCGAGTTAAGCCTTAGGCAATTGGAGGACATCCACATACTGACAGCAAGCATGGCCTCCTGAAAATTGGCTGCCACTGCTGTGCCGTTCTTGTGGATCGCCAGCACCAGTTGGGTATCGTCTGCGTAGGAAGTTAATCGCACCCCATAGGCCTTTATTACCCTCGCTAAGTCTGCTACGTAGATGTTAAATAACGTGGGACTTAGCGAGGAGCCTTGTGGTACTCCACATGGTAGTGCATAGACGGGAGAGTAGAAATTACCCAACTTGACTGTCTGGGTACGGTCGGCCAGGAAGGATGAAATGAGGTCTCTAGCCAAACCGTCTATCCCCAGAGCTGTGACACGGTCGACCAAAATAGCATGGTCGACCGTGTCAAATGCTGCGGACAGATCCAGAAGAATTAGGATGGCCGCTCCTCCCTGATCCATGATGGTTCTAATTTCATCAGAGGCTTTTATTAGAGCGGTCTCCGTCCCGTGTCCCTTCCTAAAGCCAAACTGCGTTTCGTCTAAGAGTTGGTGCGTATCGACGAACTCTGAGAGCTGTATATTCATCAGAGCTTCGCAGATTTTGGCCGGGAAGGGGAGACAGGCAATGGGTCTATAGCTGACCGGGGCGGAGGGGTCCACGGAGGGCTTCTTCAGAAGAGGCTTGATCACTGCCTTCTTCCACGGGGCTGGATAACAGCCGGTTTGAAAGGCAGTGTTGCAGATTTCCATAAGTGGGTGAGAAATCACCTCACTTAAATTAGCCATCACTGAGGGGGGGCATGGGTCCAAAGGGGATCCAGACTTGGTGATGGAAATGAGTCTGCTAATTTGGTCTTCTGAGGTGTCAGCAAATGAAGAGAGAGGGTCATGGTTAATATGGGGAGTTTCCTTACTGCTGGCAGTGGATCTGGCCCCTGCATCTCCACCAAAGGATGCATAGATATCCGCCACTTTGGTAGTAAAGAAAGTGGACAGTGCGTTACAGAACAGTTGGGAGGGTTCTACTCCGGAACCCGACGGAGGTGTAGATAGGGAATTGACCACTAAAAACAGTTCTCTGGCCGAATTCCTAGCATTGTCTATTTGGGTCGAGAAGAAAGTCGTTTTCCGAGTGGTGATGGCCTTTTTATATATAGTTAAGGCATCTTTGTAGGATTGCTTAGCTATGGGGCAATAGGATTTCCTCCAGCGTCTTTCTAAATTCCGACAATGTTGTCGGTGAAGTCTAAGCTCTTCTGTGTACCATGCCGCCGATGGCGACCTTCTGTTAGGTTGGATGGACTTTTCTGGGGCGACCTGATCAGCAGCGTTCCTAATCCAGTCTTGGAAGTCAGAAGCTGAGGGGACAGGGTTGGACCCTATAGTAGGGGAGGATAATGTCAGGATATTTGCCATCTGAGGGATGTCAGCATTCTTCCAGGCACAAATTGCTGCCCTGCTAGGTGGTCTGGAAGCGGGGAGGTTAACTGGGCGAGTGTCAATACCGAATATGATGGCCCTATGATCAGTCCAGGTAAGGGGTAAAGTGTCTAATATCTTGATGAGAGAGTTATTGGTAAACACACCGTCTAGTGTGTGTCCCGCCTGGTGGGTAGTTCCCTTTACCAATTGCTGAAGTCCTAGAGTAAGGAAATCAGCAGTAAGTTGGGAGGTGTCGTGATTTCCCTGTTCTTCCAAAGGGAAGTTGAAATCTCCCAGTATCGTGTAGTCAGTGGAGCCTATGGTATAGTCATTTAGCTCAGAGAGGGACCCAAGAAAGGAGTTCCGAGGTCCGGGAGGTCGGTAAAGCAAAATGCCTTTAAAAGTTTGTTTGCAATTAATATTAATTGCAAAGGTAGCAGCTTCACAGTTGGTGGATGAAATGGGATCAGTATGGTACTGATTCTTGAAAATTATAGCGAGTCCTCCCCCTCTTCCTATTTGTCTGTCATGTCTCACAACGCTATAACCATCCGGGGTGGCCTGACAAAAGTCAGGTCCCGAGCCCGCATCTCCCCAAGTTTCGGTGGCAAAGAGAAGGTCAAGATCGTGAGTAATGATAAACTCACTGATATCTAGACTATGACATGGGAGAGAGCGTGTGTTAATTAGCGCCGCTCGACATCCCTGGAATGGGGTGATGGTCAAACTGGAAGGGGCGTCAGGAACTAGTGAATTGGATAAAAGTGGCGATGCATCTGCAGGCACTGTAATGCATCTGACCGGTTTGCTGCTCCTGAGGACTCCGAAGACTCCAGCAACACAGGAGGTGGGATCCAACGTTATTTGAGGCTGAGCTGCCCTCTCACTAAGTTTGAGGCCAGTATTCCTCGTGGGTACTGCATAACCCGAACCCCTCTGCACCGCGTACCTTTGCAAGTGCATATGCTTGTTGGCTTTTCCCAACTTCGTGCATTGGCTGTCGATAGCCCCAACCTCTGCGCACATTTTCTACGAAGGACTCCGGCCTCATCGCACTCTGTGCCCTGCAAGCTGTTGTTCTGTGAAACTGCCTGAAGTCCCCTTGCGACTCCTGTGGCTCGGACCTGTGGGTCCTTGTGAGGGTCAACTTTCCTTTTCTTGGGCTTTCCTGGTTGCTCCAGGTTTGCCCTGACTCCCCTGCAATTGGTGAGTGCCTCTGTACTTGCTGGGTTGAACCCTGACCTTACTCGACCTTCTTCGTGGGTTGCCGCTGCCAAGGCTTGTTAGTGCTCCCGCCAGACACCGACCCCTCAGCACTCGATATCCTTCGTGGGATAGCTCGTACCCAGCTCCTGGTCGTCATCAACACCTCCTGGTCCTCGTGGCTGAACAGTCAAGGTCTCCATCTTCTCACCTGAAGCCATCAACATCGGTGGACATTCGTCTACCGAGCCCCTGGTCCCTCCCAGTGACCCAGACTCTGTCCCCTCTGCTTTCAGGTTCCTTTCATCAAGAATCCATGCTTGGGTTCCAACGGACACTTCTTTCCTTCCATGCAGTGACTGTAGATTGAAGACTCTCATTGAGATCGACAGCGGTTTCCGATGCCACTTCAGGCCTATGCACCCCTCTTGCCTGGGATAGGTAACTCGGGTACTTTGGTATCCACGGGTGGGGTGGCTCTCCTACCTCCTAACTTCCACGGGGTTTCTTCCTATTCCTTTGGGAAGGGTCCTTAAACTGTAAAAGTGCAACTCCGACTCTCCCATTGAATTGTAAGGCGTACGTGGCCGTGTACTCACACTGCACCCGTTCTCCGTGGGGTCCCTACTTACTCACCTTGGGTGGTTCCTTGTGGTTCCAGCAATTCTACACTTTCTAGATGTGGTCTTGACTCAAGTCATGGTTCTTATAACACTATTTTAGTATATGGCTTGGTCCCCCTCTGGGCCCACTGTGTATTATTGCTACTGACAACTGTTTCCTTGCTGAAGTATTGTGTGCTATGTGTTGCACCCTCATGTAGCTTGACACAAGTTCCCGCTGCTCGCTGTAGCTTAACACCAGTTCCGCTGCATGATGGAGCTTGACACCAGTCCCGCTGCGCGCTGTAGCTTGACACCAGTTGCCATGCCCCGTACAGTCACTTCTTAAAGTTCCTTACAAGCGCCAGGACATCTCTGCCCATGGTCATCACTGTTGACCCCAGAACAGTGTCTATGAGCCGGAACCACAAGGTGGCCTTGTTTTTTAGGAATGTGGAGAAATGCCCCCACCCCATGCCACAGCGATCAAGGTTCATGTTTTCAAGGGTCCACGTGAGTTCGCAGACATATTTTGCTGTGCATGGATTCACTGATGTAAATACTAAAATTTGGAAGCATAAAGCATTGTTTTTTCTTTTTTAACAGCATATGCAAGTCCTGAGCAGGATGCTATCTTCAGTGGACACCAGTACTGGAGTGGTGAGGCGGGCATGGATGAAAGTGAAACCAATGGCACCAGCTCAGGTCAGCAAACATTAAAGGGAAGTCTCTGTAGAGTGTACAGCAAAAATGGCAATGCAAATCATCACATGTTTTGAAAAAGCTGCAGGAATGTTATTTAAGAAAAAAAGTACCTAGGACTCGAGTGGGAGAATCTGGTTAAATCCCATCCCTCATTCAACCATTGATTGCACAGGGGTCTGATTTATGAGTTTGTCGGTAAAAGCTTACACTCAAACTCTTCCACCAATACATTTCAGCGGGTCAAACCTGCTAACATGTACTGGATGAAAAACGCCAGGTGGAGACCAGGTTGTCTGAATGTGGTGCTGTAAGAAGCCGGTTATTACTCAGTCAAACGGGTAACCTGGTAATCGGCATTAGTTATTACATCGATAAGTATAGATCTCGGGATTTCGTGATTTATCAAGAGCTATAACTATCACCCAAGTCCCGAGGCACTGGTCGCCAGGCCTATGTCGTGTGAACTTGCGATGATGTGTTACTCTCTGTGAAGCTTTAGGAGTTTATACATGATCTTGTCTTTTCCAGTCACAAGGACCCTGAGCTAACAGTTTTGTGTCCCCCCACATTCAGCATGGCCCGGTAGATTGTCATCCAGGCTCCAGGCCAGGCTCACTATGGACTTGCGCATTCCGTAAATCTGGCCACCAGAACCTCCATAAACCTTGATTAGTCAGTCTGAGGAGCTGGGGAATAGTTTGGGGCTCAGCACAGGACAGGCTCAAGCTCCTGAGTCACCTTCCTGGTGAAAGCCTCAACCTTCATCTGCTGGCCCTGAGCTTGGTGGCTTTGTTATTGTATTGGTATTTGTTAAGCGCATGTATCACCGAAAGGTCTCATAGCGCTAGCTTATACTCAGAAACCCAAAGAACAGGGGGGGAGGAGGGGGCCGTCTAAGGGGGATGGGCTCAGAATAGCCAGGTTTTGAGGGATCTGCGGAATTTCTTATGATCGATTTCCATGCGGAGGTGTAGAGGCCGGGTGTTCCATGTCACAGGGGCAATCCTAGAAAAAGATCTGCCGCCGTTCCTAACTGTGCGGATCTTGGCTACCGTTAGAAGTTGCTTACTAGTGGAGCGAAGAGTTTTTGCTGGTTGATGTTTTATCAGTTTTTTTGCAAGATATTGGGGGCCTTTACTGTTAAGGGTTTTATGCACCAGTTGATCCGCTTTCTGATAGGAAGCCAGTGAAAGGTTTTCCTGCTAGGGGCCGAGGGTGAACGGGGTGGGAGGTTGAGCACCAGCTTAGCCGCCGTGTTCTGCAGGACCTGGAGCTTTGTTCGATGTTCTTCATTTATGGATGCTAGTAAGGCGTTACCGTAGTCCAAGCGGCCTATGATTAGTCCCTGTACTAGAGGCATGCGCGCGGATAGAGGGGCCCATTCAAAGATTTTTCTGAGGCTGTGCATTAGTCCATAGCATGTGCGAGCCACATGGTTGCGTGATCAGAGATAGAGAGTTTGTTGTCTATTATCTTAACCTCTTCGAGACTCATTACGAGCTCAGCTCATCATGAGGCACAGTGGAGCTGCGCTCATGTCGAGCTTAGCTCGTTATAACATCCGTGGAACACCCATACGGGGCTAATTCCCCTCCTGTGCGGGCATTCCATTAAGTCGGCAGAGTCATGACGAGCACCGCGCGCGGCCTCCCTCCTCCCGCGCCGCAGGGGAATTAGCCCCGCAGCGTAGGGGTTAAAGTGTGTAAGATTGGTGGCCCATTCGGTCTGATGTACAGGCAGAGTTGCTCTGGTTACAAGGAAGCAATGCAGGCACATATGGGACCCCCACCCTTCAGGGGCTCCCCAATTAGTCTACAGCCTATGGATAATGGTGGGATGTGAGAGTTGTGGGGACCCATTGTTTTGTGTTACGCCACTGTGTGGGAAAGGTAACATGGAAATCAGCGGTCTCCGCCTGGATTCTGAAGTGTTGGTCTAGGGTGATGGGAACACATCTTACCTCTTGTGGCCTGAGGGTTACCGTTAGACCTCACATGGGATCCGTCTTCCTCATACTTGACCCTCTGCAAACCTACTGAAGGCACCAGTAACACTTCATCAATTCACTACCAGCTCTGGAGCTGTGAACCTCCTCTCACTTCACAGAAAAGCAATAATAAACTTAACTTTTAGTTCAGTGAAGGCAGCACTTGATGAGTTTTATTTAAATAAATCTAGTACTTCGGCATAAAATCCTTATAGGAACCACGTCTTACAATTGTTTTTAGGTCTCGCGCCTGCGATGCATATGGCGAAGCCATATGCCATCGCGCAGGCTCGATACTACTGTTGCTGGGTCTGCTTCCCAGGAGACAGGAGATGTCACGCGCACGCTCTGGAAAGCGATCGGCGCCGGCCGCGCGCGCGCGTTTCCCAATCTCCTGTCTCTCTGGGAAGCACACAAGCAAGCCCAGCAAGCCCCGCCAAGGTAACTTTGAAATAATCTTTATTTCTTGATAATTATTGCCTCTGGACTTTTTTGTTTAATATTACGGGCATGTGGGTTGTGTGATGCTGCATAAACAGATGCGTTTGGAGTTTATTTACCGATCCGCTATGGAGGGGCTTTTCTTTAATCTGTTGGTGGCTGTTTTTTTTTTTAATTTATATTGCGTCTTCATGTACACATGATGTTTGACTTTTTTGAGCAATTCGTTACGTTGGGCTTTTGTATAATTTGATACTAGCTGTTATTTTATTTATATTGCGTCTCCCGATGCTGTGTTTGCCTGCCCCGCCAGCTCTCCAAGGTTGCTATTTGTTTCTTTCCCATCTGCGTACATCACTTGCGGGATACAGGTAAATCTGCATTCTAGAGTTGCCTTTATTGTTTTGAGGCCGGGCGCAGGGGCTGCTCCGATGTTATCAAGGCTGCTATCCCACTGCTAAGGCGGTGCTGCACTCACTGCCTTGTTTATATTTGTTTTAGTTCCGTGATGCTCCGATCTTTGCCCCTTCCGAGTGGAGCTTCCGAGTGGAGCTTCCGAGTGGAGCTTCAGAGTGGAGCTTCAGAGTGGAGCTTCCGAGTGGAACTTCAGAGTGCAGAGTGGAGCTTCAGAGTGGAGCTTCAGAGTGGAGCTTCCGAGTGGAGCTTCCGAGTGGAGCTTCCGAGTGGAGCTTCACAGTGGACCTTCAGAGTGGAGCTTCCGAGTGGAGCTTCAGAGTTCAAAGTGGAGCTTCAGAGTGGAGCTTCAGAGTGGAGCTTCAGAGTGGAGCTTCAGAGTGCAGAGTGGAGCTTCAGAATGGAGCTTCAGAATGGAGCTTCAGAGTGGAGCTTCAGAGTGGAGCTTCAGAGTGGAGCTTCAGAGTGGAGCTTCAGAGTGCAGAGTGGAGCTTCAGAGTGGAGCTTCAGAGTGCAGAGTAGAGCTTCAGAGTAGAGCTTCAGAGTGGAGCTTCAGAGTGGAGCTTCAGAGTGGAGCTTCAGAGTGCAGAGTGGAGCTTCCGAGTGGAGCTTCCGAGTGGAGCTTCTGAGTGGAGCTTCCGAGTGGAGCTTCCGAGTGGAGCTTCAGAGTGGAGCTTCCGAGTGGAGCTTCAGAGTGCAGATTCAGAGTGGAGCTTCAGAGTGGAGCTTCAGAGTGGAGCTTCAGAGTGGAGCTTCAGAGTGCAGAGTGGAGCTTCAGAGTGCAGAGTGGAGCTTCAGAGTGGAGCTTCAGAGTGGAGCTTCAGAGTGGAGCTTCAGAGTGGAGCTTCAGAGTAGAGCTTCAGAGTGGAGCTTCAGAGTGCAGAGTGGAGCTTCAGAGTGGAGCTTCAGAGTGGAGCTTCAGAGTGGAGCTTCAGAGTGGAGCTTCAGAGTGGAGCTTCAGAGTGCAGAGTGGAGCTTCAGAGTGGAGCTTCAGAGTGGAGCTTCAGAGTGGAGCTTCAGAGTGCAGAGTGGAGCTTCAGAGTGGAGCTTCAGAGTGCAGAGTGGAGCTTCAGAGTGGAGCTTCAGAGTGGAGCTTCAGAGTGCAGAGTGGAGCTTCAGAGTGCAGAGTGGAGCTTCCGAGTGGAGCTTCCGAGTGGAGCTTCAGAGTGGAGCTTCAGAGTGCAGATTCAGAGTGGAGCTTCAGAGTGGAGCTTCAGAGTGCAGATTCAGAGTGCAGATTCAGAGTGGAGCTTCAGAGTGCAGAGTGGAGCTTCAGAGTGGAGCTTCAGAGTGGAGCTTCAGAGTGGAGCTTCAGAGTGGAGCTTCAGAGTGCAGAGTGGAGCTTCAGAGTGGAGCTTCAGAGTGGAGCTTCAGAGTGCAGAGTGGAGCTTCAGAGTGGAGCTTCAGAGTGGAGCTTCAGAGTGGAGCTTCAGAGTGGAGCTTCAGAGTGCAGAGTGGAGCTTCAGAGTGGAGCTTCAGAGTGGAGCTTCAGAGTGGAGCTTCAGAGTGCAGAGTGGAGCTTCAGAGTGGAGCTTCAGAGTGGAGCTTCAGAGTGCAGAGTAGAGCTTCAGAGTGGAGCTTCAGAGTGCAGAGTGGAGCTTCAGAGTGGAGCTTCAGAGTGGAGCTTCAGAGTGGAGCTTCAGAGTGGAGATTCAGAGTGGAGCTTCAGAGTGCAGAGTGGAGCTTCAGAGTGGAGCTTCAGAGTGGAGCTTCAGAGTGGAGCTTCAGAGTGCAGCTTCAGAGTGGAGCTTCAGAGTGGAGCTTCAGAGTGGAGCTTCAGAGTGCAGCTTCAGAGTGGAGCTTCAGAGTGCAGCTTCAGAGTGGAGCTTCAGAGTGCAGCTTCAGAGTGGAGCTTCAGAGTGCAGCTTCAGAGTGGAGCTTCAGAGTGGAGCTTCAGAGTGCAGCTTCAGAGTGCAGCTTCAGAGTGCGGAGTGGAGCTTCAGAGTGCAGAGTGGAGCTTCAGAGTGGAGCTTCAGAGTGCAGAGTGGAGCTTCAGAGTGGAGCTTCAGAGTGCAGAGTGGAGCTTCAGAGTGCAGATTCAGAGTGCAGATTCAGAGTGGAGCTTCAGAGTGCAGAGTGGAGCTTCAGAGTGGAGCTTCAGAGTGCAGAGTGGAGCTTCAGAGTGGAGCTTCAGAGTGGAGCTTCAGAGTGGAGCTTCAGAGTGGAGCTTCAGAGCGGAGCTTCAGAGCGGAGCTTCAGAGTGGAGCTTCAGAGTGCAGAGTGGAGCTTCAGAGTGGAGCTTCAGAGTGCAGAGTGGAGCTTCAGAGTGGAGCTTCAGAGTGCAGAGTGGAGCTTCAGAGTGGAGCTTCAGAGTGCAGAGTGGAGCTTCAGAGTGCAGATTCAGAGTGCAGATTCAGAGTGGAGCTTCAGAGTGCAGAGTGGAGCTTCAGAGTGGAGCTTCAGAGTGCAGAGTGGAGCTTCGGAGTGGAGCTTCAGAGTGCAGAGTGGAGCTTCAGAGTGGAGCTTCAGAGTGGAGCTTCAGAGCGGAGCTTCAGAGTGGAGCTTCAGAGTGGAGCTTCAGAGCGGAGCTTCAGAGTGGAGCTTCAGAGTGCAGAGTGGAGCTTCAGAGTGGAGCTTCAGAGTGGAGCTTCAGAGTGGAGCTTCAGAGTGCAGAGTGGAGCTTCAGAGTGGAGCTTCAGAGTGCAGAGTGGAGCTTCAGAGTGGAGCTTCCGAGTGGAGCTTCCGAGT
This sequence comes from Lissotriton vulgaris, assembly GCF_964263255.1. Lineage (NCBI taxonomy): Eukaryota > Metazoa > Chordata > Amphibia > Caudata > Salamandridae > Lissotriton > Lissotriton vulgaris. The sequence goes on from NW_028250124.1 coordinate 1,086,785, forward strand.
GGAGCTTCAGAGTGGAGCTTCAGAGTGCAGATTCAGAGTGGAGCTTCAGAGTGGAGCTTCAGAGTGCAGATTCAGAGTGCAGATTCAGAGTGGAGCTTCAGAGTGCAGAGTGGAGCTTCAGAGTGGAGCTTCAGAGTGGAGCTTCAGAGTGGAGCTTCAGAGTGGAGCTTCAGAGTGCAGAGTGGAGCTTCAGAGTGGAGCTTCAGAGTGGAGCTTCAGAGTGCAGAGTGGAGCTTCAGAGTGGAGCTTCAGAGTGGAGCTTCAGAGTGGAGCTTCAGAGTGCAGAGTGGAGCTTCAGAGTGGAGCTTCAGAGTGGAGCTTCAGAGTGGAGCTTCAGAGTGGAGCTTCAGAGTGGAGCTTCAGAGTGGAGCTTCAGAGTGGAGCTTCAGAGTGCAGAGTGGAGCTTCAGAGTGGAGCTTCAGAGTGGAGCTTCAGAGTGCAGAGTAGAGCTTCAGAGTGGAGCTTCAGAGTGCAGAGTGGAGCTTCAGAGTGGAGCTTCAGAGTGGAGCTTCAGAGTGGAGCTTCAGAGTGGAGCTTCAGAGTGCAGAGTGGAGCTTCAGAGTGGAGCTTCAGAGTGGAGCTTCAGAGTGGAGCTTCAGAGTGGAGCTTCAGAGTGGAGCTTCAGAGTGCAGAGTGGAGCTTCAGAGTGGAGCTTCAGAGTGGAGCTTCAGAGTGGAGCTTCAGAGTGCAGATTCAGAGTGGAGCTTCAGAGTGGAGCTTCAGAGTGGAGCTTCAGAGTGGAGCTTCAGAGTGCAGAGTGGAGCTTCAGAGTGCAGAGTGGAGCTTCAGAGTGGAGCTTCAGAGTGGAGCTTCAGAGTGGAGCTTCAGAGTGGAGCTTCAGAGTAGAGCTTCAGAGTGGAGCTTCAGAGTGCAGAGTGGAGCTTCAGAGTGGAGCTTCAGAGTGGAGCTTCAGAGTGGAGCTTCAGAGTGGAGCTTCAGAGTGGAGCTTCAGAGTGCAGAGTGGAGCTTCAGAGTGGAGCTTCAGAGTGGAGCTTCAGAGTGGAGCTTCAGAGTGCAGAGTGGAGCTTCAGAGTGGAGCTTCAGAGTGCAGAGTGGAGCTTCAGAGTGGAGCTTCAGAGTGGAGCTTCAGAGTGCAGAGTGGAGCTTCAGAGTGCAGAGTGGAGCTTCCGAGTGGAGCTTCCGAGTGGAGCTTCAGAGTGGAGCTTCAGAGTGCAGATTCAGAGTGGAGCTTCAGAGTGGAGCTTCAGAGTGCAGATTCAGAGTGCAGATTCAGAGTGGAGCTTCAGAGTGCAGAGTGGAGCTTCAGAGTGGAGCTTCAGAGTGGAGCTTCAGAGTGGAGCTTCAGAGTGGAGCTTCAGAGTGCAGAGTGGAGCTTCAGAGTGGAGCTTCAGAGTGGAGCTTCAGAGTGCAGAGTGGAGCTTCAGAGTGGAGCTTCAGAGTGGAGCTTCAGAGTGGAGCTTCAGAGTGGAGCTTCAGAGTGCAGAGTGGAGCTTCAGAGTGGAGCTTCAGAGTGGAGCTTCAGAGTGGAGCTTCAGAGTGCAGAGTGGAGCTTCAGAGTGGAGCTTCAGAGTGGAGCTTCAGAGTGCAGAGTAGAGCTTCAGAGTGGAGCTTCAGAGTGCAGAGTGGAGCTTCAGAGTGGAGCTTCAGAGTGGAGCTTCAGAGTGGAGCTTCAGAGTGGAGATTCAGAGTGGAGCTTCAGAGTGCAGAGTGGAGCTTCAGAGTGGAGCTTCAGAGTGGAGCTTCAGAGTGGAGCTTCAGAGTGCAGCTTCAGAGTGGAGCTTCAGAGTGGAGCTTCAGAGTGGAGCTTCAGAGTGCAGCTTCAGAGTGGAGCTTCAGAGTGCAGCTTCAGAGTGGAGCTTCAGAGTGCAGCTTCAGAGTGGAGCTTCAGAGTGCAGCTTCAGAGTGGAGCTTCAGAGTGGAGCTTCAGAGTGCAGCTTCAGAGTGCAGCTTCAGAGTGCGGAGTGGAGCTTCAGAGTGCAGAGTGGAGCTTCAGAGTGGAGCTTCAGAGTGCAGAGTGGAGCTTCAGAGTGGAGCTTCAGAGTGCAGAGTGGAGCTTCAGAGTGCAGATTCAGAGTGCAGATTCAGAGTGGATCTTCAGAGTGCAGAGTGGAGCTTCAGAGTGGAGCTTCAGAGTGCAGAGTGGAGCTTCAGAGTGGAGCTTCAGAGTGGAGCTTCAGAGTGGAGCTTCAGAGTGGAGCTTCAGAGCGGAGCTTCAGAGCGGAGCTTCAGAGTGGAGCTTCAGAGTGCAGAGTGGAGCTTCAGAGTGGAGCTTCAGAGTGCAGAGTGGAGCTTCAGAGTGGAGCTTCAGAGTGCAGAGTGGAGCTTCAGAGTGCAGATTCAGAGTGCAGATTCAGAGTGGAGCTTCAGAGTGCAGAGTGGAGCTTCAGAGTGGAGCTTCAGAGTGCAGAGTGGAGCTTCGGAGTGGAGCTTCAGAGTGCAGAGTGGAGCTTCAGAGTGGAGCTTCAGAGTGGAGCTTCAGAGCGGAGCTTCAGAGTGGAGCTTCAGAGTGGAGCTTCAGAGCGGAGCTTCAGAGTGGAGCTTCAGAGTGCAGAGTGGAGCTTCAGAGTGGAGCTTCAGAGTGGAGCTTCAGAGTGGAGCTTCAGAGTGCAGAGTGGAGCTTCAGAGTGGAGCTTCAGAGTGCAGAGTGGAGCTTCAGAGTGGAGCTTCCGAGTGGAGCTTCCGAGTGGAGCTTCAGAGTGGAGCTTCAGAGTGCAGATTCAGAGTGGAGCTTCAGAGTGGAGCTTCAGAGTGCAGATTCAGAGTGCAGATTCAGAGTGGAGCTTCAGAGTGCAGAGTGGAGCTTCAGAGTGGAGCTTCAGAGTGGAGCTTCAGAGTGGAGCTTCAGAGTGGAGCTTCAGAGTGCAGAGTGGAGCTTCAGAGTGGAGCTTCAGAGTGGAGCTTCAGAGTGCAGAGTGGAGCTTCAGAGTGGAGCTTCAGAGTGGAGCTTCAGAGTGGAGCTTCAGAGTGGAGCTTCAGAGTGCAGAGTGGAGCTTCAGAGTGGAGCTTCAGAGTGGAGCTTCAGAGTGGAGCTTCAGAGTGGAGCTTCAGAGTGGAGCTTCAGAGTGGAGCTTCAGAGTGGAGCTTCAGAGTGCAGAGTGGAGCTTCAGAGTGGAGCTTCAGAGTGGAGCTTCAGAGTGCAGAGTAGAGCTTCAGAGTGGAGCTTCAGAGTGCAGAGTGGAGCTTCAGAGTGGAGCTTCAGAGTGGAGCTTCAGAGTGGAGCTTCAGAGTGGAGCTTCAGAGTGCAGAGTGGAGCTTCAGAGTGGAGCTTCAGAGTGGAGCTTCAGAGTGGAGCTTCAGAGTGGAGCTTCAGAGTGGAGCTTCAGAGTGCAGAGTGGAGCTTCAGAGTGGAGCTTCAGAGTGGAGCTTCAGAGTGGAGCTTCAGAGTGCAGCTTCAGAGTGGAGCTTCAGAGTGCAGCTTCAGAGTGGAGCTTCAGAGTGGAGCTTCAGAGTGCAGCTTCAGAGTGCAGCTTCAGAGTGCGGAGTGGAGCTTCAGAGTGCAGAGTGGAGCTTCAGAGTGGAGCTTCAGAGTGCAGAGTGGAGCTTCAGAGTGGAGCTTCAGAGTGCAGAGTGGAGCTTCAGAGTGCAGATTCAGAGTGCAGATTCAGAGTGGAGCTTCAGAGTGCAGAGTGGAGCTTCAGAGTGGAGCTTCAGAGTGCAGAGTGGAGCTTCAGAGTGGAGCTTCAGAGTGGAGCTTCAGAGTGGAGCTTCAGAGTGGAGCTTCAGAGTGGAGCTTCAGAGCGGAGCTTCAGAGCGGAGCTTCAGAGCGGAGCTTCAGAGTGGAGCTTCAGAGTGCAGAGTGGAGCTTCAGAGTGGAGCTTCAGAGTGCAGAGTGGAGCTTCAGAGTGGAGCTTCAGAGTGCAGAGTGGAGCTTCAGAGTGGAGCTTCAGAGTGCAGAGTGGAGCTTCAGAGTGCAGATTCAGAGTGCAGATTCAGAGTGGAGCTTCAGAGTGCAGAGTGGAGCTTCAGAGTGGAGCTTCAGAGTGCAGAGTGGAGCTTCGGAGTGGAGCTTCAGAGTGCAGAGTGGAGCTTCAGAGTGGAGCTTCAGAGTGGAGCTTCAGAGCGGAGCTTCAGAGTGGAGCTTCAGAGTGGAGCTTCAGAGCGGAGCTTCAGAGTGGAGCTTCAGAGTGCAGAGTGGAGCTTCAGAGTGGAGCTTCAGAGTGGAGCTTCAGAGTGGAGCTTCAGAGTGGAGCTTCAGAGTGCAGAGTGGAGCTTCAGAGTGGAGCTTCAGAGTGCAGAGTGGAGCTTCAGAGTGGAGCTTCAGAGTGGAGCTTCAGAGTGGAGCTTCAGAGCGGAGCTTCAGAGTGGAGCTTCAGAGCGGAGCTTCAGAGCGGAGCTTCAGAGTGGAGCTTCAGAGTGCAGAGTGGAGCTTCAGAGTGGAGCTTCAGAGTGGAGCTTCAGAGTGGAGCTTCAGATCGGAGCTTCAGAGTGGAGCTTCAGAGTGGAGCTTCAGAGTGCAGAGTGGAGCTTCAGAGTGGAGCTTCAGAGTGCAGAGTGGAGCTTCAGAGTGGAGCTTCAGAGTGGAGCTTCAGAGTGCAGATTCAGAGTGCAGATTCAGAGTGCAGATTCAGAGTGCAGATTCAGAGTGCAGATTCAGAGTTTCAGAGTGGAGCTTCAGAGTGGAGCTTCAGAGTGCAGATTCAGAGTGCAGATTCAGAGTGCAGATTCAGAGTGCAGATTCAGAGTGCAGATTCAGAGCTTCAGAGTGGAGCTTCAGAGTGCAGAGTGGAGCTTCAGAGTGGAGCTTCAGAGTGCAGATTCAGAGTGCAGATTCAGAGTGCAGATTCAGAGTGCAGATTCAGAGTGCAGATTCAGAGTTTCAGAGTGGAGCTTCGGAGTGGAGCTTCAGAGTGGAGCTTCAGAGTGGAGCTTCAGAGTGGAGAGTGGAGATTCAGAGTGGAGATTCAGAGTGGAGAGTGGAGCTTCAGAGTGGAGATTCAGAGTGGAGAGTGGAGCTTCAGAGTTGAGATTCAGAGTGCAGAGTGGAGCTTCAGAGTGCAGAGTGGAGATTCAGAGTGCAGAGTGGAGATTCAGAGTGGAGCTTCAGAGTGCAGAGTGGAGATTCAGAGTGGAGCTTCAGAGTGCAGAGTGGAGATTCAGAGTGCAGAGTGGAGATTCAGAGTGCAGATTCAGAGTGCAGAGTGCAGATTCAGAGTGCAGAGTGCAGATTCAGAGTGGAGCTTCAGAGTTCAGATTCAGAGTGGAGCTTCAGAGTGCAGAGTGGAGCTTCAGAGTGCAGATTCAGAGTGGAGCTTCAGAGTTCAGATTCAGAGTGGAGCTTCAGAGTGCAGAGTGGAGCTTCAGAGTGGAGCTTCAGAGTGGAGCTTCAGAGTGGAGCTTCAGAGTGCAGCTTCAGAGTGCAGCTTCAGAGTGGAGCTTCAGAGTGGAGCTTCAGAGTGGAGCTTCAGAGTGGAGCTTCAGAGTGGAGCTTCAGAGTGCAGAGTGGAGCTTCAGAGTGCAGAGTGGAGCTTCAGAGTGCAGAGTGGAGCTTCAGAGTGCAGAGTGGAGCTTCAGAGTGCAGATTCAGAGTGGAGCTTCAGAGTTCAGATTCAGAGTGGAGCTTCAGAGTGCAGCTTCAGAGTGCAGCTTCAGAGTGGAGCTTCAGAGTGGAGCTTCAGAGTGGAGCTTCAGAGTGGAGCTTCAGAGTGGAGCGTCAGAGTGCAGAGTGGAGCTTCAGAGTGCAGAGTGGAGCTTCAGAGTGCAGAGTGGAGCTTCAGAGTGCAGAGTGGAGCTTCAGAGTGCAGAGTGGAGCTTCAGAATGCAGAGTGGAGCTTCAGAATGCAGAGTGGAGCTTCAGAGTGTCAAGAGCAATGCCAATAGCTCTAACTTTAACAAAGGCAAAACCATTGCATTGTAAATGCTTGTTATTTTACCGAATCACATGCTCATGCTGCTGCCTGGTTTGTCTACATGCACACAGGCAGAATCACTCGGTACAAATTGGCTCCTGTTCACTCGTCAGTACGGTCTTGCGCCGCCCCACCTTCCCCCTGCCAAATACATTCATTCCAAATACTGCTTATTTTCATATCAGACTGACTTCTCACATCTGGGATAGCAGGGGCACCTTCCACAGTGATTAGTGCTTCACAAAAAATAATTCTCGGCTAGCGCTCAGAAGCCTTGAAGCTTTGATTGAATGACACTGCAGTTTGATGCCCCGCTCGTTTTTTGATGCTATGCGTTCCAGACACTGATTTTATTAAGACTCACTTGGAGCTCTAAACTGTCACTTGATCTTTCTTTGGGTCATTTCGTTTGCCCGGAAGGACTAACATATCTGTGAAACTCTCTTCTTTTATAGTTTGAGAATCGTCTTCGTTTAGCAGGATAACATTATACATTTGAAAATACAAATATCCGGGAAGAGCAGAGAGCAAATCTCCGCGATGTTGGGCATTCTCCTATCATAAAGGAAGCGTGTTGGTGGGACCTGTGGCATCTAACGCATCATTTAACCCTATATGCGTGGGCACCTACCACAATAATGTATAGGATGAGTTTGTTCCGTTCCCGTTTTTAATTTGATGTAAAACTCAAATCACTGCACACTCTCTACTACACACTCTCTACTACACACTCTCTACTACAGTCACTACTCTCTACTACACACTCCCTACTACAGTCACTACTCTCTACTACACATTCTGCTACACACTCTCTACTACAGTCACTACTCTCTGCTACGCACTCTACACTCTACTACACACTCTCTACTACACACTCTACTACACACTCTCTACTACAGTCACTACTCTCTGCTACGCACTCTACTCTCTACTACACACTCTACTACACACTCTCTACTACACACTCTACTACACACTCTACTACACACTCTCTACTACAGTCGCTACTCTCTACTACACACTGTACTACACACTCTACTACAGTCACTACTCTCTACTACACACTACTACCCACTCTCTACTACAGTCACTACTCTCTACTACACACTCACTACACACTCACTACTACAGCCACTACTCTCTTCGACACACTCTATACTAGACACTCTCTACTACACACTATCTACTACAGTCACTACTCTCTACTACACACTGTACTACACACTCTACTACAGTCACTACTCTCTACTACACACTACTACACACTCTCTACTACAGTCACTACTCTCTACTACACACTCTACTACACACTCACTACACACTCACTACTACAGCCACTACTCTCTTCGACACACTCTATACTAGACACTCTCTACTACACACTATCTACTACAGTCACTACTTACTACACTCTCTACTACACACTCTACTACACACTCTACTACACACTCTACTACACACTCTACTACACACTCTACATTACACACTCTACATTACACACTCTACATTACACACTCTACATTACACACTCTCTACTACACACTCTACACTACACACTCTACTACACTCTACTACACACTCTGCTACACACACGCTCTACTACACACTCTACTACACACCCTCTACTACTCTCTACTACTCTACTACACATTCTCTACTACTCTACTACACACTCACTACTTTCTACTACACTCTACTACAGACTCTCCACTCTCTACTCCACACTCTCTACTCCACACTCTCTACTTCAATCTCTCTACCTCAATCTCTCTAATTCAATCTCTCTACCTCAATCTCTCTACTTCAATCTCTCTACTTCAATCTCTCTACTTCACATTCTGTATTACACACTCACTACTACACACTCACTACTCTCTACTACACACTCTCTACTACACACTCTACTACACTCCCTACTACACATTCTCCTACACACTCTACTACACACTCTACTACACACTCACCACTCTACTACACACTCACCACTCTACTACACACTCACTAGTCTCTACTGCTCACTCTCTACTACACACTCTCTACTACACACTCTCTACTACACACTCTCTACTACACACTCTCTACTACACACTCACTACTCTCTACTACACACTCACTACTCTCTACTACACACTCACTACTCTCTACTACACACTCTACTACTCACTTACTACTCTCTACTCACTCTCTACTACTCACTACTACTCTCTCTACTACTCACTACTACTCTCTCTACTACTCTCTCTACTACTCACTCTCTACTACTCACTCTCTACTGCTCATGACAATGCCATTTATTTATCTGTTTCCAAAACCAACACATAAATAAAACATTTGTCATTTACAATGCCAAAAGCGCTAACTTTTGCAAAGGCGAGACCGTTGCATTGTAAATGCTTGTTATAATACATTATTGATTATGCTGATGACACCATGTTAAAAAAAGGCACTCTGGCCAACACGTTTCGGCATGCTGAGCCTATTTTGCTATCAATAATCACATGTTAAATCAATATTAGTCCTACTCACCATTTTCGATAACATTTGCAACCTACAATATATGCGGCAAAAACCACCACCATAGCATTTCACATTGTAATGTAACCATTCCTGAACTCATAAACGTTTTAGTAAAATGAAGGCAATTACAATTCTGAACTACGGACAGTGTGAAACAGCATCAATAAAGGAACAATTTGATCTGTGAGAGACTCTCATACAATATTTCCAACAGTGTAGCAGTTTTTCATTTTTAATGTTCCAAAAATAACGTTTCTTTACATATATAGAGCAGAAGGGATACAGGGTAAACTCATCTCACACATTAAAGCACCCCACAATTATATGTTTCCAAAATAAGTGGCTTTTTGCATATTATGGTAACACCAATTTACATATCCCCCCAATGCACCAGGAAATCTATAAAATGAGCAGAACACATGTACATGTAAAAAGGCAAAACCATCTATGTAGATGTACTTTGAACCTGACGTGGCGTGAGGCAGGCTGTGAGCCATCAGCGAATCCAGTATGAGGGGATACAACAGTTATCTAACTGAGAGGACTTGATGAACTTTGAAACTATCATTAACACCTTGACTGCTAAGGCAATTCCCGCTGGGTGCTGAGCTTATATGAATACCATTGTTTCATGACGAACTCAGCTCGTGATAAGCACACGACCAGTGTATTGCATGACGAGCTGAGCTCGTCATGAGCAGCGAAGGGGTTAACAATTTACCAAAGATTGAACAAGTATATCCAAATATGGGAGCAGATTTATAAGCCCCTAGCACCACTTTTGCCTCACTTTTACCATGGGAAAAGTGACGCAATAGTGGCGCAAGGGGCTTGTAAATCTGCCCCATGGTTTATATAAGGAAAGTATATGAAGGATATGCGTAGAAGATATAGATACGAGTGAAATGGACACCACCGGGTAAAATGATAAAGAGATATTGAGCAAAGGAAATGACAAGGGAGATCACATGTAGAAAGGGGCCCTAACGATGCATCTTTGGGCACTGCTGATCCTGTGAGAATGTGTACGATGTCAGACACCCCCCTTGCAATCTTAATCTTTAGTCAGTCAGGCGATTTGACACAGTCACTTCAAACCATCAACCGTACTGGCCTTTCCTACAAAGGTGCCGCTCCCCCCTGCTCCAGCCTTTCCCACTTGTCTCCTGGTGGTTTTATTAGTTCCTAACCAATTAGGGAGAGTTCAGTTCCTGCCTCCCTTCTTGTTAGATGTAAGGTAAATGACCATTAACAGGATCCCTAAGACCTCTTGTACTACCCTTCGTTCATCCTTCCTTCATTCTCCCCACCCCATGTGAATGCATCCTGGTCCTTCGATGGATCCTCTCCATTTGACCACGATATTGTGAATTGTAGAAAGATATCCTAGAATATTTAATCTCAATTTTATGCACAAAATCTTGCTTTTCCTAGGCTGTGCGCTTTACTAAGACCTTAGGACAGCCTTCCCAAACAAACCCCCTGTCACAAAACCCACCCAGACATCTAGATACGTACTCCACCGTGAGAACAGTAAATCTTTCCTTCTCATTCAACTAGGGCGGATGAAAATCAACCTCTCTTCCTGCGCTTTGGTGGAGAAGTGTGGCTCAGGGGTTAGAGGCGGCAGACCCGGAAGCTGAGATTGGCCCTGGACCAGGGTTCAATTCCCCGCCTCGGCGGGTCTTGGGCTAAAAATTCCACGGACTCGATAATTCTCGCTCCGGTGCCTTCTCGACTCACGGGTTCACACTCTGCGACTCTGGGCATTAGCTTGCTTAATCTCCACAACGGCCCCTCGCTGCAGGATGCCTGGCTTTCACCTTGTGGATACCCTGCTGGGGTTATCTCACAGGAGAATACCAGGACGGGTTCCCTAAGCAAGCGCCGGGAAACCCACTGCGGGTAGCTGTGCGCTATATAAGCTCAAATACATTTACATTTACATTTACATTTGCTTCGTGTAGCCACTCCATCCTCCTTGCATCTACTGACTAGTAACATCCTAATTCTGTTATTACACAGATGATCGGGGAAACGCGATCGAGCGGTTCTATCCTTGCGAGCAGGCACATCCCTGTTCATCCCTCGCTTTATCGGCACTGACCGCCAGCCCTTACATAGGACTACCACGCAATTCCACGACAGTGTGCCCGGCTGGGTTCACTGTAAGTTGATTCTATTATTTTATCACGCATGGGTTGCGTTATTAAAAGACACCACGAGATGTCCCTCACTGTTTAGTCCTGACGAGACCTTCATCCAACAGGTCGAAACGCCGTTGACGCCATAGGGAATGAACCCCTCAAACACAGTGTTCTATGATTGTAGATAGTCACTGATTATAAATTGACTTTTTATTGCGTTTGGTCATTTCCCTTTTGTAAATATCCATAGCTGAAAATTGTACAGAGCACTTACTGTCTATGTTTTGTGTTTTTTCGCTCACAATATCACTGGGGACACATTGCACCTTTTTGTATATATGTCGCTGATATGATTACAGTTTTATTTGTCTTACCTGAAATACAAAAGCATTTTCTATAATTTGGTATGAGTGTGCTTTTTTCTTTGCCAAACCCCTCCTCTTTGATAACTTAAAAGCGCTATTTAGCTGTTGTACCAAATATAAATTGTACAAGTTATTATGCCACAGGAACCACTGTTCTTTGGATAAAATAGTAACATTCTAAGGCGCTTCTTAAAGTCAGACTCCCCTCGAGCCCAATGTATGCTTACTGTCCAAGACTGCTCACAGAAACACCCTCAATTCCTTGCTCGCTCTTTCAGTTGTGTCTTCTCACTCCAGTGTATGGCATGAGGTTACCCAAACTGCAGTACCACGCTTCCTCTGAACCCCATTGTTCGCTCTTTCAATTTGTGTCTCCTCATTCCAGTGTATGGCATGAGGTCACCCAAACTGCAGTACCACGCTTCCTCTGAACCCCATCGTTCGCTCTTTCAGTTTGTGTCTTCTCATTTCAGTGTACGGCACAAGGTCATCCACACTGCAGCCCCATGCTTCCTCTCAAGCCCATTGTTCGTTCTTTCAGTTTGTGTCTACTCATTTCAGTGTATGGCATGCATTCACCCACACTGCAGATACATCCTTCCTCTGAACCCCATTGTTCGCTCTTTCAATTTGTGTCTTCTCATTTCAGTATATGGCATGAGGTCACCCACACTGCAGCCCAATGCTTCCTCTGAACCCCATTGTTAGCTCTTTCAATTTGTGTCTTCTCATTTCAGTGTATGGCATGCATTCACCCACACCGCAGATCCATCCTTCCTCTGAACCCCATTGTTCGCTCTTTCAATTTGTGTCTTCTCATTTGAGTATATGGCATGAGGTCGCCCACACTGCAGCCCCATGCTTCCTCTGAACCCCATTGTTAGCTCTTTCAATTTGTGTCTTCTCATTTCAGTGTATAGCATGCATTTACCCACACTGCAGATCCATCCTTCTTCTGAACGCCATTGTTCGCTCTTTCATTTTGTGTCTTCTTATTTCAGTGTACGGCATGACAACACCCACACTGCAGCTTCATGATTCTTTTCAAGCCCATTGTTTGCTCTTTCAGTTGTACCGTCTTATTTCCATCAACAATCGTCCACCTTTTTTTCTTCCGCCCAGGAGCACACTGGTATTCTTGCACTCCAGCGGTCAAGATGAGCAACCCTGCAGACTCATTCACAGCCACTCTCCCTGGTTTTAAGTCTCTAAACGTAGTTAATAAGAGATGCATAAAATAAAAGATCGCCCTCACACATAGGTCTCAGAATAGTCCGCTGTCCGCAGGGTTGGGAGTCGGAGAGGAGAAAGCTGCAGAGTTCCTCAGCTGTTTGCTTCTGAGACAGAGTCGCCTCTCACATAGGAGCTTGTATCTGCAATAGAGCACATCTGTCGGGTGAACCCAAGCTGTGTTCCTTGGTTATAAAAGCAGCTCGTCTTTGACCCCGGATTACATCTGATTTGATGAATGCAGATCCATCCTGGAAAAGAATAACCCCATCGAGCAGCAAACTCCTCTCTCTGATACTGGGCATGGGAGGGTGTCAGCACCACACACAGATTTAGATCCCTTAGAATAGATCCACAACAAACCACGCACCTGTCATCTGCCCTCCACCCACATCCACTCTGAAGACTCAGCACCCACTCCATCGTCTCAGAACCACCCCTGGGGGTGATCCAGACACCCCTTGAATTTGCGATACCTCCTGTGTCCCCATGATACCTCAGTCTCCGTGGAAAAGGTTTGTCTTTTCATAACAATAGTCACAATGTTCAGAAAATGTCTCACTGGTCTGTTTACATTTCCCAACACACATCTGAGATGACTGTTCCCTGGATATGAACAGCTGTTGGCGGCAGCATGTGTACCCCAGAGGCATCAGAGGGTGGGCCACCCAAATCTTCAACGTCGATTTTAAAAAGTGCAAAACAATTCTTCCCATCATAAAGGGAGCTGCACCGGCCCTTAAGAAAGGACAGTGGAGGCGCCCTGGCAGGAAGGTGAACAAATAGTCGAAAAGGACATTGAAGCCGATGAGTAGCCTGTGTGCAGACTGAGTACCACCCACCCACTGCACGTGGCCCCCTGCAGTGCACTGCAGGCCCTTTAACCTCAACTCTGTTCTTATAGCCTCGACCAATGAAGCATTTGGGTAGGGGGGCGGTAATGACACGGACATGACCTTTATCCGAAGCCTACCTCATCCCCCTGGGGGCAGATTTACAATAAGTGGCACATCAGCATGGATGCACCAGTTATTGTGTGCCACAGCTCTGCCACCATGCATGCGCCGCATTTACAATGTGGCGCACCATGGGGAAAAAAACGGCACAGATGCGTGACGCATCTGTGCCGTAAAGGCGCCGCATTGCTGGAGTTGTGTCGCAATAGCGACGCAGCTCCAGTAATGCTCTGGGGGGCCCTATCTGGACAATGCTGCATCAATCCTTGCTCCTGCTTTAAGCAGGTGCAGGGTTTTGATGCAGCATGGGCTCAAAAGTGACTGAGTGAAATCTTGTAGATTTCACTCAGCCACTTTTAGGAGGCGTTCCTGCGCAGGAACGCCCACCCCTGCGCAGGAACGCCTACTTCTGGCGCAGGGCTTTACAACGTGACGCATCTCCCATCTGCTGGGGGCAGCCGTGGACTGGTGTAGTGGTCCATTGGCCTAGGTCTTGCATCTAATCCTTGTGAGCATTGACCTGCTGCTTCCGGCTTCAAGTCATGCAGCGAACACTGGGTACAGGGTCTGAGCTTCAGACCTTTGTCAGTCCTTGTTCCCCCAATGCCATCGTGCAGGGGGTCTGACCCTGCTGAGTGCCCGGGCCGGGAGCACCATATCTGCATTTGATGTCCCATCCACTTATGTGCCCCCAAAATCATTGTGCCCCCCCTTACATCCCCTAACCAGTATGTATGACCTGTGCCAGGTGCGGTGGGCACATGCTGCCAGTTGGGACGAGGCGTGTGGCATCCTGCCCTGTTCAGCAGCCTTGGCAAAGCGAACCACAATATGCTGTGCCCTGGGTATGTGCACCCCCAGCACTGGTCCCACACACAAATGTTGTCGCCAACCCGCAGTGATTTAAAGGTGATCCCAGACGCCCTGGTGTGTCTGCAGGGCGTGGCACGTCCTCTGTGGGAGAGGAGTTGACCTAACGGCTGTGGTGGTCGACCTCGAGTCTGGGGAACCAGGTGTGAGTCTCGGCAATGACGCGGAACCTCCTGTTATTGTGGGCAAGTCACTTAATCTCCCTGTGCCCAACAAAAATGAATGTGTCCTCATGTAATGCAACTGGTGCTTGTGTAAAGCGCTCTGATACCCGAGTCCTTCGGGTCAAGTTTGCGCGACATAAAACTCTGTGAAATAAAAATCCAGTGCTCCAAGGTGAGATTTTATGTTAAAAAAAACCTGCACTCTTTCAATAACTCATATCCATCTGCTGCGGAGTGTCTCATGAGGGTCCATTCCTAGGGACAGGCATGTCCTGTGTTTTTCAATTCACCCACAGAGCAGTCAGAACTTCCCTTTAGTAAGGACGGTAAGGAAAGGGGTGCTCCTTCTGACACTCAGTCAGAGCCTCAGTTTAAATGTAGCCTCATTTGTCATCCTTCATCCCATTGCAATGGGCGCTCAATCCGGCGCATTCATCATCATATAAAGCTTGGTAAAAGGACACATTTATGTTGCCCATTTAATCTTTAAAAAATATATTTCTAGAATAGATGGATAACATGCTGGCTTTGTAATTCTCAATATATTTTATATTCCTATCCTTGTGTTTCTATTTTTATATTTCACGATGGTCTTTTGTATGCTTATTAAAGTTGGCCTCAGAGAAGACATGAATACTCCTCTTGAATGTTTTGACAGGACATGCAGATTTCGTCTCACAGGCGCCATTTAAAATTAAAAATGAAGGCGCAACGCGTTCAGCAGCCGACATCAACCCCGAGAGAAGAGAGACTATCGCCTCCTCTGCACGTGAGTAAAGAGTTTTTAGCAACCCATTAAATCAGGAGGTCTGGGGTCACATGTGCTCAATGGGCTATGCATCCAGTTTCCTATCAATCAGCATATTTAGAGCGCCACACTGTCACCCTGGGGTATCTGGGCGCTGGGTGGCAAGGTCTCTGACGTGCCAGCTCCCCCTGCAACAGGTCTTGAGGAAACCGCGGGAAGAGGGAGGAAATCAGCAGAAAAAGGCAAAGCAGAGGGCAGAAAAACAAGCAGAACAGGCGAAACAGAGGGCAGAAAAACATGCAGAAAATGCAAAACAGAGGGCAGAAAAATAAGCAGTGAGGGCAAAACAGAGGGCAGAAAAACAAGCAGTGAAGGCAAAACAGAGGGCAGAAAAACAAGCAGTGAGGGCAAAACAGAGGGCAGAAAGCCAAGCAGTGAAGGCAAAACAGAGTGCAGAAAAACGAGCAAGAAAGGCAAAGCAGAGGACAGAAAAATGAGTATGCAGAAAAGGCAAAACAGAGGGCAGAAAAACAAGCAGTGAGGGCAAAACAGAGGGCAGAAAGCCAAGCAGTGAGGGCAAAACAGAGGGCAGAAAGCCAAGCAGTGAAGGCAAAACATAGGGCAGAAAAACTAGCAGAAAAGGCAAAACAGAGGGTAGAAAAAATGAGCAGAAAAAGCAAAACAGAGGGTAGAAAAAACAGAGGGTAGAAAAAATGAGCAGAAATGCAAAACGGAGGGTAGAAAAAATGAGCAGAAATGCAAAACAGAGGGTAGAAAAAATGAGCAGAAATGCAAAACAGAGGGTAAAAAAATGAGCAGAAAATGCAAAACAGAGGTCATAAAAACAAGCAGTGAGGGCAAAACAGAGGGCAGAAAGCCAAGCAGTGAAGGCAAAACAGAGTGCAGAAAAACGAGCAAAAAAGGCAAAGCAGAGAACAGAAAAATGAGTATGCAGAAAAGGCAAAACAGAGGGCAGAAAAACAAGCAGTGAGGGCAAAACAGAGGGCAGAAAGCCAAGCAGTGAAGGCAAAACAGAGGGCAGAAAGCCAAGCAGTGAAGGCAAAACATAGGGCAGCAAAACTAGCAGAAAAGGCAAAACAGAGGGTAGAAAAAATGAGCAGAAAAATTTCAAAACAGAGGGTAGAAAAAATGAGCAGAAATGCAAAACAGAGGGTAGAAAAAATGAGCAGAAATGCAAAACAAAGGGTAGAAAAAATGAGCAGAAATGCAAAACCGAGTGCAGAAAAACAAGCAGTGAGGGCAAAACAGAGGGTAGAAAAACGAGCAGGAAAGACAAAACACGGGGCAGAAAAACAAGCAGTAAAGGCACAACGGAGCAAACAACGAGCAGAGGAGGAGCATACTGAGGGCAGCAGGTAGACAGGCAGCAGAGGGTAGTGGACTGCAGGCACGCTGGACAGGAGAGCTGTCGCCTGGAGGCCTGGCAAGAGGACCAGCTTTAACAATGTAATCCTGTTGTCCTGTTAATGAGTTTTCATTTTCTGCCGACTTCTTTTGGGCCGCCTTGTACACCTCCAACTTCACTTCAGCTACAATACTTTTTACCAATTCTGCATAGTATGTTACTTTGCTTAGGTGTTTATAACTTTACTTCCACAGAATGTACTTCCTCGCTCTCCCTACCTCGTTGGTATATATCAAACATCTCTAAGCATTTACTCGCACTTCATCTATACTACACGGGAAACAGCGTTTACTATGCGGTCCCTTTACAACGCGGTTCCTTTACAATGCGGTTGTTACAACGACTGCGTTGTTACCACGCGTAGCATTACATCGCATTGCATCAACGACTTGCTGTAGGGGGGCGCGCTTGTGTTGAATTGACATTCCAACACCTTGCCTGCTGTTGCACAAACTGAAGTAGGAAAAGTAAATAATACTATTCCTAAGTCCAGCGCGCCCCCTACAGTAAGTTGTTGAAACGACTTTCGATGTAATGGTTCGCGTGGTGACAACGTGGTCGTTGTAGCAATCTCGTTGTAATGGAATGCTTGGAGAACGCATTTGTTGTAAAGTCATATTTCACTGCACGCTCCACCTTACTACCAAACCTCTCTAGTTTGTCTTGTTTAGGGAAGGAAAACTGCCTCAATCACAAGGCCATTTTTAATTTTATGTTGGTAAATAGTGAAGTGAACTCATGCCTTTCGTGGTGTAGATGTCATATCCATGATTTTAAGGCAGCAAATCATCTTATCGCTAAGGACAGTTCAGCTATTTATCAAGCTATTTCCCAGGTTAAATATTTCTATAAATTATTCCCCGGGTTAAGGAGCGGTTGTGAAGGGCACCTCAGATTTGGATATTGCTGATTCAGGTTGGGAAAGTCAGGATCTTGAAAAGAAACATTTACAAATCTACAATGATAAAATTATTTGAGATGCATATTAATTTGGAAAATATTAATTTTCATATATTTGATATTTTCATTGTTCTTAAGAGGACGGAATCAAAGCATAGTTGGCACTGATCGTTTCCTGTATAAACTGATTGCTGGAATTGATAGATAATGAGTGGATCAGTGATTGTCACTGCTTGCACCCCTTGAAGATTGTGTCTTTATATACATCATTTCAATTCCTTCAGAAGAAGGTTCTTTCTTCCGCGTTGTGGTTGTGCACTTCGGAGATGCTCCCTACAGATTTTCGTGTCTGTGTCCGTGGAGCAGGTACTTTGATCCCTCCAGCCGCTTGGGCCCTTTGTGGGGTTTCTACTTTCAGTCTGGTGGGCAGCAAATGTTACAATAAATAGCTTTTTAAAATGCTATAGTTTAAATGATACACACATCACCAGAATGTACTGTTGAGCAGACACTTCTTTCCCATATCATTCTCTTCACAGGGCTTGCAGACATTGCCCCAGTGGTGCCAGTCAAAATTAAAAATGAAGGAAAGGCGTGTTCGGTCATCGACCTGACTCCAGAGGGAGCAGAAAGCATCACGTCTTCCACAAGTGAGTGCACCAAAGCGAGTCTCATCGCCCACCAGCCATGGAGAGTGTCCAGGACGAAGGATGTTGGCTCAGCCCTGCTCCTCGAGTCACTTCTTCCTTCCATACTCATTCCTACCTCACTCAACATTTTGCCGCTGTGATAATGAAGTGTCTTTTTCTGCAAACATTTGTAAAGTCTGGGTTGCTTGTACTGTCAGACAAAGTGAGGGTGAATGTGACTAGCTTAGCATCAGTAACAAATGACGCAGACTTTTGTTTTGGTATCACATTTGCAAATGACCCCTCAGCTGCTCCAGTCAATCTTGTCTCCTTTTCCTTCCTTCAACAGCAAGTGTCTCCTCATATGTCACCCCTATTCTTCGGACCCTTTTTTTAGGCCTGGGCGTAGTTCTCGGACTTTTGCTACGCAGAACGGTGCGAAGTTACAAAAAACCTCTGCGAAGTTCCACGAATGGCGGAGTGCAGTGCGAACTGCAGTTTGTGCTGGTATTCCTGCAGCAGGGGTAGAAATTCTACCCGAGCAGCAGCTCGCGCTCGCAAACACGAACTTACCGTTCGCGATCGCGAGCAGGTAAAAACCTCTGTTGCACATCACGAAATTAAGTTTTCTGCACTCCGCGAACTCCGCGGAGTGCAGAAAACTCTGCAAACTCTATGAACGGAGTGAAGTTCCCCACCCAGGCCTACCTTTTTTACTGTGTAATGCTTGTTTTCCTTTGAAGCCAGGTTCATGCTAACAAGTCCCACATTCATCAATACACATTTCCATGGGCAATCTTTAAATAGATCGCCTTGGATGGCTCCAGCGTTGAGTCCAAGCCCACGGTCAACAAGTCACCCTTGTTTTATCGACTTCCCTCCCAGGCCTCTCTTTAAGTGTTCTCTTCCGTTTATTAATTCCTGAATGTCTCTTACTTGATTATTCGACTGTCTGCCTCTGAAAAATAACAACGATTTGAGCATTAGGGGTGAATTACCCCATAATAATGCTCCAGCTGTTGGTCCACTCATGCATCACAAATAGTGACATTCCGCTTAGTAATAAAGATGCCTCGTATTCTTAAACCTTTAATTTGTTAACAGACATTACTGCAAATCTTATGAATATTATTTTGTACAACATAAAAGTCTTTCTGAAAGATCTCACAAAAATGAGAACCAAAATTCAAAGTGAAATAAAACTACTGAAGCCAGATCTAAGAAAGACCAAGCCAAGAAGCCCTGGACACATTTATAGCTAATAGGAAAGTGCAGCTGTGGTCGCCTGAGGGGTGGTCACCACATCTGGGGGCTCAGATTCATCTGTTGTAAAACTTATCCCAGCTGATGTTTCTGACAAGAGGCCAAATGAAGGAGGTTACAGAAAAACTCCTAAGAAGATTGTTTCTTATTGACCTGTAAACGGTGAGGCATGTGTAATGTAGGAAGGGTGAGGTGGCAGAAGACAAGTTGCCTCCACCAGCCTCTGGTGCAGTACTGCTGGCAGATACATTATTACTAAGATGACAAGCGTTTTTCATCCAAACCTGATTGACAAAAGAGGAGCTGGGGTTTGCTCTTCCTCAAGAAAATTTTGGAAAAAAAGTAGCAAATGGTCCAATTTAAAGCAAATTTAAGAAAGTAGGATGATTATTAAAATAATTGGAAATGTGCAGTTTTGAAATAATTAAACACATAAAAAATTGTACCACATCTTACTACAATCCTGCTTCGAGCCATGACTTCCAGTTTGCTGCCTGCAATATTTAAAAACTGCAGGGTTGGAATTTATCGCCCAGTGGACGGCACCCCTGATTTAGCGACGCATCGGGTTCTGCGAATGATGCAAGGTAAAGAGAGGTAACTCAGGAATGCAACTGGTGCGTCTTTTAAACAAAGCAATCGCCAAAATTTAAAGGGCTCTCCCTTGGGTCAGAAGCAAACCTCACCCGGGCCCTTCACAGCTTAGCAGGGTTACTGGAAGCAGGCGTCTCAGTCCCAGGACCCCAGAGCAAGCGCCTGCAGCCAGCTCACAGGACATTTATCTATATGTCTGTAGCTTTAAAACTTACTTGTGATTGCGTCTCTTGAGTTAATGCAGATGCTGCTCTCATGCTGTTCAGATTAGAAAACCGTATGAAAGCAGAACCAGGATTGGCTGGAGCAGGCACAACCAGCGCTCCCTAGGAGGCCGGGTAGCTGGGGCTGTGATCCTCGGCTCACTAATGGTAGTCAGCGAGAAGAGGCGTCAAGAGCGCATGTCGGATTGCTCGAAGAAAAAGAGCCGCCCAAACCGACCTGCACACTGACACTGTACTCACGTTCAGACCCAGCCAGCCTGGCTGCTGTCAATCAGCAAGCCCCACCCATGCCCGCGTAACGCATACTCATGAGTGAAATGCATCCGTCTACAGTGTGCACCCGACCCAGCACGCAGCAGCACCGCTGAAATAACATATTGGCCAGGGGGAAAAAACACTTCAAATATACTTAACATTTTTAAAACAGGGGAAACAAATACTGGGGGGTGACGCATCTTACGGCCTCTTACAGGAACCGCCCCTGTATGAAGGAAGATCATATTTCAAGACCCTGTGCCTGAGGTCAAATCTCTTCCCTATAATCCAGGATACCTGTCTGAAATCCTTCAATAACACAAGACGCTCACGGCTGGCGTCCCACGCCTGGCTGAGTTCAAACAGTTTCCAGGACGGTCCCATATGCAGTCAGACCCTCCTGTAGTCCTTTCTTCATCACTATGACTCGAGGATATTTACCATGCAGATTCAAAGATGTTTGAAATGCCCCATCATTATCCTTATCTTTGCTGCATCTTAATAATAGAGGCTTCCCCTGGAACACAGTACTCATGTCCCGGCCCTACACACATCTCAACCCCACCAGTGTGCATGTCAAGCACCTGTAAGCCTGCTAAAAAATAAATATACGATGCCTCCAAAGTGAGCCAGGCTGACAGAAACATGCCATGACAAGTATTAAAAGTAAACTCAGGACACCATCGCAACAAGTGCTAAACAATTCAGGTGAAACGGCGACCCCAGTGACAAGTGACGTGTTCTATAGTGCACGAGAGAGTCGTAAGGCTGCATATACAATATTCTGAATAGAAAATAAGGCGCATCCGTAAACCAGTAAACTGAGAGACCGCTTTTAAGGGCGCCGCATTACGTTTTTAAACCCTTGAAGTCGTGTGTACTGATGCCTGTGTTTCCACATCAGGGCCTGAAGGGAAGACCTCGGAGGCATCAGTCGGCATCAACGAAGCAGGCGAGACGTACGCCATAGACATCCTGCAGCGTCCGAGGAGAGCCGGAGCAGATACTGCTGGTGAGTGAACCACATTCCCCTTCGTAGTAGCTCAGGGAACTAAAGAACCCTGGGGAACTCGCCCTTGATTTGTCGACTGTGTGGTAGGTGGGTCCTCTGAGCCTGCCCTTTACTGGCCATTCATCTTATAGGTTTGAAGCAGACGTATCTCCTTTCTCCGATTCGACCCTAAGGAAGGCCTTGTGTACATGAATGCCTAGGGTTATTGGAGCTCGTGCAGACGCATGTTATGTTTAGGTGCAGGCTTAGGGTTACTGCAACTCACACAGACACATGTTATGTTTAGGTGCAGGCCTAGGGTTATTGCACCTCACACAGACGCTGTCATGTTTAGGTGCAGGCCTAAAGTTATTGCAGCTCACACAGATGCACGTTATGTTTAGGTGCAGGCCTAGAGTTATTGCAGCTCACACAGATGCACGTTAAGTTTAGGTGAGGGCTTAGGGTTATTGCAGCTCACACAGATGGATGTTATGTTCAGGTGAGGGCCTAGGGTTATTGCAGCTCACACAGACGCATGTTATGTTTAGGTGCAGGCCTAGAGATATTGCAGCTCACACAGACGCATGTTATGTTTAGGTGCAGGCAGAGTTATTGCAGCTCACACAGATGTATGTTATGTTTAGGTGCAGGCCTAGAGTTATTGCAGCTCACACATATGCATGTTATGTTTAGGTGCAGGCCTAGAGTTATTGCAGCTCACACAGATGTATGTCATGTTTAGGTGCAGGCCTAGAGTTATTGCAGCTCACACATATGCATGTTATGTTTAGGTGAGGGCCCAGTGTTATTGCAGCTCATGCAGATGCATGTTATGTTTAAGTGCAGGCCTAGGGTTATTGCAGTTCGTGCAGATGCATTTTATGTTTAGATGAGGGCCTAGGGTTATTGCAGCTCACGCAGACGCATGTTATGTTTAGGGGCAGGCCTAGAGTTATTGCAGCTCACACGGATGCTTTTTATGTTTAGATGAGTGCCTAGGGTTATTGCAGCTCACACAGATACATGTTATGTTTAGGTGCAGGCCTAGAGTTATTGCAGCTCACACAGACGCATGTTATGTTTAGGTGAAGGCCGAGAGTTATTGCAGCTTGCGCAATCACATGTTATGATTAGGTGCAGACCTAGGGGTATTGCAGTTCACGCAGGCGCGTGCAATGTTTAGGTGCAGGCCTAGGGTTATTGCAGCTCGCGCAGACGCATGTTATGTTTAGGTGCAGGCCTAGAGTTATTGCAGCTCACACAGATGCACGTTATGTTTAGGTGAGGGCTTAGGGTTATTGCAGCTCACACAGATGGATGTTATGTTCAGGTGAGGGCCTAGGGTTATTGCAGCTCACACAGACGCATGTTATGTTTAGGTACAGGCCTAGAGATATTGCAGCTCACACAGACGCATGTTATGTTTAGGTGCAGGCAGAGTTATTGCAGCGAACACAGATGTATGTTATGTTTAGGTGCAGGCCTAGAGTTATTGCAGCTCACACATATGCATGTTATGTTTAGGTGCAGGCCTAGAGTTATTGCAGCTCACACAGATGTATGTCATGTTTAGGTGCAGGCCTAGAGTTATTGCAGCTCACACATATGCATGTTATGTTTAGGTGAGGGCCTAGTGTTATTGCAGCTCATGCAGATGCATGTTATGTTTAAGTGCAGGCCTAGGGTTATTGCAGTTCGTGCAGATGCATTTTATGTTTAGATGAGGGCCTAGGGTTATTGCAGCTCACGCAGACGCATGTTATGTTTAGGGGCAGGCCTAGAGTTATTGCAGCTCACACAGATGCTTTTTATGTTTAGATGAGTGCCTAGGGTTATTGCAGCTCACACAGATGCATGTTATGTTTAGGTGCAGGCCTAGAGTTATTGCAGCTCACACAGACGCATGTTATGTTTAGGTGAAGGCCTAGAGTTATTGCAGCTTGCGCAATCACATGTTATGATTAGGTGCAGACCTAGGGGTATTGCAGTTCACGCAGGCGCGTGCAATGTTTAGGTGCAGGCCTAGGGTTATTGCAGCTCGTGCAGACGCATGTTATGTTTAGGGGCAGGCCTAGAGTTACTGCAGCTCACACAGATGCTTTTTATGTTTAGATGAGGGCCTAGGGTTATTGCAGCTCAAACAGACGCATGTTACGTTTAGGTGCAGGCATAGGGTTATTGCAGCTCACGCAGGCGCATGTTATGTTAAGGTGCAGGCCTAGGGTTATTGCAGCTCGTGCAGATGCATGTTATGTTTAGGTGCAGGCCTAGAGTTATTGCAGCTCACACAGATGCATGTTATGTTTAGATGAGGGCCTAGGGTTATTGCAGCTCACAAAGACGCATGTTATGTTTAGGTGAGGTCACAAAGACACATGTTATGTTTAAGTGCAGGCCTAGGGTTATTGCACCTCGCGCAGACCCATGTTATGTTTAGGTGCAGGCCAAGTCTTATTGCACCTCACACAGACGCATGTTATGTTTAGGTGAGGGCCTAGGGTTATTGCAGCTTGCGCAGACGCATGTTATGTTTAGGTGAGGGCCTAGGGTTATTCCAGCTCACACAGGCGCATGTTATGTTTAGGTGAGGGCCTACGGTTATTGCAGCTCACACAGACATATGTTATGTTTAGGTGAAGGCCTAGAGTTATTGCAGCTCGCGCAATCACATGTTATGATTAGGTGCAGACCTAGGGGTATTGCAGTTCACACTGGTGCGTGCAATGTATAGGTGCAGGCCTAGGGTTATTGCAGCTCGTGCAGGTCCATGTTATCTTTAGGTGAAGTCCTAAGGTTAGTGCAGCTCGCGCAGGTGCATGTTATACTATGGTGCAGGCCTAGGGTTACCGCAATAACGCCCAGACACATGTTATGCTTAGGGGTAGGTTAGCATTTTTATAGCTTGCACAGACGCATATTATGTTTAAGTATACCCCTAGGATTATTGAAGCTCTCACAGATGCATGTTATGTTTATGTGAAGGCCTAGGGTTATTGCAGCTCGTGCAGGCACATGTTATGTTTAGGTCACGGCCTAGGGTTATTGCAGCTTGCGCAATCACATGTTATGTTTAGGTGCAGGCCTAGGGTTGCTCACGCAGACGCATGTTATGTTTAGGTGAGGGCCGAGAGTTATTGCCACTTGCGCAACCACATGTTATGTTTAGGTGCAGGCTCAGAGTTATTGCACCTCACACAGACGCATGTTATTTTTAGGTGCAGGCTAGCATTATTATAGCTCGCACAGACGCATATTATGTTTAAGTACAGCCCTAGGATTATTGAAGCTCGCACAGATGCATGTTATGTTTAGGTGAAGGCCTAGGCCTAGTGTTATTGCAGCTCCCAAAGACGCATGTTATGTTTATGTGCAGGCCCAGGGTTATTGCAGCTCGCAAAGACGAATGTTATGTTTAGGTCAAGGCCTAGGGTTATTGCAGCTCTTGCAGGCACATGTTATGTTTTTGAAGGCCTAAGATTATTGCAGCTAGCGCAGACGCATGTTATGTTTAGGTGAAGGCCTAGGGTTATTGCAGTTCACACAGATGAATGTTGTGTTTATGTGCAAGCCTACATTATTGCAGTTGGTGCAGGCGCATGTGATATTTAGGTGAAGGCCTAGGGTTACTGCAGCTCACACAGACGCATTCTATGTTTTAGTTCAGGCCTAGGGTTAGTGCAGCTTGCACAGGCGCATGTTATATTTAGGTGAAGGCCTAAGATTGTTGCAGCTCGCGCAGATGCATGTTTGTTTAGGTGCAGGCCTAGTGTTATTGTAGCTCGTGTAGACGCATTTTATGTTTAGGTGAAGGCCTATGGTTATTGCAGCTCGTGCAGACGCATGTTATGTTTAGGTGCAGGCCTAGGATTATTGCAGCTCGTGCAGACGCATGGTATGTTTAGGTTCAGGCCTAGGGTTATTGCAGCTCACGCAGATGCATGTTATGTTTCGGTGCAGGCCTAGGGTTATTGCAGCTCGTGCAGACGCATGTTATGTTTGAGTGCAGCCTTAGTGTTATTGCAGCCTGTGCAGACGCATGTTATGTTTAGGTGCAGGCCTAGGGTATTGCAGCACATGCAGACGCATGTTATGTTTAGGTGCAGGCCTATGATTATTGCAGCTCGTGCAGACGCATGTTATGTTTAGGCGCAGGTCTAGAGTTATTGCAGCTCACACAGATGCATGTTATGTTTAGGTGCAGGCCTAGGGTTATTGCAGCTCGTGCAGATGCATGTTATGTTTAGGTGCAGGCCTATGGTTATTGCAGCTCGTGCAGACGCATGTTATGTTTAGGCGCAGGTCTAGAGTTATTGCAGCTCACACAGATGCATATTATGTTTAGGTGCAGGCCTATGGTTATTGCAGCTCGTGCAGACGCATGTTATGTTTAGGTGCAGGCCTAGGGTTATTGCAGCCTGTGCAGACGCATGCTATGTTTAGGTGCAGGCCTAGAGTATTGCAGTTCACGCAGGCGCGTGCAATGTTTAGGTGCAGGCCTAGAGTTATTGCAGCTCGTGCAGACGCATGTTATGTTTAGGCGCAGGTCTAGAGTTATTGCAGCTCACACAGATGCATGTTATGTTTAGGTGCAGGCCTAGGGTTATTGCAGCTCGTGCAGATGCATGTTATGTTTAGGTGCAGGCCTATGGTTATTGCAGCTCGTGCAGACGCATGTTATGTTTAGGCGCAGGTCTAGAGTTATTGCAGCTCACACAGATGCATATTATGTTTAGGTGCAGGCCTATGGTTATTGCAGCTCGTGCAGACGCATGTTATGTTTAGGTGCAGGCCTAGGGTTATTGCAGCCTGTGCAGACGCATGCTATGTTTAGGTGCAGGCCTAGAGTATTGCAGTTCACGCAGGCGCGTGCAATGTTTAGGTGCAGGCCTAGAGTTATTGCAGCTCGTGCAGACGCATGTTATGTTTAGGGGCAGGCCTAGAGTTATTGCAGCTCAAACAGATGCATTTTATGTTTAGATGAGGGCCTAGGGTTATTGCAGCTCATACAGACGCATGTTATGTTTAGGTGCAGGCCTAGAGTTATTGCAGCTCACACAGATGCATATTATGTTTAGGTGCAGGCCTAGAGTTATTGCAGCTCACACCGACGCATGTTACGCTTAGGTGCAGGCATAGGGTTATTGCAGCTCACTCAGGCGCATGTTATGTTTAGGTGCAGGCCTAGAGTTATTGCAGCTCACACATATGCATGTTATGTTTAGGTGCAGGCCTAGAGTTATTGCAGCTCGCGCAGATGCATGTTATGTTTAGGGGCAGGTCTAGCGTTATTGCAGCTCACACATATGCATTTTATGTTTAGATAAGGGCCTAGGGTTATTGCAGCTCACAAAGACACATGTTATGTTTAGGTGAGGGCCTAGGGTTATTGCAGCTCACAAAGACACATGTTATGTTTATGTGCAGGCCTTGGGTTATTGCAGCTCGCGCAGACCCATGTTATGTTTAGGTGCAGGCCTAGGGTTATTGCACCTCACACAGACGCATGTTATGCTTTGCTGAGTGCCTAGGGTTATTGCAGCTCACAAAGACGCATGTTATGTTTAAGTGCAGGCCTAGGGTTATTGCAGCTCGCGCAGATGCATGTTATGTTTAGGTGAGGGTCTAGCGTTATTCCAGCTCACACAGACGCATGTTATGTTTAGGTGAGGACCTAGGGTTATTGCAGCTCACACAGACATATGTTATGTTTAGGTGAAGGCCTAGAGTTATTGCAGCTTGCGCAATCACATGTTATGATTAGGTGCAGACCTAGGGGTATTGCAGTTCACACTGGTGCGTGCAATGTATAGGTGCAGGCCTAGGGTTATTGCAGCTCGTGCAGGTCCATGTTATGTTTAGGTGAAGTCCTAAGGTTAGTGCAGCTCGCGCAGGTGCATGTTATACTATGGTGCAGGCCTAGGGTTACCGCAATAACGCCCAGACACATGTTATGCTTAGGGGTAGGGTAGCATTTTTATAGCTTGCACAGACGCATATTATGTTTAAGTACACCCCTAGGATTATTGAAGCTCTCACAGATGCATGTTATGTTTATGTGAAGGCCTAGGGTTATTGCAGCTCGTGCAGGCACATGTTATGTTTAGGTCACGGCCTAGGGTTATTGCAGCTTGCGCAATCACATGTTATGTTTAGGTGCAGGCCTAGGGTTGCTCACGCAGACGCATGTTATGTTTAGGTGAGGGCCGAGAGTTATTGCCACTTGCGCAACCACATGTTATGTTTAGGTGCAGGCTCAGAGTTATTGCACCTCACACAGACGCATGTTATTTTTAGGTGCAGGCTAGCATTATTATAGCTCGCACAGGCGCATATTATGTTTAAGTAAAGCCCTAGGATTATTGAAGCTCGCACAGATGCATGTTATGTTTAGGTGAAGGCCTAGGCCTAGTGTTATTGCAGCTCCCAAAGACGCATGTTATGTTTATGTGCAGGCCCAGGGTTATTGCAGCTCGCAAAGACGAATGTTATGTTTAGGTCAAGGCCTAGGGTTATTGCAGCTCTTGCAGGCACATGTTATGTTTTTGAAGGCCTAAGATTATTGCAGCTAGCGCAGACGCATGTTATGTTTAGGTGAAGGCCTAGGGTTATTGCAGTTCACACAGATGAATGTTGTGTTTATGTGCAAGCCTACGTTATTGCAGTTGGTGCAGGCGCATGTGATATTTAGGTGAAGGCCTAGGGTTACTGCAGCTCACACAGACGCATTCTATGTTTTAGTTCAGGCCTAGGGTTAGTGCAGCTTGCACAGGCGCATGTTATATTTAGGTGAAGGCCTAAGATTGTTGCAGCTCGCGCAGATGCATGTTTGTTTAGGTGCAGGCCTAGTGTTATTGTAGCTCGTGTAGACGCATTTTATGTTTAGGTGAAGGCCTATGGTTATTGCAGCTCGTGCAGACGCATGTTATGTTTAGGTGCAGGCCTAGGGTTATTGCAGCTCGTGCAGACGCATGGTATGTTTAGGTGCAGGCCTAGGGTTATTGCAGCTCACGCAGATGCATGTTATGTTTCGGTGCAGGCCTAGGGTTATTGCAGCTCGTGCAGACGCATGTTATGTTTGAGTGCAGGCTTAGTGTTATTGCAGCCTGTGCAGACGCATGTTATGTTTAGGTGCAGGCCTAGGGTATTGCAGCACATGCAGACGCATGTTATGTTTAGGTGCAGGCCTATGATTATTGCAGCTCGTGCAGACGCATGTTATGTTTAGGCGCAGGTCTAGAGTTATTGCAGCTCACACAGATGCATGTTATGTTTAGGTGCAGGCCTAGGGTTATTGCAGCTCGTGCAGATGCATGTTATGTTTAGGTGCAGGCCTACGGTTATTGCAGCTCGTGCAGACGCATGTTATGTTTAGGCGCAGGTCTAGAGTTATTGCAGCTCACACAGATGCATATTATGTTTAGGTGCAGGCCTATGGTTATTGCAGCTCGTGCAGACGCATGTTATGTTTAGGTGCAGGCCTAGGGTTATTGCAGCCTGTGCAGACGCATGCTATGTTTAGGTGCAGGCCTAGAGTATTGCAGCACATGCAGACGCATGTTATGTTTAGGCGCAGGTCTAGAGTTATTGCAGCTCACACAGATGCATGTTATGTTTAGGTGCAGGCCTAGGGTTATTGCAGTTCACAAAGACGCATGTTATGTTTAGGTGCAGGCCTGGGGTTATTGCAGCTCGCGCAGATGCATGTTATGTTTAGGTGCAGGCCTATGATTATTGCAGCTCGTGCAGACGCATGTTATGTTTAGGCGCAGGTCTAGAGTTACTGCAGCTCACACAGATGCATGTTATGTTTAGGTGCAAGCCTAGGGTTATTGCAGCTCGTGCAGATGCATGTTATGTTTAGGTGCAGGCCTATGGTTATTGCAGCTCGTGCAGACGCATGTTATGTTTAGGCGCAGGCCTAGGGTTATTGCAGCCTGTGCAGACGCATGCTATGTTTAGGTGCAGGCCTAGAGTATTGCAGCACATGCAGACGCATGTTATGTTTAGGCGCAGGTCTAGAGTTATTGCAGCTCACACAGATGCATGCTATGTTTAGGTGCAGGCCTAGGGTTATTGCAGTTCACACAGACGCATGTTATGTTTAGGTGCAGGCCTAGGGTTATTGCAGCTTCCACAGACGAAGGTCACCCTGGCAAAATGATGCAAGGGTGTCTGTGTTGGCGGACAGCTGCTGTTTGTGAACCAGGGCAGGCAAGAAGGACAGTATCTTCTCAATATAGCCTATGTTCGAGGCATATGGGCTGCAGATGGTACATTATGAATAGATCGCC
Organism: Lissotriton vulgaris; assembly: GCF_964263255.1. Lineage (NCBI taxonomy): Eukaryota > Metazoa > Chordata > Amphibia > Caudata > Salamandridae > Lissotriton > Lissotriton vulgaris. Next base: position 1,116,165 of record NW_028250124.1, read on the forward strand.
ATCTGGTATTGGGCTCGGATGATTGCACTTTGTTTTTCTCTTGGAGAGTCTTTTGTATCTTGGTGACTCCTCCCTTGGTTGGTAGTGCGCATGGGCATCGGCTCCATCCTTAGATTGTTTTTTTCCGCCATCGGGTTCGGATGAGGATCGAGACGCTCCAGATCAACTTCAGAAGAAAGTGATTTATCGGCGCGTATTCCCTTTCCAATTCGACGGTATTGTTATCGAACGCGTTCATTTCCATTCCGACGCGTTGCAAATTCAAAATCGAAGAGAAAAACTTGGATCTACGTCGAAGAACAGGAGGCCTTTCTCGACGCAGTCAAGCCCGGAGTCCATGGAAAGGACTCCATTCAAAAAATGTCCAACGTGTGGTGCTAAGTTCCCACACAAGGACCTACACGAGGTGTGCAACCTCTGTCTATCGCCTGAACACGAATCCAGGGACTGCGAAGCCTGCGCAGCATTCTCCTCCAAGCTAACGATTAGAAATCGTCGAGCTCGAAGACACAAGGTTTCCAGAATGCAGGCGGAGGCGATCCCGGAGCTGTTCGGGGACGAGCAAATCGAGGAAGAAGAGGACCAGTCGGGTCGGAAGGGGACCAGTCGGAGGTCGAAGAACTCATCGAGCAACAAACCGTGAGTGACGACGTCCCCTTACCGAAAAACCGACCCCGTGCGGTAACGACCCCGCCCTCGGGCCCGGTCAAACCGCAGAAAAAAGTTTCCGACGCCCCGCCCTCGGGCCCGGCAACGAAACCGAACCTGAAACCGAAACACTCGGACTCCCACCATGTTGGATCCGAGAAAAGGGCGACATCGACTTCGGCACCGAGGCAACAAACAAGGGAAAGCTCGGTATCGAAACATTCCATGTCGAAACATAAATATGATTTATCGCCCAAAAGACACTCGATACCCAGAAAGTCGGAATCGAGCAGACATTCGGTGTCGAAAACAACAAGATCTGACGATCGAAAACAAAAACAGCTCTCGGAACCAGGATCTTCGGTACCGATTCAGGAGCAACAGACAGATCCCAAACAAAAGATCTTGTTTATTGATCCACAAACTGGGAAAGTGGTCACGAAGAAGAGAAAGAGTGAACAGTCAGAAGATAAACCTCTTCCTTCAAAAAAGAGAACAATGGGGACAAATATAACTCCTCCTGCTTCTCCTCGACCTAGAGTCACACCCTCTTCTCCTATTCCTCACAATAGACCAAATATTCCTACACCCTCCACACCAAGACCAGCTACACCTCAGTCAGATGTAGACAGTGATCTAGGGGAGGGAGAACATCAAGGGGATGACGAAACTATCCCAGATGAGGAGGACCCATGGGAAAATTATGATGTAGGGTCAGATGAGGACAACGACCCAGAGCTATATCCCTCAAAGCCTTCACCACCTGATGATAACACAGGTTTTGTGCAGCTCATTAATAGGGCAGCAAAATATCACAAACTAGATATGCATACAGAACCTCAAATAGAGGATTTCTTGTTAGAGACTCTACCTAATGCACAGAGAACATCAGGTACTCTTCCTATGTTGAAGGGTCTTCTTAGTCTCACAGAGGAAATATTCGAAAACCCAGTGAGAGCCAGGGTGTTAAACCCAAGAATTGATAAAAAATACAAAGCGGCTCCAAAGGACCCAATATTTATTAAAGGGCATGTACCTCTAGACTCGCTGGTGGTCTCAAACGCTCGTAAAAGAGCAAATTCATTATCTACAGGAGAGGCTCCTCCACCAGATAAAGAGTCGAAGTTAATAGATGCATCAGGCAAAAGAGTAGCATCACAGGCAGCGAATAGCTGGCGTATAGCCAATACACAAGCACTACTCGCACGTTACGACAGGGCACATTATGATGAGTTAGAAAAACTTCTCACACATCTCCCAAAAGAACATCAGAAGAAGGCAGATCAATTAATACAGGAAGGTAAAATAATAACCAATACTTCCATTAAGTGTGCATTAGACGCAGCAGACACTGCAGCAAGATCTATTAACACCAGTGTCATGCTAAGAAGACATGCATGGCTTAGAATCTCAGGATTCAAACAAGAAGTACAAACAGCCCTACTGAACAAACCATTTGATCAGAAGACACTGTTTGGCTCAAGCACAGACGAGACCTTAGAAAAAATGAAGAAAGATACAGAAACGGCTAAGTCAATGGGAGCATTGCAACAGCCAACACACAGAGGTTCCTTTCGTAGATCCACCTATAGAGGGGGCTCAAAGAATACAGGAACGAATCAGCAATCCACCTCTTTCACACCAACATCACCCAGAGGTAATTCAAGAGGCAGTTACAGAGGTAACAACAATAAGGGTAGAGGCCGCGGAAATAATAACAACCGCAATGCCTCAACACCAAAACAGTGACTTCATAGAACTCCCCCCAGACCACATAACACCGGTCGGGGGACGTCTATCACAGTTCCTACCTGTCTGGGAGAACATCACATCAGACAAGTGGGTGAGACAAATTATCCAACATGGTTATTGCCTAGAACTCACAGCTACCCCACCAAACATCCCCCCCAAACAGCGTCCAATGAGACAAGATCATCTGACATTGTTAAGAGAAGAAGTTCTAGCACTTCTACAAAAGCATGCAATAGAGAAGGTTCCAAAGGATCAACAAGGAACAGGAGTATACTCTCTATACTTCCTGATCCCCAAAAAGGATGGGTCCCTAAGACCAATATTAGACCTCAGACCTCTCAATGCTTACATAAATTCGGAGCATTTCCACATGGTCACGCTCCAACAAGTACTCCCTTTACTGAAGAAAGGGGACTTTCTTTCTACACTGGATCTAAAAGACGCTTACTTTCATATCCCAATTCACAAAGCCCACAGGAAATACCTAAGGTTTGTGTTAGAAGGACAACACTATCAGTTCAAAGTCCTTCCCTTCGGTGTCACAACAGCACCAAGAGTTTTCACAAAATGCCTAGCTGTGGTGGCAGCACACCTAAGAAGACAACAAATACATGTCTTCCCATACTTGGACGACTGGCTAATAAAGGCCAAGTCAAAAGAAGAATGTCTTCACAACACACAGAAGACAATTCAATTGCTGCACCACCTAGGGTTCACGGTGAACTACAAAAAATCACACCTGCAACCAAACCAGATTCAGCAATACCTGGGGGCTACAGTAGACACAGAAAAGGCAATAGCATACCCCAACCCAATCAGAGTACAGAGATGGTCGGGTTAATACAAAGATTTCAACCACAACACTCACTACCAGCACGAGTGTTTATGCAACTATTAGGCATGATGTCCTCCTGCATACTGCTAATACCACATGCCAGACTACAAATGCGCCCACTACAAGAGTGTCTAGCGACACAGTGGAATCAGGCTCAAGGTCAGATTACAGATCTGGTGTTGGTAGACGACCGGACGTATCGCTCTCTGAAGTGGTGGAACACAGAAAACATTTCCAAGGGACGGTCGTTCCTAGAGCCAATTCCACAAGTGATAATAACAGCGGACGCATCGGTCTCCGGATGGGGAGCGCACATGGACAGATACACAGTGCAGGGGAAGTGGAGTGTGCAGCAAAAGAAACTGCACATCAACTACCTAGAACTATTAGCAATATTTCTAGCACTAAAAGCTTTCCAAATGCAAATAAAAAGCAAAGCAAAGCAGTCCTGATCAGAACAGACAACATGACTGCAATGTATTATATTCAAAAACAGGGGGGGACACACTCTTTCCAACTGTCCAGACTAGCACAGGACATATGGAGATGGGCCATTCCTCAAAAGATCTACCTGTTAGCGGAACACCTACCAGGAGTTCAAAATCAGATAGCAGACATCCTAAGCAGACAGTCAGAACAAGTACACGAATGGGAGCTGCACGACCAAATACTGCAGCCATTCTTCCAAAAATGGGGGCAACCAGAGATAGATCTGTTTGCCAATCATCAGAACGCAAAATGCAAAAACTTCGCATCCAGGTACCCACACCACCGGTCCCAGGGCAATGCACTGTGGATAAATTGGTCCAACAAATTTGCTTACGCATTCCCTCCTCTACCACTAATTCCGTTACTGGTTCGGAAACTGCAGCAACACTCAATGACAATGATACTAGTGGCACCCACGTGGGCAAGACAGCCGTGGTTCACCACGCTGCTACAACTCTCACAAGTACCACATCAAAAGCTAAGATTATTACCCATGCATCTTACACAGAACCATGGAGAAATAATGCACCCAGATCCCAAACAACTGAACCTAGCGATCTGGCTCCTGAAGTCATAGAGTTTGGGTATTTAGATTTACCACCAGAATGCATGGAAATCATTAAACAAGCAAGACGTCCTACCACCAGAGCATGCTTTGCAGCAAAATGGAAGAGGTTTGCTATACACTGTAACAGTAAGCACATCAACCCTCTGGACGCATCCACTAAACAAATCATTTGCTATTTACTACACTTACAGCAATGTAACCTAGCATATACCTCTATCAGAGTTCATCTCGCAGCCATAGCGGCGTACCTACAAAACAGGCAACATCTCTCACTGTTTAAAGTACCTGCAATAAAAGCTTTCATGGAAGGACTCAAAAGAGTCATTCCACCAAGAAGACCACCTTCCCCAGTCTGGAATCTCAACATAGTGCTTACCAGACTAATGGGGCCACCCTTTGAACCTATGCATAGGTGTGAAATACAATTCCTCACATGGAAGGTGGCCTTCCTCATAGCTATCACGTCACTTAGAAGAGTAAGTGAACTGCAGGCTTTTACGATTCAAGAACCATTTATGCAGCTACACCAAAACAAAGTGGTTCTTAGAACAAACCCAAAATTCTTACCGAAGGTTATTTCAGCATTCCACATCAATCAGTCAGTGGAATTACCGGTTTTCTTTCCAAAACCACAAACAGTAGCAGAAAGAGCCCTACATACATTGGATGTTAGAAGGGCCATATTGTACTATATAGAAAGAACACAAACTTTCAGAAAGACAAAACAGGTATTTGTTGCGTTTTCTCCCACACATAAAGGCAATCCCATCTCCAAAGCGGGCATTGCCAGATGGATTGTAAAATGCATTCAAATATGCTACTTAAAGGCAAAGAGAACATTAACTGTTCCTCCTAGAGCTCACTCTACACGTAAACTAGGAGCATCTATGGCATTCTTGGGAAATATTCCACTAGATGACATATGCAAAGCAGCTACCTGGGTTACACCGCACACCTTCACAAAACACTATTGTGTAGATGTGCACACAACACAACAAGCTAGAGTGGGACAAGCAGTATTAAAAACATTGTTTCAGACAGTTGCAACAGACACGGGCGACCACCGCTAGGGAGAGAACTGCTGTATAGTCTATTCATAATGTACCATCTGCAGCCCATATGCCTCGAACGGAATATGCTACTTACCAGTATGCATCTGTTCTTGGCATAGAGGGCTGCAGAGTGGTACATGCCCTCCCAGCCTCCCCGGAAACCTGTGTCTGTTCCAACATTATCTTATTTAGATACACTTACATGGGCACTCTTATCTGTATTCTACTATACTACTCCATCTAACCCTACTATGGCAAAACAATCTAAGGATGGAGCCGATGCCCATGCGCACTACCAACCAAGGGAGGAGTCACCAAGATACAAAAGACTCTCCAAGAGAAAAACAAAGTGCAATCATCCGAGCCCAACACCAGATGGCGATCTATTCATAATGTACCACTCTGCAGCCCTCTATGCCAAGAACAGATGCATACTGGTAAGTAGCATATTCCTTATGCCCGTTTATTGTGACCCATGGCAGCACAGCAGGAAGGTTTGCTGTGCTGCCATGCATCAAAATATAGTGAATGAGACCCCCAGAGCTTAGCATGTATGTATTGTGGCAGCGATGCACTGCAGACATGGGCAGACACCTCTCCTGGGGCAGATACATGTTCAGAGGAAGACACCTCTCCTGGGACAGATGCCTCTCCTGGGGCAGACATATGTCCTGGGTCAGACACCAGGTTTGGTGCAGACATGTCCTGGGGTGCACACCTGACCTGGGCAGGCACCTGACCTGGGCAGACACCTGACCTGGGCAGGCACCTGACCTGGGCAGACACCTGACCTGGGCAGACACCTGACCTGGGCAGACACCTGACCTGGGCAGATACCTGACCTGGGCAGACACCCGACCTGGGCAGACACCCGACCTGGGCAGACACCCGACCTGGGCAGACACCTGTCCTGGGGCAGAGTGAGCGGTCAAGGTAGAGTGGACAGGTGTCAGTCCAGAGGCATCAAGCATTGGTAAGATATTGTCTGAAGAGGAGCTTCTCTTAGAAAAAAAGTAGGGCTGGGCCTGATGGTTCTATGCTGGGGTGTCCTTTCACTTCCTGCCCTCCCTAACAAGGCTACACTGTAAAGAATGTTTATTGCTGTCTCAGCACATCTCTACAGCTCTCTTTTCTGTTTGTCATGTAACAATGTGTTTCGGTCTATATCTTATATCTAGAGTCAGAGGCAGGTTGAGTTCTTCAGGCATCCTGGGCCGGATAATGCTACGCAGGTGTGCCTGTTTAATACAAATATACTGATCGGTTTATTGTGTAAAAACGAGGTCCTCTGTGTTGTGTCAGGGGGTGAAGACTGTTTCCTCAACCGGTACACTACAAGTCTGGAATCTACTCATCCACTACATTGACCCTCCCAAATCATTTATCCATATTCACCAACCCTAACACTAGTGTTACCTTCTATCCCTAACATTGAGTGAGCTTCAGTGCGACCAGGGTGCCTCGACTGAAGTTACTGCTCTGTCGGGTTGTGGGCTAGCAGGCATATGCACGCCCACAACAACATGGCACGAACAGCACGCCCATTCCTTCACGTTATCCAGACTACTCACAGTTATTTCAAGGCAGGGCTTTAAGTGGGCCAGGTCTCACCGATGCTCAGCACCGGCAGTTCTTAAAAGCAGGTGCCCCAACGGGCCCCTATCGGGCTCTACTTTTTTACCTTCAGGGTGGAAGGGAAAATAAGCTTAACTGCAATAGTACCATACTTCACTGCTTTTGATTTAACTGCAAAGAGACTAATTTTCCTGTTCGATATTCCGCAAACTTGAGCACCAGTTACATTACACAAGGACGTATTCATGTTTTGGATCACAGGATGTTGAGCCGACGTGAGGCTCGAACCTGCTTTCCCAGTTCGAAAGTCGGCAGCTCTTGCCGTACGCCACAACCGCGCCCGCAAGAATAGAAGCTTGTTCAATCTTCTATACAACAAATCTATAGAAGTTGCTTATTTATCTTACGCAACTAACAACCACTGGCAAAGCCAATAGTCCTGGCTCGTTGTAGGTGTAATGTTGTTTGTAGTGCTACATATCTGAATGAATGGACAGAAGCCGCAAAATACCAGTGGGGAAGCACAGATTTTTAGCTTGTGTTTTAAGCAATGCCCATAGTTAAATCGACCACTCCCCTATGAGAGACCTCCAGCTTATCCCACTTAAAGCCCTGTTTCAAGGTATGTGTAGTTTATAGATACGTCACTCAGCCCATCTATCCTTCTTTCAGCCTACTCAATTGAAAAATGTTATTTTTACCGGCAATTTTTTTGCATTTTTAGTTCTTGACTTTTGCGCTCTTTTTAAGTTTAAGGATATTATTGGAGGCTTCAATCATTCGGTGTTCACTTCACCGGGGCTTGTGGCTCCGCCTTTCAGCAGCTGGTGGTCTGTGTAGAGAGCCGATAGTTTGTCTGCTAAGGCCTGTTTTTTTAGGTCGCGCCTGGGCAGCGCATGCGCTGCTGCGAGGCATGCTGCGTTGGAGTATGTACTTGAAGCCCCGCCTACTCTCCGTCCATGTTTCTCATTGGCTTGTGTAATTATCCTTCATAAATGCTGGCTTCTGATCGTTACTAGGCCTGTTCGTCCCTCCTTAGTACGGTCTTGTGTTACTTTCACTCGCATGAGGACGGGCCCTTTTAGTTTGGTTGTTCCATGGTACGTCTTCCTAAATCTGTTAGCACTATTTTCTTTAATGAGTTCTCTCGTGCTCAGTTGTGAACACCAGCTTGTTTATTTAACTTGTAGAAAGTGGGAGCTCTTCAGGGGCCATGGGGGACAGAAGGGGGCAACTCAGCGAGGCCGTCAAGCATTTGAAATGCAATAGGTCTCGCATTTGTGAGAGTTTGAGCTATTGGCATTGTAAATGACGATGCCTTTCATTTATGGTTTAAAAACCAATACATAAATAAAGGCATTGTCATTTACAAGGCCAATAGCGCAAACCCGTGTAACTGTGAGACCCATTGCATTGCAGATGCTTGTTTGCTATTCCTACCACCTCGACGAGGTGCCATTTTTGAAGGCTGGCCTGGAAGTTTCTCATGCTCCACTGGGCACGTACAGGCCACAACAACATACCTTATTGCATGGCCTGTGAGCGGCTGCACATGCTACGATGCTTCTACATCAAAATGCACTTAATGTGAACCAAAGCAAGGTAATTCATTAATCCAAAAAATAGAATATATGACAGGTCGCACACATGGTCAATATCATCCAGCCAATCCGAGAAATCCCACATTTACCTTTTGTGGCGCGCTCCATGTTCAAGTGATCACACAGGGGTGCTCTGAAAAGAGACCGTAAAAGGGAGCCTCGCGCGTATATGGGGGCGATGGACAGACTGCTATGGACCTACTAGTGATGAGGATGAGGCCGCCATGCCCTCGCTGTAAGGGTGTAGTGCAGTTCATGCTAATATATGGTATTATGATGAGAATGATCATATCCCTGCCTCTCGTCCCAGCCAGACTGCCAATGAACTCGAACAGCTGCTGGATTGGTGTCTTAATGATCAAAATTAAAATAATTCACAAAAAAAGGAGAGCCTCACAGCGAATGCAAGAAACACCTGAATCCAGCGCACTACTCCAGTGGCTCGGCAGGCGCAAGGGAAGGCGCTTCGAAGACAAGCCCCTCTGCATCCAGGCACACTGTGCGTGCAGCGCTGCAGTGTGTGGAGCAGGTACAGAGCAGGTTTTGAGGATGCTCGGGTGAACATAGGCGCGCCAGCTCAGCACCTCTCACCCTCATGCTGATGGGCGACTGACCTCCATACTGAGCGGGAGGGGGCGCACTCACCTAATACCAAGCTGAAGAGAGCGTGAATCTCGTACAATGGAAAGGATTCAGTTTTATAAAAGCAGCAACTCAAGACTTAGACAAAGGAGTTGTTTACAGCAACATCTACTTACCTGTGTAATTCCATTTTAGGTGTCCTGGGCTTGGCTGGGGTACTCTTTTTCTCTTTAGGGTCATCCACTAAACCTATTGGTAACTCGGTTACTTTACCAGCCTGCCAAGAGTGCTGTAACACCCTTGCTCAGCCGCTTTGTCAAACATAAACAAGTTGCTTACCTTTGGTAACTCTCTTGCTGGTGAGTGCTCTTTCTAGTAGACGTCAATTTCTCGTCTTTTGCCTCAGTGTTACTTGGACCCAGCTGTCCATTGTCAATCAGAGGGGGGAGGTCTCGCCGTGATATTTAGGAAGGAATTTCAGTTAAAGATGTCTAAAATCACGCTGCCCAGCCGCGAAGCAGCCTTTTTCAGACTGGCTATGAGCAGTGTTAGTTCTATGGCAGGGTTTCTTCTGTAAAGACCCCCCGTCCGGCGAGAGCCTTTCTCGATGATCTTGCTGAGACAGTGCCCCCTTACATTATTCGTTATCCTTACTTGATTCTGCTGGGAGATCTGAATCTTCATTTGGAGGATTTAGATAACAGATATTCCAAGGAGCTGATTCAAGGGCTTCAGGCTGTGGGTCTAACTCACTCGTCAATACCCCACTCACAATAAAGGTCAAACGCTGGAAAATATTTATACTAACAATGCCCTGGTAGAAGGACAACTACCGGTGCCCATAGTAGGGTCTGACCATTGTGTTCTCCCTTTTACTCTCACCTCCACTAGAAAGATCCCCTGCAATTCAGGAAAGGGCTCTGCGCCCTCCTTGGTTCGGAAATGGGATGCGTTAAGCGTCGAGGCCTTTGGGGGTACGCTGGCGTCAAGTATCCCAGTTTTAGGGTCCGAAGTAAATGTAAAATGTAAATTGATACTTGTATAGCGCACTACTCACCCGCAAGGGTCTCAAGGCGCTTGTACGAATACCGCTGTGGAACCCATCCTGGCTTTCCCTGTGAGGCGTCCACTCCTGGGCCCCCCAAGGTGGAGGCCAGGCATCCTTAGCGTTGTGGGGGCCGTTCTGGAGATTAAGCAAGCTATTGCCCAGAGTTGCAGAGTGGGACTCCATGATTGGAATAGGCACCGAGGCGAGAACTATCAGGTCCGTGGAATTTTGAGCCCAAGATCCGCCGAGGTGGGGAATTGAACCCTGGTCCCGGGCTAGACCTCTGCATCAGGGTCTGCCACTCTAACCATTGAGCCACACTTCTCCACTAGTACATACAGCTGAGGGGCTAGTCTCTCTTTGGATCAAGGCGGCAGTTGATTCCATTATTTCTCTGAAACCAGGTAAAAGCACCCGTAGAACTCCTTTCGCTAAATGGTTCTCGGTGGAACTGGCCCTTCTAAAAACGGACAGTAAGCACCTTGAACGCCACTGGAGAGAGAACAGGGTGCTATACCTGGCCGCCCTCAAGCTGTATCATCACTGCATTAGGAGAGTACGGTGGGACTTTTACTTTGAGCACATTGTAGCTGCTAAAAACTCCACCAAGTACATCTTCAATGTGGCAAGAGAACTAGATCGTGTGACAGCCACAATGCCAGTCTCCGCTAATTATTGCAATCAGGTTGCCGACCTTTTCATGAGCAAGATTGATCAAATTTACGCTGCCTTCCCTGAAAGTAGCAGGAACCACATCCCGGCTCCTGTAATAGAGGGTTCAGGAAGTGATAACAGTTTTGCTTTCTGCCTGCCTGTAGTAAGTGAGGTTCTTAAACTTATGGAGGCAGTTAAATCTGGGTCGCCTCGGGACCCGATCCCCCCCAAGATACGTGAGGCTAGGGAAAGAAGTAATTGCTCCAGATCTCACCTCGCTTCTGAACATTTCTTTTAGCTCTGGTGAGGTTCATAGTAGCTGGAAGCATGCCATGGTGGTTCCCTTGTTAAAGAAACCCTCCCTAGACCCTGATCTCCCAGAAAATCTTAGACTCATATCTTTACTACCTTATATGGCTAAAATTGCAGAGAAGCATCTTAGCTATCAATTGTCCCTATTCTTGGAAGAGAGACAAGTACTGCATGAAACACAGCCAGGGTTCAGACCCCGACATAGTACCGAGTTGGCTCTTCTTCTTGCCTCAGAGGCTTTAAAACTGCTGCCGACGAGGGAAGAACGACCGCTCTGATCCTCCTTGACCTGATTGCTGCGTTTGATAGGTCTCCCGCGGCCTTCTCTTAGAATGGAAGGGGGAGGCCGGGGTCTGTAGAGTGATATGAAGGGGGATTAAAAACTATCTGGAGAATAGATCCTTCCAGGTTCCACAGCATCCTTTGGAATCCAGAGTCTGTCCAGTCTGTCCATTGTCGCTAGGGGTGCCGCAGGGTTCTGCTCTTAACCCTACCTTATTTAACATTTATATGCACCCCCTGGCAAACATTGTGTTGAGACATGGGGTTAAACTGGTATCATATGCTGATGATACACAGCTGATTGTCACCCTGGAGCAAAAGAAGGCGGGAACGGCTGCCAGGTTCAAGGTTTGGGGGAGCTTGCCAACTGGATGAAGCTCAGCTGTTTGCAGCTGAATGCGGCCAAGATGGAGGTGATAGTAGTCGGTAAGCAGCCCTCCCTTTGGTCACACTTCTGGTGGCCGGAGAAGCTGGGACCGTCCCGACCCCCAAGGCCAAGGTTAAGAATCTAGGAGTGTGGTTTAATGACTCTCTTTCATTCTCCGAATAGATGTCAGCGGTGGCTGGTGCCTGTTTTGGCATTTTGAGGTTGCTGCAAAAAATTCAGGATCTTCACACCAGTAGAGGCTAGACGGACGATTATACAGGCCCTTGTTACGTCGCGTTTAGACTACTGTAACATCTGGTACCTAGGGGTGACCCCAAAAATCTGTACATCCTGCAGAAGGTTCAGAATGCTGCAGCCCGCCTAATTTTGAACATTCCCAGACAGGCCTCGGTCGGAGAGGCTCTGAGGAAATTACACTGGCTCCCCATACAGGCCAGAGTTTCTTTTAAGGCCTTGTGTTTCTCGTACAGGATCTTCAATAAGCAAGGGACTGGCTTCTTGCACCCCCTTCTTACCCCCTATAGACCTGCACGCTGCCTAAGGTCCGTGGGCACGGCAAAGTTGATCGTGCCTAGGGTTCGGAAGGTACGGGCAGGTGGGAGTTCCTTTGAATTCCTTGAGGTGAAAGCCTGGAATAACCTCCGTGTTGACCTATGGAAGTGCCCATCGGATACTTTGATTCGGAAAAAACAACGTGGCTATTCCGCTGTCCTCCGGATGGCTGGAAATAGGCCATAGGTAGCTGTTCCATAGGGGGGCCCTGGCTGCAGGGTGGGGGGTGGTCTTGGGCTAGTTGCTGGGTACTTGCTGGTGTTTAGCACGGGGACACTCCATTGAGTAACCAGGCGCTCTACACGCTGTATAAATAAATAAATCCTAAGTAGATTTCAGGCCTTCAGAGGCAGACGAGTGATGCAGGAATCAATCATAAGACAGCCCTAGAGGCGCGGATGAAGGAGCTCTGGGAGTAAATACAATAACCTTAGTCCTGATATGGCAGAAGGGATCTGACCAGCATTCTGACGGGTGTGTTAATAGAACTTGTGACGTAGCCGCGTGGGATCTTATTAAAGGCTGTACTGACTGTCAATGGTTTAATGGGGTAAGCACAGGTGAGGTACGCAGAACCCACCGTTAAAAATAAATGTTGCATCAGAAAAGCTGATCAAGTGAGAAATACGTTGGACGTGGCTTGTGCCTTTGGAACTGTGACATCAGTGAGTACAGGTAGAAAGCCAGCGCAGTATACAATGGAATGGTGAAAGGTCATGAAAAATATTCCGATTGTTACAATCGTAGAGAACTAAGCAGCAGATTTACAAGCCCCTTGTGCCGCCGGTGCATCACGTTGAGTGACGCACTGGTATCGCAACCTGCTGCCTGATATTTACAAGTACACGTAAAGCCACCCTGCGTGGGTTTACCTGAGCTTGTAAATATCGCCTCTTTTAACGCAACACTTGTTGCGTGTTGGGGGTGTGACTTGGGTGTTGCTGTGGGTGTTCCCACTCAACACCCATGTCCACTGATGTATTTCCAGATTTATGAGCAATTGTAAATCTGGAGATGCGTCAGTCTGCGACGCCACCCTAGGGGTGGTGTAGTGAGGAGCAACAAGGAGAAATGTTTTCATTTCTCCTCGTTTTATTCCTCTTTCAATGCGTGCTGGATTCTACAGCACACATTGGAAATAACCTCAACTGATGGTTTTTGTGCAGGAAGGTGCCCCTTCCTGCACAAAACAGATGCATAGCTTCTCCAGCAAGATATGCAGATTTTTTGGGTTGTCCCCTCACCCCTGGGAGACTAGCTGTCAGGCAGACACCAGCCGTGGTTGCACGGAGGTTCTCTGAGTACTCTGCTGAGCCTTTCCTATACCTGGCTTGGTATGTTAACAGGTGTGGTAGTGGGGGTCTCACTTTTATTTAAAACTTGCAGGCAGGATGTAAATGTAAATGTAAATGTATAGGCATTTATATAGCGCACTACTTACCCGGAGGGTCCCAAGGCGCTTCGACCGCTGCGAAACCCTTCCTGGCTTCCCTGAGAGATGGTCCCTTAATGGGTATCTCCAGGTAAGACCAGGCATCCCCGGCGGTCTGGTGGGGCCGTTAGTGAAGATGAGGCAAGCTAATGCCCAGAGTTGCCGAGTGTGATCGCTGATCAGAGTGGGCACCGAGGCGAGAGAATTATTGGGTCCTGCTGACCCTGGTCCAGAAACCTGCCGCGCGGGGAATCGAACCTTGGTCCCGGGCCGTCCTCTGCTCTCGGGTCTGCCGCCTCTAACCAGTGAGCCACACTACTTCACTTCACAGGAGAACTGTCTCAAACTGTAGAACCAGCCCGGGGCACTTTTTCTTTCAGGTGTCTTTCTCAGGCTGCTCTCGAGACACATCCTCTGTGCAGAGGGATGCTTCTCACAGCAGGGAACAATGGGGAGCCTCGCTGACATCAGCCCTGACTGAAGGGGTGAGCAGGGACAGACCTAGGGGCAGGCCTCACCTGAAGGTTTGCTTGTGTTTCACAACAAGCTTGACCCCACAATCCTCAATGTGGCAATGCTTAGGGAGAGTAAGTAATGAGCAGTTTGTTACTAGTCAAAAGATCTCACAGAATGTCTCAAGGAGCCCTGTCTCTGCTCCCCTCCTTCAGTGTCTGTGTCTCTTCCCTCCAGCGACAGGAATTTGAGCAATGCACCTCGACTGTGCACAGTTCTCACTCTCCATCGTGTACACAGCCAAGCAAGGGACATCCAGAATGACTTCCACTGGCCCATATTACTCAGGCTCAGTTACATACTTCATGCATGTGCCACACAGACGGTGCACATCACCATGCTTAGAACACGGTATGTTAGCGCTAAGGACTGCTAAGGGCATAGCCGCAGAACTCTGCACTGCTGGGCCCAGTAGGCCTCCGCTGCAGTTACTCCTATAACAATCCACACAGCTTGCTGCCAACACCGCTCTACATGCCAGACCCACGTAGGGGCAGAAGTACACTGTCAACAGGGGAAGACACACATGGTGCCCCCTCCAGATCAGAGGACACATCCAGAACCTCACTCATGTCAAGGGACGGGCTTAGGCCTTTGCACACACTCCAGACACAGTGCAACGCTTATCACAGCAGGGTCGTCTCCATCCTGGAGCAACCATAAGAGAGGCACGAAGAGGTGTGAGGATTCTGCACGTGGGTAAACTGAATGAGGATCAGGGTAAAACAAAAGGGCAGGCCGCGCCTGAACATCTCTTACCTTGCATACCGGAGTGAGCTGCACCGCCCCTCGCCCCTACCATCCACCCAATGGAAGTATTAAAGTCTGTTGCTAAGCATAGGGTCTGATTGAATCTCTTAAGGAGGCCTGTCCCCTCAGTGTCCAGCTCTCCTCCCTCTAGCTTCAGGAATGCCAGCAATGCCCTCCCACTTTCCGGGACACAACCTTAACTTCCATCTTGTATAGGCATTTATATAGCGCACTACTTACCCGGAGGGTCCCAAGGCGCTTCGACCGCTGCGAAACCCTTCCTGGCTTCCCTGAGAGATGGTCCCTTAATGGGTATCTCCAGGGTGAGACCAGGCATCCCCGGCGGTCTGGTGGGGCCGTTAGTGAAGATGAGGCAAGCTAATGCCCAGAGTTGCCGAGTGTGATCGCTGATCAGAGTGGGCACCGAGGCGAGAGAATTATCGAGTCCGCTGAACCTGGTCCAGAAACCTGCCGCGCCGGGAATCGAACCCTGGTCCCAGGCCGTCCTCTGCTCTCGGGTCTGCTGCCTCTAACCAGTGAGCCACACTACTTCTTGGTGATGGTTGGCCGAGCCCAGGGTATCTAAAGGCATTTCACTGGCCTTCATTACTGGGATTCATCACTCACCATGCATATATGACACATGCTACACACCGACACACCAGACACGCATTCAGGATGTCTGTGCTAGATCAGTGCACAGAAGTGAAACTTCACAGTGGTGGGCTAGTAGGTCTCAACCTGAGTGCCCTACGTAAAAAGATCTGATCACACCGTTGATTGTTTAAACACTGTACGCTGCACATGTGATCTGTGCTACATCCACGCAGACGCTGTAGGTCACCGTCCACAATGAGGGCCCGCGTGGGGCTGATCTCCTGAGAACAGGACACTTCCAGGACTTCCCTCAGCCAGGGACAGGCCCAGGCCTCTGCATGCATGCTTAGATTAGATGAAGCAGGGAACACAAGCAAAAGCCACGATATGCAGCCGGGCACTCAGGATCGAGAGCATACCCATACACTATGCCGGCTCAGTCCCGTCCCAACAAGGAACAACCATTCATTCAGAGTGGAGGTGGAACTTATGAAAGCAGCCAAGACAACTGTTCGAGAATATGAGCTGAACTGGAGATGTGTCTTCACTTACCTTTTGTATGTGTGAACTCAGTGGGTTGCAGAATGTGTTATTTGTGTAATATAAGTAAATTTGTTCTTTTCGTGGATGGAATCATGAACCCTAGTACAGAATGTTCCTTACTGCTGCTCAGAGGGTCTGGGTCTGATTTCGATTTCAGCGAACGGGTAACTCTGTCACAGCAGTGACTAATATCCCATCGCCCAAATTATAAATCCCATAAAATCCTGTGGGATTTCTATTTCGGCGGAAGGGACATCTGTCACCGTTGTAACGGAGTAACCTGTCCGCTGAGATCTAAATCCACCCTCTGTTTTTTTTTAAATTGATTGAAATGCTGTGATGTTTGAAAGAGATGCAAAGACATTGTGGTTGAGACCCTCACGGGTGAGTTGTTCCGTTGTATAAACCTTGATTGATCGATACTAAGTGTTTGCTTCACTTGTAATCTAACAGGGGACGGAAGCACGAAGAGACAAAACCTGATCGATAAACCAGCCATGCGCGAACCAACGGCAGAACAGCTCACAGCGACCATGGTTGACAGCGTTAAGGAGTCGATAAGCCAAATGTGGTCAGCAAGTGATCAGCAACCGCGCGGCGAGGAACCCGCCCATTCGCAAAGCGAGCGCAATCGGCAAAAGCTTTCCAGTGCGCTTCTGATGACACCAATTGAGTACATACCAGAAACAGACAGGAGATGTGAGAGGAATGTGGGAAAGTACCACACTCTTCCACACAAACAAAGCCCAGTGCACGGGTTCAGATCACAACTCTACCAGAAGAAAAGCCACGCAGGACTTCAGCAAGAGCGCAAAGAGGAAAGCGGATACAAATGCACTGTATGCGGGAAAGTTTTTTCAGCAATGCCAAACCTTATTAGACATACTCGAATACACACAGGAGAGAGACCTTATCACTGCACTACCTGTGGGAAAAGTTTCAATCAAAAAGAAATACTTTTTAGACACCAACAAATTCATACAGGTGAACGGCCGTACCAGTGCAGCATTTGTGGAAAAAGCTTCAAGCGAACGGACCACCTGCTTGATCACCAGAGGGTACACAAGAATCACGCAGCACGATTGTGAAAGGCGTCTGTTGGCAAATGTATGTCTGTGGTATTTATAGAGTGCAAACTCACCCAAAGGGCAGTGGAGCACTGTGCAGGGTCAAAGAAATGTATGTCTGTGGTATTTGTGTAGTGCAAACCTAACCAAAGGGCAGGGGAGCGGAGCACGGTGCAGGGTCAAAGACAAGCATGCCGTCAACGAGTGATGCGGGGGTAGCTGGGTTTTGGAGCAGAGGAGACTGCGTCAGCTCTAAATGAATCAGGACCCGTGTAATACGAAGTCCAAGAGCCAAACACAACATAACACATTTGATCACACAGGACATCCAGAAATCCGGTGTAACTACGGTCACACTGCCAGCAAAGCGGGTCAGCAGATAGCAATTGATAGTAAATTGAATATTATAATGTTCTGTGGGATTTTGATGCAATGGGGGTACGGTAGGCCACATTAGCAGGCATGTTCTAGTGCCTTTATGCTGGAGGGTGCACCTCACACAGGACTGTTTGGAGTCTTCCAAGAGAAAAAAGTTATAGAAAATATTTTAGAATGTACGGCAAAGAGGATAACAAGCATTGGAAAAGCCAAAAGGACTTGCATCAACACTTTAATCTCTTTCAACTAGTTAGGATGTTGCTTTCTGAGACCTGTACTTTCACTTTTGACATTGCATATATTGGCTAAAAAATCACAAGATACCAAATGATGTTGGCTAAACATCCAGAACTGAGTTAGGGCAACACCTGACATAGCTACATGGCCCCCATCAGATGCCCTCCTGTCGGTCGAGTACACTGCGCAGCTCATAAATTACAATTCCTCTGCGGTCTCAATAGAAGTCGAAAAGCGCTCTAAGTTGATCCAGTACTATCAAAAGGTCTAGGTTTATGCTATTGCACTCTGTGGAATTGATCACGAAGAGGATTGATTAATCTTAGGCCTGAACACAACTTCAGCAGACTGTACTTTCATGCAAGACACCCCAAGGCTGATACTTTCTGTCGTACTGTATTCAGGTCTTCTTAAGAAGTACAGCATTACACATGACGTTTTGTTGCTATGAGCATTTTATTGAGTAAAGAGTACATTTATAGAAATTTTTTCACCATCTTTTTTAAAAGTGTTAAATGAATTATTGCATTTTCTAGTTCTTTAATTAGTCTTCTGTAAATCCTGGCAGTGATGACCTGAATTGACATCTCTGGGGCGGTGCTACGATCTGTCCATCAAGTTTCAGCTCCCAATCAGCGAGTGTTTTGGGAGTGGTGGTTTCTTGTTTTGTGTCCTTTGGGTCCTAGAGAAGCTTGAGAGACAGAGTTTGAGTGTGTAGTTCTGCGATGGAAGCAATTACTGTGTGGGCCATTCCATTTTGTAAATGTTCATGATGTTCCAAGCTTGTCCCTGCTGCTTTCCTAGTTCGTCCACACAGTAGTGTTTAGTAAAAGTGTGTGGTGTGGACCAAGTAGCAGCCTTACAAATGTCTGCAATTGGAATATTACCTAAAAACAAATCCATTTCAGCTGCCTCTTTAGGTCTCACCTACGCAGCGCTTGCACTTTCTCTACGAGACATGCTGTATTCAGGTTGTGGGCTTTTAAAGCATTAAGGCTTGCCACTGTTACATGTGTTGTTACTTGGAGCTTGTGAGCATTATTTCTTTCTTTAAGCTCGAGCACTGGAGACCGTGCGTTTCCCCCTGCGCTGGCGCTACACTTAGCAGCCTAGCGCCAATGCAAGTACCCAGGGGTGTCTGCGTTGAGGGGAAGATTGTTTATGTGCAGAAAGGTCCCCCTTCCTGCACATAAACAATCTTTAAATGGTGTTTTGTTACTTTGATGTGTGCTGCTTAAGGCAGCACACCCAGAAGTTACAAAATGGCATTGTTTGGAAATTATTGTTCATGTGAAGGAAGGGGGACCTTACTGCACATAAACAGTCATTGGTGTTTTGCTGTTTTAATGTTTGCTGCACAAAGCCATAGGGGGCAGCATCAACATCAGTGGGTGCTGCGGTGGAACGCCCACCGCAACACCCATGGCCCCCCTTTCACGTTATGTACAGCATGAAAGGGGGCCTTATTTACAAGGGAGTGTTAGGCACATTAAGTGGCGTAACACTGCCTTGTAAATAAGGCAATGCCCCTATCGCCACCTCAAAATCAGCTTGTAAATACGCCCCTTAGTCTCTTTTATGGAAGTTGAAAATATCCAGCGGGCCAAAGCTGCAGGGTGGAGCCGGCGAGGACTCCGTCAGGCCGGATACCCCATCTGCAGCAGCCACTGAGCAGGATTTGCTGATGCAGAGAAAAACATAGCGGGAGCCAGTGGCGCAATGGACACCCCTGCAGCCCCCACAGCGCGGGGGACCCCGCTCTTCTATATATGAAGGGGGGCCCCCTCAGCTTGTTCGTCCAGGGTGTGTGTCTCCTGTAAATCAGATGCAGTTTGCAGCCTGCTTTGAGCTGCTCTGCGCTAACACGGGTTGGCTCAGAAGTGAAGAGACTCAAAGCTACAACTTTTGTTTCTCTTTCACTCCGAGCCTGACAGACCCCTTATAAGAGCAGATACCCCCTCCCCTCCCCCTCCCACTCACTCCTCAAAGAAAGGGTCTTCCACAGCTTGTCTGAGAGGGGAAGAGGCTGCACAGAACTTATTGGGGCTACCTTTAATTGCAACAGTCAAATATAGCCATCAATTTAACATTCTGCAAAGGCCCCGGTATGGTTCTGAAATAGAACTTTATAGGAAGTCCTTGTTTTTCATTTGAATATGGCCTTTCGGTCTTTGTCAGTCAG
The DNA here is from genome assembly GCF_964263255.1 of Lissotriton vulgaris. NCBI lineage: Eukaryota > Metazoa > Chordata > Amphibia > Caudata > Salamandridae > Lissotriton > Lissotriton vulgaris. The sequence continues at coordinate 1,136,202 of NW_028250124.1, forward strand.
GGGTCACCAGGGCAGCTGTGGAGCACACTTAAAGTGTTTTCTTCTTAGATTGCCTGTTATAATATGAAAGGGGAAACCATTCCAGTCTGATTTTGCGAACTGTTGTACCGGTCGGGACATTAAAATACAGCTCAAGCCCAGATAAAACAAGACAGGTGGCAACCATAGGAAGAGGATGTGTGCAACCCCAGAAACATAACCAGGACTCTACTTAGGGGCAAAATGTAGCTGGAATGTTGAATGAGTGGTCAAGGACGTGGAGGGCTGATTGCATATGAGTGATTGTGGTAGGTGAGTGCTAAGAAAGTGGACCCCTCCCCCAAACGGCTCTCCTACGACCCCAGCCTTTTTTCTCAGTGACAAGCACAGTTATCTTGTGTTGTTAATGGTCTGCTGTAAGGGGACAGGGATAGCATTTTTTTAAATAGTTAAATGCAGGCATGGTGTCCTCTGCACCCAAGGGGAGTTGTTGTGTGCAGTGCTTAATTTGAAAAATATTAAGTGCCAGGGCCCTGACCAGGAGGCCACTGCAGCTTGTACCACTCATCACCCCTGTCATCGGTGCCAAAACAACTACTAGCCATCTCTCTCACCAGCAAGTGCTATAGTTCAGATTATTCGAGGTCCCCAAAGCTAAAAAAAACAAGCATTTGCAATGCAATAGGTCTCGCATTATGAAAGTTTGAGCTATTGGTTTTGAAATTAGCGAAATTAATAGCTTTGTCATTTACAATGCCAATAGCTTTAACTTTCGCAAATGTGACACCTATAGCATTTGTAATGCAATATGTGTTGTATTTACGTGACTTAGATCTATTGATATTACAAATAACAATGGCTTTCATTTTTTTGTAATTTATAATGGCAATAGCTTAAACTTTTGTAAATAACTTTTGTGAAGATTATGTTCACTGAGAGAACATATTTGAACCAGTTGTTGAATGGTTGCACAGATTGATGCTGTGGTGGCGCTGAGTGATGTGGTGGCGACGAGTGATGCTGTGGTGGTGGTAGTGGTGAACGTGGTGGTAGTGGACGTGGTGGTGGTTTGCGTGGTGGTGGTGGGCGTGGTGATGGTGGGCTTGGTGGTGGTGGGTATGGTAGTGGTGGACGTGGTGGTGGTGGGCGTGGTGGTGGACGTAGTGGTGGTGGTGGACGTAGTGGTGGTGGTGGATGTAGTGGTGGTGGTGGATGTAGTGGTGGTGGACGTAGTGGTGGTGGACGCAGTGGTGGTGACGTAGTGGTGGTGGACGTAGTGGTGGTGGACGTGGTGGTGGTGGACGTGGTGGTGGTGGACATGGTGGTGGTGGTGGTGTTGGTGGATGTGGTGGTGTTGGTGGATGTGGTGGTGGTGGATGTGGTGGTGGTGGTGGATGTGGTGGTGGTGGATGTGGTGTTGGTGGATGTGGTGGTGGTGGTGGTGGATGTGGTGGTGGTGGACATGGTGGTGGTGGTGGACATGGTGGTGGTGGTGGTCATGGTGGTGAACATGGTGGTGGTGGTGGACATGGTGGTGGTGGTGGACATGGTGGTGGTGGTCATGGTGGTGGTGGACGTGCTGGTGGTTGACGTGGTGGTGGTGGATGACTTGGTGGTGGACGTGGTGGTGGTAGTGGATGTAACAAGTGACGTGTTTGAGTTGCGGTAGTTATAAGTTAGGCGCTACAGTGAAATAGGGCGACACCCATTCACACCAGTGCTTCTTTTCCCGCCCAAGTTCAAAATCCCGGTTCTGTGTAAATAATTCACTTTCTGCACCTTCAAAATGGTGCCGCGCGCATTCAGAGACAGAAAATAAAGAAAGGACAGTAATCAAACTAAGCATTTGGTAAAACATTGCTGGAACAGAAGAGCAGATGCTTGCTGGGATAAATCCGGCATTCGGCTTAGATTCACTGCACTGCAGGTGCCCTGGAGTCAGTACCAAGAATGGAAAGAGTGTATGATACTTCAGGAATGTCGACAACAAAAACATGTTTATAAGTGGTTAAATTCAGGAAAGTGCTGAGAGAAATACAGAACAGAACGCACGTTCAACAAGCGAAAGCATATGGAGCTTGTTAGGAGTTTCCAGATGTGGGCCGATTGTCATGAGGGATTTCACAAATATAGCGAGGCGATAGCTAGGAGTTAATAAACATGTGAACACTTTACGAAGGGAAAGGTAAACAATGAGCCCACCGATGGGTCGCAAGGAGGCGCTAGTCGTTATCTTGCTTCCCACTCCACATTAAATCAGAAGTATTTGCAATGCAATAGAGCTCGCATTATTGAAAGTTTGAAATACTGGCTTTGCAAATAATACTGCTACAGCAATAGCTCACATTTTCAGTAATGGGAGACCTATTGCATTGTAGATGCTGGCTTTAAAAGGTCACATGTCTTAGAGAGTGTCTGCTGTGACAAGCGAGGGGCGCTCAGGAGACAGTAGCAAGGAAAATGGTTAAGAGTGGAGATGGGGTGGGGTAGATGAGGGTCAGACAGGACAGAGATCTCTCAACCGTGAACAGCGGGACGGGGTGATTGAGGGATGGGGGAAGAACAGGCTGCTGAGTGCGTTCGGGAAAGAAATGAAAATAAAAGCGGGGCAATACATAAACAATTAAAGGCGCGCTTAAAGTGAATGTGGTGCCATTCATATACAAATGAAGGTGCTAGACCATGCTACATGTTAAACTGCATCACTCACGTCTTTAAAGATACTGGGGAAATCTGTGTGCATTCCGGAAAGAAATTAAAGTAAAAGCGGCACCATACTTAAAACAATTAAAGGTGAAAAGTAACTAAAGTGTGAAATAATCCCACACGTATCTTACAAGAAATAGCACACAGAGGTAGCAAAAGAGCGTTATCTTTTCGGGTAGTGAAAGATAATTGATGTTTTGAATTCTGCAACAATGTAAAACATCTAATTGAAGGCCAGAATGTGCATAGCGAGCTCAAAGTTGGAGGGGATTCTGGAAAGTTGAGTCACAAAGAAGACATTTTGTAACTTGTAAGGCGTCATCACCAGCGAATGGAGGCTGACAAAGAGAGAAGCACGGATAAGAAGGATCTGCCCCCATTTTCTAGCAAGAGAATGCACTGCACCCTTTTGGTGCTGGTGCCGGGAAACTTGCACGCTGCTGTTTTGATGGCAGAGAGAAACAGAGACATTTTGGAGGAAGGCTAGAAGTACAGTTAGCACAAATAGTTTTATTAGTTGAAGAAAAAGGCACACACACTGTCAAGCTTTTAAACTAGAAAGCAAAGTGCAAGGTGTGTTTAAAGTGAAAGCGAAGTGAAAGCGATGACACGGCCAGGCGGCCGTGAGACGCGATCTGTGGTGGGGGAGGGGCGGTTGTGAAGGAATAGAGAAAGTGTAATATAAATCGAAGAGGATGGAGTAAGATACAAGTATGGAGAGCGGTAAATGAAGTAATTTGCAGGGAAATGTTTCTCAATGTTTATGAAGGTAGGCAGCACAGGACTGCAGATTCATTAGGCACCAAACTGCGAGGTCGATAGAGATCAATCAACCAACAAGGCAGCGCTCGGAGGGGGGCTGGGCACGAAGGAAGGAGAAATGTGAGTCACGACCCTGAACGCATATGTGGAGGTCCATGTCGATGATTAAACATACCAAAGTCTGAGCACATGCAAGTATGGAGAGAGCGGTAAATGAATGATTAAACATACCAAAGTCTGTGCACATGCAAGTATGGAGAGAGCGGTAAATGAAGTAATTTGCAGGGAAATGTTTATCAATGTTTATGAAGGTAGGCAGCACAGGAATGCAGATTCATTAGGCACCAAACTGCGAGGTCGGCACGAAGGAAGGAGAAATGTGAGTCACAGTGGCCGTGAAGTGTGAAGCAGATCCCTTTGAAGCTCGGCCAAAGTGAAGTGAATAATTATGGGAGGAGAAATACCAGAGGCCGGCCGAGCGCACGCTGGGGAAGCCTTTGATGTGGCCTGGCGGCCGTGGAGAAATGCTGCTGGCAGTGGGAGGGCTGGGCATGCTCGTCCACAAGGAGTCACGTGACTCTCGTGCACTGTCCAAAATCCTAGGAAAGGAATTTTTGAGGTTGACAACAATAGGTCCGAGTTTCACTCGACCTAATGACTATGGTGGCAGACATTAGTAGTTTTTAATGTATATTGTATTTATAAACAACTGTTGTTCTGCTCATCTCTAAATTAGATGAGCAGCGCCACCATGTGGCAGACTGTCCTAAGTGTGGTGTTAACAATTAAGTACCAGTGAGGAGCACCGGAAACTAATTAAGATCCAGTGTTGAGCACCGGAAAACACCGGCTCAAATTAAGCAATGGTTGGTCATGTAGGGACGTAATATATTTCAATTCAAGCAGGTAAATTGAAAAGGTAATTCAATGACAAGTATTTTAAATGTATTATCCAAATCAGCAATTGCCCATGCCGGCGTGGACTATCACAGACACATGCACTATTTTCTCGATGAGTTTTTTATTGTATACATTGTCTAGAATATCAGTAGTGGAACTATCTGCAGTGTCCTTAGAAGCAAATTGTAGGGGTGCATACATTTGGTCATAGTTAAACTGGTGGCTGTACTTTATGAGATAAAGTAGCCCCACCATACATTATAAGGACATTGCAACTCGCTGAGAAGTTCCATGACCATATAGCGCCGTGGTACTCATAATACGGCCTGCGGGCCACCAGCGCTCAGCAGGCCTTCCTTGGCGGCCTGCTGACCTTGCAGGTAATGTACCCATGGCCCTCCAGAGAGAGAGAGAGTGAGAGTGGAGCGAGAGAGAGAGTGGAGAGACAGAAAGAGAGGAGAGAGAGTGAGAGTGCAGAGAGAGAGTGTGGAGAGAGAGTAGAAAGAGCGAGACTGACTGAAAGACTGAGATACTGACTGACTGACAGAGAGAGAGACTTACAGAGATAGAGAGACTAGAAGTCCAGCGTTCAAGCAGAAAAGCAGGTCTCACGCAGCAGGACAGTCCTCTTAAGTACACAGCAGCCCACAGGCAGTAAGGCAGTCCTTTCAGAGTTTTTCCACATGTCGAGTTGTGATCTGAAGAGTGGATCGGAGGGTCCTATTTTTTTACCTGGTCCCTGCTTTGAAGTGGAAGAAACGTCTGAGGTTCCAATTGTCTTTCCCCCCGTCCCCCGGACGAATCTGGGCTTTCCTGCCTCCCCTCCCTGGCCCCAGTCTGTCTGCAGTCACAACAGCCTAGTGTGAAGTTCTTTGTGTGTGAGCTGAGGCAGGGTCTTTTAAGTGCACAACTCTGCCACCATCCTGCTTAAATGCCAATCCGGCCAATAGCCTCTATTGTGTGGCTGTCGCAAAGGCTGACTACACCTAGTCATGTGACCAAGGAAATGGGCTGCAGGCACCAAAGGGTTAGGGCAAGAAAAGGCCAAGTTTCTAAAAGTGTCTGTCTTGACAAGGAGGCTCTTGTTCTGCGCCTAGGGGGCTGGGATCAATGACCTTTTTAACAGTATGAGAGAACCCCTGTATTAAAGATCCTAAACTTCTTTGAAAACAGATACGCTCCTTGTTCGCATCTTAGATTGCCATCTGATGACTATTATACATACTTGGCTACCTCATATCTGTTATCGGTATGAAATTATGAACCCACAAAGGGGGCGCTCTCATACTGGTAACAAATGTTGCTAGACCTGGCACCATTGGCGTGGGTCTCCCTTCCATTTTGTTGCTGTTGCCTCATGTGTTTTTGCTGGTGTTAGCTGCTCAGAGCACTATGCCACTGCCAATCAGTGCCACCATGCAAGTGCTCCCTGTGTAAATATATATGTTGATTGGATTCCATGATTGGCTTATTTGGTTTACTGTCAGACCCCAGCAAAGAGCACCAGGAGTGCCCAGGGCTTGTAAATCCAAATGCTGCTAGTGGGCTTACAGCACTGGTTGTGCCACCCACAGAAGCAGCCTGATAAAGTGTGTCCAAGGCCTGCCATTGCAGAACCTGCGCGCAGTATGTTACTGTCATGCTGACTGGGCAAGTGCACCTACTTGCCAGTCCCTAAACCTTCCCTTAACTTCATGTGAGTCACCCCTATGGTAGGCCCAAGGGCAGGGTGCACTGTACGCATAAGGTAGAATAAGCCCTGATGTATGTGGCATGTCCTAATAGTGAATTACAGCCATTTTCGTTTTTCACTATTGCAAGGCTACCTGTTCTCATAGGCCAGAATGGGCTGTTAGAATTGTTACATTCTATGATCCTAACAGACTGAGGGAACATGGTAGAAATTCGAGTTTAGTATGCATGAACTCAGAATAATAAAATACATCTTTTAGTAAAGTTTATTTTAATATTCGGTGTTTGCAAATACCACTTTTAGAAAGTAGGTATTTGCTTGCCTAACCCTTTCACCCCGCCTCAGCTAGGATGTGTATCTGCTGTCTGGTTTCTGTGAGTGACAGGGCTGGGGAATTCCAGGATACAGGCTGGGCAGCCAGGTGGTGAATAGGAAGATTACATCCAGATGGGTGGGAGGAGTGCACCTGGACTCTGAATAGGGCTGTGCTCTGCCACCACAATGCTGGCTCCACCCGCTGGGGAGCATCTGATGTCTCTGCCCTGCACACTGAAAAGACAAGCCAGAGACCTGTAAACAAAGTACTCCAGAAGTGGGCTGAACTGGGCAAAGGCCCCCTGGCCTGAAAGAACAAAAGAATTGTGGTATAAATATTGGGACCCTGCTCCCAAGAATTTAGATCCTGCTGAAACAAGAAGAACCTCTGACCGACAAGAAGGAACTGGGAAAGCTGTAAGGAGGAGTACTGTCCCTGACCTGGGGGTTGGCCTGCAGTGGTTGTCTTGCTACTGAAGGAGAGGAAAAAGACTGGAAAAGACTTTTGCTCAACTTGTGCTTTAAAAGATCTCCAAGGGCTTGTGGGTGAGCTTGCGCCCTGAACGGAGTCCTCGGACTAGTGGGCACCCACCGCCTTAAAAAGAGCTGCTGGAAACAGCTGATTTTCCCGTAACGCTGGAAACACGATCTGTGTGCGACTCGAAGACTCAGTTGCCTGCCTCGAACGAAGCGACTCCACTCCCCCACGAGCTGTAGTTCGCACCGTAAGAAAAAGGGCCGCACCGCACACCGCTCCACCCTCCCCCTTCGAGCCGCACTGCTCGCCGTGCCCCCTCCAATTGAAGTTACAAGCGCACCGCAGGGCTGAGTACGGCTTGCACGCCTGCAGCATACTGCCCGCCTCGCACTGCGCTATCCGGGATTAAGAGGCACCCCGCTCTTGAAGGTACGGCTCATACGCCCATTTTAAAGGAAACGTCTCGCAGCCTGCACCGTCCGGCTCACTCTACACGGCCCCCACCCTACGCCTCGCATCAAAGACTGCACACGAGCCGGGGCTCACACCGTAAGGATCGACAACGCTGCTGCCTCTCCTGTTACCAAGCCTCGTCCGTGCCGGACTCACCATCTAAGGTACTGTGAAACGACTCGCACTCCAGTGGTGTACGCCTCTGACCGGAGTGTCCGCAGGGCCTGTTGGATTCTATTAGACACTTTTCCCAACGCCGTGCGAATCGAACATAGGGTGCGAAGCGCACAGAACAAGAAATTACGCATTTTTGAAAGAACTCTTGATTCCTAAATAGTATTGTGGTTAAGCTTGTCATTATGATGGTCTTGTGCTAAGCCTTATATAAAAGAATCCTATTGTTGATATATTCCCAGAGTGGTGTCACATGGTTACTGTGTGTGTTCAAAAATGCTTAACCTATAACACCTCTGAAAATAAGTCTTTTCTGCTCGCGCCAAGCTACCTAGAGGGTGAGCAGGGGTTATTTCAAGAGGGTGATCCCCTTATCCTGACTAGAGGAGAGGGTCCCTGCTTGTCACAAGCACTTACCTGTGCCAACCAGAGACCCCCAAATCTAACACATTTCTAAAAGTGTCATTTTCAGAATTGTGAATTAAAATCCAATTTTACAATTTAAGACAATTTTATATTACAATTCCTTAAACACCAAGCATGAGATTCCCACCTGCTCTCTCTAAGAAAGTAGGATCTTTCTGCAATAGATACCCCCACTTTTTGTCTGGTGTCAGTGTGTTTTGATTGTTGTTCACGGGGATCCTGCTAACCAGAACCTCGGTTGCAGTGCTATCACCTCTAAATTTCATAGTAAGTACTTTGTACACCCCACAATTGGAATACTGGGGTACCAGTGTAAGTCTCTAGTATGTAATCAGAGTTACCCTGAACACTGGTACAGCAGGTGTCTCCCATGAGCTGAGGCATGTATTGTGCCACCCATGTAGGTCCCAGCAAACTGTGGTGGCAGAGCTGCTATCGCAGTCTGCATGAAATGGTGCATGCACCTTTCACTCTAGATAAGGGTTTCCTTATATCACGGTCACTGCACTTTAAACCTATAATTCACCCATAAGGTAGGCCTTTCAGTCCAAGGGCTGGGTGCATGGTTCTAAGTGTGTGGGTGCCCCTGCACGAGCAGATGTACCCCTAGAAACTTCAGACCCTATTCTTTGGCCTTTGTAAGTTCGGGACAGCCATTTTAAGGTATGTAGTAGACACTGACAACTACATAACGGCTACCCCGAACTTGGTCATGCTTGGTGTCAAACATGTTGGGTTCATACAACTAACCCGAATCCAGTATTAGCTGCATGATACCATGTACTGGGGGGGCTCGTTAAAGGACCCCCCTTTACCTACCTGTGTAGCCGTACAAGGTCTGCCTGCAAGCCTTCGCTGCTGCCGGCCCTAGACAGTGTTCTGCCCTCCTGCTGATAAGCTAAACTCAGGCATGGAAAGCTAAACAAAGGATTTCCTATGAAGGAGAAGTGTGACCACCCCTTCTTTAGAATTAGGTAGGGTGGGGGCACTTCTGAGCACCACCAGACTGCGTTGAAGGGCACATTTGGTGCCCTCAATGCATAAACCAGTTTGGCCCAGTTCAGGAGCACTTGGCTTCCACCCTGGCATGAAACTACACAAAGGAAAGGGAAGTGTCCACCCTCCGGTCCAGCTCCTCCCTAGGAGCTCATCCAGGTGGCCACTTGATTCTGCAATGTTAAATCTTGTCCCCTGAGAGTATCTGACTGGGTAGGCCAGCTGAGTAGTGTCACTGACCTCCCCTGAGAAGTGGGTCACTGCAGGAGATGTCCTTCTCATTATCTCAACTGTGGGCATAAGATGGCAGACGGAGACGGAACTCTTCCTGCGTGCTCCTGAGTTAAGGGATCGCCATCAGCGTGAATCCCTGCATAACCCTGCCCATCGAGCCATCCCAACCAGGTAATCAGCAATAGGAGTATTATTAGGCTTTCCTATTTTCAGTTTCTATTTTTGGTAAATTCTGGTGCGCTTTTTTCAGTGTTTTCAAGTGATTTCAATATCTTTAAAAAACAGTGGTTATACATTTTTGCGCCATTGAAAACAACAGAAACCGTGTTTTTCCTGTATTTATGGAACTTTTTGCTTTTATTATTGCTTGCTTCCTGCACTGATAGTGCATGGTATATAGACAGTATTTGTACAGTGTAAATGAGGTCCAAATACATTTTTACAAATCAAACTTATCGTAGTACACCAAACAATACTTCTTCAGTGAGTCTTTGGTCATACACACTCGCTCTTTCCTTCCTATGTAAACTTTTATCTGTGAAAAGACCCGCTCAACATTGGCACTTGAGACGGGCAACACCAAAATAGCCAGTACATTATTTGTTAACCTTGGCCATTGACATAGCTTTCCATGCCTATACTGGTGCACCTGAAGATTGTGATTCTCTGCAACAAATACGTTTAATTGGCTGCATAGGCCCTCAGAGTTATTGAAGCGGTCAAAAATGAAGCAGAACTTTTGAAACTACAGAGAAAATTTCCCTTTACAGAAGGGATCTACAACTTGTGCAGAGTACCACAGTGAGGCTCCATTAACTTCAAATGCCGTGGTTGTTGAAGGGACATTTCTCATACATTGTAAAATAAAAGTTCCTGAATTGCTCTTCAACATTTCATTGCTTACCAAGTGGCAAGCACTCTAACATAGAAAATGTTGCAGCGCCAAAGATACTAAAAGTATCACCCAGCCTTCTCTCAAGGAGATGTTTCACATCTACACCGATTATGCTGAACACTTGGTAGACAAAGGTGTTTTCAGACTCTAGTTTTTTATTATGTCGACTACAGCAGTGATTTTTTTCCTAAATAGTTCGAAGAATGCAGTAGAGTGTACTTTTTTTCAAATCACTATCAGTATGTGACCAAAGATCCTCACATTTGTTGCCTTTGGCATCATCACTCAGCAAAAATTCTGTACACGGTTGCCATATAGATAATATAGCATTCATGGCCTCTAGGACTGAGAACCACCTGCCAAGGGACACAGTTGGGATGACTCTTTCGTTGATGCCACACAAAGGACAAAATGAGAAATATTTGTGTTTTAGTTCCCGCACATAACAAAGCAGTGCACCAGAATGGACTACAAAGTCCATAGCATTCTTCATTAACTAAGATTGTAAAGATGCTTTCCGCATACCATCTAACAAGCGGCAAGGATCTCTTACAGGGAAGCGCTTCAGCTCAGGTATTGATTTTGACAGGTCATCACAACCTTTTCTCATACGTAGCTGAATCACTGCAAATACAAAAAATATCACTCCAATCTTTGTTGAGCTTGGTGTACAAGTTACTTACCTTCAGTAACAATGTATCTGGTAGAGACGATTCTAGCCGCAGATTCCTTAACGTAGAATTATCCCCAGACGTAAGACTGGATCCGGAAAAAAAATTATTTGCCACAGCATCTCTGCGCGCCGGGCGCGGTACCACTTGACTCCACCCTGACGTCGTCCGAGGTCATGACATCAGCAAGGTCACATAAGCCCCACCCCGGTGCGCCAACGTCAATTTTCTTCAGAGAACTTATCCGCGCCACAACGCGGAGCCATCACAAACAAAAACTGTGAAAATATGGTGGAAAAAAATCAGATAAACAAAAAGGGGAGAAACAATTGGTGAGGAACAGCACCATCCGGGAAAGTGCTGGGCACTGTGGCACCAAAAGTCATAGAAGGGAAGAGCAGAGCACAGCTACTGCGAAGCAATCCAGCAAGTAAATACAACATCCTCCCAGGGGGCAGAAAAGCATGTGAAAAAATCACCACAGCAGGCGAAAAAGGGGGGGGGGCAACCCCATCTATAAACACTGAGGGACAAGAAGGCCAGAACAGATGGTAACAACAATCCACCCCAAGACAACACCAGCAAGGAGAGGCGCAGTCCCTGTAAAGAACTAAGGGTCAAGGCACAGCCAAGAGACCCCAACTCTCAGAGGGATCAGAAATTTCAAGCAATGAAAGGGGAGAAGAGCATGAGTAGGCCCCACACTGGAAGACCAGGGTGCAGGGACGCAGGAGTACCTATAAACTCATCAGCCAATCACCAGAAAGGAAGGAGTGGATCAAACAATAGAACAAACATCCTACTAGAGAGGAAGTGAAAGAGGGCACGCGCAGAAGGCGAAACGTCCCAGAGGCAGGCGAGTGCAGAAGACCAAGCTGAAAGTCCTCGCAGAACGGGTAGGAAGGGCGGGTCGTGAAGGAATCTGCAGCTAGAATCATCTCTACCAGATAAATCGTTACCGAAGGTAAATAACTTGTATATCCGATAGAGACAACTAGCCACAGATTCCTTAACGTAGAATAGATACCCTAGCCATAACCAGAGGGGAGGAGGGTCTGCGAGAGAGCCCCACCAGCGTGGAGGAACACAGAGCCCCAACAGGGGATATGTCATTGGGACCGAATTGACGGTCCATCCCCCACCAGGCAGAAGAAAGCAAGAATGAGGGAAAGGGAGGCCAGGATACTACAAGCCCATCCAAGGTACAAGTGGCACCTGCCAAAAAGCGCCAGAGGAGTACTGAGGAAGAAATAGTCCCTCCAAAACTCCAAGGAGAAGAAGTAGAAGTGAGACAGAGCCCTCCACAGGAGAACACACACACAGTGAAGAGGACAGCTCAACAGGCTTCCGCCTCGAGCCAGTGGACAAGGCAGGGAGGGCTCCACATTCAAGAAAGGCAGGCGTGAGAAGAAAGACGCAGTCACGCAAGGCTCCAGCAGAACAAGAGGCCGGAGCACAGGGGCACGCGACAAAACCCCTGGCTGCAGATCAGAAGAGCTGGTGTGCGCAGCCGGCAGCTGGCAAGTACACTGTAGCCAAGCGCCCAGACCAAGCTGAGCGCAAGACGAAGGCAAGGACCAGAAAAAACCAGAACAACCCGTAAAGGAAGACCATTCCAGACATAAACCGACCCACGAAAAGTGGGACCAGTCAGAAGAGAAGAAATACGTAGGACGGACGAAGCCGTCAACCAGAACACAGGAAAAAAACAGGAAGCGCAACGCCGCAGACAACATGCTAAAGCTCGTCCATCGATGCAGAGGATACTGAAAACCGGACATCATAAGTATTATACACTGCTCCTTACCTTCGATCTGGATTCTCCGGACTCTCGAGGCGGGGTTTTTTCGGGCAGTCACCTCACTGCAGCGGACTCCTTGTGGTGGTTCGAGCCTGGAGATGCCCTCCTCGACGGGCGCCCTGTGTGGTCGGCCCTGGGGCTCTGCGTTGGGGACCCACTCCACTCCCTCCCCGCTTCGTCTCTGGAGGCGTGACTGCGCCAGAGACCGCCATGCCGCTGAGTCGAGGTACGTGGGATCTACCCATTTTGGGCGTCGTCCCTGATCCACAGTCCCCAATTCATTGCAGTAGCACCTGACCGCCGGTGTGCTCTCTCCTTTGCCTGGTACCCCCTGGGAGGGCTCTGACTCGATCTCCAGCCGCTGCAGGCTCTGGCAGACGCCACATCTGATCCAGGGTGGGCATGAGCGGAGCATTACCATGGCCTACACAGGGATCTACAGAGGCCTGGTCATGACGTGCCTGACCCTAAAATGGTGGCTGCCTCTGCCTTTGTTCCTCTGAGGCCTAAATGTTAGACCCCAGCTCCTTCTCTGGATTGTTTTTTACCCCCCCCCCCTTCTTTTACCTCGGCCCTCTAGTGGGGACATGTTCTTCCTCTACTTGACTATGCAAATGTAGCCTATGTATCTATTCATAACAGTTTTCCTGAGCAACATGGCCGATGCCCGGTAGTGCTGCTAGGCAGCTAGAGGACATTGGCCCTGGTTTCCCCCTCGACCATCACCTACCCAGCCAGACATTGGGCACGGTTCCTCCTCGTCTCCCGATATTCCTCTTTCCTCCCCACCCTCCTACAAATTCTTGCAACATTGTTTTTTAGGTCGAGCTGGAGAAAGCAATGTGAAGCATTGCGTTCAGCGAAGTATCTATTGTTGTCCGCTTTCGGGAATCTGAGACAGGGGATGTGCATGCGTCGATTTCAGTTCGTGGGCGCGCACGCCCAGCCCGTCGCCGTGCACATCTCCTGTGTCAGATTCACAGCAAGACAGCCTCTCGCCGCTCGCACACATAGCCACACTCACGCATGCGCACACACACATACACCAACGCAGGCACAATGCATCAGGACGCACGCACACTGCCCCACATATACACACACACAGACACACATATACATACACACGCACAGCTACACATGCGCACACACCCCCACTCACCGGGCTCCATCACTCCCGGAATCCCTGCTTTCTTGTGGGCTCCCTCTGCCTCCAAGGTGCCGCGCTACGGATGAGGTACGTCACCGCTAGCCTGCTACAGAGCGGGGCATCTCCAGGAACTTCGCAGGCTCCTGTCTATCAAAGTAGAGCCCGCCTCTCTCGCCTGCATTCCATGCCTCAAAAGTTTGGCATCCTGGTCCCAAGCTCGCCGACCCTGGTCTTGCGTGTGTTCTCTCCGCAGCCCCAGCCTTTGTGTTGCAGTTTCTACGTATTCTTTGCAGCTTGTTCTTTTGTCACAGATACTGTGTGTGTCCTGCGCGCCTTTTTCATCCGTGTTTCATCACAGATACTGTTTTGCTTTCTCAATATTCCCTAGGTTAAAATCCAAGGAAGAGAGCCATGCAGTGAGCTTTTCTAAGTCTGCACTCTCTCCCGCCCACTTCCCACCTCCCAGCGACAGCTCCTGCCGGAGAGGTGTGTGTGGGTGTTGGAGCTATGTGGGAGTCGGGAATTTTAATTAGATGGCAGGGTTTTATCTGCCTTTGTAGTTATTCGCGTTTTGTTCTTCTTTCTGTCTTCAAGGGTTCCTTTTGACAGAGCCTAGGAGAGGCAAAACAAATTCCTCCAGACAAGCTGGGAAAGGAGTCATCTGTCCTCCCGAGAAAAGGTCTCAGATTGAGGTTTTCTGGAGACACCTTGAAGAAAGACTGCTGTAGCACCTACAAATAAAGGGGCACTGTTAAGTGAACTGTGAAGAAAACTGCGCATGCCTACGGCGCGCACACCTGCCCTCCTTCCCTTTAACCTCTCTCTTGTGTCCTCTGTTACCCATTTTGGTCTAACCTTTGAGCCTGCTACAGCTGCTCAGTTGTTTTTCTTCTAAACAAAAATAAAAAAATACACTCACACAACACGCACACGTTTCTGGTCAGAAAGCTGCCTTCTGGACTTTTTGCTTCCATCCACCAGGGCACACAGAATCGGGTCGGCTCACATTTACCCATTGTCTCCTTTCACTTTGATAGCACAAAGCCTGTGTGCATTTTCACAGTCACCTAAAAACTGTTTCTGTTGCATGACGAAGTTGCTTTAAAATGTACCTTTTAATGTATTCATTTTTTGTTCCTTTAATAAATAATACTAACATGCATTACTCAACTGAAAGGTTAGTTGTTTAAAAAACAGCACTCACGTAACTGCTGCATCCGTATATCATTTTTAACGTAAACATTTTGATGCAAACACGTGGCAACCACGTTTAGTCCCCCCCCCTTTATGACACATTCGCCCTCTCTCTCTCTATCTATCGCCCTCTCTCTCTATCGCCCTCTCTCTCTCTATCGCCCTCTCTCTCTATCGCCCTCTCTCTCTCTCTCTATCGCCCTCTCTCTCTCTATCACCCCCTCTCTCTCTCTATCGCCCTCTCTCTCTCTCTATCGCCCTCTCTCTCTCTCTCTATCGCCCTCTCTCTCTCTCTCTCTCTCTCTCTCTCTCTCTATCGCCCTCTCTCTCTCTCTCTATCGCCCTCTCTCTCTCTATCACCCCCTCTCTCTCTCTATCGCCCTCTCTCTCTCTCTATCGCCCTCTCTCTCTATCGCCCTCTCTCTCTCTCTATCGCCCTCTCTCTCTCTCTCTATCGCCCTCTCTCTCTCTCTCTCTCTATCATCCTCTCTCTCTCTATTGCCCGCTCTCTCTCGCCCTCTCTCTCTCTCGCTCGCCCCCTCTCTCGCTCGCCCCCTCTCTCGCCCTCTCTCTCTCGCTCGCCCCCTCTCTCTTGCCCTCTCTCTCTCTCGCCCTCTCTCTCTCGCCCTCTCTCTCTCACCCTCTCTCTCTCTCTCTCTCGCCCCCTCTCTCTCTCGCCCTCTCTCTCTTGCCCTCTCTCTCTCTCGCCCTCTCTCTCTCTCTCGCCCTCTCTCTCTCTCGCCCTCTCTCTCTCTTTCTCGCCCTCTCTCTCTCTATCGCCCTCTCTCTCTCTCTCTATCGCCCTCTCTCTCTATTGCCCTCTCTCTCGCCCTCTCTCTCTTTCTATCGCTCTCTCTCTCCATCGCTCTCTCTCTCTCTCTATCGCCCTCTCTCTCTATCGCCCTCTCTCTCTCTTTCTCTATCGCCCTCTCTCTCTATCGCCCTCTCTCTATCGCTCTCGCTTTCTCTCTATCGCTCTCTCTTTCTCTCTTGCCCTCTCTCTCTCTCTCTCGCCCTCTCTCTCTCTATCGCCCTCTCTCTCTCTATTGCACTCTCTCTCTCTCTATCGCACTCTATCGCACTCTCTCTATCGCACACTCTCTCTCTATTGCACTCTCTCTCTCTCTCTATCGCACTCTCTCTCTCTCTCTATCGCACTCTCTCTATCGTTTGCTCTTTCTCTCTATCTCTATCGCTCTCTCTCTCTATCTATCGTACTCTCTTTATCTATCGCACTCTCTATCTATTGCACTCACTCACTCTATCGCACTCACTCTATTTATCTGTCGCACTCACTCACTCTATCTATTGCACTCACTCAATCGCATCACCACAGCGTCATTCAGCACCACCACAGCATTACTCAGGGGCAACAGAACATCACTATGCACTGCCACAGCATCACTGAACGCCACAGCATCACTCAGCGCCACCATTCAACAACAACTGGTTCAAATATGTTCTCTCAATGTTTCAAGCTTTATTACAAATGTCACAAAAAGATTTTAATAGTTCACTTCTGTTCTTGGATTTTCCTCACAATAAAATACACTGAACATATTCTTCACAAAAGTTATTTACAAAAGTTTAAGCTAAATTACAATAACTTTTATTTAAGTATTAATTATTTTAAAAAATAAAAGCCATTGTTATTTGTAATAGTAATACATCTAAGTCACGTAAATACAACACATATTGCATTACAAATGCTATAGGTGTCACATTTGCGAAAGTTATACCTTTTGGCATTGTAAATGACAAAGCTATTAATTTCGCAATTTTCAAAACCAACACAGAAATAAAAAATGTGTCATTTACAATACCAATAGCTCAAACTTTCCTAATGCGAGACCTATTGCATTGCAAATGCTTGTGTTTACTGTACCTTACTATGCTATTGTAACTGATGTAACTTGTAACGCAACAATCCTCCGGTAAAGCACTCTGATACCTCCGGGTCCAGCCAACGCTATATAAAACTTTTCAAATCATATCAAATCAAAACTGTTTTTCCTGAACAATGAGACCTGTGCAACATGGCTGATGCCCGGTGGAGCTGCATCGGTAGCTCAGGACCTGGTGAACCTCCACTGGTTGCCAATTCAGAAGAGAATTGCCTTTAAAGCGCTATGCATGGTCTTCAAGGCCCTACATGACATGGGTCCTAGATACATGAAACTGCTCTTCCGTTGGCATAAACCAGCAAGAACCCTGAGCTCGGGGTAACTGGCACTGATCACGGTCCCCAGAGTTAAAAGAGCACGCTGGGGAGGTAGGAGCTTCTCCCTCGGGGCGGCAGAGGCCTGGAATAAACTGCCACTCTTCCTTAGACAATCCCAGGACCTGATGGCCTTTAGGAGAGAGCTCAAGACCTGGCTCTTTACTCATTAATCCCTTGCTACCCACTCACACTGGTTCAATTATGTTAGCGCCAGGACACCTCCGGGTAACAGAGCACTGTTGGACTTGGCCCTTATGGCAGGTTCACCCCTAGACTTTTTGATTTTATTTGTGACCCTGTGTTAGTGATTTTTGGGTTCTGCGTACTTTCACTGTGTCCCAGTGGAAAGTGCGTGCGCACTCTGAGTGCATGGAGTAAGGTTGGCCTGCCCCCCCATAGGAATGCATGGGGAATGATTGTGTCCCTGGTAGTTCCTGATGCGTGGGGTGTACAGGTTCGAATCTGATATGTGCGAACTTGTGAGAGTGAATGCTTCGCAATGGTGTGTGTTGCATGAGTGTGTCATATGTAGAAGTGCCACTTCTGGGAGTTGGCATATTAGAGTAAAATATGCCTGCCGTGTGATTGGCTGGAGCTGGCTGGTGAGCCTGGCTCCAGGAAGGCTGGATGGGTCTGCCCGGTGGTGAGTGTGAGATTAGCATGAGTGATGTGTGGGAGGAGTGTACCTGTGTCCTGGATGGGCTGGGTTTTCCCCACACAATGCTGGCTCCGCCCCCCTGTGGTGTGTCTAATGTCTCTAGCCCTGCCAGTGAATGAAATGGGTGGTTGAGCAATCAAGAGTGCTCCAAAACCAGCTGCGACTGGTTTCTCCCCCACCCTGCACCCTTAGACAAAGGTGTATAAAAATGGGGCTGTGTCCCCACAGAAATGGTTCTCTTCCAGGATTCTGCCTGAGGGGGGCTGCTGCTGCTGCTGCTGGGCCAGAGGACCGCCACTTGGACTGTCTCCCTGCCTGGAGACCCAGTGTGCTGGCTCTGGGCCCAGCCTTGCCCCCTGCCTGCCCTGAGGACCTTTTGCTGGACTTGTGGCATCCAAGCGCTGGGAAGCGCTTTGTTTCTCCCTTAAGCGCTGAGAGCGCTTGATTTCCCCTGTAGAGCTGTGGGAGCGCTTTGTTGGGCATCTAGAGCAGGAAGCGCTGTATTTGTACGCCCCTAGTGCTTGGAAGCGCTTTATGGTGTGTTAGCGCTTGGGAGCGCTGTCATTGTCCTTCCGCGGCTGCCCACGCCGCTTTTGCCGATTTTAGAGTCCCCTGGCAGGTGCCCACCCTGCCCGGGACATTGCCGCTGTTTTTCTGCCGAGCGAGTGCCCACCTCGCTCGGGGTTTGGAATTGAAGCCGGTGCCCACCCGGCATTGCCCCTCGAAATTCACCGCAGTAATCTTAGCAGCGCGCCCCGGAGCCTGGAGGCTCGCCCAAGGGGTCGCGCTGCCATTGGCTGCCAGACCGGAAGTCAGGCAGGCCGGGGGCGGGACATCGAGACAACCGGAAGCGGACGGGAGCTCACCCCGCGCTCCGGTGAGAAGAGAGAGCCGGCGCCTGGTCGTTCCCCCCTCCCTGCCCCCCCCGGGGCCCCCAAGAGTGAGAGAGAGCCCCAGGGAGAGAGGGAGAAGAGTGGAGAGAGCTCCCAAGGAGCGGGAGCTCTCGAGAGGAGCCGCCACCCAGAAGAGCCCAGCAGAGAGGAGCTGACGCCGCGAGGAGCCACCACCTCCAACAGCCGGTGAGTGCGGGCGGGCTCCGGGTCGCTCCTCTGCTCAGGAAAGGGCCGGGGGTTCAGAGGTGGCAATCAGTGTGCTCAGAGCGGCCCCGGTTGGCAGCGGGCCGCTCCCACGATCTCTGGGGGCATTTCCTTGCTTCACGAGCCCGGAGAGGCTCGAGTGCTGAGAGAGGCTCAAGGCAGGCGCCACATTTGTTTGAAAAGCCCACAAGGGCTCTTGGGGGCATTGTCCATCGCATCCAGAGTCCAGGAGGGACTCCAACAAGCCGCCCCTTCCGATTTAGAGCCACGAGAGGCTCTTGGGCATTTCCTTGATTCTTGAGTCCCCAGGAGGGGGACTCCGCCGATTTGCCCGCAGTTTGTGTTTGAGCCTGAAAGGCTCAAGGGGGCATTTTTATGGACTGAGAGCCCAGAGAGGCTCAGGGGCCATTTGTTTATTCAGAGTGCAACGAGGCTCCAAGGGGACAGTCATTCTGCAGAGCCTGTGAGGCTCCCCCATCGTGTTGGCCCCATCATTGTGCTACCCAGTTGCCCAGCACTTTGTGGGCAACTGCCACGTTTAGGCCCCCTGACATTGGACACAGGGTGTCCTAGTCCCAACAAGGCCAGAGGGCCTAGGGACAGTCACAGGTGGTGACTTGCGTGAGTTTGGCGCAATTGTTCATTTTTTGCACCTCTGAATGTATGTTATGCGTCATGTGCTTTACTTTTACACCTCTGAATGGGTAGTTTATTCATCATGTGTGTTGTTGCTTTTACTCCTCTGAATGTATTGGGATGCATCATGTGTTTCCTTCCTTAGACCCCTACAAGTATAGCGATACTTAGGTGGTTTCCTTCTTGCTAGTACAGGTGGTACTAGCGAGGCCCAGGTCCCTAGTGTAATCTCCTAAGGTAGTGAGGGTTGCATAGGTAGTGCTCACCTGGTACCAGTAGTGACTGGTTATATGTTATTTTTGTGCTACAGTTTTACATTCTGTGTGCTATGTTCTAAAAGTGTCACTTCTAAAAAGTGCTAAGTTCTAAAAGTGCATACCCTGACAGTGGTCCAGGTGGCCCTGTCTTGTACATATCCCCTGTAAATTCTGCCCGTGCCCCTGGCACATTGTAAAGTGTGTGTTTTTATCTAATATGTTTTGGTGTAATACAAAGGCTATTTTTACATAACCTTGTGTGGAGTTTCCTTTGTGGTGGGCCTTGGGTGTTGTTGCTGGGGTGCGTGCGCAAATACTTAACTCATATTGCCTCCAAGTTTAGCCTTGACTGCTCGCGCCACGTTACCTAGAGGGTGAGCAGGGGTTATCTTGGCGTGTAACTCCCTTGCCCTGACTTAGGAGTAGTGGTCTCTGACTTCCTTTGGCGCAAGCCCTGGCCAGCCAGGGATCCCATTTCTAACATTGGACGCAGCGGTGAGGATAAGGATTTGTGTTTGCGTTGTACCACAGTGGCAACTGGCCACTACAAAGCTCCGCATTTTAGATGACCACATTTTGGGGATTATTGTTTTTGAAGTTCCATTATTTTCTTCTCCAAAAGGTATCATTGTGCAATTGTGTCCAGTACATTTGTCCCCCCGCCCTGCACCCAGAGTTTGGTACCTGTGTCACATGTGGTCAGGTTGAGGAATCAGGGGTGGTAGAAACTGCCTTACCAGTCCGAGGGGGGGTTGTGTGTGAATGAATGGTGTGTGGCACTAGGCAAGTGAGTGTGAGTTCTCTGGGAGAGGAAACTTGCTGAACCTTTGTGAATTGTGTACTCCTGTGTTAGCTCAGGCCCCTAGGTTCCCTGTGTAATCTTTTCACCAGAACGTCCTGCCAAAATGGAACCAGTTTTTGATTTCTGTGATCTGTTTGGGTACAGTATGTGTGATCTGGTAAGGTTCTGTGGAGAGAGAGGCATAGGAGTGGATGAGTCAGATACTCAGTCTGAACTTAGGAGCAGCCTGATCCTATGGCAAAAGGGTCAGTGAGATCTTGCGCGCAGTGAGGAAAGGGCCCAGGCCTCACGCCAGGAGGGTGGTGGGTCTGTGGGGAGCCCTGAAGATTCAGATGAGGAGGGAGAAGATGCCGGTACCTGGATGCCAGTAGAGAGTGAAGACCCCATAGGTAGGGAGTCCCTTGCTGGGTCCAGCGTAGGAGGCAGCGCCTTATCCCTTTCCCTGTCCCCAGAGGAGTGGGTAGATAGAAGGGAAGAGAGGGAGCACCAGCTGGCTATGGAGAAGCTCAGGTTAGAGCATGCCAGGGAGATAGCGCAGCTGGGTGTTCAGAAGAGGATGGCGGAGGCTGAGAGGGCCTTTGCCAGAGAGAGATTAGCGCAGGAGGATAGATTGTCCCTTGAGCGCAGTTTTAATTGTCTGGACTCCCCAGGGCGGGTTCGGTCCAGTGGTGGCAGCTATTTAGATTTCATTGTAGGAAATCCCAGCCCCAGTTCCCCATAGTCTGGTACCTGTTTCCCCAGAGGAGGAGTTAAGGGTGAAGTTCAGGGGCAGTAGGAAACTGTCTCACCAATCTTGGGTGGAGTTTGAGGATGAATGTTGTGATACACTGTTTGCTTGGGTACAGGTACACACGAAAGATGATTTTGACGTCTTGTTTGAGCTGATTGTCAAAGAGCACCTGCTCAGCTGTTGTTCACCAGGGTTGCGCCAACACCTGTTGGGGTGTGGATTTTCTGAAGCATGTGAGCTTGCAGATGAAGCAGACCGCTGGGAGAGGGCCAGAGGTTCTTTAGAGTCCCTAGGGAGTGAGTCCAAAAGTAGTGGTTCAGGTGTCTTCCAGCCCAGCGTGGTGGAAGAGGCTCAGTGGAGCCCAGCTAGGTCCCAGGATAGCGAGGAGGGTGTAGGGCCTTACTGCCTGGCTCAGTGGAGCGGGAGTAAGTGGGTCACTGAGGGTCCCCAGATGCACGAAGCCCTGCCTCAGGACTTGGATGGTTCCAGGAGGGAACACTAGGTTGGGGACCTAGGCTGTCCTGTTAGCCCATTTGAGGAGCATCTCCTAGGAAATAGAGGACCTGGAGCGTCTGTAACCAGAGCTCCGGTGGTTCTAGAATCTGGCAGTACCGCTCCGGTAGGGAGGGTACAGGAGTCCAGAGTGAGGAGTGATTGGGGGATGAGTTTCCCAGTGGATGCACCAGTGGACCAGGGACTAGCCAGTTGGGCTAGATCTTCTTGGGGGGACCCGGGTGGCGCCACTTCTGTGCTGGGGGATCTTTGCGCACTGTCAGGTGGACAGGAGGCGGGAGATCTGCGCCAGGCAGACAGTCACACGACACATGGGTCATGTGTCAGCCTCAGGGGGATTGCGTGTGAGTCCCCAGAAGTCCTGGAGTGCCAGGCAATTGTTCCACCAAAGGTTTTAGACCGGAGGTTGGGAGGCCAGGTTCAGGTTCAGCCTGACCTGAAGGGTAGGACGACTGTAACCAGTGTCCTGACCGGTTCTTCTTCCAGAGGAACTTCTCCAGTTGGGAGAGGGCAGACCTCTGGAAGGGGGTGCAGAGGGTGGGGGCCCACCTCTGACCCCGGTACAACCTGAGTGGATAAGCCCTGGGTTGGAGTGGCGTTGTAAGGGTACCCATCGCAGGAGGAGGAGGAACCCTAGAAGAAGAGGTAGGGGGAGGAGAGCCTTCCCCGAGACTCCTGGTCCGCCTGAGGTTGTAGACTCTAGGCTGGAGAACCAGTGGCAGTCTAGTCCTGTCTTGCAGACAGGAAGAGTGGAGAATGGCTACTATGTACCAGGGGTTACTACCCCCCACTCTGTGAATAGGCAAGGACCGGTGGCACCTGGGTGGCCCAGGGCCTGGTCCTGGCCGCGGACAGCTTGGGAGTACCAGTGGGGTAGCCCAGTTGGTCCAGACAGTGTTTTGAGAAGGAATCCCATGGGTTCACCGTGGCGTTGAACAGGAGGGTGTCCCTGCAGTTGCGGGCCAGCGTCCGTGTTCTATCGCCCCAAGCAGGGAAGTCCATCACGGTGGTGATTGTTCTACCCTGCGTTTTGGCTGGAAGGGGGTTGTGTTGGACTTGGCCCTTCTGGCAGGTTCACCCCTAGACTTTTTGTTTGTAATGGTGACCTGGTGATGGTGATTTTTGGGTTCTGCGCACTTTCACTGTGTCCCAGTGGAAAGTGCGTGCGCACTCTGAGTGCATGTGATGAGATAGGCCTGCCCTCCCATAGGAATGCATGGGGAATGTATGTGTCCCTGGTAGTTCCTGATGCGTGGGGTGTACAGGTTCGAATCTGATATGTGCGAACTCGTGAGAGTGAATGCTTCGCAATGGTGTGTGTTGCATGAGTGTGTCATATGTAGAAGTGCCACTTCTAGGAGTTGGCATATTAGAGTAAAATATGTTTGGCGTGTGATTGGCTGGAGCTGGCTGGTGAGCCTGGCTCCAGGAAGGCTGGGTAGGTCTGCCCGGTGGTGAGTGTGAGATTAGCATGAGTGATGTGTGGGAGGAGTGTACCTGTGTCCTGGATGGGCTGGGTTTTCCCCACACAATGCTGGCTCCGCCCCCCTGTGATGTGACTGATGACCCTAGCCCTGTCAGTGAAAGAAAGGGGTGGTTGGGCCATCAAGGGTACTCCCAAACCAGCTGCGACTGGTTTCTCCCCCACCCTCCACCTCCAAACAAAGGATTTAGGTGTATAAAAATGGGGCTGTGTCCCCACAGAAAGGGTTCTCTTCCAGGACCCTGATGGGGCTGCTGCTGCTGCTGCTGCTGGGCCAGAGGACCGCCACTTGGACTGTCTCCCTGCCTGGAGACCCAGTGTGCTGGCTCTGGGCCCAGCCTTGCCCCCTGCCTGCCCTGAGGACCCTTTTGCTGGACTTGTGGCATCCAAGCGCCTGGAAGCGCTTTGTTTCTCCCTTAAGCGCTGGGAGCGCTTGATTTCCCCTGTAGAGCTGTGGGAGCGCTTTGTTGGGCATCTAGCGCAGGAAGCGCTGTATTTGTACGCCCCTAGTGCTTGGAAGCGCTTTATGGTGTGTTAGAGCTTTGGAGCGCTGTCATTGTCCTTCCGCGGCTGCCCACGCCACTTTTGCCAATTTTAGAGTCCCCTGGCAGGTGCCCACCCTGCCCGGGACATTGCCGCTGTTTTTCTGCCGAGCGAGTGCCCACCTCGCTCGGGGTTTGGAATTGAAGCCGGTGCCCACCCGGCATTGCCCCTCGAAATTCACCGCAGTAATCTTAGCAGCGCGCCCCGGAGCCTGGAGGCTCGCCCAAGGGGTCGCGCTGCCATTGGCTGCCAGACCGGAAGTCAGGCAGGCCGGGGCGGGACATCGAGACAACCGGAAGCGGACGGGAGCTCACCCCGCGCTCCGGTGAGAAGAGAGAGCCGGCGCCTGGTCGTTCCCCCCCCCCGGGCTCCCAAGAGTGAGAGAGAGCCCCAGGGAGAGAGGGAGAAGAGTGGAGAGAGCTCCCAAGGAGCGGGAGCTCTCGAGAGGAGCCGCCACCCAGAAGAGCCCAGCAGAGAGGAGCTGACGCCGCGAGGAGCCGCCGCCTCCAACAGCCGGTGAGTGCGGGCGGGCTCCGGGTCGCTCCTCTGCTCAGGGAAGGGCGGGGGGTTCAGAGGTGGCAATCAGTGTGCTCAGAGCGGCCCCGGTTGGCAGCGGGCCGCTCCCACGATCTCTGGGGCATTTCCTTGCTTCACGAGCCCGGAGAGGCTCGAGTGCTGAGAGAGGCTCAAGGCAGGCGCCACATTTGTTTGAAAAGCCCACAAGGGTTCTTGGGGGCATTGTCCATCGCATTCAGAGTCCGGGAGGGACTCCAACAAGCCGCCCCTTCCGATTTAGAGCCACAAGAGGCTCTTGGGCATTTCCTTGATTCTTGAGTCCCCAGGAGGGGGACTCCGCCGATTTGCCCGCAGTTTGTGTTTGAGCCTGAAAGGCTCAAGGGGGCATTTTTATTGACTGAGAGCCCAGAGAGGCTCAGGGGCCATTTGTTTATTCAGAGCCCAACGAGGCTCCAAGGGGACAGTCATTCTGCAGAGCATGTGAGGCTCCCCCATCGTGTTGGCCCGATCATTGTGCTACCCAGTTGCCCAGCACTTTGTGGGCAACTGCCACGTTTAGGCCCCCTGACATTGCACACAGGGTGTCCTAGCCCCAACAAGGCCAGAGGGCCTAGGGACAGTCACAGGTGGTGACTTACGTGAGTTTGGCGCAATTGTTCATTTTTTGCACCTCTGAATGTATGTTATGCGTCATGTGCTTTACTTTTACACCTCTGAATGGGTAGTTTATTCATCATGTGTGTTGTTGCTTTTACACCTCTGAATGTATTGGGATGCATCATGTGTTTCCTTCCTTAGACCCCTACAAGTATAGCGATACTTAGGTGGTTTCCTTCTTGCTAGTACAGGTGGTACTAGCGAGGCCCAGGTCCCTAGTGTAATCTCCTAAGATAGTGAGGGTTGCATAGGTAGTGCTCACCTGGTACCAGTAGTGACTGGTTATATGTTATTTTTGTGCTACAGTTTTACATTCTATGTGCTATGTTCTAAAAGTGTCACTTCTAAAAAGTGCTAAGTTCTAAAAGTGCATACCCTGACAGTGGTCCAGGTGGCCCTGTCTTGTACATATCCCCTGTAAATTCTGCCCGTGCCCCTGGCACATTGTAAAGTGTGTGTTTTTATCTAATGTGTTTTGGTGTAATACAAAGGCTATTTTTACATAACCTTGTGTGGAGTTTCCTTTGTGGTGGGCCTTGGGTGTTGTTGCTGGGGTGCGTGCGCAAATACTTAACTCATATCGCCTCCAAGTTTAGCCTTGACTGCTCGCGCCACGTTACCTAGAGGGTGAGCAGGGGTTATCTTGCGTGTAACTCCCTTGCACTGACTTAGGAGTGGTGGTCTCTGACTGACTTTGGCGCAAGCCCTGGCCAGCCAGGGATCCCATTTCTAACAAGCGCTCTACAAATGTAATAAATAAATAAATAAATAAATAAATACATAGACAGCAATAGGAGGTGATTGGCCCTGGTTTCCCGCTGGACATTGGATACAGTTCCTCCTCGTCTCCCTGCTAGGGCTCCTTCCTCCCCTCCCTCCCTCCTACGAATTCTCACAACATTGTCTTTGCTTACTGTACCTTACTTTGCTCTTGTAACTGATGTAACTTGTAACGCAACTATCCTAAATGTAAAGCGATCTGATACCCTCTGGGGTCTTGTTCGTGCTGTATAAAGCTTTATAAATATAATTAAATAAAAATGTTAGGGTCACTTAAGGGATCCCTTGAGGGTGGGTCCTTCGATTCATCCTGGACTTGTTAAAGATTTGTCTAGACCGGTCTGAAGACACTTCTGCTGATGGACACTGGAACGCTGATGGTGGAGCGAGCCGTGAATTCTCAGAGTCTGCAAGGACTCTGTCTGCATTCAAGCAAGAATGAATCTCCCTTGGAGTGAAGGAGTCACTTCTCTGCATCCACAGGCACCTCTACGTTGACGACCAGTTTGCTGATCCTGTTGTCCCAACGACACCTCCTGGCTCTGCAACTTGGGTGGTGGTTTGTTGGCTTCCCAGAGACCTGAACTGTCTTCCCTGCAACATGGGTGACTGTAATCCCTCTCCAGACGACTTGAACCACCTCCCTGTGCACGCATTTGTCTGCCATTGACAAGACTTGTTGACTCTCTTCACAAAATATCTTCAAGCTCCAAGAACCCCCAGCCTCATACATTGTTCAGCTTTAAGAACAACCTCCTGCCTTCATCCTTTGCACCATGGGACTCCATCTTCTGGGTTCTGCTGAGGCTTATCACAACAATTGATATCTGGGGGTCAGACAGAGAAAGGAAAGTTTTGACAGTAGGATCCACTATACCAGACAGTAACAGTGAGAAATGATAAAAGAGTGGTCGAGTCAAGACTCAAGGGTACCAGGAGGGAAATATTGTTCCCATCAGAAGCCACACTGTACCGCCCTTATTATCATCATATGGGATCTCCTTACCCAGGAGGCAAGACGGCCGGTAAATATTAACGTGACCGAGATGTAATATGAGGTATGAGAGCAGAACAGAGAAGTGTGGTAGTGGCTGCTGAAAAAAGCAGTGTATAGTGATGAAAAAAGTGAAGGGTACTAAAATTAGGTGAATGGGTGGTAAAAAGAATTTTAATAATAACCCCCAAACCCTAAGGTTAAAAGGCAGGTGTAGGTGCAGGCTTTAAATAATAACCGCACTTAGTGGTCGACATGTTTCAGCATATTGTAAGATGTTCTTAATGCATTCCTCAGGACCTGTATATAATACACTACTGCTTTCAAAAAATAAATTAAAGGTGTCACCTGAAAGTCCAGGCGTTCTCAACCGTAAACTGTCAATGAAATGGTTAGGGATCCAACATGTAAAACAAAACGACAAACAAACAAACAAATAATACAATGCACGTTATTATTTGTATTCATAGTGACATTACAATATGTTCAATCATGCCTGATCGTTATTTCAGGTATGCACTCACCCTTATGTGTAGGCTGAGGAGCTTCACCCCACCTGGCTGCAGCGCAGGTAAAAGGAGCACCGCTCTGTGAGAAATCACATAACGTTTAATCGAGCGGTCAGTGATTCAACACTAACTCATTTGAGTAGCATAATAAACTTTGAGATGGCAGGTTAACTGGGCTATTTATAACCAGGCTGGGCGTGGGCGCCGTGTTCTGTCATGACTCAGGGGCAGTGACCACACGAGGGGGATAGGTAATACGAAAGGGCCGTGCAGCGTCAGTTAGGAGATCGCTTAATATTTAAGTTACAGAAAAGCATCTAACAGCGTGTCAGTTTCAGAACGCACACAGGGGAAAACCGCTACGCATTGTAAAGCGGCGTTCAGGGTGGAGAGAAGCGCTGCATATGCTCGAAGTCAGGCTGGCCTCTAGCGGCAAACACAAGCCGAGCGAGGCATCAGAGAACTACGCATAATGCGTTGGATCATGCGTTACCTCACCTGGCCGTCGGCGTCTCCAGGCAGTCTTCAGTACTGCTCGGGGGGGCGCCGACCGCCGAGTGAGCCAGTGTTTTGTTTGATTCACGGAACCAGCGCGTTGACGAGCAGTCACGTGATAGTGAGACTGCTGGGAGTTGTAGTCCGCTCCAGGAACTAACTCTGTAGGACCAAATATGCTGGTACTACCAATGTCAAGTGTGGGTCGTAAGTGATGTACTGAGATGCGCAAAGGTATAAATGATATTTACGAGTACATTATAAAAACATGGCCTTAACGGCATGACTCTGGGACAGTGTGTACTATTGCGCAATGGATGGATGTTAAGTTACAGACGTCTACTCACAATGATGATAATATGAAAGCGCTCTTTAAGGGGGTTGTTATGCGCCATTGGAGCTGATGCACATATGCGCAGTGGATGTATAAGATGACTGTTGCTGCTGATGTTAATATTAATGCGCTTCAAAGGGGTTGTGATGCGCTATTAATACTTGCATATTTTGAAGGGAGGCAATGGAGACAGATTTCCAATGGGTATTATGTACAGTGCTAAGGTGTCAATGGGAGGAATATAATGATTACGCCCAATCAGAGGGACATCCAGGGTATGGGTTCATTGAGTCCCTCCTTGTCACTGTTGATGCGGTATACCCATTTCTGTTCTATCTTGAACAAGAACCTGCTTATATCTGCACATGAGTCTGGAATGTGCGGTTGTTCAAGAACTGTCCAGTAAAAATCTTCTGGACCATGGCCTTTCTCCAGGAAATGTGCGGTAAGTCTGGTTGCTTGTTTGCGGCAACGCACCGTGCTTTTGTGTTCCTGGATGCGTGTGCGTACCTTTCTAGTAGTCATACCGACATACCGTAATCCACAAGGACATTTGATCAGGTATATCAGGTTACTGCTATTACAATTAGTAAACCTGTTCTGTGTCCATGGGCGATTAGTGCCGATGTCAACTTCTGTGGATTTATTAGTCTGAGGGCAGACAGAACAATTACCACATGGGTGGTGGCCAACCACAGCTGGTAAATCCCACAGGGTCCCCACTTGTCTCTCTCCTTTACTGCGTGGGCGTGTATGAACCAGTTGGTCCTTCAAGTTGGGTCCTCTTTTATATGCAAACATGGGCTGGGGAATGTTGTCACCTCCCGTTTTTAGGATGGACCAGTGTTTCTTTATGATTTTCTGCAACTGGTTGGATCGGCTATTGAAGGTATTTACAAAGGCAATCCGGTCTGATTTTTCTTTCGGAGGATTGATTGCAAGAAGGGCATCCCTCTGGTTGTTAGAGGCCCTCTTTTTAGATCTCCGAATGATTTTCTTAGGGTATCGTTTCTCCTTTAGTTGTTCCTCCAGGTTTTTGGAGTGCGTTTCAAAAGACTCCTTCTTGGAACAGTTTCTTTGTACCCTCAAGAACTGGCCAAAAGGTAAATTGTCCCTCAGGGCTCTTGGGTGGCAACTGTCATACCGTAACAAAGCATTCCTGGCCATGGGTTTACGATATAACTCGGACTCAATGCCCGCTGGGGTTGCGTGTAGTCTCAGATCAAGGAATGCCAGTGAGGTTCTACTGTGCTCTATGGTGAACTTCAGATATTGGTTTACACTGTTTAACCAACCATGAAATGATAGTAGTTGTTCTTCAGTGCCCCGCCATACTACAAGAATATCATCAATATAGCGTTTCCACACGTGTATTGATGATAGGTATGGGTTGGTGTTAGTAAAAACACTCTGTTGCTCAAAATGGTGCACGTATAGATTCGCCAGGCTCGGCGCGAAAACACTGCCCATGCTGGTCCCGGACGTTTGTAGATATAGCGTGTCTTCAAAACAGAAGTAGTTCTCTTTCATCGCCATTTCTGCAAGTTGCATTATAAATGGTATTGGTGTCATCGATTGATGGTTATTCTGCTCCAGAAGTGCTCCCACTACTTCTAGAGTCTCAGTTTGAGGGATCGAGGTGTATAGGGATTCGACATCGAACGATACTAAGATGTCAGTCTCCATATTGTATTGTATCGTCGGAAGAAGTCTTAGGACATCTTTGGTGTCTTGTAGAAAGGTGGGCATAGCTTTGACCATCGGGTTAAGGAAGTGGTCCACAAAAGTAGAAAGGGGTTCCAATACTGACCCAATGCCAGAAATAATAGGCCTCCCAGGTGGTGGCCTTATTGGCTTGTGGACTTTGGGCAAGCAATAAAAGTAAGGAATTGTAGGGTGTTGTGTGACCAAATATTGTCCTTCCTGTGAGGTTATCCATCCCTCACTCGTGGCTTCTTCTACCAAGGCACTTATTCTGTTTTGTAGACCTTCAGTAGGATCCGATCTCAGTGGTAAATAGGATTTACGGTCACTGAGTTGTCGCAGACACTCATTTCTGTACACTGTAGTGTCTAAGATTACAGTCGCTCCCCCTTTATCAGCCGGTTTTATGGTGATATTATCGTTGGCGGTGAGTGAGCGCAAAGCTTGCTGCTCATCTCTGGAGAGATTCATAAATGGCTTAACATCCTTTTTATATAGGTCCGTGACATCCTTTTCAACAGCCATTTCGAAGGTAAGGACTTTCGGCGGTAGTGTGGCACTGGGTGGATTAAATGAAGAAGGTCTCTTCAGACCAGTGTTAACGTCCATACAGGTGGTCTCCAAAGTAGTTGTTTTCGCAAAAAAGTAATGCAATCTTATCTTCCTGAAGAGCTTGGAAAGTTCAATTTGAGCCAAAAAGGGATCACCTTTTTGGGTAGCCACGAATCCCAAACCTTTATTCAGGAGAAGTTCCTCATTGGTAGACAGGGTGTGTGAACTAAGGTTTATCACAAGGCCGGCTGGTTGCTTGTTCCCGCAGCGTCTTGGGGGACTTTCTTCCCGCTGCGTAGACCCA
Source organism: Lissotriton vulgaris (assembly GCF_964263255.1). NCBI lineage: Eukaryota > Metazoa > Chordata > Amphibia > Caudata > Salamandridae > Lissotriton > Lissotriton vulgaris. The sequence continues at coordinate 1,166,811 of NW_028250124.1, forward strand.
TTCCCGATTGTTGCGGGATGTTCGTGTCCGTGTTCCAATGGACTTGCTGTTGCACTGCCCCTTGTCTCCTCCTGCCTCGGCCTCGTCTCTGGCCAAAACCTAAAAAAGGAAACGATCCCGGGCCTTGTTGCATCTGTGGTGGATAAAAGGGGGGACCCATCTGTGGAGGGCAGGTTGGACCCATCATCCATGGGTTGATAGGCCACCATGGTTGGTGGTTACCAAAGTTTTGCGATTGGTTTCTCCAATTTCTCTTATTTCCACGACCCCGTGGGGCTTGGTTGGATGATCCGGGCTGTGATGCATCTGAGTCACTGGATGTCCCATCTGAACTGGAGGTGCCATAGTTAGAGCCGCCTCTTTTGCCACTGCGACTGAATGTGGGTGCTACATAACTGTCGCTGCTGTAGGGGTATATTTTCTCCATTGAGAATTTCTCGAGATCCTTTTTAAACTTCTCTAGTTTTATGGATAAGATCGATTCCTTGAAATCTTTATTGGTCTTGTCCGTGTCGTCCTGTCCCTTTTTAAACTGTCCACTTTTAAGAGTGGCTTTTATGTGGCCTTCCAAGACCTGAATCTCAATCAGAATGTTATCCGCGACTTTTTTCGCGGTTTTAATGATCAGGACTAGCCAGTCTCTCGTGCATCTCCAGGCTATTAGTGCCCAATCTTTGAGAAATTGTTTGTCGTCAAGAAAGAGGCGTGGTGCATTATTGACGATGAGGCCTGTGGGTGCACAGTTGCCCCTAAGATATTGGGCCATGATGATGCCATGAACAGAAGTACGAGAGTGGGATTTCTTTAGGATCAAGACTTTGTTCCAATTATCATCATTGTTAACTGCCTGGGGTGGAGCGGACACATTGTCCAGAAGGCTAGGGTTTTCATCTAAGATGTTTTGAACTTCGGCACTTTCGAATGCTAACCCCCAATTGGTAGCCATAGCTCCGAGTTAGACAGGTGAAACAGTCAAGCCTCAGAGCGAGATACTCAAAGTATATTTTATTGCATTGGTGACCAATGTGGTCAACAAAAGAGTTTTAAAAAAGACCCACAGCCTTAGCTGTACCAGTAACACAACAACAACAAGTGAGGAGGGTCTAAGGGCAAGTTTACCGACCAACCAGATATACGCCCCTAACACAATCTATCACAACAATTGATATCTGGGGGTCAGAGAGAGAAAGGAAAGTTTTGACAGTAGGATCCACTATACCAGACAGTAACAGTGAGAAATGATAAAAGAGTGGTCGAGTCAAGACTCAAGGGTACCAGAAGGGAAATATTGTTCCCATCAGAAGCCACACTGTACCGCCCTTATTATCATCATATGGGATCTCCTCTTTCTCAAAGATTGGGCACTAATAGCCTGGAGATGCACGAGAGACTGGCTAGTCCTGATCATTAAAACCGCGAAAAAAGTCGCGGATAACATTCTGATTGAGATTCAGGTCTTGGAAGGCCACATAAAAGCCACTCTTAAAAGTGGACAGTTTAAAAAGGGACAGGACGACACGGACAAGACCAATAAAGATTTCAAGGAATCGATCTTATCCATAAAACTAGAGAAGTTTAAAAAGGATCTCGAGAAATTCTCAATGGAGAAAATATACCCCTACAGCAGCGACAGTTATGTAGCACCCACATTCAGTCGCAGTGGCAAAAGAGGCGGCTCTAACTATGGCACCTCCAGTTCAGATGGGACATCCAGTGACTCAGATGCATCACAGCCCGGATCATCCAACCAAGCCCCACGGGGTCGTGGAAATAAGAGAAATTGGAGAAACCAATCGCAAAACTTTGGTAACCACCAACCATGGTGGCCTATCAACCCATGGATGATGGGTCCAACCTGCCCTCCACAGATGGGTCCCCCCTTTTATCCACCACAGATGCAACAAGGCCCGGGATCGTTTCCTTTTTTAGGTTTTGGCCAGAGACGAGGCCGAGGCAGGAGGAGACAAGGGGCAGTGCAACAGCAAGTCCATTGGAACACGGACACGAACATCCCGCAACAATCGGGAATGGGTCTACGCAGCGGGAAGAAAGTCCCCCAAGACGCTGCGGGAACAAGCAACCAGCCGGCCTTGTGATAAACCTTAGTTCACACACCCTGTCTACCAATGAGGAACTTCTCCTGAATAAAGGTTTGGGATTCGTGGCTACCCAAAAAGGTGATCCCTTTTTGGCTCAAATTGAACTTTCCAAGCTCTTCAGGAAGATAAGATTGCATTACTTTTTTGCGAAAACAACTACTTTGGAGACCACCTGTATGGACGTTAACACTGGTCTGAAGAGACCTTCTTCATTTAATCCACCCAGTGCCACACTACCGCCGAAAGTCCTTACCTTCGAAATGGCTGTTGAAAAGGATGTCACGGACCTATATAAAAAGGATGTTAAGCCATTTATGAATCTCTCCAGAGATGAGCAGCAAGCTTTGCGCTCACTCACCGCCAACGATAATATCACCATAAAACCGGCTGATAAAGGGGGAGCGACTGTAATCTTAGACACTACAGTGTACAGAAATGAGTGTCTGCGACAACTCAGTGACCGTAAATCCTATTTACCACTGAGATCGGATCCTACTGAAGGTCTACAAAACAGAATAAGTGCCTTGGTAGAAGAAGCCACGAGTGAGGGATGGATAACCTCACAGGAAGGACAATATTTGGTCACACAACACCCTACAATTCCTTACTTTTATTGCTTGCCCAAAGTCCACAAGCCAATAAGGCCACCACCTGGGAGGCCTATTATTTCTGGCATTGGGTCAGTATTGGAACCCCTTTCTACTTTTGTGGACCACTTCCTTAACCCGATGGTCAAAGCTATGCCCACCTTTCTACAAGACACCAAAGATGTCCTAAGACTTCTTCCGACGATACAATACAATATGGAGACTGACATCTTAGTATCGTTCGATGTCGAATCCCTATACACCTCGATCCCTCAAACTGAGACTCTAGAAGTAGTGGGAGCACTTCTGGAGCAGAATAACCATCAATCGATGACACCAATACCATTTATAATGCAACTTGCAGAAATGGCGATGAAAGAGAACTACTTCTGTTTTGAAGACACGCTATATCTACAAACGTCCGGGACCAGCATGGGCAGTGTTTTCGCGCCGAGCCTGGCGAATCTATACGTGCACCATTTTGAGCAACAGAGTGTTTTTACTAACACCAACCCATACCTATCATCAATACACGTGTGGAAACGCTATATTGATGATATTCTTGTAGTATGGCGGGGCACTGAAGAACAACTACTATCATTTCATGGTTGGTTAAACAGTGTAAACCAATATCTGAAGTTCACCATAGAGCACAGTAGAACCTCACTGGCATTCCTTGATCTGAGACTACACGCAACCCCAGCGGGCATTGAGTCCGAGTTATATCGTAAACCCATGGCCAGGAATGCTTTGTTACGGTATGACAGTTGCCACCCAAGAGCCCTGAGGGACAATTTACCTTTTGGCCAGTTCTTGAGGGTACAAAGAAACTGTTCCAAGAAGGAGTCTTTTGAAACGCACTCCAAAAACCTGGAGGAACAACTAAAGGAGAAACGATACCCTAAGAAAATCATTCGGAGATCTAAAAAGAGGGCCTCTAACAACCAGAGGGATGCCCTTCTTGCAATCAATCCTCCGAAAGAAAAATCAGACCGGATTGCCTTTGTAAATACCTTCAATAGCCGATCCAACCAGTTGCAGAAAATCATAAAGAAACACTGGTCCATCCTAAAAACGGGAGGTGACAACATTCCCCAGCCCATGTTTGCATATAAAAGAGGACCCAACTTGAAGGACCAACTGGTTCATACACGCCCACGCAGTAAAGGAGAGAGACAAGTGGGGACCCTGTGGGATTTACCAGCTGTGGTTGGCCACCACCCATGTGGTAATTGTTCTGTCTGCCCTCAGACTAATAAATCCACAGAAGTTGACATCGGCACTAATCGCCCATGGACACAGAACAGGTTTACTAATTGTAATAGCAGTAACCTGATATACCTGATCAAATGTCCTTGTGGATTACGGTATGTCGGTATGACTACTAGAAAGGTACGCACACGCATCCAGGAACACAAAAGCACGGTGCGTTGCCGCAAACAAGCAACCAGACTTACCGCACATTTCCTGGAGAAAGGCCATGGTCCAGAAGATTTTTACTGGACAGTTCTTGAACAACCGCACATTCCAGACTCATGTGCAGATATAAGCAGGTTCTTGTTCAAGATAGAACAGAAATGGGTATACCGCATCAACAGTGACAAGGAGGGACTCAATGAACCCATACCCTGGATGTCCCTCTGATTGGGCGTAATCATTATATTCCTCCCATTGACACCTTAGCACTGTACATAATACCCATTGGAAATCTGTCTCCATTGCCTCCCTTCAAAATATGCAAGTATTAATAGCGCATCACAACCCCTTTGAAGCGCATTAATATTAACATCAGCAGCAACAGTCATCTTATACATCCACTGCGCATATGTGCATCAGCTCCAATGGCGCATAACAACCCCCTTAAAGAGCGCTTTCATATTATCATCATTGTGAGTAGACGTCTGTAACTTAACATCCATCCATTGCGCAATAGTACACACTGTCCCAGAGTCATGCCGTTAAGGCCATGTTTTTATAATGTACTCGTAAATATCATTTATAACTTTGCGCATCTCAGTACATCACTTACGACCCACACTTGACATTGGTAGTACCAGCATATTTGGTCCTACAGAGTTAGTTCCTGGAGCGGACTACAACTCCCAGCAGTCTCACTATCACGTGACTGCTCGTCAACGCGCTGGTTCCGTGAATCAAACAAAACACTGGCTCACTCGGCGGTCGGCGCCCCCCCGAGCAGTACTGAAGACTGCCTGGAGACGCCGACGGCCAGGTGAGGTAACGCATGATCCAACGCATTATGCGTAGTTCTCTGATGCCTCGCTCGGCTTGTGTTTGCCGCTAGAGGCCAGCCTGACTTCGAGCATATGCAGCGCTTCTCTCCACCCTGAACGCCGCTTTACAATGCGTAGCGGTTTTCCCCTGTGTGCGTTCTGAAACTGACACGCTGTTAGATGCTTTTCTGTAACTTAAATATTAAGCGATCTCCTAACTGACGCTGCACGGCCCTTTCGTATTACCTATCCCCCTCGTGTGGTCACTGCCCCTGAGTCATGACAGAACACGGCGCCCACGCCCAGCCTGGTTATAAATAGCCCAGTTAACCTGCCATCTCAAAGTTTATTATGCTACTCAAATGAGTTAGTGTTGAATCACTGACCGCTCGATTAAACGTTATGTGATTTCTCACAGAGCGGTGCTCCTTTTACCTGCGCTGCAGCCAGGTGGGGTGAAGCTCCTCAGCCTACACATAAGGGTGAGTGCATACCTGAAATAACGATCAGGCATGATTGAACATATTGTAATGTCACTATGAATACAAATAATAACGTGCATTGTATTATTTGTTTGTTTGTTTGTCGTTTTGTTTTACATGTTGGATCCCTAACCATTTCATTGACAGTTTACGGTTGAGCACGCCTGGACTTTCAGGTGACACCTTTAATTTATTTTTTGAAAGCCGTAGTGTATTATATACAGGTCCTGAGGAATGCATTAAGAACATCTTACAATATGCTGAAACATGTCGACCACTAAGTGCGGTTATTATTTAAAGCCTGCACCTACACCTGCCTTTTAACCTTAGGGTTTGGGGGTTATTATTAAAATTCTTTTTACCACCCATTCACCTAATTTTAGTACCCTTCACTTTTTTCATCACTATACACTGCTTTTTTCAGCAGCCACTACCACACTTCTCTGTTCTGCTCTCATACCTCATATTACATCTCGGTCACGGTAATATTTACCGGCCGTCTTGCCTCCTGGGTAAGGAGATCCCATATGATGATAATAAGGGCGGTACAGTGTGGCTTCTGATGGGAACAATATTTCCCTCCTGGTACCCTTGAGTCTTGACTCGACCACTCTTTTATCATTTCTCACTGTTACTGTCTGGTATAGTGGATCCTACTGTCAAAACTTTCCTTTCTCTCTCTGACCCCCAGATATCAATTGTTGTGATAGATTGTGTTAGGGGCGTATATCTGGTTGGTCGGTAAACTTGCCCTTAGACCCTCCTCACTTGTTGTTGTTGTGGTTCTGCTGAGGCTTCCCATCGATTCCTGTGCCTGCTGCCAAAGGGTACTTGACATGCTTCGAAGATTCCTGCTGGCTCTCCTGCATGCTGTGGACTGGTACTCACTTACCCTTGCTGGGTAAGTCCCAAGGGCCTTGCTGGTTTGCAACACAGCATATTTTCCTTTGACCAGACTGTTACAGTTGCCAAGGCTTGTTGGTGATCCTCCCGGCCACTGACCATCCTGCATTCTTCATCCTTCGTGGAACAGTTCATGGACGGCTCCTTTGCTCCTGCATCGTCACCAGGGCTCCACAGCTGCTTCAACAAGACTGTAAGCAACGATCCTAAATGTAAAGCACTCTGCTACCCTCTGGGGTCTTGTTCATGCTATATAAAACTTTATAAATAAATAAATGTCGTGCTACAGCAAGTACCACTGACAAGGGGAGGCACTGTGCTCCTGCTCCTCCTGGCCACCTCCGTGTGGTTTGGACTCTGACCCCTCGCCTTTCAGGTACTTCCCATCCAAAATCCACATTTGGGTTCCACCGTCCTGGTCCACGAGTAGCTGTAGTCACCGGACTTCCAAGATCCTCCATTGGCTCCTACGACCGGTTCCCTCACTACTTCACCCCCATGTGCCTGGGCTCCCTGGTGTAGCTATCCTGCTTCCCTGGGTATCCACGGGTGGGGTGACTCTCCAACCTCCCTTGATCCAATTGGTGTCCTCTGGATCCTTTGATAAGGGTCCTGAAACAAGAAAATGCCAACCACGAGGTACCCCGTTATCCTATGGACGTTGACCCGGGGTAACCACTCTGCACCCGGGCGCCTTGGGGTCTCTACTACTCACCTTTGGTGGTTCATTGTTTCCCCTGGGCGTCTTTATCATTGGGTATCAGTCTTGTTTAGGTACTTACCTCTTATGACACTTTCTTAGTATACAGCTTGCCCCTCCACCCCCAAGGCCCCCATGTATTTTTCTATGCTACTTACCTGTTAATGAAGTATCTTTTATGTGTATTTGAGATTTACAGGTAGATTTATCAAGTTAGGTTCTAGTGTTGTGTAATAAATACAAAGTTTTCTTAATAAACTGCTGTGGGTAAGCTTGCGGACTGACTGTGTGATAAATACACCTACTCCACACCCTCCTGGAAAAGCCTTAGCTGCTGTCTACAGCTGCCCCCTGAGAGCTCTGGTTCTACGGGACATTTACACTATCTCTAAGGATTGCCTGAGGCAGTCCAAAGCGCCTCGCTATAGGTGGACACCATATACTGAGCCAGCCGCCTACACTCACAAAAAGCGTTGAAATGTAAAAAGGTAACCCAATGTTATCCTATGGGAAGAGGTAGGCCTCACAGTAGTGAACAATTTTTTTTTAATTTATCACTACCAGGACACTTAAAACTTAAAAATACATGTCATACTTTTTAATTACAGTGTACCCTGTATATGTATTAACCCCATGGCCGCGGCGCAAATTCTGCCGCGGGGCTGGGGAGGTGGGGGTGAGCGCGGCGCTGCTATGCTCATGACGGAACCACGGCGTCATGAGCCACGGGCGGCGTGTGCTTCTGACGGCGTAGATCTGTCACGGCCCCGCCCGCTCATTAGTTTGCCCGCACATGTGGGGAATTAATGCCGCGTGGGTGGAGCGGCCGCCGGATTACGGAACCACGCTGTTATGAGTCATGATGGCGTGGTTCCGACATAAGCAGGCAAGGGGTTAAAAGGGAAGGTTTGGGCCAAGCAAAAGGTTTATTTTGCCAAGTGGCATTAGCAGTTTGAAAATGCTGTCCTGGGACGTTTTAAGAGGGTTCTTAATAATGTGGCAGAATAAGGACTGTGGGCCCACTATTCACACTTAATTTACCAGCCCTCAGTATATGGAATGCAAGTTTATGTTATGTTATGTTATGTTAATGGTTTTTGTACCACGCACAGCTGCCCCAGCAAAGGGGCGTCCTGGCGCCAAGAAAGGTAAACACAACATCACAAAATGCAACAGAATCAGGGATTTTTATTAAAAAGGAAAGTTTTGATGGCACGTCTGAACTGTAATAAATTTTCCAGAGCTCGGATTTCACTGGGAAGGGCGTTCCATAATTTGGCGGCAATTACTCGGAAGGAGCGGCCTCCACTCCTGCTCAGTAAAAAGCGAGGAACAACTGACAAATTCTGACCCATCGATCTCAATGATCGAGAGGGAACATATGGGGTAAGTAGGTTCGTTAGAATAGGTGGGGCCGTGCCTTTCAAAATTTTAAAAGCCAGGCAGAGCACCTTAAACTCAATCCGCCGTGCAACAGGCAACCAATGGAGCGTATGCAATGCTTTAGACGCTGAAGAACGTCTAGGCAGTCCTAATACCGCTCTTGCGGCGGCGTTCTGCACCCGTTGCAGCCGCATAAGTTCTGCCTTATTCGTGCCTGCTAGCAGGGCACTGGCATAATCTATCCTGGATAGTACAGATGCCTGAACCACAAGCTGTCTAGTGGGGGCATCGAAAAATTTGAGCACCGGCCTGATACCCCTAATTATTCCAAAACAGGAAGCCGCCACCCTCTTAGTCTGGCAGATAAAACTAAGAGTGAGGTCCAGCCAGACCCCGAGATTTTTTATCTCCATAGCAGGAGAAGGGATCATTCCTAGCTCGGGGGGCCACCAGTTGTCGTTTCACCATCCAGGTTGCTTCCCAACCACCATCACCTCTGTCTTCTTTGTGTTCAATTGGAGGCAGTTTTGGTTCATCCAATTGGCCACCGCACGTAGCCCCTCACAGAAGTTGAGGGCGTCCACAGCTGAGTCCCCACTTAGTGTGACCGCCAGCTGCGTGTCATCCGCATAGGACACCATTGTCAGGCCCCAGCGTTTGACTACCGCAGCCAGCGAACTCACATATAGATTAAATAAAGTGGGGCTCAAAGATGATCCCTGTGGAACCCCCAAAGTGAGCGGGTGAGAGGTGGATTTGGCGGGTGGTATTGCAACCTGAAAAGATCTATTGGAAAGGAAGGAGCGGAACCACCCCAAAGCCACACCCCTGACCCCAGCTTCCTCTAACCGCCGCAACAGGATCTCGTGGGACACCGTATCGAAGGCGGCACTCAGGTCTAACAAAAAAAGTGCCGCTGTTCGTCCGGTGTCCAGCACGGAGCGCAGATGTTCGACCATGTATAACAAGGCAGTCTCCGTGCTGTGACCTGCTCGAAATCCATTTTGCGTGGGATCCAAGATGTTAACTTTGGCAAGATGGTCGGCCAGGATCCTATTCACGTGGGCTTTGGTGACTTTAGCAGCCCACGGAAGCAGTGAGATGGGTCGATAATTCTCGGGTTTTATAGGATCTAGGGTAGGCTTTTTTAGGATGGGTGTGACTACCGCTTGTTTCCACTTGGTGGGCACATTCCCTGAGGCCAGTGACAAGTTGATAAGGGCCAATAAGGGTGAGCGGCATAATGCCTGCATATTTCTAAACTGGGCCGGTATGAGGGGGTCTACAGGAGAGCCAGATTTGATTTTTAGGCTCAGTAGATCAAAGCCCTCTTCAGAAAGGGGGGCCAATATATCCAAGGGCATATCATTGCCCTTTGGACAGACACCTGAATCCGAGCGGTGCATAACAGTTGGAAAGGTGTGATAGATTGCTTGCACCTTTTGGACAAAAAAAGAGGCCAGTTTCTCGCAATGGAGGTCAGTGCAAATATCAGAAGCAGAAGCCCTCTTAGTCATAAGGTCCTTTAGGACCTTGAAGATTAGTTTAGAGGGGTTAGGGCTGTTCCGAAACTCCTGCGCATAGTATGCCGCACGTGTTCGACAGACCGCTCTATGATATGCCTTGGATAGAGTGAGGTAGCAGATTTTAAGCGCGGGGTCATAGGCTTTCCTCCATCGCCTTTCTGCTTGCCTACATTCTCTCTTAAGAGACGCCAAGGTCTGATCGTACCACGGGCTATGGGGCTTAGTCCGGCACTTGGAACGTACCAGGGGAATAAGAGAGTCCAAGGCCTTGCCAATCCAGTTGCAGAATGTGTCATACCCAGAGTCAACATCCGAAAAGGGAAGTAAAGGTGTCTTTTCTAGAAGAGAGTAAAAGTCTTCTAGTTTTAATTTACTCCACTGGCGGGGAAAAGAGGTTTTAAACTGTGACACAAAAAGAGGATCTGCCACGAGAATAGCTGCCTTCACCAACATGTGATCCGTCCATGTCAGCTGGACAGGTGGACATATAGTTATGTCCTCTAAGGTGGTGAAGAACGGGTCCAGTGTATGTCCACCTAAATGGGTGGGAGATGACACTCTCTGTAGGAGCTGCAAGGCTTCTAAATCGGCCAAGCAGCTCTTGATAGAAGGTAAAAATGTGCAATCAAAATGTAGGTTAAGATCGCCTACCACGTTAAAATTCGCACAGCCAAGAGCTTCTGTGCTGATGACGTCCGGCAGAGCGGCCCTAAAGGCGGCATCGCAGCCCGGGGGCCGATATATTAGGAGGCCTGAGAGGCTGTAGCAGTGGGAGAGAGAAATCCTAAAGCGGGCACATTCGCATCCCTGAAGCTTTAGTTCTTTCCATTCATAAGGAAAACGCCGTTTCACTGCCATTGCAATTCCACCCCCTCTCGAGCCACGATTGAGAGTAGCTACGGTGTAGTCAGGGGGGAAAGCAAGGTTTAAGATGGCAGTATCCGCATCCTGTATTAGGGGCTTATAAGTAAATTAAACAATCCAAACAAGTACAAGCCAATTTTACCATGATTTAGGAAGTGAGCACATGCACTTTAGCACTGGCTCACAGTTGTAAAGTGTGCAGAGTCCTAAGGCCAGCAAAAGCACAAGTTAACTACTTGTGTAACGATATATCTGTAAGAGACATTAGTTAGTGATAGATTCCTTACCTTAGAATATCCCCAGGCGTCAGACTGGATCCGGAAAGTTTTGCTTAGCAGTACCCCTGCGCATCAGTAGTTGGCGTCCTGCGGCTCCGCGTCCGTCACTGGCATCGTCAGCACCGAGATGACGTCACGGAGAGTACTTAGGCGCAACCATGTGCGCTGATGTCAGTTCGGTACACGACTTTCCGCGCCAGGAACGCAGAGCCATGCAAGATACTGACCATTGGTGCAAAAAACTAGGGTCCTGAAAGGGATGTCCTTAACCCTAGTAATCAGTCCGCAGAACGGGACGGATGGGTGAGGCGGTAAGGAATCTATCACTAACTAATGTCTCTCCCAGATATATATCGTTACACAAGCAGTAACTTGTGCATCTGAAAGAGCCATGTTAGTGATAGATTCCTTACCTTAGAATAGATACCCCAGCAATACCAACCCCGGAGGTGGGTCTGCGAACAGGACTACACCTGAAAGTCACGGAGCACAGAACCGCCAAAGAAGCCGTCTCTCCGGACCTGACTGTCAAGGCAGTAGCGCTTTGTAAACGTGTGCAGCGAGGCCCACATAGCTGCCTGACAAATGTCCTGCAAGGGAACGCTGCGTCCCAAGGCAATAGTGGCTGCAGTAGCCCTGGTAGAATGGGCGCGCAATCCCACAGGAGGCTCCTTCTTGGCCAAGGAGTGACCCGCTTTGATGCACAGAACGAAACACCGGGGAATGGTCCGTTTGTGCACAGTCCAATCTTTTTTGGCGCCCACGTAGCCAAGAAAGAGTTGATCATCCACCCGGAACTGCTGTGTACGCTGCAGATAATATGCGAGCGCATGTTTTGAATCCAGACAGTGGAGCCTCTCCTCTTCCCTGGAAGGAGGCGGAGGCAGAAAGAAGATGGGCAAAGTGATGATCTGCCCGATGTGAAAGGGAATAACAACATTTGGCAAGAAAGAAGGATGGGTCCTTAAAACCACCTTGTATGGATGAACAGAAAGGAAAGGAGGTTTAGAAGAAAGTGCCTGGAGCTCACTCACTCTTTTGGCAGAGGTGATAGCTACCAGGAAAGCAGTCTTTAAAGTAAGAAGACGCAAAGGACAGTTATGAAGGGGCTCAAAGGGATTGCACATCAGATATGTCAGAACAAGGTTTAAGTCCCATTGAGGCATTATGAACGGCACAGGAGGAAACGGTTAATAACCAGGCACTTAAAAACAGAAGGCTGATCAGGAAGCTACAGAAAGGCAGAAAAGTCAGAAAGATAACCCTTGATAGTGCCCAGAGCAGAGCCCTGCTGGGCCAAAGAAAGAAGGAACAGAAGAACCTTGGAAAGAGGGTCAGAAAGGGACTCCACAGCCTTTGCTGTGCACCATGCCACAAACTTGTTCCACCTGCAGGCGTATACCATTTTAGTGGAGGAATGCCTGGCTGCCAGAATGACATTACAGACTTCGGGAGGAAGGTCGAAAGCCGTCAACTGTCGCCGCTCAATCTCCACGCATGGAGGTGGAGGCTGGGCAGGTTCGGGTGGAGGACCGTCCCCTGCTGCTGCGACAGAAGTTCCTCCCGAAGAGGCAGACGGATCGGGAGATCGATGCTCATAATGAGTAGCTCCGGATACCATACTCTTCGAGCCCAGTCGGGAGCCACAAGATTAACTTTGCCCGGTCACGCCTGATCATCTTCAGCACTCTGGACAGAAGTGGTATAGGTGGAAAAGCGTACAAAAGATCGCAACACTTGCGACGAAAAGCGTTGCCGAGCGAGTGCCGCCTTGAAAATTACAACGCGCAGAATTGATGACATTGTGCGTTCTCTTCGGTGGCGAATACATCTAACCAAGGCTCTCCCCACTGCAGAAAGAGACCTTGCGCCACGTCCGAATTCGTGATCCATCATTCACCTGCGGCTGAGTTCGTCTACCCTGGCGTTCAGAGAACCTTGCAGGTGTTGAACCACCAAGGTAATGCCTTGATGTTCCAGCCATGTCCAGAGGCGGAGAGCCTCCTGACATAGAGTCCACGACCCCAACCCGCCCTGTTTGTTGCAGTACCACATTGTCCGGGAACACCTGCACTACACTTGCTTGAACAGAGGGAAGGAATGCTTCAGTGTTATTATTTATTATTATTTATTTATTTATGGTTTTTCTAGAGCACGTAGTCACCCATAGGGTATCCCAGCGCTGAACCTCTTACTCACAGGGGGAGATAGTCAGGAGTGATGATGGCTCAGGGGAAGAGTAGCTCGGGATACCATACTCTTCGAGCCCAGTCCGGAGCCACAAGATTAACTTTGCCCGGTCACGCCTGATCATCTTCAGCACTCTGGACAGAAGTGGTATAGGTGGAAAAGCGTACAAAAGATCGCAACACTTGCGACGAAAAGTGCAAGTCTGATCGCCCGAAGTTCCAGAAGGTTGATGTGGAGCCGGGACTTCACAGGAGACTAGAGGCCTTTGATCTCCGCCTCTCCTAGGTGGCCTCCCCATCCCAGGAGGGACGCATCCGTCCCCACTGTGTGCTCCGGTTGGGGAAGCCACAACTGCAAATGTCACGCAGAGCCCTCCGAGATCTGGGCATGATCGGGCAGGTTGCCCTGATGCTGCGCCCACTGGAACTTCATGTCCCACTGCAGAGCCCGAATATGCCATCTGGCATGTTGCACCAGCAGGATGCAGGAGGCCATCAGGCCCAGGAGCCAGAGGGTTATCCTGACCGAAACCCGGGATAGAGGCTGAAAGATCAAAAACATAGCCTGAAAATCCCGGACTCCCTCCTCGGGAGGATAAACCCGAAACTGCGTCAAATCCAGAACCGCTCCGATGAAGGGGACTTTCTGAGAGGGACTCAGGTTAGACTTCGGCACGTTGATGGAGAACCCCAGCAAGTGCAGGAGGCCGGCCGTAGTCTAAAGGCCGGTGACGACTGCTTGGAGGGAGCCTGCCTTCAACAACCAGTCGTCCAGGTAGGGGAAGACTGATACCCTTGACCTGCGCAGATGAGCAGTGACCACCACCATCACTTTCGTGAACACCTGACGGGCACTGGTATGGCCGAAGGGGAGCACAGTAAACTGAAAATGCTCCTGGCCTACAGTGAACTGCAGGTAACCCCGGCGGGCCAGCAGGACGGGGACATGAAAATATGCGTCCTGCAAGTCCAACGCTACCATCCAGTATCCAAGGTCGACGGCAGCCAAGACCTGAGCCAGAGTTAGCATCTTGAACTTCTCCTTCCAGAGGAGGTGATTGATGTCCCGGAGGTCTAAGATAGGACGCAGACCCCCTTTGTCCTTCTTGGGGACCAGAAAGTAGTGGGAATAACAACCACGTCCTACTTCTGACCCAGGAACGGACTCGACGGTCTCCTTTGCCAGGAGGGCTGCGACTTCCTGTTGGAGAAGAACCAAATGATCTCCCGACATGCAGTGGCACTGAGGTGGCATGGCTGGAGAGGAGGACGGAAAGGGAAGAGAGTAACCCCGACAGATTATCTGCAGCACCCACTTGTCCGATGTGATCTCGCGCCAGCGGGGGAGGTGGTGGTGGATCCTGCCACCCACCAGCGTGTGGTGCTCCCTGAAGCTCATATTAGGATGGCTTGGAGGTGGAAACAGCGGGGGTGGAGGTGGATAAACCTGCACGCTGGTTCCCCAACCTGCCCATGTGGAAACCGCGACCACGGCCACACTGAGGCTGGGTCTGCACAGGCCTGCTGGAGGGGCGTGCCTGGGTGCTCCTGCCCTGGCCACGAAAGGAATGAAAACCAGGAGTGGCCGGGTTCCTAGTAGAAAGACCCAAGGACTTGGCCATAGCCCGCGAGTCCTTAAAGCGTTCCAGTGCACTGTCAGCCTTGTTGCCAAACAGGTGGGTGCCATCAAAAGGCATGTCCATGAGCGAGCTCTGGACATCGGGCGAAAACCCAGTCAAATGCAACCAGGCGTGGCGCCGCAATGCCACAGTCTAGAAACCGTCCTTCCTAATGAGTAGGTAGTGTCCATCCCACACCGAATGGCGAGCATCCTTGCCCTCAGCAATTGCCTGAGAAAGGACAGCTTGCACCTCCTCAGGACACTGGAGCAACACCTGAGCAATGGCATCCCACACCACGTGGGAGTAGCGGCCCAGCAAGCAGGCGTTGTTCATCAATGCAGCCCCATGCTGGCCGAAGTGAAGAACCGCTTCCCAAACTGGTCTAGCCTCTTAGAGTCTTTATCCGGCGGGGCAGTGGGAAAAGCACTCTGCGACGTCAAGGCCTGAATGACCAGGCTCTGAGGCGTAGGGTGAGTGGTCAAGACAGCGGGCTCACCATGCGCCGGTTGGGGGCGGCTGGCGACGTTTTTTCCACTGGGGCCCCCGTGGCTGGCCTCGACCAAGTGCCCAAAAGGACCTCTGTAAGGGCGTCATTAAAGGGGAGCAGCGGCTCCGACGAAGTAGACGCTGTCTGGAGCACCTCGGTGAGGGCCACTGTGGGGAAGTCAAGGTTGAGGGCCTCAGCAGCCTGACGGAGCACCATCGTGTAGTAGGCACCCTCTTCCATCGTAGGCGGGGGAAGAGGCAAACCCCTGGTCAGAGGAGACATCGAGGTAGCCCGCATCCGCCAAGTCGTCCACCCAATCCAGCTCGGAGTCTGTAATGGCAGGGTTTTTGGCTCTATTTAGCAGTGATATAGATCTTAGTCTTGCTCACATCTAGGATAGGTATTCTTAGCTTGTGTTGGCCCTTTTAAGCCCTTTCTTCCAGACCTAGAAGAGGATAGCTGCTTAATATGATGATAGATCCCTTATTCTTGACTCTAACCTGTCTATTGCCTATTGGCTTTGACATACTTGACACATTGGTATGGTTTATGTAGGTATTCTGACAGAGCTAAGGGGTATTTCATCCCTTTCAGGCCTACAGGCCTAGAACTAGAGGGACTCCATCTTGATGGAGCTGAGAGGCTTTTTAGAGTAAAGGTAAAGTTTATAGTTAAAGCTGTTGTTCACTTGGAGAGAACCGGTCTGGGCCAGCCCTTATCGGTAGGCTGTATTATTCTCTGTGTCGAAGACACCACAAAAGGCTGGCCAGCTGGGTGTGTGTCCGTGATGCGAAGTGGTGCAGAGATCTGGTGGGCGGCAGGCTGATGGCTGGAACTTTCCATGAGGAAACAGCATTCTATATCAGTGAAGTGCAGAGGCGGAGTCAGTCAGTCGTGTTGAGGTGGAGGAGTGGTAAGCAGTCGAGTGGAGTTGGCAGAGAGAGAGGGTTCAAGCTGGAGAGAGCTGAGTTGAATAGTGAGCTGGAACTGAAGGAAGCAGTCAGAAGCAGTTACTTATCAGGAGGAGGTGTGAATAGCTGGAGTCTGAAGTAATGCCTTTTAGAAGAGACGGAGGAGAGATCGTGGACTAACCTGTGGGAGCAGCTGGAGTTATTTGGACATTGGCACAGAGATCGTACCCAGAATGAACAAGCTAGTGGAATGAACGGTGATCAGAGCGGCAGAAACCATTAGATTGAAGTTGGCAGGTGGAGACAGTTCGTGGGGGAGAGGAGTCCAGTGCAAAGTGATCAGCGCAGAGGTGTATCCAAGAGTGCAGGAGAGAGAGAGAGTCTGAGATGAGCCAAGGCACAGACGAGAGAGGAACCCAGATGACAGCTAGAGCAAGACTTCACACTCCCAAGGTGATTTCGTTCCTTAATCTTGTTCTTATTCCCTAGGCTATTGTATGTCTAATCTTTTCCCTTTCAGCGGTGTGTTAAAGTTACTGCTAGTTATAGAGACCCCATAGTTTTGTATATGTGTACTTTATTATTGTTACAATAAACAACCCCCAGTTTGTAGCAAACTGAAGGTGCCTTGTATTCTTGTTCAATCCAGGTAAATGTATCTCCTAGGTGATTATTAGTTATATGAATGGATGAGTAATCCCAATCAGGTAAGTGGTGATCACATAAATAGGGAGCGAGTGGACCTATGATGCCAAGAATAAGAGGTACATTATATTAATTGGCTAACTCCTAATATTGTAGTAGCAAGCCCTTAGTGAATAGGGAGAGAGAGACTTCCCAACATATAACTGAAGGTGCTCATAGGAATGTGGTCGTCGTTGATATACGGCGTTAGTGAGAGCGCTGGGGCGGATGACCAGCGTGTATACCCACAGGATTGTGGCTTGTGTAAGTGAGAGCGCCAGGGGGGATACTGGCGTGTAGGTTTGCCGGATTGTAAACCGTTTGGAAAAGAGAGCATTGGGTTCTGCAGGCCCATGTGTAGACGCACCGGATTGTGTGTCATATCTGCCCTGGGGTAGATTAGTCTGGGTCTGAGTAGCCGCGAGACTATAAGGTATCCTTAGTAATCAGTGAGTATTCTTAGTATCCCTATAGATTTAGTGGTGTTTCTAATAATATGAGCTTGTATATTGCGAGTTCCCCATCCTCAGGTAGGTACCCAGGTGCCTGGATAGATGGTCCTGAGGAGGGAGGTGGTTACGTTCTGGCTGGGTTGGAGGGGCCCCTAGGGGCTGATCCCATCTAATCAGAAAATCCGGCCATTACATCTGGCGTCTACGAACAGTTTACGAAGCCTGTGTGATCTGGCCATGTGCTTGGAGAGTTTCCCATGTGTTGTGGGGGAGTGCCCCGAGCGCCAGTTCCATCTGGCGTAGTTTGGCAGTTTATGTACCCTGTGTGACCTATGGGCTTGAACAGTTGCAGCGTGAGGAGATTGCATTACATCATGGCATTTGGCTTATTCAGGGTGGAAGGAATGGTTTTCATCTTGGTGTTTAAACTGTCAGGGTTGAAGGATGGCATTACATGAGGGAGCCAGTTACATCTTTGTGATGGTCCAATTGTATAAATGTGTGTAAAAAATGCTTTTAAATTGCCCATTAAATTGCTTGCTGCATCTGCTTATGCTGTGCAATGTGAAATGTGTTCATTGTTATATGATCTGTGGAGTTCTTTGCATATAGCTCCTTGTAAATATGGCTTGTGAATAGCGCCATGTTAATGTGGCTTGTGAGGTGCATGTTCTTATGTTGATTTGCTGTGTTCCTTGTGCATTGCGCCTTGGATATGTTGTTTGTGAAGAGCTTGTCTTGTAAATATGGCTTGTGAATAGCGCTGTGTTATTGTGGCTTGTGAGGTGCATGTTCTCATGTTGACTTGCTGTGTTCCTTGTGCATTGCGCCTTGGATATATTGTTTGTGAAGAGCTTGTCTTGTAAATATGGCTTGTGAATAGCGCCATGTGGTCATGGCTTGGACAGGGCATGTTATCATTACGTTAGGCAGGAGAGAGCTGGATCTCTCTCGGGTGCTTGGGGATAACGTTTTGAAAATGTGTGTACGTGTTATCTGTAAACGTGGAGAGATGAGTTCATGATTTTCCCATGTATCTGCAGTCATTGGGAATTGATTGTGCTTGAGCTGCCAAAGGGTTAATATCTTGAATTGAGATGGCAGTCTTTATTTTTAACATGCTGTTTTACCTTGCATGGTTATCTGAACTGACTATAAAAGTCAGTGAATATTTTGATGGTTTGATTTTGACTTTTATTGGTTCCTGGGTCTGCCTACGTGCTTTGTCAGCTTCTTGACGGAAAGGTAACATCTTGTGCTTTGCGGAGGGCTCTGTTCATTTAACATTCTTTTTGAAATGCGTCTACGAATTTGTGTGGGTTTGCCTTGGAACAGATGACTTCATGTGTCTGACTCTTAGGGGTCGGTAAGTTATAAAACAACTAGTCGGATTGAGATAAGGGTTTGCACGGAGAGAGCTGTGTTCTTTTAAATGTGCTTCTTAATATGCATCCACAGACGTGTGGAGAATTATTTTTGAATGCATGGTTTAAAATGTGTGAAATATTAGAAGATGGCCCAGTTGGTGTGCGCGCGCTACGGGCTGTTTTCATTAATTATTTCTTTGAGGGTTTTCCATCTAGAAAGGAATGTGCTGGCCAATGTTTTGCAATGATCACAGGTTGAGAATAATCAATCTTGCCCGACAGTGCATGGTAACATGTGCTTTTAATTAGTGAAAGGCAACCGTGTGCTTTTAAAATAAATGTGTTCTCATTATTATTTTCCCAAATGCAAACTGAACCTTTTTTTTTTCAAATGTGAATGTATGCAGCAAAACCGGCATAGGTAAGTTAACCAACTCAGTTAGAAAATAAATGGCTGTTTGATAATATATGAATGTGGCCCTTTTATTAGGTTGAATTGAACAGTTTGCGCTATAAATTACGCTGTAATGCATAATTACATGTTGTCCCTGGTTGAACAAAATACAATGGTGAAATGTGTCTGCATTTTATGTTGTTTTACAATTATTTCTCTTTCAACAGCTGACAGTATATATTTTTATTTTTTTAGATGATAGTGTGTATAGTTAGGGTGGAATGGAATGGAATGGAATTGGATTTATAGAGCGCATGGCTGCCCTTGAGCGTCCCAGCGCTGATTATATTGTTAAAATATGATAACTATAACACACTACCATCTCCCTTACATTAGTTTAATTTGCATTTAGTTATAAGGCTCGCCTATGTATTTTGACAAGCTGTTGATGGAAAGGTAATACCTTGCACGGTAAATGATATGTGCAGGGAAATATTAAACTCAATAGTCCATGATAATTCGTTTTTTTTTAAATGCAGACTGTATAATCTTGTGTGCAGAAGTAAGTTGCCCCTTTCTAAATAAGTGCCCATGTTTCAATTATCTTGCCTTTTAGCTGCATTAGTTAGACAAAAGTCTTTTTAGAAAGTGGAGCTTTTAAGTAGCAGTACATTGTAACAGAATTGTTTTTTTTTTTTAAATGCTAGCTTTCGTTAGTTAGAAAATCAAGCCTGGGAACAGTTTCCAAAGGAATTTGTTTGTCGACCTTGACAGACCAGCTAGTTTGTGAAGACAGGTTTTTTCCTCTGCAGGCTCCGAACACGGCCTGTCTATGATTGGCCATAATCCAATTTTGTTCTGCGGACGGAATGTTTATGTAAGGGTGGGGTGAACTCGCTCTTCCTGGCTGTCGACGCAGGCAGCTTCATTGCCTGCTGATAAGGGATTCTTGCAGACTCTTGGCCCTTGGAGTTAGTTAGATACAGTAGGCCTGGGCGGGCTTCCCTGATCAGGGAAAGGGAGGCTTGCAGCGCCCTGCTCCTGCTATGAGATCATCATTTGGCAGTGATTCAAATTACTTCACACTGTAGCCTGGCTCCTGCGTATTCTGAAGGGAGGGGCTGTCTCACAGAGGATTAGGGCATGTTAGGCCCTTCTAGATGTACTTAAAAATTAGATTTTGCTAATGTTTTTAATTAATTAGGATATTTTCTTTTCAATAATGAAAGGCACCGGGGTGCTTTTTAAATAGAAAATTTTATCATGCAAGATTAATGATACTTGTTTTCTTGTCCTAGGATTGCTGGGTTGTGATGTTGGTGTGTGGGTCGGTGGATGGCCGCTTCGGAGGAAGTGTCCGGATACCGAAGATGCAGGGTGGTGACCTACACTGATGTCCCAAAATTGACATTGGACTTCTTTTTTTTTTTTTTTTTTTGAAAAAAATATACTAAGACACTTTTTTTTTTAAATTTGTGATTTCCTGCAAAAGGATTTTGTTATATAATTCCTTGGCCTGCATTATTCCCATGTTTTTCTTTGCGATCACTATGGACAGGCCCCACTTTTGAAAATAAATATGTCATCATGGTACAACAGTACGAAGAGAAAAAAAAGAAAAAAAAAGAATGGTGGTGCACACATGTGTTCCACAGTGTGAAGAAACTAGGTGTTATATATATACACCAGCTATCTTATAGAAATGGGGTTGTCTTCATTTTTCCTGTTATTACAATTTCACCTTAATTGATCAAAGGGTGGTTGCCCTAGACTTTAGGTTGTCCTGGGAGGTGTGTCTTTTAGTATGATTATGTATTAATGTTTGCCCAGACCTTAAGAACCGTTTGTCATGTTTACTTCTCAGATTTCACCAAAATGTTTCCTTAAGTTGACCATAGTAGGTAGGCCTCATTTAGGCCCATTGTTATTTTCCTCCCACAAACAAGCTACACCAATAGATTTCATGAGTCATCATTAGCTTAAGTTGACCATAGTAGGTAGGCCTCATTTAGGCCCATTGTTATTTTTATTCCACAAATAAGCCCCTACACCAATAGATTTCATGAGTCATCATTAGCTTAAGTTGACCATAGTAGGTAGGCCTTATTTAGGCCCTTTTTTGTTTTTTCATTAGAAGTTGAAACACATTTGCAGCCTGATTCATGAAGTGAAATTGCGCCCGCAATCGCTGCGAAAACGCAAATGCGGGCGCAATTTCCGTAATCGGCATTCAACAAGAAAATAGCGAATTCGCAAACACATATTAGCGAATTCGTTAATATAATCGCAGAATCCCTGCCGCAGAGCATTAGCGATTCGGAAATAGCGACACACCCCGGAATCTGCGAAAATAATAGCGAATTCGCAAAATAGATCGCTATCGGCATTCAAGAAAATTCGCAATTAGCGAAAAACCCAAAAATCGCTATTTGCACGGCGCAAAATAAGGACAACTCAAAGCAGGTGGTAACCATGAAAGCCAATGAAAAAAAATTTAAAATAACCGTTGTCCTATCACCAACAGGTACTGGCCTGACCAATCACACATAAGGACCATCAGCAGCAGCAGCATTAGGAGTCCCACAATGCCAGGAATGTACATGGTGGTGAGGCGTCGCAGGCTACAGCGATTAGCACGGAGGAGACGCAGGATCCAGGCCAGGATATTCCGCCAGCGGGTCACCTTGCTGGGCCAAACCAGAGAGCAGATATATGCTAAATACATGCTGAATGGGGAAATGATAATGCAGCTAATACAGGACCTTGACCCCCTGATGCAGCACCCAACAAACCATACCAATGCGGTGCCTACACATGTGCAGGTATTGTGTAGCCTGCACCTCCTGGCCTCCAGAAGCTTCCAGGGGGTAGTAGCGGCTGCTGGGGGAATATCCCAGCCCACCATGTCACGCTGCCTCAACAGTTTTGTTGACGCCATGCTCACCCAGCTACACCGTCACATCAAATTCCCCGCCAGCCAACAGGAATTGGACATGACAAAGCTACAATTCTACAATGTAGCCCATTTTCCACATGTGCTCGGATGTATAGACTGTACCCACGTCGCCATCTGCCCACCAGCTGGCATGGAGTATATGTTCCGCAATAGAAAGTGCTACCACTCCCTCAACATCCAGATGGTCTGCAATGCCAAGACATACATCACTGACATCGTCTCACGGTACCCAGGGAGTACCCATGACTCCTTCATCTTCCGGCACAGCGGACTCCACACACGGCTGGTCAGGGGAGAGTTTGGGGAAGGACACCTACTTGGTAAGTACACTTTGATTGAAATGTCACATTGCAAAGATGTAACAGCGCAGCACAGGCAATCACCATCTGCTCCTCTCATTCAGGTGACAGTGGCTACGCCCTCCGTGAATACCTCCTGACCCCATACCTCAACCCTGCTACACCCCAGCAACGGCGCTACAATATTGCTCACATACGGACAAGGAATTGCATAGAAAGGACATTTGGCCTGCTCAAGAGCAGGTTCCGCATACTGCACAAGACAGGTGGGGCCATGTATTACAGTCCTGCAAAGTGCTGCCGCATAGTGGCTGTCTGCGCAATACTACATAACATTGCAACCAAGCGCCGGATACCTGTTGACATCTCTGGCAGTGAATCTGAGGGGGACAACCGGCCACCTGCACATGCGCGCCATGCACAAGGGGAGACCCCAGCAGAAGGGCACAGACGTCGCAACCACATCACAGTGAACAGTTTCTAGTACAACCACTGCCATCACCCCACTAATCAACAATGCATGCAAAATGTAATGATGACACAACGCTAATGTGTGTAGGAAAATAAATGTATTTGTTAAATGCACAAAATGATATATGAGGGTCTGTGCCAAAGTTCAAAATAAAAGTATGTGTTCTATTCACAAAAGTAAATATAAGGGTCTGTGCCAAATTAGTCCCACAAACAGTATTACGCCATACTGCTGTGCTTGCCAGGCTTGACCTCTGCTTGTGCCAGTGGTGATTACAGTTCTCTAGGTGTGCCTAGAGCGTGTCCCTCCACAACGCCTCTGAGGGCCTTCCTCCTCCGGGCGTCAGGCAATGGGGGGGTCCTGGTGCTGCGGGTGGGTAGTGGGGCCTGTGAGGCTGATTGCGAGCTCAGGCTGGACGCCCCCTCACTCGCATCATCACCCCCCACAACAGATGGAATCGGTGGAGGGTGAAGAGCCACGACAGCCGTGGTGAGGGTCTCCAGCACCCTCGTCATGTCCACACTGCACTGGATGACAGTGTGCTGCTGTGTCAGACAGCGCCGCGCCAATAGGGATGTGGCATTTGCCGACACATAGCTTGCCCTGCTGTAGGTGCCAAGCTGGGTCAACAGTTGGCGGTGGTGCCGGCGTTGGCCACCGTTGTATAGTTGGAGGTGAATTGCCCCCTGCTGCCGTGCCTGGCGCTGGTGTATGTGCAGCATCCGTCTTTCGATGCTGAGCCGCGCCTGTCCATCACCATTGGCCCGCCTGGTAGCAGCTGCGGAGCCCTGGCGTGACCTGCCACGCCTGCCCTGCTGGCCGGATTGTGAGGCTGGGGGCTGAGTGGACAGTGGCGCAGCCCCGGATGTTGAGGCGCCAGCTGCTGGGGGTAAGGCCACAGGTGTTGCAGGTGTGCTCGTCGCAGGGGGTGTGCCTGCTGGTGTGGCTGTAGCAGTCGCTGCAGGGGCCACAGGAGTGACTGACCTGGCTGCAGCTCTGGGAGGAGCAGCGGTGGCAGGGAGCACAATGGGGGCAGCCATGGCAGCGGATGAGGGCGCTGCAGCAGTTGCAGGTGGGACGCTGCTGGTGGTAGTTGCTGGTGGTACAGTTGCAGCGGAAGGGGCTGGTGCCTGGGTAGGTGTTGGCACCTCCAGGATGCTGTCGTCGATCACCAGCCTGTCACTGTCACTGGTATCGCCACCTGTGGGGGTAAGTGGAAGACCATTAGTTGTATGCATCTGGCAGACGTGCAGTTGCTACATGCATGCTGGGTGACATTCCCTGAATGGCAGTGGCTTTGTGTGCATTGGGAACTGACTGGCTGCATTGTGGTACTACTACATTGTGGCCAGACTACATCTCCCACAATGCTTGAGGACAATCCTTGATGTGCAACAATTACATGCCTATGGGACATTGGGGGAGCCTATTTGGTCATGGACATCCATAGGGGGCAGGGTCGCAGTCGCATGCCACTTAACTTGGGTGTCTTGTGTGGGGCCGGATGAGTCCAGTGCAGTGAAACCCACACAGGCCTCCCTCTCCAGGGTGTTTTCAACCTGGTCCTCCAGGGCGGTGTTCGGTGGTACCGTCGGACCTCCTCCTCCTGTGCCCGAGGACTCCCCAAGGCGCGCCGCCACCTTCTCCTTGGCACGGCCTCGGAGGTCGTACCACCGCTTTTTAAGTTCTTCCAGGGACCTGGCCGCCACTCCCACCGAGTTTACTGCAGAGGCTATCCCCTGCCAAATGCGCCTCTTCTCCATTTCTGGGACCCTCCTGGAATTGGCACCAAACAGTTGGTTGTGGTTAGCCACAACTCCCTTGATAAGGTGCTCCAGCTCCTGCTCGGAGAATTTGAGCTTTCGCTTTCTCCCTGACGAGCTGCTGGTCCCTGGTGCAGCTTCCTCAGCCATGGTATGGGTTGTGGCTCTGTGGATCACTCTACTAGCCAAGATGTGCAGCAGCTCTTCTGTGTGCTCCCTGTCTCTCTGCCTCAATGTGCAAAATGGTGCTGGGAACCGGCAGCTTCCTGGTTGTGATGTCAATTCAATTCAATTTCAAAGCTTTTATTCGATTTGTAAGAAAATCATACAAGCAAAACATGAAATCAATCCATTACATTAAAAATTGTTATAAAATACGAAATTTATACAGGGGAATCCAAGATAATTCATGTGAGGATAGGACACATACTAAAAAGCGTTTACATTGGATCGTGATTAAGAAACACATAAAAATGGCAAAAAGGAATAGAAGTTAACAGTTAAAATCGTACAGACAGGAGTAAATAAATTAGCACAAAATATTTATCCTGGCAGCTGTACGTTGAACAACAAGCCCCCGCCTAATCATGGGACAAAAAAAAAAAAAAAAAATTTTGATTTGAAATTTGTTGATACAGACAGGAAAGTATAGAAATATAGCAGCATTAAATATATCCTGGCAGCTGTATGATAAAAGTATAAAAGAATCAAGAAAAAGAAAACATGTACAGACAGGGTTAAAGGTAAATTGAACACTACTAAAAAAGTGCTCACCCTGGCAGCTGTACGTTTTGAGAAGTACAGACAGGAATATGGAGATCATGGCAATACAATACTTTTCCTGGCAGCTGTACATTTCAAAATATAAATGGCAACAAAAAAACATATGTCCACATTTTCTAAAGCTGATAATAACACAAGGGCATTCTTAAAAGACCGTATATTGTATTTAATAAATATAGGTTTTAAGTACCTTAATCTTAGAAAATGATAAAATTTACAAAAAAGTAGGAAATGGCAGCAACTCTGGCGTGAAACATTGTCACAAGGGCATGGGGTTTCAGATTTCTGTTTCTGTACTGGGAACGCAACAAGATGGTGTACAATGCCCAACCTGACGCGAGTTAAAACATATTGATGAGATGGGCGGCTGACATGTAGGAGATATGCTTGAAACCCCGATGGTAAGTTAAGTTCTCTATAGAACTTTACGGTGGTTAACTTGCCATATGCCTCATCTCGCCCTTTCTTTTTGTACATCAAGAAAGTTTGTTTAATCTCTTTTTTGGGTATTTCTACCGCGAGTTCGGGGTCAGTGAGAACATCAATATCAAACAGAGTCTTAAACCAAAAACTAATGTATTTCAGCCAAAGAATACGTAAAGAAAAGTCCAGGCCTATACAGTCAAGAATAATTTCTTGAGTGAATCGAGTTTCAGGCTTAGCCCAAATAGAACGCCACAATAAGAGTGGACGAACGGCTGCTAAGTCCAAGATAAACTCGACCCCAACCTCGTCATGAATTAATTGAATGGAGGCGGAGTGGGGAACACATAGCACTTTTCTTAGGAACTTGTTCTCCTCTTTTTGGAGAGGGGTGCCATCTGTGTGGCCCCACACTCCAGCCCCATACAATGCCGAGGGAACACAGCGAATATTGTAGATGTTAATCATGTCACGAATGCTTCTCGAGCCGAGCTTAGATGAGAAGCGAAAAACACTGCTGGTACAGCGAGTCATTTTCATCTTAGCATTTTCAAGCTCTGATTTCCAGGATCCATCATTAGCATAGGTGATTCCTAAATAACAGAATGTTTTAACTTGTAACATTTTATCGCTGTCTAGATAGAAATTGGACTTTAGTTTATTGGCTGACTCACCGCACAACATAACATAGGTCTTGGATTTGTTTACACAGAGTCTCCTGTTTTGTATAAACAACATAAAACCATCAATGAGATGTTGTAAGCCTATCTGAGTGCGTGATAAAAGTACCGCGTCATCCGCATAAATGACGAGCTGCTGGTCCCTGGTGCAGCTTCCTCAGCCATGGTATGGGTTGTGGCTCTGTGGATCACTCTACTAGCCAAGATGTGCAGCAGCTCTTCTGTGTGCTCCCTGTCTCTCTGCCTCAATGTGCAAAATGGTGCTGGGAACCGGCAGCTTCCTGGTTGTGATGTCATCACTGGGCTCGAAATGCGACTTCCCGTTTTCCCGATCTCGCGAGTTTGCGATCTCGCAAATAGCGATATCGCTAATAGCGATATCGCTATTTGCGAGATCGCAGTCCAGCCGCGGGTAGGCCGAAATTGCGATTAATCTGCGATTAATCGCAATTTCGATCGGATCGCTATCGGATTTTGCGATCGCGTGCGAATCGCTTTTTTTTATCGCAATTCTTCATGAATTCGGATTTGCGATTTCTGAATAGCGATTCGCTATTTTTCGCTATTTCAGAATCGCAAATGCCGATTTTCATGAATATGGCGGTTGGTTCTTAAGTTGTCCGAAGTAGGTAGGCCCCATTTAGGCCCCTTGCTGTTTTCATTCAACACATAAGTCCCTACATCACTAGATTTCACCAGATATCACTAGGAGTTGAGACACATTTAGTTTGAGGATGCTTTGGTTAGTTTCTGTTGTTATCAGATCAAATCTTAGATATGTTTCAGCATTCAAGTCAAGGGTGCTTTGATTTGTTTTCAGTTGGTGGTTAGGTTTGTATTCCCTACATTGAGTTTCAGGTGGAATTTCCTTAAGTTGTCATTCTTTTTAGAGAGTTTTTTAGTTTTTGATTTGTTGATAGATTGTGTTGATGTTTGTTTATATGGATGTTGTTGTTTATAGATGTTCGCAAGATAAGGATCTAAGGGTGGAATGTAATGGCAGGGTTTTTGGCTCTATTTAGCAGTGATATAGATCTTAGTCTTGCTCACATCTAGGATAGGTATTCTTAGCTTGTGTTGGCCCTTTTAAGCCCTTTCTTCCAGACCTAGAAGAGGATAGCTGCTTAATATGATGATAGATCCCTTATTCTTGACTCTAACCTGTCTATTGCCTATTGGCTTTGACATACTTGACACATTGGTATGGTTTATGTAGGTATTCTGACAGAGCTAAGGGGTATTTCATCCCTTTCAGGCCTACAGGCCTAGAACTAGAGGGACTCCATCTTGATGGAGCTGAGAGGCTTTTTAGAGTAAAGGTAAAGTTTATAGTTAAAGCTGTTGTTCACTTGGAGAGAACCGGTCTGGGCCAGCCCTTATCGGTAGGCTGTATTATTCTCTGTGTCGAAGACACCACAAAAGGCTGGCCAGCTGGGTGTGTGTCCGTGATGCGAAGTGGTGCAGAGATCTGGTGGGCGGCAGGCTGATGGCTGGAACTTTCCATGAGGAAACAGCATTCTATATCAGTGAAGTGCAGAGGCGGAGTCAGTCAGTCGTGTTGAGGTGGAGGAGTGGTAAGCAGTCGAGTGGAGTTGGCAGAGAGAGAGGGTTCAAGCTGGAGAGAGCTGAGTTGAATAGTGAGCTGGAACTGAAGGAAGCAGTCAGAAGCAGTTACTTATCAGGAGGAGGTGTGAATAGCTGGAGTCTGAAGTAATGCCTTTTAGAAGAGACGGAGGAGAGATCGTGGACTAACCTGTGGGAGCAGCTGGAGTTATTTGGACATTGGCACAGAGATCGTACCCAGAATGAACAAGCTAGTGGAATGAACGGTGATCAGAGCGGCAGAAACCATTAGATTGAAGTTGGCAGGTGGAGACAGTTCGTGGGGGAGAGGAGTCCAGTGCAAAGTGATCAGCGCAGAGGTGTATCCAAGAGTGCAGGAGAGAGAGAGAGTCTGAGATGAGCCAAGGCACAGACGAGAGAGGAACCCAGATGACAGCTAGAGCAAGACTTCACACTCCCAAGGTGATTTCGTTCCTTAATCTTGTTCTTATTCCCTAGGCTATTGTATGTCTAATCTTTTCCCTTTCAGCGGTGTGTTAAAGTTACTGCTAGTTATAGAGACCCCATAGTTTTGTATATGTGTACTTTATTATTGTTACAATAAACAACCCCCAGTTTGTAGCAAACTGAAGGTGCCTTGTATTCTTGTTCAATCCAGGTAAATGTATCTCCTAGGTGATTATTAGTTATATGAATGGATGAGTAATCCCAATCAGGTAAGTGGTGATCACATAAATAGGGAGCGAGTGGACCTATGATGCCAAGAATAAGAGGTACATTATATTAATTGGCTAACTCCTAATATTGTAGTAGCAAGCCCTTAGTGAATAGGGAGAGAGAGACTTCCCAACATATAACTGAAGGTGCTCATAGGAATGTGGTCGTCGTTGATATACGGCGTTAGTGAGAGCGCTGGGGCAGATGACCAGCGTGTATACCCACAGGATTGTGGCTTGTGTAAGTGAGAGCGCCAGGGGGGATACTGGCGTGTAGGTTTGCCGGATTGTAAACCGTTTGGAAAAGAGAGCATTGGGTTCTGCAGGCCCATGTGTAGACGCACCGGATTGTGTGTCATATCTGCCCTGGGGTAGATTAGTCTGGGTCTGAGTGGCCGCGAGACTATAAGGTATCCTTAGTAATCAGTGAGTATTTTTAGTATCCCTATAGATTTAGTGGTGTTTCTAATAATATGAGCTTGTATATTGCGAGTTCCCCATCCTCAGGTAGGTACCCAGGTGCCTGGATAGATGGTCCTGAGGAGGGAGGTGGTTATGTTCCGGCTGGGTTGGAGGGGCCCCTAGGGGCTGATCCCATCTAATCAGAAAATCCGGCCATTACAGAGTCACATTGCAGAGCAAGTGGGTCCTCAGACCCCACCCAGTCGTTGTCTGCCTCTGGCATAGAGGGGGTCGGTCGCGGCGGCAGAGCCGGAGCCGGAGAGGGGCCGAACGGCGTCAGGAATGGCGCAGAGAACAGCGCTGGCTGAGGCCAGGCCGGCCCCGGCTCCCAATGTGAATCCCAGGCTGGAACAAAATGGTCCGGGAACCGGGGAAAAGTTGGGATAATCGGCACCCTCGGCACCAGGGGTGGAGCCGAGGATGGCGCCGGGGCCGGAGCTGGAAACGCCGCACCTCGTGTCGCCAGGGACAGAGCCAGCGGCACAGGATCCTGTTGCACCTGGGCTGGAGCCGGTGGTGGAGCCGCTGGGCCAGCAAGATCTGGACACAGGACCGCAGGGCCCAAAGGCGCACCGGCGGGAGCCCGAGGCCTATAAAGGCGGTCCAAGGTGCAAGGAACTCTTGCATCTGTTCGGGAGTCGCTGATGGACCCGGGTATGGCGGGAAGGCTGTGGGACGCCCAGGCTCCAGAGGAGCCGCAGGGGCGAGGCCCCTTTCCCCCTCGTCTGCCTCCGAGGAACAAATGGGGGAGGTCGGAGAGCGAACTCGCTTCTTCGACTTCTTTTACGGCGACGATTACCGGAATCCGAAGGCGAAGACTTGGAATCCGAGTTGCGATGGTTCCCGGGAACGGCCCCTAGACCCGGAGCGGCGACGTGACGAATGTTGGACCTCCAGCAGCATCCGGCACCACACCCGCAAGGCCTTGGGGCCATGGCACGACAGTCACGGAGTCTCAGGAGTCGTGATCAGTCTCCAGGCAGTAGAGGCAAACATTGTGGGGGTCCGCCACCGAAATATTTCAGTGACAGGCCCCACAAGACTTAAAGCCGGGCATCAGGAGAAAAAAGTGGGGAGACAAAGTCTCAAAATAGTGGTGAAAAAACGACCAAGGTACGTGCTGTGAGAAGTTGGCCCGATATGCAACGTTCGCTATTCTAGCGACCGCTATGTATCGTTCCAACGACCCTTATGGTGTTTGGTTGTAAGTCAACCTATAGACCAGCTATCCTAGTAGCGTGGATACGAGCAGTCTAAGGCTAAAGACTCGAGAGGGCGTGTTAAGCCAGCTGTTATACCACAAATACCCCTTGAACACCCAGTGAAAGGACACCACACAAGTGTTATGAAAATAAACAGTATATTTATTAAGAATCACAACAGCCCTGTACTCTTTATGAGGACAGGGTACTAAGCACAAACCAAATCTCTTAGGAAAATACTTCAAGTGCACAATTAAAACAAGTGTCCGAGGACACGGAAAGTTTAAGGTCGCGGGCGGACCCGATAAGGCAAGTCGGAAGCGGGGGACTCGGGACCCTAGAGTAAAGAGGCTATGCAGGCACCGAAATGCCGAGTTACCTAGCCACGAGGGCTGCGGCTGCACAAGTCTTACAGGCGTCGGGGTCTTCGCTGACGAGCCAGGAGCCGGAAGAAAAGGAGTTGCTGGCCGGCGACCAGTGATGAATAGTTCGTAGAGATCCAAGCCTGGATCAGAGATTGATGATACCTGAAAGCAGAGGGGACCAAGTTCGTACTACTAGCCAGTAGTCAGAGGGTACCAGGAGGGCACCGGTTGGCCGTCACCTCGACCAGGTGAGTGGGCGACGCTAGGCTCTGCAGCCTCACGGACCAGGAGGCGTTGTCGGCGACCACGCTGGAGGTGCGAGCTGTCCCACGAAGGATGATGCTGTCGGCGTCGCTGGGCCCAGGATGGGGCAACAAGCCTTGGCAGATCTCAGGGCCACGTGGTGGGCCTAAGATGGCGTCTTGAGTGGACCAGGAGGGTCCGGGGTGCTTCTCGCATAGATGGAAGCAAGGGCCGGTCTGGAGCAACCAGACCAGCAGTGTTGATTGTCGGATGTCGTCACAGAAGGGCACAAGCCATCGGCTAGTGACCAGACAACGTGCTGAGCAGCGAGCAGAAGGGCCCCACGCAGATCGTGGAGATGCTGGGAGACTGCACTTCGGTGCTGGAGCGGCTCAGGGTCGGGGCTTCTCGGACCCCAGAGCACTCACCAGAGAATTGCTTCGATGGTCGTGCTGGTTAAGAGCGTGCAGGTTCTGATGATGGCCGGTCCCTCGAAGTCTCGTCGCACCCACAGATCACAGCTGAGCTGATGACGTGGGTAGAGGTCAGAGGTGCCAGGGAAGCCGGTTCTCGTCGAGCTGGGCCGTCGGATTCCTTGAGGAAGGACTTACAGCAAACCGCAGAGTTCTTAGATGGTGCCTGCTGATGCAGGGTGACTACTCCTTAGTCACAAGGGAGAAATCTTGAGAAGAGTCTTGAATGTCCTTTCGTAGAAAGTAGTTCTTGATTCAAAGATGATCTAATTTGGAAGGGTCCCCGCTCCGGCCTTTATTCTAAAGAAAGGGGTGGGTACATGACTAGGTCCTGCCCTAAGGGTGGGACCAGGAAGGGGGGTAGTTACACCCCTCTCCCCTGCCGGACTTTCCCCAGGCCAGGGCTGGCGACCCTGGAACTGGTTCTAACCGGCAGATGCGTAGTGAGCACCGGGGTGCCACTCCGCAGTCACCTTCTCGCAAAAGCCCTACCTACCCAGAATACACAAACCCTGTCTGGGACGGTGCGAACACCGCCCTCGACAGGAAACCCTTTGTCCAAGCTCTCCTCGCTGGAAGGACTCCCAGCAGCAGGAGGTCAGACTCGTGTCTGTGGTGGCAGCATCCATTTTGTGGAGCTGAGGCTTTAGTTAACTTTAACCGGGGTTCACAGTTACGTACATGTCGTGTCCCTCTAGAAGGGCGGAATGCTAACCTCGTCGCCAGAATTGGTGAGAGGGCAGCATCCCGATTCGTATGACACCTTACTCGACATGCCTTGATAAAGCGATACCGAAGTTACCGATGTGGTACGCGTTATCATGGACCAGCCATTGGGTCTTTGTCCCGCAAGCTGCAACCGGGCCCGGCTCGGGCCAGAGCCTAGTTCACACGAGCCCACGCACTCTGCCTTCAGGATTGTCAAGGCCTGCCATAGGAGTGACTGATAGGAACTCGTGCGTCCGTTGTATGGTTAGATATAGGGCTACTATACCTATAGCAAAGGGTGAGTACACGACTTTGCCCCAGCTGTCAAGCAGCCAGTTGTGTCAAATTTAGGAGGCCAGCCAGGGGTGGCATAATACATGCTGCAGCCCCTGGCGGCCCTGGGTACACCTATGCCCTGCGTTACGGGGTCTGATAAGGTGGCCCAGTACCAATTGGTAAATGCACCGAGGGTACATATCGTAATTTAGAAAGAGAACAGCCAGGCTGTGGGTCTGATTGGCAGGCCCACAGCCAGAGAAAGTCGTAAACCAGTGAAACAAAAGCAAAAAATCTGGGTGATCATAGGATTGCAGACCCTACTCTCCTACATGACCCCCCCCCCCAAACGTCGGAACAATAAGCTAACCTTGACCAGGTGAGTCTTCTTGTTCTAAGTGGAAATATCTGGAGAGCCCATCGGCATTGCCATGATCAGTACCAGGTCTATGTTCCACTGTAAAGTCCATCCCCTGTAGGGAAATGGACCACCTAAGCAGTTTGGGGTTTTCACCCTTCATCTGATTTAGCCATAAGAGGGGCTTATGGTCGGTCTGAATCTTGAAGTGAGTGCCAAACAAGTATGGCCTCAGCTTCTTCAGGGCCCAAACCACAGCGAAGGCCTCCCTCTCAATAGCTGACCA